>NW_024543060.1:47722500-50122500 GCF_018167655.1 Microtus oregoni
TTGAAATCACAAATGGTAGAGGAAGGAGATCAGGCATTGCTCCTACCTAGGCGTTGGCTTTTCTGTGCTCAGCTCGTGGTTTGATATCTGTGTTTCTAACTGTTGTAAAATCGCACACTGTGTTTGAGGGTGGCATAGAGACTTGGACGTGCGTGTGTGGGTGGGTACATGTTGAAATCGTGAGTGTTAGAGGCGGGCGGTCAGCCCTTGCTCTCATCTGGGTGTTAGCTGTTCAGTGCTCACAAAGCAGTTGTCAGGAAGGAAATTCTCGACTCTGTCAAGTGTACTTGTTGACAATCTCCTTGCCACTGTGGGTACTTCAAAAGCCACATCAAGTCCTCACTCTCTACAAGGCTTTGGTTTCCTGATTCAGAACTGGTCCTTTCACTACTTGCCTTCAGGTCAAATGCTAGACCGTCAACCTCTCCAGACTTCTGATGAGCTCTTGGACCAGGACATTTATGACCGCCATACTTGATTTTCAAAGCAGTTCAATTGAATACAGACCATTTCTTACGTAGACAGTGATATTTATCTTCCTTCCTCCCTGCACATTCTATATTTCAAATGTAACTACGCTACTCTTTTCATTGCCACTGGCGGTTTTTTTATTTGAGAATTTTAGTGCTGTCGTTGTCAAGGAAAGCGTGTTGTCAATTTAAAGACTTTAATGTGAATTACCAAAACATAATTTCTCTAATCAATGTATTATAGAAAATGAGTGAATCCTGTACGATTGTAAGCCTGAGTCTGGAGATGAGCGGATGCCATGGTGTCACAAAGATATAAAACCTATTGTAAATGTGGGGGTCTAGGACAGGGACTGATAGGCTCACATAAGGAGATTACCACCTCACTTGTAGCCTGTGGGAAATTATTTCATTAATACTTTCCTTTAGATTACCTATGAAAATGTAGATACCAAAATCCTAGGATTTAATTTCACCAGTTAAATTTGTTTAAAAAAATAGGCCAAACTTATTTATTAATTCATCATTTCATGGGTATTTGGGCTATTACTATTTGAGATTTTTTTTTCTCTTTATATATTTTTGTTGGGACTAATGAGTCCTGGCCTTCAGCTGCTCTTCCTTCCTAAAACCTTCTAATTAAACTTAATAGAAGCTGTGCCTAGCTTAGAGGATCAGAGGATAGGATTGTCACCTGTTGGCCATTGACTGCAGTGTATTTAAGCCTCCATGGTGTTAATAAAGAGGGGCTTTGGTATCAGTGTTTAAAGGTCTGCGTGTCGGTCTGTCTCTGCATGTGTATTCTCAACCTCCAGCCCCTTGCCCGAAGCTCGCGAACTGGGGTCTAGCACATAGAGCACAGACCAGGGCCACGGTGCATGGCATATTTTCTTCTTTTTTTATTATTTTTATTGAGCTATATACTTTTCTTTGCTCCCTTCTCTTCCTCTCCCCTCCCCTTCTACCCTCTTCCATGGTCCCCATGCTCCCAATTTACTCAGGAGATTTTGTCTTTTTCTACTTCCCATGTAGATTAGATCCATGTATGTCTCTCTAAATTTGACTTTTCCTCTCATTACATCCCTGAGTTTTCAAATAATGTTTTTTCTTTCATATGAATTATTATTATATAACATAAAAGAATGAAGTCCTGAAACATGAACACTGAAAATATGCTAATTCAAAGAACTAAATAACAATAGACTAAATATTATATTACTCCATTTATGTGAAATGTATCATAGGTGCATGTGGACACAGAAAATACTTTAGTGGTTGCCTAGAGCTGGGTAGTTTGGGAACAAGCAGAGACTGGCTGCTAATGCCTATAATGTTTGTCTTGAAAATGATGTTTTAAAATTAGATTATGGTGATGCTGGTATACCTGTGTGAATATACAAAAAAAAAAATACTCAACTGTTTACTTAAGGAAGGAAGTAGATTTTATTATTTGTAAATGATGTCAAAATAAAGCTGATTTTCAGAAAAAAATGAGGCCATTATAATGTAACTCACATTGTATTTCTCCTGGGAAGCTCTGCTCAACTTTGCTCTGCCATGTCATTTATGAGGTAGACGTTGAAACAGCTAGTCTCAAATGGACAGAGGATGTCATGAGACCAGGAGGTGATGCCAAGAGATCAGCATAAAGGTCAGAGTTCAGTGCCGGGCAGCGTTTCTTAAGGGGACTTCCTTGGGTCTGCATCCAAATCACTCTGGGCAATTCTTAAAAAGATCCAGATTCCAGGAGGCAGATAACTTAGTCTGTAAAGTGTTCTCTGTACAAACGTGAGGACATGAGTTCAGTCCCCAGAAACCACAAGAAAAAAGATGAGCGTGGTTGCAAAACCTCGCAGTCTTAGTGCTAGGCATGCAGCAAGCCAGTCTAAACTGGTAAGCGAGATTCTCACCGAGTGAGAGACCCTGTCTCAATAATAAGATGAGCAGCCTGACTCAGAGCCACACCCGAGGTCAACTTCTGACCACACTACACACACATGTCTGTGCATACACATAAACACACACATGCATGCATACACCCTTGTACCCAAATCCATACACCGAAAGCACAGACCTGAGTCACCCATTTCCTCTTTCTGTCAGAGCTTATGTGGTTGAGCACCTGAATTTCTCAAAACTTCCTCCTTCATTTTTATTTGCATAAAAGTTTGGGAGTCAGTGACAAACTTACCCATTCTAAAGACATACAAAATATCAGAAAAAACACACCAAGACACGTGAACACCAAGTATATCTCTGTATCAGGACTTAAGCGTTTGGCCCCGCTGAGTTATGTTGTTTGGTGGAGGAACAGTATCACTCACATCTCCATATAATGTGGCTGCATATTAAACCATAGTACCCGACAGTTTCCTGGGATGACAAGTTATTATATAGCCAGTTAATATATAATATATTATTATTATATCCACAAAATATAAATGAAATTCTCTCATCTGTCTTCACCTACTAAGTTACCCATGAATAAATCTGCAAGAAATTATTGGTTCTTTATAAGTAGGAAGTAGTGGTTGTCAAGAGTCACTTACAAACAGAATTCCTCAGGCGAGGGGAAAGGTAGTTCATTACATATATGTATGGACACAGATTCATATGCATGTACTTGTATATATATGGATGTATGTACTGAATTAGGGAAATACAGTACACCAGAAATCAAACTAAATTATTTGTATGGTAAATAAGGTTTCTTATTGCTGAGTTACTATGATTCTAGCACTTTTATGAAATTTTAATTATATTATGCACCTACTCAAATATTGGTTTTGAACATTAAACGAGTTACTTGAGAAGCATTTCATGGGATGGGAAATAAAACTGAAATGAGTTATTTATTTATCTCAGTGGAGTAAAGATAACATTCGATAGGGAAACTCTTAAGGAAAAATGAAAGCCTTACCCAGCAATCTCCTTCACTGGAAAGCACAGATGGGTTTTTCTGTGCACAAACCATCTTCAGTGGTTGAATAACGCCATAGCGATGCTCACAAGACAGTGGCTGAAATGTAAGATGCATGGCTGAGGCATGCATCGTGGCCGGCTACTGCATGCAGTGTCATCAGTTTGGAAACCCACCTGATGGTTTGTGGTTCCTAGGTGGACAGCTGCCCTCATTCTGTTCCAAGCCAGTGCTTTGTGTCAGGAACAGCAATCAACAGCGAGAATGGATGAGAGGCGGCGGAAGAAAAGAGGGAGCCTTAAGTGCTGGTCTCGAGTCACCATGGGATCACACTGAGCTAATGTGACCAGGCCACATTGTGCTGCTTATGTTTAATGTCCCAGTGATATCTTACCCTTCATAGATTACATGGCACTGTGGCTTGGCTAGACTCTTTTATTTCATAGGTATTTATTTGTAATTATCCTCCAAAATAGCTAGAATAGTATTAGTCATCCCAATCAAGTTTTTCAGGAACACTGCGTAGACAGCTGTGCAGTAGCAATGTCCTTAGTTTGGTTTTCATGTCGGTCACATCGTTAGACTCTTAGAGGATTTCCTCTTGGGCCACTCCAGGGTCACCTCTTAATTCTCTGTTGATCTAATCAGAAATCACCACCTTAAAAACTATACCCGGGCACAGGTTTCCACCTAGAAACACTTTCAAAACCCGAGCATTCTCCGCCAATAGTGCCATTCGTTTTCTGTGTGATTTCAAAGAGAGCAGTGGAAGGAGACTTATCTGTCCAACGCTGAACACTTGCCAGAGAATCCCTGTTAATTTTAAAATACAGTTATTTTGTTTAAAAACAAATTAGAATTCTCAAGTACTTTAAAGTTCCAAACAGAATTTTCATGGTCCTGCTTTTGGGGGGGGGGGGGTCGTTTGCACAAGAATGTGTCCTCATTAATTCAGGTTTATCTTAAGCCTGGAAACAATTTCACAGTTCTTGGAAGAATGAATGGCCTGTGTAGCTAGTGTTCCATGATGACGATCCAGCACAACTCTGGAACAGAGGACCTAAGTGGGGCCAGATTAATAAATGAAGCCATAGTTAAATATCGTTTAACTCTAGACCACAGTGATCCATGGACCAAGTCTAATGCACCATTTAAGCTCAACTACTTTCCTTTCTGTTTAATTTTAAATCAAATGATTCTTTCTCAATCTGTAGAATTACGGCTGAGGCACCAGAGTTGGCTCTCACTGACAGTGAGATTTCAGAGAACCGGCCATGTTATTCTAACAATTGTTTTTAACTTATTTATTGAATCTTTGGGGGTTTCACATCATGCTCCCCAATTCTGTTCACGTTCCAGTCCCTCACCACATAGTCTCTACTCATTTCTCAGCATTTAAGAGCACTGACTGCTCTTTCAAAGGTCTTGAGTTCAGTTCCACAGGGTGTCTCAAAGCAATGGTTTTTAAATGAAAAAAAGGAGACTTGGGAGATAATCAGGTGTTAACCTTGCAATCACAGGGGCCTGAGATCAACCCCCAGCGGCCATACTTAGAGCAAGCAAGGCTGATGTTGGTGGCATTTGCTTTAACCCTGGAACTGAAGAAGCAGTGGTTGCCAGACTCTTGATGCTTGTTCGCTCATCTGAATACAGACTACTTGGCATGTTTTAGGCCTGTGAGAAACCCTGTCTCAAAAGCCAACATGGAAGGCACCAGAGTAGTGATACATGCAGCTGTCCTCTGGTGCCTTCTCCCATACACACCAAGCACTTGAATGTACATGCACACAAAGACATACATACATACATACATACATACATACGTATGTATATACATATGTACAAGGAATATATGCATATTAAAAGTTATAGTGGGGACACAGGGTTCATAATCCCTATTTCTGTGACCAATGCGAGGCTCAGAAAAAAGGAGTGCAATTTAGAGAGGGCTGTGAAAAGTGATTGACAGGAAGCCCCTCCTCAATGTTTTAAGAGCTTTGGAAGGCAATAAGGGTGACAGGTTCCAAATCATGAGCATTCCACTTTGTATTTGTGATGTTTTTTGTTTTTGTTTTTTTGGAATAAGCTTTCAATTCATAGGAAAAGAAGAAATTTTCAGATCTTATTTTTAAAAAAGATTCTGCAATTGAGGCTGTTGAGTCTTGGCTGGGTTGCAATTAACAATAAAGGGAAAGGCAAATATGTCTGGGAACATTAAACTGTCTAGATATCGGACATGCTTGGATAGTCTGCATTGTCAAGCAGGAGAGATTCTTTACTGTTCTGAGAAAAGCACTGACTTCCTCAGTGCATAGCACAGATAAGGAAAACATATAGGACAATCGTTTAAAGCAAGACCCGATTTGGATAGTCTCAATTGTATCTTAACTGTTTATATTACACAGGAAAGGATGCTTTATTCAAGGACGACGCTGACTAAGCCAAGGGTTTTGGCTTTCTAACTCAGTTCACATCATCTAAATTGACTGGTGAGCTGAAACAGCAGGGGTGCCTGCACTGTAGGAACACCGTTTTCCCCATTCATTTTCTTTCTCTCTGCCTACTTCTTTCTGCAACCAGCATCACATGCATGGCCTCATTTGATATTCACGTAGAGGAGAGGCTCAATAGGACATTTTGTCAGAGGAAGAATTAAGGCAAACAGGCAGAAATGAAAACCTTTAAGCCCTGAGAGTTCCAGGCTGTCCAGGACTACATCTAGTAAAACCTGTCTCTAAAAGTCAAAGCTAAACACATCAAAACGTTTGCATTTTGGAATGAGAGCACAAAACTGATTATTGAGTTTCAAAGAACGTTGGCCAATAAAGATTTTTCTTCCTGATTTGTAAAACTGTGAGCATGGGTGTGATTGATTGTACGAGATCATTTCTGACATCCTTAGAAACCCAAAACTCGATTTTTGAGATCCCCTGCCATATCATCAGAACTCAGAAGGATGCAAATTTCAAATTGTGATTTGGATGCAAGCCAATTGCCTGAGATGTCGTTAGTGGCGATATATGCTCCTCTCCAGATGAATTTTGACACTCCAGTCACTAGTGGATTTTATATTATCTGTTCAAAAACTTGTATGACACTTGGGATAGTCAAGTGATGGGCAAAGAAGTCAAAATATCAGCTTCTTTCACATGAACAAACGAAGACACATTTTTATACAGTTTCTTTGACTTCCCTGAGAGACAATGTGCCAATCATCCCAGCACTAATAAGACCATCCAGGAAATAGTGTATTCATCAAAGAGACAGTTAAGTATAAGCTCTTTTGTAGGGCAGTGTCCCAAGTCTCCAAAAGCCCCATCTGGGAAAAAGAGGCAGTGTATCCTTTACATTGCTAAAATGTAGGAATTTGGGAAATAAGTATAAACAGATTTTTAAAAAAATATACAGAGCTATAATATAGTACAAAATGATGGTAATAGGAGTTCAGACTCTATTATTGGCAGTTTTCCTTTGGCAGTACCTGGTAGAAAGCAATCTCTCGCACATGCTTGCTGGACTACTCCAGCCAAGCATAAAGAACAGCAATCAAGCATTAGAGGAACTCCCAACTCGCTGCTGCTATGAAGCATTTACTATATAAGAGCAACTTTGTCTAATGTGAACATAAGCTACGACCCCAATTCATGGTAACAGGAAGCAATTTAGCTCTAGAACCAGCCTGTTAACAGATTGAGATATCGATGTGAAATAAATTTCTCCAAACCTCAGCATCCTAAAACCCACATTTATGATGTCAATGTTCTCTGGGTCACGAATCTGGGTTAAGTTTATCTGAAAGTGGCTCATGAACTGTGGTGTAATTGTCTAGATGGTAGCTAAGTCAGCAGTCTCCTCCAAAGTCTCAATTATAACGTGGAAGGGTTGGTGGCAGGGTTCACATTCTCATAGGCTGTTGGAATGTTGGTCTTGTGTTCCTGCTGGCCACAGCTGGAGAACATCTGTAGCAATGTGTTCTATCCTGTAGGCTACTCTTCGGTATCCTTCTGCTTGAATTCTTTTACCATAGTTCCCTTTGCCCACAGCAAATACACACAGCTACTCCTCCTTCAAAACTCAACTCAGGACTGTGACTTCTGTAAGATAGATCTAATGTCTGTCTTCATGATCTTCCCATGAAGTTCTGTTACAGGCTTTCCGACAGTCCCCAAAATGCATGATTACATAAATCATCTATGCATCTTTAACCATCCAGCTGGTTATAAACAATTTGAGACAAGGACAAACACTAGGTTTTTGTCACATGACTAAGTAATGGATTATATCTACATTGCTCTTGAATTCTATCTTTAGTACTTACGGAAATGAATCCTGGCAGACATAGTGAGGACTGACTGAATCAAAATCAAACATCCCAACAAACTAGCCCAGCCTAGTGAGACACAATCACAAAAAGAGAGCACCTTAGTGATAGGATTGGATACTCTTCCCTCTCCGGTGTAGACCATCTTTAAGTGTAGTCAGGTGTGTCCCAACTTCATCAGAAGAGTGGCTGAGATCACCATAACAACCACACAGTTGTTCGACTGTGCCTTCTGCCACATCCTCACATCCTTTGTATCCAACTAACCAGGCTCTTTACCCCCCCCCCCGTGGCTTGTTTCCACCAATCATTGTAGAGTCTGTTTTTATGGAAACCAACCTGAAGATGCCTAGTTTTCCTTAAACCAAGCTCTCAAAGTCATATTTAAATTTCCCAGTCCTCCTTCTTTCTCATCAGTCTTCCTGTTCAGCACCTCCTCTGCTCCCTTACATTAGAAATAAGCCAAGAAACGTACCCCACTCCTCCATTTTAGAGTGAATTTGATGGAATAGCCAATGACAGCCTGGTGGGAGGTAAGGCTCTTATCCCATTGTCATTCTATTGTGATTTGGTTTTAAAGAACAAACAGATAATAAAACTCCCATCAATTTCATGAATGGTAGCTTTTTCCCTCTAAGAATTAGAGTGTCCTTCAGGTATCCCACTTCCGAACTTACCTCCCATGGAGCATCAACTGTCTCCCAAGGAGTTATCTGAGGCAGCTGTTGATGCTTTGTGAAGGATCCCAAATACCTTCTGGGTCTGTAGCTGTTTGCTTGAAGAAATTCTTCTCACACAAATGAAGTTTGTGATTGCAATATGTCTTTATAAGCTAAATTAAACTCCCAATTCCTTACAGTGCCTAGGCAATTTGAACGAAAAGATAACTAGAGTCTATTTTGCTCCTGTACAGCTACTAAGCAGTTAAAGAGATGAGTAATAACCCCAACCCCATTCATTAATACTTAGTCTGGAATAATTTCCATAAATCGACATTTTCCATATTTATTTTTAACTTTCCACATTCTTCTATGTATTCTTTGTGTCTTCCACATCATTCGTCTCCTCTTCCCTCTGTGTCTGCTCTCTGTACTTGCAACCTCCACCTTTCCTGGTGGGGCCAGATATCCCAAGCTCATGTTCTCAGGCTGGTTTACCCCTACCCCTGTCAACAGGCTCAGCTCTGCTGTGCTTCCCATGGGAAGTGTAGGGTCCTCTTTTCAGAGTGTTGCAGTTATTCCAGGGGAGGGTCAGCTGGAGGTGTTAGGGGCAGGGGGGCATTTTCCATGTTCTTATATCTGCAAGTATTTATTAGTTCCAACTCACCATTATTCACATCTGTGTGATAACGTCACTCTACTCACGATTACAGTGAGTTGACTGATTTTGAACACTAACATGGGTTTAACAAGTGTTGAATCTGTGAAGTTAAAGGTTTATTGAGATCTGAGTGCCTCCAACCACAAGGGATTTGTTATAACACATGTCATTAAGATGAGAGAGCCCATGAGCAACAACACCAGGTAAAAACAGTGCAATGTTAAAAGGTTTCTGAGAAATCTTTCTTATCTTTTCTAATCATATATGGTGCTGTCTTCCTTGCACAACTAATTGGGTTAATTGTCCCCCTAGTCCATAGCTTCTGGGTGTAATGCTGCTCACATTCTGATAAGTGTTTTTCCACCAGACTTGGGGGAATGTGCATTCATGTCTACGCATAAGTTTATGATAATAGTTTTTCTGATCCAAAATCATATGCACTGATTACAATCCATGATGCAGTAGTCCCATTGTTTCCCATCTCATCTTGTCAATGGATTCTCACAGAATGCTCTGTGGATAGGAGAGAAGACTTTCCTCGCATTGACAATAGCAAGGCACTCAAGGGACCCTGCCTCCGATTTGGCAGAGACTCATAGGAGACAGGGCAGTGGCCATGACGAGAGGAAAAGGGACATGAAAGAGACACAGCAGTGTCACCATTGAAGATTGTGGGTAGGGATGCTGGGGCCCGGCTCACCTGAATCAGGGCATCTTATATGGTTAGGTTTGTGAGAATATTTGCATTTCTCCAGTTTGTATCAAGCTGGAAATAAAACAAAAATTTACAAACTAAAGTTGTTTTTTTTTCTGAAATTTTTCTTTGCTCTAACTGCTGTAGAGCTTGTGGTTTGGTTTCCTGGACAGTTGGTGCAGAGGTGTAAGGTCAGAGTTCCTTCTTTGTGTGTAACTACCATTGTCTACGTCTCTAAGTCATCATGTTCTTTCATGAATATTGACAGAGGTTTGAATCTTCCACCTGCCTCTGGTTGTGATCAATGAATATAAATCTGCCATAGATATTGGTTCATGATTTTTACTTTTTACTTATTAATATATATTTAATCTATTGGTTTTCTGATAGGGGCTCTCACCTTGTAGCCAGACTAGTTTTGAGCTCCCAGTGATCCTCCTGCTTTTACATCTCAAGTGCTAGGATTATGGGCTTCTGCAACTGCCTGGTGATTTTACTTAATTGGTTAATTAATAGCAACATAGTGGGTGTGTGCTGGGATAAGAATATACTGCAAACGATTCACTGTGACCACAGGTAAGACAGTGCATAACAGGGCTCCAGGTCAGACAGTGTATTTCAGACACACCAGCTGCCATAGAAATGCCACTCTTCTCAGTGTAATCTATATTGTTTACAACATTTCCATGACTTGATTATGTCTAGACAATCAACAAAACAATAAATGAAGCCCTACAGAACTTTCCAATTTCCATAGCGAACTGCTCCTATTGTGACCAATTCCAAGTGACTAGTCTGACATTAATGACCATGCATTTGCAAATCTCTGCACAGAATAACATAGCCATGTAATGTTTCAGCAGCAGAGATCCAAGTGGCATAAACAAAGTCATCAGATGCATCAATAATGAGTTTTAGTATTTATTTTTACCTTTAATATGGCTTATTCAATTGTAAATAATAACTTTTTAGTTACAAGCTTGCAGATTTTATGGAAATTCAGTAATTGCTCTCGTAACATTAGCTTGAGGATGCAGCGTTTACAAATGAAATAATATATGTCAGTCTTCTGGGTTTTGAGATTATGAGCACGAAATTTTATTCTACCTTGCTGAGATTGTATTTCCTAAATGGAATGTGAAAGTCTGTCAGCCTCTAGGCCAGCCATTCCCCGGGCCAGTCTGGATGTCTGCTGGGGTCCTGGATTTTTTGTTTTATCTTGAATCTTGGTCTATTTGATTGTTTTTTTTTGTTTGTTTGTTTTTTTTTCTTCCCAGTTGATCATTAGTTTAAAGGGTTTTTGTGAGAGTTCTTCAGTACTTCAAAGTGTTTGGCATGGGGATGCCATCTTATGGGTCACAATTTTGCTTCGGGATGAAAGGCTTCTATTGTGCCAGTATTCTGCCGAATTTTTTAACCTTGAATATAGCGCTGTCTGAGGCAGTTTTTCTAACCTTCAAAGTTCAACTTTCAAACTTTGACAGTAACCAGGTTCAATTTGGTTCATGCCCGAAAAGCTACAGTTCTTCAGTGATTCTTAGAGTTTTCAGCCTTCATGAGATATGCTTTGATTTCACAAAGTGAACCAGTCTCCTAAATGGGCAGGTGCAGGTGGTGAGAAGCAAGCTATTACCTGGTGGGTGTCTTCATCCTGCAAAGTTCAAAAGATAATCAGAGGCAGCGCAGCGACACATCCACCCAGGATGAGAAGAAGAGACCCCATCACTCGGCTAGAACATCCAACCAAATGCGTGCAGATAACAGTACGCCGAACAACACAGAATGAACCACCCAGAGAGAGGGAAGAGAGGAACAATGGGATGTTATGAGTTCATTATTATGCCTAATTATTAAACCAGGGTAAATCAACACTGCATGAATAAGGAAAGCAACAAACAGATACCATTTGGTTTGGGTTTTATGGTGTTGCATACCATGCTGCATAACTCAGGGTGAGCTAAAACTCTTTCTAGCATTCCTGTTTCTGGGACTAGAACTGTGTACTCCTTGATTTAGCAAGATGAATACCTAAATACAGCTTTTTAAATTTGCCCACCTGAACACCCAGATGGCAAAACCAAAGATGAAAACCCAGGTAGCTGAACTAAACAGTGCCTTAGTTGTCCTGTGTCACAAAGACAGGTAAGTCTGTAGAAGCTCAGATATGCATGTTAGCACAGCAAAGACCTTGGTGGGAATCAGCCCTGAAAAGCCTTATGCTGAGGCTCCATACCAAAGAGGTTTCCTCGTTTTTATTTTTTACAGTTGCTTTTTTCACCCCCACAGTAGGAAGTTTTCAGGGCTTGGCTCTGCAATGTCTGTAGGTGGTAGAGACCTTACTAAAATTCTTGTGAGAATTCGCTAGGTCTTAAAAGAACCTCTTTGTTTGGGCAGAAAGCACAGTCTGAGCACGTACAGCTCAGAGATGGAAGGGCAGACGCTCCTGGCTGCTCCTCACTCATGAATTTGCCTCATTGTGCTTCAATTCTAAGATGTATACTTAATTTTACTACCCTCATTATTTGCGAGAATTAATCTATTAGATGTTGTAACTTTTAAGATAGTCTCCAAGTGATAAGAACATATTTCAAGTAATTTTAAATTAGGAACAATAAAGTTAGTCATCAGTTATATAATTTTAACTGGTCCAAAATTAGCTTTGTCTTGCAGTAGTAATAACAGATACTTTACTCTTTACCAAAATAAAATTTTAACTGTCAACTCTGCATTCAAAGAGCCCCCATTACATGACTATATTCCTCCTCTCGTATTCCCTCCAACTTGAATACATATTCATGTAGCATAAATTTCATTTTATGCAGGAATGACAACCCATTGTGTCAAGCTAGATTGATTTGATTGATTTCCTTAACATTTTTTTTTTTCTTTTAGAAGATCCAATTATTCTTATGAGCCCTCGTGGAGAATGCATGCCTACTCGGTAGCTTGGTGCCTAGCTGTGGAGTCATTTAATCGTGTTTCACTACGAATCCATGAACTGGAGATAGTAGTGTCCAAGCAATTTTTTCTTAAATTATTAATAGATAGAGCCAATGTTTGGTGTGGGTTGAAATCGTTGTCCCTGCCACAAAATATGTTTCATAGCAAAACTACAATTTAATGCATAATTTATTTAAGGCTCAGCAAAGATTCAGGAGATGTTCTTTTCCAAAGGCAAACACTCTGAGAAACACTGCTAGATAAGTAAACACCACGCTTTCAGAGGCAGCGAGCACGGCAATAAATGTCATCCCGAACTCAGATAAACACGAAGATTATATTTATGTGTTGATGGAGCTGCTGTGGCGGCACCATCCACCTTTAGAATCCAACCAGGATTATTGATGAATATGCCCTTTGGAGTCTCTTGGTTTGCTTGTCTTTCATTCACGTTGTCGGATCGTAGACAGAAAAAGAAGTTTATCCAGTAAATCAACTTCATGTTATTTTTTTCTGAAAATTCCCATATGTTCTGATATTTCCAAAGCAGTGAGTTCAGACGTAAGCTTCTATGAGGACATAGGCAGCTTTCTGGCTTGCTTGGAAACTGGTGTTTGCTGTGGATGAGGGACTGTCCTCATCTCCAACCTGGGGAGCCATGCACGCTGGCATGTGCCAGTTTCTCTTTCCCACGGTCACACTCTTCCTTCTGCTTCACTCTCAGTGATCCACATGCTTTTGGGGTTTTGTTTGTTTGTTTGGTTGGTTGTTGTTGTTTAGCCTCCAGAGAGGCTAAATTGTAATGAGCAGTGTTTCTATTTGGCATAACGAACAGTTTCTGGATATGGATACTGGTGAGGGTAGCTCACAAATCCTTTATTTAAACATAGCTAACATGGTGACCGTTTATGCTAGTTACATTTATCATGGTCAAAAAGTAAATGTATTTTCAAAAATCCAAGTTTTACTACAACTTGAAGAACAGCAAGTAGAAAATTCACTGCCAGATCCCTACTGCCCATGATATTACATATAGAATTGGACATTCGCCATAGGAACTACTGGAAAGTGCGTCACATTTAGGGGGCAGGACACCTACTGTTCTAGCACACTGAAATAGAAAACAAATGCAAAAACTAGATAGGCTGTTTCCACCTGTGTGGTAGCCAGTGCTAGGGATGATGCCCTTTGCGGCTATCTGCAGGTAGCTCTGACCAGCGTAGGTAGCTTCGCGGACCTCAATGCTACTGATGGTGCTGATGATAAAGTATGATAAATGTATGCTGATCCCACTTGTCCTCAACAATCACAGTCACTTAGTGTGATGCCCTGTCTCCTGGCGTTTTATTGTCCCCGTGACTAAGTGGTGGTAGCAGAGGCTCACTCTCTGTTCACCTCGATTTTTCTGCAAGCACCCATATTTTCATGACTCCAGTTTTATTCAGGGATCCGTCTATGGCAGTTGTTTCAACCTTCCTAAGACCATGACCTTTCAATACAGTTCCTCATTGTGCGGTGACCCCCAGCCATACAATTGTTTCATTGCTACTTCATAACTGGAATTTGGCTAAATGGTATGAATCAGAATGTAAATATCTGGCATACAGGATATCTGGCATGTGACTTGGCATGACTGTTCATGCACCCAGACACGATTCTGAGGCCAGTATCATTTTTGAGTCATTATCGAGCATTTAGTGATCCAAGCTTCTAGGTTCTGCACATTCATAAAGGCAAAAGTGTGCTTTGCCCTCTGTGCTTGCTGGAGAGAGGTATACAGCATCATCTCTCACCTGTGAGGCACTCATCCTGCCTCTCCCTAGGGAAACTGGCTTCTCTTGGCCCAAAGGAGCATAGAGGAAGCCTAGGGAACCACCTATCCTGTAATCTGTAATCAAAACTTGAATAAATAATATTTTCTTTTGATCTACATGCAAGGTAAAATCTATTGAAAATGGGTGGGCTTGCTAGGGCCTGAACACAGGGACCTGTGCATGCTGAGAAGGTGCCGGACACTGAGGTGAACCTCCTGTCCCTATGACAAAATCTAAATGTAGCTTCTATTTATTAGACAAGTTACACACGGAGAGTGTGAATGTTCCTTTCTGCCTTCCCACTCATATCTTCCTGAGAGATTCCTCCCCAGAGTCATACCTCCCAAACATGTGAAATATTACTTCCTGCTTGATATCCTCCCAGACCCTTCTAAGTCAACTTAGTTTTGGCCTACCTAGAGAGCTTTATTGTTAAAGTGTGTTTCATTGACTGTCAGCCTACTTAACCTCTGCAGCCCTATAGGGCCAGGACTGTGTCCTAATTCCAGTTCCTCTCTATCGAACACTAGGTCGCTGTGGTTTTTCTAACACTAGGACACTGTAGTTTTTCTACTTAGTTTCCTGTGTTTCTTGAATTAATTAATTAAGTGAATTCACATTGCTAATTCTTTGCATTTTAATTTGCTGATATCCATTAATGGTTTTAGATTCATTAAAGGATTCAAGTATAATTTCTATCAGTTGGTAATAGTGTGATACTGAGTATATTACTCAATCTCTCTGAGCTTGCTTCTCCATCTGATACTGAGGATTGTTAGATGTGATTTGGGAGTTCTCAGTAATGAGCAAAGGCGGGCATGCGATTAATACCTGTGACAGTCTCTTGAAAAGAAGTCATGTTGGGAGAAAGCATATGCCAACTTTGATCAGGTCATTTTCAGAGGAAAACCAGTTGCAATGAAGGCTACCAGAGAGAGCTGTAAATGAAAGCTGAACCAGAGGACATTTTTCATGGACACTCTTACCTGAGATGTGTGCTTTGGACATTAGCTTTAGCGTTGACTGCATCACAGCCCAGAAGTTTGTAGTCCTGCCCCCAACAGCCCAGTTCTGTGAGGAGCCCTCAGCGTGGGTACCATAGAGTATGCAGAATGGAAGGTACCAATAATCCGTGTCTGTCAGCAGCCTGCCTTTTTCCATAGTGACATGTCCTGATTTCATAATTCAATATCCCAGAAACACGGACAACATGGAGCAGGAGTGTCATTGGCTAGACTGTGTGAATGGAGGCTGTTAGTAGGGGAAGCTTGGCAGTCAGGCAGATCCAGAACTGAATGGAATCAAGCAATCAAATTCAGATTAAATTGAAATGGCTGTCTAGGTCAGTCTCCATGATGACAGTCAAAATCAGCCAAAAACTTCAGGAGGAAATAGATGAACATTAATGTTAAATAGAACTCAGTTGGTATCCTGTTGGCCACTTGTGACCCTGGATATTGGGATGGGGTCATACAGAAATTCTTGAGTTGTGTGCAAAATAAAATCTGTAACCCCATGAAATAGTCGCCCACAAGGATGCAATGGCATGAGTTTTCTGTATAGGCCACTAGTCTTCTGTGTTTGACTCCTTGATGCAACAGAACATCCACCTTCCCTTCTATGTGGCTATACATTGTCATTGAAACCAAGCCCATCGTGTCTTCTTTCAGGGTTGTGAAGCTTTCCCTGCATTTTCCTTGCTAATTCTCTTTCGTCCGCCTCCCCTTTTCCACCCTGAGGTGTCCTCAGAGTCACCCTGAGGTGTCCTCAGAGCCCTCTTTGGGCTTATACTTTGCATTCATTCCATTACCTGCACTCCAGGATCTCCTCAGTTCGGCTTTTATTTCTCAAAACATTCCCTTTGGCATCATCACCATCTTTTCTCCACGGTTTACATAGAAACACGTCTGTCATTGCCACGATCTTTCTTTCCATCAAATGTACTCTACAGCCTTGCTTGTCTTCTACTCTTTCTTCAAGCGCTCGTTCCTCCTCCCCCTTATGCCCTCCACGTGCCGTCTCGTCTCTTGAACAGTACTTTCTTCATCCTTAGCCAGGGTTCCTCTGCTCTCCGCACTTCAACATCTACCCCGTGTTTCTTTTTCCTTGTGCTGTCCTAGATCTTGGCCGCATCCTTTCTTCTTAAACATTACTCTGGTTCCACAAGGGAGGCCTACTCCCCTTTTATCAGAATAGTTCTCTTCTGTATTTCTTCCGCTACACCTTGTTCATCCTAAAAACTCTGTTTCTCTAGTGACTGCCCTCACAGTGTTCTCAATCTAATGGTGATTTATCTTCCGTCATCCTTTTCCTCTGAAAGGCCATGCGATATTCTGAGTCCATCTTGCTATATATTTTCTGCCTTTTCCTTCAGTCTGGCTTTGCTTTTCTGATTCCTTTCCTGGCACCTGTGTCTGGGAAGTGGCACTGATACATCAAATCACGAAGTCATAAAATCCGTCAGGTAGAAAGGACCATAAATATCACCTTGGCCAGACAGTGCTCTGCCAGGAAGGGAAGTTGACCAGAGAACATCGTGTAAAGTCCTGGCTTCTGGGTGCTACTCCCCAGCCCTCCTTGAAGTTTCAGACAGAGCAACACTCTGCATTGACTGTCCATTTCTGCTTAGATAGAATCCAGGCTTGTTGTGTACACAAAAGGAAGCACAAGGGAAGAGCACACCAACTCATTGTACAATGGCAAATTCTCAGCCCTGAAAGCATTAACACACATAAGACTGCACAATCCGAACAGGGTGTGTTGTGTGTGTGTGTTTGTATGTATATAACAATTATTATTTACAAAGATACCGTTCATTTGAAAGAGAGCAAGAAGAGGTTGGAAGGTGAGTACCAGGCCAGTAAGAAACCTGTCTGCACAGTCAAGGTGGACCGGTCCTAAGGAGTAATGTACCAAAGGTTGTCCTCTAGCCGTCACACGCAGTCACATGAGTAGACACACATGCATACATCCATGTACTCATACACACACAAGTGAAAACAAAACTGGAACTGATACAGCCTATGTAATTATTTTTAGTTGTGTAACATAATGGAATACTTCCTATTGTAGTGTTTACAACTCAGTGACATTTAGAATATTGAAAACATTGGGCAATTACTTCTATTTATGATTTCAGAGCATTTATTTCATCATCATTATAGGAAATTCTATACCCGCAAAGCTATTGCTGCCTCAGCCTCCCTCGCCTCTAGGTTCTTGATATTTTATGCAAATGAAGTTTTAAAATACCTGGCCTTTCGTGCGTGTCTTTCTTCTTTCAAAACCTTTCTTGTGTGGTTTTGCTGAGTAACGTCTAAAGGGATAAAGAAAAAAAAGATAAAATTTCAGCAATCGGTCCCTTTGATGGTTTTGATGAAATATGTTAAGATTTGGATGGTGAAGATGATTTGTGATAAGATCACGAAGACCTGCACCCAAGGTCGAGCAGCACCACAGGCAGCAGACAAAAACACTGAGATTTTTCCAATGCTAGTCTCCATCTAGGGTTAGAGAGAGGGCCTGTCTCAAGGGAATAACACACTCGTATGGGTGCATACACACATCCATTCATTCCCACTCACACATGCTATCACTCACACATACACACAACACACATATACACACACATGCTATACATTCACACATACACACATCTACACACTCACACGCATACATACAACACAGAGACTTACACATACATACACACTCATATACATACTACACACATACACACACAACACAGGCACATACATACACTGCACACTCATACACACTCACACAAACACACAAAGACTACACACAGTACACATATACACACACCCTACACACATATACACACTACACACTCACGCACACATATACACACACTACACATGCACTACACATAGACATACACACACAATCCACAGAGATACACACAAACAATACACACACACACATTCTCTCTCTCTCTCTCTCTCTCTCACACACACACACACACACACAAGCTGTTACATGTAAATGGTGACTATGGTCCCTATTACATGTCAGAAGCTGATATACCTCCCTGACCCAGAGAATTAATTGTCTTCTGAGTTAAACCCTCCTGCCCCTTCTGAATTCACCTCACTAGCTGGGTCCCTCCCCTGCTCCGCACCAAAGGGCGAGTGAGTATTGAGGAGGGTGAAAACACACATTTCCCACCTCACTTATCTTCCCATGCTGTTCCTGTCATCCCTAGACCTTGTAACACTTTCCTGTCAGCCAGGGGAGCTGATTATTCAGTGTAACCCAAACAAACACAGGCACGTAACAAACACACCTGTTAACTTCAGGGATGACACAGGGTAGAAACACATTAAAGGATGAAACTTCCCCCAAATGCATTATAGTCTATACCCATCAGCATCACAAAGCCAGGGTGTAATAGTCATCACATTACACGTTAGAATCCATTACACTCTTTAACATAGAGTAAGGCTCACTTCCTGCCATGAAAGGTGTGTCCAAGAACAGACCTAGAAGCAAACTAGATATTTCCTTGTGGATGGCAATAAAACCAAATAAAAGGTTTAGTAATTGCTGTGTTTTGGCCCTTACCATAAAAATTATAGGCTTAGTTTACACCATAATCGCTTTGGGAGTGGAACATGGTTACATGAAAGTCTCCTACACAAGAGAAGAGAGCTGTTGAATGTGACATTTAAACAGTCACTGTTTCATTCAACAGTCAGAGCTCCTGCCATCCTGTTTCTGCAAGGATGCTTTACAACAACCTTTGTCTTGCGAAGATTTAGCAGATAGCTCTTAATAAAAAGCTCATTTATTGTGTTGGGTTTGTCTTTATTACATCTTAATCATGATAAAGAAGCTGGGACTAGTTAGCATATTTTATCTTTCTTTTCTTTATGTCTGTCTTTCATGCCTGTTTTTATCCTAGTAGACCTGCTGGTTTCCAGCTGGTTCAAGTCTTCAGCTAACCACAGCTGACCATTGCTACCACTCAGTGCTCTCTGGGATGTGAAGAAAATCATCTTCCTAAAACACATGAACCATCTCCATCTCATAGTTCTCTTGTTAACATCTGCTTCCTCTTTCGTCTGTACTCGCTGAGATACTGAAATCTTACCCCAGCTGTCAACAGGGTGACCATGGCAGCTGCATCCAAACATGAACATATCTCATGATGGATCTGCAGGGGAGCGGGGCATAGATAGTTGTCATCTGGCTTCCAAGGACTGCATATGAAAAGAAGGGGGTTGAGAATCTTTCTCAGAGGCCAGCTTTTTTTCCTTACTGTTACTCACAGAATACTGATGTTAGTTATATCAGAGCTAAAACTAATCAGCTTCAGGTTATTTTACCCTAGAAATCCATATTAAATTATGAACCACGAGTGTTTATTTCTCAAGGGCAAGAGTTGGGAAGGGTTTTTCTCCAAAACAGAATTGTTGAGCATTTGAGGATTACGACGTGAAAGCATACCCTGCTGTTTCCACTTCTGTCCCAATCCTGAATTGGGAGGACACCATCTATTAATCAAGCCTCAAGTATTTACTCTGCACAACAGGCAAGGAGAGCCAAAAAAAAACACCCACAGTTCTCAGATGATATAAAGGGCAAAACCATATCTGTGTTCAACTGGGCCAGGCAAGTGCATCTACTCATCTCTGTTTCATGGACTTCCTTCCCAGAGAAGGCTCCGCAACCACAGCCTCCTTGGGGAATTGTCCTCCCTAGGAAATGGCCAGAGGACACCCCACTCCCCTTTCTTCTTTTCAAGGTCGCTTCCCTCGAGATTGTAATTAAGAGCACCTGTGGACAAAAGGTTATAGTTTTGAACCATTTTTCAAATTAGTGCATTGTTCTTTAAGACCTGTCTATTACTATCTTATCCCAAAGCTGGCCTGTGATCTAATCAGGTTTAGGTAGCCTATGAGTGGCAAGCTGTGTGCTCCTCTGAGGATCAAAGCAGTTCATGCCTTGTGTGCCTTTCTTATCATCTGCACTAGTTAACTATTGAGCTAGCTTAGGTAGTTTATGTAATAAGAAAGATAATTTTATCTGCCTAAAAGCAATTATTGGCTTAAAAGAAATACTTACTTTAAAAGCTACCAAATCATATTTAATTGTTATGCCCACTTGTGTGTGTACATTACCATTGCCATATATAATAGCAATCGTCTCTTTGCCCCCACACAGTTCATGATCCACAAGTGAGAAGCACTGAATTAGATGCATAGTTATATGCAGGTGGCACATAGCCCTAACACTTGCACATTAAGCCCCGGGTTGGTGACCTGGTAGTTCTGTGCGGATGACCTGACTTTTGGGTTTTTGTCTTCTTGAATCCTACCCACAATGCATAAATCATCAGTCACATATCTGAGTGGGCAGCAATAGATTTATGACTATCAACCACCTGTGTTTGTCAAAGGTCAACACAAAGTGATCTTGTGACTTAGAGGTTAGTCTTGGGCTGAAAATACCCAAAAAAGAAGCATGGCGGAAGGGAATGCCTGTCCAGTGGAGTAAAGAACAGTGAGGAATGTTCCGAAATGGAATACAGGATGCTAAGAGCCAGGACACTCCTCTGGGAACAGCTTCTCCTAGCAGGAACACCTTTGTGCTTAGAAACATCAAACACTTCAGAGAACTCAGTCAGATTTATCCCAGCTCCGGTTTCCTTCAGTGACCTCAGACTCCAGTCCCCGAAAAGCTGAGCTCACTGCTGTGCCAGGATGGGGTGACACCATCCAGAATATCCAGTTCACTGCTGGAAATCTTTCATCTTTGTAGTTGGTTGGTTGTTCCAGCATCCTACTGGGTGTCACTAGATGCATTTCAACTGTTACTTAAACCTAAATTTGAGGAGGCACTTATAAAATCTTTAACAAGATCTTATCATTTCTTTAATTTAAACTGACTAGCCAAGGAATAAAATAAGCGTACAGTAATAAAGTAACAAATCATCAGCTAGCAAACTTTCAGCGTCTCTGCCGATGTTGTAATGAACAGGTAATGTAAAAAGACGATGGAGGTTCATGGTGGTTTCACGTGAGGAGTTGAGATGCCCACACCCTCCTTTCATCCCAACTATGATTAGTGCACTGGAACTCCCAACAGTTGAACTATATTCCCAAAAGAAATATAATTACCCTACTCTGGAAGGTGCGTTGTCAGAGAAGGGTACATCAGCCATTGGAATTCATACGTTATCAGTCTTTGGAATGGAGAGCGGAACTCTATCATACTTTGATTCTGCCAACATATCCCAGACAGGTTTGTTTTTCCATTAGCTGAATGACTAGTTCAAAGATGGATGGGATGAATGTCTGCTAAACGTCGCAAGAGGTGAAGGGGAAGTCCGCTGGAATGCAAACTAAGATGCTTATTCATGATCCAACATGTTGCTTAGAACGTTTCAGCCCTGTTTCCCCTTAAAGCACAGACCATCTCAAGGGCCCTGGCTGAAAGCAACTCCCTGTTTTGTTTTTAAAGCCCTACTACTATTAGGTCATTCACTATTCACCAGCATGTTACAGAAATGATTTCTAGTCCTTGCAAGAGCCCATCCATGTCGACATCACCCTTGCCATTTACCCAGTTAACTGATCTCCACGTATCAGATCAGGGAATTATTCAGATGACATTGCTGGCAAGCCTCTGAAACAAATGGTCATCCTGCTATAAAAGGCTGCATTTAAGTCCCCCTTCCAAAAACTATTGTAAGAAACTTCATTTTTCCTAAGATAGTAGTTGGACTGAATAGTAGCATTCTTGTGTGTCATATTGCTGCTTGAAAAACTCTTAGCACTTAGTAACTCTAAAGTTTGCTCATCTGAATTAATTCCTCATGAGAATGAGAGGCACACACCAAGAGAGGACTTGTGTCACTTCCCCAGACCACACACTCCACTAACTGTTTGACTAGAGAATCTCTCTCTCTCTCTCTGTCTCTCTCTCTCTCTCTCTGTCTCTCTCTCTCTGTCTCTCTCTCTCTCTCTCTCACCTGTGTACTCTATTAATCCTACTGTCTCCAGTGACAAACCCGGAGTGTCCTGAACTCTAAGCTGTCCATGGATATTTGATATAAGACAGAATGCATGGGCAGATGCACCTATGAAGGAGTTGACACCAGAATAGGTGACATCCAATCTATAACAAGTTAGTCTGTTTTACAGACACTGTTTCTGTCACTTCAAGAATGACTGTAAAATGCTTCAAAGGATTATAAATCAAACATGATATGTTCTTGGATTTTTTTTGGACAGAAAATAGCCAGAGTCAGTCTGTGAGCACAAGGTAGTGCTGATATGCTCTTACTGAATTAGATGGGCACTCCACCCACGGCAGGAGGTGCTATAGTCAAGCTCCCACACCCACCCCATAGTTGTCCTGATGACTTTTATGTCTTTGCTAATTAAGATTTCATGGAAAAAAAATCTGTCAAGGAGAATTCAATATTTTTACAACCATGTCTTTACTTTGTGGGCTAGGATACATTGGCATGCCATGGCAGATATATAGAGGCCACAAGACAACCTTGAAGAAGTTGGTTCTATCTTTCTGCCACAGGAGTTCTGGAGATGGAAACTCAGCTCATCTGAATTGGCAGGAAGTGACTTTATCTCTGAGCCACCTCCCCAGGCCCCCTTCTAAGGAGAATAGAAAACTTCCTCTGTCTCTGAAACTTGTTGGCATCAAGCACGGTTCCTTCTTTTTATTAAGCATGCTTTTATTTTAAATAACAAGTTAATATTTGTCTCTTTATATTTTTTTTCATCTTTCCAAGTAAGACATGGCAGTGTCCATCCATAATTCTATGGTAGGTAATATGAAAAGTGTGACATGAGCCAACATCCTACGCTTTGAAGAAGGGTGCTTTAACAATGGGTTTTAGCACATTTGATGACCTTATATATTTTTTCTGCGGTGATCTTGTACTTTCTAAGTACTGAACCAAATTCAAAGAAATGCTTTTACCTATTTGTGGTTATCAAGTAGAGTGGAAGTTTTCAATAGTATATTCTCTACTGGGGAAATTCTGTAAACACCAGGTGGAGAGGACACAGGTGATTAAAATATCTTCCACATTTTCAAAATGTCAGCTGTTCCCGAGAGAGGGTGCTTAAATAAACACCATCCATATTCTTAGCAGATGTTATCAATGCATCTCACTCTAATTGCGGTTTTCCGATATCTGTGCTGTTAATAACAGTTCAGAGAGGATTTGAAGTGCTTGGATTTTAATCAATGGTCATTTAACAGATAGCGGAGATGAATGATGTATGCTCGTCATTGACTCCTCTCCCTTCACCAGATGGTATCTTTGCAATTGTTTTGACACTTCATTGTTGTTGTGGCTGATGACTCATTGTAGGAAAATCCCTGTGTACTCAATGCGTGAAAATAAGACGGCTTGGTGTTCTTTGCAGTGGCTAATTTTCAAACAAAAAATTCAGCAGATGTGACAATTTCCGCAAGATGTTGTCAAAATAAGAGCAATCCGCCAACAAATCAAATCAGGCTCGCGCTCAGCTGCGGGTCTGTTTCTGGTATCGGGAGACTCTGCCGCAGTATCAGCCCTGATGGCTTGATCACTGCAGATGGCACAATGTCAATTTTTCTCATCCTCCCTAATGACTTGCTTTACAGCCATGGTGCAGCACTTCTAGAATTCTCTTACACCCTTCCCCCACCCTACCTACTGCCAAAGAGACCATGTTGGGAATAAATGGTTGGTTGTTTGGAAATAAAATGAGATCATCTACCAGAGAGAAGTTTTAGAGGTCACAGGAAAAGATGTTCCATTATGAAGGGACTAGATACTTTAAGGAATTCCAGGCTTTTGACACTCAGCCCTACATAGTAAAAAAAAAAAAAAAAAAAAAAAAAAAGGTAATTCCCCAAACAATTCAGTCACTGCAACCTCAGCCCATGATGGGAGGACTAGTTCTAAGAAAATGAGGTCAGCCCAGTGTTATCATGCATTATTTTGAGTGTCAAAAATGGCCATAAAAGTAGCTCATTGCCATCAATGGCAACTGGATAGGCCATAATGGTAAAATACTGCCTTCTCATTACAGAGAGCTGACATTGCAGAAGCATTTGGGATCACGCAGGGTAGCCCAGCACAAAAGTCGTATGATGTATCATCTCTTCCACTGGCTAATCAGAAACAGATAAGAGAAGGAAGGGAGAGGGGGTCATACACAGTAAATTCTATTTCCAGAGCATAATGAGAAGGAGAAATAAGATTGTTTTGCAGACACTGGTGATGTGGACGGGAAAAAGTGAGGACTGTGTTCCCTCAGAATAGCACATTTCATTTCTGATCAGCCTTCCAGAAATACCCACGGGGCAAACGTGACTGAGAAGAGTGCAATGAGAATTCTGTGGCGTGTCCGATGTCTGAAGTGACTGGTGGTACGCCCGCTCACATTGCTTACCTATTAGGAAGAGAAAATAGCCGGCTGTTTTCCATTTCCATTTGGGCTCTGGCAATTCTCACTCTGTTTTATAGGCTTCTACATGGGAATAAAATATATTACAGTATTATATACATTCTGGAAAATACCATCTTACATTACACTCAGAGCCCTTGTCCAAAGGAAAAAGTTATACCACTCTATCATGGGGATCAAGGGGAAGAAAACTCATTGAAGTAGATAGTTCATTTTCACTTGTATGTTTAATAATTATCTTATTACTTGGGGGATAGTGAGGGCAGGAAATACAAAACTATTGAGTTAATGGCTTGAGTATTGTGGGGGTATAGAGCTTTTTGTTTTGTTTTATTTATATTTGGAGACACTTTTGGTGAACTAAAATGTGCACGATTCTTTGCCTTTCTCTATCCTGTTTTCCAACCCCTTCTATTTGGGCTGGCAAACCAAAACTTGCTTGCATCAGTAGGGTGTGGTGCTGGTGTCATGTGAGTTTGGACATGAAGAAGACTTGTATCTCCCTTTTTCTGTCTTGGACTTGTCATCTGAAGGTCAAGTGAACCTGCTAACTGCTGACTGACAGATACCTACATGTGCAAGGCCTTCTCCCACCATCAAGTGAACGTCTAAACCAGACCATATAAGTAGGTGACCTAGGTAGAAAAACCCCTTCTGAACTCAGCCAAGATCATGGACACCCAAAATAATAAACAGATGAAGGATTGGTGTTTAAATGACTTTGTTTTTTGATAAATTGTTGTGTAAGAAAAAAATTATGGATACTTAAAAATAATGAAAAATCAATTCTGAGTTGGTGAGCTCGCTCTCTCTGAAGCCCAGAACTCCATCTGTTGTGACTGGGAGCCACTTGTAAAAATAAAAGCCACCATGATCCACTGACGATTCTGCTTTGCTGTCTTTTGGGGAAATAATCAGCTGAAAAATCTGCGAGCGAGCTGTGAGACATCCTCCTGGGGCACATTTTATTGGATGTTCCACCTTAACAACAGATGAAAAGCCCTGGTACTCCTTACTAGTCTTAACCTGCTGAAGACAAGTATACTAAGCTATTAATTGAGATTACTTGATGACGTAATAGGAAATGATATTGTGAGCATGGTACAGCTCCAAACCACAAGGCAGACTTGTAGAACTGGACCGGTTCTTATTCTTTGCACCTGCTTTCAACTATTCAATATAGTAAACCAGCGAACATGGAGCCAAGATGTATTTCCTTTCACATGGCCTAGATTTTGTGCTTTGTATGGCCACCAAGCTGCAGCTGTAATGTCCCTCTGATGGATGACTCACTGGCATCTCTCCTCCTCTTTTCTGTGCTTTGTTTGCTAATCCAACTGTTACAAAAACTTAAGGAACCTTAGCTGGCCCAGATTCACCAGCGTGGTCAAGTCTTTGGCTCTAACCTAACACTTTTAATAAATTATTTAAAATGAAAGAAAATTCATGATTTGTTTTCTACTTATCCCTACTCACTCATCCCCCTCCCCCATCTCCCCTCCTCCTTTCCTCCTCCTACCCTTCCTTGTCCTTTGCTCCTTTTTTTTTTTAATTTTCTATGGTTTATTTAACTTTATTTTATGTGCATTGGTGTAAGGGTGTCAGATCGCTGGAATTGGATTTTCAGACAGTTGCGAACTGCCATGTGGGTGCTGGGAATTGAACCCGGATCCTCGGGAAGAGCAGTCAGTGCTCTTAACCGCTGAGCCATCTCTCCAGCACCTCCTTTGCTCCTTTTAAGGCAACATCTTACCATGTAGCCAAGGCTGGCCTGGAACTCACTAAGCAGCCCAGGTTCAACTAAATCTGAAAGTCCCTCTTCTCCTACCTCCCATTTGTTAGAATTGCAGACACATGCCACCACAGTATTGTAAAAAATGGCTTTAAGCATTCACTTTATAACTGATATTTTTCACTGGGATGATAAGGTAGAAGCAAGAATAAGAAATGAAAGGTGGAGGGATCTCCAAATATAGAAAAAGTTGATCATGAACTATCCACACACAGGGGTGGGTTGGACACTCTTCCTCTCATTTCTATAAACATGTATTGACTAGCCCCACTGTGGTGGCCACTTTGTTGGGTAGTAGAGGGATGGAGAGGAATCAAGTGTGCTAATTGCTGTCAGAAGGTTGTAATTCACTTGTAGCAATGGCCAGAGCAAAGATTAGAGTCCTTAATATATGATAAAAACATGTCCACAGTGCACAAAAGCTATGCCTTCAAATTTGAATAATGATACAGAGAACAGGATCTCTCAGAACTTCTATTCCCCAGTGCAGATATGTTCTGTATTTACCAAACTCATGCACTAGAAGTTATAAAATATTTCTGATTCCTGGTGTGACAAGTGTCAGTGCTTCCTCTCACCTGGCTCTCAGATTATGGATGTATTAAGCATCTTTCTGAGCTTGGTGACATGGTGCACTGTAGTAATTAGGGCGTCGGGGCTGCGTCCCCAGCACCCCGGTTGCCTGGCTAGCTTATGCTAGAAATAACAACAAACAAACTGTATTCATTTAATCACTGCTTGGCCCATTTCTATCTAGCCTCTTCTAGGCTAATTCTCACATATTAATTTAGCCCATTTCTAATCATCTGTGTAGCGCCCCTAGGTGCACTTACCGGAAAGATTCTAGCCTAGGTCCATCCTGGGTCGGAGCTTCATCGCGTGCGTCTGTCTGGGAGCTGGGAGCATGGCGTCCCTCTGAGGCGTCTTCTCCCGAGAGGAGAGCTGTGGAGTCTGAGCTCACTTCCTCTTCCTCCAGCGTTCTGTTCTGTTTACTCCTCCCACCTATCTTCTAACCAATGAGGGCCAAGCAGTTTCTTTTTATTTAACCAATGACCTTCCTCCATCAGTGCACCTATAATCTCAGCACTTAGAAACTTGAAACAGGATTGGAGACCAATCTTGGTGGCATAACACCTTAAAAACAAGCAGAACAAGATATCTTGCTGCTGGTTATTTGGCAGTACGTCCATCACAGTGTGGACCCAAAAGGACTTACATCTGATTATAGCAAAGTGGAAGTAAAAAAAAAAAATCCTTAACCTATGAAATAAATCTTAGATAAATAATTAATTGCTTGAGTTTTATTTTGAAGTTCTTTACTATCATTATCAAGTGTAAGCTCATGGAACACAGAAATAAGTTCTTAGTCCCCTCTATGCTCCTAACACAATACACGTAACAACGTTTCAACAACTGCTAGCAAACCGATTGCAAAGACATCTGCAAATACCTTCTAACAAATGGTATTTCAGGTACTTGTGGTGCTTTGAATTAAAACATCTCCCACAGACCTACGCTTTAACACCCATTCATTGGTGCTGTTTAGGGAAGCCTGGGAGATGTTACTGGAAGAAGGACGTCACGAGGCGCTTTGAAGTTTCTGAGCCAGGCACCCTTCTTATTTCACTGTCTCTGCTTCCTGTTTGTAGAGTTCAAGATATAAGCCCACATTGACACTTCCTTCTGCACTTTGCTTAGTTTATAGTAACAGAAATAGAAAATAACATACAGAGTTGATATGAGGAAATTAAATGGATGATTGTAACTTCTTTCTATAAGTGTTTTGAACGTATATATTAAAAAAATCATTTAATACTTTCTCTGATGAATGTACTTTTAACTTAGGATCCTCTGAACTCAGAGCTTTCCAAAGAACTTAAATATAAGGTTCAGAATTCTTCTGTTACACTTAATAAAGTGCCTACCACAGCAGAAAAGGCAGAGGATGGAGGACTTCTACCTGTATGTATCCGTAAAACAGGAAGTGGTGAGAAAACAATAGCTTATATCTTAATATTTAAAGCTTTATTTTAAGGAAGTTATTAAATGTAAAACATTAAGTCTGTGAATCCTCAAACTTCAATCCTTAGCCAATGGCCATTCAATAATCACATTGTTCTGTGCCCTAAGGCACTGGCTAACACAATTAGCTTGACAACTCATTCATAATGGCCACAGATCAATTTTCTGTGTTACACATACTAGCTTTTTCTCTAATGGAATGCATTCTGCTCATGTAAGACAATCTCCAGGCAGCACTGTCTTCACTGTGATATAAAAGTCTTTCTCAGGAAGCCCGTGATGACTTACACAGCACCCATAATCAAAGATTTAGAAGATAACCGTGTTTGATCCATTTAAAATAGCCGCATGCTTTCATATCTTTTTATACACGATTTCAGATTATAGGTCTATAGATGTTCTCTCAGATTGACTGTGAAATATAGAGAAGTGATCTCATCATACCCTATTAGAATGAATGGGGATTATGAAGATATCTGTAGATCCTTTCTTATTCCATCTTAATAGGATGCACATATATGTGGGGGTAACTATCTTAATAGGATATACATGCACATGGCTAGGAAACCATTTACTCTAGTTAGGTTTTGCTCACTGATGAGCCAAGTCATTTGGGTGGGCTTGCTATCACTGCAGTCCTGGGGATGTTGGCGTTTGGACAGGAAACCTGCAGTGGTTCAACACTGAATAGATTGGTTCCGATAGTGAAAGCAGTCTTCCCAGGGATGACCCATCCCCGAACATCTTTCATTCTGAATGGGGCAATCGAAGACTCTTCCTAGAAGACTGCTTTGTCTTTGAGCGTGGTCCTCCCTTCCCCTGTTATGTTGCAAAAAAAAGCCACGGAAGAACTTTAGGATACAATGCACTCCAGGGATACCTGAGCAGAGAGTCAACGCACATCTGGTTCTGTGACATTGAGGCTCTGCAAAGACAATCAGCCGTGAAGCTGACGTCACCTTTGTTCCCCCCTCTTGCTCTTCTTACAGGTGATTACTGCACCCCTTTGTTCTCACTTGTGTTCTGTCCTTGGAATTGAAGCTATGGTCTCTCACATGCTAGGCAAGCGGTTCACCTCCTGGCCATCTCCGGCTCTCTGCTTATTTTCCATTTGGTGGCAGGGTCTCCTAAGTTGCCTAGGTTGGTTTGACCTCAATTTGTAACTCAGACTGACTTTCAACTTGCAATTCTGCCTCAGCCTCCAAATACCTTGCCCAATCTTCCTGTTATTCTTAATTCAGTTTTGCAGTAAAGGCCTTTTAATTGGTACCATTAACGAATTAAGACTTTGAAGGTATTGGCAGTTAACAGTGGACATTCACAAACCCAATCTGTCAGGTCCTGACCAGGTAGAATTATGCCCACTCTACAGAAGAAGTGAAAAGACCTGTAAGTATGTATGCATCCCCCCCATACAGTGAGCTGAGTCATGTCTTACCAAGTACTTGGGAAGAAAACATAAATAAATCTTGGGGATTGCTTAGATTCCCTATTTTCTTGTTAATCCTTCAATGGAGTGAGTACCTAAACTAAATGTCTAGCAATCTCAGTGATCCCTGTATCATGGCTGGACACACCTGACTGACTTCATATTGAGAGAAGCTGGGGGTCAGCTCAGCGTGAAGAATGAGTAACTTGAATAACAGACATTTTAAAGTAGCATTCGTAACCTAATAGAATGTGTAAATGGGGACAGCAGAGACCAATAATCAAGAGTTTGCTAACATGGAGAAGTGCTTGCCATTTTCCTGGGCTGGCTGACATCCCCTCCAGTATAATTGCGCCTATGACTGGTTGTGTGTTGCTCAGACTTACACCTGTCTCCTGAAAAGATGTCCTTTACCCCCCTTCCATGCTGCTGTTGCTCCAGCTGCTGCAGCTTGAAGATGAAATGAATAATGAGATGCCCGGTGGTATGACACTGTGTTGGATTGAGCTGTTTCTGGTCACTCATGCTCCCTCCTTCACAAATGAGGTGCTAATTCATAAATTCTGGTCAACAGTAGTGTTTGCCTTGCTCAGTGCCCTGGGACCTGAGTGTAGTGTGGCACCCCTATTAACACCAATGCCTCAGGGAAACAAGATGAATGTTTGTAAGGTGATGTCCCAGATTTTAGCCTCAAGGGAAGCTGTTTAGGACCTTAAGTTTTCAGAGTAGAGTTAATGCCGTTATCATATACCCACAATGTCTTCAAAAGGACACAATAAAACAGGGCAAATATCTTTCCCACCCAGGCTGGAATTTAGATAGTGACCTCAGTTAGCCAAAGTAAGAGATACATAATTTAAAGAAAATAAAATTGTCGCCGCATCAAAGTGAATTAGATTTCTGCTCATACTTTTTTTATTTTTGTTTTTGTTTTTCAAGACAGGGTTTTGCTGTAACTTTGGAGCCTGTCCTGAAAATGGCTCTGTAGACCAGGCTGGCTTCCAATTCACAGAGATCCGCCTGCCTCTGCCCCCTGAGTGCTGGGATTAAATGTATGCACCACCACCACCCAGCCTGCTCAGACATCTTTAAAAATAATTTTCAATTACAGTATGCATTATTATTCATTTAAGATGTGTTTTGTGAGGACATTCAGCTTCAGCATTTCAACCATTTCTGCCTGATTTAGTTCAAAACAAATTATTTCATTCCTGAAAAGTCAAAATGCCAGCTTTTACTTTGCACGACTCTGATATAGCTAAATGTGTTCACAGAAAATTTCTAAAAGACTGTCTGTTCAATTAGCAATTTATTGACAGAAAACCCAAAGAACAGTTGCATTCTGCATAGAATTCCTTAGATAGCACATCTGGAAGAAAGTAAAATATGAAAAATCAATTTGCAAGTTTTCGTTAACAATCTCAAATATTTATTTTCTTTGGAAACACACAGCTAAAACCCAAGCAGTAAATTAATAACCCTGTTTTGAAATACAACTTGTTAAAAGTCTGGGAATTACAAATTAATAAATACATTTTCTGTTGCATATATACTGTTGAATATCATTGAAATAGTTTATATATTACACTCTAAATGTTATACTTAAATGAAAAAAATCCCCCACATTCGTGGAAAAAAAACACACACACAAGACATGGCATTGATTGGAGCTCAGTGGGACCCTACAGAACTGTCTTCTCCCTGCAGCACTGCCTAAATACAACTTAGAAAAAAATGGAAATCATGTGGCTTTTGTCTTCCTTGGCAAGGCTGCACTTTGATAACTCACTTGAAGAAGACAGAAGGTGCAAAAAGACATGTTCCTGAAGAAACCAGTCAACTCCAGGTCCAACAGCTCCTCCCGCCCCATGGAATGACCTCAGCTCCAGTGCCTATGCACCAACATTGCTACTCTTTGATTTTGTTGTCTAACCTGATTTAATAGATTGCGCCTCCTGCTGGATGTAGAAATATCCCACACCAGGTCAGCAGCGGTGCAGAAATTGGGACACTCGGCCTGGCTGCTCAGGTCACATCTAGAGGCCTGGCCCATCCTCAGGCACAAAAGGCCAACAAAATCAGATAGTGCCTGGAGTCCGGCCTGGGCCGAATTGTTGCCTTGGCCTGCAACCCAGCCAGGCACACAGATTAGGCAAATGAAGTCTGGCTGCAGAATGCTAAGCTGTCCCCAAGCACACTTCACTCAGGATTGGCAAAATTTATTAGCCAGCAGCTATCAAACTTGATTGAGCAGCTTGCTAGGGCTGGTCCACAGGAAAGGGGCAGAAGAGGAAGCAATGCAAAGAGAAGGAATAAAAATCGAAAGTCTATACAGATTGAGTTTGGAGATTATTTTGTTTCTCCAGGGAGATGGTAAAACACCAAGGATTTTTATAAATAAGGGCAGTGCTCATCATCAGGCAAAAGCACATCATTATCTCTGGAGATGTTTTGCAACCTGGAGTTGGAATTTGTGTTTTCCCAAGGGTGGAGCATCATTTTTCATTGCTTTGCCCTAAAATGCAGGTACTGCGTCTACATATATCTCTTGCCACACAAGCTCGAGGACTGAGCTCCAATGCCCAGAACCTGCATGAAGCTAGCATGAAGCTAGATGTCGTAGCACATGTTTGTCGTGTGAGTGATTCCACAGGGAGATGAGAGGCAGAAGCAGGATAATCCCTGGCAGTTTCTGGGCCAGCAAGCCTGGTGCAGGCAGCAATAAGCAACAAAAAGACCCTGACTCAAACAAAGAAGAAGGTGAGGACTGATAGCAACAGTTGTCCTCTAAACCCACATACATATACATACTGTGGATTTAGTCATGTGCCCACGTGTGTCCCCAGTGATGTGTATAACTGAGCATCCTACATACATAACACACAAGGTGTACAATATACAAGCTTGCATGAAAGTAAAATGAGTTAAAATTTAAGTCAGTTCCATTCTTTATGGATTACATTCTACATATTGTTACTGCTCCTTCAAATTAGAAAGCTATATTGGAAAACTTAGGAAGATACAAACACTGATAGTAGCCCCTTTGCTCAGACAAAATAAAGGGTTGGTCCTTAGCAGGAATCCCGCTCTTCCTAACTGACTGTTATATAGATTAGGAGCCTTGCACATTTTTATCCTAGCAAGATACAAGATTCCTGACAAATCCAAACTGGCATCTCTGAGTCTTTCAGTGTCAAATCTTGGAAACGTTAGGTACACAAATGTCAAAATTCTACTCTTGACTCGAACGCATCAGGTTGACAATTGTGAACAGAAGTTTTTGATTCAGCTAATTCTGCCAACGTGGCTTTCCTCATAGTTATGGTTTTCTATTTATAAAAAGGCAGGCATTTTGATTTCACTTATGATGAAACAGCCAAGGATGGTCATTGCAGAATGAAGAACTTAAAATAACATCATGGTTAAGAAGATGTACAAGATGATGATGTCTTCAAAGTGTGGGCGAGGGCATTTCTCACTATTGTGACTCTTGTTTCAGCTCTTTATGGTGCATATCCGGAATGCAGACATTGAAGATAGACTTCACAAAGTCACTCGAATCTCCTGCCCCGCGTCCTCCGAGGGTTCCTCACCTGCTTTAGGAAGGAGGAGGCTCTGGAGCTCTCACCAGGCTATCACAGGGGCACATGCTCCAGGAAAGAGAGCGTGTGCTTCCAGACCCCCTGGCCCTCTCCTTCCTTTTGTAATGGAGGCTGAACTGCTAGCAAGTGGCCTTTCTAGCAGTATTTATCTCTGAATCATTCACACGTGTAGGTTACATGAGCTCATTGACTCTACTACACCCTACTTCCCGTGTTACTGAAATACTGTACTCTGTTGTCAAGCCAGCGTCGTGGGCAGGGCTACAGTTCCCAAAGAAAATCTATGCTTCCCCAAGTGTGCTTCTCTATCACACACAGATGCTCTCTTAATCCTTTCTGTGTAGAGAAATGACTTACAGCAGAGTGTCTGGCGGGGAGTGTGATTCTCAGAGGCCGTTCGTTCTAAGGTCTTGGTGTCATTAAATGATTATGCCCATTTGAGCTAACACAAATTTCTGAAATACAGAGAACATTTCAAATGTAACTTTCCACCAGAAATGTGGAAATAATGGCCTTTAAAACTTACTGCTTTAATCTTTTTTGTGCACATAGCTATACTGTTATATATAATTCTACATATTGATTTATTATATGTGGTTATGAACTTTAAAACTAAAAATGTAGGTTATACTTTATTTACCAATGCATAGTGGTTACATTGAAACAAAATATAAAATATGTCCAAATGACAAGCAATGTTAATATCAACATGGAACTTAGACTATTTCATTAGAAATAGCTTGGGGTACTTCATATGTGCTTCATGTTCATTTCTCAAAGGCTGGCACTGTGTCTTTTCTCAACTTCACATACTTTTCTTAAGGTGAAGAGGGACTGCCAAGGGCCCATATGAAAATTTTCCTTTTATTCTACTTACTGTATTCAGAAGAGAAGCTAATTATCATTGGACTTTTACTGCATCCTAAGAGTCTACTCTTCTCCTTTAAGTCGGCACAAAGATCCTTGAACGAGATTGCTGCTTTTATTATCATTTTCTAGACAGAAAAGAAACACAAGCTTACGCCTGTTCTTCTAAGGATATAAACCTGGCATTGGCAAAGTCAGCTAAGCCTTTCTTTCCGACTTGAAAGCCAGTGGGTATTCCTTTACGTGGTAGGGAGGTTCCCAAGGCATGGCCCAGACCAGTGACATCACCGCCAGCTGTTGCTTATAATTTCACCCCATCTTGGACCTGTCGAATCAGAAACTCTGAAGTTGGAGCCCCACAAACTATATCTAAAACTTTGAGGCCACTGATCTGTATTAACACATCCTAAAAATTTTAAAGATGATTAATATTATAACATCTTTTATATCTATATTTTTAAAACATATTAGAGTCTGGCTAAAGAACTATTAGTGAAGTATTTTATTGTTTACATTTTTTTGGAATCTTATTTTGGGTACTTCTTGATTGGTGAAGGCAGTCATTGATAATAGTCAAAGCTCTAGAACAAACACTGATGGCTGCATTAAGATGAACTTTGTGAGGCATTCTGTGATGTGCTGCGGGGGCTTCCATACTGCTCTCAAATTACTGCTAAATGAGACCACCTTATGCTAGAGCTCAACAGTGGGCCCAAAGCCTGCTCCTGAGCAAATCTGGTTTGTAGACTGTGAATAATAAAAAGAAAGTTATGTCCACCGAAGGAACAATGGACAAGGTGTTTTCAGACCTGTAAGGGCTGCATAACTTATTTCCACACTTGCTTCCGCTGGCTCGATGCAGTTCCGTTCTGTGCTCCTGGGTTGGCTATTTGGCGTTTCCCTTCCCTCTGTGTGGCTACTGATGTAAGCAATGCATACATGTGGAATGTCATTTACATATTTCTCAAGTCCAAAGCGTTTTGGCGTTAACTGTATTAGAATTTTAAGAACTTATGTGTGATTAGGTGTAATTTAATATAGATATGGCCAGAGTTAGTGTCCCTGGGTAGCCAAAATTCAATTTTTTTTAATTAGTATTTGAAGGGGAAGGCCTCCTCCAGCCGCTGTAATCGGATTTTCACCGTATTTTTATTCCTTTCCAGATCTGACTGTCTTAAAATTTAATTACTGTTAGCAAGACCTTTCTGGGTAGAATAGAAATAGTCTCCTAATAGTGTTAGCATATTAAATGTAATTTTCAGGTGGCCCTCATAGGATCCAACACTTCCTCAGTAGAGCCAATTTCACTGCCCCTTTTTCTGCCCTGACAGTTCACATGCATTCAACTCAGAAATATATTCTTTCTCTGACTCCTCAGATACTATTAGACTCCATTGTCCTGGCATATTAGAGTGTTCATTCATTTGTGATAAGACCCATCAAATCTGATATGCATTTTAATGAGGTTCTTATGAATGTTATTAAACATGCTAATTATAGCCCTTCCAGTACGAAATGTAGACTTTTGATGGTTTGTTGAGCTTGTTGTATAATTTTAACCATGCTGATCATTCATAATTGAGAACAGGAGGGTTTTGGAAAACAAAACAGAGATGGCTACATAAATATATAAAGAAAATGCTCATTTTGTATAAAAATAAAGGTCAAATGACTCAAATTAATACAGCTGCCTGAAAATGTAATTGCAACCACATTTAGGAAGAAATAGGAGAAGAAAAGAGAGAGAGGGATTTCCTTTGCTGAAGTCCTTCACTGGGAACAGCATCGGAAGCTGTGAGCGGATGCGCGGATGCTCGTGACTATCCTGCCCTGGAACAGCAACTCAGTTCTGGTGTGAGCAGCTGATTCTCATCCATGAAGTGCTCTCCAGAAACCCTGCCGCTCGTGCCAGGAAAGGGATGAGCACCTGCAGCCTCTACTTGCCCCAAGGGCTTGTTTGTAAGCCTGTGGGCTCCTAATGACTTCGAATTAGCATAACCATATTTCCAGTTTGGTTTTAATGCCCCAAATCAGAAACAGCACAAGAATCTAAACAAGATGTTTTGCAAGTTTTTAATGGTCTAATAGTAATTCCTCCCTACCCCACCCACCTTGTGCAAATTACAGAGCATCATGTTAAATTATAAAATATAAGAGCCCGAGGCTGCAGTTGGTGAGACATGAGTTTGTCCTTTGAAAGGCTGACATCCAGAGTTCATTTAGCAGGGATAGGTGTCCAATTGTGTGCTTTGGATTCACGTTGTTTTTGTTATTAAAGTTTTAGATACCCTTAAAAATTTAACCACTTTAAACACTGGATTTCTGCTATGCCCATAGACTACGTTTTCTTACCATTGTTTTTACTTGTGTGTGTATGTATATACAAACAGCATACCGTGAAGCAGTCCAGTTCAGGAGCCGTTGCTCATGCCTTTAATCCTGGCAGAGACAATCTGATCTTTGTGAATTCAAGACCAGACAGATCTATATGTAGTAAGCTGCAGACTAGCCAGTGCTATACAATGAAGTCCTTTCTCAAATTAATAAACAAATGACAGGATATTATCGCTGAATGGTCTGCCTTCTTGTTGAGTAATTAATTTAGCAAAAGGAAAACGAAGAATAAATGTATGAATATGTTTGATAACTGCACAAACTATGGTAAGACATTTAGGTTTCAAGTTCCCAGTTATATGACTTAGCATAGAGAGAGTATCCCAAACTGTGATATGACATTTGCACCAGTATAATCACAAGAATCCATGGTAAGAAAGGAAACAAGTTGCTGTTGACCTGGAAGGTGGAAGAAGAGACCATGAACCAAGGACCGTGGTGGCATACAGCAGCTGAAAAGCAATCCACTCACACTGTGATTAAATATTCCATTTTAGCACAAATATCCATGTCCAATTTCTACCTCTCAGACACCATGGGAACACTTCCGTGAAGGGAGGACTCCTTGAGCTCTGCCGGCCAGGGAGATGGATCATGAGGGAGCTTTTCAGAGTTGTTCTCTTTCATTTTTTAAAGTGACTTCACGGTGATAGAGAGAGCTAGGTGGAGAGTCTGGCAGCGATTCAGCCTGGCCAGTGCGCGGCTTGTTACTAGTAAAGAGCAGAGCTAACTACGGAGTCAGCGTGCGGACTTTTGGCACTGATGCGACCCTTGCTATGGAGTCAGTGAACTCACCTTGAACACGGAAGTACTCTCAAGCCTACAGTCATCATGGAGTCGTCAGGAGCAGCAGGACCACACACTGGTCCATCAAAGAGGGAAAACTAAAAGGGACAGAAAGCCCATCTTTTCATAGAACAATTACAGGTTGCTGAGAAGGCTTAGGGGACTAAGAATCATCGTGGCTGAAGATCTCATCTATATACCATAGACTGACTAACCAAACACAACTCCCAGAATGAGAAGACTTAAAAACAACGTCATCCCTAGGCACAGGATAGACGGACGCTGCCTCGATTTATAAATGGAAAGCCAGGGAAAGCTGTGACACACTTCAAATGTTCACATAAGAGCTCGAGGAACTCCCTTCCTGGCTCGAGGCAAGCTCTTTCTACACTGTGCCAAATGGATTCAGCCCAAGAAAGATCTTAAGATTGCCTCACAGAACAAATGGAAGTCTGGGAAGATTGTTACAACGCCTGTACACAGTCCAGGACATTGGCAGCGTGTGCCGGCCCCAGCTGAGGTGTTCTGGTTTTCATGGGTTGCGCAATAGGGAATTTTAAAAAATCAGTATAGACAGACATCCATATGGCCCTGGTGCATATAGACAATTAAATCAATTGAAGACAGCCCTTCCCCTAAAGTTTAAGTTTTGAGCAAACTGTCGATTTCTTTTTGTGTTTTTGCTGAAGCAGAAAACAGTGCTTTGGGCTTTGATAACCCTTTCTGGTTTTCTCTGGGGTGGTGGGTAATTGGCAGTGGGATGTACATACTTACAATTTCCTATGAGGAGCTCCAAAAGTGCACAGCGCACTGGTGTTCTCCGTATTGGAAATAGAGGAACTGTTTGATTGAGTAACTATGGAGCTGGTACTCCTTGAGATCCTCTTAAACACTGGCAGTTGCACAACCCCTATCCCCTGCTTTTTGTAGTGTGTGCCCTTGACTTTGGGACCTTCCTGGCTTGTCCTTCCTCTGTGTTCTTCTGAGAGGCTGAGATAGTATGCTGCCGAGTCTGGTCCTATGGGAGGGTTCCTGTCTCACACTCATCTTTACCATGTAATGCACACTGGATCGTCCTGAGCTCCTTGTGAGACACACAGGACATCAGCCTGTTCCTCCTCCATGTCTCCCTTACTCTACATCATCTCACTGCCTTAAGAAAATCTCCTGACGAGGAACTCTCAAGGAATCAGTCTTAGGGAAATCCAGGAGTCTGCAGCTATAGGATTTGATCAGAGACAGTGAGCGCTCACTAAAATCCACCCAGGAGCTATTTTTATTATCTCAAATATTTTGTTCTCTGGTTTGATTTGCATGAAAAATAAAATCTAATTATCTTATTCTTTAAAAAAAAAGCCACACATATCTGAATTTTAGGCCCATTTTAAATGTCTTGAAAAGTTTTCATCTCCCGAGTTTGAGCTCCTTATTAGCTCTGATCGCTGATTCCAGAGCAACTTCTGCTTTATTATAGCACTGGTAGCTATTTTTGAGCATGTGTTAATTGCTACTTCTTATCTGATGAGCCCATTGTAAAAGTTTCTTTGCGAGAACTTAACATTCTCTAGTGTGTCACTGTTTTCCTATGCAAATACAAAATATCTCAAATTTTCCAATCTCAAAGTTTTTGTGCTATGTCATTCAGTGGGGAGTTCATTATACAAATGTTCGTCCTTTTCTAGGGGTGAGGGTGAGCCTGGTTTATTAACTCGTGATGGATAAATTTTGTTTAAAATAACAAACTTGGGGAAACTTTATTTTCAATTTTATATTCAAATCATGCCGGTGTCCCAAGAAATGGAATTTATTAAAGAAAAAGCTACAGTTATTTACATAATTTTCTGTGGCTGAAACAAGAGAAAAATCTGGCTGCTTATTGCTGCAGCCTGGCTTAACTTGGCTTTCAGATGCTCATTCACCAACTCAGGCCTTTTTTATCCCCAAGTCTCCACGGATTCCATATAAAACACGCACTTTAGCTAATGTAAAAATGGCATCTTCTCCCATTTTCGTCCAAATCATTTTACAGCCACATGTGTTTGCTGCTAAATCTGCCTGACAGTCTCTTTTGGTAGCTGTTTCCATTAAAGATTTAGAAGTGCTGGTACAGCCACTAAAATTCCACTCCATCTCTTCAATAGAGTTGTAGCTCTATTTTATCCATCCATGTGGCCCACACTCTTACTGTTGATTCAGGAAATGGGTAGGAAGGATGTCTTCCTTTTCTTCTCATTACCCTTGACAGCACAACTGTGCTTCAGCTTTTCTTCCCAATCTGCTGAATTCTCAGAGTAAAAGGCATGGGTCAGCTCACCAGGGTGAGCAACTGGACTAGAAAGTTCTATGCTTGGAACACTTCACTGGGATCACTGGGATAAACAACTGAACTAGAAATGTTGTATACCTGAGACAAGTCGCCAGGGTGAACAACTGAACTAGATACATTGTATGCCTGGGATACTTCACTGGGGTGAACAACTGGACCAAAAACGCTCCTCAGTCTTGAAGCAAAGCAGACTCCTCAGCATTTTTAATTTTCATCCTGTGCTCATGGGGCCCATAATCTTCTAAGCTTGAAACTACACATTTTTCCCATAGAGAAAATAGGAAATCTATACTTATTGTTAGTCAATGGGATTCAAAAAGGCAATCCCTATACACGATCAAATTTTAAGAGAGAAGACAGACAGGAAATCCTAATGCATGATGATTGATACCACATGTTTGAAGTAGACTCTCTGGAGGCTGAGAGATATGGAAAACTTGCTCATCAGCTGCCTCGGGGAGGCTGAGAAAGAAGTCATGGGAGGATTCTAGTTGGCGTAGTTTATTGCTTTAATTGAAAAGATGATTTGAAGATACTAACTCTAAACTATGTCATTCTTATATCTATTGTTACTCACAAAATTCTTTTCCCCAGCCATCAAAAACCAAATTTTTTGTGGTCTTTTATTCTGTCCCATATCTACTTTCTGTCCATACCCACCATATTACTCAAGGGCCAGGTGGAATCTGGTGCTAAGAAGCCCAAATGCTAATGGCTTATGTAGGAAGGAACAGGTTTCCACTCCTGTGTGCTAACATCTCTAGTGTCCTGATAACTGAAGCCTGTCAATCTAATCTTTTTGTTGAGGTTGTTTCCTTTAGCATCCCCACCTCTATCAAAGGTGGTGAGTTGGGTGTGTACAAAGACAGTCTGCACTGTTCCCTACATCTCCAGCTCCATGGCCACCTGTGAAGGGTGAAGATCTGTGTTGAGGATAATATCTGTGTTGAGGAGATCTAGTTCATACCAAGATCTACAGAGATCTCTGTGACTGATAGTTGCTCTTTCTGTGCAGTCGACTTGACAAGATGAGTTTTGAATTCTGATTAATTTGTGTTACTATGCAGAATTTGTATATAATTGTCTGGTAATCTTAGAGTAGAGTTCATGAACAAGTAAATCTATACCAGCCAGTGGTTGGTGTCCCACAACTGGATTCCAGCAGTTCGGAGGTTGGCACAAGGGGATTGTAAGTTTGAGGCCAGTCTAGGCTCCATAGTTGTAATCTGACTCCACCACCCCGAAAGACAAAAATAAGATGATTATTAGACAATAGCTAATGCACATAGAGTCGAGAAAATAATCAAAGTGAATTTCACTTGAACTAAGAAATACTACAAACTTAAACAATGCAAGATATGTATGTGCGTGTATACATAAAAACATTGGGGATATATATATATATATATATATATATATATATATATATATAAATTTGTAAAATTTGCTTATCGGTGTAAAACAAGAAGTCAACATTGGGAAACACTGGTTACAATAAGTACAGATACTTTTCTTATTACTAAACTGGATCATATTATATAGAGAGTAATGTACTTAGGACACAGGGTCACCCACACCTGACTGGAGTGGTCTGGACTTCCCACTGACTGGTTTTAGCTTTCGTTTTGCAAATAGCAGAGTATTTTTATGGCATATTAACAGTTTTGTTTTGTTTTGTTTTTAGGTAGGATCTCTATGTAGCCCTGGCTTACCTGAAACAATGTAGACCAGGCTGGTCTGGAATTCCTATAAATCAGTATTGTGAAGCAGTAGATCAGCCAGAGTGGTCGAGTTAAATGCATACCACAATTTCTGCAACTTCTGAAGTTGGTGGCGCTAATTACTTACTCCTCCTACTTTTTATTTAGTAACATCCAATAAATTTAAGACAATAAGAAATTAAATTGGTGTTTTAGATAATCCATCACAAAATATACTACTGGGACCAATGAGAAGTATCAACAACAATATAAAAAAGATCTAAGCTTTGTATTACAGTTTCAGTGCTAATTCTATTCCGACGGGCTAGAGAGATGGCTCAGCCCTTAAGGGTACAGGCTGCTCCTGCAGAGGATGCAGGATTGATTCTGAGCACATACTGTGGCTCACAATCTGAACTGCAGTTCCAGGGATGGGATCCGATGCATTATTCTGGCCTCTGTTGTGCACAAACATGTATGCAGAAAAAAACACCCATATATGCAAAATAAAATTTTAACAAGAGAAAATTTTATTTTGAGAAAGAAATAAGATCAATGCATTAAGTATGTATTCAGTATACAAATACTTAATGCTTCAACATTAAATATGTAGAAGACAGTTTTTAAAAAGTAAAGAGGTATTTGAGGAACACTGAAATAACAGAAGTTTGGGTGAATTTCACCACTGGCTAACTAAATATAAGTGAATACTACATAATATTAAAAAATGTGGATTCACAAGGCCCCACCCCTCCATGAAGACACACAGGCAATCAACGAGGAAGCAGTTTTGGCAGGAAAAAGCCCCCTCATGTTATCCAAGCCCTAAACACATGTGAATGAAAGCAACATTAAATAGACTCAGTAAGGGTGTGTGTGTGTGTGTGTGTGTGTGTGTGTGTGTGTGTAACAAAAATAATTAAAAATGAAGAGCTGTTACATTAGAAAGGGAATTAGGCAAAGACAAAAGAAGTTGGGGGAGAGTGAAAGGTGGAGGTGGTTGTGTGAATTTCTCAAAAAATAACTTAAAAACACACATATCTGTTATGTGCTTATTAAACAGTATTGTGCTTTGAATATTTTCTTTCTCTTGTTATTTCAATTATAAAGAACATAAAGAACAAAATAATTACGATTCAGCATTCTGTCACTCGGAAATAAAATAGAATCTTAACATTTTATTATTTTAATACTTTACATACATTATGACTGTGTAATTTTCAGTTGAGTGAATATTATACATGTCATTTTGCAAATCATCTACTCTTTCACAAATTACCGTTTGCCAATTAACATGAGAAAATGCTGGACTTACAGTCCAGAGTCCTGTAAAGCGTGAATTTAATGGTGGACGAGTGATTGATTAATCCTGTGTGTCCATGCCATAATTCAAGCCGTGTTAGGTTGGAAAAGTCCTGTGTCATTGTGCATTATGTACACTGTGCTCCTCCCATGTGTGCTGTGCAGCTGGGGACATCGTAATTTGAACAGTTCTAGGTCAAGGTTGATCCTCAGTTTCTGATTTGGGAAGGGGGGGTGGGTTATGAGAAGACTTGGTGACCAGAGCAGTGCACATTTCATAATAAAGAGAAAACCCGTAAGCAAGATTTCTTGACATTAGGATATCTCCACACTTACATAATAATAACTTCTAGAGCCAGAAGAGCAGAGGAGGACAAATCAAACACGATGCTTTTGATCAGTCTCACACACTTTCATCTGGTCCTTCATTCAAGAAACTTTTATGAGGCATCCATCATCTGAAAAATACTTCTAAATGTTTATAGTAAGCCTCTTGTATTGCCTAATAAAATCCACTTATTGAAGTTTTGACAAACCGTTCTAACTGCCATTACTGTAACGTTAACTGTTTAAGTAAATGTTACTTAACATATCTAGTAGAGATTGTATGAAAAGACAGATTTCTAGGAAAACGTTAAAGTGGTTTCAGAATGTGAGTGGTGCCATGCAAATATTCCTTCCACAGAGATTTCCCAGAGTCGGATCCTTGTTTTGATCACTGCAATGAAACAAGTGGCACTGTCCTCCAAGCAGGGATGGAGAACAGTGAAGTGGCCCTTCAACTCCATCCAGCCTCTTTTCAGGTTTGCCCATTTGAAAATCCTTCTCCAATACAGGAGTCCATGGGGATTCATTTGTCCTCTGCTTCCTTTATCTGTTTATGGGAGTCTGATTTAGGGAAGTGTGCAAAGGTCTCAAGAGGCAGGATGTCCAAAATGAGCAGAAGGGCAGCTGCAGGCGTCTCCTCTACAAGGGCTTCCTGCTCTTCCCCATATCCTGGAGTTCCTGATTCCTCCCATGATGGAGGAAGGTCATTGGTTAAATAAAAAGAAACTGCTTGGCCCTCATTGGTTAGAAGATAGGTGGGAGGAGTAAACAGAACAGAACGCTGGGAGGAAGAGGAAGTGAGCTCAGACTCCACAGCTCTTCTCTTGGGAGCAGACGTCTCAGAGAGATGCCATGCTCTGCTCTCCTGGGCAGACGCACGCAATGAAGCAAGCTGCCAGGTTAGACATGCTGAATCTTTCCCGGTAAGACCGGTGCTCACAGATTATTAGAGATGGGTTGATCGGGATGTGAGAATTAGCCTGTAAGAGCTAGAGCTAAAGGGCCAAGCAGTGTTTAAATGAATACAGTTTGTGTGTTGTTATTTCAGAGCATAAGCTAGCCAGGCTGCCAGGGTGCTGGGGATGCAGCCCCGCTGCCCCTTATTACTACACTCCCACACTTCAGAGGCTTCTCACCGAATCCCAGGTCCCTCCAGTTCGCAGGATTCTTACTGGGCATCTGGGTTAACCACAGTCAATAACTTCCAACTGCAGATCCGGGCCCATGAGACATGTCAGGGTAGACAGGAGCTTGACACAGGAGCCTGGCGACCTGAATTCCAGAAATCTAGAACCCACCACACAAATGTGGAAGGAAAGCATTGATTCACAAGATTGTCCTATGACCTCACACATGTACTGTGGTATACTACTCCTAATAATGATGATGATGATGATGATGATAATAATAATAATAATAATATCCTTTAAAAGAACCTACAGATTCTTGGGCCCCACCATAAATACTCAATGACACAGAACCACATTGGGACCTACATTTAGATATTCCTCCAAAGTGCTCTAGAAGAGCCATCATGATCCGTGGACATCTTTGGGAGCTCTACCTGCATGCTTGTGGAAATTCTGGTGTCTTCTCTCTCTTCTCAGTGACCCAGAGGTTGTTCCTGTCCAGTTTCCTCCACTCTTGTCTCAGGCCATTTGTATAACATGCCTGAGTGATGAGAGGCACCCTTTATGTAGTGGGTTTGCTCCATTGAGATAAGATTTCCACTTTATAGCAATAGTAAACAATTACAATGTTCAAAGCATTCTCTTAGTGCTTGGGCACTGCAGGAATAAAACATGACTGATTCCAGTCAGGAGGTTGTGCAGCCTATGATCACTGTGACAACAGGCTCAGCGTCCCTGGATGATTGTCTTTACTCGGTCATTACTTGGCAGAAGGAAGGGCACACCCTCCCGGATTTCCTCTTGAGAAGACCAGTAATCACTTTCAGGTGGTCCTTACCTTCATATCCTGATACCTCCAAAAGTCTCTCCTTCTAATACTTACTTGGAAATTAGGCTCGAACGTGTAAGCTTAAGTCAGTGCGTATATAGATGTGCATGCCTCTCTGTCTGTATATGTGAAGTCAAGATATGTTAGAGCCATGACTGACACACAGGAAGCATGGAAATAATGTCTTATGTGCTTTCTGTGGTATGTGTGTGTGAGTGTGGTGTGTGTTAACTATGTTGCAGACATAAAAGGGTAGTTTATAGATGTGTTGTTTTAGTTCATCCCTGTAGCAACTCATGCAAGGTGTGTACCACTGTCTACCCCATTTTGTAAATGAGGACACGGAGATTCTGCTCTTATGTCTAGAAAAGTATAGACCCACTAATGCCAAAATGAACAGAAAGGAGCAGCCCAGTATAGGATATTTGTAGTTTTTTGAATACACTACAGCTTCTACCCACCTGGGTGGGAAGGAATGAGAAACCTGTAGACTGTTTTCTGTCCTTCCCCCCTTGGCACATGCCTTTCTAGACAGTCACGTTTCACGCCTTCAGACTGTAACTGCCTGTTTTAGCAGTCTGTGTTACCGATGAATTATGCATTTCTTGAAGAGTGGGCCTTTCTGTTACTGATAAATGATCACACATTTCATATTTGATTGTCTTTGATTAATGACAAGCGCTTCCTGCCTAGTGACCACGGGGGAATCTCAGGCCGAGCTCTTCCTTTGCAAGGCTGACCAGGTGACGCAGCTCCGGTGCACTCTTGCTCATCTGGCGGTGGTTTTCTAGAACACACAGTATTAAAAAGGTTTCCACTGGGAGATAGGTACTCTGGGGCTGATTGTTTGAAAGAGAAATGGCCCGGTAGGCTCATGTGTTTGAACACTTGGAACCTTTAGGAGGAGCAGCCTTGATGAAGAAAGTCGATCAGTGATTCATAGCCTCACTGCTCTTCCTGCTTTTGCTCTCTACTTCCGGCTTATGGATGAAAATGTAACCAGTCATCAGCCAGCTTCTTGCTCCTGCCTGCATGCCGTTGGCCATGGTGTTCTATAACAGAAAAGTAGCTTAAGACAGACTCCAGGACACGGCGCTGTCTCATAGCTGAAGACACACATTGTGCGCATGCCATCTTTCTCCGGTGGGGAATGGAGCTAGACTGGATCATAACTGGGTGATCTTTAGATTGGGCCATTGGTCGTCCCTTCTGTTCTACCAGGGAAGAGCGCTTCTTCAAATTAGAATTTAGTCAACTTTTCTCATATTCAATGCCATTTCAAAATGAAATTGATTGTAAAGAATATCAAAAATGTCAGTTTTCCACAGCTAATATTCTTTTCTTTTGCTTTTTTTTTAACTATTTGAAAAAGGCGCCATGGAAAAAGGAAAGGAAAGCCCAGCTCTGGGAGAGTCACACACTTTAAAGAACATGTTACAACTTCTGGAAATATAAATGCTTGAAAATGTGCCAGGGAAAATGTTCAGTCTCGCTGCCATTGACAAAGTAAAGTGACTGATGGCTTCTTGCCCTAGTGCTATTTTGAATGCACTTAATCCTGGTGGCGCTTGTTTCATTAAGAACAAACTTGGATTATTTTACTTGGGTTTGAATAAAAAGTTGACCCTAGTAAGAGTCCAAGAAAGTCAGCATCAGCCTTTGTTAGAGCACATTGCCTTCCCTGCACTATCATTATGAGCACATGGCAAAGGAAAGAAAATGTGCTCTCTCTCTCTCTCTCTCTCTCTCTCTCTCTCTCTCTCCCTCTCTCGTTGCTTTGGAGACTGTCCTGGAACTCACTCTTATTGGCTCACAGAGATCTGCCTGCCTCTGCCTCCTGAGTGCTGGGGTTACAGGCATGTGCCACCACCACCCAGTCAAAAATGGTATTTTTCTCAAGAAACACTGGGACTTGGAGGGCCCAAATAGGTGTGAATTGAATTGTTATGTGGTGTTTTGTTTGTGTTCTATTAAATAAAGCTTGTGTGGAGATCAGAAAGCAGAGCTAGTCATTAGTTAACCATTGAAGCTGGGCAGTGGTGGCAGACACTCGGGAGGGAGGTGGAGTCAGGAAGGGATAGAGTGGGGTGGAGAGATCCAGGCCATCTGGGACTGAGGAATGAGACAGGAAGGAAGCAACTGGCAGCTGCTCTCTATTCTCTATTCTTCCAGGTTTTCACACCAATATCTGACTCCTGTTTTTTATTGATAAGATTAATTAGGATCACACTTTATAGGATAATTCTGTAGGGATAGCTGAGGCATAATATTCCATAAAATAAGATGTAGCACTGAGATCGAGCCTTGGGGTTTTTGGTTGTTTTGTTTCTTCCTTTGTTTTTATAGGTACTGATAGAGCCTATATGACCAACAGACTTGTCAGCAAAGTAAAAACTACTGACAATTTGTGATATCAATGCTTGATTTCCAAGTTTTGGTGTGTGTCACCATGACTAGAGCTCAACTAAACTTTCTCCTCCCTCCTCATTTTTTTGGAGTTGTGGGTCAAGGGATCCCTGTAGCAATGGTTACTTACTCTGAAGCTTCCTATGTGTATCATCTGCCATCGAACTTGTGATGGCTCTCTTGCCTCCGCCTTCCACACCTGAGATTCCAGCTGTGCGCCATCGTACCCAGCTGGCTAAGAATTTTTAGTAATCTAGTATCAGAGAGCGAGCAGTTCCTGCTTAAATATCACATGTAATAAACTAAAGGGGAACCGCATCCGAAAATTATTATAAGTTGTTTGGATCTTATTCTCTCAGTTAGTTTAAAGCATATTACTTGTGAAGAAGAGAGAAATATGTAAGTATGTTTTTAGCTGTTTTCTGGGAAAAGTAATTCCTGCAAAGAGATTTTATTACACATCGTATCATAGTACTTTATCCCCTGAAGCCTTTACTATTAATAAAAAAAGTCATTTTTTTCTATTATGCCTCTATTTTGTCTTTTCCACCAAAAAAAAGTCCACGGATTATTGCTTAACATCTTAAGCTTCTACCAATTGTGAACCAGCACCCCCTGCCATTCATTCTAAGTGTATCTCCGTAACTACTCCTCAGTTGATTTATTAGAGACTCAATGAAATCTTTGGATGCAATTCTACAGTAAAATCAGTATTTGTGGACTGCTTCCAGGGATATGAGGTCATTGTCAAAGTCCTCGACTGTAGCCATCAAAGCACATCAGCTCACAGGAAGTGGTAAAGAGCCAAGGGAAGGGCAACTGTGGAGACAGGCTCTCAAGCTCGGGCAGGTGAAATCACTTGGATAAATCACCACCACACATCACCCCGGGCTAATGGATACCTCCGTGTGCTTAACATCACATCACTCTTCGTCAGTCTTCTGCTGTAAAGTGGACGGTGTTTTAATTTCATAGGCTTTTATACATACATCCTAAATTGAGTCTGATTCTCATAGAATCATGTATGCACACATAGGTATGTCAGTCTTATGTACGGCGCATGCACACAGTCAGTTTGCAAAATCTATCTAGATGCACACGTGACGTGTACAGAGAGAGATGTCTATACATACAGCTCATCGATATGGCTTTGTAATTTGGATAGGTAGTATTTATGTGTACCTTCTTTGTGTATAATTATATCTGTACTTTAAGTGTATAGATCATACATGGATATGTCTCATGTGTGTCTTAAAATTTTTGTTTTTATAGTTCTTGTATATTGGTCGACATGTTATTTTGTAGGCTTCGTTTTGAAGTAGCATATATTTAAGATTCACGTTAATTATCTAAATTAAAATAATTTAGACATACAAGTAAGACATGAAGAGCACACCTTTCCAGTGAGCTAAAGTTCCTTCTCATATAATTATAGCTTTCACACTTGGCTTACTTGAATTGTGGGCTTTTTCATGAAGGCATTGCTTCTTATGAACTTTACACAATGTGTTCGCTGTTTTGTTTTGCCCATCAAATAAATCATGGGATGGAGAAGCTTGCTTATTTCATACCCCCAAGGAATAACTCTCTTGCTCTTATTTTAGACCTGTCTTTGCATGCAAGGTAAATTCTAGGTATCGGGAAGGTGCAACTGCGACAGGATTTAATGATTTCTGGGCAAATGCGCATGAGATTGGTGACCTGGATAGTGATTCTTGTCATGAGATCTTGGTGGAATGAAGTCATTATTTAACTAGGCTTTTAGATTTATCCATGGTGTTTCTCTGACTATTGTCTTTAGTGTGGATGTTAGCACTCCCAGAGCCATTTACAAATTTAAAAGATAATGGACACAGGGAAATAACTGTTTTAGAAGCTTGTTTAAAATAAGTCAGGGACTGGAGAGATTGCTAAACGGTTAGGAACACTTGTGTCTGCTGAGGATCCCAATTCTGACTTGATTCTCAGCATACATGTGCTGGCTCTCAACCATCCGCAACTTTAGATCTGGGAGACCCAACGCCCTCTTCGCACCTCTGAGGCACCAGGCACACATGTAGTGCACACATACAGGCAAGCAAGACTTTCACACACAAATTACAAAATAAATAAATCACTAAAACATATTTTATATGTCTGTGTACATGTTTGTCTGTAGCTTAAGTGGAGAGTTACCCCACATGGGAAGAGAGTGAGTTCATCCCAGGAACTGTAGACTACTTCATGAAAACCTCAGCGTCAGGCAGGGCACGCCTCTCTTCCAGCTGCTAGTCAGGGGATCCTAGACACCTCCAAAGACGATGTGAGATACTGCAGTGTCTCTTGATTGCTGCCACAACTTGAATTGAAGAGATTATTCAAGGTGTACCATATACTTCCATCACAGGACTTGAAAAAAATCAAACTGGTACTGACTTGGAAGCCTGCTCGCCGGCGGCTAACTTTCATAGTATCCGGAGATGCTATACAAGCTTCCAAGGGAGAGAAGTTGTCCATAGTCCTACCCAGTTATAAAGCCTTTGAACCATAAAGGTGACTGGACTTGAAAGATGTCTCAAATGGTACAATAGCAACACATATATTCACAGTGACCAACAGTTGTCTGGTTGTATTTAAACCCTGCTCAATAGGAGGAAACTCATTTCTGGTACTGTAAATCTAAAAGGAACTAGTGCTTGGAGAAGTCGTATATGCTGGAGGAGAACTTATTGCTGCCATTTTCCTAATTGAAATAGCCTCCGTCTATAGTCCAAATGCTCACCCTTATTCCCACAGACAAATACAGCTCTCACCTAGCTTCAAGGAAGCTTCTTTTTCCACAGAAAAGGCTGCTAGAGAGATCCAACACTCATCAAACTGTGGAGAATAAGTGACTATGGGTTGCCCACCTCAATTGGGACATCCGAAACACAACCTCTACACCCAAAGCTCAGGGACCATTATGGAAGAGAGGACAGAAAGACTGTAAGAGGTAGAAGATCAGGTTGACGACTGCTAGATTGTGTCATCTAGACATAACAGGGACTCATGAAATATTAATTGTTTTCTAAGCAAGACCTACACAATGACAACACAATTCAACATGCCCACATGTATACAGTAAACCTCACAAGGCCCCATGCCTAAATGAAGAGCTACAGGGCATCTGTAGTGCTGGGTGAGGTAGGGTTGGTGTCCGCCAGGGATTCTGTAGTTTTTATACAGGTGTATGCATATAGAGAGAACAGTAATAACTATTAAAGGAATCAAGAATTCAAGAAGGGGTAACTGAGGGAGACATAGGAGGACTTAGAGGAGATGCATAAAATTCTCAAAAAAAAATTAAGTGTCAGTGAACAGAAATCTACAGAAATGAGAGGATCATAAAAGACAACACATGCAGATCATTTTCTCTGTGCAGAATGTGAAGAGTTTAACCTTCAGCCCATGAGATCTGAGGTCCCCTTCGTTCACATAAACCAACCAGAGAATTCTACCCATGTTCATAAAGAGGATTAAATTGGATTAATTTGGGGGTTAGAACAGGTTTAATAGTTATACCTGACTTGGAGAAATTTCTATAAAATTTTGAAGCACAGAAATAGTATTTGATGAAAGCTGTGGTTAAGGTTCCCGTTGTGGTGATTTAACACCGTAACCAAAAGCCACTTGTGGAGAAGGGAGTTTATTTGGTTTATGTATCCTGACTCACAGTCTATTAAGAGAAGCCAAGGCAGGAAATCAAACCAGGTGAGAACCTGGAGGCAGGAGCTGATTGATACAGCCATGGAGGAGAGCTGTGTACTGGCCTACCCAGCCTGTTTTCATACAGAGTCAAGCACCATCAGAAAAAGGCTGTGGCACCGCCCACAATGGCCTGGCGCTTCCCTGTCAATCACTAAGGAAGTACCCTTCAGGGTTGCCTACTGCTCAGTCTTAGGTAAGTCCTCAGTTGAGGTTCCCTCCTCTCAGATGACTCAAGCTTATATTGAGTTGGTGAAAAACTAGCCATCAAAATGATATTCCTTCCCTACCCACAATTTTGAATCTTTTGGTCTGTACAGTAGTAGCATGCAGCACTTTGACCCTGACAGTGTAAGCTGCTTTTTCTTGCAGACATGGTTGTATTAGAGTTTGATTCTATCTGGTATGTGTACTTTTTAAGTATTAGTAAGAAAGTTCAATTCATAAAATTCTGTTTTTCAGAATAATGTGTTATTCAACTTGCTTTCTTCTTTAGTTTCTGGAAACGTGTTCTAGAAAGTCATGGAGAAATGAATGGTGATGGCCCTAGAACACAAACTTTTTTGTCCCCTTGCTCTGGAGGACATCTATCTGTTTGGTGAAATAACAAGAAACCACAGTTCATGGAAATTCTTACACTTTGTGAAATGCCTTGCTTTTCTCTTAATCAAATATAAGAAGGAGTGTGTTTCATCTGCTTACATTACAGAATAAAATTCAGCTTTCTCCTAAATCACAATTCATTGCTTTCTGCGAACTAGTGCGTAAAACTTGTATTTACGTACATAGTCCTAAAATAATTGCATACCATTTTTAAAAAAAACATTTATATATTATGTACTTAGTTTTAAAAGTGGTAAATCTGAAGGAGAGACAATCAACATTTTCAAAAATTGCATGTGGTTTGGACCTTGAGATTTCAGTCCTGTGCTCCAATGTGGGTCTCTGTCTCTGTCTCCTTTCATCGCTTACTGAAGGTAAATATTCAGGAGGATGCCTATATGTTTTTCTTTGGGTTCTCCTTATTTAGCTTCTCTAGGATCACTAATTATAGGCTCAATATCCTTGGTTTATGGCTAGAAACCAAATATGAGTGAGTACATCCCATGTTCCTCTTTTTGGGTCTGGCTTACTTCACTCAGGATAGTGTTTTCTATTTCCATCCATTTGTATGCAAAATTCAAGAAGTCCTTGTTTCTTACTGCTGAGTAGTACTCTAATATGAGAGAGAGCACGAGCAAGGAACTCAGGACCGCGAGGGGTGCACCCACACACTGAGACAATGGCAATGTTCTACTGGGAACTCACCAAGACCAGCTGGCCTGGGTCTGGAAAAGCCTGGGATAAAACCAGACTCTCTGAACATAGCGGACAATGAGGACTACTGAGAAGTCAAGAACAATGGCAATGGGTTTCTGATCCTACTGCACACACTGACTTTGTGGGAGCCTAGGCAGTTTGGATGCTCAACTTACTAGACCTGGATGGAGGTGGGGGTTCCTTGGACTTCCCACAGGACAGGGAACCCTGATTGCTTTTTGGGCTGGGGGGGGAGGGGGAGGGAAATGGGAGGCAGTGGCGGGGAAGAGACAGAAATCTTTAATAAATTAATAAATTAAAAAATTAAAAAAAAATTGCATGTGGTAGTTTTAAAATCTTAAAAAAATCTGATAATAAGCTTCTAAATATAAAATGAAGTATTGTTTCTTTGTTTTAATTAAGAAGTCATAGCAACTTGTCACTGTAAAAAAATACTTAAATATAAGAAGAGTTTAAAAAGTATTCTTTCAAGAATATTCACAAGAAATATGACCTTTTCAAGTTTTTGTGAATAAATTATACTTTCCTAGACTAATTCAAAAATGACACTTCATTTTCCCCACTTAAAATCTAGAATGTTCTATTTTAAAAAGTACATGGTGCAGTCTAACCCCAGGTGGCTCTTCTTTGTGAGAACCACTCCTTTGTGATAACCTCTTGCTCTGAAATATAATTGCATGTGCAAAAATATTTGACCCTAAAAATTATGTTTCCTTTTAATTTTAATGCCAGCTAATTAAATTGATCTTCCCGAATATTACTAATCTATTAGAATGTTGGACATTGTAAATTATTTGTCTTTATAGAGTCCAATTACATTCCAAATCTGATAATCAGTTACCATTTCTTTTCCCTCAGATGAGTTAGAGACAGTGCTCACTTTAGAAATGAGGTATGGCTGTTTTGCTATGTTCTTTGCATCTGGGAAGGCAGGTGCCAGTAGGTTCCCTCCAAGCCTCCCATCCAGGGTGACACCAGGAACAGGTGAAGGCAGTATGGTCACCACTGAAGGCGATAGTCCCGGGAGTTGACTCTAATGGAACCTAGTCCTGGGCTTTATGTTTCGAGAGGAGAGAACTACTCCACACGCTGTATTTTGTTTACTATTTTGAACTTGATGTTGGTACCTACTGTAGGTACATTCCCAGTCCACATTCATCTCCTGATTCATTCACTTAAACATTGTCCAACATGCAGTGGAGGCTCGGTTTCTATACAGCATGGAGTGAGTCTAGAAAATAAAGGCCAGATATAGCCCGTGGTCAGACTCGTTTTATGCAGAATTGTTGTGTAGCATAGGTCTACCTTTTCACAAGGTAAATAACTCATGGCACGTTACAGGAAACATCCACTATGTATTTCAGCCTAATTCCAATTGGTTGGAAAACACTGAGAACCATTAGGTGACTTTGTCACTATGTGGATGTCATAAAATACTCTTAGACAGTCCCAGGTTCTATACCAACTATGCACCTAGAATTTGCATTATACTCTATTACTCTGAGGCTACAAATGAGCAGTGTTTCACAGTACTGAATATTGTAGGCAATTAGAGCAGTGTAGCAAATGTTTACATAACGAAACATAAGAAAGATGCGGTAAAAATGTGTTGACCCAATTTGTCAGCACTCTGTCAGCCTCTTTCTGTTGCTGTAGTCACACTGCTAGGGTAACGTGAAGGGGAGAGATGGATTTAGTGCCCCGTTTCAGCTGGCGTCAGCCCATGACCATGGGTGAGGCATGGGATCCATCTCCCCTTGTTCTGCAGGAGCCATTCCCATCATGACAGCTGAGGGAACCAGAGATCAACAAGAGCAGGGCATTCGGTTAGAGCAGTCAAAAGCCATTCTTTAGTGACTCGCTGTTGCCAACCTACCCATATCTCCTAAAGGTTCTGCAGCCTTCTCAAGTGCCACCACCCGCTGAGGAGAAGCATTCAAACATGATGCCAAAGATCTCTCATATTCAAGCTCCACTGTAATCCTATGGGGCCACTGCCATACATGTATCTTGCAATCAGCTGAAATATTATATGATATATGTCATTATAATTTTGATTACTATAATTTTATGTGTCATTTGAAATATTTCTCTATCTTTCAAATTGATTTTCCTATGTCTTCTGGTGATTTTTCATGTCATCTTGCATTTCCTATCAAATTCAATCACCTCAGATCATCTGGTCCTTTCATATGTCAAATATAACGGACTTGGCTTTTATTGTGGAATTTTTCTATCCAACACTCACTCAAGTGTGGTCCTAGAACACACTTCCAGAAACTTATCAAATCATGCAATCATGTATTTGCCATCACACACACATGTAAATAGTATGAAATTAACGGGAATGTTTTATGAAAAATATTTTCTCCATCTCCATGGAAAGTGTTTCATGAGAATACTTTTAGAAAATTGTTAATAAAGTGTAATTTTGTAAAAAGGATTTTTAACAATGGTTCCCAGGGATGTGGCATGACTATTTCTCTTGCGATTCATGATCCAGCCTCAAAAGAGCAAATCTTAGCTCAAGCTTGCTCACTGGAAGAACTTGTGCATGTCTGTATCATAATCCTTTGCAGAAAAGATGAGGAGGAAGGAAAATTGCTCTGTGAACATGCTTCTTCATGCTAATGTTTCCTAAGGAATATTGGTTTCAAAAGATAATTAAGAATTAGCATTACTTTTCTGGAGTTCCACAAAAATAGTCTAAGTAATACAAGAACAGTATCATTTATTATTTCTAATAATATTTATTTTATTATTTATAATAATAATTTATTATTATTTTCCGGAGCCAGCCTTATTTGAAATTTTGACAACTTCTTACCATTGCCTTGAAGGCATAGTACACAGCTGAATGAATTTACTTTCTTTTAACTCTGTTTTATTCTTTGACAATTTTATGCATCTACAACAACAAAATACATATATTAACCCCATATTTACCCTTCCAACTCCCTACCTATCCTCCCCCATTGTGTCTTCTTTCCAACTCAGGTGTTCTTACTTTGTATATCTGTAATGACCCATTAAGTCCAATTATTGACATCACTATATGCATGCTTATAGTATCATCCCCTGCAGCATGGGAAACTGTCATTGGCTACATCCTGAAAGACAAATGTCTCTTCCTCCCTCCGCAGCTATGAACTCAGTAGCTTCTCAGCAAAGGGTGGAGCCTACAGAGTACCTCCCCTACTACGCCCAGGTCCTTACTGGCCTGATCCTGTGCCAGCCTTGTGCAGACTCCCCCAGCGGCTTTGAGTTCATGCTTGGGATGGTCACGTCACATCCAGAAGACATTGCAGAGCACTCCTCCACATCGTCTGGATCACACGGTCCTCCCATCTCCCCGCCTTTAGTGCTCTCTAATCCTTGGTAGACAGAAGGCCTGATAAAGGCGTCCCACTTAGAGAGTTTACTTTTAAAACTTTGTTATACTCGGTATTATAAAGGTATCTGTATAATTAGAATACAAGGTTTTCAAAGAGCATTTTTTAAAAAACAGTGTTTGATTTTTTTTTTTTTAAAAAAATGCTTTTAAGTATACAGTGTCTTTGGAACTATCAGATTCAGTTTCAATGAAACTTTCTTAGTATCTCAATGAGATAATGACCTTTACTTCCAGGGAACTATAGTGACATTTAGCATGAGGCTTGGGATCCTCGAGACAAGGACCAGTGAGAGCACCCTTCTCACTGGTTAATGCTGTTTTCTTGGCCCCACCTACTTCTACTTTTCCAAAACATTTAATAGTTGAGAAAAGCACATTACTCTTCTTATTTCTAAAGGCCACTCCAACTCACTGTTGGAAGCCAATGTTATAACCAAAATCATACTAGTGAATTTCATGGACTTCACAAGAACTGGTCAAAGGAGACAATTTAATATAAGAGAACACTCAGATGCCATGCGTTATTTGGAAAGATGCCTTTGTTCTTGGCATTCCATTTGCCTTTCTCTAATATGTATTTAAGTGGAATTCTACAAATTTTTCATTTCCAACACAAATAGTCATCAATATAGAATTTGGTCTGTAAGATTCCTAAGTCAGATAGAGAAACCCATTTCTGACCCCTAGCTTGGCTAAAACGTGGATGAAATCATCTTTATCTTCACAGGCCCCTCAAGAGTGAAAACAAGAGGCTGGTTAATGGAGATCAAAGACAGCTAAATTTGATAGACTAGGTCAAGAGGCCTGATTGTGGGGGCTCTGGGTCCTGTACCCCATTTCCCCTCAATTTCTCTTTTTTCCTCTTTCATAATGTCTCCATCTTAGCCACAGCTCTGTGATACTGGCTTACTGATGGGTGGGCAGGTGAACAAATGTCTTTGGTTGGCTCTAAATGCAACGGGGACTTCATTTTAAGCCAAACCGTTTCAAGAAAAGTCAATAATAACTTACCACTCCCTTAGAGATGTTTCTTCTGTTAAAGTAATCGTGTTCTTCTCTCTGCCTAGATTATTAAAATAATTGAGCTCCCTTCCAAGTACCTTCTTACTCCATTAAATAAGTAGCTATTCTAGACAACCAGCCCCAACTCAAAATTGTGACTTCATGGAAGAAAAATTGAGAATGCTATGTTCTTTATCTCTAGGGCCTTGAGAATCTGGTACAAGACCTGTGATTGATAGTTCTCTTCGGCTCTCTAACCCAGAGTGGTCCTTATCTCTCTTCTCAGCCACTTTCATGTCTCATTAAACCTGTTAAATCGTGTGGATATGAATGTGTGAGTCAAACTGCAAGAAATTAAAAGAAAAGAAGGTAGACGTAATATATCTTGCCTATTTCGTTTGGAAAAGACTGGAAGTCAGAATAGTGAAGGAGGAAGTCAAAGCTTGAGTTGTCAAAAATATTTCTGCATTCACCTCATGTTGGATCCCTGTCTGGTAACCACTGTGGATAACAAACGATTCTAGACAGAGGTAGCAAGGGTCCTGCTTTGTGGACATGCGTAGGAAAAATGAGAAAATTCAGGAATTAGCATTGAGATGCAGTCATGATGTTGACAGCCACAAACCTTTCTTAATCTCCCTCTTTTCTTTCTGAAACTGTGTTCAACTTTTATATGTCTCCATGCCATGCTGATTTCAAATGTCACTATGTGACTTGCCTTAGTCAATGACTACAAATGCCGAAAAAGGAAAGTCCCCAAAACAGGGCTTGCTGATATCTGCTTCTTGATGTAAGTTTGTATCACGGGTTACAGGCAGTGATGTGCAATGTCACGCCACTGCCTGGTAATTCCGCGATATACACACAACAGACGGAAATGACCTCAAGAGCACAGATGTCAATAAAATACAATAAACTAAGGGCTACATGTAATCTCTGAGTATTATTTGTTGATATAATTTATTTACTTATAAGTCTGCATAATTAATTTTCAGTAATGTCTATAGTGAATCCCTTGCTTACCAAATTCCTCTGAAGTCAATATTAACTTACAAGCCTCAACCATCAATCAAGCAGAAGTGAGCTCCATCACTCCTAGAAACACCCCTTGACAAAGCTACTTCATCTTGATTTTACTGACTCCATTTACTTCTGTCTTCAACTGTCTAGAAGGTTCCTGCTCTGGCATTTCAGGTTCCAATCAGGGTAGCATGGCGTGATGGGAAGAAAGAAATAGAACTTCTGGTTACATTTCAATGAGATGTTGCAGGTCACAACCCTTTGTTACCACGCTATGACTCAAGTTATCATAAATATATCAAACTAATTTAACTAAAAATTAAATTAAATTGACTTAAAGTGTTCTCTGTCTCTCTATATATAGTAATATATATAACTATATTATTCAATATGCAAATATACATACATGTTTTATACATAATATGATATATTTACATATGATATATAATGTACATTATATGTTGCATTGTGAATATTTACATATCTTATATAAAATGTGGTGACTAACACTGTGAGATGGCTAAGCCAATCTTTCTGACATGAGAATTCCCTAAAGTATTTGTGCTTTGGGGGACAGAACACTGAAATTACACCGTCTGGGTGATTTGAACTGTGCTTCTCTTTAACTCAGTCCTCTGTCTTGCTGATTCGCCTCTCCATAAGTGATGCTGCTGAGCACTGGACCACTCTGTGTCTAAGAGTGTTTAGATGCCACAGATGAAAAAAGTCAGAAGTTCTTTATTTTTTTTTCCCCTGTGCTGGGCATGTTTCACTGAACAGTTTGACTGTGGGATTCATCTCTTTTAACAAATGACAGGATTTCACTCTTAATGAACATTATGTGGTGTTTTGATATGTGTGTAGACCACACTGTTTTCATCTGTCCTTCTACCAATCGACACTTAGGTTTATTTCATATGGTGGCTGTCAGCTATAGTAAACATGGGTGCACTTCCCCCTTAAGGAATTCTGAGCAACTTTAATTCTTCTGATAAATGAATCATGTTAGAGATTTTCTAATATAACTGAGTATATTTTCTGAAATCTGGGAGAGTGAATAGCTCAAATATTTAGAGATGATTGATATACATTAAATGTCAAAGCAATAAAATTTAATTTTCTTTCAAAGTACTAATAGCTTGATTTTTCCACATTTGAAAATTTGTTCAAAATTATAATAATAGATGAAAGCTCCTTAAGGCCAGAACAAGCCCCATCCACCTCTCTGTGAAAAGCTCTGACCTCACATCACAGGTTTCACAAATACTCATTTCGATTTGAGCATCTCCCATCGGCCCCATGTATAGCACCGTAGTGTCTCTCTATGAATATGACTCTTATTTCAGCAATTGATTCTGGATGTGCAAAAATGACAGTGTAATAAAGAAGATGTGACAATGATGGAATATGGTTATAAAATGTCTACCAAAGACAATTGATAAGAAATGTAAAAGGGACATGAATTCAGTTATAATTATAATAAAGATATTCACTTTTCATTTACATAGTACTTTGCAGCAAAATGATTTGCAAAGCAGTTTTCAAATGGTTTTTGAAAGGATCAGTTGGATGAGTCCCAGAGAGAGTCTTCTGGGTTGGGATTCTGCAGCTCATCACATTGTCTACTAAGACTCAGCTAAGGGGATTGTCACCTGCACACAGGTATGGTTCTATTTTAAGGTGAACAGAAATATTTCTACCATATTCTTTTTCAGAAATGGCAGTGTTTATCTGAGGGAGAAGACTCCCCTGCCACATCATGAATTAAAGTAGGACTCTTTATTGACCTGTATTATGTCCCAAGTCTCTGTGTGTCTTTGGCTACACAGGTTTAGCCAAAAAATGCTCATATTCTACTGTGCCCAGAAAAAAACAAGATAGACTAAAGCAGAGGAGTATGCCCACAAATAGCATGATATATACCTGCACAGAGAAACAAATGTGTTTATTAAAATCTCGAACTTTCTAGGTCCAACTACATACAGCGACAAAGGAAAAAAAGGGGTCTGTACATGTAAGCAGATATGGAAAGATTCACTCAAGAATATTGCAAAGAGAGACAATTGCAGAGGCAGAGAACAGTTGTATTCAATTTCTTTGAAACAAAAGATTGGAGAGGTCAGTGGGAGGCTGGTCAATGTGATTAAAGCATCTGTGATTGCTAATTGAGTCCTTATGCTCTTTGACGTTAGTCTCTTACACCCCTACGGAGACTGCAAAATGGGGCCCTATCTCTGTCATTGATCACTTTTCAAATGGAAGGTTCCCAGATGATTGAGGACAGACATTCCCAGGTTATGTGAGTAGGGATGCACAGTAGCTCAGGGCTAAAGAGCTTGTCTAACACGTAGAGAGCCCTGAGTTCAATATTAAACACTGCAAAAATGAAATAAAAATAAAGAAAACCAAGTGGCAAGATCCTAGGCTTCAACAAGAGAATTACAGAAGAACAAACAAATCAATGTAAATAAAGAAGCAAAAGCTAAGGTTCTCAGACAAGCTCCATATTTCGAAAGCTATATATTAATAACCTGTCTAGTGGCTACTACAAAACACCTAACAGAGAAGAGAACGAAAGGTTGATTTTGGCTCAAATTCCATGTCCTTCATGACAGAGGAGATATAGGGGCACGTGGACACACTCATGTCCACATTGTGTACACACTCGGGAAACAGAGCAATGAAGGTGTATGCTGTTTGCTTTCTCCCTTGTATTTAGTCTGAGTCCAGCCTATGAAATGGCTCTACCCATCTGTAGGGTTGGTCTTCCTACCTCGATGAACCAACTCTAGATGATGGCTCACACACATGCCCACAGATTCCTGTCTGTCCATGGGACTTAGTTATTCCAAACCCTCTCGAGTCAGCAATCAAGAAGAATCATCACAGGCTATCTTGGTGTGATTTGTTTTATGATAACAGATTACCTGACACCAGAACCCTGGAAGACATGATTCTGGTTGTGGGAACATGGAAATAGTTTCTAGAAGTTACCTCCTGCCTGCATTATAGAGAGGCAAAAGATAACACAGGTGTGAAAGACACAGACCAAGAGGAGTTTGTAGCATTTATTACCTCCCACTGTTATGGTAACCACTTCTTTCTGGGACTGCTACTTAGTCGTCCCACTGAGAAGCCCCAGTACCCTACTATCATCACATTGGATAACTAATCGTCATTGTGAGTTTTCATGTGAACAAAACACATTCAAATCTCAGCACAAGCAGAGGAAGAAATTATAATTTTCATCTTCTAAAGTAAAATTTCTAAGAAATAAAAAAACTGGTGTCTATAGTCAGAAACCTGTTGAAATTTAATCAAGCAGAAGAGAACATCAAGACCATCTTGGCCAGCACTGCCCCCACCTTGTTAATGTGGGAATCTCAGTCCAGAACTAGAAACAGAGGGGAGAACAAATGCCTTAAATGTTATATTAAGATACATTATGCCCACTGATTATGCACCTGGGGAAAAGAACACAGCAAGTAAATGTATTGGCAGGAGTGATTGGTTAGATTATTTCAATATTGATCTACATTCATCTTGATTCTCAGCTTTAATCTATCTTTTCTTGGCTAGAGCATTTTACTATTACAAATGAATTATCAATATATCTGGGAGACACACATAGAATAATGTTATATAAGCAAGGACAGTTGTAGAATAAAATAATACATAAGAAACCCAAGTCTAGTGGCAGTGTCCTTTGCCTTACGAGACTTGGATAGAGGTGGGCAGTCCTTGGGCTTCCCACAGGTCAGGGAACCCTGATTGCTCTTCGAGCAGATGAGGGAGGGGGACTTGATCGGGGGAGGAGGAGGGAAATGGGAAGCGGTTGCGGGGAGGAGGCAGAAATCCTTAAAAAATAAATTAATTAAAAAAAATAAAATAAAAAAAGAAACCCAAGTCTAGAGTTGGGCGATGGTGGCACACGCATTTAATCCCAGCACTCGGGAGGCAGAGGCATGCAGATCTCTGCAAGTTCGAGGCCAGCCCGGTCCACAAGAGCTAGTTCCAGGACAGGAACTGAAAGCTACGGAGAAACCCTGTCTCGAAAATCAAACAAAACAAAACAAAACAAAAAAAACAGAAAGAAAGAAAGAAAAAGAAAAAGAAACCCAAGTCTGAAGATTTAGATCAGTTGACAGGGTGCTTGCCTTTGCATTATGCCCTGGGTCTGTGCCCCAACACCACATAACTTATAACTTGGGTTACGTGCCTCGGGAAACAAGGAGATCTGAAGCTCTGATGTGGGATTCTCCTCTGTATGCTGTGAATACCATTAGTTAATAAAGAAACTGTCTTGGCCTGTGATAGGGAAGAAGAGTAGAGTTAGATGGGGAAAACTAAACTCAATGCTGGGAGAAGGAAGGCGGAGTTTAGAGAAGTCACTTAAGCCCTGCCAGAGACAGATGCTCTTTACCTGGTAAGCCACAGCCACGTGGCGATACACACATTATGGAGATGGCTAGTTTAGGATATAAGAGTTAGCCAGAAATATGCTTAAGCTATTGGCCAAACAGTATTTGAAAAAAAATATGTGATTATTTTGGGTACTAAATAGCGGCCTCCTACAACAAAGTACAAAATTTTTCTCAGCTTCATAATGAGTTGGGACGTAAGATAGAATTTCAAAGTAAATAGAATCCTGAATTCTCTTGTCTCTTATGATGTGTTTTATGTTTCCATCTGCATATAAAATCTATATACAAAGGGTAAATAAACCCTTCTGTGTTTTGAACTACATAAAGGCATATCTCATCTTAAAATATCAAGAAAGAACCATTGTCTTTAGAGAGAGCCCTCTATGGGCATATAGATTTCAAAAAGGCTTTATAGAGTTTGAACCTAAGTTCTACCAATTGAAGTGAAACATGTCCTACTGAGGCTTGAAAAGGGTGGAAGCCAATTATTAAGTACTTCAATTTATCCAAAATGGCTTTTGCAACGTGCTAATGAAAAATCGCTTGCAATGGACACGTCTTAGGATCCTCTATTGTTTCTGGTGAGACACTTAAATGGAATCAACGTCAATACAGTCATCTTGAAGGTGACGAAAATTGACAAAAGTGAACAGTTCCTACCTAGCTGTGAATTAGAACAATCTGAAGCCACAGGTAACAAAGCCGCATGTTCCTTCTCCAGTGTTAGCAAATGTGGTCAATAGCAAGCCCCAGCTAGGAGAGCAGTGTGTGCTGTCTCCAACATTGGCAACTTCAGTCAATAAAGTGTAATTGGAAGCTGCCAAGGAGGGTGTGTGTCAAAGGTGTATTTAAGCAGAAACTCAGCTGCTGAAGTGTTTGTGTAAAGTTGAAGAACTTTAAGAGTTTGCGCATGGTCAATCCACTCCAAAAATGACTTGCAAGGCTGGGACATGATAACTTCCGTCAATAGAGCTAGCGGAGTGGAGAAGTTGTCAAGGTCACAAAGAGAAGCTTCACAGCTGGTAATTAGAGGGAAGGTTGAGCTACCCGGGCTGTGTCTCTCGGATAAGAAAAGCGAGAAGACAAAGCCATCTTTTCAGCCGTTCTCCTGTGCAGTTACATCAGTGAGACCTAGTGACCCTCTCCTTTAGGCACTAAGTGGGAACTTGGTGTCTGCATGCCGGTGAGGTGTGCGGGCTGTTAGCAGATTGCTGCTGTTCAATTGCACTGCCATGGTGCTCAAGGTGAATGGAAATGAGATGCCGAGTCCCCTCTGTGAGCGTGAACTCAGAGTCTGGTGCAAGTGTTCTGATGATGACAGACATTGCGGTCACTCTTCTGTGTGATGACTACAGGCCAGGAAGCTTCAACACAATCACAGCCGGCATTTCTCTGGCGGTCTTATTTGGAGGAACGTCAAATTTCCATTCTGTCCTGCTCTGAGAACCGAGATTTATTCTGCTGATTGGATTGGTATTCCGTCAAATGAATATACTTCACTGCTAATAGTTTATGATCAAGACTGACAAATTGTCTTGTTTATTAAGCATAATAAATAAAAGAAGACCAAGGATCATTTTTTCTCTGTAACTTAGTGTTAGCAAAGTCACACTCCTTATTGGCTCCTCAGTGGCGTCAACTCGGTTTCTCTCCATGTTGTTTTATCGTCTGGAATAAATGCTGCTTTGAAGAGATTTTTTTTATTTATGCTAAAACCAAATTTGACATATGTTAGTATGGAGAATGGCAAAAGAAATCTATTTATACAATTTTTCCTTATTTTCATCTCATGTTTAGGTAATCAAAACAATGAGGGATTAGAGGTACTATCATGGACTGAGAGACTAAGTAACACGTAACGCGTCTACGTGACGTGATGAGCCTCCCTGGCACCACATAAGTGCAGCTTTTCTGCCTCATCATATGCCTGACTATGCAAGCGGTGGGCTGTCACATCAACAGCCCTCGGGTCATATTGGCATATGTAAATACTTTCAATTGAACCTAATTCTTTTTCACATTAATTTAAAAAAAAAAAAGAAAGCCTTGTGATAATCAAAAGACTATGTTATTTGAAATGCATATCCAAAAATGAATTCTTTCACTTCCTACTACTGGGATTTTTCCCCAAAAGACCCGAATTCATATTTTAAATGAAAGCCTTTAATGTGTGACTTAACTTCTAACTCTGACACGAGAGAGCCAGATGGGTCAAACTCAGTCTTCAGATGTGACTCGCTCCATGGTCACCTACAGCCCTTAAAATGTGAACGGCCATCAGACACATTTGAACTCCAACCCAGGATCCCAATTAGCAGGCCAAAATGAAATAGGATGCAGAGATATTTGGAGATAACTTTGGGATTCTGAGATGAAATGATTTTTTTTTTAAGACGTACCTAGCCACAAATGTTCTTCACTTGTTTGCGGAAAACTAATTTGCAGAGCTAAGTTTGAGTTTGCTTATGTATTAGTGTGTTACCCACTACTGGCACAATAAGTTAGGAAGACCATTTCAGGCACCCAGTGGTGACCCTTGCAGGGCATTTTGCAGTAATCTGAAAATGTGTGAAATGTCTAGATCTCACTGATTATTTTTTATGATTTTTCAACATAAGGGTTCTCTCTGTAGCCTTGGTTGCCCTAGAACTTGTTTTATAGACCAGGCTGGCCTTGAACTCACAGAGATCCACCTGCCTCTGCCTTCTGAGTGTTGGGATTAAAGGAGTGCACTACCAGCATCTGGCTTGCGCTACCACTGACCAACCGATCTGATTGAAAGCTGTATTTCTTTTGCCTCCTAGTGTCCTTAGTCAGACTAATCATTTATTCCAATAGTTACATCTCTCTGCTTTAAAAAGTGTAATCGTAGCCCCTTGAGGAGGCTCTGTGTGTAATGGTGCATAAATGAGAGCCTGACTTAAGATCCCCAAAACTTTTGTGAAAGCCAGATGTGTTATCACACACCTGTAACTCAAGCACTGTGGGAGGGAAGGTGGAGACAATTGGCTCCCTGGGATTTGCTGGCCAGTTTCGCCATCTCAGTGAGCTTCTTGTTCAGTGGGAGACGCTTTCTCTGAATAGCAATAACAACTATGGGAAGAACATGAGGAGTCATAAGGGAAGATTCCTGCCATATAACTCTTGCTGTGTGTGTTCCAACGCAGGAGAGTCGACCTACATAACATACACATTCATACATAACATCCTCAATACCAATGCACAATATTTTTAGAAAGATACAAGGAGCACTTCGCGTTTAGCAAGGTCAAAAGTGGGACAAGAGAACATCAACCAGAGGGAAAATATCAGGGCAGGTGACACAAACAAGTCGCATAATTCATAACACTCGGTTTCCCCCTCCAAAGCCCCTCACCTCGGTACTTTCTTAGATCTGTCTGGATTCTTTACTGACACTCAGCATACTCAACTACAAATATGAAACGTTAAAGATGAAACTGGTTTGTTATGTTTTTTTCCCCATCCCATCTACCTGGCTTATCTGCCTCTTGTGCTGTCATTTTCCGAGGAAAACTGCACACCCTCCAAAAGCACGTCATTTCCAGGGGCAAGAGTTATTGCTAAGTGTCTAAACTAGATCCATTGGTTTTCTCCCCAATAACCTCCAATACTCCCTGCTTTAAAAGCAAGACTTGTGCAAAGTACTTCAATTTCAAAATGCAAATGATACTGAAACTCCCCCTTTCCTGAGGGTGCAGAGATGCTAACCACCCACATGTTTATTGGCTCTAGTTAATAGCTACAGTAAATGAACATGACAGATAGCAACGCTTCTCTCAGTTTTAACATTTTTACACAGACGAATCTGGCATGTTAAGCACGAATCCCTATTAGGCTGATCCATATCATAGCTGCATTTTTCAAAAACAAAAATGCTCACGGTTCTCTTGGTGTTTTTTTTTTTTAAGCATTCCCTTGGCACTGATATCGGAGTGCAGTGGGCACCCCATCTTAGTGTGGTCTTCCAAGTCCACCACTGGCATGACTCTGGACGAGGCAGGTGGCCTTTCTCACCTCAGTGCCCAAACGTGAGATGGGTAACCCGATGAGTAGTTTTAAGTTTTAAATGAAACCGTACATGGTTTGAAAACCCCAAATTCTTTATTAAGAATAAATGACTCTTTTCATTTAGGTCTATAACAGAAAATACCTACTATTTTTGTTCACATAAGTAATTTTCATTATCATGTCTAAATAAGTAAAAGTTTCCTTGAATCTTGATTCTTATTTAGTCTGCATTTCACTTAACTTTTCAAAATTGGTTTTTTTCAAATATTATAACTGAAAAATTTCCAAGTGATCCCCTATGTCCTAGATCTAATGCACCCCCTTTCTTGCTGCAGATCATGCCTAGTGCTTCGCATGTGTGACCAGACCATTCTTGAAGTTCCTGTCATCCTTGCTTTCCATGACTCTGAAACCAAAATATCAACCCGTCATTCTTTGATTTGCTAAAAGACAGTTATCGAGAGGCTTTTTATTCCATCCTGGGGCCAGGCAGTAACAGGAGTCCCTGGGCATACAGCCCTGAGCAGTGAGCCTGGCTCATGGCGGAATTCTGTCTTCTTCCCTTCTGCCCCTCCTCTCACTATGGGATCTAGACATCTCTTTCTCACTTCAGACCCTTCCTAAAGATTATTTTCATACATAGTAAAATAAAGATTATTTTCATACATAGTAAAATAATTTTCATTGATACCCTACCACTTTGAGACCTGTCTGAGGAGCTGGAGTGCCGTTATTTGGAGATGCAAATTTCTTTCTCCTCATAGACCTCTCTTGTATAAATGTTGCCAATAATTTATGTGTAAGTTATTTTATATTTAAAAGCATATGTGTGCATCTAACATTTGTAAGGAAAATGTTTTGGAAATACCATATTTTAAAGACTCCTATATTGACAGCAGTTTCTGTCCCGCCCAGTCCCACAGTCATTCAGTCCCAAAGAAACACACATAGGTTTACATTAATTATAACCTGGTTGGCCTATTAACTCAGGCTTCTTATAACTCTTATAATTTACATTAACCCATAGTACTTGTCTGTGTTAGCCACAAGGCTTAGTACCTTTTGTCAATGAGGCATTCTCATCTTGCTTCCTCTGTATCAACTGCAGACTGACTTTTCCTCTTCCCAGAATTCTCCTGTTCTCATTGCCCCACCTATACTTCCTGCCTGGGTACTGGCCAATCGGTATTTTATTAAAATACAAGTAACAAATCTTTATAGGGTAAAAGACTATTGTCCCACAGCACTCCTATGGTCTTAATATGGAAGAAGAGATGGAGAAGGAGGTTAAGGCCAACCTGGTCTTCCTGGTAATACTGCTTAAGGGAAAAAAAAATAAAGGGAGGGATAGAGGGAGTGAAAGGGAGAAGAGAGGATGGAAGAATGAGGGAATGAGAGAGGTAGAAGGGAGGGAGGGAGGGAAGGAAGGAAGGAAGGAAGGAAGGAAGAAGGAAGGAAGGAAATCAACCACCTACCTTCAACAGAGTCCTTATTAGTTTTCATCTCACATACATTCCAAAGTACTGTGTTTTCTACTTCTGAAGCAATGTCACAGCATTCTGTATTCTGATTCCATTTCACCTTCCCCATTATAACAAGAATTGTATTCTCCAAAGACTTCACTTTCACGTTGCAAATGCATTCACATACAACACCCTGGAAGCCCTAAGTGACTCTAACCTCTCTGATGTTACAGAAAATAATGAGAAGCCCCTTCAAGGCACAACCTGGAACAAAAAGAGAGGTATAGATCCAGCATCAAATGTCTTCGCATTTTTTATTTGTATCATCCCTAAAATAATTTATAAAATTTATTTGAGTTTGTGGTTCTTGTAACATGATCTAAAATGTTTTTCATAAGTCGAAAGAGTTAAAAATGGAGCTTTTCATGCCACATTGTAGGTGCTGACAGTTCAAACAAAATATTATATCACTTCTTCATACATGTGGATATCTATAGTATTGAGTTGAGTTATTATAATTACTATGGTTACTAAATGAATACAAGCCATGTAAATGAGTGATTATATAATTTAAATTTCAAAATAAAATTTTGTTGTAAATCCTTCTTAAGGACATAACGAGACTTGAGTTGCTCTCAGCATCTCATCACTGTTTCTAGGCCTTAGGGGTCTGTATTTTGTCATCACACATCGTATTGCATTTAGCAGGCTGGGAAGAAGGTCTTCATGTGACTTGTGCAAAGTTGACAGAGAAGGAGATGATATTGGCAGTAGGTTCAGTCTTGGATCTATTGTAGGAAAGAATTCATATAGAGATTTGAAGAGGTGGAAATAAAGTCACCCAGTCTGTCTCTGTTCACACACTCCTGGGGAAGGTCTTGCAGCACATGAGCCAAGGCAGAACAGGGACCAGATCTGCATTTCTAGAAGCTGGATGCTAACCAGAGGATGGAGCTGGGAACTCGGGAGGCCCATCAGAGAATCATCATGTGTGTTTAATGAAAGATGACGAAGAAGAAAATATTATTTATCCAGCATCCATCTATGTGAATATACATGCCGTGGTCCAGCACCCATAACATAGCTGTTAATAACAACAGTACAAGCTTGGCTAACATTGATATTGGAATTGCTATATAATACTTTAAGAGATAATTTTGTAACAAAGCTCTATAAATTATTGTCATCTTGATTCATTTTCCCTTGAAACTTAGTAAGTATACGGTATTTGAATCATTTAAAATACATCCTCAAAGTATACAAAAAAACAAGCTTAAATTGCAAGTCAACATATCTATATTTATTTTAAGAGAAAATGTATTTTTTTGTTATCCAAACACATTATATTAATATGATTTCCTTGGAAGAATCTGGGAGAGAGAAAAAAAGTTTCAAATCTGAGTGCCGGGAAAATCTAGGAAGGCAATCTTAAAACTTAATGAAGGAAAGACCTGAAAAGATTGATTTAATTGTTCTTTCCAAGTGCATGCAATAATCTCCTTCAGACAGAGATTAACACCCGGTGACCAAGGGTAATGAAAACAGGGACCAAAAGATTCTGTAGAACCACAGTTTTACCTGCATTTAAGTATTTTTCAACAAGTTTGGAAAATATTTCTAAAATATTTTTTTTTCACTGAATGCCTTTCTTAATCCACATTTCAGAAGTTCAGTCTATCGTCCTAAAAGGCATACTTTAAAATGTGCAACATGTTTGCCTATCAATGGGTGTAAATACATGAGCACAATGATAGATAATCTTAGGTATGTAGATATGTAACAAGCTAAAGACATGTGCTGAGGGCTTTTAATAGCATGTAAACTATCGGTGTTCACACCCAACAAATTCTCCCATTAATAATCATCCATTTTTGTTACACACAGGACCTAGGATAACAAGGGAAGTATCTTTGTACTTCAGTAAAATTGTGCTCAATATTTTCATTTAAGCTTTGACCTGAGACTTAATGAGTGGTTTTATATAATTCTTTTTAAATACAGGAATTAATGATGGATGGTGTTCCTAAAGCCAGACCTGTGAAATGAAATAACAACTCTAACAGAATTTTTCATAGGAGGAAGGTATCATGGGGGCTATCTTTTTAGCAGGGGTCAGTAGCTAGACCCGAGGTGGATAATAGAATCAAACCTTCAACACCTACATTGCATCCAGAGTTTTCTAAAATATCTGAGCCAATACCATAAAAGATTGCATGGAGTTTATTTGGCAGCTTGCTGTCAGAGTGTGCACGCATACTTGACTTCTTCAGAATCTCTTCCTTTTTAGTAAAGGACACACATGGGTGTCTGAGCCATGGAATCCCCAGAGCTTCCTTAGAGGGGAGGAAAGCAGAAAGTGCAGGAATGCTGGGGACATGGGCCAAAACTGAGCCCCTCTCGGTTATCACAAAGCCACTAGTTTAAATTAAAGTAGCTTTTCTGTTCTATTTCAAGTGGATAGTCACTTTGAAACGAAAGTATTTTCATCTGTCACAGCCAAACCCTTGAAAGACTGGAGAATTATTCAAATGACGCTGCATTATTTGGGGAAAAAGGATCGATCTTTTTTTTTTTCTGCATCGACAGAAAGAAACTCAATTCGTGACTTTTGTAGTCCCTCTACAAATTCTCCCTTTAAATTCCTGTTGAGTATTTTTGCTGTTTCTAGGATCCTCACCCTTCCATCACCCAGAAGTCTTGAGTATATTGAAAGTTATAAAAAGTGACAGACAACCCACAGACTTTCTCTCCTGCCGTCCTGGGATGTGTATTTCAAATGACAAAGACTTTAGACGTCTGAGGATGCTAGATAAATGCCTCACGTTCTTGCTAGTCCATTTCCAGCTCATTCCAGTTTCTACCTGTTTTTCTGGAGTTGTTAGCCCAAGGACTTTCTTCTGAAGTGATCCTCATGGTTCTACCTATAAGATTTCTTTCACATATTTCCCCATGGCCATGGAAAGCTCAAACAATAGTCTCTCTCTTTACTCCTAGCTGTACTCCATGACTTCATTGTCAGCTATCTGGTTAGAGCAGGGCGAAACTCGTCTTTTGCAACTCTCTTAATGTGGTGTTTATATTATTTTGTTCTGTTTGCTACAGGCTTTCTCAGAAAAAATTCATGTTGATAAATTCTTATGTGTCAATGGGATGCTCATGAGGAGCTCAAAGCAGATTAGAATCACTGATAGGGCTCTGTATGTGGGCTAGAAATTGTATGATTCATGAGATAGATAGTGTCAACACTACTGGCAGGAAGATACACTATTGGAAATGGATAGCCAGCGGGAGATATAGATGGATGGGTGGATGGGTGGATGATGGTAAGTAGGTAGGTAGGTAGATAGATAGACGATAGATAGATAGATAGATAGATAGATAGATAGATAGAAGGTAGATAGTTTTGATAATAGGTAGGTAGCTAGATAGATGATAGGTAGATAGATAATAGGTAGGTAGGTAAATAGAAGACAGACAGACAGATGACCAGACACACAGATAGACAGGTAAATTGATGTGGGATTCCCCTCTGTATGCTGAGAATGCCGTTGGTTAATAAAGGAGCTGATTGGGCCTATAGCAGAGGTATAGGGGAACAGAGGTGGGGAAAACTAAACAATGATGGGAGAAAGAAAGGCAGAGTCAGAGGGAAGCATGGAGCTGCTGTCGGAGACAGACATGCTGAAACTTTGCTGGTAGACCACAACCTCATGGTGATGCACAGATTAATGGAGATGGGTTAAATTAATATGTAAGAGTTAGCCAATAAGAATCTAGAGCTAATAGGCCAAACAATGATTTAAATAACAGTTTCTATGTGATTATTTCAGGACTGAGAAGCCAGAAACCAACAAGAGACTCCCTACAACAATAGATGATAGGTAGATAGAGAGAAAATAGATAGATGATAGATAGATAGATAGATAGATAGATAGATAGATAGATGATAGATAGGTAGATAGATGATAGATAGATAGATGATAGATAGATAGATAGATAGATAGATAGATAGATAGATGATAGATAGATAGGTAGATAGATGATAGATAGATAGATAGATAGATAGATAGATAGATAGATGATAGATAGATAGATAGATAGATAGATAGATAGATAGATGATAGATAGATGATAGGTAGATAGAGAGAAAATAGATAGATGATAGATAGATAGATAGATAGATAGATAGATAGATAGATAGATAGATGATAGATGATAGGTAGATAGATAGATAGATAGATAGATAGATAGATAGATAATAGATGATTGATAAATGATAGATAGATCATAGATGATAGAGAAATAGATAGATCATAGATAGATAGATGATATATATAGATGATTGATAGATAGATAGATAGATAGACAGACAGACAGATAGATAGATGATAGATGATAGCAAAAGATAGACACACCAACAAAAGTTAGACAGATGAATAAATAGCACTAACACAGACCTCATGTCTAAGCACTGTACTTCAGAAACTCCCCAAACACTGCAATATGGTATCTGTCTGTGTTTCTACACGTAGCAGACGTGTTTCAGTATTATTCACCTCTTGCCATATGCCAGCTACTTACACTAAGCATTTGAAGCTGCACATGTTCCCCGGGTGATGGATTTGGTTTTGCATTCTTGAAAATGCTACACCTCCTTATTTTGAATTCAGGCTGTGTGCATTGCAAAGCAGATATGAATGTTTGTATTACTATACAGAGGCTGCAAATTCATAGCTCTTTCCAGAGTGGATTTTCGCTTCAATTACTCATATTGAAAGTCACTGCTAAAATGTTTCTTCTAAATGAAGTAATATTTAAACTCTGATTTCTAACTGAGGAAGACAGCAATTCCCTGGAGGCACTTAGACATCCTGCTTTATATTCTGTGCCTGCACTTTAAAAATTTACAACTGAGCAAAGTTCAAATGCCAAGCTGACTGCCCAAATAAAACGTGCTATCACCAAGAGCTCATTATAATACAATAAGGTAGAATTCAAATAACATTGTATTCTATTGGGTAAGAATTAGACATTAGAGGGCCACCTGAAACACGTACTTAGCTAACAGAAAGAGATGTTTCTTCATAATGGGTGAAAATATTCATTCGTGTGTGTGTGTGTGTGTGTGTGTAACTGTGTAATAATTTATTTAAGTGATACTTGGAAATATTCCAGTCTATCAAGTGATCAATAACAAACATTTACTAAATTCTGCAGAAATTTTATTTATACCCTAAGAAATGAAATTAGATTCAGAACCTGGATCTCACTAGCAAAAACTCTGTGGCCTAATCCTCATAACAACAGCACAGAAAGAGCAAAGACCGACACAGAAGTTTTAGGAACCCATTTCCTGAGTCATGATTTCATTTTAAAGTGTTCCACAGTGTTCATACTGTTCCTATTTAGCCTTAGAACTTCTGAAGTCATGGCAACTGGGTATGCAAGTGGATTGGCCCAATGCTTTCCTCTCAAATCCAGAAAGTTCAGTCATCATTTCGTGACTTGAAATGCTTCCTACACCTAAAGCTTTTCAGGGGAGGATCCTAGTTAATAAGTACATTAATTTTTTTGAATTAGGCTGAATTTTTTTTTATCACAATGGTACCATAAACATTATTCATAGGATGTATTCACAAGGTACATGTTTCCTTCAAGCTCTGATTTGCAATTCATAAACCTTTCCTGTCTCCTCCTTGTTCTCTCTCCATTGTACAAGATGAAGAGGAGATAGTTTTGGAGCTAATGCATGTTCATCCATATTCAAACTGAACTCAAGGTCCCTGCGCTTGCCTGGGTGCTCACAAATTTTTCGCTGCCAAACAACCGTTATGACTGGGGAGATGACTCAGTTGATAAAATGCTTGCTGAGTTAACATGGGGACCTGCCTCAGGTCAGATCCCCCAGTGCTGGTGTAAAAAGCCAGGCTCAGCTTAGCAGAGGGGATCTGTAATGGCCGCGTGATGGAAGGAGGGGCAGAGAGATCCCAGAGCCCACTGGCTGGTCAGTATACCTGAATCTCAGGTTCGGTGAGGTACAATGACTTAAGTGCACATGGAGTTGACTGAATGAGGCAAGGTTGGAGAGATGGCTCAGTGGTTAAGAGCACTGGCTGTTCTTCCAGAGGTCCTGAGTTCAATTTCCAGCATTGTGGCTCACAACCATCTGTAATGAGATCTGGCACCATCTTCTGGAGTGCAGGCGTACATGCAGTCAGGACACTGTATACATAAAAAAAATAATTAAATATTTCAAAAAAGAAAGAAAAAAGGTAGATTGAGGTGGACACCATACAACAATCTCTGGCTTACAGAGGCATATGCATACACACAGCCCACACAAGCCCTCACAAACATGCAGAACCATAGTTGCAATTTGAAATGATAGGTGGCTTTCTGAGACAACAATATGGTACAACAGGGAGGGGGGAGTGTGCAGTAAGACGAGGAGGGAGATTCGTCTGAAATAAATGATGCATGAAAATCTCATATGGTCACCTGCTGTAATTGCATCACTCAGATCATGCATATATATTTGATTATGCTATCACATAGTTTAAAGTTAATGATATTTTAAAATATTTGTGGGTAATCACATGTCTAAACGTGGTCTCTGACTGATGATAGAATAGTGATACTGGCTCTGAACCTCTTTCTTATTGTGTGCTGTGTGTTGTGTAGCTGGACCTTCCTTATGGTTAGCACCTACCACACCGTGAAATGCCCACTGCTGAATCCTTTGCCACCCACAAATATGGCAGCAGGAATGCATTTGTTGTAGATGTATATTTTATTCCCTTTCTAAACACATTGATTGGCACAGCTTACATGCCATAACGTTCATCCACTTCAAGGGAAGATGTCAAGAGTTTTTAATATATTTGCCATGTTGACTGACATGACTGTTTCTGCAAACTAAATTGGAACATTTTCATCCCTGGAAAGACAATTTTTACGTACTAGCAATCACTCTCCAGCCCCAAGCCATGCTATGCTTCCCATTGTCTGCATGGATTAACCCTCTCTGTAGGGTTTTTGTTTGTTTGTTTGTTTTCCTTTCTCTTCTTCACCCCCTTGAATTAAGCACTGCTTCTTACTCATTTTGGGCAAGCTTCCTACCACTAAGCTATGTCCCTAACCTTTTTTAACTGTTACTGTTTTGAGACAGTGTTATGACTGCACGGGAGTGACCCTGGCAGGTCCCCTGGATGGTGGGAGACAGCAGCAGGTGGGAGACAGCCGGATGCTGAGAGAGTTTGAGTATGGAGAGTTTATTTATTGGGTATTGGGAGGGTATGGGAGGGTATGGGTGGGGGAGTGGGGACAGGGAGAGAGAGAGGGAAGAGGAGGGGGGAGGAGGGAGGCAGAAGTTGCCTGTTCAGAAGAAGAGGGGTCAGAGAGAGAGAGGGAGAATAGAGACCATCTTGCCTTGGTGGGAAGGAGGAGATTGGGAGTGCGTGGGTGACTCTTAAAGGGACAGGGTACCCAGGTGACAGGGCAGAACAGCATAATTATAACAGACAAGGTCCCACTAGGTTGACAATGACCTTGCTCTGTCACCCAAACAGGCCTTGAACTTGTTTTCTTCTCCTTGCTTAGCTTCTCAAATTTGGAATTACAGGACTTACATCAGTTGTGGCTGACATTTTATGAAGGCTTTAGCCTTCAAGTAATATATGCTCCTCTATGACTATCTTCAGTAAATCAACATAATGTTTCAAATTTCATCCATAATGCTGCATATTTTAAAATGTAATTTTTTAGTATCTACATATGGGCATTTGAGTTTCTATTCATTAATCAATCAGTTGATACATGTTTTTGATTGTTTTTGGTTTGGGGCTATTAGAAAATGCTCCTGCTACATTCATGGACACCTTCTGGGGTGGTATGTTACCATTCTTGGCAGTGAAACTAGGCATAAATGTGCAGAATTGCATGTTTACTCCTTGGTTCCAAGGTCCCTGTACTTCTTACATTCCTTCAGTAATGTTCTAGTTTCCAAGTTCCCACATTCACAGGAAAAGAAGCTCTGGCCTGTCCTTTTTTGATAGGCATCTATAATGGTATGGGGTTGATGAGTTTCTAGGAATTCTGGCTTTAACTCCATTGTTGCCCATCCCTGCCTCAATCTTCCCATCACCATTTCTGTCTGGACCCCTTTCTGTCTCTCTGGAGGATTATCTCATTGAATGTGCAGACAGTGATCAAGTGTGATGTCATATCTGTCCTCATCTTTGTGCTCACATCTTATTTGGAAGTTCCAGGAAGATGTACAATATAGGGACTTCTGTTCCTCCTTCTATAGATCCAACTGTGGACGGTTTCATCATTATCCACCGCTAAGCATAGAGCCCAGTGCCTGGACTAGGAACTGTGCCTACATCACGTCTATATTAAGTAGGTGTTCTCTGCTGAGCCACACCCCAGACCCGAATTTCTTCTTTTATTTCTACCACCCTGATCATCATACTCTTGCTTTCATTTTTGATATTCGTCACTCATTCCTTCTCATGTTTGTTTGTTACAGTTGGACCAAAGGCCTGTCTACTTGGTTTGTCTGTAAAAAGCCTGTCATTCCTGTTTGCTCCTTTAATTACGTTGTTAATAGTCTCTATTATCCTGTTTGCTCTGCAAGCTTTGTGTTTCGCTTTCTTTTCTCTTTCTTGTTGCTTTAACATATAGAGTAGGGATATTGATTTGAGATCTTTCTTCTCTTGGCACCTAGGCAGTTGTGGCTGTATGTCTGGGCACATTGCATGTTGATTTCCATTCATCTAAGTAGTTTCTAATTTCTGGGCCATCTCCTTGTTCCCCACTGTTGTGTTTGAACACACTGTTCCACCCCTGTCCCTTTCCCAGTCTGCTTCCTGTGGTTGATCCCCAGCTTCAGTTCCACTATGGTCAGAGAAGATATTTTGTGTGATTTCAGGCTTTTAAATTCCTAAAGACTTGGGGTTTGGCAGTGCCTGCTTTATTTTAGATGAGGCCATCTCTTTCTCCATCAAACACCCATCTCTTTCTCCATTAAACACCTTTCTGTAAGCTTTTGAATTATTATTACATTCCAGAGATCTAAAAAGTTCTCTCTCTCCCTCGCTTCCTCCCTCCCCCCCTCTAATAATTCGTTCAGCAAAGAGACCCATTTGTCACCCTTTTAGCCTGCATTTCTGTGATGCTTCTAGCAACCCGTTCTTGCCTGAAGGCATCCGCTGCACGGCTTCTTCAGGAGTCTCCCTGTCAATCCCCATTTCCCAGTTCTGAGCCCAGAACACTTCATCAACCCCCCTTTCACTGTGTTCCCTTAATGTCTATGCAAATTAAAATTCCCCTGGATTTACTATAAAGCGTACTCACAGGTTATTGAATGTTGAAAAATTATAATTAAAATTAGTTAACATGAAAACTAGCCTGAAGGTAAGTCGATCATATTTAAAGGCTTGAGAGGAAATGTTAGTGTCTCTATACATATTAATTAATATATATCAAGATCATGAGTAGACACGTCTCATCATTTTGTAGGATTGTGCAGCAGAAAGAGCGTAAATGGCACCAGCTCCTACTCAAAAACAGATTCTTTTTAGTTAAATGGTTCACTTTCGTTAGCTTGTTTGTCCATGGAAGCAAAAGACAGATGTGTTTGTTTATGCTGGTTGTGTCATTTTGCATCCACCAGGCGCGTCCGTGTGTGTGCGCTCACTCTGTGTGCATTCTGGTTTATGTCTTTCACAGGCTTTCCTCCTTGTTTCATATTTTAAGCAGAAGTCTTACTTTATACAAGCTGCTACAGGAATTGTTGATATGAGCTTCAATGCATGAGTATTGGTGCAGCAACAGAAATTGTGTATATGTTAAGAACCTAAAATTTCTATTGCAGCGTTGAGAGTATTTTATATACTTCAAATCTCATTCATAAAACCCAAGAATTATTGCTGTGACATTTGACAGACATAACCAGCTATAAATAAAGGATTTTTCTATCCATTGCTATAATCTTTTTTGTATTCTTTATAATATTCTAAAGAACCCAACTCTATCAGTAAAGCCATGAGGTGTGAGAATCAGAGAGCCAGGACTCCTGTTTTGCTTTGTTCGCTTTTCCGTCACCCAGTAAGGACCCCAGTTCATTAGCTGTCTGATGGTGTTAAATAGAAAATGTAATTTATATCCATCATCACACAAGATGAATCAGTTCACATAGGGTCAAACCAGTATGAAAGAGTTCATGCCAAAATCTCAAGAGTGCAGATAACAGGAGGGAAAATGGTTTTTTCTTTCTCCTTAATATTTAAAATTCATTATCATTTATTATTATTATTATTTTGATTTTTAGAGACAGGATTCTCAAGTAGCTATGGAACCAGCTGTGGAACTCATTCTGTAGGTCAGGCTGGCCCCAAACTCACAGAGATCCACCTGCCTCTGTCCACCGAGAGCTTGGATTAAAAGCGTACACCACCACCACCTGGCAATATTTGAAATTCTTAATATAGGACTATGAATATTTGCAAAGGACTTATACAAGGAGAAATTAGAAATCAACACAAAATAAAAATATTACTACCACGAACTTTTTCATACAACTGTGTTTCCCAGGCTACTTTCACTACCTACAATGTAAATGCTACGTTTTTTCAAGTATAAGAATGTCAGCTATCAACTAAGAACAATGTCAATGCTTTATTTCTCAAAGGGGAGTCGATTCTTCCAAAGTTGCCCCGCCAAAGGAAACAAATAAACAAACAAAAACAATTTTCTTCTTTAGGAAATGATTTTTTAGCACTTGTGCGTGTCTAGGACTGAGGTGCTATCTTTTCTATCTCAGACGCGAGGTTTGGTATTGGTTTTGCTGGAATATCCTGGCTTACCTAGTATTTGACCTTTCTGTTTTGCATATTGATCTGAACCTGCTGGTGAATGATTTGGGACCTAATGGTGGTTATACCTTACTCAGGTCAGACAGCTGCTGGGACATTATTTAGGGGGATGACACAATGAAATTAGAAGTAGATAACACACCTATTCAAATGGCTAAAATATTTTTAAAAATGATAATTCAATCACTGGTGAAAATGTAGAAAATGGCACTCTTCCATGCTGAAAGAAGTGTAAACTGTCACAGAAACTTTAAGAAATACTTAGTATCTCACAAAACTAGACACAAATTCATCTTCTGACATCTTTCAACTCTTTAGTAATTACGGAGAGAAATGAAAACTTACGTAAAACCCTGCACATGGATGCTCACAGTAGCTTCTCCTTAATAGTTAATATCCAGGACAGCTGAGTCATCCTCCAGTCACAGAAGAGCTACAGAAACTCCAACAACGCCCACCTCATAGAGCCTCCCAGCAGAGAAGAGGACAGCAAGGCCTGTAGAATGGCTTACCACTGCCTGGCGACTTCAAGTCACTCCTAGAAACACACATAAACATGAAAGGAGAGAGTAGACTCATGAGATTGTCCGCAGGTCGCCACACATACATCACACGAGCTAATAACAAATCAACCATTTTAAAAAGAAAAGTCTTCAAAAGTAAATAAAGAGGAATGAACTAGAAATGCCTGTAATAACTTGGATTCAGTTTCAAGGACATCTTGCTCAGTGGGGGGAAAAAGGAAAGCCAAGATCAAAATTTTACACGCTGTGTGATTCTTTTTACATAACGTTCTGCAAATGAGAAGATCACAGTAGAAAACAGGTTAGCGGCTGTCAGGTGACAGAGGCAGAGAAAAGGTAGAGACAGCTCCGAGAGTCTGTGGCGAGAGAATGTTCCTACATGTGTTTGTGGTATTAAGAACACACATCCACGCATGGGATGAAGGCACAGAAACCCATGCACATGCGAATGCACACACACAAATGAAGCCATGAACAGTAAACAGATCTGTGGATGTAGTAACAGAAATGCAAGCTGTCAGGCTCCTCAGTGTGCTCCTCACAGCTGTGTAAGGGGCAGCTCTGGGCATCCACAAACAAAGGGTATCCCTGACTTTGCTATCCCATCAACTTCTCTACACTCTGTATTTATTCCAAGGGAATAGGATTCTGAAAGAGTACTTACAGCGCAACGATAAAATAATCCCATTAAAAATAGAACTACATCCTCACAAACCCGGCATCGAAGACAACTTTCTTTCCAGGGGCTTGCAGAAAAGCCTCCAGTTTGAACTGATCACTTTTTTTTTTTGAAATTATTTTTAATGCAGGCAGCAGTTGCATATGCTCCCCAACTGCAGGGTCTGAACATAAGGGCTGCTGATCGCCTCTGCGTCATTTTATTATTCGAATGCCCTTTCTTTGACCAAACAGGATGTCATTTCCAAAAGTACTCAGAGACCCGCACTTAACTTGAACAACATTGTTCTTTTAGCTTATTAAGGCTATTCAGTTGTCTCTGTTCGTTGCTACACTGAGTTGGAGGCCCTTCTAAAATGTCAGGTGGAACTGTACTTGCTCTATCACAATTACATATTTAAAAAAAGAACGAAAGCTTTAGAATTATTGCAATCAATAGCCATTGATGGTAAAGTTAAAAGGCAATAACTAAATGTTATAACCTACAAATCCAACCTGTTCTTTTTTCTCCTTGGAATATTAATGTGGCTAAGAAACTGGGAAAGGTAATAGAGAGGTTGCTTCAAAAAGCATTTAATATGAAAAAAAAGTCACAACACAGTTCTACGGTGGAGCATAATAGCACGTGCCTGCTGTGCAGAGCGCTGGACAGGTGACCAGGGCTGTCTGAGTGAACACAAATCCAGGATGCTTACTGGGATGTACACCGTGACCCTGAGAAACAAAGAAAACATCTGACAGTCAAAGGAGGATGTAGCTTAGTCAGCCTGAGCGGGAGCAGGATGTCTCCGGAAAAAGACATCCGGATCCGAGGAACAAGGCAGACTGGAAGAAAGTCAGGCTCGCAAACAAAATCCTCAAGCAAAGGACACAAGAGTCAGCCAGGCCCTAGGGATGAGAATGAGGAGGGATTTTGTAGTTCATGTCAGCACGGCAGAGCAACATGGAAGTATTTCCCCTTCCTTCTCTCGTTCTGCCTCCCTAGCTCTTCCTTGCTCACATGGAGAATCTTTTTAAGTAATCCCTCCTAATTTGTCCTTCTCAATGAAATAACCTACCAGGGAACGATGTTATGACTGCAAGTCCTCTACCAAGCCACCAGAGTTCACGTCTGCTCCGTTTTCTATCTCTTTGCTCTTGCTTTGCTGTCAAAGTTTTCACTTGTAGGACCAAGGCCTCCTCCGCTGTTCTTTTGGACCTTTGATGTTTCACTTCTTTGACTTGGGGTTGTTAACACAATGACTCCTACAGTTGATTGTGATGATGGTTTTATTCAAGCCAACCTTATAGTGCCAGGAAAAAGAAGCAATCAGGATGCTACTGTAGTATCTAAAGATCATGGAAGGAATACAGAGGTTATGGAAATGTGGCGGTAGGAAAATCTCACTCACACACGTTAGACTACTGAAGCGCAGCTGTAGAGATGGAAGGCAGGAGAAAGGGCAGCTTGACCTGACCTGAGGAGAACCATAGTTATCCACAGTGAGGAGGTTCTTTGGTAACTACCTGTGAGGGTGGCCAAAATGTCTAGAAAAGAAGATTAGAGGCTGCCTCTTGCAAGGGCAGGAATGACTGCCATAGTCTGCAAGGGAAGCTGGGAAGCGTAGTCTTTCAGCAGGAGACTATCATTTCTTACTCTAAGAAGGTCTAAAAATGTGGGGCAGGGGCACTAAAGCCATGCTCTGCTGAGGAGGGTCACTGTCAGAGTGGGTAGTCCTGGGTCTGTTGAAGAGGAGATCCTCCGGGCCTAACTTGACTCGCTGTGATGGATCAGGCAATTGTAGTCCTCCAATCCTGAATGGATTTGTAAAATAAGTATTAGAGACCGTAACAGATGATTTGGTCATACAGTAGAACTAAAAGATCTCTGGGGAGGGGAAGACGGAAGGTGGGAAAGACAGAGAGGGACAGTAGGAGAAAGTGAGCATAGAGTTGACTCATGTGACAGTGACTGGCCCCATTGCCAGGACTGCTTGGGCCAAAAGGAGATGGCAGCAGGAGCAGGGAGCTACAGGGCATCAAAGGAAGGGGAGAGGAGCAGATAGAGCTAGTGTAAAGAGCTGCATCGTCTGGACTGAAAGGGATGGAGGGCCCTTTACCCAGAGTTCTCTACGGCATTTCAAGTGTCTTTGGCGGATGTATCGGGAGCAAATGGAGCTGTGGTAGGGTGAAACCCATGGGGAGAGCTCTCATGGAGCGTTTTGTTCAGGTATAGGGTGGTGTTCAGTTAAGTTAATCATTTAAAAGACAGGAGAAACATGAGGAGGAGGAAAGGAGTGAACAAGGGGAGAACAGAGTGGGAAGGATCCAGAAGCCCTTGCACAAGGGGAGGCTTGTAGTTGAGTATTTTTTGGTCCCCATCTCTAGTCCCCATTACAAACCAGTCAGCAGCTAGCTACATACTCGACTACATCAAAAATGTGTGAACACCAGCCAGCCAAACAACTACACAAGAATTTTACATCTAGCCATTGAAACAGCTTTCTGTTGTGAATTTATGCTGCAGGTAATGACGTAACTGCCGCTACCCCCAAGACTGGCCAAGGAGCTAGCAGTCTTAAATATGTTTTCCTCTTGACATCAACTTATAACTTTCTTCTTCTGTTAATGATCGCATACCATTATGTACTTTTCTTTTTATTGGTTAATTTTTTTGATAATTATATATGTATGCAATCTATATCATATATGAGTGTGTGTTGTGATTATACCTTGCACCCATGTGCCCATCCCCTCATCTACTCCTTTCTCCCTCCTACCCTTATGGCCACACCCCTCGTACTCACCAGTCTCCTTCCCAGATACACAACATCTGATTTTTACTTTTGTGATCTGATTTAGTTTGGCCATGGCCATCTTTGCAACCACTGGATTGGGATTACCCACGGGAACATGGTGGGGTCACTGGTGGGCGCACAACTGAAGACAATGAATTATTCTCTTACTTAATCTGTCTGTATTCAACAGTTCAAGAGTGGGGGATGGGTCCCCCGAGACCCTGCTCCCGTGGACAAAACTATCCAGAGGCCCTTTCTTGTGCAGAGCCAGTGCCGAGGCTGCTGCTGTGAGTTCCACCCCTGTGGCTGAGTCTTTCCAAATGAAGAGTTTTACTGCCTTCCTCGGTCTTCTAGCTCTTACATTCTTTGGTTGGTCCCCAAGTTTTACTGCTTAAGGATTGATTGGGTCACTGCATTCCCTGGTCTGGACAAGTAGTACTTCCCTGTCAGTAGGTTAGTGATGACTCTGAATTCCTGGAAGAATTCCTGCTTGCATTCCAAGCTGGATCCATTTTCAGTGACTTTTCTAGAGTCCTGTGTCCTCAGATGCCCGACAACACTGTCTGACTAGGTCCATGGCTTCTGTGCTAGCCTGGATCACTCAGGTGATACCGAGCGTTTATGGTAGTTGGAACAGCACGGGGGTCCTCCATCTCTGTTAGTAAAGGAACCGAGTGACCAGATGAAGGCTTTGCTAAAGGTGTCTCATGCAACCCTAATAACTACTTGGTCTGTATGGATCTCTGCTTCAAGTTTGCCTGTCCATGGTTCTGTCACTTCACACTCTGCTGCAATGAAACAGCGTCCATGCTTGAAGTTGAATTGGAATGCCAGAAAGAAAGCAGAATGCAGGCAGGAGCCTTTCAGGAAATGATTACTTTGCAGAGCACAAGTATCTAATAAAAATTTACCAGTTCCGTATCAAAACTTAAAAACAGCTCCGCTCCTCCCAGCTTCTTCAAGCCTGTGACTGCCAACGGCTCAGTGGAGCGGCTCTGCCTTTGTCTCCTATGACTGAAGAGAGCATGACTTCTTCCCCTCCCCTTCCTCTCTTTGATTCTGATTTTTTTTTCTCCCATCTTACACACTTACAGGTGAGCCCCACCCCCGGGTGCATCCGGGCTCTCATGAAGATGCTGTACTGCCCATACTGCCGAGGCTTGCCTACCGTGAGACCTTGCAACAACTACTGTCTCAATGTCATGAAGGGCTGTCTAGCCAACCAGGCGGATCTGGACACTGAGTGGAATCTCTTCATAGGTAAGACGGACTCAATTGGTCCACAAAGCGATTGTGGTATTTGATGCTCGCGTGGGTTCAGAAGGTTTGATGACTTAGAGAGCCTGAAACAGCTTTTGGCAACTTCAAAACGTTATTTGCAATTTTCCCATTTGTTAAATCCTGCAAAGCAAGACTTCCTTGTGTTTTCCAGGGGACTTCTTCCCCAGAACGTGCAAGCCAGTTTAATCCAACCACTTATTTTACTGAATTTGAATTTCTTGAAAAGAAAGAGTTACCAAAGGATGGTATTGAAAGAAGAATCACTCAGGGTATTGGTTTTATTTGTAGTAACTTAACCAGGGCAAAGATTTGTGAAGCAATTTTTCAGTTTGCAAGAAGGAAGGGAACTCAGTGTTTTCATTGGCACTTGTAGATTCCCCATCTCATCCTGAAGAAAGGAAGGCTCCCAACAGAGAAGGGTTCAGAAGTTAGGAAAAGAGAGGAGGAGGAGGAGGAGGAGGAGGAGGAGGAGGAGGAGGAGGAGGAGGAGGCAGAGGAGGAGGAGGAGGAGGCAGAAGAGGAGGAGGCAGAGGAGGAGGAGGCAGAGGAGGAGGAGGAGGAGGCAGAGGAGGAGGAGGAGGAGGCAGAGGAGGAGGAGGAGGAGGAGGAGGAGGATGCAGGCAGAAGGCTCTGCATTGTACCTCTGCCTAGAAATATTTCCCAAATAGCTCTCTAAGGAAGAAAGGGCAAATCTTAGAGGCAGGCCTCTCCCAGGAAAACACACAAGCCTTGAAAGAGTAAATGTGTTTTCATCCCCTCTGTCAAATGGCCTTCAAGGAAAAGTGCCTTCGGTTGCATTTGCTGCAATTACAAAGTGACAAGCGAAGTTGAAAATAGCGGCTGAATTTGTCAGCCTCGGAGAGAGCCCGAGCCTTCATCGTTTATGCAAACCTCTCAGCGGAATGACAAGGAGAGCCTTCTGTCAGTTCAGAAGATCTGGGGAGGACATAAAAAGGGAGTAAGATGGGTTAGAATTTAGGAAGGCCTAGCACTGGACCAGTAAGCTGAGTTTCAAATGCGTAGCCTTGCCAGTGGAACCCCTTCACTGGCTCACTCTTTGTTTAAGAAGACCAGAGTAAATTTGTCTGAAGTTAAACAGAGATACTTTTATGGTGGGTAGATTAAACAGGAAGTCATCTAATAAAATCTCAGGACCATTTCAGAATGACTGAGTGAAAGTCTGCTTTTCAAACAGTTCTCACTGAGGGATACATCTTCAGGACTTAGATTAGTTTATGTAAAAACGCAGTGATGTAATTCTTCACTAAAATTTCCAAGTATGTGTGAGTGAAATATAGGAATAAATATGTTCTTCTGCCATGTAAGATTTATAATAATAGTAGCAAAGGAAAGGTAGCACAATCATGCTTATAAAAATGCAATTTCACCTAAAAAGCCTAAAAAAGAGTTTCATATTTTTAAATTAGAGTAAACTTTATAGAGTCCTTTGCAGTCATATTTATACTTGTAGGTTGAAATTGCCTTAGCTGCTAGTACTACTGCCTTCAGTCAGGCTGGACAATTGATGGAAACTCGTGTGTGGATCTCGGTGTGTAGAATAAAGTATGTTTGAGAAGGTAAAGGCTTTTTAAATTTAAGAACAAAAGTTGCTTTTAAGTTTTTTTTCTACATTTAATTACTGTGTATGTGTGTGTGTTTATGCAAGGCATGCATGTAGAGGTCAGAGGAAATCATGTGTGTATTGGGTCTCCCTTCCAGCACCTTGTGAGTCCCAGGAATCAAGCTCGGGCTTGGTGGCAAGGGCCTTTACCCACTGAACCATCTTGCTGACCCTTAATAGTTACTTCATAATTTCTTCCCTTTAATCCCCATCAGCTGTCCTAACTTAAAACAATCCTTTATAGGTGAGATCTCCTGGGTTACTGGATGCCAGTTTGATGTGAAATTTAATATCTAAAACAAAATCCGTTAATTTAAAAAAAAACAGAAATATGAACTCCCCTATGGTTAGTTATATTTTAATGAAAAATAGAAATAATGGCGATCTTACCTAGATTCATTTCAAATGCCTCCTTCCTTTCTCCTTTATCTGTCTTCATGTGCCATAAGATAATTCTCCTGGTTTTCTTTCTCCTGTTTTGCTATGGCATTGGAAATCAGAGAGCAGCATATGTTCTTGCTAATATTTACCGAAATGTGCAATGTTAGTCTCACATGTGTTACATGAATTAGTCAGAAGTGCCGATTCCATTTTCTATACAGATACTCCCAAGCTGGCAGTGTTATGGTGTTCGTAAAGGCAGTAGTGAAATTCACTGAGGAAGTTGGTAGTCCGTCAAACACTGTTGTGTAAAAGCTTTTCTCTGGCAAACAGCAACAGCCTACTCATCAAAGCCTGTACTTCTCCTCTGTGTCATCTCTGCTGTCTGTGTAAACTGTATAGAACTTCCATTGTTATTATTGTTATTGTAGTTATTATGTACTCATTCAAAATATTAACTGTGGCGTGCTCTCAGCTGCCAGTCAAGCCAGAGTCAACTCAATGCTGGTTCTCACAATCTTGGCGTTGTCAAGGCTCAATTGAAAAGGATAGAAATTGAGGATTCAGTTGGTATCTGGATTGTGTCAGAAGAAAGGCAGTTCATGTCTAAGGTGGGGTGTTCTACACAGTCAAGCGAGTGGAAACCCCAATGGTATCCCATCCACTTCTGAAGCCCTGTGGATGTGGTGTCGTTCTCCTGGAAAAAGAGCATCAGGAGTCTGTTCCAGACTCACTCTTTAGCCCGTCTGTGACAAGTTTCACTTAGAGCCCGTTAGAGAAGCAACCCTCAGGATTATTACTAAGATATAGGGAAAATGAAAAACTCTGTTTTTTTTTAAAGGAAGTTTCATGTTTTTTAAAAGTTAGAAGTCTATCATACCAAACTGAGCCTGCTTTAGAAGCATCAGTTTAACAGTGCAGCCACGGACTTGACCTGTATCCTAGCAGCCTGCGGCGTTTTCCAGCATAAAGCACAGACCACATCTCCTTGGTGATCATACAGAGTGAATCAGCGATGTGTGAGCACCCTAAGCTAGACAGTACCCCGGAGGAACATGAAGGTCATTTCTATCCTGACATAACTATCAGGAACAGCAGGAGACGGTCCCCATTTGAGGCACTAAAGGTCTGCAGAGGCGCTTAGCCATCTGTTTCTTTGTAAGAACACACAGTTTGTCCCATTCAAGCTTCTGGATGGCACCTACGAGCAAAATTATTTTCTTTAAAAGAATAAGTGTTTACATTAATTTAAAAACTTTTTCAGTGAAAAATTTGCATGTGGAACCCCTTTGAGTAGCATTCTGTGGTTAATTTGAGTGTTGAGTGCTGACACCAGGAGTCTACAGGTAGGAACTGTTCTACCTGAGAAAAGGCCATGACACCAGGAGTCTACAGGTAGGAACTGTTATACCTGACAGAAGGCCATGCTTTGAGTTATACCTAGAGTATGAGTGTAGAAATCAGAGCTCAAAATACATTTAAGTTCTACAGTAAATCTTGCATATACTTTAAAACCAAAACTTTATGTGATAGTCTCCTTCAAATATTGGATACCATTAGCGATTTTTTGACTATGAGAATAAAAGAGGGCTCTTAAAAACAAAAAAACAAGAAGAAGCCACTGGTATAAGAAGAGAAAGATTGGTACAAGAGGCTATGATCTAGTTCATTCTAAGCTACGTTTTAATTGCCAAAATCATATGCAGAATTTCCTATCACAAAATTTGTGAAGACCTTAAGGTGCTTTTGTTCCAATCACATAGCCTAAATGTTTAGTTTAATCTCCTCAATATGACTTTAATTGTTTTAGTGTAATAACTCAAAACACTGTATTGAATATGTTAGACATACACACTTTTGCCTAAAGGGAATTTAATGTTGTTTATCATGATACAGATTAGGATAGCAGATGTTTAGGATACTAGATGTCTACTCAGCAAGGAGATTTACCTAGGCTCAAGGAAACTCTACCTGGTTAAGAATAGACTGAAATAGTAAGTATCATGGCATCAGGTTAGCCTATGTCATATAACTCATGTTGAATGGTAATAGCATCCATAGTCTTTCTGTTTCCAGGTATCTCTCAATGTTTCAGTAGGTCTGATGCAATCTATCTGTGCTTCTCAAAATACTTGAATGTCTTCATTTTTTTAATATCTTTTGTAATTAAATATCAACAACTACTAACTTGAACCAATGGACTTTGTAAATAGAATTACTTTGATATAGACAAATATAGATGCAAATAGATATAGATTATAAACTAGATCTAAAGATCCAGACCATGACTTCTAATGGGGAAAACCAGAGGAGGAGGTCATAGTATCATTAGGCCTTGGACACTCAAAGAATTGATAACCAGTGTTAACAGACTTTCTAGACTTCGATTTTTTCCAGACTGAGCAGTTAATTCTAAGACAGGCCAGGATTACTACCACAGCAGTGCCGGTCCAAGAGATTTGCTGTAGTGTCCCTTCTCTCATCCCTTCCTTCTATGTGTGTTTTCCTGGAGCCCGTCATCACTCTGGCTTTGCTGTAAGCATGTGGTCGAGTAGAAGCTAGGTATGGTCCCCTGCTTGACGAGAGCCATATTCAATAACATACACTCTTTAACGGAATAAATGGAAACAACTCAGGCAAGATAGAGACACTTGTGTGTCCCTTTGTAGATCTGCTATTTTTAATGTAATCCTGAGCAACTGAGTAATTTGAAAATCTTGTATCCCTGGCGGCGGCCAGAACAAATCAGATGACGAACCTGGAACTTTCACTGTGGCAGCTGCTACTGTCAACTTGCAAACTAGCGCCTGCTGCAGAGAAACTGTTCGGTCAGTTGATGGATGAGGGTTACAGAATACATTGAAACGTTGGTACACAAATGACTTCTCAGAACCTACCAAGTGTAGTCTTTAATGTGAATCATATATACTCCTTTTTTTTTTGTTTGGGGGGAAATGATGTTAGATTAAACCATATTTTAAATTAGAAGATAGGAATTTATTGTGCACAGCAAACAAACACAGATTTTTCTTTGATAATACAAGACTGTAGGATGGTTACCTTTTAGACAGATAGACCTGAGAGACTGTTTCAAGCACTTGCATAGAAAACTACTGTTTCAAAGACATTCTTGAGCATGAAATTCCATAACATAGAACCGGGTAAGAAGCTCTTTAGTCACTGAGCATTTCACAGTAGGCTTTATGCGACCTTGTCTGATACACCCTGAAATAGCGTGTTTAAAAACCCTGTAGGCCTGTAGCATAGAAAACAATCCCTTTCCGACTGAAGGACTAGAACAATTTGAGAGCTGTAGCTTTCACCATCAGCCTTCAATGTTTTCTCATCTCCACTCTGTGAAATTCAAGAATCTGTGCAACAATGTAGTCCAGAAACACAGATCTCAAATTGAGGGACAAAGGCCAAGCAATTATTTACAACTCTAGTCTTGCTGTTAGTGAGCTTATGTCTTCCTGCATTCCTAAGAACACAAGAAAGACTTCTAAACAATGATAAGCCAGACACTAGTGGCGCACGCCTTCAATCCCAGCACTCAGGAGCCAGAGACAGGTGCATCTCTGTGAGGTTGAGGCCAGCTTGGCCTACAGAACAAGTTCCATGACAGCCAGAGAACACAGAATTACTGTTAGTAGAAACTTAATTGTCACCTAACTCTTGGCCTTTTCTTTTTGCATTTATTGAGAGATGGTTCTCATTTCTTGCAACCACTTATCAAATATTGTGTTCTCTCTGCAATGCTGGACTAATTTATATGCAATAATATTACTCACCAGAGGCTTAAAACAGTAAAATAAAGAAACAGAAGAAGAAAATATTTGACTGGTACCCAGATACTTTCCTTTGTCTGTGTTTGTTATCAGTTGCCTAGGTTTTAAAGCAAGCAGTTTATTTCTGGCCTCTGCACGTGTGAGAGTGTCTCTCTGTGGTGCAATAGAGTTGATGCTTTTAGGGCATCACAGTGAACAGGCTACTTAGCAAATACAGAGCCAGGCATCCCTTGACCTTTGAGAGTGCACTACTGCTGATCTAGGAGTTAGAAACTCAAGGGACACACAGGTTGGTAATTTTCCTTCTAAATCAAGGAATTTTTCAATGGTTCAAAATGGTTCAAAACAGACAATAGACATTAAACATAAAATTACTAGATGTTAAAGTTCAAGTTGTCATTCTAGGTGAGTGAATGTGTGTGAATGTGCGATCTTTATGCCCATCCCAATTCTTTTCTATCCACCTATTTCTGTTCCTTACACACTCAACTTCTATAAATTTAATGATTGTAATTGTTCTGTTTCCTATTTATTAATTGATACCTAGTAGATAGTCTAAACTAGATTTTGAAGATAGATCATATTCATGACTCAATATATACACAAGTGTTTTTGAAATTATAGCATTTATAGGGAATGAGATATATCATTGGGAATGAGGCTCAATGAAATACCTTTATGCCTTATCAAGTTCACCAAGGAACCAACCAAAGAAAGATTTTGTTTGCAAGAGAGAGCAGAGCTTACCAAAATTATATCAAGCAGTTAGCAAATCCCTTTGTATTCTTTCATTCATCTTTGCTTATCCTTCGGTTTTAATATTTTCTATAGGCAAATAGTTTAATTGGTTTTGTCAACAGGCACTTGCTTTTAGCAGGTTACACTTGACTTTGGAAATATGTTGTCATTTTTTTCCACGTTCAAAATATAATGGAAGTACTTAGGCATTATCAGGAGAAAGTAAAATACTTGAAGGCATGGATGTGTATGTGTGTGTGTCTGTCTGTCTTTGTGTGTGCTCTTTAACGGTTGAATGAAACACATTCCCACAGGGCAGCAAAAATAAAACACAAGCCGTAGTCCAGTAATATCCTTAGCAGTTTCAATTTTAGGTAATAATAGCACTGTGTGCTAGTAGGAATTGTATCTTAGACACTAGAAAATAAGAAAGAGAAGTTGGAATAAGTAAGTAGATTGTTCTGGAAAACATTACACCACATAACTGTTTGCAAACAGCAAACTTACGGCAAGAACCAGCAAATGCTGCCTCTGGTGATGAATTGAGAAGAACAGAGATGAGGGGTCTCTGCTATTTCAATCACACCCTTGTTGATGGCTGCGATGGTCGGACTGAGAACAGCATGTACAGGCTTATATGTCTGAGTATTCGATGCCCAGTTAGTGAACTGCTGAGTGAATTGGGAGGTGTGGACTAGATGAAGGAGGTGTATCACTAGGGAAAGTATTTGAAGTTTCAGAAGGCTGGGGTTCTTCCCAGTGTGCCCTCACTGTCTGCCTGCTACTTTAACATAGAGATGTGAGCTCTCAGTTTCTGCTGCCACCTTCTCTTTTCTTCCCCATCATGGACTCTTAACTGTCTGAAACTCTAAGCCAAATTCAGCCCTTTCTTTCGTAAGTTGCTTTAATCATCGGGTTTTGTCACAGTAATAGAAAGGTAGCCAAGACATCAGCTACCGTAAAGATCCTTATTTTGAGCCAAATATCTTATCCTTGCGTGCAGTGGCCATGCAATATCAAAGTATCTCAGTGACAGTTGTGTTAACAGTGTCACCGGGCTGCTTCTTTGCGTATGAATGCAACTTGTATAGAAATGCTTCTTATCTTTGTGTGCTGTGGCCATGCAATATCAAAGTATCTCAGTGACAATTGTGTTAACGGTGTCACTTGGCGGCTTCTTTGCGTATGAATACAACTCTTGTAGAAATGTCTCAATGTTCAACAGCTCTTCTAACGGGCCGTTTGATTTGCTGTAGTCTCAACAGGAGAACTGATGACAACATTTGAGTTATTTTTAAAATGACTTTTTATTTTCCTTAGGCTTTTTCTTCTCTAGTAATAGATGACACCTTTAAAAACACATATTTCCTAAATCTTACTGATCTGTGATTTATCTATTGGGATCAGTCCTCCAAGGAACCAGGGGTGAAAATCAGGTTGAGATGTGTGGCCTTGGGCACCCAAAACATATTTTTATTTCATCCTTTAACTCTAAAGATAAATACAGATACTTGTGCGAGCAATTTAAACTTTGGAGCCACTTCATGGTATAGCAAAACGTTGAGGTTGCCATTCACCTAAAAATATTGTATCTATTAATACTTCATCAGACAGCCAAGAGAGAATTTAAATTAAAATTGAGCATGAAGTATTCTTTTGACTTGAAGTAACAGATTATATATGAATCTCACATAAAAGGAATGTCTTCAGTTTCTCTCTTTGCATGGATTTTAATAATTTGTTTCAATAAGAATTTTCTTTATTTCACTCTGAAAAAGTAAAAATTAGAAAAATGACAATGAAATATAAGCAGTTAAAAATATAGCATCCTTAAAGTGCTGATATGCCTGCATGTATCCCATTTGTATTCTTTAAGGTACAAGAATTTTCTAGTAAGGGACTATAGACAATGAAATGTCAAACAAGCCTGAGAGTATTCACCACTAACACCCCAATGCTCAAGAAGTAGATGATCTAAGAGGGGTCTAAGATTATACTGTAAATTTTAAGTAGGTCAAAAGAAGAGAAAAAGCTCCTGACATTCCATACTCCTTTTGGATTTCCAGAATTGAAGTGGTTTTCAGATTGAAAAACTCAGTCAGTGCCTCCGCCCCAGCTCAACCCAGTAGGAACTTGTCTTTGATATAATCTGATGCTCCAAACTCTTAGGAATTAAACATAGTTACAGAAATGTATTCTCTAGTCCCGAAACAAGGAGTCTCGAACTCGCATCATCAACAATTCTGAGTGAACTCCTGAAGAGTAAACCCCCTCTCTTGCATTTGACAGCACGAAAGTACTTTAGGCTGAATTTCCAATAATTAGGAATACCTGGTGGCACAGCTGAACATGTGTATATCATACTTTGTTTGTGTCGTATCCTGATAATACTTCCTCGACTTGTCCATAAGAGAATATTTACACTTGTCTTGCTGTTTGCTTGTAACACAGTATTCCAGTGTCCACATCCACAGCATCCAAAATGTTAAAGTTATAATAAGACTTCTATGCACTTATTCAACCCTAGGCCCCATTTGGAGAATTGTAGAAACACGAAAAGCTGGTATTTGTTGGTTACTTTACATCAGACAACATGAGAATTATTTTACTGTTTTAATCCCTACCAAAGCCCTGTTAAGAAGCCAGCATTATAAACTTCACTTGGCAGATGCATACACTGAGACCAGGGAAGTTAAGTGGACTAGCCAGGGCCACACAAGGTGTAAATTATGGTGGTAAGATTTGTGTTCAAACAAAGACTTCTTGAATTTTGCATACAAATGGATGGAAATAGAAAATACTATCCTGAATGAGGTAAGCCAGACCCAAAAAGAGGAACATGGGATGTACTCACTCATATTTGGTTTCTAGCCATAAATAAAGGACATTGAGCTTATAATTCATGTTCCTAGAGAAGCTAAATAAGAAGGTGAATCCAAAGACAAACACATAGGCATCCTCATGAATATTAACCTTCATCAGGCGATGAAAGGAGACAGAGACAGAGACCCCCATGGGAGCACCGGACAGAAATCTCAAGGTCCAAATCAGGAGCAGAAGGAGACGGAGCACAAGCAAGGAACTCAGGACCACGAGGGGTGCACCCACACACTGAGACAATGGGGATGTTCTATCGGGAACTCACCAAGGCCAGCTGGCCTAGGTCTAAAAAAGCATGGGATAAATCCGGACTAGCTGAACATAGCGGACAATGAGGAATACTGAGAACTCAAGAACAATCGCAGTGGGGTTCTTGGTCCTACTGCACGTACTGGCTTTGTGGGAGCCTAGGCAGTTTGGATGCTAACCTTACGAGACCTGGATAGAGGTGGGCAGTCCTTGGGCTTCCCACAGGTCAGGGAACCCTGATTGCTCTTCGAGCAGATGAGGGAGGGGGACTTGATCGGGGGAGGGGGAGGGAAATGGGAAGCGGTTGCGGGGAGGAGGCAGAAATCATTAATAAATAAATAAATTAAAAAAAAACAAAAAAAAAGTATGAATTCCTAGCAGACTGTACCAGATTACTCCTAGTATGATTTTAGGAAATCAATTTTAGTGTTCAGATCCATGGATTGCTAGGGTACATTGAGGATGTGGTTGAGGCTGGGACACCAGCACTCAAGTGTCTTTGATAATGTAAAATTCTCCATCATATCTGCAGTGCAACGTAGTACCAGTAGCCCAATTGTTGCATGTGGCGTCTAACATAAGGCTAGTCAGGAGAATTGGTTGAAATTTTCATGTTTTTTTAACTTTTTAAAAAATATTTATTTATTTATTTATTATGCATACAACATTCTGTCTGTGTGTATGCTGCAGGCCAGAAGAGGGCACCAGATTTCATTACAGATGGCTGTGAGCCACCATGTGGTTGCTGGGAATTGAACTTAGGACCTTTGGAAGAGCAGGCAGTGCTATTAACCTCTGAGCCATCTCTCCAGCCTTTTTTTTTTAACTTTTAATGCGTGTATATTTAATAAAATGTAGCTGTTGAAGGCCTCAGATATCATTAATGTGTCCAAGGAACCGGCTTTTTCACCGTTTCCCACCTACCCTTGTTTAAATGTACCTGGCAAATACATATTTGACATGCTTAGGTGTAAAATGGAATAATTTGGTTCAAATATACATTATGTGTAGATAATGGCTACTAATGAATAATGTAGACTCAGGTCTTAAAATTCCTTTAATTGAAATCATGCAATTCAGCCTCTCACTCTGTCTGATTCTCTTTCATATCATCTCTATCAGGTGCTTTCCTTCATTCTATGGACTAGTTACATGTGCTCTAGACACAGGAGAAGGCCGCGCAACCTAATCTTAAGGCTTAAGACGTGATTTTCAAAACAGATGAGATGTGTACCTTCACAACAGAGTTGAGTTAAATGGGAGAGCCTTAGTTAGGAGTTCAAGTCCTCAGATCACTCTGTGGGTTTGAATCCTGCCGACCTCATTTACAGTCTGCACGACTTAAACAACGCTGTGTAAAAACACCATGAGTTGCCTTCTTCACGTCAACAGATATGATATGAGAGCATTTTCCTCTTATTACTGTGAAGACTAAGCTAGAGAGTGCATATCACTCACTAAGACATAAGATGTGTTAACAAAGTCAGCCATGAGCCCAGAAACAACGTGAGTCCCTGCTGAGGTGAAAAACCCATGAACGGAGAACAGCAAATAGGTCTGAAATAGGAAGCATCAGAGCATGGAAGCGGTTGGGTGGGAACATCCAGATACCATGGGTATGTCAACCAAAGAGACAAAGCAGGAAGTAAGGAAATTGGTCAGGCCATCATTAACACAGGAGCTGAAGGAGGAGATGAGAGGGTTGCATTCCACCATCCAGTCTGCTCCTGATTTCTGTTTCTGGGTTTCTCTTAGTTCCTGGGAGGTAGGCCCCTTCCTGACAGAGAAGGCAGTGCATGCTCTGGTCTCAGGTGAGCAGCAGTTAACGACAGCAGCATGGGGAGACAGTGGCATGAACCACAAGCTTAGGGTTGAGAAACCAGTCATATTAAGAAGGGCAATCCTGTTTCTGTGTCCTTGGAGGTCGGCGTGGTTAGGATTCCATTTCAGAACTTTCAAGACAGTCTAAATGCTTTCTTTTGTCTCGAAAGCAATGGCAAGCCATGGGGCTCTTTTATCCAAGGAACGGCAGAATCTAAGTGGCAATCTGACAGCTAAGTAAAGAATAGATTCAGGTGGGTAAAACGCACGACTGTGGCACCAGATACATCATCCAAGCCTGGCATGAAGCAGGAAGGAAAGCAGCAACCCTGGCAGAACAGCAGTGGGAAATTTGTAAGACGCCACAGACAGAGTAGTCTAAATGTGGAGGCAAAGGAGAAGTGCATCAGCCACAGCTGGAATAGGCGTTCCAGGGAAGATGGTGCTGTCAGCAGAGAGAAGAGCCGGTTCAGAGAACGGAAGTGATGGATTTCTTTAATCTTCTTAGGGCTTGTTGTATTTGAGAGACAATGAGACCAAAAAAAAAAAATGGACATGCTCAATTGGATGTTTAAAAATGGTGGTGTTCTCTGTTCCGAAGGCAGAAGCCAGGATTGCAAGAATCACTGGTGGTTTTCCAAATCCCAAAGGGCTCTGTGGCCAGCGTCTGGAATCAGCTCTAACAGAGATGCCCAAAGTCCCTGCTCCTGGACTGTCATCTGTCCCGAGTACCTGTTCAGGGGCTGGCATGTGCCACGAGTCCCTACTCCTGGGCTCACACAAGTGCCCGGCTATTCTTTTTCTGACTTTTTTTTGTACTGTCTTTACCACTAATGTGAAATATTTAAGAAGACTCATTATACACACACACTCTCAGAATGAGCGGTGTCTACGCCCCCCCCCCCCGACTATCTAATTAAGTGTAGCTAGAACACTACAAACAGGAGCATGCTCAGCTTCTGCTCCAGCACACACAGGCCTGAGTGCTCCCCACAGGGCATTGTCTCACTCAGACACCCTCTGCTGGTCTCACTCACCCCATACCGTGATATTTCATAATTGCAGCCAATCTAGTAGGAAACTGAATTTCTATTGGTGTTGTCCTTTTCAGTACGTGGAGTCCTGGATTATTTTGTTCATTTCCGGCCATCACCAAATTCTGAAGTTCAAGTTGAGGCACGAAAAACGTTAATTTTATAAAGAACAACAATAAAATTCCCCAAAGGAATTAATTTCCCCCTCTCTGGCAAGAATTCCATAAATCATAAAGCGGACTTTGACTTCATTGCATGCCCCGTGGCACAGTTGTCACCGATGAAAACTCAACACACAAGCACCAATGTAATCTATTCATTGGATTCTAGATGCCGAGGACCCCAAAGGAACAACACAAAGATGCATGATGTAACTTTTGCAGCGGAGCCTTAGAAGGGGCAGCCACTTCTGCTAACTTATCTTTTGAATTTCATATTGTGAAGTTACTGATTTAAGAATGCCCTAGAGTATAAATTATTTCTCCAAACTTCTGCAGTGACTTTTGTCAAATGCTTTCTGCTCAGCCCATTAAAGGTGAAAACCATGAAATATTATTTGGTTTATAACCTATGAAAAAGCCCTAAAACCACCTGTCCCTCTTTGGAAGGCAGCCAGAACCAAGTAAGAAGAAAGGTCGGGCCTGTAACAATCATTTGAGGTCGCAGTATGTGGCTCGGAGCAAAGGTTGAGCCTAGTGGCTGCATTCAGTCCTCTGCTTTCTCTGGGATGATTTACATTTGTTTTTCTTAACACACATGGGAGGTTTGGCTTTTAAGATCAAAATTTTAAACAGTAAAATAGTGGCCTTGGGGCACTAAAAATACGGCTCTTTGTTGTTGAAATACCATTCCGTTTCCTTTTAATTGAATTTCACCGAGTTGCTATTAAGGTCCATTTTCTGTTTGTGTGGAATTAAATGCTGAAATCTATCATTTCGCAGATAACTCTAGATTTTAAAACTATCATGAATTCTGCTGTGTCATATTTCAATTCTACTGCAGTTTGGCCTGTGATGTCTGGCTATCAGAGTGCCTGTACTCATCCAAAACTAGTTTAAATCAATTCTTAAGTTGTAAAATAAGAATTTAACTCAGAGTTACATCCAGGCATTTTCAAGATGCAGAAATTAATAGTTTGGAAATGCAGCGTGATGCAGTATGAGCCTTATTCAACAAACTTATTACAAGATGTATTAGATGAAAATCAAATTTTTTTAACTGAAATGTCTTAATCAAGCAGAAGAATAACCACTTGAGAGCTGTGTAGGCAGTTGAGAAAGTATCACGTGATCTTCCCTGATAAATCTGTAATCATTCATATGGAAAACCACAGCCATCTGTACTAACTAACAGGGTAAGGAGAGAGACATTAAGCTGGTGCCTTCTAGCAGGTACCAAGATACTTATTTTTTAATTTAGACAGCACTGCTTTTAGGGCACTTCTTACCTACAATGTAATATCATACTTAATAATTTCACGCTTCAGGTAATGAAAAATGAGTCTGTGTTTGTGCATGTGTGTAGAAGCCATGTTACCCATGTGGAGGTCAGAGGACAACCTCAAACATCGTAGTTGGCCCACCCTTTCTACCTTGGCTGAGATGGGTCTGGTTGTTATTTATTGCTGGGTACACTTGGCTAGCTGGCCACCGTGTTTCTGGGAATTCTCCTGCATCTGCGTCCCGTCTCACCATGAGAGCCCTGGACTCACAGATGTGTTCCTGTGCACCCTGCCTTACCTGGAGCCTTGTGATCTGAACCCTTTCCCCATGCTGGAAGAGCAAGGGCTCTAACCACTGAACCTCAGCCCTCAACATAATCCGAATAGGTTATAATTTGGGGCAGAGAGTGCTTCTCTGTCACTTAAAAGTCTCCTGACCATATGCTTCTTTGATGATTATTCCAAGGTTCATTTAGCCAAAACCATATCTGTACAAAACTCCAAATTAGAAGATTCTTATTTATCAGGGGTTAAAATATAGACATTAGCTTTACCATCTAGGCTTTATATCCCAGGGATCACTTGAAAGAACTAGTTTTCCTGGATGGTTGCTATACAATCTTGATCTTCTTGAAATCAAATTTTTGACATTTGTGTCAAAACAACTTTTATTTTATGAATTCCTGCAAAAAGAGTAGCAGTCTCCTTATCTGTTTCTCACTTGATTCTAATATTTAAAGTTATACGTGTATAACCAGAGCACAATGCATGAACCAGAGAGGTTAACTTTGACACAAAACCCTTCCCCATGGGCCTGGTCTAGTACCTCTGGTTCATCTCACAGGATTTTCCTTATATCCTAGCATCTAATTCCAGGTTCCACAAGCATTTTCTTGCTATGGCTTCCTCCTCTTCTCGGGTCTCCAGTAGTTTCTCACTCTTCTTTCCTTCTATGTTCTTGACTTTTGAAGATCACTACTCTCTCACTTTCTCTCTCTGTCTCTGTCTCTCTCTCTCTCTGTCTCTCTCTCTCTCTCTCTGTGTGTGTGTGTGTGTGTGTGTGTGTGTGACTCACTCTTGATGCTGTCCTGCCTAGTTTAGTTTTATGTCAACTTAACACAAGCTAGAGTCGTCAGAGAGGAGAAAACCCCAATTGAGAAAATAGCTCCATAATATTGAGTTTTAGGAAAGTCTGTAGGGCATTTTATTAATTAGTAATTGATGGGAGAGTATTCAGCCCATTGTGGCTGATGCCATCCCTGGGCTGCTTGTCATAGGTTCTATAAAAAGCAGGCTGATCAAGCAAGCCATGGGGAGCAAGCCAGCAATCAGCACCCCTCCATGGCCTCTGCATCAGCTCCTGCCTCGAGGCTCCTGCCCTGTTTGAGTTTTTATCCTGATGTCCTTCAGTTATGAACTGTGATGTGGAAGTGTCAGCAAATAAACCCTTTCCTCCCCAAGTTGCCTTGGTCATGGTGTTTCATCTCAGCAATTAAAACCCTAACAAAGACAGGCGCTTTCTGCCTTGTGCTAGCGGAGAATGTAGCCCCTCAATGGCTGTCACCCTGCAAACTCCAACTTGCCAGCTTCCGGAACCAGGAGCCAAATGAACTTCTGCTCCTCAGACATTATCCAATTTCTTTTGCGACCACAGCACAAAATGGACTAAGCCTGCAAGACATTTTAAGTCCCAGCTAATATACTCCTCTCTATCTTTGCCTCCGACGTAGTCACCCACAAGCGTGCCTTTAAAACAAATGACAGCAGCTCTTATAGTAGTGTTTGTGTAATGGAGGTCTCACACTTGCCTCTTTCCCTCTGTGCACACGCACTGATTAGAATTCTACCCCCATGGCTCCCCTTTTCCTACTAATTTCTTTTTATTTCCTTGCGTGTGTCTGTGACTACAGATTCAAGGATATGCATCCTATGGGTATAACCCAGTAAGTATTCAACTCTTTGCATGTGTTAATCCATTTTTTATACGTTAAGAGATCCTTGCAGTTACGAGTATATCCTTCAACGTGACCCCTATGTTTTTGAAACATTTCCTCGTTTGTGCCTTTAAGTTATTTCAAGACTGTTTTGTGTTTGCCCTCCCCCAGTCCTGGAATCAGCCTCTTCTCTAAGAAGTCCTCGTTCCTCTAACTGGAAAATGTAGAGACTGGGATCTCACTAGCACTGGAGTATAAACCTCTGCACACACTTAGGAAGCATGTTTCGTTACACACGTACATTTCCATGAGCTCATTTATCTGGAGTGTTTACCCGTGAGTTCACACTCTTGCTGAGTCAAGACTAAGAAATGCATTTCACCCCCGCCTACTCCTCCAACTTCCTTTTCCAGCAGGAGGATCATGGGTTTACACACTGATTCTAATTTAGAATTGCCAGCTATTCCCTTTAAGATGCGTATTGACTAGATTCAGTACAATATGTGCATGCATGTTCTGTTTGTTTTCTTCATTGGAGTTATGAGATATAAGGAAAATATACTGTTCTGAAGCTGCGTGGAGTCTTTTTTGACCCGTCTTTAAAATATCTTATAAGCATGTGTAGTCAAGTCAGTCTGTACCTGTGGCTGTCTGTGTTTCTGTCTAGGTCCTCTGACATCCTGGTCGGCTTTAGTTGTCCCTTTATTGATGTACTACATGGAAACATTTCTCTCAATGTCCAAGTCATGGTTTCTCTACCCTGACCTCGAACACATCTTCTTATTTCATCCTTTTCTGGCCGACCTGATAAAGGCTGATCGGTTTTTTTCTGCTTTGGCTTCTCTCTCCCACGCTTTCACATGTGAGCGGATAAACATGAGTTCCTGGAAAGCCCCTTCTTCCAGAAGGAGGGGCACTCTGCTGAGACTCTCTCCCTTGGGGGTGAAAAATTCTCTTTTGGTCATGCTGACCCTTTGGAGGGTGTTCCTAAAGATGCTTACACACATGCTAAGGGAAGAAAGAGAGTCGTAGAGGTGTTGGAGGAGACACATGTGTGGGGTTCTCTAGAACGAAGTCACCCAATTTGACATTTTTAACTAAATTAACAGGACTTTTCCCCCAACACACCACGCAGGACTTTTCTAAACTAAGATAGTCTTGCTAAAATGACTCAAAGAAAGTCATAACAAGCTAGAAAATAAAAGAATGAGATGCATGTCAAGCTCTGACTAGCAAGGAAGTCACCACAGACTTGTTTTAAACAATATTTTCAATGTACAGGAAGCATTTTCGTCATCCCCCAAGTGCTTATGATGTGTCTGGACTTCATCACGAATGTCTTGTCGTAGAAATGTCAGGAACAAGTACTAGCATATGAAGAGGGCCAGCCATAATCACTGCAATTATGAAAAAGTAATTTTCTCATTGTATAAATTGAACAGATTTCAAATAGAGTAGATAGGTCATAAAAAGCAAGCAGGATACCGAAAATAAATATTTTGGGAACTAGGAAATTGCTTGTTAAATACACATGCCAAATGTAGATGCTCTGTTAACATTTGTATAATTTAGCTTCTTAGAAGATGAAAGCATAGTTTCCTTTTAACTTAAAAAGACAAAATGATGTTAAGATGGCTGTTTATAGACATTTGGGGCTTGCCCTTCAGGTGGTGTGTAATATTTATCTAAAACTCCTCTCTTTTGTGATAACTGGGTTAAAATAAAACAAGAAAAAATGACTTGAAGAATTATTCCTAAAATCAGAGGTTGGCCTGGCTCAATAAGCAACTAGCGCCTATGAATCTAAAGTAAGAGTTGCAAAGAACACGAAATAATGATTCGGGTTCTAGACAGATCACTTGGACGTTGTGTGGCAATCTTGGACCCCTAAAAATCATAGTCTTCCCCCCCCCAGGAAATAGCACTACCCTGAGATAGTGTCCCTACCATGGTCATGACTAAAGCCTCTGTAGACCCTGTGGTCAGGAAAGATGCACGTAGCACCAACAGCGTTATTAGCGGTAAGTTCCACCAATGCAGGATTGTCTCTAGGCACCATAGCAATGCAGAAAGGAGATGCAGGAGTGCACTCGCGGCCACACCTCCAGTAAGGGCACCGCTATGGAAGATGCCAGGTCTGCTCAGCACACAATCTGGGTTTTGCCCTATCCTTCCCGCATACCCCCACCACCCAGAGCCAAAGAAAATCAGACTTTGAAGAGGCAGAGACTGGAATTGTCCTCAGAGCCACAACCATGAACTCATTGTTTGTTGCTCCTTGATCAAGAACTTTATACCGTGTTTGACTGGGTCTACCCTCTTTCAGCTTGGTTCTAAGATATTTTTCTCACCTGTAGCAATGACAAACGCGACACTTGTTTTAGACGTTTGTAGTAGATTTGCTTTCACACCGTTCCACCCTGCAGTCTTACCAGCTGCCTGCATTAAGGGATCACAGAAGAACCATGTGGGTTATGATCCCTACTGAACTTGTGTGAGCATGCGCTGGAGAAAGCTGTCCAAGGTCCTACACAAGAGGATGTACTACCACCCCCCGCTGCTGCCAGAAAGCATTCAGAACAGATTCAGCAGGATCTGCTCTCGTGTGATCTAGGGAACAGTGTAATAGCATAGGTAATAACAGTTCAAACACAGGAAATCGAGTGACCACGGTAGAGCTGGCCCTTGCGACGGCCCGCAGAGCCTGCATTCATTTCTTCTGGCATGAACTTTTATGAAGAAAGCCTATCCCTGGAGCTGTATTATTTTTCACTTTGTGGATTTCTTCTTTATTTGTGTTCCTTTCTGTGTCTGCATTTTCAGTGGGGTGATAGTTAAAATCACTTGCTCTGCATGTCCTTGGGCACGCTGCCCACGATTTCTGAATCTTGTCTCATTAGTTAACAGGTGTGTGCCGCCATCCTAGTCAGGACCAAGTGTAGCGCATATAAAACGTAATTCAAGTTTCCAGCGAATGGTAGCCATGCTGTGTAACCACTGGGAAGATGACCACTCTGAGAAGTAACTTTAAAATGAGAAAAGAATTGGAAACTGTGGAGGGGGTCCATGAATTCTACCTGTATAGAATCCCTTAGTCTATTTCAAGAGTATTGATGATTGTGAAATCATAATTAGAAGCCACCTCCCCGTACGTCCATTTCTGAGCATCTACAAGTGTCCACCTTAACATGGCTGGGGATGTCTCTCAAATGCACTGGATCCTGGGATGGCATTAGAGGGCAATACAATGAAGAAAGTCAACAAGGAATTGCTAACCCCACTAGCACCCAACAAGTAATTAACTGTCACTAAAATATTTGAATTCATGCTTGTTCCCAGTATTCGAAGTGGGAATTAATGGAATCAAGTGAGATTTCAGCCTTTAACTAAAAGCAGTTCGTGGAAGACAAGTAGAGAGGGAATGTATGGTCCTATAGTCACGCCCTTGTATAGCTCCTTCTGGTTCTCAGATCTCTATTTCATGGAGTTCTTACACCAACTGAAGCGAGGAGGTGTGGAAAAAGTGGACTCTGAGAAATTATCCGGGATCTTCATGATCCAGCTATAGCAAATAATATTGAATGGTTTCATGTAGTAGGAGCTGCAGGCTGTGTTCCTGCCACCCAGCTCCCAGCCACTGGCTAGCTCATGCCCCAAAATAACGACACACAAATTGTATTCACTTAAACACTGCTTGGCCCATTAACTCTAGCCCTTACAGGCTAATTCTCATATCCCGATCAACCCATCTCTAATAATCTGTGTAGCATCAGTCTTACCGGGAAGATTCTAGCCTACGTCTATCCTGGATCGGAGTTCATTGTGTCTGCCCGGGAGAGGGGAGCATGGCCTCTGCTCCAGAGAGCAGAGCTGTCGAGTCTGAGCTCACTTCCTCTTCCTCCCAGCATTCTGTTCTGTTTACTCCACCCACCTATCTTCTAACCAATAAAATGGGCCAAGGCAGTTTCTTTATTAGCCAATGATCTTCCTCCATCAGTTTCAGAGTAATATGGACTGAAATGATTTCACTTGAGTTTGAAAATATTTCTGGGCCTGTGCCAATGCCGTCATTGCATGTATCATTATAGCAGAGAAATGTGTTTGGAAAAATAGAAATGATCTTTGCCAAACAAATTTAATTAGGTTACTTGAAATCCTTTTTAAATTATCATGCCAGATGCCAGTAAAATATCAACCCCACACATTTAGTTCACATTCTGTTTACCAACACTTTTTCATTTACTTCTCAATAACTCCAGAGCCTCTGTAGCTAAGTGTTTGTCCAAATAACGCAGCATTTCACTCCAGACACACAGTTGGTCTATAATCCTGACATTTAATGAAATCGTCTTCTAAATAAACATTTATTCTACAGACTTACTTAAATGTGAAGGAAGGTCATATTTTTAAGGAGTGCTTTAAATACTTCTTGAAAAGTTAGCATTTGAAAAAATTATTAACATAACACATGATGAATGACAAGCACACACAAGAAAGAATGTCAAAGATCACCTGGTAAGAAGGAGGCCAGAATAGGTTCACAGGACAGAGAACTGGGGACCAGGGTGAGGAGCAGGAAGTTCTCAATAATTAGAAGGAAAGAATACGGCATCTTTTTCCCCTTTGGGCCCAGAAACACAAGAAGAGCCCATTACGGGAAGAGTGGAGAGCGTTGTATGCAAACTGAAGTTCACAAATGTGTTCTTGAAGTCTTGGAAAGAGCCCTGAGAATGAAATGGTGATGTCACAGATAAGAGACATTAATAACTGGCATTGATTGGTACTGAGCACCAGAGGCACAGAAAGTAGACACCAGGATAGATGAAGTTGGTGTTGGGTAACGTAACAAAAACCTGGCTTGAGAGCAAAAAGGAAGGAAGGAAATAAACTTAAGATGAGTAGCCAGCTGGTCGTTAGCTTGCTCACTAAGGGATATTTATGCAGCAGCTTGGTGTGTGTGTGTGTGTGTGTGTGTGTGTGTGTGTGTGTGTGTGTGTGTCTGTGTCTGTGTCTGTGTGTGTGGTGAAGATTAGCTTTTATTCCTGGGTTTGTATTTTTTCAACGGCCTTTGCTACGTAACCCACACTGACCTTGAACTTGAGATCCTCCTCTTTTGGCCGTCTGAGTGCTGTGATTATGGCCTGCACTGCCATAACTACTACCTGCCAGCTTCTAAGTGACCTCATTAATTGACTAGATCTTGGTTAGCCATTACCTCCGTGCAGTGAAATGCAGAGAGTTGTTTCCTTCAGAATTTCCCGGGATGAAAGGTAAATAATGTCAACTAGAGCTGGCTACGAAGGAAGGCAGGGAGCAAGTTGCTGGTCCTGGGGAGAAGGGAGAGATGATACCCATGAGAACGTGGATTCTCTGTGGCTTCCACGCCACCCTCTTGTGGCGCTGGATACCACAGCACTTCCATCGCTCTGCGATGGCTCCGCCACTTCTTCCACATGTGTTTGGACTAAGGTGGGCACTTTTCTCCTGTGCCTCTGTATTCTCTGTATTCTTAGCTTTTTTCTGGCCACTACTGTCTACAGAGAAGACCTTGCCCTATGTTTCTCACATCTCCTCCCAATGGCCTTAGGAGAATGTTGCTAAGTAACGCCATATTATAGACTGAGGGCCTCACTGTGGACAACTGACTGAAGAGAGAGTGGCTTCTATGGGCTGAGGATGTCGGTGCCACCAGATGATAATTAGCTCATTTCCCGTTACCATCTGGTCAGGTTGAGCACATCAGGTGTGAAATTGTAAGACATGGGTTCTCCTTTCAAGTTTTGGAGAACACAGACCTCTCCACTGCTCCTCAGGCTTGCAGGCTTATTTTCGCCTCAAACTTAGTTGTTAGTTGAATGACTTTTCCTAAGGGCTTGAGAGCAAATAAACCTTCATTCCAGATAAAGCAACAAAAGTTGGCCAAGGAAACAACACCAGGCAAGTCTAATGTGGTGAGGCAAAGAATGGGTAACTCCAAAGCTGTGCACCAAAAGACACACACCACCACTTAGCTCACCCACGGGGGATGGTTCATGGAAGCTGCTTCCTGTGAGATCCCTACCAATCTTTCAGGCAGCGTTTTGGGAGAACCCCACCTTCCTCAGCAATTGTTCCCTGCTTTCATAGCCGTGACAAGGTGCTTCATTTCACGGGTCTTGTAAGCTTTCTAAGTTGTTTCCTAGCTCCCTGAGAGAGACTGAAGGGTATCCCCCAGTGTAGGATGTTTCGGTTTGAAGACCCTCAAAGGTGATGATTTTTGTGCCATTTACTCTTCCATGGGTTTATAAAGGTTTTTACTCAAAAATTTCTTTCTCAAGAAGGCTTCATCCAGAGACTTGATTATGTCTAGTCTGTCCACATTCTACTCCTCTCTTTTATTTATCACAGTTTATTTTATCATCTCTTGGTCAGATTTTTGCTTGTGAATTTTGGTCTGTCTCATGACCTTGGAGGCTTAATGTCTGACTTGCTGTATGTCCGACAACTATTCCTGGTATATGTTAGATTCTAAATATATGTTTGTTGGATAAATTAGTGAGTAACAGAGAGTTCTTATGTTCTATTTTGTCTTCTATAATATGCACTCGATAGTCCTTGCTCTGACTTCCATAAACGTTTTGAAAACTAGATAAAATAGCATGCTTTTCGCTCATGGCGGTGCTTCACATGTGGCCACCGATGCCAGAATGACCCTCCTTATGCGTTAGCATTGTTACCATTTTCATCACTGGCATTCTGGAATGCTTCCATGTTGCATGCTATCATGTTGGACTGTTCTAGAATAGTCCATGACCACACCATGAGATTGTTTGTGGCAAAATTTAGATAGTTGATGGGTTTTGTTTTTCAGTCAGCACACTTGGTAGTCACAAACTACTTGGTTACCTGACTTCCTACCCTGCTCTTCTGAAAACAGCAGGAATTCCTTGGCTTCTGATTTGTTTGGTTTTCCACATGGGTTTTCTTTCTGTGCACCTCCCTGCCGATCTTAAACTTGCAGTCCTCCTGCCTCAGCCTCCCAGGCGCTTGCTGGGATTCTAAGTGTGTACACCTGGCTGCAGCGTGATTTTTCTGCCTCCTCGTCTACTTGAGGAAACAAGCTGGGAAAAGTCCGGCACTCTGCCAAAGGCTTTCCTGAAGGGGAGAAACAGGCTTCCTGCTGGGTATTAACACATTATCACAGTGCTTCTGCTCGTGCCTAAGTCCCTCTGCCAATGAAGTTACTACGCGGTGTTATTCAGTGAGAACCACCTAATACCGTTAGCACCAGAAGTATTCACAATCTTTCAAGTGGTTTTGTAAATCCATCCTCCAAGCTAAACCAGGCAAATCTGCTGCCCGCCCCCACCAGGAATCCACACCAAGCATCAAAGTAGCATTGTCTTCTGTGACAGAAACCAAAAAATGTTTACTTCAAATACATAACAACGTTTGGCCAATGTAGCCACTATGTACTCTCAATTCAGTCCAAATTTCTCAAAGTTTCTTCAAGGACATGGAGCTAGGTAATGGAATATTGCGAGATTGATAGCTCTGCCTTAATAATTAGAAGGTTTTAATAAGCTGCTTAGCCTTGATAAATAGGATTGCTGAAACCTCCATGCTTCCTGGAGACTAATAAGGTTGAGGTGTCAAGTTTTTAAATGCATTGTGATCTTAACCCAACATGATTCTTTAAACCTATCCATCACTGACCCTCAGCAAATCTGCTGTGCTCGTGTCTTACTTAAGAAGCCAAGCCCAAGCTCTGTCTGGAACACGAGGGTGTTTCAGCTCTCGAGGAGAGGACCATGCAGGTTGTAATTCACAACTAATTTAAAATCTCATATCCAGCGGCGTTCACATGCACTTTGGGTACACACTGTTTTCAGTTTGGGATTTTCTCTCTGGAAATCACGGGGGTTCATTTGTGTTTCCCAAGAAATGAGTACTTTACAGGAGGAAATATCTGGTTGGGAAATACTTTATAGCTGGCTATGCTCAGAGTATGTATCCTGAGAACAATAGTAAAGATCAAGGAATATAGTGTAAAAGCCACGTTTAGCAACAAAATGCAAAGACTGTATGAAATGTCTAGGCTCTCTTTTAGAAGATATAATTGTTCTTTTAAAAAGAGGACCAGCGAACCGATACATGGATGCCAACCCATCCCAGGTGCAACACAGGATCAAGGTGGGGGCTGTAGTATTTCAAACCATATAAACAAATTTCTCGGTAACTTTTTAGATGTACTAGATGAGAGACGAATGGATTAATTAATTAAAGTAAAAGAAAGAACTTCACTAAGAATTTTGGATCTAGAACTCTCAACATCCATGTTCTTCAGTGTTAACCACAGAGGTTAGCCAGCAGATTTGCACCGAACGGGACATGTTTCTATTAGATTCGTCTTTTAAATTTCCCTCTATCATCTCCTTCCAAATCAAATTTTCATTTTCCTAAGGCATTGTTTGAGCCAGGCAATTAATTCTGTGGGTTTTAATCTCAACAGAGCCAGAGTCTAAAGCCCAATTATCAATGTCCTTTCCAAAGCTCTTTCCTAGGGAGAGTTTGGTCCTTGCCCACTGAGGAAGGAGTCCTGGGGATGCTGCAGGAGGAAGCCCATTTTCCTCCCTCCTTCACTTTCTCCACTCCAGCGGTCCCAGAGCTCCACCCTCCCTACAGTAGCATCCTACACACACATGCACTGGAGAGAGCGGAGGCATCGTCTTCCATTTGCTCAGTGCTCAGTTGCTGCCAAGTGAGCATGTCAGAAAGGTTTTAGGGGAACTTAAGATCAGTGAGTTCATTTTTGAAGAGAATGACTGTCATGGGCCATTGACAGAATCGTTGCTTCTTAGCAATAAAAGCTTTGGAACCTGCAGAAGCACAGGGATTTTGCTGCTCCATATAGCTAAGCTCTGGATGCACTTCCAGGGCAGATGTGATAAAAAGCCGGTGCTTTTACCTCGCAGCTGCAGAAATGGACTTCTGAAGGATCAGTGATCCTTTTATTTGAATTCCAAGGGCAATTTGGATAAATAACTGGAGTCTCTGGATCAGAGGGGTAACTCTGCTTCTGCAGTACAATAGAAACTTGAGTTACCGTCCACGAATAATAGTTATGCGTCTGCATATGTGGGGGGGGATGTATGTGGTAATTCACACCTGCTTGTCATGTGTAAGCCATGTGTGGAGGCCAGAGGGAGAGTTAGGTGACATGTTCCGTCACTCTCTGCCTATTTTCTCCCAGGCAAGCCCTCTCTCTGAACCTGGATAGAAGCTGATACGAGAAAGTCCCAGCAATCTTCCTGTGTCCACACTAGGAAAACAAATGCACTCACTGTCCTCAGCTTTTCACAGGTCCTCATGCCTGCACAGTGTGCTTTCTTGTTCACTCAGCCATCTCTGCTGTCCTTGTAAATATTTATTGCAACCAAAAAATTCAAAGGTATGGTTGTTTCAATTTTATTTTGAATTTTCAACCTCATCCTTTTAGGTGTTACTCATTAGACCTTCAAAGGATTTTGAAGAAGAATAAAAAAAAATAGCCAGGAACATTGTTTAAACCTGACCCCACGTACAGTTAACCCAAAGCAATCCTTTTTGTCCCAACATAATGACAAATAGCCGCCTCTGGTTTGTAAAGGTGTTGGGTTTATGCAGTTAATGATAAATTAGAGGGGCTTGAGCATCCTACTAAAGATGAAGAATACAGAGTAAGTCCTACTTCTATGTTCAGCGGCCACCACTCTGACTTTTGATACCAGATTCTCAGGTTCTGCGATCAAAGAAAGGGAGGGGGCGTGGGAAACCCTGAAGCACCTTCTCTGGAAGCGACCCTGCCCAGTCGAGCCCAGACACTGCTTGTTGGTTCTGTTACCAGCTCACGTGACTCTAGCTAGGACCATTCTTGTGCTGCTGCTGCTGCTGCTGCTCAGAAAACCCAGTCTCCCCTGCGATGCTTAATGGTAAAGTCAGGTGAGCGGTTTCTTAGATCTGAGGAATCATGCACAGGGTTAAACCACAGAGGACTGGGCCGCATCCCATGGGTTTGTAATCCAGTCGCTCTGTTGTGGGAATTCTGCTTTCCTAACAATTCCTCAATGCTGCTGATGCTGCTGATAAGAGCCACACTCGATAACCACTGGTTCAAATAATCCTGCCTTTTGACACTCTTGGCAGCCAGCCACCAGCATCCCTAGAGCCCCAGGGTTGTCCTTTCCTCCTGGTTGAAACCTCAGCGACCATCTTACTGACCTTCACCCACCTTCCAGATAACAGAGTTGAGGAGAGTTTATCTACCCCGTGTGGCTTTCTTACTAACCCCCCCCCCCCAATCTTCCAAATAACAGAGTTGAGGAGAGTTTATCTACCCCGTGTGGCTTTCTTACTGACCTCCCCCCATCTTCCAGATAACAGAGTTGAGGAGAGTTTATCTACCCCGTGTGGCTTTCTTACTAACCCCCCCCCAATCTTCCAAATAACAGAGTTGAGGAGAGTTTATCTACCCCGTGTGGCTTTCTTACTGACCTCCCCCCATCTTCCAGATAACAGAGTTGAGGAGAGTTTATCTACCCCGTGTGGCTCACAGAACCAATCATGCCAGCATTTATTTGTACTTTCTAAGAACATGTTTGCCACGTGGTCAAGAGACCACTGGGAAATTCACTGAGTGTCTCGGACCAGTCTGTCAGTGTCAATCACAGAGAAGTGACTTTGACTCTAAGTACTTCCTGTCCATACTGTTTCAGAGAATTCAACGACACAATGGTCCTCACCACCAGATGACTCTGCCGACATGCACACCAGGCGTGCGCACACTCACGTACACTGCAACATTCATTCCACACTCCACACATAAAGGAGAAATGTTTTTCACGATGGCAGTCTCTGCAATAGACAAAGTCAGCCTTCAGAGTCAATGTCTGCCTCCCGCAAGGGCACCATGAAAAATGGGCTGTCTACCCTGTAGTAATAAAGGTGGCGGGGCTGTGTCCCCAACACCCCAGCCGCCTACCTGGCTAGCTTATGCCCCGAAATAACAACACACAAACTGTATTCATTTAAGTCACTGCTTGGCCGATTCTCTTCTAGGCTAATTCTCACATATTAATTTAGCCCATTTCTAATCATCTGTGTGTAGCACCCCAAGGTGCGCTTACCGGGGAGATTCTAGCCTAGTCCATCCTGGGTCGGAGCTTCATCCCGGGAGCAGGGCATGGCGTCTCTCTCAGGCATCTGCTCCCTAGAGGAGAGCTGTCGAGTCTGACCTCACTTCCTCTTCCTCCCAGCGTTCTGTCCTGTCTACTCCACCCACCTATCCTCTAACCAATAAAATGGGCCAAGGCAGTTCCTTTATTAGCCAATGACCTTACTCCATCATTTCCCCTTTTTCGGTTTAAACAAAAAAAAAGCTTTAACTTTAACATATCAAAATTACATATAACAAAACAGTTCTCAAGTAAAAGTTACAATAATCTTTATCATAACTAAGGAAAACTATAACTATAACTAACTATTCTTAACTCCATCAAAGACTCCAGAAAGATATAATATTACCTAAGTAAAAAAGCAACTTTTAAAACTCTAGAAATGACAGAGACATCTCGCTGCCTGGACAGTCACCCAAAGTTCCTCTGTACCGTTGGGGCATCCATCTTCAGCCTTCAGGCCCATGGTATCCAGCAGACATTTCCATAAAGCAGGAAAATTCAAAGTCAGTTCAGTCACTATCTGTTGTGTCCTGCAGAATGTCTCGCAGACTCTTTCATGAATCAGGAACCCCGAAAGATCATCTCACCTTGGGCAAGTTTAGTAGTCGTCTCTCTGTGGGTTCTCTGTGTCCAATTTATGCAATAGTCCAGGCAAGAGCAGTTTCTTGCCCAAATGGCTATCAAACTCCATAAGGTGCCTCTTCGATGCCCATCTTCCTCTTGAAGTAGATTGGTGCTCCCAGGAGCAGAGTGTCTCATTGTCATGAAAAGTCCTCAGTTATTAAAACATTAAATGTCCTATTCTGTAATCTTTGAAAGACATGAAGAATGTCTATCTAAAATATATCTCTATATATCTAGAAAATCTAACTAACATGACTACAAGCTTTACTATTATTGATGATCATCCATTAACAACCTATATTTCTTAATTATACAGTACATATTTAAATGAACTACACAATCACAATACCTTAATCAAAATCAGAAACACTTATATATATATAACAAAATTGACCTTAAATCTCTATCAATAAAGCAAAATCTGTACTAATGTAAATTATTCATATCTATATCATATCCCCCTTAAATGTAAAAGGATGTTTATAAACCATATTTGGGAACATGGGCACAGTTTTTTCTCTCCAAACTGCTTCCTGCTGAATGGGGGCGTCGTTAATTAGGTCTTTCATGGTATAACCTGTGTGCTCAGTTGGCCGTTGAGCAAAGCAATTTTTTGAAGGCGTTCACACCAACCCTTCAGGAGGGCGTGGTCCATCATACCAAATCGGAATAGAAGAAATGAACAGCGTCTCATCCTCTGTGAAAACAAAATAAGAAACTCCTTTCCAAAGTATCATATCCTTAGATCCAAATTCAAAATATCTATGTTGGATTAGTTCAGCAGCATTTATAAACAAATATCTTTTAGCAGCTGTTGCTCCTTCCTCAGCATTCAAATAATTCAAAGAGAGCATAATAGCATACAGTATCAAAATTCTCTGTGTATTTTCCATCTTTGTGCAGCTTTGTTTTAACCTCTATTTTGTTTATTTTTACTTTTAACTCTTTGCTTTTTGAGACAGGTTCTCTGTATCTTTGACCTGAAGTAACTCTGTAAACCAGGCTGACTTTGAACTCTCAGAGATCCGCCTGTCTCTGCCTCCCAGGTATTCGGGAATAAAGGTGTACACTACTACACCTTGAACTCACAGAGATCTGTTTGTCTCTGCCTTCTAGGCACTGGGATTAAAGGCGTGTGCTACCACACACAACAACTCTCTTCCTTTTTTTGTTTTTTACTTTAAGAACTTCAACTTTTAGTCTGCATATATTTTTAACACACTTCAAACCATTTATAAATTTTCTTTGTCTTTGAATCTCTCTTTACTGTATATCTCTCTTTTTCTGACCACACGAGCCTTTAAATTACTGAGCAATATGGGTAGGATTAAAGGCGTGGCTTTGCCAGGTAGATCCAGTCCATTCCTTAGCTTTCCAGCCTCATGGCCGAGGTACTGGCTGTAGCCACGTTTACTGCGACAACTCTATGGCATTTCAAGGTCCCTGCCAGCAAGTGAGCTACAACAGACAACACTCAAGTCCTCTCTCGGTAGCCGGCCCTCCTGCCTCAAACAGTCAGAGTTTGCCCTGGCAGGATGGCCCAGAAAGCCGGCATTTTTAAATGGCGCAGCTTTTTTCCTGCTACGGCTGAAAACCAAAAAGCATGCGTTCAGCTTTCGTCAACACCGTTTAAGTGTTTCATGGCAGGAACTCTTAATGAGCTGCAGGCTTTGCAGCTAAAGCTGAGTCAGGAAGCCTCTCTTAGATGAGGCGCTTGCTTGCCTCTAGCAAGCAGAGCAGACCCGAGAGCACAGCGAGTCTAGTTGCCATCAAACAAATCGTAGCACTTTACTCCAAATGCTCTATTCAAAAGCTCTGTCTCCCGTAGGAGCCAGACAGAGATCGCAATGGCGGCACAGCCCCAGGAAGTCACGCTTTAAAGTGACACAGCGTTTTTTCTGCTACTGTTGCCGAATCAGGAAATCTCTCTACAGCACGCCAGCAACAAACAGCAAAAATCTGTGTTAAACTCTCTCTCCCTTATTTTTAAGTCTTCTCAGGTTTTTTAAGTGGGTTTAGTCCATCACGTGGGGCGCCAATCTGTAGTAATAAAGGTGGCGGGGCTGTGTCCCCAACACCCCAGCCGCCTGCCTGGCTAGCTTATGCCCCGAAATAACAACACACAAACTGTATTCATTTAAGTCACTGCTTGGCCGATTCTCTTCTAGGCTAATTCTCACATATTAATTTAGCCCATTTCTAATCATCTGTGTGTAGCACCCCAAGGTGCGCTTACCGGGGAGATTCTAGCCTAGTCCATCCTGGGTCAGAGCTTCATCCCGGGAGCGGGGCATGGCGTCTCTCTCAGGCATCTGCTCCCTAGAGGAGAGCTGTCGAGTCTGACCTCACTTCCTCTTCCTCCCAGCGTTCTGTCCTGTCTACTCCTCCCACCTATCCTCTAACCATTAAAATGGGCCAAGGCAGTTCCTTTATTAGCCAATGACCTTCCTCCATCACTACCCTGGTCACGTGGGCAAACTGTTTGCTAGGGTAAAGGTACCTGCGCCCAGGTGCAGCACCTTTTCATTAAGAGTGGAGCCCAGAATCGTTGTTCTTGAAGTGCATCTATTCCAACTCCACGGGAGTGATGAGGATGATGTTGAGAACCCGCCTCGTTAGCAAGGAAAGGAGGGGAAAAGGCAATCTTGAAGAGTAAGAAAGGACAAGACTCATACTCATAAAAGAGAGCCAGCCTCTCTCAGAACATCACAACAAGCACAAACTTTCATTCCGATCAAGTGGAGATGCAGTATGGTTTTTGTCTCTTCACTATGTCAGGTCTTTTGATCTGATACCGACCCAAGACTTTTGGGAACTCTTAATAATAATCTGTGATTTGAAAATAAATTTGGAATTTTCTAAGTATAGCATAAATCAAACCAAATTAATGTGTGCATCTGTCACAAGATCTTTAGCAATACTGTTTTGTGTTGTGTAATTGGATAAGTTTTCAAAAATTCAGAATTTTATTCCTTGTCTAATAATCCTCCAACATTAGATTTAACTAGTTTAGAACCATAGATCTCTTTGAGAAGTTTCTGAAAGATGGGAACTCTATTCCTAGGAAAATCAAATGGCTTACATAAGCTCGGAATTTGAGGCTGTGTTGTGGGTCCCCGGGTAGTCTGAAACCTGATAATCTCCTTTGGGGATCTTGTTCATAATTGCAGAAGGGAAACTGTGCCTATGCCAGTGCCTGGAATCTTCTCACCACAGCCCCAAACAGGCAGCCTCTGATTCCATCATGGCACATTGTCTTGGCCTCCTAGTCAGTTAAGAGAAGAAGGGGAAGAGGCCAGTTTATTACTCTCTGTTTCTCCAGGCATGTGACTGTCAGTCTTCTGTGCTGAGTCCTGAGAACTGGTTCTTTGCTCTTTGTTCTTTCGTTCTCATAGCTATTTCATGGCTATTTGAGCCATATCCCTTCTGACTTCCCATAATGCCTTCCTTTTGGCTACGTTAGAGAAAATGTCGCTTCTGACTTCCCATACCCCTTGCTTTTGACAGCTTAGAGAAAATGTCCTTCTGGGACATCTTCCATAGCACTGCCTTCTCTTTCTCTACAGCTTCACTTCTGATATAGAATGTTTGAAAGGAAGACAGGATGTCCCCAAGCCCACGGGTTTAAAATCAGGCAGGAGGACTATGAGGACAGAGCTCCCGGTCCTTACATCAAAGGAGGAAATAATGGAGTAGGAGAGAGGCGTAAACAGCGCAAGTTCTCTGATGGGTCTGAAGATCTGAGGCCACAAGATTTCTACTCCGTGCGTCATCCCACGCACCATAACTAACACTAGAAACTTATTGCTGCTCCTGGATGCACAAACGAGATGTAGGCAGCCAGGGAGAGGAGGTGAAATCCCTCAATTTACTGAACACACTTGGTGCAGAGCCGCTATGCAACAGCCTTGGCTTCAGCAGCGTTTTCAAAGGGTGCTCTCAAGTCTTTCCAAATCTTGCAGGTGCTTGTTCCCCTATGCTTAAAACTACTGCAGATCCGAATGTGTTGCTTGCAAATAAGATTCCCCACGGTCTCTACCAAGCAAGTGCTCAGGGACTCCCCACATCAACTCTCCATTCGTTTGACTGCACTAGTCCTCCAGCCTGTGCTGGGAGGAGGCAAAGGAAAAGAGAAATAACTTAGCACACCTTTGTTATAGTAACATTCTGTCCACTGCAGCCATTGGTAGCTGACCTTGGGAAGTTTAAGAGCAATCTCTTAACTTCAAAACATTTGAATGACTATGTGGTCGTAGACACACGTCAGTCAGTTACTCTAGGGTTAATAAAAGTGATCATATAGTTAAGAAATTATGCAAGCAAATCCTGTACACTTGCAGAATGTCACTTTGAAAATCCGTTAATGAATAATCATGTTTCTTTACTCACTGGTCCCTGAAAGTGATAGTTTGTCCTTCCTGCTAAGTCTCCAAGGATTCCTGAAGGATGACGAGTTGAGAATGAAGTCAGCGTCTGAGAATCCGGAAGAAGCCTAGCAAATTTTAGCAAAGTAATCTTGTTAAGATAAACAAATATCCTATCGTTATTATAATTATTCTCATGAGAAGCAGATGTATATTTAATTAGAGAAAAATTCAGTAGAGGTACTAATGATCAATATTGGGAAAACCATTAGCATGGTGATAATTTCTCCCCTAATACTTAAATCCAATTTGAGTGGCCACGTAGTTAAAGCATAAAATGTGTCTTCTAAGTCAGCAGTTCTTTATAGTTTCATCCAAAGCCTTTATTATTGATAAGACAAAACCAAAAGAGTCCATGGCATGTTCTGAGGAAGGTCATTGTTGTTATCCGAATTTTCAGTAATGGGAAAAAAATGCTAATGTCTTCCCAGCAAATGATAAGAAGGCATTTTTTATGGAATCACCTATATTTACATCTACAATACAGTTTGTTAGAGCAAAGTTAATAATATGTTGTAAGAGGTTGTTTTGTCATTTCTATTCAAGGCTAGGGAGATGGCTCAGTGATTCAAGTCCTTGACACACAAGGATTGGCTAGAGTTCTGGTCCCCAGAAATCATGTAAAGTCCAGATAGACATGGAGGCCAACTTGTGATTCTAGAACTCAGAGAGTGGAGACGAGGGATCTCAAACGCAAGTTGGCAAGCTAAACTAGCTGGCTGGTGTGCTCAAGGCTCAGAGATACCACCTCAATAGTTAAATGATAGCAATTATGGAAGGTACCTGACCCCAACCTCTGGACTCCACAGGCATGCGCACACATGCCTATACACCCTCACACAGCACTCACACACATGTGGACACGCACACACATACCCATGCATACCGTGTTAACATAAATGTGACAAAAATCTGTTCACTTTGCCTTTAAACTTTTGTTAGTGTATGTTAATTACACACAACAATGGATTTCTTGCTCTCCCACTCATATATACAAAGTGCTGTTTCCATGCTTCCTCTCATGCTGCCTCTTGTGTTCTTCTGTACCCACCCCACTGTTTCCCTTCCTCCTCCTAGAGAGTCTTTCTCCTACTTCCCTTTCAGTTTTTTAAAATCTGTCTTCTGGGTATGTAGATTTTAAAAGAGAGTTATCCTAATTTGTTCTAGCAAAAATGAAAACACTAAGAATATTGATTTTATTTTATCAGAGAGTGATTGTTCAATGTACATTTTCACTAATATATTCTCTGGCTACCGGCCTATCTCCGTATTGGCCATTGTAGTTCTAACAAGGGTTGTGTTTGTCTGCCTTATGAGTTTGTATGAAATGTTAAGTAGCATCGAATTGACAAATTAATCTCAGAAAAGGAAAGTATCCCATTTTCTTGTTTTCTGTCACTGGGAAGTAGAGAGCAAATACTAAACTCTGAAAGGGAACCACATGCTGTAGCAACTGCCCATGTGAAGCATGTCTTGTAATTAGGCCGGTTCTCGTGTGTAGTGCCGGGTGGTTCTTTGAATAAATGTTTGTATGTGTGACCTTCGAAAGCGACGGGCTAACTGGATGAAAGAGAATTGACAGAAACCAAGTGTGTCTAAGTGAACACATGGTCTCCATCACAGAAAGACCAGGAGTAATTAAACAGGACAGCAGATAAAAGACAGACGGTCATTAAGTTGTATAGGCTTTAAAAGGAAACAGGCTTCCTCCCAACACACTGTACAGCCAGCCTGAGCATCAATTCATTTTATAACGTTGCTCAGTATCTGGAACACACCCCCGGAGAGTCTGATAGCCACCCCCAAATCCTGTAAGTGCAGCCTAATTCATCTCACAAACAACTCAAAGCGAGTCCTGCTAGAGTTACGCTGGTCTTTAATGAGGAGAAACATACTGCGGAGAACTAGTTCCTGAGGCAAGCGCCTAACACTCAGGACATCCTCCGTATTCCACGTGACTCATTTTAGGAAACCAGCAGCCGTCTTCAACTGCCCTGTATGTTTGTTGCACCTTGGGAGACATAAATATTTAAAGTAAGGAAATCATGAAATCTTGCTGATTTGTCAGTTTCTTTGCCTTCCAATAGAGGAACCCAAGCTAATACCTACCAGTTTTTAACTTTCAACGATAATTCTGCTCTGTAAGGTTCCTTCGTGCCTCCATTCATCCAGCAGATAAACCTCAGTGTTCTCGAATTTACCAAAGCTGATTTAACAGGAAAGCAATTACTCGAGTATTTTGATATTCCCAAGGGCTACACATCTAGAAGCATCTTCTAGATGGTTGCAGTCAAAGACAGGCCTCTGTCCGGATCTGACACACCACTTTCATATGCAAGTTAGAATATAACGTCACACCCAATTCCTGTCAGCCGGAAAGAGGTTCCCTGTGTCCTCGGGAGATACTGGTTGTCTTTTGTCTGAATGGCTGACTCTAGAAACATGGAATAATATTCTCCCACAGACCCAGGCAGCCCCATGTGGAATCAGGCAATCTCCCTTAGTGGCAATGCTGGAGCCTGAAGGCCAGTATCATTGGTATCATTGTTTTCTGACACTTTGCTCATGCATTGCTGTCGCAGCTCATCAGCTCCTCTGCTCAGCATTTCACCAAGTAGGAAACTCCTTATCAAGTCTGCTTTTGTTAATGAACCAACTCCAATGAGATTCCAACAATGAAGATGCCTCCAGATACTGACTACTGACCCAGGCACCTCAGACACTAAGTGTTGTCTAAGAAGTAGGTTATGGGCTACACATAATTTCAATGCACACACTACATTTTTTTAAAAATACAATGAAGCGCAAACACTGGATCCTGCCTAAGGGCCAGAGCCTATATCACATGATGATCCAAACAAGAAAATAAACACCCTGTGTACATCCAGAGTTCTGGATACAAAGAATTAAGGTGACTGATGATCTCTAAGACAATGACAGGGGTAACAGTTGAAACAAATGAAAGGAAGTTGATGATATGAGACAGTCCCATTAAGCTTTCTCCTTTTACTATGGAAGCTTGGAGTAGGAACTGGAAGTAAAGCTGTATACCCAGGAGTTAAGAGTTCAGATGCTCAGCGTTCTTTCAACCACAATGCTATTATCCAAAGTTTATGCTTTAAATATCTTTAGAATTCTAAGCACAAGGTTTAACCAGAATTCTTGGCACAACCTTAGAATTCTCTTGATTAAAAAGATTTAAGAAAATAACAGAGAGCTTTGCATTTTGTTTACAATTTTTGTTTTGTTTTCTTAAAGAAGGCAAAAATTTCTTATCCAGCTTAATTTTGAAGGCTGAGCCCACAATTAAGCACTTCGAAGGTGGTGTTAATTTACTCACACAAACACGCTTGTATCCAGGAAACATGCTCCCCACCCCGACCCTCACCCCCATCCAGGAATCAGTTCCTGTTGTTTAGGCAGAATCCCTGGTTAGGGACTGACATGCTTTGTTCCCGCACTAACTAGGGCTCAGAGCACCGCCAAGCCCTTAAGGGGATGGTTTACCACTCACTGTCACCCTCGCTACAAATGTGGAACAAGAGGAAAGGTGCTGAGTGGGGGAAATGAATGTATGTCCAAAAATATGAATTCTCCAGCTTCTCCATTTCTTTCTTAGTCTCTTTAGCCATCACTGTGAAAGGTGCCATTCTGGGGGACTTAGAAAGAAAAGAAATGGATTTCTCAAGGTTCTGGGGCTAGAAGATCCAAGGTAGGGCTGCTGGAAGATTTGGTTGTCTGGACTGTTTCTGGGGTGATGGATGAAAATCTTTTCTCTGTGTCCTCGTGTGGCAGAAGTGAGAAGAGGCTTCTTCTGAGATGTCTTTTTATCAGGGCAATAAGCTATTGGCAAGGGCTTCCGCTGGTTTTCTCAACCTGGTTTTCTCGACCTGGATCTCTCAGTGCCCCTCGTCCTAAAACCCTCACACTGGCCATTCAGTATTAATGTCTGAACTGTGGGAGGACACAAGCAACATGGCCCTCTTTCCTACCCACAATGGCTAAGACTGTTCCAGCATCGTTCAGGTCAGACATGTTCCGCCCTCATCCATCCCAGCTATATTGCTGGTCGTCCTTCCACCTCCTCTCAGGTTTCATCACTTTCTGCATTCATTCAACTTATTGTAGAGAAAAGAAAAATTAGGACCTTTTACTGAAAATTCTTTAAATGGAGAGGTACAGGTGAGAACAGCCTTGAGTGCCCCCTGAAGAAGGAAAAGCAAATGACTCCCCCCTCACACCCCATGTTCATACTTAACCTATTTACATTGCAAACTACCCTCCCTTGATGCCCGTACCCCGGTCCACTGTTTATTTCCCTGGCACATATCACCTTCCAACAGTGATATTAATTTGCTTATCCCCTTTGGAATATTTGTTATCTTAGTCCTACTAAAATAAGATTCATGAAAAGGATGTGTGTTGAGCTTCATGATGTATAAAAACACCTAACACTGAGTCTGAAACACAGTAGGAGCAGTCGTGGATGAGTTGTACAGAATCCAAATGAGTCTGGAAGATTATCTTGATCCTTCTTTTTATTTGTTATTTTAGGTTATTTAGGGCCTAGGAAAGTTCAATAACCCTTAGGTTACTACCATATAAAGAGCTGATAAAAATTCTTTTTGTCGTAAAACATTCCAATATATTTGAGCTCCCAGCAGAATTATAAAACCATCAAGAATGAATGGTGTAAAGATGGAGACCATGTTCATAAGCAAGCCCTGAGAGGCCACGGCTTATCCCGGTATAGCATCACTGATGTTAAAGCCTGTATTGGAAGTGCGCACAGAGTCATTGTGTGTCTTTCGGAGACTGTGTTATTAGCAGACAAACTTTTGTTTAACTTGGAAAACTTCCTGATGAAAATCGGATAGTTCCACTTTACCAAGAGCTGTTGAAAGCAATTGTGCACTGCAGCACTCACGGAATGTTTTCTTTTTCATTTTGTAAAAGGATAATTTGCTAAATCTGATTAAAAAATCAGACATTGAACTTGATCTATCCAAAATTGTTGCATATACCATTGAGCGACTTTAATCAAATTCACCATTATTATCTTTTTATTTGCTTTTCCTCTGCCTGCAGGTACACTGAAGTAAAAATGTAAGCAATGGAGCATCTTCATACTAGTCAGAGGGCCAGGTGGGCCGTAAAATGAATGCGATTGTTTTCAAAGATGAAGCAGATTAGCATGGATTAACACATTCATTTTGAAATCCAAGGCAGGAAGTACTGTACACATGCCTCGAACAGTCCTGTTGCTCAGTTTCTGTCCCATCTCAGTACCCAGAAGTCACTGCCCCACAAAGCAGGCCGCGTTCTAACTCTGTCCATTTTCATATGAAAGAAACACGATTTATTAAACAAGACAAGAAAGCAGTTGTCTGCCACATTGAAGGGCAGATTTGCAATGATTTGCTCCCTGGCTTTCAGCAGTGGAGCAATGGGGACATAGAATCGTGACTGTCATAAATATTCGCAGCCCCGCTCCCCGCCCCCCCCCCCCCCGCCCAAGTAGCAGAGGGAGGTATCTGTGTTTGCAGCACACAGTTAGCAGAGGATAAATCAAGGTCACGAGGTCCAGTATGCACAGACCTGGGAGCTAGGCAGTGCACACTAAAGTCACTCCCGACAGGACAGTTGCATATTATGGGGTGGTTTCACAGCCTTTCTGATATGCGCTGCCTGAGTTATTATCTTGTCCCTCTGTCCTTATAATAAACCTAGCCAATGAGAGAGAGAGAGAGAGAGAGAGAGAGAGAGAGAGAGAGAGAGAGAGAGTCCTGAGGGCGTAGAGAGGATGTCTGAGACACCAAGGCTCTCTTAAACACCTGCCAAATCTGAAAAGGAATCGGTTGTCAGGAAATTCTCTTCAGTGAAGCTAAAAGAAATATGAATTAGATTGTACCTGGATGATGCTCTATGCTCACGTCACTTGAATCTTTTACTGCAATATGAGAAGCATAGCTCTTTAATATACAGTTAATAGAGCCATAATTCATTCCCATATTTCAGATAAAGATCTTCTCTACTACCAAATCTAGGGTCACTCATGGCAGAAACGTACCTGTCCTTCTGAGCACCCAACGGCTCTTCTATGCCAACTCTTTCCATGTTTATTTGTTCTTGTTTGTTCGAACTGCTTGGGAACCTGTAGTGCAAACATTGTGCCTTCGGTCTAGACATGTGGGTTTACCCCACTCCCGGTCTCCATGTATTGTCTTCTCTCAATATCCATGTTTAATGAAGCTTAATTTTTAAAATCTTACATGATTATAGACCTTTAAATAAGGCTAAGTCTCTGTGGGATGGATATATATTCTAGCATGTTCACTTATACATGGTTCCAAAACTAGGGCATAGGCATGAAAAGATGAGGGGAACATGACACATAGTATGTAGAGGATAATGAATCAGCATCACATGTTAGCTAGTCTGAAACCCAGATGCCCAGACACCATTCAGTACATACACAAATAGAAGTAAAGAGATACGTACAAACCTCATGGAAACCTTCAGCATAAAACTGATAACCATAGCTACTGAATAACATCTAAAAGTTTTATTTGAGTAGAGTTTTGCTAAATTTACCAAGAAAATGTAAGTGTATGAAGATGCTTCCAAGGAGGCCTCACAACGTCAGCCCAGCCATGACAGGCTGCAGGCTAGCAATCCTGAGATTAGTTCTCACTCAGACAATGGCCCCTGAGTCTAGGCACCAATCAGAATTGAGACAAACAAGTACCAGAGTTTCCAGAACATTAAGGATAGCTTACTTAATTCGTATGTAGGTTGCCAGTTTCCTTGCAGCAATCCAGTACCGATGCCTGTTTGACAAGATTCCTCTGCTGTACTCCTGCTCCATCAAGAGTTCAAGCCCAGTCTGAATCTGGAATTCTTCCATGCCCCACCCCCATCCTTTACTCCTTAATAATCCTGCCACAGCTGAGCTCGAGGCTCTCTCTGATCCAACTGGTGTGTTGGGATGGATGGGAGTCCAAGCTTGAACTTGCAATAAAGGCTCTTTGCTCTTGCACATGAACTCATACTTCTGGTGGTCTCATGGCTCATGACGTGGGCATAACACTTCCTTCTGGTTCTTATAGAACTGTGAACATACGTTACTTAGCCCATTATTTGTATCAGGTTTGTTTGAAATGATGTTGCCTTTCTATATCCCTGCCTTGTATGCTTGTATGAGTGCAGCCAATCATAATTTGGCAGAAAAATATTTAAAAACATTGCATCTGTCCTGAACACTTGTGCTTTTGTTGTTGGTTTGTTTTGTTGTGATTTGCTTCTTCTGCACCAATGCAGTGAACAATTATTCACAAGGCGTTTATACTACACGGGGTATTACAGTAGCCTAGAGCCGCTCTGGAGTTCTTGAGAGGAGGTGTGCAAATTCTGTGCCAATAGCTCATCAAGTTATATAAGGGCCTTGAATGTCTGTAGATTTGCTGTCCACCAGGGGCCTGAGACGAATCCCGTGTGGGTACTAAAGGATGATTGTAACTGATTGCTCCAGAGAGGAATTCTTAGAAAGCATTGACTTTCGACCTCTGCTGACTCTTCCTGCAGAGTGAGCGCTGAGAAATAACTTCTCCCTTCCCAGTCTCCCTGAGAGACTCGCGTGTTCGGCACATGTAGAACCTGTCTGGCGCTGCCGAGGAAGTCACTAAGGTGCTGGTCTTTATTTGGAACCCCTTTGTGATCCACAGTAGATGGCAATCTGTCTTCAGAGTACATGGCTGTTGTTGGCTAGGGAAGGCTCTGTGTTTGACTCTATGGTCTGCCTCTGCAGGGCATAGAATTCTTGTAAACAAAAATAACAGATTCTACTTCCTGAGACTAAAGTTGCAAGTTTCGAGACTATTCTCAGAACAACTCGCTTCAGGCTGGCTCTGCTCTGGTCTTGTTTTCTCCTCCATCTGTGTATTCATGATCGTGTTCTATAAACATGGGAGGGCCGTGAGGAAAGCTCCACAAAGAGACACAATAGCATCCATCCATCCTCCTTCAAAGGCTGAGCCTTTACGGCTCTTCTTTCAACAAAGACAACTCTTGCTCAGTGTTCCTGGCTAAGAGGGCCGGCTCTGGATTGGTGATCTCCAGAGCCATTAGCAGCAGGACAGGGAAATGAGAATGAAAGAAACTTGGCATTTCAGCGTTTTACCCACGGTTCATCTATGCCATTATATATTTTGGTTCTCATTGTTTCAGGAGAAGGTATTTTATCGATTTCCCTAGAGTCTTCACCATTGAAAACATTTCCTTAATTTACTTACTATGTGCTGCAGAGACATATGAATTCAGTCATATAACACAAAGGTTTTGGCAAGTGGACACACAGGTACAACTGTGATTAAGAACTTATGACTTAGTGAAGTCATGCTGGTCTTAGTCTGTGTGAGCAGATCCTTGATATTCACACCAGGACAGTCACCCAGGACTCATTTCTCAGAACACATGCCCATCACAAAGTCACTCATGAATGTACATTAATTAGATAATATGTGCTATGTATCAAAGACACCACCGTTGGCCGTGTAATGAGAGGTAAGTTGTCTTGTCAGGCTTAGGAAGTAATCAAGACAATGAGTCTTAGTCTTAGTACTGATTACTACTAGTAGCTATGGCAGCCAAATAATTCAGATACTCTACATCATATTTGTCTCATATATAAGGGAGCAATGTTTTATAACCACAGAATAGCTATTCTCTTCTCATTTCATTTCCTCCGTCTAAAACATACATAATTTGCCACATCAGCCTTTTAGAGAAAAATGATAAAATGTTTATTAGCTTAGTTGTCCCATTTAATCACCATTTGCTACCATTGGGTTTTCTCTGTCACACTCTCTCATACACGTGAGGAAGTCAAGACCCTTAGATCAAGGACACTAGCTCCCTACTTCCATAAGGGCACAACCCAGGACAGGCCCAGGGAAGTGTCAGGATTTCGGAGAGAGAAACTTGCTGTGAGTTTTTCCCCCAGAGTCTTTAAAAATAACCACTGAACTGTGTTTTCTATTATTGGTCTCAACAGGGATTCCTGCCCTGTGCAAACGACCATGACTAGTCTCAAATTCCTAAGCCACGCACTGGAGCTTACCTCAAAGCCTTTCTGCCTCACCAGAACCTTACTAGATAGTCATTCCTTGCTCATGTTGTCAGAAACCCAAATGTAGCCTTGGAGTAGGACATCTAGATCGGGGGACAAAAGCCAACTTCTTTAGCGCTCACCCTGTAAGACTACAGCTCTGCCTACCTTTGTCTCTACCTCTGTCCTAAGTGTTGCTCATGGTCAGAAAGACAAGAGCATAATGTATTAATCAACTCTTAAACCGCAAAGAGCTTTATAAAGTAATCTATTTAAAGAAATAGTTTGCTCCTTAGTTTATGATATTTCACTATGCTCTGAGACTTCCCAGAGTAAAAGAACCAGAGATTTTAGCCTTTTTACTAAAACCTACTTAGAAAATGAGTAAGGACTGATTTTTAGAAAATGTCAAACTTTTGATCTTCGTGACCTGCTTTGGGTGAGAAGCCTCCTCTGTGATCAATTTTCACACTAACAAACACACTGCAAGTCTTTGTTACCTTTACCTATCCTCCACCAACTAACACCGGGAAAAGGATTAATTATTAGCCAAATTTTACAGTATAGAAACCAAGGCAATGTGATCAGTCCAGAGCATTGTGTTGAGAGATGTGGGATTGAAAATGAGCTCTAAGCTATCAGCATTCTGATCATGAAGAACAGATGCCCGGGAACAGAGGTGGAATCAATAGTTGGTGCCCATCAGATAGAATCACTGTGGCACTCTGATGGCTCAGTGGGAGACTTGGTTGGCATGCTGATGTTAGGTTTGAAGAGAAATAATTCAAATCATTTTTTCTCATGAAGCAAAGCACAATTAGATATATTTCCTATAACTGACGTCAGGGAACAGTGCTATGATTTTGCTAATATGTTATTTATAGGGTTTCTCTGTGTAGCCCTGTCTGTCCTGGAATTCACCCTGTAGGCCAGGCTGGCTTCAGATTCAGAGCTCTGCCCATCTCTGCCTCCTGAGTACTGGTATTAAAGACATCCACCACCATTACCCAGCTTCAATATGTTATTTTCTAATACCATTCTGAGTTCCTTAGTGTTTGTATGACCAGCCATGTACTGTGGACCCGTGTTTCAGCCAAACACGGACCATGCCCATTTGAAGGAGCATGGAACCCTCGTGGTTGTTAGAGGCAAACGTACTCTGTTGTCAGACACACAGCAGTATAGCACGCACTACTGTGAACATGATGTAATAACGCTCGATGGTGCTAAGTGGTTATGTTACTCTTCAATTAATTACATTTCTTTACTTTTGGTTATTACTTTAGAGTATATTCTTATGACTTATGAAAATACAATGGAGGGCTAGAGAAATGGCTCAGCAGCTAAGAGTATGTGCTACTTTTGCATAGGACCCAAGTTTAGTTTCAAAATACTCATGTCGGAAAGCTCTGCATCACCAGTAACCCAGCTCTCATTGCTCCAACGATCGTTTCTGGTCTCCGCAGGCAACTGTGCCCACACCAGACCCCAGCACAGACACAAACACATGATTGAAAGTTAAAGCAAATGTCTTTAAAGTACTGCAAAGCAATATGGAATGTGCTGTGCTTTGAGAACTGTCTCCAAGATGCCTGGGTGTTAAGGGCCAGACTGCGGAGGTGAGATTTCTTGGCCATCAGCATCCCTCCTCCACCACACACTCCCATCAATCAGCACACACCGTCCTAATACAAGCTCAGCTGAAGGAGACTGGTACCCTGAAACCAGCTCACCTGTGAGCCAAAGGCAGCCTTGCCTCTTCCTAAGCTGATCATCTGAGGTGTTAGTCATAGTTATGGAAAGCTAATGCATGATGCTAGCTCAGCAGCAGCCTCCAGTGCCCCATGGCTGCTTCATCTCCCAGTTGCATCAAGAGGGTCTTCTTCATGACTAACGGTTACTATCTAGCGTATACTAAAATACACTTTGAAATTCAGACAGTAGAAAAAAACCACATTTCTCAGAATAAAGCCTCCTTTTTGATTAACCTAAGACTATATTTTTGGCAGGATATCTAGATTTTAGCCAGTGGAAAAAATGTTAGCACTTTGCATGACTTAAGAAATCTGTGTATGTCTCTATCACCAACTCCTTCTGGGATTGTAGCTTTTAGCAAACAGTTTAAACTCACTAAATCTCAGTTCTTGCCTGTGTGGCATGAATTGTGATGCATGGTATCTCTCTGAGTCTGTTCGTTACCTACTCAGTGAGTGTCGAGGACCTACTCTATGACAAGCAGTGTCCACTGTGAGAAGATGCTCAACGTCCTTTGACTTCTCTAGGCAGCATGTGTTAACTTACCCTACATGCCCACAAATCAGCAAAAGTTAAACAAACCCCAATGGTTGAGATACTTGATTGGATTTTTCAAAACAAAGTTCCTTGTCATGTATTTAAACCTTTGTTGTTTGCTCTAAATCTTATTTCCCCAACACGATCAAGGCTGACTTCTCAGATGAAGCTCAGTATATTAGAATAGACAGTATAAGTTAATTTGTGAATTAAATTTTATGAGACACTACATCAAATACTTCAGTAAAATAAATATGTATTATTGTACCCATTGTAGATATCAATGGTCTTATCTTGTAATTATATTTTTCAAATTGAATTTGTGCGTTCTTATTATCCAGTTATTCAGCCCATGCTGTTCATAGCTATATAAATGTTTATAGCTATGTTCCTTAATGTTACATCATTGCATTTACTAGAAAGAATAATTTCAAGGGTAATAGCCAAGATTGTTCCACTTTCTCGATCATAAATATGTATATGCTGGGTGTACTTTTGCAATGATTTGCTGTTTCCTTAGATAAGAAAAATTAATAGAGCAATATAACTCATACTCCTTGCTTTCTAGTACATAAGTTTAGGTATGAAAAAACCCTAATCATGAGTTAAAGTATTTTTAGAACCCAACTGCCAATAAAAGGAACATCTTTAAGTTTAGCATCTTCTAAGAACAGCTGTGACCTCTCCGGGTCAGGGGCTTCAGACTCTAAGGAAGCTGTGATCCATAAAAGATGCTTGCGGAATGTCTGCACTGCCTGGCGCTGCGGCTCATAGCACAGCCTACAGTGTCTACACTGCACTGCCTGGCACTGCAGCTCATAGCACAACCTGCAGTGTCTACACTGCACTACATGGTGCTACAGCTCTGTAGTGTCTACACTGCACTACCTGGTGCTACAGCTCTGTAGTGTCTATACTGCACTACCTGGCTCTACAGCTCTGTAGTGTCTACACTGCACTACCTGGTGCTACAGCTCTGTAGTGTCTACACTGCACTACCTGGTGCTGCAGCTCTGTAGTGTCTACACTGCACTACCTGGTGCTACAGCTCTGCAGTGTCTACACTGCACTACCCGGCTCTACAGCTCTGCAGTGTCTACACTGCACTGCTTGGCGCTGCAGCTCTGTAGTGTCTACAATGCACTACCTGGTGCTGCAGCTCTGTAGTGTCTACAATGCACTGTCTGGCTCTGTGGCTCAGAGCACAGCCTGCAGTGTCTATACTACACAAAGTGAGTGTGATACTTCCCTTTCTCCAATGGACCTGTGCTTGTTGTACTGCATCACTGACTTCTTTTGTTCGTAGGGTGAGTGTGAAAAGAATGTAACTCTGAGACCTACGAGCCCAGGTTAGTTGGTTCTGTGGGTTTTCTTGTGATGTCTTTGACACGCCCTGGCTCATTGGATCCTTCCTTTCTTCAACACGATTCCCTGATCTCTGCCTAATGTTTGGCTGTGGTTCTCTGTATCTGCTTTCATCAATTGCTGAATGAAATGTCTCTGATGACAACAGACTAGGCACCAATCTATGAATATAGTAGAATATCAGTAGGCATCATTTCACTGACTTGGGGTGGGGGGCAGTTGTGTTTGGTTCTATCATAGGAGTCTGGGCTCTCCAGCCTCTGGGTCCTGGCTCTCCAGGTAGTATCAGGGGTGGGTACCATTTGTGTCATGGATCTCAAACTTGACCAATAATTGACTGGTCACTCCCACAACATCTATGCCACCTTTACCCCAGCACATCTTGTAGTCAGGACAAATTATAAGTCAAAGGGTTTGTGGCTGGGTTGGGGTCCCAATCCCTCCATAAGAAGTCTTGCCTGTTACAGCAGATGGCCAGTTCAGGCTAGAGAAGTTCAACTGGATTATTTTATCCTTTCCAGTGAATCTGTTTAGGGGCATCTAAGTGATCTTTGGAACATGAAGAACATTGCTTTTCTTCACCTTTGAAGTAGTTTCAATTCTCATGTAAATCAAGGAGCAATCACTTGTAATTTAATAATAAATTAAAGCATTGGGCTTTGTGACTAAAAGGAGTATACATAATTGATAAGTTCCTCTTAAGTGAACAAGGTCCTTCACTCAAATTCACAGGTTACCCAATATTGAAGTAGATATGGGCAAGAATGTGCAATAAAGCACACTTAATTATGCTCTAAATTAGATTTTGGAGGTATTCATAAGTCACAGGACTTTAGAATTGAGCCTCAACGGTTCTACTTGACCGTCGACTGATCAGAGAACTTACAGAACCATGCGTGTCCACCCCATTCCTGAGCTGGATGCAGTGAGAATGCACCGCGGTGCTGTTGACTCCAACATGGCCAAGGAAGGTCACGCGGCGCAGGGGTATCTGCTCACAGTTGAGCATATCTGTGTCCATAGTACTCTGTCTTCATAGCCAAATAATAAAAATCCATAGTCTATTTGCGGCTGCAGACAATGAGTAGCAACACTCGCCAACGGTAGATGTGAGTCCTTTCTCCCTTCCTGGTCAAAGGGATTAGGCTGCACACAGGCTCACAGAACTCTGCTCTGCCTTCCAACCTTAGCAAAAGGTTGGGTTTGCCCACAGATAGTCTTACACATATGAATATAGGGTGGCATATTGTGGTACTTTAAATGAGATGTCCCCCATAGTCTGGCATCTGGAAACCTGGTCCCAGTTAGTGTCAGCTTTTGGAGAACAAACACTTAAGAGGTGTGTCACTAGAGGTGGGCTTTGAGATGAAAGGCTTTTGACATTGCAAGTCCTCTCCTTGCTCTCTGTTTTGTGCGTGTGGTTCAAGATGTGAACCTTCGGCTTCCTGTCCCTAAAGCCATGCCTGCTGCTTGTCACCATGTCTCCTCCACCACGAGGGACTCTTCTTACTCTAGAACAGAAAGCCAGAATGAGCTTTTCTGTCTCTTGGTTGCCTTGGACATGATATTTTCTCACAGAGAAAGAAAGATAAACTAATGTGCATAGTTTTAATTTTTATTTATTTATTCATTTACTTACTTGTAACATGACTGGCAAAACATGTTAATGAATGACTCCTAATGACATTCTGCTATCCTCACAGATTGGTTCCTTGCTCAAAATGTCATCATTTGGGCTTCATCCAGCGTGGATGGAGATACATGCAGACACTCACAGCCAAATATTAAGCAGAGCTTGGGCAATCCTGTAGAAGCGGAGCAGGCCAGGCAGAGTGTAGAGAACATCACAAGAAAACCCGTAACATCACCTAACCTGGGCTCATAGGGACCCGTAGAGACTGACCTGACCACCTAGGAGCCTGCATGAAAGAAAACCATAACATCACCTAACCTGGGCTCATAGGGACCCACAGAGACTGACCTGACCACCTAGGAGCCTGCATGGGGCTTAAGAGCATATTCTTAACATAGTTTGTGGAGGATTTGTGTATATTTATGTTTTCCCCAGTAGTCACTCAGGAGCCATTTGAAAAAGAGGTGCATCGAACCCAGCTCCTGTCTATAATCCTAGAACTCAAGAAGCCAAAGTAGAGGCTTTCCATAAGTTTAAGGCCAGCTGGGGCTATCGAATGAGTTCCAGGCCATCCTGTGCTAAAGGGTGAGAGAGATGGAGACAGACAGAAAGAAAGACAGAAGGATAGAGAGTGGGAGAGGACAGAGACCTAGGCACAGAGACAGGCAGAACATTCCATTGACAAGATTAGATGAGCTATAATTTTAATTTAAAATTCTAAGGATGTGATTATTTTAAGAACTGTGGATATATCTAAATATAAAGAGTTCAGATCATGCAGTCTTTATTCTTTGCTTTTTTATACTGCTGAATTAATGAATCCCACCAGAAACCATGATAATTAAAATATTAATTATAGGGTATAATTAAAAAGAATAATTGTGTCTTTCAGTGGTAAAGGACTTGGGAACTGTGCTATACAAAGTAGAGTTGAGGCATCGAAATCTGTTCTTGTCAAAAAAAGGTGATCAAGAACTATGAGCTGAGTCCTTTTGAAAGCATGAAGTATACCCTTGTTAGAGCATTTGAATTTGCCTTGTGAAGACATTAAAAAATGTAATTTAGGTGGACACAGTGGGCAATTTTGTGATTTTCCTAAGAGCGAGCCTGAGGTGGTGTTAGGGTATCCGAGGAAGGCTCTCTCCTTCTAAAGGATTTAAGCCGAGATTGTGAGTTTCGGAGTGATTCTGCGAGAGACATTTAAGCCAGATGACTTGAACCCCTTTCTGAAGTCTGAATTTCTGCTCCCCATACTGAGAGGTTATACCAGCAGGACTGCTCAGGGAATCTGAAGGCAGAGGCAGAGTTCAGTTCCACTGGTCCAGTGGGATGGACGGCCATGGCTGTCTACAGTGCTGTGTTGAGAAGAATGCTCAGGTTAGCTCTGGGCTCAGTGGGACTGAGCAGTGTGACCTGTCATGGTGCCTCACTGGGAACGGAGCAAAGGGATGGAGTCACAAAGCCAGGGAATCACCCTGACCTGCAAGGACAGCCTGTCTATCCTGCCTTTGCTCAGATTCTTCTCTTCCTTGTATCCCTTTGTTCTTTCTGGGCCTAAGCATATTTGGTTAACTCAGTATTGAAATTTCAGTGATGAATAACCTTCCATGTAGAGAGTTTTTTAAATTAACTAGAAATTATACATTTATAACTTAGAATAAAGCATGTGGCATATGTTGTAATCCTTTTTAGGATGACTTATGATTTGATTAAAGATTATAATGAACAATCCGAGGATTTAACTAATACAAAATTTTGTTCAAATTGGCCATTTAAATTATTGAAAATCTGTCTGGCTTCGTGTTTTGGGAAGCACTGTGTCTGACTTCCACATGCCCTTTGTTCTTTTTTTAAGTTTGCTTGGCTTAAAGAAAATTATTCCACATAGAACTCGATGGCTAATGTGCTTTGACATCAGGAGGCTGTGTCTGAGGTTTATCTGCAACTTCAACAGGGGCGATAAAGAACTACCGTGGTCAGGAATACAAATTCCCACGTCTGCCACCTAGAACAGGACTCTGCCTGACCTGAAACCTTCAGAAACACAAAGCTCCTAAACACTTCTGTTTGGATTTTCTGAAGCAGAAATACTTATAGGAATTGTTTTGAATGAATTCCTAAAAATAATTCAGGGACATATTTGTGAATTCTTATACTGTTTGATCTCTCTCTGTGTCTCTGTTTCTCCCTCCCTTCCCCCCCTCTCTCTTTCTCTCTCTCTCTCTTTATCTCTCTCTCTCTCTCTCTCTTGCTCTCTTTATCTCTCTCTTTATCTCTCTCTCTCTTTCTTTCTCTCATACACACACATTTTAAAAGTACCAATAGCTACCAGTAATTTACTTTCTATCAAATATAAAAGTGTTTCATATTAAAAAAAATCCAATACCTTGAGAAAATTATATGGTTTGAATTTTCAAGCAGATGAACATTCCCAAATATATATATATATATATATATATATATAGAAACTTTTCTTCAACACCAGTCATGATTATTATTTTTCTTCTCTCAACATACCCATCTAAGAAAATTCATTTTTTCTCATACACCCAATATAAGAAGGGAAAGATCATCTTTTCCTCTGACAATATTGTGCAGACAAGACTTGTGTGTGTGTGTGTGTGTGTGTGTGTGTGTGTGTGTATACATATAGTTACATATAAAAAACAACCTAAAAATAGAAAAGAAAAATCTCTGATTTGACTTCTAGTGAAAGATCCCATGAAATTTCACAAGGAAATCAACGTGTATGGATTTTTCTCTTTTCATTGAAAATAAATTTTTTTTCTCACATAATGTATCCTGATTACAAATTCTGCTCCCTCTCCTCCTAGCTGCTCCTCCCCCTCCCTCTCTTCTGAACCCACCTCCTTTCTGTCTCTCATCAGAAAGCAAACAAGTTTCCATGAGATAATAATAAAATATAATAAGATGAAACCAACACTCTCACACCAGAATTGGACAAAACAAACACAAAGAAGGAAGAACCCCAGAAACAAAGACCAGTTCATTTGCGTATTCAAAAATCCCCCTGAAAAACACTAAATTGAAAGCCAGAATATATATACACATACTTACACACACACACATACACAAAGAATCTGTGTAGTAAAAAGAGAGAAGAAAAATTATAAATAAAATATAATAAAAATAAAAAAATACGGGGTATTTTTGGTTTAAAAAAAATAGCCCCAACACAACATTATAAGACTAGGAACCTCCAAAATGCTGTTGAGTTTGTCTCCTGTTGGCCATCTACTGTGGTGCTTGCGGCCTGCTCTTAAAAGGACTTTCCCCAGTGAGACTCTTGGAGAAAACTACATTTTCATTTGCAAGTGATTATCAATTGGAGATCACTTCCGGGTTTGAGATGGGTCATGTGTCCACTTCTCCTTTTAGCTCTAGGACCCCAGCTGGTGCAGACCCATGCAGGCCCAGTGCCTGCTGCCTCAGTCTCTGCGGTCACATGAGCTTTGAACGTGCTGATGTTGAGGGCCTTGTTTTCCTGGACGCAAAATCAGGAGTCTAGACCTGCAGTGGGGTACACAGTTGGTAATGACTCTGAGACAAGGCAGCCCCTTGATTCTTATTCAGAGAGACCCTTGCTTGTGTCCTCACATACTCCAGATGAGAGCCTCACAACGAAATGCACAAGGCTCTTAACATAAGCTTCTTAAAAATTCATCCTTTTGATCCCATCTCACAACCTACACATCCCATCTCACAACCTACTTAACGGATTTCCGTGAATTTGCTCTTCCAGAGTTCACTTCAACAACGGAGCTACCAGAGTGCTAGCAAGAAAGTAAAACTTGTTTAGGGTCCCCTGGTTGTATTTCCACCTGCTTATCCTAGACCCTAAAAACCATGTGACATCAACATAAATGGTGTAGCACCCCAGTGTCTTCACTCTGCCTTGTCCTCTTCATGACTCCCCAAGGAATAGGAAGAGTCCTTCCATATAAGGTCCTAGGCTACAGAAAGTAGTCACTGGGAAAAAAGATGCTAGAATCCATGGGAACTCTACCCAGGAGACCTATCCAAGTATCAGACAATTCCAGGCATCCATGCCTTTGTACATTTTTCCTCTTGAACCATGAAGAAGTTAGAGACCTCTCTAGGCAAGGTCGTTAGATACTCTTGACATTTGTTAATTTTCCTCAACCTTTAAATGTAAATTTATAACTTATATGTAGTGATATGTGAACCCAAGAGGCTGAGGGCAGTCTTTCAGACCTGACAAGCTCCCAGCCCTGCGCTACTGGAAACGGTTTTATTGCAAAAGCTAAAGGTAGAAATATAGTCACTTAATGATAAAGGTGAAGCTACAAGTTACATAAATTTAAGCAAAATCTTCAGATTCAGTAGCTTTTTGTTATTTTAGGAGTTAATGTGGGTTAGAGCTTCATACACTAGCAATGCATGATTTCCCTGCAATTCAAATCTCTTCTCTCCAGTAGGGAATGCTAGTCATAAAACCACAGGCTTTATTTGACAAAGACCTTCAATAGCCCGCATGCATTTTTTGGACAGGGTAGCAATCATCTCGTGAAAGCATGGATTAAATAACTCATATTCAATAGCTTGGGAAAATATTACTTTTTACAATGAGGGGAAATTAGTACAGCACTTGCCCCCGTTCCAAGAGCGTATGTAGCGTGATATTTTCAGAAGAATGTTAGATGCAATAAAAAATGTGGTTATGTTTTAAGCATTGCAATGAAGGTTTAAAAAAGATTTTCAACATATTTCCAAAATCGCTTTGGATGTAAATGACTTGCATCCCCTTTGTTATTTTATACCTTCAGTAAACGCTTCCCCTTCTGGATAAATTGACTTGACATTATGTCAATTGAATTTTATACTTGTACATTAGAAAATACGATTTGCATACCGATGACCTCGAATGCAGAAGTCACCAGTGACTGTGCCTTCATACACACTATTGATGACGGAGATAAGGCAGGCGGTTGTGACACTGCCATTTGAACTCCCTGTTATTTTGAAAGAATTTAGATGGACTTGTTATTGATGTTTAGCTAGCAAAATAATTATTTTTCTTCCTTTCATAGAAAAAGACCCGAATAAGCCATAAATCAAATGTACATGGCACACTGTAATTTCTGTGTGGCTTCCTTGGTTATAAGTTGACTCGTGTATTTACATATCTACTTACTTTTGTGATGCTCTTGACCAGACCCAGGACAGTGCATGTGCCCTAGTGAAAAGTTTACACGCCACTGAGGTACAGTGTGATATGGAGTATGATACACTGAATTATTTCAGGGGAAACAGAAATATCAGCCTCTTTCCAAAGCTGAGTGGTTATTTACATTTTTAAAAGTAGACAGCAAATAAAGTGGCTAGCCTGTCAGACAGCTTTATTCCTGGATCTTAAATTCTTTATGCACTATACTCATATGCTTATAAATTTACATAAAACTTCTAAATTATAACACATGGGAAAATATCTCTGTGTCATCATTTAGTAAAGCAATACAAAATATATTTTGCATTTTGAATATATATTTTCCATATATAGTATACATAAATTGCACTAGTGGTGTCTAAGGTTACCATCATTCCAAGATTATGAAATAGGGGCTAATGGTACTTGAAGCAATCCAAGGACTGAGTACCGCCCCCAGGATTGACAGGGTGGAAGAGGAAAACCAACACCTGCCAAGTTCTCCCTGGACCTTCACGCTCCTCCCACCCCATCATTTACAAATAAAAAAATAAATGTAAGCTAAAAATTTTAATGTAGTCAGTATAAGATGCTTTAAACTAGAATTAGAAACCAGGGGTGGCTCATGCATCTAAATATCCGCACTTAAGAGTCCCAGGCAGGGCCGGGCGGTGGTGGCGCACGCCTTTAATCCCAGCACTCGGGAGGCAGAGGCAGGCGGATCTCTGTGAGTTCGAGACCAGCCTGGTCTACAAGAGCTAGTTCCAGGACAGGCTCCAAAACCACAGAGAAACCCTGTCTCGGAAAAAAAAAAAAAGAGTCTGAGGCAGGAGGACTATAGAATCTATGCCAGTCCTGAGTCCTGAGTTACAGCATAAAATCCTGCCAGAAAATCAAAACAAACAAAATCACCATTATCAGAGCCTTCACATTCTGGTAATGTATGGTGTGCGTGTGTGTGTGTGTGTGTGTGTGTGTGCATATGTGTGCAATGTGATGTGTGTATATTCTATGTGTGGTGAGTGTGTGTATAGCATATGTGTTGTGTGTGTGTATAGTGTGTGTGATGCGTGTAGTGTATGCGTGTAGTGTATGCTTTGTTGAAGTACAACTGACATTCAAAACCTGTGTATTTAATGTGCATAATACAGCAGGCTTATTTATTTATTGAGGCTGTATTACCACAGCCTCAATAAGACGACATACCTGTTTTCTCCAAATTTCTTTTGTATTGTATGTTTTTGTTGGATTTTATTTGTTTTCAGTTGAGGTTTGGATTTGACTATTTTGGTTTAGAAGGTTGTTTCTCTTCTGGTTTTCCCCCAATTAGAATTATTAACATGATAGTTATTCACTTGACAAATGTTTAAAAAACTTTTTAATGAGTTTTGTATTTATATATCCCTCTCCCTCCAACTCTTCCCATGTTCATCATTCTTCCTCTAATTCATGGCCTCTGTTCTTTAGTTATTACTATTATATATGTATATATATATATTTACACATATGTATATATAAATATAAATACAACCTGCTGAGTTCATTAAGACTGAATCACCAACTTATCAGGGGGCTTGTTTCTGGAGCAGACTGATTTCAACCCTCTCTGCAGCCATTAATTTTTCTATAGCTCTACAACCAAGTGATAAGTCCACCATCTGCATTGTCGTGTCCATCAGGGATATCATTTTCTCAGGTCTTATTTAGGAAACCGTATTGTTGAGATTTTATTAGTGCAGGTTTTCTGTTGCTAGAAGATACTATTTCCCGGCAAATGGCGAGATCCCATGGCTCTTACAGTCGTTCTGCCCCCTAGTCCGCGTACGTCCTGACGTTCAGTGCAAGGGCTGTGTTACTGACGTATCGACTGTTGCGTACCTGTGTTCAGTTGCTCTCTACATTTTGACCAGTTGTGTCTTTCTGGAATGGTCTCTGTCTACTGCAAAAAGAATCTTTTGTGATCATGGGTGAGATCCTTATCTGTGTGTAGAAGGATAAAGATGTAAGATGCAGTTAGACATGAGACTGGCTTAGGAAAGTGACATCAGCAGGTTGTGCCCTAAGCTCTTTGGCCTCACAGCCGTGGGTACTGAGTTGCATTTACTGAACTGGGTATGAACTTCCTTCTACTGAGGCGAGCATTAAGTTCAGATAGGTGGCTGCTGGTTATCCCCAGTACATGGCACTACTGCACTTCTCAAAGTATCTCGTCATCGGAGTGAGTGTTGTGGTCCCTCAAGTTGGACCAGTCACTGGCTGGCCACTCCCACAAGTCACTGGTTGGCCACTCCCACAAGTCCTGGGCCACCATTGCCCCAGCACATCTTCCAGGTGGTACAAAGTGTAGTTGGAAGGTTTTTGGGCTGGGTTGATATCCCAGTCCCACTGCTAAAACCTTTGCCTGGTTATAGAAGATGCCCAGTGTGAGCTCCCTTTCCCCCATTTCTAGGTGTTTTGCTAGGGTCACTCTCAGAGATTCCAGGAAATATCCACTGCACTAGGTTTCCAGAATGTTCCCAAGTGGCCCCAATTCCAGTCATCCCTCCCAGTACCCAGTACTCACTCTCTCTCTCTCTCTCTCTCTCTCTCTCTCTCTCTCTCTCTCTGTCTCTGTCTCTGTCTCTCTCTGTCTCTCTCTCTCCATCCCTCACCGCCCCCCTGATCCCTCCTCCTTCCATCCCCACCTGCCCCCAGTCTACTTGCAAAACCTCTTCTATTTCCCTTTCCCAGGAAGATTCATGCATCTGCCTTGAGCCCTCCTCATCACTTGGCCTCTCTGGGTCTATGGATTGTAGTATGATTATCTTTTACTTAAACAGTAATGTCCACTTATCAGTGAGTATTTGCTATGTTTATCTTTATGGGTCTGGTTTACTTCACTCAGGACAATTTTTTTTCTAGTTCCATCCCATTGCCTTTATGTCATTGTTTTTAATGGCTGAGTAGTATTCCTTAATGTAAATATACCTCATTTTCATTATCCATTCTTTATCTGAGGGGCATCAAGGTTGTTTCAAGCTTCGGGTTATTACAAACAAAGTTTCTTCGAACATAGTTGAGCAAGTATCCTTGTGGTATGATTGAGTATCCTTTGGGTATATGCCCAATGGTGAGATAGCTGAGTCTTGAGGCAGATTAGTTCCTAGTTTTCTAAGCAACAGCCATATCGATTTCCGTAGTGGCTGTACACGCTTGCATGGAATGCTGTTTTTTTTCCCCTACCTGTTGTCCATTTACATAGCTTCTTGAGAGAAAAGTGTACTTAAGTACTTTGACTATATTTAAATTGGTTTGTCATTTTGCTATTGAATCATAGGTATAAATTTTTTATTAGCTATTAATCTTTATCAGACAAAAACATTCCCAGTGTTTTCTCCCATTTTATAGTCATAATAATTTGCTCCATTTGTATCAACTACTGAGGAGAACCTTTAGATATTAGCATTTTAGGTAATTTTTTATGTCTTTATATGTAGTGTTGGTTTATATGTATGTAGGTCTATTTAATTTTTCTCCCATATGAATCCAGTGTTCTCAATGTTATTTGTTATGTATTTGAAGATATTTTTGTTAAACATTATTAATGACAAATATGGCCTCATTAATGGACTCTTCATTTTATTCCAAAAGGATACTATCTATCTTTATTCTATCATATTTTTTCTAATGTAGTTTAGAATTAGAAGTTATGATTCCTCCAGCTTTGTTCTTCCTCTGGGTAGCCTGGGCTCATCTGTCTCTTTGGTGGTTCCATGTGATTTTTGGAACATTTTATTTCTGTAAACAATGCCACTATGAGTTTGAGAGAAAGAACTCTTACTCTGTGGGTCAACTCGGGTGACAGGAACATTGTAGCAACATTGTGTATGTGGGAACACAGTGTATACCTCATCCCTGTGTTCTTTAACTTCTTTCCCTAATGTCACATAGTTCCTCAGAAATGTAATTCTTTCCCTTTGTTGGTTAAGTACATTTCTGATTAGTGTAGTTATTTGTTTGATTGATTGATTGGTGCAATCACAGCTGATACTATTTCTTAATTTCCAGTCAAACAAGTCATTGTTAGCATGTAAAAATACAATGGGACATTGATTTTTGTCATTTGCATTTTAAATCAGTCTGTATATTCGTTCTCATAACTTTTAATAGGATCCTTAGTTTCCCATCTGTATAAAGTCATGTCAGTTACAAGCAGGGAAAGAAATGGCTTTTATTTCCTGTTCTTAACAAGTCACACTGGATACAGAGTCAGGAGTAAGAGAGGGCACATTTGCCTCCTCCATATGATAGAAGGGAAGCCTTCTGTTTTTCTCCATCATGATGTTGGATCCAGGATTGCTAATGTGGCCTTTATTATGTTCAGAAGCACTGCATTTATACCTAGTTTACTGAACCTTTTTATGGAAGGATATTGAATTTTATCAATTCTACACCCCCTAATATAATCATATAATTTATATAATAATTGAGATGATGTATCATATTCATTGATTCCTGAATGTTAAATCTCCTTGCATCCCTAGAAAAATTCAGTAAAATTTTAAGATCTTTTTTATGTGTCATTGAATTTTGCTTCTAACATTTTGTACAAGATCTTTGCATCTGTGCTCATGAGAGGATGAATGCAATAGAACACTCTGTGTAACGTCAGCTGCCCAAATATTTTTATATGCGTGTGATGCTTTCTCTAGAATAGGTAACATGAGCTGCAAACGTTTGCACCTCAATCATCCTTTCTAAACACATCTTATAAAATAAAAGATGCATTACAAAATTCAGAAATTATGTGAAAATTGAACCTCACACTTTTGAACAACTGTTAAGGTCAAAGAACAAATAAAAAAAGCAATCAAATTTACCCAAGACTAGTAAAATGAGGACACAGTGAAAATTTGCAGAATGTGAGGAAATCAGCATGAATAAGGAAGTTTATTATGATTTTTTGTAGTAAGAAAGAATAATCTCAAGTTAACTACCTAACTGTACATGTCAGAAAACTCAAAAGAACAGACTAATAGAAGGTGGTGATATGTGTCAGTGTAGGAGGAAATGATGTTCAGAAGAGAAAAAGAGAGAAAAGGTCAAGAGAACTGAAAATTGGTTTGGGTTTTGTTTTGAAACAATAAGCAAAGTTGATGAATCTAGAATTTGACTAGAAAAAAGGGGGAGAAGACTCAGATAAACAACACTGGAAACAAAAGAGGAGATATTACGACAACAACACAGAAATATTAGGCATCATAATGACATCCATTAAGACGGTAATGAGCTGCACACTGATGAATTGGGTGTCCTAGTGGGAACAGATAATTAGCTAGACACACACATCCTGCCAAGACTAAATCTTGAAAAACTGGGAAGCAGGAATGGGTCAGTACCAGGTAAGGGGCTGAGTCACTAATTCCAGACTTCTTGCTAAAGTGAAGCCCAGAACCAGTTAACCTCATTGGTGAATTCTGTCAAACATTTGAAAATTACATCCAATCCGCCTCATACTGTTTTATAAAAAGTTGAAGATGAGGGAACCCTCCCAAATTCATTTAATGGGGGGGGCACACCTTGACAACAATGACACACACACATATATATGTGTGTGTGTGTGTGTGTGTGTGTGTGTGTGTGTGTGTGTGTATTACATACAAAAGAAAAGTTTCTGTGCAAACATTTTGCTCTAAAGCTACATGAAATACAACTGCTGGCCAAATTTTGCAATCCGTTCTTTCCATTTTGGCTGTAAATACTGTGCTGTTACCGAGATTTCTAACAAGATGGGGTGAGATAAATGGAGAGACAAGGAGGTTCTGTCCTCTAGCTATAGTAATAGACCCACAGGAGGGGCGTTTGTCATACCTAGGTGTGTTTGTAGAGCCATTGAGATCTCTACAGATGGCATATCTGAGTTTCTCTTTATGACAGTTATTTCACCCTAGGTGAACTTCATGCAAAAATGTTTCTGGGAGGCGCTTTACACGTTAATATTTCTGGCTAATAGGACAGGGCACTCTAAGTGTATCCGCTGCACTTGGACATATGTATGGACCTGCTTTTCTCTTGCCCATATGTATTTTTAATATTTTAAGTGACATAGACAAGACTCATAGAGGTCTAGCCGGTCTGATAAGGTTTGTCTCTATTACCACTCACTCCATTTTTCCAAGTAACTATTAATCACGCTTCTGCTATCTGCTGGGTGACAGGATACACACTATTCATCTTAACTTCTACAATTCAAGTTTTACTCTCCGATGCGCAAAAGGGCAAAAGCAAATATTTACTGCTTTACTAAATTGCATGTTTGTTCATTTGGCAGGCGATGGAGACAGTGCATACCTGATGCTTTTGCTTACTGTAACAAGTCACAAGAAGTTTAAAATGATGCTATTTGTGCTAGCATTTTCCTCTACTGCACACAGCATAAAGCAAATATTCTTTTAGATCAGATATATGTTTCGTTTTTTAAAAAAAAAAGTTAATTTAATTTTTAATTTCATTTTGTATTTTATTCACAGTTCTTCCCCCCCCCCACCTCTCCTCTCAACTAGCCCTGCCTCCACCACCCAACCCACCCCACCATCCACTACTGCCAATGGGTAAGGGCTCCTATGGGAAGTCAACAAAGTCTGGCACATTAAGTTGGGACCAGACCAAGCTCTTTCCCATGCCTTAAGGTTGAGCAAGGCATCCCACCATAGGGAATGGGCTGCAAATATTTTAAGAATTCCCGAAGACATTTTATTTCTCATAGGACGGTAGAAATCAAGCAGTTGTCATTTGACATTTGTCCACTACTAATTTAATTTCTGAAGAATCCGATTTCCGGCTTTCAGACAAAGTGTGCTTATGAAGAGAATCTGGCATATATCTGGAGATTTAGGGTCTGTGAGTCCAGGGTCTTACAGTAGGAATTCATGCCTTTCTGATACAGAGGTAGGATTTGAAGGAAAGTCTGATAAACAATTTCAGTTTTTCTTGGAAAGGACAAACTGGGTTGTATAAGTAATAACCTAGAGTATTCTGCTTTAATCTATAAATCTGTGAGGAGAGAGCCATTCGTAGGTGCTCTGACTACTTGTCGTTAGGTAAACAGTGTGGGGAAGCCTTACTGATAACAGCGAAAAGGCAACTGAATGAAGGTGTTTGCAAGTAGTAGGGAGATACCACAGTCTAGGTATTGTAAGCAGCAGGCATTTATTTTCTCAGTTTGGAGGCTACAAGATCATGAGCATCTCCTTCGGTTCCCTCATAACGAAAAAAGACTCTGTCCTTACGAATCCAGTCATTCCAGTATGAGAATGGCCTCCATGACCTTGGCCAGCTTCAAGCACAGCTCCAAGGCCATGTGTCCAGCAGTATCACCTTGGAAGTTAGCCTTTCACCATGAATTTGAAGGCATGAATAGCCCGTACCAAAATGTGTCAGTCCACTGTCCTTCTCCAACCCATCAAAGCCAAGAATGTTATCCAGTAGGGTTCGGATGAGACTCCTGATTGGAGCTAATTTAAACAAAGCTTTAAAACCATGGTGCCGTGACTTCCCATGGAGGAAAAGGCAGCGATGTTTGTGGGAGCGTTGCAGTGAGGGCCGTGTGAATGTGAACACGCATTGCACACACCACTATGGGGTAAAAGGCTTATCACGAAGTGCTGCTGCTATAAAAAAAATGGTGATGAAAGGAGACAGAGACAGAGACCCACATTGGAGCACCGAACAGAAATCTCAAGGTCCAAATCAGGAGCAGAAGGAGAGAGAGCACGAGCAAGGAACTCAGGACCGCGAGGGGTGCACCCATACACTGAGACAATGGGGATGTTCTATCGGGAACTCACCAAGGCCAGCTGGCCTGGGTCTGAAAAAGCCTGGGATAAAACCAGACTCGCTGAACATAGCGGACAATGAGGACTACTGAGAACCCAAGAACAATGGCAATGTGTTTTTGATCCTACTGCACGTACTGGCTTTGGGGGAGCCTAGGCAGTTTGGATGCTCACCTTACTAGACCTGGATGGAGGTGGGTGGTCCTTGGACTTCCCACAGGGCAGTGAACCCTGATTGCTCTTTGGGCTGACGAGGGAGGGGGACTTGATTGGGGGAGGGGGGAATGGGAGGCGGTGGCGGGGAAGAGGCAGAAACCTTTAATTAATTAATTATTGGTTAGTTAAAATATTTTATAAAAATCTGTTACTTTGTTATTCCTTCAGTTAATCCCCAAAACTGTTTTATTATACTTTTATAAAAATCATGTCTAGTATAGCTACTAAGGTTTGCTTGTCAACTATCATTAACGTTTTATTTTCCAAATTGAGGACCCAATATCCTGAAGCACATAGATGTTCTCGTCAGTCGTTCTCACAATGGTGTGCCATGAAAATTAGAATTCACATTTTTGATATCTTTCTGAAACTCAGTGCTACTAATGATGGGTTGTTAGATTCATAACAGAAAAAACCTGAATTAATTTGCAAATGTACCAATACCAAGAATCTCAAGAATATGGCACAGGAGAAAATTTAAATGGGAAAAAGAGCAGCAGGTGAGATAAAAATTAGACAGCGTCTTTGTGAGCAGGAAATGCAGAAGCATCACATGCAAGCAGTGCTGGTATAGAAAAAGGTGGAAAGAAAATGAAAAAGCGTCCCCAGAATAATGTGGAGGGAATGACTTAGGCTGCAAAGACTGTCTCTGTATACCTAGTATCCAACTAAATGTAGCCACTATCCAAACCTCATGGCTGCCTCTCCCCTTAGTTTGCCCAAGCTGAGCCCACAACTCCTCCTTATACACTGAATCAACAGTGTCTTTCATTTTCATCCCCAGCAACCTTTTTCATACTTCCTACTCTTTTTTGAAAAGTCAGTGAGTCTTTATCTTCCATAAAATCCTGCAGCCAGGATGTCTCCGTGCCTTCCAGTTCAAACAAGACCTAAAGATTCAAAACTCGTTCCTTTATACTGGCATTCCTCTCACCGCCTCTTCGCCGTTCTTCTGCCTTCAGGTTCTGAGCCGTCTGCCTTCTGTAGAAGCTTGGTATCTAGCTCGTCCACACAAATTGTATCTGCTTTACTCTTAGTCCATCATACAAGCAAGCTGTTTCCCTACTCTTCCTTACAAATTCCCTTTACGATAGGTGTGGGCCTGGGAAGACCACATCCTGTCTGGAGTTAATCATTTCTGCGGGGAGTAGGAAAGGAATCCAGGAGAGAAATCACCAGTCACTTCCCCAAGTCTTGCCAACAGTAGCTGTTTAGCCTCCTGTCCCCTCTTCTCTGTCCTCTCCCATGCCACCGTTCACTACTGTGTTTCCCAGTCTCTGCCTGTGATGCCCATGAATTGTATCTCCCATCCTCCAACCTTCTGGATTCATTTCTCTTTGGCGAACGGCTGTGTTCCATGAATATTTCCCCTAATATGTAGCAGAGCTCACAGGCCATTTCCAGAATTGCAGTTCACCAGCAAATCTCTAATAGTTCCAAGCAACTAGACTGGTCTCTTCAACCATGGGAAGTATTTTAGAGGTTTCTTTGGGAACCTTTTACAGTGCCAAAGGCTAAGTCTTTAGCGTATGTCATAGCCAACTGACACATTATCTGGTGGCAGTTTTCTCTTAGGTTTCTGTTGGGGTATCATCTGTTCAGAGGGACTTTTCCATCCATTCCTTGAAAATAGCCTTTCTCTACTAGACTGCTCCTTCCCTGTTCTCCCTGTTCTTTAGAGCACTTGTATCTACCCAACAATGTTAATTGTTTATGGTGGTTTTAATCATTTGTTTTTGTTTAATAAAGTTCATTGTGCATATGGTGACTGTTTTTTTTTTTAATCACCATTGTATAACCCCAGAGACTAGGATATCATGGATATTAACTGATGAAATAATGAGTGAATCTTTTTAGGATCTAGATTTCTGCTTGATCATAAAGAACTGTGAGTTTAATTCAAGCCTTAGACCAACAAAACAAGTATGTTATAGATGTGCGTGTATGTACATGTATATACATATAGGTCACTAAAATATACAAGAACCAATGTGAATATATACACCTATGTGAATGTATGTACATATACATACATACATATATACATCATTAAGATGTACTGGAACCAAGGTGAATATATACACCTTTTAAAAACTTTATGGGGAACCCAGAACACCGTCCCTCCACATTAGAGCAGTCATAGATGACCAGCTGCACCCTGCCTTCTTTCCCAGCAATGCACAAACACACATATGCATGTCTGTCCACTGATCTTCATGCACCACACTGGTTGAAGAACAGACAGAGCAGAGGCCTGTAAAAAGCTTGTCTGTAACCTGACAGGAGAAGTCTACAAGTGGAGGAGGAATGAACATTTCTGTCAAGCATTTTATGCAGATGAAACTGGTGTTTGCATCCATCACCAAACATGCAAACCGCCATCAGTGTGCAATGGCCGCAGCCCTCTGGTTCCTCCAAGAAGCTGATGCTTATGAAGTGTGTCTTTACAGAATTATTTTATGATGCCATTTAGTTATCGTTATTAATGAAAATGCTTGGAGCAGCTTCTGAAATGTCCTATAGACATTTTTATTAACTGCACATAAATCTAGGGAAACGGTGCTCAGTTAATGCTACATCTTCCTCTAGGGGCTTTTGTTCAAAGCCAAGCACAGGGTCAAATTAGTGAGGCTGCTGAACCTGCATCCTTTCCCGCGTGCTTTATCCTTGCTGTGGAGAGCATCACTAGCCTTCAATGTGACATCCTTTTAATCTGCATATCTATCATTAGATAGCTATCATATCTATCATATATACTATTTGAGAAGATAGAAAACAGATATGGAGAGTTTTACTCAGCTACAATTTATGATAGAGATGAGATCAATGAAAATTCATATGACCCATTTTTTGCAAGAATATGAATTCTTAACCTGAAGTAAGCCATTAAAGAATTTGGCTATATTCAAATGAATTCAAATGTCAGTTAAATATGTCCTCTTAGAGCAAACACTGTTTTTGATGAAGAAACTAAATACACTTAGATTTCTTACTAATCCATGCAGTTTCGTCTGCTCGTTTGTTTTACACATCCTGCATAGAAAGGGGATTAAGAATCTATCCACCCAGACTTTGAGATTATTATTAACCCCTCTAGCGAGGATGCTGCTGACATCTGAGTAAGGTCACAAAGCTCATTTGACTGTAGAGGAAAAGCCAGTGCTTCTCAGTCATGGGGAGTTAATAGAAGAGGCAGCTTGTGCTTGGTCTTCATCAAATGGATGCCAGAGTTAAGAGTGTCAGGACAGGATTACAGGTAGAAAGAAGGATGTCATCACTGCAGTTGAACTGCAGGTGTACATGTGTACATCGGGGACAGCAGAAGTAGCTCCACCGTTGGCCTTTGACTTTAGCAAACCATGGTATAGATTCAGCTAGGTACATATCAGGTTGTACGCTCTGATTTCATCTTGACATTTGAGAACACAACAGTGATTTGGTTAAACCAACAGACATTGTCAATTTTTCTTTTTCTATTTTTATGATTTTTTTCCCCAATCAGCATGTAATGTTGAGATGGCTGGTTGCATTTTATTTATCTCTAGCAAGCAGATAGAGGAGGGAGAGAGAGGGCAAGAGCGAGGGACAGGGAGAAGAGGAAGCATAGTGAAGCTGTAAACCTTCGGAGTTCACCCCAGTGTTGTACTTCCTCCAGCAAAGCTTCATGTTGTACACGATCCATAGCCTCCTCCAAGAGAACTGTCAGCTGAGGGCAGAATCTCCCAGCACAGAAGCCTGTAGAGGATATGTCTCCTTCAAATCACCACAAATATGTTAGAAATCATCCTGGCATTTTTTTTTAAACATAGTGTATTTTTGTCATTCCTTGGGCAACACTCTCCTGGGGACCGCCTTGGGATGGTCTACTGTGACATCACAGGATTGTCAGAGGACAGTTTTCAGTATCAGTTATTTTCTTCCACAGCATTATAATAGAGTGTCTCTTGTTCCAGCCATGCTGCATACTCTACATTCACTGGCCAAGAGATTCTCAGTTATAGAAGGAACAGCAGGCTGCATTCCTGCTGCCCGGCTCCCGGCCGCCTGGCTAGCTTATGCCCCAAAATAACAACACACAAATTGTATTCTTTAAAACACTGCCTGGCCCATTATCTCCAGCCTCTTACCAGCTAACTCTCACGTCTTGACTAACCCATTTCTAATAATCTGTGTAGCACCACGAGGTGGTGGCTTAGCGGGAAAGATTCAACATGTCTGACCTGGCGGCTGGCTCCATGGCAGCTGCCTCACTGCCTTCTTTCTCCCAGCATTCTGTTCTGTCTACTCTGCCTATCTAAGCTCCTGTCCTATCAAAAGCCAAGGCAGTTTCTTTATTAACCAACGAAAGTAACATATAGACAAATGACCCTCCTCCATCATTCGGTGAACCTTCTTTCTCAGCTGTCGGAATGCAGGGTTTACAGTTGGAACCACCTCATTGGGCATGCTTATGTGAGTTCTAGGAAAAGAACTCAAGCCGCCAGGGTTTCACAGCAAGTGCTTTGTCCACTCAGCAACGTGTGTCATAGTAGCCCAAAAAGTAATACAGTTAATTGCCTTGCCTTAAGACTGCTCAGTTGGTTTTGTTGTATAACTGACTATTACAAGAAGCACCATGGAACATTAGATAAACTTTGACCTTGAATGGAGAACTGGCCTGAGATGAATTTTGCACCAGGAAGACATTCCATGATGATTTATATAGCTGTAAAGAAGAAGGGCCTGTTCCTACACTCTGACACAGAGCCTGCATGGAAGCCGGATGTTGGAAGGCATTCAGACACACTCCCTCTTGGGGAAAGAGATGAATGGGCAGACCTAGGAAATTCTGCCTCTCCTACTTGGAGACATGCCAGGAATCAGGGCAGAGGGCTGCAAGCCATTGTAAGTGTCAAAGCTTATGTGTGCTGGGAAAGAGACCAGAGCCCAGGCATGTAGAACAAGGCCAGCGCGATTAAGTCACCTCTGAAGTACAGAATATGCACCAGGCCTCAGAAACAGAAGCAAATTAGAAACAAGAAGCGTGGCTTTTAGCCATGGTAGAATAGAAAGCAGGAACAGGACCAAAACACTTCAAGTGTATGTGATTAACCACTTGGAGCCACAAAACAGAACTCGAAGTTTCTCAACAACGCACCACTCAGCAGGCCCTGTTGCTCCACAGAGCCTCAAGTGTGGACGCCGTGCCTAACAGGTTGTTGATAAGCATAATGACTGCTCAGGAGAGATTTAGTAACCTGCCAGAGATCACTTAGTTCATACATCATAAATCAGGTCATTATGGCTTCAGACCTAATGGTTCCTTAATACCTGGTTCCCTTCACTGTGGATAAATGAACGGCTGAGAAATAATCCATCTCTCTGTAGGTTATTCCGTAACAGCCTCAGTCCCCTTGGATGTTAGCATGCTTTGGGCTCTAGTACGGTATCAAAACTGGAAGCTTGAGGGGCTAAACCCTTCAGTATCCACTTGAGAAAGTCCTCAGAGCAGTCATTGTGGGCATGGGAACCAGCTAGTGAGGGATTTATTGGTCATTTCTTTTCTCTGACTTTTAAATCTATTATAGTCATTGCCATGCACACTTGGTTAATGCCGACTAGCCTCTTCTATGGGAGACAGCAGATGCATACAAGCTCTCCGCGGAGATCTGCTGCACTAGGCCACACAACGTTGGCAGGAGCCTAAGGAATAGGAATACGGGTGCCCGTGTTCAGGGTTGGCTGTGAGCCAAGGTGTTGAACCACATGCTGATGGCAAATAAGAGTGTGGCATGAGGCAAATACTTTAAAAAGGAAATATGAGTTATAAGGAAGGGTTATAATTTTATTACCCTTACATAAAGTCAGGGACATAAAATTATATTTTATATATTTTCCTTATTATTACAAGTTTTAATGGAATTTATAGAAATCTTTAGGAAGAAAAGAAAATTTAACAAAGAAGGAAATTTAATGTTACTGCCAAGTATAGACTCTCTCTACTGGCAGAGAAAATTCAGTCGTGATTCAGGCAGGACTTATTATTGTGCCTAGGTTGCGTTAATATATAAAATATTAATATGTACAATATGTTTAAAGCATCTATATTTTAGAATAATTGAATATAGCTAATTGACATGTATCACCTCACATAGGTGTCTTTTTTAAGAACATGTAACATCAATCTTTTATCCATTATCTGCACCAGGTTGTATTAACAAATCTCTTAAACTTATGATAATGCAGAAGTTCTCAACCTTTGGGTCATGACCCCTTTATGGGTTGCATGTCAGATATCTTGGATGTCAGGTATCTGCATTATGATTCATAATGGTAAAAAACTGCAGTTATGAAGTAGTTGCAAAATAATTCTATGGTTTGAGGCCACACAGCACAAGGAACTTTTTAAAAAACTGCAGAGTCGAATCTTTGACCGATATCTTACCACCTACCCCAAGCACCTCCAGCCCATGGAACTAGCACCCCGCTCTTTGGCTCTACACAGCCAACCTTTTGTACTCTCAGTATGAATGGGAACACAGGGGATTTCTCTCACCGTGCCTGGCTTATTTCACTGAACATGGTGCCCTCCAGTTGCATGTCCATTGGACCACATAACAGCAGGTCTTTTCAATAGCCAAACAGTATTGTGTTGCTAGATACAGATACAGAGTTAGATAGATAGGTAGATAGGTAGATAGATAGATAGATAGATAGATAGATAGATAGATAGATAGATAGATTCTCTTTCTCCATCCATTTGCTGAAGGGCATTTCAGTGGCTCTTATAAATCGACCTGTGGTGAAGAAGGACGTGCAGACCCCGCATCAGCCTCTCAGCGTATTGTTTTGTTTCCTTTGGGTATGATGTCCATTTGTGAAACCTCTGAGTCACATGGTAGTTCTGCTTCTACGCGTATTTTTATTTTATGTCTCTGAGTGTCTTGCCTTCTTGTATGCATGTGCCATTCCTGCATGTCTGACACCCACGGAGGCCGGAAGAGAGCACTGCATCCCATGCCACTGTCCTTACAGATGGTTCTGAATTATCGCAGGGCTGCTGGGAGCTGTACCCAGGTCCTTTACAAGAACAAAGGCTCTGAACTGCTGAGAGCCTCCCTCGCCACATGGGAGTTCAGTTTTCCTGTTTATGAGGGACATCTATACTGCATGCCCACACTGATGGCACATACTTGCATTCCTATAGACTGTGTCCAGGACTCTTCCCCTCTTGCTCGCCTGCACGTTCTGTATTTGCAGTCTCCTTACTGACCATTATCTCAGCAGTGAAGCTATTTCTCACTGCTTTTCCGTTTCCCATGGCTCACGTAATAGTAGTGGTATTGTGGGAATGTTTGGTTTGGGTTTAGTTTCGTTTGGTTTGGTTTTGGACACCTATTATCATACAGACAGAAATCTTATTCAGGTCCTTTCTCCATTTATAAATTTGTATTTCTATTTGTATTCTTGCTTTGGAGTCACATGAATTCCTTATATTTGGGGAGTATTGGCCCCCTTCTCAGATATCTACTTTGTGTATGGTTTCCTATGTATTTGTTTCTTTATTTTGTTAATTGTTTCATTTGCAGTGCACAAGCTTGTTTGTGTGCATGTGTGTGTGTGTGTGATTTAATCTGATTTATTTCCTTTTGCTTAAGATGTATCACGAAAGCTACCACTTCTCTTGTAATTTCTATATAGCTTTAGTAGAACAGAATTTAAAAGCTAAAATTTGGAAACAAATATCTAGATACATTATTTGTAGAATAACTTGATTTCTCTGGTCTGGGACTTAATTATTAAATACTTTTAGCTGCTTTGAGGTCAACAGTATCCACCCTATAATCAAATTTGTTGGGATTGATGAAATTCTCCAGTACCTCCTTTCTTTTTTTTTTCCATTTTTTTATTGAGAAAAGGAGAAAAAAAAACAAGTTTCCACCTCCTCCCAGCCTCCCATTTCCCTCCCCCTCCTCCCACCCTTCTCCCCATCCTCCCACCCTTCTCCCCCTCCCCCCACTCCTCTCCCCATCCCTCTCCAATCCAAAGAGCAGTCAGGGTTCCCTGCCCTGTGGTAAGTCCTAGGTCCTCCCCTCTCCATCCATTTCTAGGAAGGTGAACATCCAAACTGGCTAGGCTCCCACAAAGCCATCACATTACGTAGGTTCAAAACCCCGTGCCATTGTCCTTGGCTTCTCATCAGCCCTCATTGTTCGCCATGCTCAGAGAGCCCAGTTTTATCCCATGCTTTTTCAGTCACAGTCCAGCTGGCCTTGGTGAGCTCCCAATAGATCAGCTCCACTGTCTCAGTGGGTGGGTGCACCCCTCATGGTCCCGACTTCTTTGCTCATGTTCTCCCTCCATCTGCTCCTCATTGGGACCTTGGGAGCTCAGTCCAGTGCTCCAGTATGGGTCTCTGTCTCTATCTCCATCCATCACCAGATGAAGGTTCTATGATAATATGCAAAATATTCATCAGTATTGCTATAGGATAGGGTCATTTCAGGTTCCCTATCCTCAGCTGCCCAAGGAACTAACTGGGGACCTTGGCTTGGGCATCTGGGAGCCACTCTAGGTTCAAGTCTCTTGCCAACTCTAGGTGGCTTCCTTAACTAAGAATTGTGCTTCCGTGCTCCCCTATCCAACCTTCCTTTATCACAATCCTCCTTTTTCCCCAAGTTCCCCCCATTCTCCCCTTCTCCCTTTACTCTCCCCATCTCCCCTTACCACCATCCCACCCCACCCCCAAGATCTCAATTTTCTCCCCGGCCATTTTGTCTACTTCCCATAGCCAATAGGACAACTATATGTTTTTCCTTTGGTTCACCTTCTTACTTAGCTTCTTTGGGATCACCAATTGTAGACTCTGTGACCCTTGTTTATGGCTAGAAACCAATTATGAGTGAGTACATCCCATATTCATCTTTTTGGGTCTGGGTTACCTCACTCAGGATAGTGTTTTATATAGTTTATATAGAGATAGCCACACCCCAACTAAACCCACCAGAAACCATTCTCCTGCCATCAGGAACTCCTGAAGGTCTCATGCTCAGAGCAGCTGTAGGCACTCAGATCAGGGGATTACAAGAAATTCAGGATCTGGTCTCACTGCTCCCAACAATGAATGGCTAATACTTATAGTCTCATCACTCAGGAAGCTAAGGCAGAAGTATCTTGGGTTCAGTCATTAATAGACTTAGTGAGATCTTGTACATACACACCACCACCACCATCACACACACATGCATGAATATACACACTATAACCTTTATGTCCTTCTTAACATGATTCAGTGAACAGAAACCAAATGACTAGAGGCAAATTAGCTTAAACAACTGTTTGCCCTAATAAGAATGCTGATGTAAAACAAGCACCATCACAGTGGTCAAAGCACTTTCTCTTTTATAATGGACCTGCTGGGAGAACTGCTTTCCATGTCGGATTGTAGTTTCCATGATGCTTGGTTTATTCATCTACACAATAAATTTCTATAGCTTTTGAAATGAAATTGATTAGAGCCTCACATTTTGAATTTTCAGTTTTTTATATGTATGCATCTATCTGTCTGTGTGTCTGTCTGTATATGTGTGAGTATGTGTGTGTCTAGTTTTATGTGTGTGTGTGTGTGTGTGTGTGTGTGTGTGTGTAGCTTTCTACCCTAGCTAGTTTAGTACTCACTGGGTTGTCCGTACTGTCCTCAATATCAGAAGAATCCTTGCACCTTATTCCAAGAGCTAGAAATGGAGGCAAGCATCACCTGGCCTGATTTAATTACTGACAAGTAATAAGAGCTTAATACTACTCTCGGCTTCATAACACACATGTAATTATCCTGGTCACTTTTATATTTATGAACATGTAGATGGAACTTTGGGTTCTAAGAAAATGGAAAAGGTCACACAGCGAATAAAAGATCCCAAGGTTTTGCTGTCTGACTCAGTATGTTGAATCACTGCTTAGCAGCCAGTCTGCTGCAGTATTTGGAATTATCATATCATGTTGCCTCAGATCTGGAAAAATGGACTTGTTCCCGACTTCTCCCACACCTCAAAATTGAAAGCAAAAGGTAATCTGTGTTGCTGTGGTAGGAACTGCAAGGACTTCACACTCGGACCCGAAAGGTCACTGGGTACTGGAGTATTGTGTCATGTCATCAAACTGTGTCCCCTCGCATTGGGGTGGCTATAGCTCACCCTATACAACACCGAACAAGAAAAAGAAGTGCACAAGTCCTTGACAGATTCTCTTCGTTGGTTTGGGGAAACGGGGTGTTGTTGCTTGGTTATTGGTTTTCTTTTGTTTGGATTTGTTTCTCTGACTAGTTTCAGGTTGTTGTGATTGGGAAAGTATGGTCTCCTTCCCAGCTTATAAACAGAGTGAAAATGGAGTGAGTCGGCCTGGATAAATCGCTTTTGCAGCCCTGGGATTTTTACCACATCTACACCTGTATATAATGATGTACCCTGGAATGTCAGGAGTTTCCAGTTAGATAAACACCCAGACCTCTGAAGGACCCTCGGACTGTTTACATTCAATCGTCTCAAATAGTTCTGTTTACATGGGAGTTATCGACTACTCTGATATGGTTCTACTTGTTCAACTCAATGCATATAATACTTTAAGATTATCATCCTTTCAATTCATTTTTGGTAACAAAGTGGGCAGCCAGTCTGTAGATTTCTGAAGGGAGCCATATGAAAAAATTCACACCAGTAGCATAATCAGCCACCGTAGCCAGCCCAAGTTGGCAAGCAATTAATTTTGCTGCTTAGATCTCCAGAGCCGGTGATCCATGAATTGGCATTCACTAGGTGGTTATTTGAATCTAATTCTAAAACTCAGCTCAGTCCTTGTTCATTAAAACATGAAAGATGATGACGACCAGGAGACACCAGTCTGGGAGCAATGGTTTCAAATTGGGTTATCAAGTCACAAAATGAAAAGAGAATGCGGGAGCCATAACCCCTTTGTAATTCCCCGTCACTCTGTAATAGCCTGCAAGGAAGAAGTCGCAAGACCAGAGGCCTGTGTGTGTGTGCATGTATCTGTGTAAGAATTTCCTTTTCCTTACAACAAAAAAAGACATTGTTTAATTGTGGATGGCAATATTTTGATATTTCGGTACATTGGGAAACAATTTCCAAAATCAAGTTAATTAACATATCTGTTACTTACACAGCTGTTTGTGTGGTAGAACACTTTTAAATACACTGTTTTAGTGTCCTGTAAACACTACAGTATTGCCTGTTGTCATCACCATGGGTGCATGTGAGTCTGGGTGCTTAGTTCTGCCTTCTAACTCAAACTTAGCACTCTTTGACTAACATCTTCCCATTTCTCCCTCCCAGAAATAATCTCTTTCTGACCCTCTCTTCTTGAGTTTGTGAGATTCCACATGCATGAATGCAGGATTTTTATTTTGTGTGACATGAAGACTTCCATATTCACACACGCTGTCACACAAATGTCCAGGTTCAGCCTGTATGCGGATGCCCGGCAAATCCAGCTCTGCTTATCCAATATGCTGCCCTTTTCCCACTGTGTGTTCTCGGCGATTTTGTAGAAGATGAATTGACTGGAAATACATGGATTTATTTCTGGGTTTTTCTGTCCTGTGTCTTTATTCTGTATTCTGTTTTCACGCTCACAGCAGGCTCCTTTCATTGCTACTCTCAATGATGTTCTTGGCCTTCTACATCTGTAGGCTCCACACTGAAGGACTCATCAGCTAACTACAAGTTTCACATGTTTGGAAGACTGTCACTCTCTCTTGTCCTTATTACAACTACTTCCAGGGCACTCACAGTGCACGGTGTGTCAGGTGTCACAACTAATGTGGAGAGGGGAGAGGCTTGCTTCGATATAAATAGTACATCATGTCACATGAGGGACTTGACAGTCTTCCCGCTTTGATATTTGCAGAAGACCCTACAGCCAGTCTTTTATGGACACTTTAATCAGTTCTAAGAAATGAACACTTAGATACTTTATTCTGGGTTCACTTGAATTTATCAGATAATGACCGAGTGGTAAAAGTTGTAAAAATGAGGTTATCCCAGACATAACAAGTGCATCTTCTCCAAGAAAGAGCTCACCGAGTGCTGCAGGTCTATTCAGAGACCCTATGAAGCTGAGGACAGTACCAGCCGAGGAGAAATACAAGAAAATTGCCCTTTCAATCTAGGAGCACATATTGGAAAGTGCAGTGTTTCAATTAAATTTGAAATACAGTCCCTAGCACTGCTAAAAAAAAAAATGCCTAGAGATAGTAAATACGGCAAAGGGACTGAGCCTTCCCCCCTTCCCCTCATCTGTATACTTACTTAGTGTGCTGCCAAATTGATATGGTGGCCACAGTTTGAGGATGCCACGTCTGTTATTTCTGAAAAATGAAACGGCTAAAGCTCTTCTTCCTGCTAATGCTGCTCATGGGGTGATTGTACGGCGCTAACAGGGCCGAGCAAGAATGCCTGATAAACGAACGGCATGCAGCTAAAGTTAGAGACAGTCCATAGCGTGCCAGAAAGTCGGTGACGGAACGCCTTTACGGAAAGCACTAGCATTGCTTTATATTTTATTCTGTCTGCCCAGCAGTCCCCCAAAACCTTTTAAATATGAAAGTACAGTATTGCGTATGAAATGTACGAAGCACAGTTGGGTTCAACCATGAGAAAAAGATGCAGTCTGCCCAGTGCTGTCCTCCATCGCTGGTGCTCACACGTTTGCTCCTCCCACATCCAGATGTGCCTCCACGAGTGAGCACATCTGTGTAAAAGGGACATTGTGCTATAATGTAAAGTACTTGCATGACTCCCAGCCCAGCTTTCTCATTTTGTTTCATCTTTGAGCTTTGTTTTCAAGAAATGAAGAATCTAAAAGTAGGTAGGATAATCAAGGATCTAGGTCACTCCTGAAGATTACTTTTTCATCTTATTATCATTTAATCACTTTGCATAGATGCTTTCTAGGGCAATCATGTTTATGAATTATGGGATGTGTACTATGTAGAGAGGCTAGCTTTAGTAAACAGAAATATAAGCCGCACATCCAAGAAGAAGCTTTGCATAAAAGGCAAATCCCTATTTAGCATATATATCTATGTCTTATGCGTTGCAGTAGCAAAAATTACTACATTGTTGAATAATTAAAATTCAGATTTTACTGCACATCTTATATTTTATTGGGCACACTTACAGGAATGGGGTCATGCTAGGAGCAGAAGGCACACAAAAGCAAACTATGTCTACATGTTAAGGTGATAGGTGGTTAGCACTGTTCGGTTTCTAAGATAGACCTGTAAATTCAGGAGTCGCAGAGACCTGAAGAGAGAGGCACTAGGAGGGACTGAATGAGAGCTGTATGCTATTGGAGTTTGCCAGAGTCCTTTGGAAAAGGGAGGAGGCGTGTCTAAGAGTGAATGGGAATCACACTACACTCAGAGCTTAACGCTCGGTCACTGAAGTCGGTGCTACTAAGAGAGACTTATAGGAGCCTACAAAGGCAATTTGAGGCTATAATTTACATTTACCCAGTAGTTACATTAAAAATGGAAAATAAGATAAAATGCAGGCACCACTGATTCCATTAAATATTTCTGAGTACTTTACAAAACTATTGTTTCACTATGTACCGCTTATAAAAATTATTGGTGAAATAGCTTTAATTTTTGTACTACCAACTCAAAGTCATATCATTGCATACTTTCAGGGCATTTTAATTGAGATCAGCCACCTTTCGAGTGACAAGTAGTTCAAAGTCAGCTAGCAGATTGCTTAGTGCGTCCATAGCTCTGAAGGGTAAAGATCAACTCAGGCGCTCTCCGCAGAGTCATGGGAAGGGAACGTGCTTCAGATTAGCAATGCTGTCATCCGCAATGAATGGGGACAGATGGAAGCGAGGATCTAGCAGGCGACTCCAATGGCACAGAGGGCTCAAAGAGGGCTTCCCACCCTTGACAGTGAACAGAAAGTGGTACTGCAGACAGAGGGGGTGTCTACTAATTGGGTAATTTATGTAAATTACTATTACTTCTATGTGGGTAAAAGTCAATGGATACATAAGCTTTTCTGATGTCACCAAGAATACCGTCCAAGTGGACAATGCCATAGATGCCAAATATTCTGAAGACACGGTAAGGATGTGTTGGGGAAAGCAGATGCTACCACTGCTTCTTTCTAATCTTTTCTTTTGCTCTTTGAGATTACATCATTTCTCCTTTCCTTTCCCTCCCTCAAATTTTCTATAGACCGCTCCTTGGTCTTTTCCAAATTTGTGGCCTCTGTTTTTATTAAGGGTTTTAGTATCTGTGTGTGTATACAAACACACACACACATATGAAATGGTCTTGATTTTCTTCATTATCTATTCAAAATCTATTGTATCATTTTATACATTCAGGGCATTTTAATCGAGATTAGCCACATATCAAGATAGCTGACTGCCAATGATCATCACTTTAAGCACGATGGGTTTCCTCTCTCTCTCTGTCTCTCTACCTACCTACCTATCTCTCTATATATCTGTCTGTCTGTCTATGTACAATATAGTTAATGCATAAGTGCAGCCTGCTCAGTCTGTACAACGCTACTTGTGTGTCTATTTTCAAGGTTGACCATTTGGCATGGCATGACCAATTGGTGTGACCACCACTTCTCAATAGAATGTCTTATTTTCACCCCAGCTCCAAAGCAAAACCCAGAAAAAGATATTTCTAATGGAACCAAACTGTCTTCGACCCCCTTTGGTTTTGACAGCCTAAAGCACTGGCTTCTATTTCACCGGAATTTGTAAGCTGAGAAGAAAGACTTTTCTGTGTTGTAAAGAAGCAGAGAGGGGCTACGTTGCTGCCACTGCCATAGACCCAGACATTCAGATATGTCCCCAGATCATTTCTTTCCACCAGAGAAATATTTTCCTGTGAACCCCCGGGGAGACAGGGCATCATCACAGTGCCTCCTGCACAGACCTTTTAATGAATGGGGCCTCTCATCAGCCACGCTCCTGGGTGTAAATATTCTCGAGGAGACGGCAGCATTGCAGAGCCTCTCCCATCCCTTATCACGTGGGATCTTTCTCCCCATAACTCCTAGGACATAGCAGTGTTGCCTTCGTTTTCTCAGACAGGAAACCTGTGGCTCTGAGAGGAGAAGTAACTCATCTTAAAACACAGAGCTCGAGGGCTGGGTCAGAAATAAAAGTCCCATCCATTTATGACCAAGTTCTAATGCTTTGCCAAGCACACCACGGCAGAAAGGAGAGCATCTGTAAGCTGGGGATTGGCTAGGCTTCTAGTTACAGGCAAAGAGAATATTCACGTCAGTTAGGATAGACACTAAGCACTCTACAGCAGATGACTCCTTAAATGTCAGGCCTGGACATAGATAAACATGAATGTATAGTAGAAATAAATAGGAAGAGAACAACTTAGCACGTTTTCTCTAGAACTTGGTACTGCCTCGGAGGCAGTGAAGTCTCCATCAACAGCATAGCACTGGCAGCAATATTTAAGTAATATTTATTATCTCTAGTAAAATGTTAAAGAATGAGAATAAATTAAAGAATTTTTAAATGTCAGTATAAAGATACAACTAATAAAAGACCAGTAAGTGAACATCCGTGGACCTGTGAGTGGTAACAGTATATTTCATCTCTTTTTAAGACACCATCCCACCATGTGGCCTTTGCTGGTCAGAAACTCACTGTGTGGACTAGGCTGGCATTAAACTCACGGAAATCCTCTGAGTGGGGTTAAAGACGAAAGCTATCATGGTCAGTCAATATGTCTTATGCTTTATGTAGAAAAACGCTTCCACGAAAGGTATCTCAGATTATATATGAATGGTACAACGTAAAGTAGGAAGCAGACGAAATTATTCCCATAGTGATTTGTTGAACAAATATATTTTAGTATATACATGATAGACAAAAATTCAACATGTATCAAATGTTCATGTTTATCTATTCTCATTAATTATTTTTGGGATAAAAATGTCAGATGAGGCATTCTGTTTGAAAATGTGCAGTGTGTAAATAAATGAATTATAACAACGAGAGACTTTGGCATGTAATGGATTTTGAATTGAGACTTGCTGGATATAAAAATCCTGGACCTCTCTTTTATAACTGTGTGAATTAACATGACTGAGCTGACACAAAGTGGTTAAAATGGTAAATTGTGTGTTATATATTTTTCTTCATCACAGTGCAAAGAAATTAGGTATCAAGGTTAGAGGGGAATTGTCAGAGATTGGGTTATAAATCAAGTCACTGACAGGTAGGTGCCTGCCTCTCCCCCTGGAGTCTATGTTCCTGGACCTCCCTTGCTCTCCTTCCCCTCTGGAGAGGGGAGGTACTCGCATCCCCAGTGACTCCTTCTGCCTTGCTATTCCTGGTGATTAAATGTACTGAGAGTCGCCCTTCTGTAAACAAGAAAACCAGACCAGGAAATCGCTGTCACTCAAAAGCGGTGCTAATATCAACAGCCGCTAAAAGCCCTGGCACAATTTACGGGGCTCCAAGAAAGAAGTCCTCTATAGCTGGGTTCTCGACATGTATCTTGTGGCCCAAACCGGGCTGTATGTCAGATGCAGCAGCAAAGTCATGGTTATGAAGTAACAGTGAAGTCATTTTATGGTTGGGGGTAACCACAACCTAAGAACTGTATTGCAGGGCCGCAGCATTAGGAAGGTTAAGAACCTTCCTAATATTATTAGCATATAGAGTCAGAAAAAAGTCAAATGTGATATCCATCAAGATTTTAATATGGATGGAAATTCTTGGTTAATGCTACTCTGGATCCCTTCATGGGGTCTCTGTTTCACAGCTATACTGTCTGGTGTCCGGGAATGAACTAAAAAGAGTCAAGTGTTTCACCTACATAATGGCAAGCATGTGGGTGGTTCAGAAATAAGTTGTGTATGTGGGATCCTGCATGTGTTTTCCGCTGTCGTTTTCGAGAACTTCAAGACAAGGTATGCAGGGAAATTAGCAGGGAAGTTGTCAGGCGCATAGTTCCTTCAATACTAATAATATCTGTCAAATGTATTGTCTGTCACTAGACCTTTTCCCTCAGTTAAGCAGACCTCTGTAAGATGAAACACAGGCAAGAGCATGAAAGGGCCTCAGCAGGCCCACAATCCTGGCTCTCCCTTCAACAGATCCACAGACACCATGGACAGATGTCACATGGGTCTCTTGTAATTTGTCAGGTTATTTCTTTCTTCAGTCAATGCAGGTGAAGCTGGGAATTGAGAAATGATTTTCTAAAGAGGAAGGGCAGAAGATTCTGCCGCAGTATGCTCCAGTTTGATTTCCTAAGAGGCAGGTGTTTAATCTTGCCGAAGCATGTTATTTAACTAATGAGAAAGCAAAAGATTTGACAGGACAATAAGACTAATTTTTTAAAAATGTCCTGACATGTTGCATTCATTTGAGGAGTAAATCTCCAAAATTCTGCGTGATATAGTCAGTGTGCATACCTTATGGGACTACACCCATAGAAATAAATTTATAGCCCCACGATCCTGAGAGCCATCTGAAGCCCTTAGCGGTGCACAGGAATGCATGATGGCTGCAGTAAAATACATTTATCCCACAAGTGAGGGGAGAATTGATTACTCCAGAGATCTAAAGCCATAACTAATTCACAGATACACTTTCTTATGATGAAGATAAATATTATGTGTCATTCGGATCCATAAAATATACTGTTTGTACAACAGAGTCATTGTAATAACTCACCTTAAATATCTTATGGACATATTTTCCTGTGATTTCCAAACAAGAATCATTTGACATCCTTGTTTTCAAAATAAGTTGGGAAATTAAAAATAATAAGCCGCACTAAGCTGCACTGTGGTGTTTGCCTCCAAAGCGGAGAAATACAATGTTGTGTCTGAGACGTAAATGCTCCCTTCTTGAGGTTTAGCAAGGAAAAATTATTTGTTCACATTTGCGGGTGTTTTTGCACTTTATGGCTCACATGGGGGAGAATGGGAGCCCGCACATGGGGAGAACATGAGCTCGCTCACGGGCAGCACTCTTCATAACTGAACAAATGAACAAACCCCTTGTGAGGTTCAGGTCCAAGTAAAGAACATTTCTCATTTATCCTTTTCCACTGCATTAGTATGGTTGTGTCCAATGGAAACTTTTTATTATTATTGAACCAAGAAGATAACTGGCTACCTCAACAATTTCTTGAAAGTTTCTTGAGCCTATTTCGAAAACTGTCCTTTGGCTTTTTAGTAATTAGTTGTTGGGAAATTTAAGTATGTAATGCATGCCTTTGACTTCTAAGATATTAGTGAAAGCATTTTGATAAAGCATCTTTAGTTGTAAATTAGTGGGAATTTCCCTCCCCGATGGTGTAGAACATATCTAAGTGCCTTCTGTGCTGTGTTCAGTGTTGGTTATAAAAAATACATTGAATAGAGTTATGAACTGAAATGCTGCGGTTAGCCTGCTGCTGGCACTGTTTTAGGCTTTGCCATCTCGTAGACTGTGAGCACAGATTAGGACCTCTGACACCTGAAGATGTCCATTGATATCAATGGTCCATTCTGTGTGTGTGCTCATGTTCATGTACGTATATGTGTGAGCACAGACATGTGAAGGACAGAGGTTGGCACTGCGTGTTTTCCTCAATTACTCCCCACTTATTTATTTATATTTGGGGGGAAAGACTCTCAGTGAACCTAGATCTTGCCAGCTTAGCCGAACAGGCTGGCCAAGAATCTCTAGAGATTCTCATAGGATAAGCATGGTGCCAACTGAGCTTCTTGCCAGACTCCAGTGCTCCATTTTTACAGAGGAGGGCATTCAGACTCGAAGAGGTCCGGTGACCCAGGGTTAGACAAGTAACCCTACACGAACAAATGGGACTTTTAACCTTGTTTATTTGGAGAGAGTGGGAAAAGAAAAGGAAAAATTATGCAGGCTATATGAAATGTTTACATATTTAGAATCTCTTCAAGTTTCAGTGTTTAATTCATTACTCTCAAGGGACAGAAATACCATTTTATTTTCATACAAACAAGCCAAGAATTATAATGTGGAAGACTGGAGTCTTAAGCACTGAATTCTCCTTGGCCACATTGTAACCAATGTGTAACCAATGCAACAAGGATCCTCCTAACCGAAGCTGGCCGTTAGCCCTCAGCACTCTGTCAGTCTGTGTCTAAAGAGGCACGGCTGTGGATCTTCATGTCCGTCTACCCTTAAAGTGGAAAGCTTGGGTGGTTGTTCTCAGTCAGGTATGCTTTGGATTCTGAATAATGGAAGTGAATCCCTTGCTTTTATCCGACGGCCGCAGTCTAGTCCAGGGTAGAGCTGGTGAATTTCTTTCTCTGAATTGGTAGGTGATGAGATGGGATGGAACCTGGACGGGTCAGTCAGCTTTCTTTCTCTGTCACGCATTTCTGTTACAGCAGAATTAGAAAGAGGAACGGTTCGCTCCGGCCTCCAGTTTGGAGATTCTAGTCCACGACGGGTGAGTTCTGTAGTTGTCTTGCATCGAGGTGCTGCGGAATGAGTGGGAGAGCAAAAACCAAACAAAAACCAACAACAAACGACTCTCAAAGAGAGAACCAGTGTACCACAGTTCCCTTAGTTTCTCAGGCGCACATCGTCTGTAGTGGGAAGGTCACCCTCTATGCTCCACCTCATAAACGTTCTGCCACTCCCCAAAAGCACCTGCCCAGGAGCCAGTAACACAGGAGCATGATGAGCAACACTCAGCATCTTAACTGTAGCATGGGTAATTTCTTCGAGAATTGTTTAAAGACGGTGTCTTGCTACATAGAGTAGACTGACCGCAAAAGACGTGATCTTGCTACATAGAGTAGGCTGACCACGAACACACGATCATGCTGCCTCAGCCCCCTTAGTGCCCAGATAAAAGGGGTGTACTATCATCTGTCATGCCTGTCTCTGACTTCTTTCTTTCCTACCTTTGGTATCATTCTTTGTTTATAGCAGTGACTGTCTTGTAACCAGTTATTACGTAAATCTGTCATCCCTTTTAGTATTGGAAGGACTTTTCCGCGGAGCACCAGCTTCTCTCACCATAATGATGTGACGATGGGGAAGATTCACGGGAATATTTTAGTGGGTAGCTTGAAATATTTGCAAGAGGCATATCTTAATACACAGCTACTGAACAGTAGATACTGGCTAAGGCTACTGTTTCCTCATGAATCCCAAAGCCTGACTCTGAGCCAGGCTTCCGCGTATCCATTCGCACCATCCTCTTCCTCTTCCTCTTGCTTTCCCCTGTCTGTGCCCACACAGCTCTGCTGGCCATTTATCAAAACCTCCATCTCACACTCCACCTTTATCTGTTTCCAGTTCAAAGGGAGCATGTCTAGATCTTGCCCCATGCCCGTGGGAGGGCCTATGAGCTCAGGGGAGACGCAGCTCCACACTGCAAACAGCAGAAAACAGTATGTGCCGGGAAGGCCACAGAACAGATCGGAGACATCAACAGAAGTCTTTTTTGATGTTGGCCTGCAAAACGAAGCTACCCCGCGTGTCATGATGTGGCCTCATGTCTGCGGACAGACCCTGCCCGCCTCCACTCTTGTCTTTATGTCATCTCGCGCAATTTCCCCTCGGGAAGAGAGCAGTTCAGCATGTCATTTTGGCTTGCATGGAGCTCTAATATATTAAACAAATAATGAATGTGGTAGTGGCGCACATAAGCTTCAAACGTTCCTGGTGTAGGAAGGTCTCATATGAATAGGTAATTGTGTTCACCCATAATAACTGTGTTCAGTGCACTGCAGGGAAAGATTGCTTTCTAAAGTTTGAGCCGATGATTAATGTATCTGTGGATAAAAAAGTAATAATGAAAGGTGAGGCCTGCATGCTTCCCCGGGAGCTATCTGTAAAATGCAAATGTTTGTCAATTAAATGCATCTTAGTCGCCAATATTCACATACTACGGAACAAGAGCAGCAGTCAAATATTTCTCATCATTCATCATGTGTATGGATGTAAAATAGAAAGCTTAGAGAAAAATACAAATACTGCCCTTAAACTTGAACATACACAAAACTAGAGTCTGGCTGTCTCCATCTGTTGATGGAAGAACACTCGGATTCAAATGAGCTTTAATGAGGTAAATAATTTTCTGCAAAGAGCATTGGAAATGTACATTTAAAATATTCTGAAATACATAAGCCTTGTGCATGCACTGTACTGCAGTCATGCAGCTATCGGACTCCATGCTTCCTTCACTTATGTTTGCAGTATGAACTAATGAGACGGACTAAACCTGTCTTTTGACACCATCCCTTCTGCTTTTTTTAGGTCACTATCGATTTTTTTGTTTTTCAGTACATGGTCCAGGCAGGCAGGCAGGCAGGACACTGCCAGGGTTATGTTTTGGTGGGAAGAACATGTGTTACTCCCAAAAGTGCCAAGTGAGTCAGATTAACCAGTTTTTGACCTGTGTATTCCTTGGGCATAACCATTCTCTTGGCACCCAGTGCTCTGTCTGTGTGCAGTGCTCTGGGTGCCGGCCGTTAAGGTGACCATCTTGAAAGGGTGAGGATTGACAGCTTGGAAATCCCAGGAAGGGAGGGTAACTAGCCCAGGAAGTGTGAGTTGTTGCTAAGAGAACAATTTCAAGGGATGGGAAGCACAATATTGGTACCCTGTGGCCATCCTTCCAGACAAAACAATTGTGAGGACCATGAGTGAGTGGGAAAGGCAGTCTAACCAAAACCTGTATCCAGAGAATACCTGACATTAGAAACTGTCCCTGGCTTCCAAGATCTTATAGGAGGAGGCTCAGTGAATTTCTCCTGGCCTGCTTTCATAGTTTTCTTGTGATCTTCATTTGGGGATCAAATGCAGGTTTGTTTTTTTTTCTACAGTCTATATCCGACTCTATTCTTTCTAGATAAGTAACTTTAGGTAATGCATTTTACCAAAACATTTTATATTTTCTCACCTACATGATGGATTTCCAAATGAGTTCCAATTTCCAATGCTGTTTCGAGAATTGTATTTACAAAGCCATAAAATTTTAGTGATTGAAATTAGTGTGTGTGTTCATACATATGAAGGCTTGCCTGTGAATGGTTGTCTAGCTGCTTGACTCACTGACTCACTGACTTCCCATCCTGTAGCTGGCAGAACCTTTGTTGTCCTAGAATTTTCTCTTTCAAAGGTGATGAGCTGTACTATATTTCCCCTTTTCTTTAAATGACATTTCTTCTCTGACCATGACACCCCAAACTCGAAGTTGCTTGACCATACATCAAGTTCTGTCTTCCTTTTGGGAAGTCTTGTAGGATCATTAAGATGATCATTGACGGTCTGTGTAAAATATGTGTAAAATACCCAGTGTATGTGAGTTGGAGGCATTTTCTTCCTGGCCATGAATAGCCCCCAGCCTTCATTTCCCCCAAGTAAGTCTGTCACATCAGTCTTCTTACTACTTTTCCAGTTGGTATTATTATCTTGAGCATAATCACGAACTGATTCATCTTCTGGTCCTCACTGTATGATAAACTTTGAAAGTGAGCATCTGGGTCTAAATTTTCAATTGCTCTTTGACTCTCTAGTTCAAGGGCATGGAACATGAAATGAATACTTATAAAGCATGATGTGACAGACAGTATCACACCTCACAAACATTATAAAGAAGAAAAATATCATTTTAACGTATTTGTCTTAAACAAAAACAAGGTTACTATTTTCTGGAAATGCACCCTGTTATTCCATTACATGATTTCTCTTAAACATTGTTATAACCTATAAATCATAATGCTTGTATGTTATAAACAAAATATTAGTCAGATTTCTGATAAAAAGAATTTGAAGCCCAGACTGGCTTAGCATATTTTCATAGCTTGTATTTACTTTTGCTAAAATAATTGAATTTGTAACAATTATAAAGCAAGCCAGATCTCTTTAGTGACGGGCATCGATTGCTACACTGCAGACGCTTTCTCTCATTGAAAATAAAGTGTTGTAGTCCTTGTGGCTCCTCGGGCAGACCTCAGTGCCTTCGGTGCAATAGCCATGCATCTGATGGGTGTATCAGGCTCTCCCGGAAGCCCCAGCTGTAACATAATCATTTGCAAAGCTTTCAAAAGTTAATTGCCTTGTATAACACAGACAGAAACAAATGTCTCTGCACTCTGGCAAAAAGGAAGTTGGGACTGAGAAGCAGGTACCTCTTTTCGGACAGCTCTGCGTCTGGTTGGCTTTTCTTTGTGATCAAGAAACTAATGAGGGAGGAACATATAGAATTATTGCCGTTAGCATGGCACATGCGTGAGACTCATGGAGTAACTGTCAGGGAACCTAACAGAGATAAGAAGTTTAAGGGGGGGGGGTAGTGGTTCGAGAGGATTCCTGAGCAGGCAGCGAGCACTTTGTCTTACAAGGGTGGATTTGGCTTATTTCAGTACATGGCAGGTAGAATCAAGAAAAGTGTGAGCTAGAAATAAGAGAACAAAAAAAATATCTTAAGGAAAATAGAATGGTTAGAGATTTTCACCATTCAACAGACAGTGTCCCTCTCTGGTCGGTGCATTCTTGAACACTCTTGGGCACATGTATCTCTCCACAGATTAACAGCAACTCTGGTCCCTGCTTTCCAGATTCAGCTCCTGCCTCTTACCATGTGCCTCTCTTATGGGTTTGTGGGTATTCTTTCTGTGACATGGAACTAAACCTCTAAAAGTGCCTTTTTCAGCCTTTTCTCCCCTTTTTATTTATTTGAGGCAGGACCTGCAGTGTAGCTCAGCTAAGCGTCCATCAGGCTCACATTTCTCCTGTCTGGTGCTCCTGAGCGTGGAGCTTGAGGCATTCACTAACAGACGTGGCCATCTTTTTATCCTCTCGTATGTTCCTCTGTTGCCCCGACTCTGTTCACATGGATCAGTCGATATGTCCTTCCTTCTGTGAAACTTGGCTGACGTTTGAGCAGCAATGAGTTACATCTCCCTTCCTCTCTCTTACGTATTGTGTAGCCTGCATCCGTCAATACAGCTTTCTAGTATAATCTGCTGTATGAGTCTGTTTATGTGATACTCTCTAGACTTACATTCTTAAGGACCTCCCTTCATCTTCAGACTGCAAAAAAAACAGCTGGGGTCCAGCACATGCTAGCTACTCAGGAACTGCTTTTTCATTAAAAAAAAATTAAGATAGCATTTTCTCCGACCTAGGGAACTTATACTCATATTCTCCCACTATGTCAATCAAGATTTACCTAAGAAGAGATGCAAGAGCATGCAGCTGCTATCATCAGTCAACATATCCATGGGCTTCCTCTTTCCAAGAAATATAAATACTATGAAGAAAATATTTTATTTGTATTTATGAAACACTTTGTTGGTTTAAGATAACTGTCACATTCACCAGATGTGTATTGTAACTTTTAGATAGAATTGAAGTGTTGATGGAGACATTCCTAATTCCTTCTTTCTCAAGTGAAGGCAAAGGAACTCTACTAAGGGACTCTACAGGAATTTAAAGAGATGTTATTTTTTTAAAAAAAAATGCATGAGATCCAAATAAATTCCTGGAGTTATATTAATTGATGAACTACAAAATTACATATTTTATGATATGAAATATTGCATGTTATAACTGAAGTACCATCCTTCAAGTTTACAAAAGGAACCCAGCACCTTCTCCTAGTGTGCTAAAATGATCTAATGCAGCAGACCCCTCCGCAATGTGGCACTGTGGCTGATCATTGTGTTTCTCACGAGTTCTTCCTGACCAGATGCAGACGGTCAAATCATCATTGCCAGCTTACTCCCTTTGAACTCCCTAAAGTGTCCGCTGCACACTTTGGCTCCAAGTTTCCTCTCTATAGCATCATCGTAAACCCCAAAGGGCAGTGACAGGAACATTGCGTATCCTTTTCTTTTAGAACGTACTCCCAGGCTTTCTTTGTTGTCTCTGTGTATTTTCACGGTGCTGTTTTCCCGTTAAGTGTTGGTGCCACCGTGAGTATGACTGGCATGTCCTTTCAGTGGCTCTGGAGCGTCATGGATGATACCCTTCTAGAGCTGACAGTCTTCTTATTAAACTTGTCGTTTCCTTTTTCTGTCTGTAGATACAGATCACTGAGAGAATAGACTTTTCTCTTTTTTCCCCTTTAAAAAAAAATCAACAGCTACTGATACTTAATTTTCCCCGAAGGCAGCGCATGTAGAAATCGGCTGCAACACTCTGCTAGCTCATCCTGGCATCGGTGGCTGGAGCTTGGAATGGTGATTGGTTGCCCCACTCTCACAGGGTTTGACCAGATGGTTAATTCTCTTCGGCAATTCTGAACTTGTCACACAGTGGTTCTTTTCATTTGTTCTAAGAAAGGTAATATTTTCACAAAATTTCATTAGCAATATCCACTCAGGCACTGGGATACTCACACCCGTCTCCAGGAAAGTCCAAAGACCAAGTGTCCTGAGAAGAAGCTCGCTGCTTCAAGTCCCTTTAAGGTCGCCATAGATTCCACGGGACAGCCTTTCTCTCCATAAATGTCAGCTGCTGTTGGTGTCTGTTTTTAAAACGCACAACTGGGAACTCTTTAACTCCTACATTAGACGCAGAGATGTGTTTCGAATTTTTGGGAGAAGAAAAAATATCGAGTGAACTTTGACCCATTTCACAGCTCATCATTACTTTCTATTTTTGTAAGACAAGTTGAGTTCTATTTCTGTAACTTCTCTGTGACTCCTCCATCCTTCCTCCCTAGAACATGTCTCATATATGACTTTAAACATGCATGCACCTGGTATACTGTTCAGTGCTGTGCCATTTCCGTGTTAGCGAGGACAATAAGCTCTCCAAAATTTATTCTTTTGTTTACTGTAAGTTGAAATCAAGCTAATAAAATCCTTCAGATGTGAATAAAAGAGGTTGGTGATGGATCGCTAGTAAAATGGAGAGGAGGGTGCTTTCAGAGCTGTGACCTAATCACACTGTGCAGAGCAGACTATACCCGGGAGGAGAGACCTCAGCCCACAGCTTAGGCTTTTACTCCAACTTGACAAAAACATTGAAAGCACCTTTGAACCGCCACTGTGCAAGTGAAAAACTATAGCAAAGGGTGCATAGCCAGGTTTGGGTGCTACGATTTGCAGAACCAGGTCTCCAGTCTTTTCCTTGAGAAAGGTTCTTGTGTATAGAAACCTCAAAGATAGAAGTTATATCTTCCAAAGATTTGACAAGAGTTCACCACAGAAGGAACATAGCACCCAAGAGTAGAAAAGCTGAACAAATGTAGACAGGCTTGTTTCTAAGAGGCAGCCATTGGAAAATAGGAAAGGAAGATTCAACCCGAATTATTAGATATTAACTTTGAGGTGAAAAGGTTCTGTCTGTAAGGATATATAATTTTATCATTTGAGAAGTTGCAATATGAGATGGGGCAGAGGGTAAACTCTTTCCTTGGGGGTTCCATTCAAGGTTAAGTGGTGGCATCCAAAGACTAACTAGCCATGCTATCACTGAGCCATATTACCATAGTCCTGTCTGAACTGTGTGTAACTCGGCTGGGAAATACAAGGTCAAGAATGAAATGATTTTGAAAAAAGAAAGCACTAACTATTGAGGACTTATGAGTGCCAGGCAGAATGCTTTCCTAGGTAGCAATCTTAAATTTAATACTATTCTTTTCCTATGTCATAGATTTAGCTAATGGGGAGTGTTGGGTTACTAACTAAGAATCATATAGTTAGTAAATGGCCAGTTGAGAACCAATCTGGCTTGATTCTGGGCATCCACAAGTCCATGGTTAAGCGTGTGCTCAGAGCCAACTAGTTCAAGTCTAGGCACTGTTGGGAATATTTTATCTGATTTCAACTGAGAAAATAGAAAGCTGACAAGTACTCTCTAAGGAAACCAGGCCATGGTTTATGGGATGAAATCACTTCTTTGAAGGATGAACTTCATCCTCTCCATATACTTAGGCAGCTAGGACCATACATTTTAATGGAGTCCTTTGGCTGCACAGGGCCTCCAGGGGGCCGTTTAGCTATCTCCTTTTTGCACCTGATGGATTTGTAAAGATTTTAAACACACTGGTAATGAGGTTTATGTCGGAGGGAAGGGGTCAGAGCTTTAGTATTACTATATGGGTTGAACTCTTAGGAAACAGATGGTCCCGGAAGAACTTCTGAAATAAAAAGAATATAAATCTCCTCTGACAGGAAGGGCCTGCCTTTTCTGTAGTTCATTTGACATTATTTCTCTGCCACTGAGCCAATCAGTTGTTCATTTTTCTTTTTTGCCAAAATGTGTCATCATTGAGAACAGACTCATCCACTCCCCAAATGAATGAGACACAAAGAGAATTTGACATTCTGTAACTTGAAATATAAATTGCATAATGTTTCTTAGAGGAAAAATAAGGATCTGGTAGCCGGAATTCTTAATTTCAACCAAAATCTACCAATTTTTCTATAACTTGACTCAAAGTATTCACACTGTTTTCTATTTTTCTAATGTCTCAACTGTTGATCTTGTAATCTCCACATTATAAATAATACTTTAGTAAATAAAATTTATTATTACTTTAGGAAAAGAGTTCAATTATTAATAGTTTCCGAAGGTGATTGTTTTGCCCTAATTTAATTGTATTATTTATTTCCTAATGAAGGCCCTGTGTTTGTTACTTGACTGTCTCATTATAGCACTGTTAAGACTTAATGCTTAGAAACCCAAGAGCTCTAAGGTTAATGAGAGCAGGTAAGCTAGTTATTAACAAGTACTTACTAGCCCTAAATCCTTTAGTAATCAATTTTCAAATTGAATGTTTTAATACATTATGTTTACAGGAGGGGAGAAGAGAAATAATTAATTGAATAGATAATAACTATGGCGTGCTGGGTATACATACATCTTAACTGATTTAGTCTGCATAAGAACACTGTCCATTATATCAATACTAACGAATGTTTACTGCTTTACACAGCAAGACTTGGGGAAGATTCTGATAAGACGGTGGTGACTGAGACTCCAAACTCATGAAACTTAAAAGCCAGCAAGAGCAGAACCTACCAGGGTCTACACCAGGTCCTCTGCATATATCCTACAGCTATTAGCTTAGTATTTTTTATGGAGCTCTTGACTGTGAGAAGTGAGTCTCTGACTCTTGTAGCTACTCTTGGGACTCTTCGCCTCCTCTTGAGCTGCTGTGACCAACTTTGATATGATGGCTTTTCTTTCATCTTATGTTTTATTTTATGTTTGGTTGCTATCTCTTGGCAGCTGGTTTTTGTTTGTTTGTTTGTTTGTTTCTAATGAGAGACCAAAAGGGAGTGATTTGGAGGGAATAGGGAGGAATAGAAGGAGGGAAAACTATAATCATGATATATTGTATAAGAAAGTAATCTATTTTCAATAGACTAAAACAAGCAACAAACCAAACAAAGAAAACTGAATAAGCCTTATCAGTAATGTGCCAGAATGTCCAGAGCATTGGAATAGGACAGAGAAGTTTGCATACTAATGTTTTAGTCTGAGTCTTGACCTCACTTCAACCTGGAACCCATGTCCCTTAAGAGATAAGCAGCCTTTGTGGTTCATAAATACAGCCCAGGCAGAGCCCGGGTGTCTTCCCCATATACAGTCATTCTGAGGCATAGGTAAGGATTTCATGGATGACCATTTTTCATGCTAATCTCTTAAACAAGTATATCTTGAACACGGAAATCTTCACACACACCTCTGTGTCTGTATACTGAAGTGCGGGGTGAGCTCTTTGCTGTGCTCTCTTTCTTGGATGATTCTCTGGCTACAGTAGCTTGGACATGGCCTTGAAGGATGTGTGTGGGACGAAGGTAGCAAGTCAAGGGAGGGGTGGTTTTCAAACAGCCATTGCTCTGGCATTCGGCCCCCCAGATTAAGCAAGCATATGAAGCAAATTTTTGGCAGACTTCAAGGTACTAGCATAATGAGTTCTTATTTATTATCATTGTTTTAATGAAAATGAGACATACTTTTTTTTAATCCAATAGAATACTATGCTTCCAATCCTCAAGATTACTTTGCTTCAGAGTATTTCAATTATTCTTGCACTACCGTAAGAGACAGCTACGGTAATGTCTTATTAAATCTTATTAACGTCTTATTAATTCTAGTAGCCAATGTTCCTGACTTGATATCGACACAGGTGCCCAAGCTTGTGCCTGACAAATCTGCTCCCTGCCCACTTGATGGTCTGTAATGGGAAGAACAATGACTCATTACGCACTTCACCTGGCTAACTCTGCTCTACCACCAGGCACATAGTGCGGCTTGGCGACAGGAACCCCAGCTTCATTACAATTCCAAAGGCACTGGATTCTGAATAATGATTCTGTGTCATTAACAAGCAGGAAATCCCAGGCCATTGTTGGAGCACGCGAATAATATCGAGGGTGGATGTCTTTGCTGGCTTTGATTGTTATTGAAGAAAAATACACCTGTAATGTGGCTTCCACTCCTCGTCTTAATTACCACGTGCAGTGTAAGCCTTTAAATACAATTACCTAAATCACATGTATTCATGAAGCATCATGGGAGGAAGCAACAAAGGAAGGTCACTAAGGTCACCCTGATCTGTGCACGTCATTCATTCACCTGAAACATGTTTAGTCAGCAGGCAGGCTTTGCCAGGTCCAGTCTCTGGCCCCACTGATAGGAAGAGGACCAGGGAGGAGGTAAAGAAAGGAAGCTAACCTTGAGCCTTCAGCAGGTACCTGGAGAGCAGCATGTTCGAGCAGCTATATATACTGGATGCCCCCTTGCAGGCTGCCTTTCTATTTCATTACTGTTACTCATGGGGAAAGGAATAGCAGAAATACATCCGAGGCTGCTGAAATGGCCCAGTTGTTACAGTGCTAGAATATGTGAAGACACGGATTCCATCCTCCAGAACCGTGACAAAGCCCGGCACAGTACTATACTCTTGTAGTCCTGGTTGAAGTGGCTAAAGGGGGATCCCTGTCCTGACATGCTAGCCACCCTAATTTGGCATTTTCTTGGCTCAGAAAGAGACCCTGTCTCCAAAACCAAGACAGATGACACCTGAGGAACAAGGCTAGAGGTTGATCTCTCGTCTTCACATGCAACCCCACGGATATAGGCACTTAGATGTGCAAGTGCTCATAAGTATGTTTGTGGACAGAAGCAATTGTGTACACACACACACACACACACACACACACACACACACACACATTGGGATGTTGAATATTAATCCCATGAAGGTTTCTTTTATTATTGAGGAAAATTGAGAAATTTTGTTACTTAAAAATTAAACTTAGACCGCAAGGGGTGCACCCACACACTGAGACAATGGGGATGTTCTATCGGGAACTCACCAAGGCCAGCTGGCCTGGGTCTGAAAAAGCCTGGGATAAAACCGGACTCGCTGAACATAGCGGACAATGAGGACTACTGAGAACTCAAGAACAGTGGCAATGGGTTTCTGATCCCCTTCTATGAACCTCAAAGCATCTTTGAGTGAGGCTGTCTCAGTCCTTTACCATAATTCCTGTATTCTAAGATGCCAAGTCACTTCTTAAGGATTTTCTAAATTCAGGATGAAGTTGGGAAGTATCTCTAAACTGACTGTGTGTATTTAATATAGAGAGTCTCCTTTTCCATAAAAAAAGCTGGTGAGAAACAGAGCTTCTCTGGTGGGCTGAGCAATTAAAAGCAATTGAAAACATTTCATGGTTGTGAAAGCGTTCTGTTTGACTCAGAACTGATCACAATATCCTAGCATTTGTACCCCACAACTGAGTAACACTGGCCCTGGATCTGAAGTCTAAATGAATGTTAGAAGTGAAGAAATTTGAATAGAGAATGTAAATACTGAAGTGTGGGGGACCAGTGACCCAAGCATGTGGGCAAACTAGGGCGTTCTCTGATTAAAAGACAGACAAACATGTAAGGGTGTGATTTGAGGTGTGCTGTCTCCCAGCTCCACCAGCTTGAAGGGATATACATTCCTGAAAGTTCGGTCCTGTTGATTACACTGTTGTCTCCAGGTGCTCTCCTGTCATATGTCTGAAAGTGACGAGAAGGCACAGCACACAGGCAACGTTACAATTGAGGGAAGAACAATCCTGGGGAACAAGAGACACAAAATGCCAACAGAGTCTGAGCTGGGCACGGGCCTAGGACAGAGAGTTCTAATGCTGAGGGATTCTTTGCCCTGTTTATTTAGCAGGTTCCTTGACTTCTGCACGTCAGCACTGTGGTGTGTCATCAAGGTGCCCTCTTCCAACCCTCCCATGCCCTTCTGCAAGCAGCGTCTGCTCCGATGGCCGTGCAGTCATCCTAAGATGAACTCACGTGTGCCTGGAAGAGAAGCACACATGGAGCCTCCCTTTTTTCTCTTCATCTGCGGATTATTACTGTATATTATGCCATCACATAGTAGTTTTGATGTCACGTCTAAATCTCAGTTTATTAAAGAATTCCAGGCACAAAATGAAAGCATTTTAGCTATAATTATCCCTTTTAAAGAGAAGGTTCATTTTTATATGTGGTCAGGATAACTTAATATGAATACTGTGGCTATTGGATAGCTATTGTCCTGCAATCAGGACATTTATTTAGCAATGTATTATCTGTTAGGCATCATCAGTGTGGAGGAGAAGGAACATGACTGCAAACCCAAACAAGACATGAACACAGATATTTATGAAGATCCAGTTACTGGTTAATCATCTAAGTGAGTTATTTTAGGTTAGCATTACTTGTTTTTCATTTACTCTTCTTAAAATGAAGCTTGACCCTTGTACACCTGATCTCTATGAAGCCCCAGTCAAATCAATATTAGTCTCATTCAATATTTTCCAAATCATGAGTTGTATCAGGAGCCTTTTTCATTTAGCACAAGTTTTCATTCAGAGAAACACAGTGAATGTGTCTTGATTAAACAATCTTAAAACCACTAGTGTGTATCATGGAACACCCTGGAAGACAATCCCCTTGTGTTGCTTAGAGGCAGAAGAACTGTTCCAATGATTCTCCTCACAAAATTTCTATAAGACCATTAATGGAAAACATTTCCATTATTTCCAATAAGTGTAAAATTCAAAGGCTATTATTTTCATTATTAACTAAAATACAAATGATTTTTAAAAATATTGCTATGTGATTTGTTTCCCTGGACCTTTTGCAGGTTTTCGCACTCTACCCTCAATAAAAGCTCATTTAATTCCATTTTACAAATGAGACATTCAGATTGCTCACCCTGCGTATAAGTCATGTCTAACTGCTGGTCCAGTCTGCGCCGTGTTCCAGACTCTGGGAACTGTTGACATTTACTCTGCGCTTTAAAGTGTGTAATATAAATAACGGCCTCCCTGAGGTGTGTTAGGTTTGGCAGTGCCCGCAGTTGGTAATTGGGTTGGATGGCCAGTCTGAAAGCACCAGTCTGTTGGCCAACTTTCCTGTTTGACCAGGGAGTCTTTACTGGGCAGTTCTGCCTGGGAGAGGAGGGAGACGAGAAATGGATGAAACCGCTCTGCTGGATTAAACCTGAAATGCTATTTGGAGAAAAAAATGTTCCTGGGCTGAACTCAAGTCCTTTCATTCACGACTCTACACACGTCATAAATCAGCCAGAAGAGAGCTATTTCCATATTTTAAATTGCTGCAAAAATCTCTCCAACTTCCTCATTTGGCAGATAAAGCTTCAACATTATGTGAAGCTGTGTATGTGGAATTTCAATGCCCACTGTGGGAATTGTGCTGACTCACGTGGTGGGTTGTTGACGCTCTTCGAATGTACAACCAGAGCCTAGTTTGTAGCAGGATATGCTCGTGTCTGTAGTTGTTTATTACTGAAATACTTCCAAAGTTCTGTCTTACATGTAAATGACCCCTGTGGCTATTGAATAATGTATTGGTCCTAGCTACTATCTAGTCTGGAAGTTCAAAACCTGTCTAAAATGGCTTCTCATAACATTTTAGCCATCCTAGTACATAATTTGTATTACAAACTTAATGAATCTTTCAAAGTATTGAAAGCTAGGATTTAAAAATAAAATCATGAGACCAGACAGCAAATATTCCAATACCATTTTACAAAAACATAAATGTTTTTGAAAACATTAAATGTATTAAAATAAATATATGAGCAATGAAATCCTGAAATGAAGTCTGAGCATTCATGAATGTGTGGACATGTTGCATGTTAAATCAGAAAATTTTGACAGCTACATGTTAAAAGCTTAAAAACCAAAAACTTACTAAACATTAACGCTGACAAAGTGAGTTCCATTCTTTGTTATGTTAATGTGTATTTTTGGCTACCACAACATCTTGTTTATTTGACATAAAAGCTTAACACATATACCTCACACTTAGTAGAATTCCCTTGTGGCAAGAAGCATAAGATACCCAATGTTATTCCCCACCATGATAAGTAAAAACGTAGTGTAATGTCAGCATGAGATGTCTCTTGTTTCATCTTATCTTTTTCTGGAAACTGGGAGATGAGCTCTAAAGAAACCCCACTATTATTTCAGTTTTGGACACCTTTGTGGTGTTTGTTTGTACATGGGTTTGTGTCTGAGGGAAAGAGGAGGAAAGGAAGGCAGAGCCACTTGCTGTAACGGATGTGACATATTGGATAGTGGTCTGGAGAACACGGATTTTATTTCAAAGGTCAGCATCCCCATTGTGAGAAAAAAAAAATTCTCTGTGCTAAATACTAATGAGGCTTGTTTATCCAGTGGGTGAAGTGAGGCCAATATTAGATTAAAGCAGGATCGCAGAACGTTCCTATTAGGCCGGAAGCGTCTCTGGTACAAACGTGCTAATATGGAGTGACGAGCTTGTATGAATGCTCTCTCTGCATTGCTGAGGTGAACAGGAACCACCATCACAATGGGGAGAAGTCATTCACTTTTTCAAACGTGCAAGTAACAGAGGCTGGTACCTTGCAAATTGTGACTGTAGAGTCCTCTCGTAGAGGCCTTTGGAAAATCAAATTGTGACTGTATAGTCCTCTCGTAGAGTCCTTTGGAAAATCAAATTGTGACTGTAGAGTCTTCTCGTAGAGTCCTATGGAAAATCAAGGAAACCCTTGAAAACGCAGCTTTCAAGGCCATGAGTTGACTCACATATTCGCCAACTAGTTTCATTTCTACGACTTTACTCTCAGTCTGCTTTCCATTTGTGTACAAACCCCTCAAGCCCTTCTTCCTTCCTCATTCCCCTCTCACCGGCCAGCTTTATAAATACCATCTATCCCGATCACTGAGCCCACTGACATTGATTCAACAAATGTCTCGAAAACCAGGCATTGTTCTTGGGACGCATGATGCAATTCCCATGAGCGATGGAGTCATGATAGGACTTTGAAGGACTGCACTGAACAAAAGCAAAAGGAAGAGCTGTGTCTCCGTGGAGTGATGGAGGAAGGTCATTGGCTAATAAAGGAACTGCCTTGGCCCATTTTATTGGTTAGAGGATAGGTGGGAGGAGTAAACAGACCAGAACGCTGGGAGGAAGAGGAAGTGAGCTCAGTCTCGACAGCTCTCCTCTCGGGAGCAGACGAGAGGGACGCCATGTCCAGCTCCCGGGATGAAGCTCCGACCCAGGATGGACATAGGCTAGAATCTTCCTGGTAAGCGCACCTTGGGGTGCCATACACAGATGATTAGAAATGGGCTAAATTATTATGTGAGAATTAGCCTAAAAGAGAATGGGCCAAGCAGTGTTTAAAATAATACAGTATCCATGTAATTATTTTGGGTAAAGCTAGCCGTGGGGGCGGCCGGGTGCCGGGGATGCAGCCCCGCTGCCCCCTATTACTACAGTGGAGAAATAGGAGAAGATGTCACAGTCCTTGCGAACAGGGCTTGCTAAAACTGCAGGGGTGAGGTGGCACCTACCGATGTGGGGATATGTGGAAGTAGATAGAGATAAAGCTCAGAGGGCTAGAAAGATTCACACTAGGGTCACAACCAAGAGCTTGACCTATTACTGAAGGAGTCTCTGCTCCTGGAAGGTCTCCGTAGAGCCTGCAGGATTTAGTCTGTGAAGGATGGACGAGACAGAGACCACAGGCAGACACACATGTTGGTCGTTTATAACACTTCATTCCCAGACCTGAAACTGCTAACGGTAGAGGTTCCATCACCTGTATTTTTCTTTCTACTGAGTAGATCAGTGGTGGTGAGAGTCACAGGGGCAGCATATGACAGGAGATGCAAATAATTATGAAGCAACTGAAAAACAGTGATCTTTATGAAAGGCATCGATGAATTAATGTAAGTAAAACTCGTGATAACTGTCCTCACACTCTGCACAGATGGCTAATTCATTGTAGAGATCAACTTTGGCTTTGAGAGCCATGAAGCAGGATGCCCAGATGCGGCTATTAAGTTGCCGGTTCTAACAAATGTATTTTGTTTTACAAGGACTTAATGAGATCCATTATGTCTAAGGAAGTCCAGGGTTTATAGTGGTAAAGCTGAGGCGGCAGAGAGCATAGCTGTGTGTGTCTGTCTTTGCCTGCTTCATTAGCTGCCTTTGTATGTGTGGGAAGAAAGCATAAGAGCTTGGCCTTCGAAATCTGAGAACTCCTGGGAGACAGAATTCGAGCGGTGCTCAGAATCCGGCTAGCTGGTGCATCAGCGCTGTCTCTCTTGAGGGCTTTCCTTTTAAGGTTGCCAGGTCTGTGAAGATGATCTTGAAGATAATGTTATTTGGCCTTCAGGAGCTTACAAAGGGGAATTGTTGAAAATGAATACCTATTTTTAAGAAGTCTTTTTTTCCCCTAAAATCAGTGGTATTTGGTGATAAATTGAATGCTTCTCAGTAAATTGAACATATCATGATCTCGATAGAGGCTTCGGACTGAAAAAAAATCATAAAACGTGGGACCTTTTATAGGTGAGCTATTTCTGATTCTGAAAGCTCCTCCAGTCTAGAGAAGAACACTGTGCTAAGGCGGGCTCCTTTCTTTTGTGTTCCAAATGACATGTTCTACACCTCAGGAAATCTGCCTGCTTCGCTCACAGATTACTAATATTGGTTCCTAAAGAACAGGAATGTGTTCAACCATCTGCTGTGAAAAAAAAAAACACAATATGCATCTAGAGGAAGACCACAGATCCAGTGTCTCGATGCCAGACAGTGGTTTGCTCATGGGAGCTATGTGTCGCCTTTCGCTCAGCTCTCATCGTCAAGACGAAGTGAAGAGTTTGACAGTACCATTAGGGAAGATTCGCAAGTCATGAGGGGCTTGTGGTGCTTAAAGGTGGTTTTTTTTTTTTGTCTATCTTATTTGCTCACTTATTTTTCATTTTTTTTCAACAAAAGTTGTTTGTTGAGTCCATATTCCTTGTGAGTTGTTCTTTGATGACCTAGATCCATTGTGAGTGTTCTCTCTTGCCATTTCCTTTGGAAGGAAATTAGAAAAATGATAGCCTTTGGAAGAAGGAAACGTCATGTCTTGTTAGTAGACTGCCAGGTATAGGCAGACTGCTCATTCGTTTGCAGCCATCCAGTCCTGAATAGCCACACAGAAATTGTATTAATTACAACACTGTTTGGCCAATGACTCTATATTCCTAGCTAGCTCTTACATCTTAAATTAACCCATTCCTATCAATCTGTGTACTATGTCCTACTGGTAACATTCCTAAGATTCTGGTGTGGCCTTCTTCAGAAGCTACATAACATCTCTTTGACTCCATCTTTCTCTCTCTCTCTCTCTCTCTCTCTCTCTCTCTTCGATTTCCCAGCTGGCTTTGCTCTGCTACACCATTGGCTGAAACAGCTTCTTTATTAACCAATGGTAATAAAATATATTCACAGCATACAGAGGGGAATCCCACATCATCTCCCCCTTTCTGTATAAATAAAAAGGAAGGTTTTAACTTTAACATATTAAAATTACATATAATAAAACAGGTATTAAGAATTACAGTGCTTTCACTGCTGAAGAACATCATTCTTGGAAAAAGACCTCTGCTTTTCCTGTTTGGTTTTCAGCTTCTCGTATTAAAAGTTCTGGCTGATGAAGCCCTTTCCCTCAATGATGTCAGCAGGATTTCACTGACAGTAAAGGAGAATTTAAATTGTGAAGGCAAGCCTGTGAAGTCCCCACCCTCTTCCATTTTGAAAATGTGGATGCCCATGAGTTTTTGATTATGGTTTTGTGACTACCCAAAGATTCTTGGCCCCGTGATTACAACTGAAGTGTTCAAATCAGTACATCAGTCATCAAATGAGAGAGAAAGAGATACAAGCCTGTGTCTGAGCAGCTCAGTGAGACTCCTGTTGCTCTGGGTTTTATTGTTTGTTTCTTTGTTTCTCGTGTGTGTGTGCACGTGCATGTGTGCATCTTTCTTTTAACTTTACTGACAACCCCCTTCTCTGGCTGAATGTATAGTTAGCATCAAATCAAGTGTTGACTTCATGAGTGCAGAACATCTCATAGTTCAGTAATCACCGTCTAATGCCGCCTCTTTGTTGCTGAAATCTGCACCTTCAGAAAATGTGGGGACCCGACAGCATCACAGTGGATAGCCACACCCAGAATTATATGTACAACACTAATTAGAGTCAGTGTGTTATTAAATTAAAAAAGAAACAGTTTTAAAAGAGGACACTGCCTCGCACCGTGCCCCCGTGTCTGCACTCTGTGTGCTGGCACCCAGTTCGCTAGCTTCAGGCAAGGGGCTGGAGGTTAAAATATACAGACACACACAGACTGAGAGACAGCGACATGGGTCATCCTTGAATTCCCAAGAATGCCCCCTTTATTTTGTTCAGGGGCAGATTATATAGAGATAGCCATGCCCCAGCCAAACCCACCAGAAACTACTCTCCTGCCATCAGGAACTCCTGAAAGTCTCGTGCTCAGAGCAGCTGTTGGCACTCAGATAGGGGATTACAAGAAATTCAGGATCTGGGGTTTCACTACTCCCAACAGGACACAAAGTTAGGGAAGTCAGAAAATGGAGGCAGGTCTGAGGAGAGTTACAGGGAGGAGTTTGGGTGAATATTATAAAAACATGTTATGAAATTCTCAAATTAATAGAAATATTAGAAAGTAAAGAAAATGGTGCCTTAGATTTATCTAACATCAAATAGCTCAAACACATTTTGAATGCTTTGATGATTCAGAGTCTTATTTCTATCATATTCTGAACATATATGACATGTGTCAGATATTTGGTTTAGATAAAATCATCAAAAAACATGGAAAAATGTAGAAATGAAACAGAAGGAGCATGAAGTGCAGAAACATGCTCTGTTGGCTGACCCGTTGTTTGGTGATATTCTGGATAAGGCAGAACCAACTCCAGCCTGGGCCGTTACCAGTGGAGGAACTGGAGGAATTGAGGCTTCCACTGAAGTGCTGACAGAATGGGGACACAGGTACCAGAATGTGTTCTGTATCTTCAGTCTAAAAGCAGGCATTATTTGTCCTCTTGGATAAGTCGATTAGCATACTATATAATATCTTCGATAAGACAAATATTGACAACAGTGTGTGTGTAAATTATTTTAAAGTATAACTGTTTCAGTGACTAGGGAAGAGTTATAGCTACAGGCCCACACGTTAAGCTATAATAACATACATCTATCATTATCCATCTCCTGGCAGGTTTCAAATGAATACTTAGCACTGTAAAACTTATTTATGTATTTATTTATGTATTTAGAGTAAGCAAGCATAATAGTGGCTTCTAGTGACATTTTACCAAGAAGGTTGTCTTCAAAGAGCTTTGATCTTCAAAAATTAGTTCTGATTTAGCAAATTATGTATGTGTCCTGGGCATTTAATTTCATCTCACAAACCATTAACGGCAGAGCTAAACATTACCTCAAATGTCATTGTTATGGGGTTTTATTGTTATGGTCATTATTATTAATATTATTATGTGTGTATATGTTGCTAATTTAAGAAGTTGGCTGAACTAATGTTTTCAGGGTAAAACATGAATATATTAACTTTCTTTCACTGTAGACTACTTGTTCTGGAAAGTGCCCTCCATCTGCCAAGAGCAAGCACTCAATAGGTATTTACAGTGTGCCATCCAAATACTGATGATTATAAAGATCATAAGTCAACATCTAGAATATTAAAAATACTGAAATTATGTCTTTTTATTTTACCAATCTTCTTAACACAGTCACTTCTTTTTTACATCTTAGATTTAGGAATAGTATTGATAACTGACTGATATGAGTTATTTAAAAACCACAAAGTCTATCACATAATTTCAGAAAACATGCCATGTGGTTTACCCTTGATAACACTTTGAACCCATCGATAAGAGTGTTGCATCTTTGTAGATGGCAAAAGTCCTCAGGCCAACATGCATGAACATCTGTACCAGCCCTGGACACTAACATCACACATGAGCAGTAACGTTCTGTTAAAGTCCTGAGGCCAACATGCATGAACATCTGTACCAGCCCTGGACACTAACATCACACATGAGCAGTAACGTTCTGTTAAAGTCCTGAGGCCAACATGCATGAACATCTGTACCAGCCCTGGACACTAACATCACACATGAGCAGTAACGTTCTGTTAAAGTCCTGAGGCCAACATGCATGAACATCGGTACCAGCCCTAGACACTAACATCACACATGAGCAGTAATGTTCTGTTAAAGTCCTGAGGCCAACATGCATGAACATCGGTACCAGCCCTGGACACTAACATCACACATGAGCAGTAACGTTCTGTTAAAGTCCTGAGGCCAACATGCATGAACATCGGTACCAGCCCTGGACACTAACATCACACATGAGCAGTAACGTTCTGTTAAAGTCCTGAGGCCAACGTGCATGAACATCTGTACCTGCCCTGGACACTAACATCACACATGAGCAGTAACGTTCTGTTAAAGTCCTGAGGCCAACATGCATGAACATCGGTACCAGCCCTGGACACTAACATCACACATGAGCAGTAACGTTCTGTTAAAGTCCTGAGGCCAACATGCATGAACATCGGTACCAGCCCTGGACACTAACATCACACATGAGCAGTAGCGTTCTGTTAAAGTCCTGAGGCCAACATGCATGAACATCGGTACCAGCCCTGGACACTAACATCACACATGAGCAGTAACGTTCTGTTAAAGTCCTGAGGCCAACATGCATGAACATCGGTACCAGCCCTGGACACTAACATCACACATGAGCAGTAGCGTTCTGTTAAAGTCCTGAGGCCAACATGCATGAACATCGGTACCAGCCCTGGACACTAACATCACACATGAGCAGTAACGTTCTGTTAAAGTCCTATTGCTCTACTGGTGGAAGCAGAGCTCCTCACACTACTCTTCAGATAGCCACATGTAAAAGAGGGCAGCCCAGACCAGTGGGACGAGAAGATGCCATATGCTCCTCTTTGCAATCGGGGCCTGCCTGGGTGCCCAGAAGGGCAGTGAGGAATTAGAAGGAAGTCCACAAGCAAAGCTTGAGCAGAGGAACCTGGGACACTTTATTTCTGGTCTCAAACCATATAGAGTATGATAGTTTCTGCCGTCCTGTATGGAATATACATCTGTATATTCATAATACGCATCACATATTCATAAGATGGATACATGTGGTTTTGAAGTAAATTTTTTAAACTCGTTTTTAAACATGTCTTGTTACTTTTTTGAGATTAATACAACTACTCCTTTTCCCTCTGCCCTTTCCTTCCTTAAAGCCATCTACAAAGCACTCCACCTTGCTCTCTTTCAAATGCATGGCCCCTTTCTTCTTGAATTTTAAAAATAATTTTAGTAAGCTGTTTAGTCAGCGGTGATATGTTAAAATGCATGTTTTGTTGGTTGATTAGCTGGCTCATTGGATGGTTGGTTGTTCGGAGACAAAGTCCTCTCACAGCCCAGTAAGCTGTCCTTCTCAGTCCTTCTGCCGGAGTCTCTTTAATGGTCGGGTTGCAAATCGGAGCCATCATCTGCCACTTCGTACTCTTATAAAATGCACAGCTGCTGGATGGCAAGTTTCTCACCTCAAAAGTGATAAACAGCCATATAAAGTAGTTTCCTTTTTGTTGCACTAAAATTGACTATTCCGTGGCATGTCTATTTGACTATTTTGTTAGATATGTCATAGATGATAATACATAGTCTTTCATTGTCACCTTAAACTCCTGATGAAAATTTAAAAATTATTAATTTCATCAATGATGCAATTGCTCATAATCTCTTGGGTGTATCATTAGCTGGGTTGGATTATTGATCACGTAAGTGGGAAAATGTTTGTAATTACTCCATTGAGCACTAAATAAATAATTACCATGTGCCAGCAGATGGACTATAGTTGTACATGTCTTCCATGGAACAAAGTAGATTACCACATCTGTTGGTGTAAGCAGCATCTGCTACAGTAATACTTCAAACTTTCAGGGTCTTAAAGCAATAAAGAATCTTTTCATCATCCCATCCCTGTTCTGAGTAGGAAGAATTCTGAGAAGGAAGAGACACTGTCCCTTCTGTCCTCATTCTCCTGAATCCAGAATCTCACCACTCATTTGACTGAGGGGAAGACAGAGTTCTGGCCAGTCCAGAAGGGTAACTCAGAGCTCTGTGCTGAAAGTCACAGACATTGCAACTTGATGCACAGGACAATTTATTTGGCCCCATTAATCCATAAGGGAGCCAGAAATGGCAATGCTCCCTACCATATGTCAATAAATAAAAGGTCTTTCAAAGAATGTAAGCAGCTCTCCCCATCACATGTGTGAAGTTACCATGCATTTCCCCCGCTGGCAAATCTCTTCCCTCTGTGTAGAGGGAGTGACGACAGCAAGTGACATCAGTCAACATCAATGACAGACATGATGCTCTATAAATGCTTTTTTCTACAGTCACATATCCCAGGGTGAGAGACTCTTAATCTCTCTAGGGATTCCTTCACCTAGCTTCTTTAGATCTTAATGTACTCCAGCAAAAACAGAAAAGTTTAATATATAGTTTTCCTCCTGAATTTTCATGAGAACATTGTTGAGTGACTAAATTGTGACATTTATAATATTTGATCGTGTTGTTATTTGTAAAGCACACTTAGCATATGTGTAAAATGCTACAGTCTCACAGATTTCATTACTCCCAAGATTAAACTGAAATTGTGAGGGATCCTAATCCCAAACTGTTCTGAGCAAATAGCAGTGAACCCGTATGTGCTAGACAACTGTTACTCATGTACAGATTTCCCCCTGCTCTGCCCTCTTCTGGACAGCATGGAAACTACATTTCCCAGAATCTCCTGTCCTTCCAGCTCTGTTACACTCATCAAATGTACCCATAGAAGAATGGTAGTCCAGAAAAAGAAGAGAAGCCGGGGTATTTTTCCCCTCACTCTGCCCCTTGAGTTGTCCACAGCAGTGATGTAGCTACTGCAGCTCCCAACAGTTCTCCTGTTATCCCACACATCCCTGGGGATTCTGGCTTCTGCTCTCCCTTTTATGCCTTAGGTATTAGGAACACTAGGGGCTCCCTTTGCTAATGTCTGGATAATCACTCTTTCCTCTTTTATTTCCAAGCCCCTCTGTCACCTGTAATAACTGTTTCCCTGTACTGAATACAACGCCCTTCCAAACCACTCTGAGTCCAGAATGGTTTCTGGTTTCTAGCTAATCCCTCACTAATGAGACAGCCCCAGACTGTCACTGGAAGGTCTCTGATCCTTGCGCAGCTCTCATGGTTCAAAGGTTGTATCAGCATTAAGACTGATGAAGTCAGCCATAAATGGAAAACACGGTGGTCCAGGGATGGGCAACCAGTCATACTCTATTTCCAAGCAAAGTAGTTAACTTCCTGTATTTCTTTACCTTGTTTCCAATATAAAAGATCTGGGCTGTTATCATGCAGGAACATGAAGGAGTCTCAGACATATCCTGCTAAGTAAAGAAGGCAGGCACGGAAAAGTACTTTCAGGGCAGTTTCATTAAGGTTCATGTAGATGAGTCTAGCTTGTGGAAATAATAATAATGGCTGTGTTGATGGAGGAAAGGAGTGGAGTGGAAGCCAGCAGATGTTCTAAGGAGACCACAGCTGCCTCGGGAGCTTTTGACTTGGGTGTACATATATGGCAGTTCTTACAGATACCACACTCTGGATGTGAGTTTTTGTGTTTGGTATAATTATACTGAAATATGTATACAGTAAAAATAAATCACTGGGAAAGGTAATGACTACATATTTATTTGGCTAAGCTAGGGGTATAGGTTGTGTGTCTCAAAGATCTTTACTTCTAAAATTCAGATAATCCCTGTTGAAGAAATTATATAAGCAAAAGAGAAAGAAAGGGCAAAGGCAAATGAAGGTAGTCTAAAAGGGGACCCCAGTAATTCTACAAATCTACATATTAAATTCTTGACTATGAAGAGCATAAAGTACCTTTATGGATTTGAATATTAGGTCCAGGTATGACTATCTCTGAGAAACATGTGATTTAAGCCCCAGTTCCTGATTTGCAGCATGTAAAGTGCAGACATAATACTGTCTTATCCAATGGATCGTTATCAACATTCTATGAAACAATGAAATTACAACTTTCAACACTCTGCCAGGCACACCAGTCATGATTGGTCATGGTGATATTTGAGGTGATGGTGATAATGGTGATGATGATGATGATGATGGTTGTGGTGGTGATGGTTCTGATGGTGATGTTGATAATGTTGATGGTGGTGATGGTGATGATGATAATATGATGATGGTGGTGGTGATGGTGGTGATGATGATGATGATGATGTTATTGGTTATAATAGTGATGGTGGTGATAGTGAATATGGTGATGATGATTGTGATAGACATTTTCATATATATAATGTGAAAATTTGTACATTTTTAAAATGAGTGTGTTGAATCTGATTAGCATGAACTTTGCATGCCACTTTCCATATTTTCAAAATTTATGGTTAATATATATTTTATATTATGTACAAAACTTTACATATAGTATGTAAAGGTTTATTAAGTAGACCTTTTCATTAAATAATGGAATGGAATTCTAGTAAATAATGGAATCACATTTATGGAACAAATAGACCATGATATATCTAACTAGTCTTCAAGTCAACTTTAAGGAAAGTCAGTCTTTCTCTGTGAGATATTTTAAGGATTTTTATCTTGTTACAAAAGTAGGAAATGCTTCTGTTACTCCTTCATAATGGAACTTTGATCTTGAGCCTCATCCTATTCAGAAAGCCTAGTTTTTTAAATTTCATCTTAGCAACTAGAACCCTAAAATTTCCATTGTTAGCTGCTTTGTTTTTGGGTTTCTACCATGAAGCAAAGATAAGTAAACCATGTGCTGAAAGAAAGGTCTAAGTCTAGTACCAACACCAAACCACCATGTCGGAGAGGGAACTGTAATATGCCTAGCAAGTCCCACAACACAGCTTCAATAGACATTGCTGAGTGTATAAATATTGCCTCAGAATTGTCAGAGGTAAAATGGCAACAGAAGCCAGGCTTCAAGATTTGATCTGAAAATTAGAATAGGAAAACCTATAAAAATATTAGCTAACATAAACATGAAAGCAAACAACACCCTCAAAAGAACAAAAACAATGCATGTTAAAGTACTGCAGAAGAACAAGAGCCCCGGCTGTTTCCTTTCATCATTGAAGTGGACCTAATGGGACCAGAGCACATTTCCATGTGCGCATAGCCACGCTACAGCCCAGCAGTAAATGCTGAAATTACTTCCTAGGAATGAGTGAGGATAACACCTTCCCAGGCTGTTTTCATAACGTATTGACTGTTAAGTGCTTGAGAAATAATTTGTTTGTTTTTGCAGCTCATAGTTTAACGTAATGAAGCACTACTAAGCTGAATAACTAGACAAGAGACTCTTTAGTTATGGGGAATTATATTCTGAATTAATGAATTGCAAATTGTAAGCCGATCCAACACCCATAAATATTGTGAAGGAAGAAGTAGCAGTCTTACCTACACAAATTTTCAAGGCAAAATTATTCTGTGACGAGAAAAAGATTTAGAGTATAATTAGGGATCCGAAAATATAAGTACTTAAGAAGAAACTCACCATATGTTTAAAATTATCCGAGCCTGCATTTATGATCTGTGATAAGTATATATTTTCTGGAATGCAGAACCCTTAAAGAGGTTTTCTCTGTTATTTTTATGCTATTATTGTACAGCTCACCTTTAGCAATTCATAATGAGCTTTAAAAAAATAAAGGTTCTCATTTTGTGTATGTGCTAGTTATTTCTTCTACACAGAAAACGCACTAACTCATTGATGAAAATAAAAATAATTTAAATTGGCAGATTTAGTAGACCATATTCTGGGAATATTTTCATAACATGCAGCTGTGGGATTCCAAATACAGATTTGTATTCAGGTCTGAATGTGGGAAATAGAGGTCTTGGGAACGTGTGATTTGATTAAGGAAAATCTGTAGTTATAATAAATTCTTTGTCAAAATAGACATAAAAACAATAAATAAAAGGGAAAGTTCTGAATTTGGAATCAGGGCCTTGACTCTCAATGTTGCCTTAGTTCCTCAAGCAATACAACCCTGGCAAGGTTGGGGTATCCTCTATTGTCATGTGTCTCTTCAAGAAATATTTTGCTCATATTCACCCCCTCTCTTAGACAGTATCCTGTTGCTGATCAACAAATGCAAGAGAAAGCATTTTATTGGGGGTTTGCTTACAGTTTCCGAGGCTTTGTCAGTTAGCATGACAGTGTGGTGCATGGCAGCATGCAGGAAGGCGCTAAGTCGTAGCTGAGAGCTATGCATCCTGATCCCTAGGCACAGGGAGACTCTGGCCTTGGCATGGGCTTTTGAAAGCTCAAAGCTTACCCCAGTGACATGAAGAAATCCTTCTAATCCTTTCAAATAGTGCCACTCACTGGTGAATAACCGTTTAAATCTACGAGCCTGTGGAGCCGTTTTTATTCAAACCAGCACAGCCCCCGTCCCCTCCACTTAACTCTTCCAAGATCCACCCTACCTCTCTGTACCCCTCTATCTTCATTCATATCTTTAAAAAATTGATAACTCATAAACTCCAGTTTGTGCTGTCTACATATTTCTGGATGTGATGCCAACCACTGGATTTTGTTCAATAAACAGGATCCAAACCCTTAAAGAAAATGAATTTCCCTTTTCTAGAACTCATCAACTGTCTTTAGTTTCTGAGGAGCGGAGGCTCAAAATAGCCTCCCACTTCCGTGTTCGAGTGTTAACTGACTTGACCTTATGCTTGTGACCAGAGCTGCCGGGAGTTGTACATGCAGCTGTTCTGTTGCTCCCAGAAGACACTGCTTCACTTGACTCTGCTCGGTCTCTGAATCTTGCCATCTTTCCACTGTGTGGTAGTGCCTGAGATTTGAGAAGGGGCCATCATGTAGATGTCCCGCCTGTGGCTAAGCTCTCCATAGTGCACCTTGACTAATAGCAGGCCTTTGTAAAGAAGAAAATGAGCCAGCAGATTAGAGCCAATCATGGAACTGATACCGTTCTCCAAAATGTTAGTACAAACAATAAATGTGTTATGAAAAATAAAGTATTTTATAGTTCATTAATTTAGAAAATGATTAATATGTGCACAAAAGAAGAGGGAAGAGGAAAAGAGGGGAAGCAAGGTTTATGAGGGAGAAAGAGAGAGGAGAGAGGGGTTGGGGGAGAGAGGGGTTGGGGGAGAGAGGGGTTGGGGGAGAGAGCGATTTTTAAAGATTTGATTAAAGGGACTAAGTCCTGCTTGTAACTTTGTTTGACTTTGTAGTCCTCCTTCAACATTTGTGTATGCATGTGTGTATGCATATGTATATGTATGCGCCTGTGTATGCATGTGTGTGCAGGCATGTGTGTGCATGCATGTGCATGTGTGTATCTGTGTGACATATACATGTTCATGCTCATGTGTATAAAGCACACCGAATGTGTACATGAAGTCCATGTAGGTTTTCTCCCTTCACCTCTATCAACTTGTTTTTTGAGGCAGGATCTCTCGCTGATTCAGCTAGGCTGACTGGCCAGTGAACTCCAGGGGTCTTAAAATAGAGCATGAATGCACACTGAAAATCTCATCAGGATTCCTTTTTCTGAAGACCATTGTATAAGATGGATCTAGAATTCACAGAGTGTGGCAGGCAGTGGCAATTAAAGAAGAATGGCTTTAAAAAAAAAGAAGTTGTAATTTCCAGGAATGACAACTTCATTTTTTGGTCAGATTTCGTTGTTCCTGAAATTGCACTGATGAAAGGTACTGTCAACTTGGAAATAAATATCTGACTTTTGCATTAGTACTCTCATGTGTCAATCATGCTAACTGTAAGTCCCTGGAATAACCTTTGCCAGGAAATGGAGTCCTCACTGTGGCCCAAGCAGAGGACCTAGAAAAGGGATGGGAACAGGAATCCAGCCATGACTTCACAGCCCTGTCTTAATTTCCATATATATATATATGTGTGTGTGTGTGTGTGTGTGTGTGTGTGTGTGTGTGTGTGTGCAGTTTACAGATACAGCAAACATAAATAAATAAATGCACACACATCTGCATAACCCAATTATTTTAAAAACATATGGTCCTAAATAATAGTCTCACTTTCAAAGTATATATTCTTGGAAGAGTACGTTATTTTAAAAATCCCACAGGAAAATATGATTATTTTTAACATCACACTTAAAAATAAAAAGCCAAACTGAAAAATAAAATTTAAAACAAATAAGCAACCGGGAGCTTTTATAGACCTACAAAATATCTTGATTAGAAAGTTGGGATTTTTAAAGGCTAAGAGTAGTGTTCCACTTTGGAAAATAAAACTAAGATGAAGAGCAGGGGTGGAGCTGGGAGGAGTAGCTGGAGGAGTGGGACGTGTGATGATTAGAATTCATTGTGCCAAAGCCTCAGAGAATTAAAATACTTTTTAGAAACAAAGGGGGTACAATAAATAAGGGTAATCCAGATAGTAGTTCTAGCTATATAAGCTTCTAACTCTCTCTTTCTTTTTCTCTCCATCCTATCTGTCTCTCCTGCTCTCTTTCTTTCTCTCTCTCTCCCTCTCTCTTTCTCTCTCTCCCTCTCTCTTTTTCTCTCTCCCTCTCTAATCTCTCTGTCTTCCTCTCTCTGTCTGTCTCTCTCTTTCTCTTTGTTTTCCTCTCTCTTCCTTTCTCTCTTTCTCCCTCTCTCTCCCTTTCTCTCTCCCCCTCTCTCCCTTTCTTTTTCTCTCTCCCTCTCTGATCTTTCTGTCTTTCTCTCTCTGTCTCTCTCTCCCTTTCTTTTCTCCCTTTCTCTCCCTTTCTCTCTCTCCCTGTCTCCCTCTCTCTTTCTCTCTATTTTCCTCTCTCTATCTCTCTCTGTCTCTCTCTGCCTCTCTCTGTGTCTCTTTCTGTCTCTCTTTCTCTCTCTCCCTCCCTCCCTCTCTCTCTCTTTCTCCCCCCCCCCCCACTCTCTTCCAGTCCATGAGTGTAACCTGTACTGGCAGAGAGCAGGACAGTGAGTCTAGTGTACCTCACAAGAACAAAGCCTCTCTCTGGCTCTCCCCTGAATGTTAAACTCATTATAGAACAAGAAGCATTTCATGGATTGCTGATAACAGAACCTCTGTCACAGACAGAAATCCAGATCTGAGCCATAAAAGGAGCCATTGTGTATGGTAACAAATATAAGATATTCATCCCCAGATCAGATCCACCTTCTGCCAATGACAGGTAGACAGAATGAATACACAAAAGCAGCCTTTTTCTTCCCGAGAGCTACACTAAAACAAATTATTAGGACATTAATCATCGGCTTGTAAATAACAGTCCAGAAGAAAACAGCAAAATCAACATAAGTATGCATTATTGCAGGGGCGCCGGTAAAGTTTAAGGCACTTTGCGAGGCTGAAAGCTGATATGGCTGCAACTAATCTTCTATTTCTTCCATGTTCACAGAAGCCACGACAAATTGGAAAGGGTGGATTCATTTTCACCTTGGAATGCTGAATTACTAAATTTAATTAAAACTTTTAAACATTGAACTGAATCTCAAAGTGTGGATTTTCCGAAACCTTATCCCATGAATATGGAATGCAGGCTTTTTAAAAAGGAAAACAAAATCTAATTACTAGAAGTGCTGGAGGAGGATGTGCGCTCTGGGCTCCACACACAGCCCTCACGTCTGGCTGTTTGCTCTGTCTCTCTGCCCAGAGGAGGCTAAGAATGTCCACCTTCCCACGGTTTGGCCACTATTTTACAATTTAGATCCCGGAAGAGTGTGTCCCTTTATAGTGCCTGCCTCAGTTTTGCCTGTTGAAGTATTTTATTTTTCTTTAGAGCCCTTTATGCTCCTAAACATGCTCATTAGCTTTACAAATTACCATATTACTCAGATATGGGTTGTCCCTCCTAATATAATACACAACTTTCTATTGCATTTTATTGGACCATTTATAATAAAATTATGGGAAGTTGTAAATAACCCTCAGAGAAAAGCATATTCCTCATTTTGGCAAAGACCTAAGTATTATGTTTCTTCAAAGGTATTTTTAGGAAATTTATATTTATAGTGTTAAAATATTTATCCTAAAGAACTGCTGGGTTTTGATTTGAGGTCATTGCTGCTGTCTTTAATCGCCACCTCGATCCTTATAAAAGACGAAGCTGCTCATGTGACTCTTACTTGCTCATGTCATCTATTCTTTAAGTCAGCAATTAAACGTAAGCGGCAAAGCCTAAACCAAACTTTTTTTTTTCCTACCCAATTTCCTAACTAAAGATTGAGCACCCACACTTGTGACCTCCCCAATTCCTCACTGAAGGGTTGGCACCCACACTTGTGAACCTTTCAATTCCTAACTGAAGGGTCGGCACCCACACTTCTGACCTCCCCAATCCCTAACCGGACAGTCGGCACAAGTGTGAACTTATGAGCTTCCAAACAGCAGCTGCCTCCCATAAAACCTGATAGTGTTTTCCTTAGACCCAGAAATGTTGTCCAGTAACTTGAGCCTGGACTCTGAGCTTCTGTGACTTCACTGACATGGTACAAACTCTGCAAACGCCTTCATCTCAGGGTACCCACAGAATCTCTTCTCTTCTTCTTTGGTATTTACTGACGTGGAGGACCATGAGTTCTATCTCATGAACCTCATCAAATGAAGCTAGCATGCAAAAAAAGTGGAGACACTGAACTAATTATATCTGAGATTTGACTTACACATTAGATGATTAAGTGTGTGCATTTGAAAGAGTCCCTGAAGATAGTGTAGTCTCTTTAAGTATTGTCCAGGGCCTTCTGACTGACGTGACTTTCCTCCTGTAGACGACTTTTGTTATCTTAATTTTTCAGTGTCTTAATTTTGTCTCTGTTCCTGCATTTCCTTCAGTTTAATTCAGTAAACATTTACCGAGAACAGAATCTGCAGAAAACAGCACTAGAACCTGCAAGGAAAGGGAAAGCTAAATAGACACAGTCCACTTTCCATTCAAAGGTTGACTGTGTAACCCTGGAAACAAACTCATATGGCTAGTGTCTTGGCCATTAAATCAGACTCCAACCCAAGCACAGATCAGCATTATTTGTGTTTCACCCTAATAGGACTCATCAGATCAGGCCCTGCATTAGCAAAGATAAATAAAGAGGAAAAACATGCTTGCTGGAAAACCAGACACAAATGTTGCCCAATCTACAATGTTGAGCACTAAAACTCTCCAAATCCCAGAGAGAAAACTTGGGGTTTCCAAAAAAAAATATTTCTGAGTAACATCCTGAAATATCACAAGTTAGCTAGGCACACAAGCTAAGCATTTTTTTTCAGACAGTGGAAAGATACCTTCAAATACATAAGCATTCCCGGTTCTCATCTTTCTCATCTTGGGAAATCTAATTTGATAAATATTTTAAAACTGACATCAAATCATTTATAAGGCCATTTCAAAAACAAGCAAATGCTTTGACAGCTTTTAGAGGGAAGATGTTTTTACATGAAAACAAGATAAACTTATTAAGGCAATCCTTTAACTTTTACACTATTTGTCATCCAATGCCTGTGTCTAGCATCGCCTAGCCATGGTCCACTCTTAGCCACTAGGTTGGCAAATAGAGTCTCGGGGAATTGCAACCAGTCAGAGAGCATAACTCAAGGGAGCAGTGCTAAAAACCAGGATGGGATGGTGTGCATGAGCTGGACAGAAAAGATCTTGACTACTATGGTCAAGAATTTTTGTTTTGGGATCTGAATATGGTGGTGTGGGCAATGGTGAAGAAATCTTTTAGGAAAATAAATCTTGAGATTGTGTTTCAGAGTGATCCCCTAGACAATAAGAAGTTACAAGAGCACCAAGTCGGTAGAGAAAGAAAATCTGGAAGATTGACAGATTAAAAGTGAGAAATTATAGTGTCCATATCAGGCTGGTAAAGATGGTGTAGCAGTTATAGACGTGTGAGATGTCTGAGGGGATCATGTTACTAAGACTTGAAAGTTAATCATTACAAACTCTGGAATCTCTGGCTTTAACCAGAGTTGATAGACAGGAAGACCCCCATCTCCCTCTCGATCAGTTGAAGGAGGAGCAGGGGGAGATAGAGGACTTCGATTGTGATACGTTAAACTTGAGTTCTCTGCAGAATGCCTATGACGTACTATCAGCAATTAAGGAGGTGACTCTGGAAGAAAGTCAGTAGCTAGAGAAGACAAATCAGTAGGACGGTGGCCACTGAAGCTGAACTCTGCTGAAAGAGCCTGTTGTCTGTCAGTGGACACGGATAAAAGGCAGGAGATCCGCAGCTCCTGTGATCCAGGCTCTGCACGATGGGATTAGACACACATGATTCTCAGGGTGAGAGGTGAACATTCAGTAGTGAGATCTGAAACACAGAAAGACCTAAGCATGGCTTAGGAAATGCAGGAAGCCCACCATGTTTTCATCTAGTGGGATTATGATGGGGAAAACTTGCATTTCTAGGATGTTCCTAGGTGACAGTGATGCTATTCATCACTGGTTTGCTCACTGGCCATTTAAAAATATATAATTTGAGAAGTGGCAAGATGGTTCAGCAAAGTCTGATGATGTGAGAACAATCCCAGAACCCACGTGGTAGAAGGAAAGAGTTGAGTCCTGAACGTTTTCCCCTCACCTCAATATAAATGTTTTAGTGCACACACACAAACAAATAAAACATCTTCTATTTGAATGGGCAAATGAACTCTTTAGTTAAATATAGGTGAGTGCACTTAAAACCAAAGCACAAAGACCTCCTTTGACTCCATAAAACCAGGTGGTAGCCTATTATTCTTCCTGTACCTCTGTAGGTGTGCGTTTGATATATTTATATTTATATATATATATATATATATATATATATATATATATGAATATATATGAGAACTATACTATCTATGCCTATAAATATTACATCTGTCTCATGGAAATTTCTTGCTATTAGACATTTGGACTCTCTTTTATTTTGATATTCATTAAAATTGTCCTTTGACAATTTCATATATGTACTTAGTTTATTCTCACTTCTCTTTACTCCCCCATTTGCCCACCTCCCTTCCACCTCCACCAACCACCTCCACTTCCTCCAACATGTCTTTCTCACATTCATGGCTTGTTTAATTTTGTGAACATTGCGTCTAACCAGGGCTGATGATTCTATGCTCGCCATACTTCTTCCTCCTCTGCTCACACCCCAGGCAGACACTGCTTATGTTTATTTACAAGGTCGTCTCCAAGCCCAAGAGACACCTAATGTCTCTCACAACTGCTCAGATGACTGTCAGGGCCTCCATCCCTTGTGGCCCTTGGGTTCACTCTTCCTTGTATTCTCACAAACTTTGCCAGTCTGCTGACCTGCTTGCAAATAGCATTTGACTTTGGCCCTGCTGAAAAATGCTCTTCCTTTTGCACAAGAGAAATATTCTCTTTATTGATAGATAGTTTTTAATGAAGAAAGGACACCTGGATATGTGCATACAACAAAACATAATTAAATAAAATTTATAGATTGTTCATTTTCAAAGTTATGAAGTTTATTCCCTTTGTAGTGATTTCTCTATTAGTTTCTGGTGAATTTTTTTTTTATTAACAGCAAAGAGAGAAATAATGACAGTCTAGGAGAATCATTCATGGATTTTATTTCAGTTTTAATTAAGACATATACTAAGGTTTTGACAGACAGTATTTCTATATAGGCAGTATTATCCTTTCAAAGAACTTGATATTTAGAGTCTAGATTTCTAACATGGCAGTCAAAACTCACATTAAATTTCTTGTCACTCCGTAGAATCAGTGTATCCTTCTTGGATACCCTGAGTATTAACTTTTTATGATAAAATCAGAAAATGCAGAAAGCTTTCACTCACGTGTTTCCCATCCCAGCTCCTAGGGATACGACCCGTGTTCCAGCCTCTGTGGACACCCACACTCATTCACCCGTACCTACACTTAGACATCCACATATGCATCTAACAAATGAAATCTTAAAGAATAGATCAAGATATAATCAACCAACTGGCCAGTACCATTTATTTAGGACCAGTTGAACACAGGCAGACTGTGTATCTCTTAGAGGCTCTGCTTTGTGGGCGAACTCTCTATGTAACTCCCAATCAAACCTCACTTTGCTGATTTTTTGATTCTGTGAGATCCTTAGAACCGTGTTCACATGGTCTTCACCTTTGTATTCTGAAGACTTCTTGGTGAGCCTGGTACATTGTAGACGTGTAACAAATGTTGTTTTGAATTGACTCACACCCACCAACCAGTATATTAAAAATAGAAAATAAAAGGAAAAGAGCAAGCTGTGAGAATTCCTCTGGAGACGATTGTAATTTACTATCGAGGACAAGTCTCACCAATCAAACATTTATCTCCAGTCCTTGAGAGGATAATTTACCTTCAACAATTATTATTAATAACTTTTACCAACATGGGACTACAGAAAAATTGAACTGGTGAAAAATGTCTATCTTTTTCCATCCAGAAATAATTACACCTTTCAAAAAACTGTATTTTGGGGTTTTCCACATCATGGTGTTTTTCAGCTCTCAGGTTGCAAGAGCTGAATCCTTTTATCAATAATGTGCAAGATAGAGACATGTCCAAGGTTACTGAAGCAGGGTCATAAATCACCTCCTGGGTGAGATGTCTCACTAGATTAAAAAAGAACCACCATAAACTCTCTGAAGATGGAATGTCCCGTACATTTCTCTATATTTAAAATGATACAAAAATACACTCCGCAGAAACGCAGTGCATGTATTAGTGAAGAAGTCAAAAGGCATTTAGGTAATTTGGGACTAAAATAAGTGCTAATAATTATTTTAAAATTGCATTTTGGTAGGGTTTACTCATATTTTCATCTGCCAAATGAAAAAATAGGTTGCTCATGCTTCCACAATTACCATAGGAAAGCAGTTAAATACTGCAAATGAATGCTAATGTTTATCATCCATCCTTGAAATCTGCTTTCATTCCACTCCAATTAAATGCATGTATCACCTTGGGTTTCTTAACACTGTGTGCCCATTGAACAATAATACTACTGAATTTAAAACATAGATGATCACTGCCAGGTACCCTGAATGAAAGTGAACTACTATTTAAATGACTACAAGGACAACCTGCAGGTAGAAGAGCTAGAACTAGGACTGTATTTTCCCTCTAATTCCTTCACTGGGTGTGTGCTGGCTTTCTCCACTTTGACTCTCCTTGTTTTGTTGCTGTTTGTTTTGTTTTGTTTTACACCTAACTTCTTATTTTCTCAACTCTCATTCTTGCTAATAATTATACTCTTCTTTCCACGGAGACAGAATTCAGCTTTCTTCCCACCTGTGAGAGGCAGGTACTCCCCACGTGTTGCTGGATAGTTTCGCTCAACAGCATCACTTAAGAACGCCCTTCTCTTGGCTGGGGTCAAACCTCAATAGCCAGGTGAGCTTGAGAAAGGCCTTTCAAGCTTCTTAGTCTTGGCTTTTCTCATAAATAAAGTAGGAATGGTGGGTTGTGTTGAAAGTTGTGTGAACTACTCACACCGCCTAGTCTTACTAGACTTCAATGAACGCGAACTGTAATTCTGATGCTTAGGTAATATCCTCCGTACACGAGTGTGGGCCACTGAAATGACACTGGACTAAGAATCAAGTACCGTACCCTGTATTCTGTGACCCTGGACAAGCCTTTTATTTCAAAAAAGATAGATTCTACTCCCCTTCCAGATCCAGAGTTCTGGTGGCAGCTCACACTATATTTTTGACAGCCTTGTAGATGACTGAAATAATAGCTATTTATCACACATACACACACTCACACACACCATCTGAGGTGGAGGAAAAGTTAAAAAAAATTACCCACAAGACCATGTGGTATGGCCAGAGCCAAAGAGAATCCAATTTGATACAAAGTGCTTTTACCTCAGCGCTGTGTTGCAGGCATTCTGCTGAGCTAGGTAGTTTGGCTGGAGCACCTTGAGTCCAATGTCACAGAAAATATTCCTTCCAATAATTAATGGTGTGTGTGTATATATTGCCACTCACCCCGCTGGAGCCCAGCAATCTCTCAGAGCAGATTAGTGGTCCTTACCCAGGTGCCCAACCATTTCAATACATACTTTCCTCAATGGTCATTATCCTGAAATAAATCCAAATTAAATTTTATGACCCAGGATTGAAATTATGTGCCTTCAGAAGAGGGGCTTCTAATAGCAGTTATTTTATTGAAGTATTAAAGCAATTGGCTCGAGTCATCTTGGAAACACTGCCTCCATATTTCAGATGTGGTTAGGAGGCTGTCAGCTTATATGGCTGTGGATTGCAGATATTTGCTTATTAAATGGTTTTTACCAGCCCCCCCAAAAAATTACAAGGAACATCTTGTTTACAAGAGTGTTCTGGGGATAGAAAATGAAAGCAACATGTTTCATTGAATTATAGAAATAAAATAATCTGATTCGACTAATAGAGTCAATAGACATCCAAGACAACTTTATTCGCAGAGACCACAGCAACTTAATTTAACAGACAAACAAATTTCTACTGTAGGTTATAAACAGAAGGTGAAAGTATACACTTGAGATTCAAACGTAACTCTCGTACCCTGGCTTAAGGATCCATACTTTATTACTCTTTGAAGTCTATTTTCTAGCTGGGCTTGTAGCTGGGTGGGGGAGTATTTGCCTTTGGTGCGTGGGTTCAATTCCAAGCACCTCGCAAGAGGGGAGGAAAGTTTTCTTTGTTGTACTCCTACAGAATGAAAATAAATTCAGCATGCTAATAGTCCATGGTCCAGTGAGAAAGACAGAAAATGGGTTGTGATGAGTGTTAGTCTCTGGCTGCGTGATGAATGGGTAGGGGTTTGATCTTGTAGCATCTCTATGACTTCAGTTCCAAGATAAAGATCTTAACACATCGCAGACGTAGAGAAACTGAGGAAATTACATGCAGGTGAAATTAGGATGCTGTGTGGTGCATGAGTTACCAAGCAAATGGAAGCTTGATGTCTTAGTCAAGCAACTTGGCGAGGAAAGGGTTTATTTGGCTGACATTTCAAGGGAAATCATCATCAAGGAAAGTCAGGACAGAACTTGAAGCTGGGGCAGGAGCTGATGCAGAGGCCATGGAGGGCTGCTGCTTTCTGCCTTGCTCCCCATGGCTTGCTCAGCCACCTTCTTCCTCTTCCTCTTCCTCCTCCTCCTCCTCCTCCTCCTTCTCCTTCTTCTTTTTCTCAAGACAGTTTCTCTGAGCTTTGGAGCCTGTCCTGGGACTAGCTCTTGTAGATGAGGGTGGCCTTGAACTCACAGAGATCTGCCTGCCTCTGCCTCCTGAGTGCTGGAATTAAAGGTATGTGCTGGGACTGAAAGCATCTTGAGGCATGAACAAAATTCCTCCAAGGTGGCTAGCTGGATGTAGTGCATTATGTTTGTATCTGGGAGTCTAGGACAGTTGATGTATTTTTACTTGAAGCCTGTATCTGGGGACCCAGAACAGTTTATTCTCTCTTCTCTTGACTGTGGGTGTGGCATGTTAAGGCCCTGCCACAACTTCCTGGCACTGTTGAACCTGACCTGTTGAACTTCCTGACCTGAAATCATAAAATAAACACTCCCCATCTTCTCGAAGTTGCTTTTGGTCAGGATATTTTCATCACAGCAACAGGAATGAAACTAGAGCAAATTAGCATGTCACATTATGTCACAGTGGCCAAACCTGGGAAAGTGACGACCACCCTTCATATACCTGGTTCATGGGTGCTGACTCTTCCTGGGCTCTGCCACCTCTTTGAATTTCCTGGGCATTTTCTATCCCACATAGGCTGAAATCTCCAGGACCAAATGGTACCTTAACATAGTTCTATGTGATACATCATGTAGTATACCATGATATACCCAGTAATCAAGAGACTGAGAGAGAAACATTTACAGGAAACGCTCAGAGGCCTGAGCCCCTCCCACCCAGTTTCCTACAATGTCCTTCATCATAGAGTACCATCAGCCCCACATTCAAGAATGGAAGATGAACATGTTAGTCAGGTCTTCTCTTCTCTCCAAAATTTATCCAACAGTGTGCCCTCAGCATCTCTGCAGCTGGATCATTTCATCTAACCTTGCGCTCACCTAGCTCACACACACTATCATGACAGCAGCCTCCAGACTCGCCCTGTTCCCCACCTTCACCGTTGTAGCCTACTCCACACTCTGCACCTGATGTGATCACCAAATCTCTCCCTTTCTTCATGAAATCGGAACTATTTCCTTATGTCTTACAAGTCTTTTTTTGTGTGTGTGTCTCCTTCTTGCTTTTCTAATTCCATTACTCTTACTCTGTCTCATCCTCATTCATCCTGACACTTGCTTAGTGCCTCACAGACTCCCATATATATTTTCTCTCCATTTTCTCCCTTCTTCTCCAACATCCTCATTTTTCCCAAAAAGCCAGTGAACTCTCTAAATGAGTTAAGAGGTTTTTTTTTTCCCTAGAGACTATATATTCCCTAGAGTATAAATTAAAACTCAGTTTTTTGAAAGTAGAAAAATATCCCTAGGTACCTTGTGAAGGGGCAACCCGGTGGCTAATGAATACACAGAAAACATGGATAAGCACAGTTTGGGGATGTCCCCGATGGTCTGTTCATCTGGTCTTACTCTGGAGACGTAATGTAAAATTATCCAAACCTAAATAGTCCCTAACTTGTTCCCTGTCCAGGAAGCTATGAACATTTTGAAATACATTCTTATGATAACTTGGAACTGAAATTGCTCAACTATGTAGATGAAGCAGCTTAATTATAGACAAGTCAAACATCAAGATAAGATTTATTTCCACATTGCAAGGATGGAAATCAGAGCTGGAGGAGCTCTAATGCTGACTTTTTTTTTTTTTACAAGAAAGCCTTTGTGAAAATGGAAGTACATAAAAGCAAAGACACTTCAGGAAGGAAGAGTGCACACACACACACACACACACACACACACACACACACACCAGAATACTGAAAGAATTGGACCAGCTATTTCTACGTGAAAATCACACTTTTATTCAGACTGAAAAAGAACTGCTATGAACTCAACAAAAGAGAAATGTTTAAAAAGAAAACAACAACTCTTATGTCTGCCTCCCTGACACCCATTGCGCATTATCCCCTTGTTCTATTTTCCAAGCTTCACTTCTAAGTGAGGAAGAAGCCGTGGATGTTGCCTCATGGAGGACTCTGAGATGCTTGTGCCACACAATAACTATGAATTGCAGTCTGTGCTCAACGGCATTTTCTTTGATATTTGAGAAAGCAAAGGAAGGAGTCACTAAACATAGGTCAAAGCCACCTCAGATCCGTTGGCTAAGATGGCATTTCTGCAATGACGATGAAATGTGATTATCTCGGTCAATATTGCATGTGTAGACAAGCAGGCTGCAGCCGCTTTGTAAGGTCACCCTCAATACTGGATCATGAGATCATGGCTGCAGAGCGAGGTAGTGGTGTATGCATCAGGAGTGTGCCTTCAAAACTCTCTCCCGTCTGCACTGCAGAGTGAGCGTTGCCAAGTCCAGCGGCGGAAAGCCCACATAGAGAATCATTTTTATGAAACACTTTGCTTGCCCCAGACATTCTTTCCTCTTTTCATCTTTTCTCCTTTATAACTTTATTGACCATCTTCCTATCTACTCATTGAAGAAGAATAAGGGCAAAAATTTGTTTTGAACTCAGAAACCAAAGTGGCCCACAGCTGGAAAGTCTGCCAGAAAAAAACCCTAATAATGCAGGGACCGGCTCCGTGCAGCACCTCAGACACAGTGGCATTTCTGCAAACACCCTTGAGCTTCAGACAGAATTACCGTGTCAATCAAGTTTATTCCCTTTGCAGCCCCCTTTCCTCACCCAGGAATCGATTAGCTGTAGTTAGATGCCTAAGGTTCCCAGCTTTCTGTAGAATGTGTGCTGGATTTGAAGACACGCAGATGTGTGTTTGAACCCAGTCTAGTCAATAAGTGCTTGGCTGATCCTGAGCAATTCACTTGAACTTACTGCTGGTCTGTCTTATAAACAGTCACTCATTCCTTCATCAACAAATGGGTTTCAAGACAGCGCTCACTAAGAATAATGTCTGTGTTGGGTTCTTGATGATTTTTAAAAGAAAAAATGACACTTACCCCAAAGGTAGCTGGTAGTTAAACTCATAAAATACAATAGGAAGAATATCCATGAAATACAATTAAATGAGACAATTAAATGAAGCATCAAACGCTGTTTTCACAAGAAATATTGCTTCATCTTCAAGCCGACTTTTAAACAAATGACTAGATCCCTTTGAAGAAAATTAAAACTACTTCTTTCAGTGTTTTCATTGAAGTATCAATTTAATTTTTCTTGTTAAAGGCATAAATTCACCCTAGGCATAATTTATGTGCCCACAAAACATACTTTTTTTAACTATGCTTCTTTAATTCTAGTTAATTTTTGATCAGGATAAAAATATTAATAAGCACCTAGTTTATCTTAAATAATGGGGAAGATAAAATACTTACCTTCAGGAATTTAGAACCTATCTGATTTGTGCAAGCAATCTCTCAGCCTATTAATAACAGAAGAGCTAAATTTTAAAGTACCACATGATTTAAATGATTGACATAAGAGGAGATTTTACAAGGCTCTACATGATTGCAAATGAATTATGTGTTGCACAACCATTAGTGGAACAAGAATTCAGAAAAAGAGAAAGCATTTTTTTTCTCAGTGGAAATTACGAGGGAGGCATTTTAGAGTTTAATGGATGTTGTCTCCTGAGCAACCCTCCCACCTACCACTGGTACCCATTTTCTTTCATCAATACTCCCTCTCACATCTTCTCAGAGAAATCATCTTCCCCCCACAAGTGCCACCTCCTTTAGGAAATAGTACATCTTTAACTTAGGAAAATAAAGACCCCCCCCCCCAATGTTTCCTACTATAGCAAATATTTCGAAAACCAAAACACATCCGCAGAAAAGAAGTAAAGGTAAATAAACACATTCTGGATCTGTGATTCCCTCTAATACAAGTTATAAAAACAGCCAAGTAGAGCACAGCATACTTACTCTTATCTGATGCTTTCTTCTCCTTGGACAATGGGAGCAAACGAAGAGAGCCATCTAGTTGACAACTGACAATTGCAGGTTTGAGCATCCTTTTTATCATGGGGCAAGAAAAGGTACTGCATGAGTATAAGACTCCATAAGCTCATGCCTATTGTTCCCATGTGTGCTAATGTATTCATTCCTAATAGCATTTTGTCCAAGTGATTATAAATTCCACAATTAGATGGAGAACTTAAAGGCAATCAAACTTCACTTAGTTCAAATATAATACTTATCCTAGAAGAGATAATAAATTTGTGTTAGGTGCCAATTTACCAAATATTTCATAATTCAGAAGATTGCACATTAGTTAATCGTGCGTGATTCTTTTATATTTTTTAGAGCTAATCTGCTCTCTAAGACAACCTTAAAGAGTGTTGTTTCTAAGTGAAGAATAAACAGCAATTATAAAATATTATAACACAGTGTTTTCAGAGTCTACAATGGCTTCCCTGTTCATTTTTCTTACTGTAGTTCTTATGGCAAAAAGTTTAGATTTTAAAAATCCTAAGTCGCAAACAAAGCAAAAAGTTAGCAGATCAAGGACAGGACGTGAAGAACAAGTCTCGATGTGCTGTGCTGGCTCATTCAATGCACCCCTTCTTCCTCCGGGGGCTCATAGTTTCGCTCTAATGTCTCATGGCTGCAGCTGAGTTGGAGAGCTCAGCCACGGACTAGGAATCAAGACATTGGTTGAAGGATCATCTTTGCTCTTTTTAAATTTGGAAATTCATGATTCTCCTTTTTTGGTTTCAAAATCTAAAAAAGGAACTTCAGAACTATGGCATTAAAAAGATATAGACTATAGATGCTCTTTCATTGGGCTGCCAGCTCCCAAATAATGACGCAGAGATTTCTTATTAATTGTGATGGCTTGGCCTTAGCATAAGCTTATTCCCAACTAACTCTTACTACTTAAACTATTCTGTTTATATTAGCCTATGTTCTGCCACCTGGCTCATTTCTTCTCCTAAGAACAGTACATTTTACTTCTTCTACATCTCACTGGTGAATCACCACCTCTCAATTCCCCCCAACACACACACACACACACACACACACACACACACACACACGTATTCCTCTCTCTCCCCTGAAGTCCCACCTGTCCTTGTCTGCCTAGCTACTGACTATTCAGCTTCTTATTAAACAAATCAGAAGGTGCCTTAGGCAGATGAGGTGAAACAAACACATCGTCACAGTGTATAAAAAGATTATCCCCCATTAAAAGAGGAAGAATATTAAATATTCTATTTTAAATAAAAACTAGAATAGAATAAGGTAAAATAAAAACTAACACATTTGAAATAAAGCAAACAGGAAGCCATATGTATGTGTATATGTATATGCGTATGTATATGTACACAAAGGACCTGTGCCCTTTGCCTCAGTCTCCATGAGTTCATATGAGCTTTGCTCATGTTGATTTGAAGAGCCTTGCTCCCCTGGTGTCCTCCATCTCCTCTGGCTCTTACACTCTTCCTATCTGCCCTCCCACAGGGTTACCTGAGCCCTGAGAAGAGGGATTTAATGAGACCAACGATGTTGAAAGATATCAATGAGCAGAGTTTGTTATTTTGTTGTTATTTGTTGTGGTGGTGGTAGTGTGGTGTGGTGTGATGTGTGTGTGTGTGTGTGTGTGTGTGTGTGTCCCTTCTTTTGATTTGCTGTTTCAGGATTACTTATCCCTTGTGTTGCTTTGGTATCATTAACGTCTTCAGGTTGGAGTTTTCCTTCTAACACCTTCTGTGGGACTGCATTTATAGATAAATACTGCTTAAATTTGGTTTTACTATGGAATATCTTATTTTACCTATCTACTGTGATTGAAAGTTTTTCTGGGTATAGTAGTCTGACCTGGCATCTGTGGTCTCTTAGAGTCTGTAGAACATCTGCCCAGGCCCCTCTGTCTTTTATAGACTCCATTGATAAGTCAGACATTATTCTAATAGATCTGCCTTTATATGTTCCTTGGTATTTTCCCCTATCAGCTTTTAATATTCTTTTTGTTTTTGTTCTGTACATTTAGTGTTTTGATTATTATATTCTGAGTAGACTTTCTTTTCTGGTCCTCTCTATTTGGAGTTCTGCATGCTTCATGTACCTTGATCTCCTTGTTTAGTTATGGAAATTTGTTTTCTTCTATGATTTTGCTGAAAACTTGAGTTTCTTATCCTTCTTCTATCCTTATTATTCTTAGATTTGATCTTTTCATAGTGTCCCTGGCTTCCTGGAATTTTTGCACCAGGAGTCTTTTATATTTAACATTTTCTTTGACAGAGATAACCATTTCCCCAATTATGCCAATTCCTGAGCTTCTGTCTTTCATCTCTTGTATTCTGTCATTGAGAGTTGCCTCTGAGAATCCTGTTCAAGTTCTTAAACTTTTTTATTTTCAGATTTCCCTCAGTTTGGATTTTCTTGGTGATTCTATTTTGACTTTCAGATATTGGATGGTTTTTATTCATTTCCTTCCTCTATTTGTTTGTTTTCATCGATTTACTTAAGGGATTTACTGGATTCTTTAAGGGCCGCTGTCATATTTATAAGGCTATTAAAGGTGTTTTCACAAGTCTTGAGAGTAACATTGGGAGAACCTTGTCCAATAAACCGGAAGACAGGTCAGAGGAATATTAATGCACAGGGTAATGACGTTTTTGGAACAAATCCATCAGGAAGATCAGGATTACCAAACAAGTTATAGATCTAAAAGGGTATGGGTATTGCATATATGATATAGATAAATGACAGGTATGTAGGTCAGTGGCTGGACAGACAGGCAGACAGATAACACAAATGCCATACAAGTGACCCAGCAGGTAGACCTGTAAGTAATAACAACTGAGGTCTGGGATCTCTACACAGCCATTCCCAGACCCAGGATGCATGGTGCTGATGGTCACACTTCTGGAGCAAAACTCAGATCTGCTCCATCCCGTCACTACAGCCTTCCTCTTTGTTAAATCAAACTTGCTCCAGGACAAACCAGGACAGGGCTAAGTGTCACACCAGAGTAATTTGACTAAAGCAGTAAGTGTGCCTATTTATATTCAGACCCTTGCCCTGCAGCTCCCAGGGGTGTGATAAAGTGTTGCTTTTCAAATGGACATAAAATATACATAGTTCTCATATAAGCTTCTGCACATTTTCCTGCTGCTCATCGAAACTGTATTGATGACTGTGGGTCCAAGTAATTAGGAGCGTACTGGGGAAAGAGACTGCTAACATTTTATACTCTCAGATGACTAAGATTCCTTCAGGCTTTAACTAAAATTAGTCTAATTCAATTCAATTTTAAGAAAGAGAAATAAAGGGAGGAAATAAAGAAAGGAAGAAGGGCAGGAAAGAAAGAAAGAAAGAAAGAAAGAAAGAAAGAAAGAAAGAAAGAAAGAAAAGGAGGGAAGGAGGGATTGAGGGAGGTAAGGAAGGCCCCTCTGCCCTCGGCTCTGGGCCTCGTCCGTGGAGAGGAACTACTGTTAGAAGCTGTGGGTGGAAAGTGGTCAGAAAGGCTGAGGAGCGAAGGGTGGCTCAGTAAAGAAAACTCTGGCGCCAGCCTGCTGATTTGAAGCAGGGTTCTGCCCTCACTAGGGCTCTGGCTATGGACAAGGATATCTCACTACCCTGAGTCTAGGCCTCCTCGTCTCTAAAATGGAGATATGTCCTCTCTCACACCACTGTTTAAAAATATGTTGCTGCCAGTAAAAATATTATCATCATTCTTCAAGGCATTTGTAGTCTTATGAATCAGATAAATTGAGAGACAAAGTAGTCTGTGTGTATGAGGTATAATTTCTAACTGAGCATGCTGGGGAATGTGGCTGACTGTGGTGAGGAGTCTCCTGAATTCGTGTTTTCCAATGAAAGATTCTTGCCTTCTTTGCTGATAGAGATACTGGTTTGGGGATTTATTCTAAATGTTCTTCTTGTTTCTTCAAGTAATACAGCTTTCTCTATGCTCTCAGAAAAAGACTTTCTTTACTCTTTCTAAAGAGGTGACTGCAGATGAATCTCTTGAGTTCAAGTCTAGCCTGGTCTACAGAGCAAGTTCCAGGGTAGCCTGGGCTACACAGAGAGACCCCGTCTCAAAAAAATGAGAGATGGATAGATTAGATAGATAGATAGATAGATAGATAGATAGATAGATAGATAGATAGACAGACAGAGTCATTGCATTGGAATCTTGAGAAGAAAGAGCACATCTACAACTTAGAAGGCAAATCAGAGAATATTTATTTATGGAGGATACAGAAGCGAAGCTGGACTTGACAAGACAGGGCAGGAGTTTATGAGGTCATGCAAGGTAACTCAGGATAGAAGGAAAGACAAGAGTAAAAGATCCAGGATGTGTAAAGTCCAGGATCTGCCACAGCCCTGATGGCCACACCTCTGGAGCAAAACTCAGATCTGCTCCATCCAGTCACTACAATCTTCCTCTTTGTTCAGCTGCTCAAATCAGATTTGCTCCAGGACAAACCAGGGCAGGGCTAAGTGTCACACCAGAGTAATTTGACTAAAGCAGTAAGTGTGCCTATTTATATTCAGACCCGTGCCCTGCAGCTCCCAGGGGTGTGATAAAGTGTTGCTTTTCAAATGGACATAAAATATACATAGTTCTCATAAGCTTCTGCCCAAGGGCAGGCAGTGTAGAGCACTGGGAACTTCAGGATTGAAGGAAACCAAGAAAAAAGGAAAGCTAGAAAACCAAGTCTTAAAAATCTGTTGTGGGGGTTTCCTGAGGTGCTAACCACCCCTCCCAATGTGGTGCTGTGGAGAACTTTAAGGGAGAGACCTTTCTGCCCAGTGCTGAGCCTGGAGAATGTGAGTCACACTGGGCATACCGAAGAAGAAGGGTAACATCTGGAAGGCAGGAAGCTGAAAGTACCAGGTCATCTAAGCGAGATGCCATGGAGCAACCATAACCAGTACTGTGAGACTTCTGATGGCAAGTGAAGCTTCCAAATGGGGCTCCAATTGACTGGGGAGAAGCAGAAAAGGTGGCTGAGAGCTTGAGGTGGAGGCAGTGATGACCATGCTCTTACCCCAAACAGCTGAGCTCTGATGACGAAACAGCATGATAACCACTCTGACCTGGAGATGCTTCTTCCGATCAAAATATTAAAGGCAGCCAGACGTTAGTTAATCATAGCCAACAAACCAATTTGGTATAAGAAATTATGGCTTGCATAGGAATTTTCCCCGTAGTGTTCTGAGAATTGATGTCCAATATCTCTATGGAATGCATCCCATAATAACATTGTCAAGAGCCTTTCCTGTGGTACAAATGCAACACACGCTATGAATCGATGCTCAGAAAAACTTAATAAATTGTTTCAGATGTTACAAAGAAGGATATTTCTGGAGTGTCAATTAGACACAATTAGAGTTTGAGTTGAATAATTACCCTTTCTTGTACATATTTTGATGATAAGTTTTTGAAAAAACAGACTAATTCACAAAGAAAAAGATGATAGCTCACATGCCATTAACTCCTCTAAAGAGAACACAATTCATAAATGAAATGCCTAATTTAAAAGCAATTTAGAAAAACACTCCCAAGGATAAGCATTTAAAATCTAGCCTCACTTTCAACAAACAGAGGGTAGAGACAGAAGGATGCAGGAAAAATGAGTAACAAGGGAAAAAAACTGAAAATGATACTAGAGATTAGGGTGGAAATGGAAGGTCTGGGGGAGGATGGGAAGAAAAAATTAAGAGATATGGGGGAAGTTAAGAGTGGCAAAATTTCCCTGAGAGATAATCTGTCTGTCTGTGGACATACATATATATTCCTCCAAAACGTTTCAGACTTCGCTCTTCCTCGTCACTTCCCTCACAAGTTTTTCATTGGTCCCTGAACTAATAGATTACCTTATCAGCTTCCTGTGGCTCTTCTTGCCCCACCCCTCTCCTCTCAGGTACCACTCATCACATTAACCTCCTGTGGTCACTTGCGTCCTTCATGGCCAAACTGGTACATGCCTCTTCATACCTTAGTTCCCGGACAGCAATGAAATGTTGGTGAAGTTCACGTGCACACATGCTGCCAGGCCGCCCTGAGCTCACACCTTCTGCGCCTGCCTTTGCTGACACAGTCCTGGCCGTCTCTATTCACTCATGCAAGGAACAGATTCCTAGTCTGCAGCGCCTTTCTTTTTCTGGTATTCTTATCTTGCCAACATCCCCAATATCTGTGCACCTTTGTCTGCCTCCTTCAGATATCCCTAGGCAGTCTTATTCCCACCTGTAAAGACATGCTGATGTTTCCCCCACCTTTAATGTTTATCTTGGAGGTACCTATTCAATTGTAGGCACCGTCACAGAGATAACAAACACTTCAGCAGCTGTGCTAGGGAGCCTGATAGGTAGGGATAAGGATTCTATGTAAACGATTTACTAGCTGGGTGGCATTGGCACATCATTCTTTCTGAACTTCACTCTCCTTGCTTTGTAAAAGACTGTGAGATCAGTGCCTCACACGTGGACGTTAAGTATTCATCAGAAGGTGAGCGCATGTGCCAGGGTCCTCTGGGAAACCTCGAGCAAATCCTGCCCGCACTGATGTCTCCATTCCTCACTGCTTACTATGCTTATGAACCCCTCATTCCTCTAACGATCCCCTTGTCTTAGCTGGTGGCTAACCGAGCGCCCTACCCACTTCGATGCTTCTTTGGTTTGCTGAGACAGAGTCTCACTCTGTAACCCAGGCTGGCCTAGAACTCATGAAAGTCAGCCCCTGCTTCTGAAATCTGGAATGTCAGATGCAGCTGCCATAGTGATAGAACATTAGGAATTTTACAGTAACAGCTACAGAACACTAAAGTGCAAGGCTCTTCAGAGCGCTGCATAAGTTGCACGCCTGTGAAACCACCTGTGACATGCCCATAAGAAAACAGCAATGCTGTCCAAGGGATATTCAATATTTGCATCTCGGCTACAATACTCGGGTGCTGTGATCAGTAAACCTAGTTCCAGCTTCCTTTATTCATGTTGAAAATATATTGTTTTTCCTCAAGGGAAGTTTGATTCCATGGTTCAGCGATGTTTATTTTGGGATACCAGTTTATAAGTGTTTTGTTCTGGCAAATCATGGTAGGAGGACATACCTTCCCGGATGATAGGCAATTAGCATTTCCAATGTGAATTCTCTCTATTCTACAACAAAAAAATATGATAAATCATATTTTTGCAGGCTATAAATTATTAATGTCAGCCTGTACCCTACTAAGAGCCTTACCCTAGGCAATCTCCCCCAGGCTGCAGGTGACAGGGTGCTGTTTACATAGTTTTGACTCCATGCATTATGTTTTATTGATGCCAACCTTTCTACCTCTGACATACGTTTTCTTAGTTTCCCTACACTTCCATACATGAAATCTTCCCACATCTCTTTCAAATGATGGTTGAAGGAAAAGAGAGAACGAGTTAAGAAATACGTGGGTTGAGTACCAATGCGGTCCCTTATGGGCTCTGGATTCCCTGCCCTCTAAGGTTTACAGAGTCCTCAGGTAGCTGCCTGCCATGCAGTCATGAGCATCTAAATCTGAGTCCCCAGAATCAGCACTAGGAGTAGTAGTAGCTCTTGCCTGTAACCCCAGTACTCCCACAGTGAGATGGGAGGAAGACAGGAGACTGGAAGCTCACGGGCTGGCTAACCTGGCTTGTGTAGTGGTAGAAGGAAAACAGTACGGGAATCCCTGCCTCAGACAATGTGAAAAGCAAGAGCTGACCTCTGAAGTTTCCTTTGTCCTCCACACATGTGTGGTGGAGCACACACACCCATACACATGAATACATGCACACACACTCACCTCTCTCTCTCTCTCACACACACACACACACCCATCCCACATCGTCCTTAGACTTGAAGCTGACATCTCTTCCTTTTGGTTCAACTCATTAACAGAGGCAGAATGGATATCACTTAGGTTAACTGACACAGCGAGTTTTTCCACTTTCCTTGGACACGGTAAGAGGTTGTGAAATATTGTGGCCATCTGCATGTTTTATTGTCATGTTGACATCCGTTTCTCACGAAGCTTGCCATCCACTTTCCTCAACACCTGTGTATCAGAGCTCGGCAGATCCATCACCGAATTCAGCCATCTGGAGATGGACTGTGACGGAGGCAGAAAGCAGCCAGCAAGACATCCAGATTATGGCTGCCCATCAGAAAACAGCAATGCGGTCCAAGGGGTGCTCAATGTCCGCATCTCAACTAGAATACTAGGGTACTGTGGTCAGTAAACCTAGTTCCAGCTTCCTTTAATCATGTTGAAAATGTATTGCTTTTCCTCAAGGAGAAGTCGGGAGAGGGAAGTTTGATTCCAGAGTTCAGCGATGTCACCTGGAAACAGCCCTAGTCCATCTCTCCTCTGTCTCCTCTCTCTAGAATTGGTCACTAATGGAGTCATATACTTCCAAATGACTTTTAGCAGTGGCTGAGGCTGACTCCTTAGTCGTGGCCTGCAAGAAAATGAGTCTCGTTGAATTGCTCGTTGAGATGCACCAGCTGTGTTGGCAGGGTCCCTTGGCAAATGTGTTTTTCATGCTCTTTTGCCTCAGCATGGGCTTGCATCCATCCATCCCTATGCCATGCTTAGTGGCCTGGACATCCAGCATGATGGTTGACTCACACCAATGAATTGCACCCATGTAGCCTGGAAAGTCAGTCTCCCTCAAACTGTAGACGCTCAGGGCATTCAGGATGGAGCAGAGAGGAGGGACTGCCGTCGCTGTTTCTCTTAGCCAACAATCTGAGTTCAGGAGTGTGGATTTAACTTTTCTCTCACTACATCCATTATTCCCCCCTTTTCTTCCACATCTGTAGGTAGGCAGTTGGACTTGGCATGGTTTTAGTCTACTCAGAAAAGATGGCACTTTATGGATAAAGTAAGTTCTTTACGCAAATGTAATTTTCTTTCTGTGACAACACAACCATGAATGCTAAAGCTTACGTAAGAGGGTATGAAGATCAGAACCATCCAACAGCCTTTCAGCTCCAGCTTTGTTTCAGAGAAATAACTCATTGTGAAGCATATTTCTGAAAGAGTTTTCAAACCTTTTATTTTTATTACCAATATAAAATTAGTTTCAGGGAACCAGAATCATTAAAGTATTTTTCTCATATGTTCATGACTTAACCCAAAGAAGCTCAGTGCTTATGGGAAGTGTCTTTGGGCTTGCCTTTTACATTTGATGCTAACTTTTTATTGTGGAACTTTTCGATCATACACAAACTTAATTAATGGAACCGTCGGAAGAGACTGCTCAGCAGTCAGCACGCTTGCTCTTCTGGTAAAGAACCTGTGTGCAGTTCCCAATACCTGCATCAAGTGGCTGACAACCACCTGTGACTTCAGTTTCCAGGGACTCCACTGTCTTCTTTGGCCTTTTGGGCTGCACAAGCATACACTTGAACACATGCATACACGCATGCACGAATGAATCTGTGGACAAAGCTAAATTGAGAAACACACAATGAGCTCCCATTTTCTTTCCTTGTAACTACCTAGAAATGGCTCATCTTGGTTCATCTCTAAATTCCTCCTTGCTTCTTCCTCTTCTCCTACCAGGGTTCTTCAGGACTGTTTTCAATCAAAGTCTCAAACAGTGGGTCACTTTTTCCTTAAGCGGCGATGCCTAGAGATACATGAAGTATGTTCTACCTTTAAAAATAACTGAAATGTCATTATTATATCTAAAATGAAGTTTGTTTATTAGTACCTTAGATCCAACCTAACAACAGGTAGTGTTTATTTTTTTCTACATTTTTCTAAAGGAAATACAAGTTTATTATGACATGAGTTTATTTGAAAATGAATGGTTACTAAAATATACCAAGTATACTGATAGAACTAAAGAAGCCATAAGGAACAGCATAAGCCTGTAGTCATGCATCCAGCGGCATAAAGCCCAGGCTCTTCCAGACCTCCCTACAATCTGAGAGAGATCACACAAGGACAGAAGGGAGAAAGGACCAGCGATGTGAGGCATTTAAACAAAACCGTTGTGTTCTCTATTCCTATTGGTGGACTCTGAACTTTGACTTAAAGCCCACTCCCCAAAACATTGCCCATCCCTGGCAGTGTTCGGGTGACCAAGAACTAGAGACTGGATAGCCCAGAGATTTATGCTAAGACCAAACACTACTAGTTTAAAAAAAAGGTATCCAAAAAAATTATTCCTAATGATAGTCTGCTATACCCATAGAGATAATGTTCAAATTTTATGGGATCTATTTTTCTCTGGCTTGATTTTATTATATAGTTTTGGGAGATAAAAATTATATTCACAAAATAATTACAAAAAAATGTAATCTAAGCACACCCTAGATTGTCGGGGAGCAAAGCCTCTCTTCTGAAGGACCAGGTAGGGCTGCTTGGTTTAAGATACTGATGGAGAAGATGTACAGAGCAGGGTGAGGCTTGAGACAAGCACTGGAAGACACTGCAGCATCGTGATGTTCTTAAACTGGGAGGCATATAGGAAAAATTGGCGCGCTGTGTATGACCGGTGGAAACCAGAGTACCGAGGCAGTGTTTGGAGGCTGGAAAGGAAGGGCGTGAAATGGGACTAAGCGAAAAATAATCACCACACCATACTTATGTTTGCCAAAAATATATTCATCCTCCTCAGTAAAATATCCCATGAAGTAGAAAGAACTAAGAGCTGTGTGTCCATCCGGCTGGAGACTTAGCTCCACATCACCAGCAGCACAACTTTGGACAAATAGCTGATCAACTCTGAAAAGGCTAATCCATGAGACTGTATCATTGATTACTGTTCTACGACATGGGACATTTTCATAATTAATTGTGATAATGCTTTGTGTTATCTGTAAAGCACATTTCCAATAGTAAGCCACTTAGGATAGCACTATAGATTTTGCAAATTGTTCCCAGATTCATCACCATGATCTTATTCTTTGAATTATTGGAAGCAGATCTCATCACCTTAATTTTTGAACAAGAAAACTCCACCTCAGCAGTGACTTGCCCCTGTCCAATGCAATCTCTAACTGGGTGGTATTATGCTGTGTGACTCTTTTAACTAAAGGAAGGAAGGTACGGAAGTATTTCTCTAGATGGTACTCAAGATTTTCTACTGTATAACAAGCAATGAAATACCTACACCAATGTTCTATTTAGCTAAACTCCCTGGTCTTGATGTGTTCAATAGATGTTAGTGCACAGCAAGTCCCCCTGTGCTCACAGAGAGGCGTTCTCTTCCTGGAATAGTAATTGGGGTAATTTCAACGCCAGAGAAGATGTGGCAGACAGAACACCGTGGAGGAGTCTTGTCATCGCTATAATCTTGCATTCCTTTGTCTATACGTAGAACAAAATTACTCAATATGAAAAATGCAGATAATCATAACAAGAGCTAAACTGAGGGAAAATAAATTAGGGTGTCTGGAAATAGAATGGCTCTTGTCATTTTTATTATATCCAGTCGCAGGCTATAATGTCTATTTTAATGTAAATAGGACTTGTAGTTTAAATGAAGGGACACCATTGTCAGTGTGCTCTTCAGAATCATACTCACGAATGTCCTTCAGCTCTGCCAGGTTTGTGCGAGGAAGCCAGCGTTTGTCGCTGTTCTCCAGCCGCTTCCATTTTAACCATCGTTTCTTTCCAAAATAATATAACAGAGGAGAAGAATGCAATGTCCTTGCAGGGAGGTAACAGCTACCTGCCTGATGGAATCATCTTTTAGTTCTATTTTTCTTCTATGGGGTGTAATTGATCTACTGATAGAAAATTTGAAGATATACATTTTATGTATATGAATACGTTCATATATACCAAAGAGCTTTTAGGAAGAAAATATTTCATAAATTCCTCAGTATAAGCTTTAAGAGGTAGGACATATCCAATTTCTTCTACTAATTGATTCATGGTTACTCTTCACCCTATGACCTATGCAAGCAAAATGGACATCCGTGTGACACCTGCGGGCCGATGATGGGATCCCACCCTGACCCTTGGCACTGGATAATGGAGGAGTCCTTGGTTATAGTCTTCCCATGTCGAACTTTGTGATTTCACACTTCATCATGCTAGAGGATTACTTTAAAATGCATTAAACTTCTAAAGATAGCAAATAGCCTTTTGGGTAATACATTTTAAATAGACTAGGAATTCAGAATTTTTAAAAAACATTCATTTTGTAAGACATAATAGCTTTTATAGCCTACTGCATCCTGTTGCTATGTCTTACTCTTTCCTTCCTGGGCTTTACCCTCTTCTCCTGAGATACCCCCCGAGTAGGTGGGAACCTGGTCACTTGACAATCTGCTCCTGGTTTGAACTTTTAAGAACAGGCCTATTTCTAATCCCTTTTCATCTTTAGAGTCATCTCACTGTCAGTAGAACTGATTGGGTTTCGTTTAATGTGGAAAGGTCTTATAAATAGCTTTCCTGGCTAAAAATTGAATATAGAGATTTCAAAACAACACCCTCCACCATGAATTTAAGCTATCTTCTTTGTAATCTGTTTTATTAGACAAGATGACAGCTCGTTCTGGCATAAATCATCACTCACACTAATACAATACATATTTTAATCTCCACGGAAGCATTGAGCTGTAGTATATGTGTGTCAAAAATGCTGACGTTTAAAGGACAGATAATAAATACGTGAAACCTGGAAACACTTAGTTTTAAATTTTCATTAAATATGTATTTAGTTGAATGCATTAATATTCTGCAACCAAGTTTAAGAACTTAATTACGAATTATCTACAATGATCAAAGTTATTTCAGTAACTGAGAGTTGATCTCTGGGTTTCAAGTGCTAAGTGGAATAAAATAAGCATAGGCTTAATAGATTAGTACATGAAATAATCATAATTTGGAAATTGCATTCTCTTCTTTAGTAACATCAAGATTTTACTTTTATGGAGAGCGTCATAAAATCATACTCCATTCTTGTTACATTTGTAGATCAACTGGCCAGATTTTAAGTGATACAGAGTTAACTATATTTTGTAAGTTTAAAATATTTTGAAATTTCATTTATTTCTAACAAATTGTGATACAAAGTATTTTATAATAGAGAAGAGAATATTTGGAAAACTTGCCTTTTTGCTTATGAGAGTGTCAATCACTGATCTATTGCTGTAATGAAATACCATGGCCAAAAATGAGTTGGAGAGGAAAGGGAAAGAGAGAAAAGCTTACACTTCCACCTCATAGTCCACCACTGAAGAAAGTTAGGACAGAAACTCAAACAGAGCAGGAACCTGGGGGCAGGAGCTGGAGGTTGTAGGGAGTACTGCTTACTGGCTTGCTCCCCACGGCTTGCTCAACCTGCTTTCTTACAGAGCCCAGGACCACCAGCCCATGGGTAGCAACACCCACATTGGGTTGGGCCCTTCTCAGTCAGTCCCTGAGAAAATACCTTACAGGCCAACCCGGCCTTACGGAGGCATTTTCTTTCTGACTATAGTTCCCTTCCCTCCGATAACTCTAGCTTGTGTCAAGTTGACATAAAACTATCCAGCACAGGTAGAGAAGTTGCACCTGGGTGATCGCTACATGAATTATGGAGTTATAAAGAAATACGGTACAGTAGAGGAGAGAGAAAGAGCGGCTATTAACGAGAACCCTACCCAGGAAATTTCTGGCTACACACCAGCCAAATGGTTGACTAATGACAGCCAAGTGATTCTTCACAATATTATTTTTCCACTCAACCTCATTAACTTAAATGATATTCTGAGAAATTATTAATACATTTACATTCATGAGAATGAAATGTGAGCATTTTGAAATATTTATCCATTTGGCAAGCTCATCCATACTGAGAAGAGTGAAAAGTGTCACGAATGGGTCGCGACCCTGACAGTAAGGAAGTATGGAAAAGGGATGGAAGGAATGTCCTGTGTAGGGAGTGGGGTGAAAAGGGGAGGTTTTCTGGGCACAAGTACATCCTTCTCTATAGGTAAATCCATGAGGCGTCAGTTTCAGAAGCTCTCGCCCACCCTTCCCCCAGACTTGACTAACGTCCCCTATGACACCAGTGTCATCAAAACCTTGGGCAGGTGGGAGACACAACTAGAAAGGTGTGGTCTTTTTAAATTAAATATTTGCTTGATTAAGTTATTGCTTTAATTTTTCACGAAGATTTAACCAAGTTAAACTTTTGACGACCAAGTTGTGATCCAACTTGGGGAAGGAAAGCAACCACTTCACAATAAATGTCTGCCTCCTCTGTGGATTTCCTCGCTCTCAATTCTCCTCATCTCATTTACTGTGCAATAAAATTTCCAAGGATGAAATAGCTCAGCCTCCAAAACTGGATGCAAGAGGAAATCATAAGTCTATCTGGGCAGGAAAGAGGCGGCAAAGAGCCGTAAGTGCTTCAAAATACTGCACAGCTCCAGAGTGCCACCCTTCTGAAATTACACTCATTGACTTGGTGTTGAAAACACCTGGGAAATGAACAAGAAAAGGAAAGACAATACTGAACTCTGAGAATCCTAGCGGAGGGCTGTTAGCTTCTTGGGAAAGGATCACCTTTGTGAATCGTATGAGGACTTGTTTAGCAAGGCCCAGAAAATGTATAGAACAGGATGTAAACATAGGAAAAGAGCATAAAGGTATGCCTGACCTTCTGCACCAGATCATAAAGGGAAAGTCAGAAGGCTAGCAGAGAAGGCAGCCGAACTCTGTGTGCCCCCAAGAAGCGAACCAAGAAGGGGGCTCTTGATTATGGGTGGGTAGTACCTCTTGAGGTAACAGTGACATTCTCTGGAGACAGAGGCCTCAGCACAAAGGGTGAGCCTGGAAGACCCTCCTACTCTGAGCTCCCTTTCATGCTGCGGGATTCCTGCTGAAGGATCTGCCTTCGTTTTCTGTTCCAGGGAAAATGAAAACTTGCCCTCTTGCTTCAGAGCAGAAGGAAATTGAACGAGAAGTGGAGATTTGAACAAGCTGGGCAGGCAGGATCTCCAGGGATGAACTTTCGTAGTTACTGCTTCCCGTTATTTCATGGCACAGGGCTGATTCAAGGAGCTGTCCTTTGGCGCCACTAGTATTGGAGAAAGAAAAGAAAGAAATATTAATTTCTGGAAACCAGACTTGCTGCCCCTGCAAAGATAAGTGATAATGAGTGTTCAGAGTGAAAGCACAGACAGACACACTGTCTTCAACTAGAACAATCGTGCACAATGGTGGCAGCCATCACTGAAGGCCTAGCATCCCTGTCAAATGCCCAGTAATAGCAGGCAGAAATCAACCTATGTTCCTTGGACGGAAACCAAACCCTCACGCTTGCCGGCTTTCTCTGTTAATTTCATTGAAACAGCCCCCATGTTAACAGGCTTTCGGATTGATTCAGGCCAGTACTTCAGCCTGTGCCGGGAGCCAGTGGGACGGACTTGGTGGGGCTGAGTGATGGGCCGTGAGGAGCCTGCTGGCTGGCGGGCAGTCGTCTCGTGGGGGCCACGGGGGAATGATTCCGATAGTGACTGCTACTGGGGCCGTGATTAAGACTGTTTGGAATGTAGCCAGAAGACAGAGACATTGAAGGGGGAAAGTAATTCCTTCCTTTTAGACACTGACTTCCCCCTGTAAATATTAACTCTTTGCTGTCTGAAAATGCTGAGTGTGTCCACATTTCCAGATAAATGCACTGACTGGAGTCTGGTGGGAAATGCCAGTCTAAGCACCACCCACATGCTCGCAAATGCTTAGCATGGTGAAAATAGAGATGCTGGTGCCCCAGAACGTTGATCTTGCTTAGGTACATAGCAACATAACGTCCTCTATATTGTCACACTCAATTTGAAACTCAGGCTACCTGTGGGTTATCCTGGCTTTCTCTTCTACTTAGTCTACGTTCAGTATTCAAAGTAATAAATCCATAATGTCCCTAATGTTTAGAGACTCTGTCTTAAGCAATTGACTCTTGGGTCTATGTACCTCCTTCTGAAGATGGTTGTGCCATTCTTCGTTAGCCGAATACTATTTCAGTGGCTTTGCTTCTTCTTACCTGAGGGTTCATGATGGGAGGAGACCCAAGCTTGCCAACTTTCATGACCTCTGTTCATGTAGAAAGGACCTCAAAAACTCGCCCCCTGTTGGTCTGCACCAATTGTTAGACTGGTTTCTTCTACGCTAGAACAAGTTCACCCCCACCTAGCAAGCCACTGAACGTAGAGTCCAGAAAGCCATCGGACCAGTTTTTACTTGTGTTTTGTCGTTTACTTTGGCTGTGTTTCCCAATGTTCTCATAGAAAATATTAGGAGGCCCTCCAGGAATCAGACGTTCTCTTAGACTTTGGCAGAGAGAAACCTGGAGAGAGGAAGGGGTGCAGCAAGTGAAGCTACTATTAAGTGTTTCTCTAAAAGTAAGAGAACGCATTTGTCACCCTGCATGGCTTTCAGAAGAACAAAGGCTTCCTAGATTAAAATGCAAAGAAAGGTAACTCTAGGGAGAATGGAAAGTTCCAGAGTCTATTCATGATGGGAGACGCCTGCATTGTAAAAAGGGTTTTGCTGGAGGGGAAAACAGAGAGATTTGTCTTTCTGTACATTTTAGTCATTAGCAGCCTGAGTTCCTTGAGGCCCTAGTTTATCATCTCTGGCTTCCCTCACTTCTTTCATGACACGTAGCACCGAGCAGGTACTCAGAGCACTGTCACTGAGCTGTGGATTAGCACATCCACACGCTTCAGTGGTCCCTGCCCTGGTCCTGACACGACAGGAAAAAGAGTCTTCTACGTCAGCCCACGCTGCAAGGATCACTGTGCTACCCAGCCTTGTTCCGAAGCCTCCCGCAGAAAGCATAGCGGCCGGGCAGGAGTAAAACCATAAGGGACGCAGTGAAGGGATGGAAATGAGTGGTCAGTTGATGGGCTTTCTTGAGGAGCTTTGGGTTCTGCTCTGAGGTGTTTTGTGGGGAGTTTGGGGGTGTTCCAGATATTTGTTATGTGTCTCCTCTCCCCCCACGCTCCCCTTTACACCTCCTCATGGCTGGCACTAGTTTCCTTTATCCCTCTAGATGGTTTCACTACTGCTACCATGCCTTGACACAGGCATGACTCTCTCTCTCTCTCTAAAGCCTACGATTCACAGTAAGAGAAAGCGTGCTGTTTTTGTCTTATGTTGAAATAGGAGGGAGCTGTGGGCACCCAGCCGCCCACATGACTAGCTTTTGCCCTGAAATAACAACACACAAACTGTATTCTTTTAAACACTGCCTGGCCCATTAGTTTCAGCCTCTTAACCCATTTCTAATAATCTATGTAGCACCAGAAGGTGCGCTTACCAGGAAAGATTCAGCATGTCTGATCTGGTGGCTGGCTGCATTGCTGTCTGCCTCAGAGAGCAGAGCTATCGCATCAGCTTGGGAGAGGGAGTATGGCGTCTCTGAGCTCACTTCCTCTTCCTCCCAGCATTCTGTTCTGTTTATTCCTCCCACCTATGTTTTAACCTATCAGGGCCAAGCAATTTCTTTATTGCTTAATCAATGAAATCAACAGATTGATATACGACACTCCCACGTCAGTCTTGCAGCGTGAGACTTTGTTTGCTGTATCTGATAGGTGGGTTATTTAAGCAGACAGCTTAGATGAGATGGAGCTGCGCCTGAGATTCCCTCCACAGGTGCTCCCAGACTCATGGCAACAGCAGCTGCCCTTGTGGAGCACAAAGGGTAATGATGCCAAAGAGGAAAGGGTCCTTGTGAGGGGCTAATGTCATGTACTCGTTGCAAGAAAACCTACATGAGGAAGACAGACACCAGAAGACTAAAGAAGGGAAAGATATTGAAATCTCCTTCCTAAATTAAGGTTCCGTTGGCTGAGAAGGAAGGTGACGCTAGAGACAACTGCAGAAGGACCTACGGATGTCTGTCACACCAGTCACGCTCTCCATCTCAATAAAGTCGTCATTCTAACAAACATGTCATTGATAGATCACTGTTCTCATGTTAACATGTGTGGAAAATGAGACAATGAAAAGTGGGCACTGCTCGTGGGCAGCCTAAGGCTGTAGCCACCTACCGGATTGTGTCTGCTGCTTATGTTGGTAAAGTTTTATTGAAACACAGCAGTACTTTTCTATGAACATATTATTTACAGACCCTTTCATGCTTTAACAGTGGAGCTAAATAGTGATGTCAGATGCACGTGGCCTACAAATCTGAATATTCCTATCTGGCTCTTTATAATTAGATTGTCTCTCCAAGAAAAGCCTCTGAGTTTTTCAGAGATTGAGCAAATGGTGTGACGTATGCTTTACACACGTGAGAAAACCACACACATCACTAAGTCTATTTTAATTAGTAAGCCTTCAGAGACCTTAATCAGACCACAGGAACAGCATGTCCCCCCAAAAAAGACTTTGGCTCCATCAGCTTGGGTAGCTATCACTAATCACCGGTCCTGGACAGTGATCTGGTAGAAGCCGATGGCTCATATCCATCTAGAACGACGTCGCATGAGCAGTGAGCAAGGACTTGTATATGTGAAGATATGGTGGTTTAAATTACAAGGGTCCTTCTAGACTCAAGCATTTGGGCACTTGGTCCCCAGTTAGTGATGGTGCTCAGGGGAGATGTAGGAGGTGCAGGATGTCTGAAAGATGTATGTCACAGGAGACAGATATTAACGTTCACAGCTTCACCCCACCTCCAGAGGTCTCTCTGCTTCACGGCGATGTGAGAAGTTGTTTTCCATCACCCTCTTGCTCCCACCACCATGCTTGCCACTTGCTGCTGCAACTCCCCCTGCTATGATGGACTCTTATCCCTCTGGGTCAGTAAGCAAAAGTAAACTCTTCCTTCCCTACACTGCTTCTGGTTGTGGTGTTTTATCGCAATGACAGAACAGTACCTAAACTCGAACGTAAGCTCTTCTTAGCCAACAACAAAATTAATTTTGTTTCTGATGAGGAAAGTTCTTTAACTCCATGCTATGCTGGTCAATCCTGGTGCCACACTTTATTCATTTGTTTCTACTGTACTTTCAAGGAATGTTTTCAGGGGTAAAGGGCCTGCAAGAGACCAAGCTTGTGAAGATGGCCTGAAAATTGCTGTTTGACTGCCACAAAGAGAAAACTCATAGATACGTGCACGCTGTATTCAAATATTTGAAGAGCTTTATATCAAACAGAGTCATTAGAGACAATCGGGTCCAGTGTGAAGAGGTGTTCATGATTAGTCGTTGTAAATATGGAGTCTGGGGCCCCAGAAAACATTGGATGTTAAACTAATAACTCAGTTATCCATTGAATACTTGTGTTGGCAACTTCAAGAATTCCTTGAGACTCAGCAATATTTCACTCTGTGTTCCTCCCGAAGTGTGTTCTGAGCTCCTTCACGCCACCTTTTGGTGGAACAAAGGCATAGGAATGATTTTTCCACTTCCAGAGATACAGATCTTTAAGCTTTCAGGTAGTGCCCACCTCAAGTTGGAGCTTCTTTAGTTGTGATTCTAAAGAGTCCATTTGCTTCCCGTGTTCTAGTTGAACTGGGATTTAAAATAAATGATAATTTTAAAAAGCAATTTGTTTGATCCCCCAGATGAACATCCTGTTTCTTAGGCAAAGTAAAGGGCACCATGAGCAGACCCTGGAAAATCCACTTACTCACCTCCTTCTGTCCGGAGCAAACCTTTACTCATTTTTCCATTTACCGTGGCAACATTATCAGGATCTGTGAGAAGTAATTGTGAAGTGCTCAGGCATGCTTTAAACGGAGAATCCTTAATCTTTCATTATCATCTTGATTACCAACTACTGTAATAGCCTATTCCATTGCTAGCCTATTATTGCCTTTCATTTATGCTAATAGAAAAGGCTATAGTTACATATGATTTTAGTCTCCAGAAATAAATGACAAGAAATGAATAAATCATGTACTACTGTAGGTTTGCAGGCAGGATGCAAGATTACTAAATTATGCACTGTGTAAAGGAGGGAGTTAGACAGAAATCAATCTTGGGCTAAGCTTGGGTGATCCTCACAGTGCAATCCCAATGTATGGGTGAGGGACTCTCCGCGCAAGAGTTCCTATAACCTAGTTAGCTCGGTAATTAGGACACAGGGACAACCAAACGGGGGGGAAAAAATAAGAGGCTTGAGCAGCAGCCAAGCAAATTTTAGAATAATGAAGAAGTATCAAATAAGGTAAATCAATGGAGCAAAAGGACGCAGAGGGAAATGAAAAACATTCAAAGAGAAATTAATGTAGGCCCCAGGGTTATGCAAGCAATTTACTATAAATATACCAGAAAAGAGGAGACAGATGTAGGTGCAGGAGGGAGTTCACAATGGGCAGTGCATTATTACAGGTAAGACGTGGCAGGAAAACACAGGCAAAGCAAGGGGCAGCAAAGACCAAGGAAAGCATTTAAGAAAAGACAAATGCAGACATTCTTTTTGATAAGATGCTTATTTTAGAAAACTTATTTTACAATCTCAGATACATGACAGTTACCTTAGAGAATTCACAGGAAGTAAATCTCATTGGCCTCGTCTTCAGTTAGGAAAATTGATCTTCCAACTTCTAAAGTTACCGAAAACAAGATTTGATCTTGCAGCCACATATGGAGAGTTTGAGACAATCCATTCATAAAGAGGCAGAAAATTCATGATTCCATTAATTTTTTTAATTAACCTATAAAAATGTAAAGTGCGGTAATCTTGTGTGTATAGCTCAATTAACTTTTATGTGTGAAGACCTTCCTGTAGCAACCATTAAGATCAGGGTGGCAAAGGCTTCCAAGCTCCTGAAGGTTCCCCTGTGCCTCTCTCAATACTCATGACCCAAGAACAACCACAGTTAGGAAGTCAAACGTGGTCGGTTCATTTTTGCTGCTATGTAAGTCTGTGCGAATGAAGCCCTAGGGCATGGGCCCCTTTCATCCAATAACTTGTCCACAAGATTCATCTCATACCCTGCCTTTGTGAATTGTTTATTTCTTGGATTATATCAGAGAGTTGGAAAATTTTTGAGAACTTGGTGTGGAAGGTCCTTCTGTCTATGTATTGCTTTTATTGGTTAATGAATAAAGAGCCTATGGCAGGGAAGAACAGAACTAGGCAGGGAAAACTAGGCTGTATGCTAGGAGGAAGAAAGGCAGAGTCAGAGAGACACCATGGAGCCACTCCCAGAGTCAGTGCCGGTAAGCCACTGCCATGTAATGATACACAGATTAATGGAGATGGGTTAAATTAATCTGTAAGAGTTGGCCATTAAGAAGCTAGAGCTAATAGGCCAAACAGTGATTTAAATAATACAGTTTCTGTATGATTATTTTGGGTCTAAGCTAGCCAGGCGGCTGGGAAGAACAAAAAGTGGCCTCCTTCCAATAAGAACTAGTTCTGGCTTTGTCAGTTATATGGTCTCTGTTGTGACTCCTCAGACATGCCTTTGCCCTTCAACATTATGTGAATGATTGGGTGTGGCAGATAATGTTCCAACAAATATTGCTGACCATAGTTTCCACTTCCCACTTGCCCTTTTGATGGCGTTCAGTTGTGGGAATGTATGATGAACTATTCTCTTGTTGATGGACATTTAGAGTTTTTTTAATTTTGGCAATGTATGGACACTTTTCTCTCTGACAGATATTTAGGAAAGTAACCCCTGTGCAGAGCTAACTGTGCTGTGAGTATCTTTAACACTGATGAACAGTTCATAGAAAATTGTTCCTCTCAGTAGTGGTGGTGAGAACCCTGATTGGTTTATAGTCTTTCTGGTACTTACTCTAGCTAGGGTTTTTTGTTTAAATAATTTTGGTGAGTGACTAGTTTGTTCTCTTTGTGATTTTAATTTGTCTCTTCTCCATGAGCAATGATCTTAAGCACCATTTTTTTTCCCAAGGCTCACCACTCATGCCAATATTCACTATTAGGAAGCGAGGTCTAGAGCGTGATTCTCATGATCATTTCTCATTTGATTCTTCACTCTATTTTAATTTGCAAGAAGCTCATTGTACATGAAGTCGTGTCGGTGACAGCCCTCTTCCAAAAGAGAAGCCAGTGTGCCACGAACCGAGTCTTGTGATGCCTGGCCTATTCCCTAGAAGAAGCCAAGACTGTTGTTCAGAATTCCACACTCTGTGTTACACATCGTCTCTTTAGCTATGCATTCTCCTTCTATTAAGTTATTGCCAAGCAAAGGTGATTTATTAAGATGAGAAGCAGACATTGCTAAAACAGGAAGAAAAGAAAAAAAGAAATAAGTGTTTCCTCCGAACCCACAGAGGAGAGCAGATGTCAGCAGAAGCAGATGTATGCTTCTCCGGAGCCAAAGAAAGAATGCTTAATGCAATCAGAATCTCGGTAACAAAAGTAACCCAGAAAATAGAAATCTAAAACTTTGCAGAACTGCTTCCCATGATGGCATGCATCCTAAGTGCTGCCCAGCACAGCACAAGCTCCCAGTGACGAATGCAGCAGGACCGTGTCTTTAAAGACGAGGAAAATGACAATGGCAAAGCAAATGAAAGGCTGCGCTTGTCCTGATTTTAGAATTAGAGGCCTGGCCTGAAAGAAGAGAGATTCTGCCGAAATCCATTCTGCATCCTGTTTAGCTCAATCAGTTAAATAGCCAGAGTCTGCTTACAACCCTCATGCACCATGAAGAATAATCCACTCATTCATTCCCAAAATTCAGCACCAATGAGAACATGGGAATGTGGGTAAAGTATTTAAGGAAACATCTTGAGAATGGTAACTAAATGAAAAGACCATTAGCAGAAATTGTAAAGATAATTATTTTCTCCCAAGCAACAGTATAAGCAAAACTGTCCCCCCCCCAAAAAAAATGTAAATCATCTACATAGGACCTACCAAGGTACTAGGAGAATTTTTAATTTTAGAAAGGTTAATACAAAAGTCATGTTGATTTTTAAGGCTATGTTTGAATATTTTTCATCCATTTGTAAACAATAATCAATAAGAAAAGAACTAAAATCAGTTAGGATTCATCAAAGGAACACCACCTTGCAGTGTGGGGGAGGTGACAAAATCTAGTCATTGTCACCTGTCAAGGTAGCATAGTCTCAAGATAAACAATGTACATAGCAGTCCTGTAGTGGCAAACTAGACACCATATGTTGTTTGGGCTGTAAATCTCAGAAGGTGTTGGGAAACTAAGAAATATTAATGTTTAAGTTAGCTCTTTCAACTTCATGTGCAGAAATAATTGTATAACTTGACCATTCATAATTTTCAAGGGCAAAATAATCATAATAAATCAGAAGATTTGCTATAAAGACATCTCACTCATTTTTTAACTTCTTTCTTTTTTCTGTCCCACAAATGCTGTTGTGCTCTGTCCATCCAGTTCCTGGCTTCTGGTCTCTTAATTAGTTTGAACCATTCTCTTTCATGGCCTTAGCAATGGTCTCTTATTCAACCATCAGTTTTTGAACACAGAGGCAAAATAATGCAGATGATGATAAATCTATTGAGCAAAAAGCAGTATAGCTACATCAGTTGTAGCTTTGTGCAGTGATTGATGGTGATTTGGGCCACATGTCCCAGTGCCTGTGGATGGTAGAAGACGGAAAGGAACCTCATTGGACTACATGCAATGATTGTATTTCACCCATGGGAAAGTAGGGCTTGTTTTTCTTTACTTTGAGTATTCAAAACTTTCCACATTTCCCTTAATAGGATGTACTTTTTTCGTAATAAAAATGCAAATCATGGAAGTAATGGCTCTCTTTTTTAAAGACCACTATACCCACAACCTCCCTTAAGGTAAGACTGAGGTTTTGGTTTCTTTCCCAAAGGCTCTGAGCAGCAGGTCTCAGAGTCTCACTGTTTATATTCATCCTCCTGTTCCATTGGAGCCAAGCTTGATGTTTGGTTTGTGCAGCCGCCTGAGAGGTGGGAGCAGATGGGATGGTGAATCTAAATGGCTGATGGTGTGAGCTTCCCTGCCTGGTCTGAAGGTGGAGGCCTAGAGAACATCAGCTGAGCAATTTTCAAAGAGCAAAATGCTTGGCTTGAACACAATCCTTCTCCTACATACTAAGCATTTGTTTTCTCCCTCGAGAAGCCTTTGCAAGGTTTAAAAAAAAAAAAAAAACCTTCTAATTATTGTCCAAAAACACTGGATATGTCGCTGGTCACCTTCTTCTTCTATGGACACCTCATAGGGGTCCTGATCATGTCACCTTCTGCATGTCTTTGTGACCTTACAAGCATTGTGAAGCCACACAAAGGTATACCATTTACGTGTTCCGAAGATGTTCCTTGTTCATGTGTCTAGTGATATTGTGATCTGCATATATCCCTCATTCTAGAAACATTTTTGAAAGCTCTGTTGCTACCCTGACTCCGTCCACATGGCCTGCTTTGGGTTTTGATGGTGCTTCCTTTCAGATCACTAGATGGAAAAGTCAGTGTAAGAAGGTCTGGACTCATTCAGAGTCTCCCAGATCTTTAGTGTGAGCAGCAATGTCTCAGGACCCAGACTCCAGGTATCCCGGACTGCTGACTCACAGGCTTGTTTTCAGTGAGTTTCCATTCCTGTCTGTGTATGTGTAGTGTGCCTTTGTTGAATTTTTTAATCCTGTTCAAATTTTATCTAGAATGTAGACCTCCAAAGGTTTGAAAAAGAAGTGATATGAATTCTAATTACAGCCCATTCACTGAAAATAAATGGAAAATTAATTTAACTGCTGTTCACAAGCTCTTTGACAGATTTCCTCTAAAAATGGCTATTTCTGCAGTTAGCAGTGAAAGCGCAACAGGAAGAAAGTGTTGCTTTTGACTAAAACTCTTTCCCTAGAGATAATTGTCACTAGGAAATTCTCTTTTTTCTTTTACTTCTAACTAGGCTACTACATGGGGGGTAAAACGTCTGCATAAAAATGGAATGTAGTATCAGAAAATAAGACCATTTCCTTCAGCACACACTTAAAAGAATCTGTCACATCGTTACTGGGATCCAAAGAAAAATATTGAACGACTTTTAGACTTTATCTTCCCTTACAGTGAAGGCAGGGCGGTAAACCAAATAGTGATTAAATGCATTGTGGGACTTTTGGTTGAGCAAGAGTTAGAAAAGGGATGGGAAGAATTGGACGGTACTAGGAGACTTCCGGTGTGAGAGGTGTGCCACTATAGCTGTCTCACTGCAGAAGGCTTTCCTTTGGATTTCTGGTAGGCTTTGCTGCTGTTTTGGTGGTGGTGGTGGTGTTCAAGACAATGGGAACCATGGTGGGGTTCATGTGGCTGGTGATGGAAATAGATGGTTGCCTGGTTCCTGGGGTGGCAAGTTGCACTGCCTCCTTGAGATGTATGTTCTCTGGTCTGAGGCTTTACCACAGGTTTGGATCATGCTCTTCTGAACTGATAAAGAGGCTGTTTAGCGGTGTCCATGTATATTTGATACCCTGCTTCAAATACAGCAACTTGATCAACTGAAAGCAGTCAGTGAAGCCACGATAAATGTATTTTGTGCTTAAGCAGATAATGGGAATAGCAAGAAAAATCAATGAATGAAACCACCATTTGGAGCCATCCTCACCATATTAAAATGCAAGATGTTGGAGGTGGGTCGTGTACAGAGAGAATAACTGTCCAGCATTTATCTAATTATGTTTATTAGTCCACAAGAAATTTCCTACCTTTCTACTGGGCACATATTTCTCCTTCCAGAGAGAGTAATTCACTGGAAATAAAGTTGATCGATAGGCAATTCCGACATTGTCTTTTTGTTTAATTAAAAGACGTCTACAAATTAGGACAGACAAGTCATTCTTATTCTAAGTCTGTATTATCTCAGTAAACTTAGTTGGAGAAGCTGGGGCAGTTAAAATGCAGGAGAGGGGAGGGAGAGAGGAGGGAAATTAGGAATATGTAATTCATTGGGGCAGTGGTTCTCAATTTATTCAGCACTGGGGCTTAAACACTAGAACCAAGGATCCCCTGCATTAAAAAGCTTCTCAACTCATCTTTCCGTGTTCTCCTCATCGCACCAAATAACTCTAGTGTTCCTGCTAGCATATTGGAGAAGAAACTCCAAACTCTGAACACAAAGTTCATCATTCAAGAGAGCCAAATTATATACAATAGTTATTGCTTATAAAATGAATGTTTTGCTTATTCTTTATCAATAATCAAAACATAGAGATAGGATTTAAAACATTCCCTTTCTCAACCTCTTGTCTTCCAAGGACGACAGTAAAGCCCCGGCAGGTATTTACTGCTATCTCCGGTGGGGGAGGGGGTGGAGATTGCATTTGTCTCTGAGCTCCAGACACTATCTTTGCTCTGTACCATCTGGCTTTTGCAAATTTAATTCCAGCCTCATTTAAAAATTAGTTAGTTACCTCATAAAAGTGAAAGAGTTTCTGGAGTATATCTTCACATTTTGACTGTGTTAGAATAGAAAGCAGCTCCTTCTAGACACTGTTTGCAAGTACTCATTAAGTGCCTGGTGCTAGACTTCACATCCGTTAGTTCCATATAGCTCTGCTCAGCTCAGTGGAAGAGTAAAGCCAGCCTCATTTTCCAGATGTGAAAAATGGAGTATTAGAGAGGTATCGTGGCTTACTGTAACTCATGCAGTAAGCTTGTAGCATTGAAAGGACAAGCAGAAGTTCCCAGTCAATGGAGGTTATACTCCAGGGCAATTCTTCTTTTGTTTAAGGGCATATGATGAAGTGTGGCTTGTTGTCACATAACACATGGCAAACACACACCAGACAGTCTCCACGCACTGTCACACAGTGCAAAAAAGAGGCCTCATCTCAACCAGAGACCATAAAAGCTCCTCTCCCTCATAGTATTACAAAATCAGAGATGGACTCACAGAAGGGCCAACGTGATGCTCTCGGTGTGCCAAGAATGATCCAAGAGTTGGTCTGTCTCCCAGGAATAGCTCGCCAGAGTCAGTAACTATGAGGTCGTTCCAAATGTTGGTCCTACAGAATGGCTGCAGCTTCTAGACTTTGTTCCTGTTTTTTGCTGTATAGAGTAGATCTTGGGGATGTCTATAAACACAGCACTTGGTGTCTCTGTCTGAAAACTATAAAAATTGTCATGTCAAGGGCAGGAGGGACTAGGAGGAAAAGAAATTGGGGAAACCACAGTCAGGATGCAAAATAAATATATAAAAGAAAGAAGAAAGAAACAAGTGATGACCTTGCCTAACAGGGAGTAAATTGGTTTCCACAAAATGGCATTTGTGCCATTCAATGTATGAATATATCTGACTTGATGTAATTGCACTGTTGTGTCCTCATGGAAAATAGTTACTTATTATAAATTACAAGATAATTTTTAAAATCTTTAAAAAATAAATAAATGAAGGATGTATGAAAAGCAAATGAAAGTTAGCATGTCCAAAATTTTGTTGATATGACACAATTTAGTTCATGCTGATGATAAGCAATTAAAAATTGCATTTTCTCTGTACAGGTGGTACTAAGTGTATTTGTAATTTGGTGCAGCCACCTCTGCTGCCTAGTTCTGAGATTTTTCATTCACCAAGCATAAGACCTATGACCACTAAGTGATATTTCTCCCTTCCTACCAACCATGATGTCTTTACTCAGTTTTGTCTATTCTAATTTACCTCTCCTGAGAACTTTATATAAATTGAATTTATAAAATTCCTCTCATTTGTCTGCTCTGTTTCACTCAGTAAAATGTCATCACAATTCATCCATGTTGTATAATAGCTAAGAACTTCATTTTTTGTGGAAATAGGTAATATCCCATTGTGTTGATCATCCATCCACCTTTTGATCCATATTGCAATTGTTTCTAGCTTCTGGCTACTAGCAATGCTACAGATGAGAAAGTTACCATACAAATATCTGTTTAAAACTAAGCAATCTACAGGGGCATATACTTAGGAGTAAAATTGCTAGAGCACATGCTTCACCTCTTGAAGAAGCACAGATGACTTTCCATCATGGCTGGGTCATTGGTGTGGGAAGTCCTTCTGTATATGTGTTGCTTTTACTGGTTAATAAAAAAGCTGCTTTCAGCCAGTGGCTTAGAATATAGCCAGGCTGGAAGAGATATAGAGAGAGAGAGTAGGCGGAGTCAGAGAGAAGCCACGTAGCTGCGGCCAGAGACAGATGCGCTGGAACCTAGCCGGTAAACCATGACCCTCATGGTAAAATATAAAATAATAGAAATGGATTAATTTAAGATAAAAGAGCCAGCTAGCAATATGCAGAAATGATTAGCCAAACAGTGTTTTAATTAGTACAGTTTTGTGTAATATTTCGGGCCTGAGAAGCTGAGAACGAACAAGCAGCCTTCCCCAACAGACTATTTCACATCCCCACTAGACATAAAGGATAAGTTGTGTTGCCCTAGCCTGCACTAATTTCACAGCTCCTATCCTAGTCACCGCAGCAGATCCACAAACACTTTCAACCTATTAAGATGCAGTTCCCAAAGCATGAGAGAGAGCAACACTTGCTACATCAGGTATCTTAGTTGGAAAACTGGAGTGATTAGTTCTTGAACCAGGAGAAAGAGGAGGAACTGGGTTATGGAATGTTGCTGTTGGATATAGTCTGTGAGGGGTCATCCATCATACTGGGATCCATTGCGGGATTACCATCCCATCCCAACCTGAAGTTCAGTTATGAAGACAACGTGGCAATGAGATTGTATGGGTTTAGATGAGTAAGTAGATGGATGAACAAGGGTAACAAGGAGCCTGCTTAAATGTGCTCTCCATATGGAAGGAGGAGAAATGCCTTTTAGGAAGGAAAAAAATCTGTTTTTAGAAACTCTTTGTGGAAAAGCACCAGGTTTGATATCAAGAGCCTGGCAGCTATGTTATCTGTCTCACCAGCTGGAGATCTGGGACTGGCTTCGTGTTGTGTCTTCTTGAATGATTACATCATAGCGCATTCTAGTGTGACTTATCCCACTCTTTACTGGTCATCCCTAAGTCATTGCCATACGTGCGTGCTCATGGGCCTTCCCTGAAGAGTCCCAGGAACAAGAGTGTAGCAGAACTCTCAGGTATCAGTAGAGAGGCACGCTGCACAGACTCAGAGATCTCTTGGACTATTTTATTTATTTTGAGACTGCCACATATAGCTTGGGCTGGCCTCAAATTTGGCACGCTGAAGAAATTGTCCTTAAACCCTTAATCTCCAGTGTTTGTCTCCTTAGTCCTAGAGTTTCTGAAATAAACCACCGTTCCCAGCACCACCCAGGCTCTTGATCCAAGGGCATAGGAAGAGGAAATGTCTGCCACCTGTAGTTTCCTGCGCAAAGCAAAAGCAGTAGTTATACATTTGCTTGTTTTTGTTTCCTTCCTTTTCCTTCAAAGTTCTCCTCCCCAATCCTCCACATCAGGTAGCATCTAACCCGTACCAACACTCTTCAGCAATTCTACTTGACCCATTCCTCCAAATTACTTGTTTCTCTGACTGTGTTTTTTAGACTATTATACACGATAAAGAATGTAAGAAAGTAGGAGCCAGGTGCAACTGATGCTTTGTAAGCTGAATTTTCACCCTTGGGTTAGGTGAGGAGCCCTTGATCAGCAGAAGCGGGCCCTGAGTTCTGCCTTCTGCACCAAAAGCACTGCTGTGTTTCTGATGTCAGCAGGGCATGAGAGACTAGTGTACTGGCCTGAAGTGGTTCAACTAACAGGCACTTTCAAAGATAATTTCAAAGGAACGGGGGGAATGTACTCTGACAATTTAGCTGTATTTATATATATAGATATATATATATGCCTTGTTCTTTTCAGAGATTTCCAGCTTTTGTAAAGCCTAGAAAAATATGTTCCTTTTGAGCAAGCTTTGGAAAACCCACCTTCTAATAAGATTCTATGTAGTCAAAATACTACCTAGCCCTCCCCCTCCCAACCCCACTTAAATCATAGAATCTGAGCAGAAGATGAACAGGCTTAGCTACATCGCTAAAGCATCAAGAATATTCATACAGAAACAAGAATTGGAGCTTCCTAAGAGCTGTTCCCCCTCTGCCTACATAAGCAGTCTCGTTCTTTATTTTAAAGATTTGTTTTATATATGTACATATACATATATATGTGTGTGTATGTATATGTGCATATATGTATGTATGTATTAAGTAGAAGCCAAGGAGTCCATCAGACTCCCCCAGAACTAGTGTTACTACTGATGACTATGGCTGCCATGTAGGTTCCAGAAATGGAAATGAGCCCTTTACAAAGGCAGCAGATACACTTACCTACTGAGCCATCTCTCCAACTGCCAGTCCAATCTGAATAGATAGATTGTTTGAAGGAAAATTTTATGTGCTGGTCTTCATCTGTCCTATTTATAGACATTGTCTTGGAACAGCAGCATGAGAAGACCCAAGACAAGAGTCTGAGTCTCTCTCTCTCTCTCCCTCTCCCTCTCTCCCCCTTCCCTTCCCACTCTCTCTCTCCCTCTCCCTCTCCCTCTTCCCCTCTCTCTCCCCCCTCCATTGATTTCAGAACACAAATGAAAAGAATGAGGGAAGTTTCCTGCCCTGAGATTCAGGCATTTGCACCCTCCCTCACAAGATGGCTTGGAACAAAGAAACATACAAATTCTGAGGAGAGGACAGAGGCTGGTTCAGCAGTTTAGATCACTGTTGCTCTTCCGGAAGCACTGGGTTCCACTACCAGCATCCCCATGGTGGCTCACAATTTATAACTAGTTTCCAGGAATCTGACACCACCCTCTTCTGACATCTGAAAGAACCAGACACACATGGTTCATGTGAATACATGCAGCAAAACATGAAGATACACAAATAAATAAATCCTTAAAAAAAATTTAAAGAAAACTAAAATAAGCTTGCATTCAGCCATGAGTTGGCCTAAAAATTAGGATTCTGACTTCCCAAACTTGCCTGGCCCCACTCCTTAGAAACCATGTTGATCAAAGGAGAAATTACAGGTTTAAATTTATGGTGGAACAAAAAATTGGAAACAGAGTGATGAGGCAGAGAGTGGGAGGCCACATAGCCTGGTTTTGCTTTGGTTTGGTTTTTTAGCATAAAGCATTATGAATCTTACTGAACCTCAAGCAAAAACAAAAATAAGTTCCTTTAAAACATGATTATACATGTTTTAATATTTAAAGTAGTGTATCTTACCCATCACCTGTCTTTTTTATTCAGATCTAAGAATCAATCATAAAATGAGCCTCGGCACCCAGCTGAACTCTACGGAGCCTTCAGGAGCTTCGGGTCCACCAGAGACATGTACTAGTTAGTTACTTACCTTCCTTATTGCTCTGGCAAAGTGGTTTAGCTCCCAGTGCGTCGCGGTGGGGAAGCCCTGGCCCAGGAGCAGACATGAGACAGCTGGTCACGTTCTTTCTGCAGCTAGGAAGCAGAGAACGCTTGTGTTCACCCCACTGCTCTTTTCATGAGGACTCCAGACCATGGCATGATGCCGCCTACATTTAGAGTAGCCATCCACTACATTTAAACTCTCTAGAACCTGCCTCACGGATATGCCCCGAGGCTCGACTCTAAGGTGGTTCTGTGTCTTCTTATGAAGTTGACAACATTAGCTGTTGGCAGAGGAAGACAAACATAAGAAAGCTTTAGAGAGATATTCGGAGCCATATATGTATATTTATAGTAAGCTATAAAACATTAAAATACTGTATATTATAGCTTATAATTATATGTCTGTAATACACCTGGTAGTATATCTTATAATAACATTATGTAGTATAGCATAGTTTATTATACAATTATAAGCTTATATATGTATAACTTCATGTATTATACTTACATATACTTTTCAAGAAAATCATGGGAACTTTTTTTGTGCCTCACCTCATAATTTTGAATAAGAACCCTATCTCTGAGGAATTGCTGGGCCCAGCTTTGCCCTATGTCTACACCACTTTATGGGGCACATACCACAGCTGAGCTCAGTGATTGCTATGGCCACAATACCAGTCAGCCCCCAGACGGTGTGAGCAGAGAGGCGATGTGCCAGTTAACAGGGTGAGAAATGAATGCAAATGGATTCCCCACTCTCCCAGCAGCCAGGGCTCCCACTTCTTGCCCTTCTCCGTCCCCCTGCCAGTTTTCAGAGAAAAAGATGAATATCAGCACTGGTGCTCACTTCATGTCTCAGTGACCTAGAAAGGAGTGTGTCGGCAAGGCCTGGCACTGTGCTAATGATGCTGAGCTGGAAAGCAAGAGGGGATGAAAAGGAGGACGGTGTGATTTAGGGCTGCTGTGACAGCCCCAGTTCTTCCCCTACTGTGCTCTTCCTGGGAGCCTGGGTACCTGGGATACCTGGAGCTTGACCATAGGCATGGGTCCCTTTTTCCTACTGGCCCCTTCTGTTTAAGAAGACAGCGGTTCTGTCATCATAAAAATCAGTCTCAGTGGAATCATTTAGCTGAGTGCGCTCAGAGAGCTCTGTGATTTGAATGGCCACTCCTTTGTATCAGGGTTTGAATTTAAACAGTGAGCCCATTTCAGTCCCTGAGAGGCTGGTGGTCATCTGCATAGCTCTGTTTGGGTGAACAGGGAGAGGGCGTACAGTGGCTGCTGTCTGAGGCTGGAGAGATAGTTCAGTGGTTAGGAACACTGGCCGCTCTCCTGCAGGACCCGGTTCAAGCCCACGTGGCTGATCACAACCACTGGTAACTCCATCTCCAGGGAATCTGGCGGTCTCTTCTGGCCTCTGAAGGCAGTGCTGCAGAGACATACATGAAGGCAAAACACTGATATTGATAGAATCAATTTTTAAAATTAAAAAAGGTGCTAGTGACATTAAAACAAAGAAAAATTAACAAAGTATTCCAAGTAAGGGAAAGCAAAGACAGATGGCAATGAAATGGAGTATATGACCCTAGGCTGGGTCCTGTGCTAAATAAATGTTATGACTGGGTAGGAATATGGAGCATAGGATTGAAGCAGCTAGCATATCCATGTTAGGTTTAGTAAGATTCACTCCCTCACCATGAACATAGAGAAGCTAACCCTTTTTCACAGGAAGTACACACGGTTGTATGACAGTGTATGCAGCTTACTTCCATGTCTTTGTTAGCATGTAGATACAAACATATATGCATTCTCTTACTTACGTGCTCCAACACTATTCCCATAGTATAAGTGATGGCTGGAGTCATAACTCAGTCGGTTGATTCTTTCCTAGAATGTTAAAGGCCTCCGATTCAATCTTCAGTTATTAGAAAAGAAAAATCGATTAAGTATCACCTATTAACAAATAAATATCAATGTGCATTCAGCTGTATATACTGATATATATGTGAGATCCAAAACAGACAAAATGTTACCAATAGATGATGGTGGATGGCAGACCTGCGGTAGCCTTTGTACCATTCTGGTGATTCTTCTGATCGTTTGGAGATATTTTTTAAGATGCAGCTGTGAATAACTGGACTTTACCGATCTCTTCCCATACCCTATGATGCACATGGTATTGAATCAGGGTTATGCAGTTGTGGAGGAAGAGACCTACCTGGTCAGTCGTCCTCACCCACTTAGACCGTGAAGTCCAATGTACAGAACCGCCATATACAGGCTGCCCACGCATGTGTCCGCATTGCCAGGGTGTACATTTCAAATTTTTTAAAATACAGATGTGAGCATTTTATGAGAAGTGGATGAATTCTGGAAAACCTAGGTGAGGTTGGCTATTGTTGAGACAAAATACGCCTTTCCTTCTATTTATGGGAGTCTGTGAAACTGTGTGACACTTTCAGCCACACGGACTTGCTAAATGTGGCACTGGGCTGAAGGGCTTTGTGTGACTTGAAAGAGCGCTGGATTGTGGTGGGCATTATCAGCCAGGTGTGGAAAGAGCTCACGCGTGGAATAGGCTAGTTAGAGGAGAGGTAGCGACTGTGGCTGGGGAAAGAGTGACGGTCTTTGAAATGGATTCGTGTTGGAATATGTCACCGTTTGGATAATGGTGGATTAAGTCAGCAAAGAAGAAAACATCTGAAGGTGGGAAAAAGTCAGAAGCAAGTTTGGAAGAAGCAAAGAAATGGAGGAAGGAAGCAAAGAAAAGAGACTTATCTTTCAATTTATAAAAATCCAAAGCCTGGCCTTTTGTGTCCCCCTATTAATGACTGGGGCAGTGGAAATTCCCCACAGAGAACTCCTTCTCAGAGCTACAGATGTTGAGTTGAGTCTCCAAAGGAGGCTGATGAAGGTAACAAATTGAGTATCTATAGGATGCATCTGGGAACCAAACCCAGATAATGAAAAACTGAAGCTTATGTGACCTAAATTCCTTCACACTCAGAAGAGAGGTTTAGGGGCTCGGTCCATATCAAAAACAACTTCTTGTAACTTACCTGGGAAGACACCTAATTCACACCAAAAGGACACCTAGCCTCATGTGGCCTTCTGTCCTCACCCTCCGCAATGGACAGCTACAGCCTTTACTCAAGAAAGTTAAGTCCGTTTACAGAAAAATATGCTATGCCATTGGTCGTAATCAATTTATTTTATGTGGCATTTATTTGTTGCCACCTGCTACACATTTTACACAAAAGTTGCTCAGTCCGCCACTGAAGTACACCACCTCTAGGGGAAACGAAAGAGACTTAACGAGTAAATGGCCCCCATCCTGTGCTGTTTAGTCTTCGGGCCAAATCTGGAACAGGTTTGGAATAGCTGAGACTTCACCCTCGGGCTGCCACATGTTAAGAATGAAGCCTCTGGTTGTCCTAAAAGTGCCATGGGATTCGTAACAGCCCGGTGTGTTTGACTTCTCGTTTTTATATGTCTTTGGGAAGATGGAAAGCCAAGAGCACAGCCGGGGTCTGGGCTTAGACTAGCTCAGGAGAAAGAGTACCACACACTCAATCACCTTCCTGCACAAGCCAGATTTCCCCTAAAGATTTGTCAAAGTGCCGGTAACATACAGATCCATGTTTCACAGACCATGAGGAGCTCAAGACAAACAGGTCAAGTGTTTGCGATTCGGGATGCACTGGGGGATTGCGGAGTCCATGTGCCTAGTGCATGGAAGAGCCTGGCTTAGCAATTATGGGGCCTAGAGGGTCACTGAGGAGCAGAGACCCACACCGCTCACCTCATGTGTACCCCATCTAATGACTCCACTTTCCTCTTGGGGTTGAAGTTGAGTGTGAGTCTAATTTGAGGGTCCGGGTTCCTGGTTAAAACATTTAAAAACCTGAAGTACAAGGGAGCAACTGTCTAAAGACATAAAAAGTTGTTTTGTTGAGTGAGATTACCCATAGAATTTGTGGGATCCAGAAATGAAAAATAAAGCCCCAATTCTTATGATCGGGAAAGGTTGCCTACTGCTCTATGGGGAAATGCTCTAAGAAATGTATTTGACAATGTGGGCCTCCTTAAGCGTGATTCTGTCTGTGTTCGCATCCTTCCACTTTCTATTGTATCCAGCTGCAGCCACCACTGGTTCATTTTATACCTCGTCACAATTAGACAGGAAGCCGTAATTTGAAGGGTTTGTTAGCGACCCCGCTACTGTTTCCTAATGGTTTGTGTAGTTGTTAATGACCAGAGTGCTACATAGGAGGTCTTTGTAACAGAACTCTGTCACCACGGGGACTGCGCAAAGTGAGTGTTACTTAATCGCAGCCTCCAAAGATGAAAAATGTCGCGTTTCTTCAGGAAACCTGTGAGGCTGTAATTCTAAAATGCCACTAATGTAGTGTCGACCGTGAGGAGGCTTCCATTTCCGGCCCCCTTTTTAAATGATTTTGGCAAAAAAATAAAAATTTTTAAATGGCATTTGTAATAGCAGAACTTGAGGCAACGGGAACTGTCTTGAATGTGTTGTGGAACACAGAAACAGGACCGGGTAAGCACTGGGTATGCCAGGGGTGGTCACAGTGAAGGGCAGGGCGTAGGGAGGGGCCCACATGCAGAATCACCACCATGTAGTAGGCCGTCCTGAGTACCAGTAAGGCAATTATTTTAAGATGCCAATTCCCAATCAGTGATAAAATATGACGGCGTATGTGTGCTCGTTTCTGTCACACAATGAGGTCTGAAAACCAAGCCCTTTATCTCTTTAGTGGGTCTCAGTGGCTGTTGGGTGAAGTTCTTGGCCGCAGTTGGATGCTCCCACCTGCTCCGTGTGGCAAGGTCCATCTATTGACTCACCTCTGGTGTGGGATCTACCGAAACTGTGATTTGGTTGACCTGTTGTGTTTCCCACTGCAATTCAGCATCTCTAAGGTCAGTCACAGTAAACTACTGATCTAGGAAAGACTTGGAAGGTGAAACTGGCAGATCGAGCATTTTGACAGATCGGGCATCCAGTCACATAGAAGGCCTCGTATGAGCATCAGGAAATGTTACATATAGCTTTTATATATATATATATATATATATATATATATATATATATTAGATTTGAACATATTCATATGTACTGTATATGCATAAATACATGTAGGTATTTATTCAGACTTCTGCCTTTAGCAAAAGTTCAGGAGGTACAAATAAATATAAATTTTAGATGAATTAGTAATTTTATAATAGGTATATATTGTGGGACATCTGAAACATAATTACACTAAGAGACTTGTGAATTTGAAATTAAAATTCAATAGAGCATCTTATACATTTTCTGGCAACACTGATATACATATTTATATACATATGCATATATGTGTATTGTGTCTGCAAATGTTTTGTCTGTGTATATATGGGCCTTTATATATATATGAGTATGTGTGGGGGCTTCTGTTTGTAACCAAGCACACACACATAGACACTCACACATGCACACACACTTTAACAAGGACAAATTCAAGAGAGAAGACAAGTGTGCAAATACACCTAACTTTTCACTTTCTTCTTTGCCACGGGTTTCCACACACATCGCCTGTGAACAGGCAGTGGTAAACTGTCATGGCACCAGGTCTGCCATTTTCAAAGGAGTTTAAATCTCTTGAGTCTTCCTTCCTGGCAGCCCTAGTATGAAGCCACTGTGGCCTGGAAAGCGCCTTCCAAGTCTAGGGACTTAGTTTGAAAGGATTAGAGGTTCTTGCCTTTCTAAAACACAGAAGTTATGTTTGTGACTTCAAACAGTAACGTGAAAAATTTCAAACCACTTGCTGTATACAAACAAACATCTTCAACACTAAGCACAAGCCCACCTAGCTGTTCTAGAACTGACCTCCTGAATTCACAAACTCTCTGAGTCTTTGTCTGCAAAACAAGCATTGTATTGTAACCACCATGTAGTGCTACCCTAGGAAAACATGAAGTAACCCAAGTAACTACTCTATCCAACACTAAAGAGATGTAGTAAGGCTTGAAGACGCATGGCATGCAAAACCTGGACACCGCTGCACAGCCCCCATGATCATGTGAGTTGCCCAATATTCTACGAGGCAGTGCACACGTTTCTCACACTTCTGAGAAACATGACTGAGCCCCTAGCAAAGAACTTTTTAAAGGACTGTGTTTTGTGGGTGGCGAAGGGCTTTAAAGAACAAGTGGAGAGTCGCCCACAGCTACCATTGTTCAGTGAAAACCCTGCCAGAGTAAGTGTGGGCTTCCCTGGTATATGGTCCAAAGCCAAAATCCACTTCATGCTCGGAATGTTTGCTCAGTGTGCTGGGAGCATCTTGAGGCTATGAGAATAAATTTTCTCTTTGATGCTGACACATTAAAATAGATATTCCCAAATGTTCTTTGTAGTCACAAGATAGATAGCCTTTGAGAGTCTCTGTCACTGGTGAAATAGATTGTGCTGTTTTCAGAGAGGGGAGGAGAGAGGGAGAACGGGAGGGAGGGAGAGAGAGAAAATAACCTTTTCAATTATTTTTAGTTAAGGTTTGGAGCACAACGTTTCTAAGACACACAGTTCTTTTTACCCAAGTAAGGAATGTTTTTTAATTTTTCTCTCAGCTGTACAAATATATTTTCAAAGCTGCCATATTTTGAAAACCACAAATTCAAGAGTTTGCTATATAATGATATTATATTGCACCTTTATATCTTATCAATCATCATTAATCTGTAACTTCTGGGCAAGAAAGCAGATTTTGTTTTAAAGGATCTTCTGTTGACGTGTGTTTAAAAGTAACAAGAAAATGCCTTTCTAGGATGTTACTGGGTGATTCTAAACACTCAGTGTTGACCTCACTTTAAGGCCCCATCCTCTCTCATGTCTGGTTCTCCCTAGGATTACAGTGAACGTATCCAGATGCATTGCTGGTAGACTTGAAAGTAACTAGAACAAGCTGCAGAGTTTTGCCCCAGTGATTAATAGACTTCAAATGACCTGTCAAAACCATTCATTGTTCCGAGTTGGCATAACCATAACCATACCAGGTTTGTTAAGCAAGACTTTGCTTGGTTCATTGCCCACCTTTGCCCGTTAGTGCAATACAACTGCATTTGACTGGATGTAACATCAGTTCCGCCTCTGAAGCATTAACACATGTCAAACGAACACTGAGAAATACAAACTATTGGAAAAGGGGAGACTTTAATGAACTACCTATGCTAACTGGTTTGCAGATTAAGTTAGATGAGGAAAAATTTGTCTGATTTCCATATCTCTAGTGAGATAAAAATAACTGAGAGCTTGTACCATTGTGTAACAAATGCTGGAGAGGTCTTGAGCCTTTTTTTTTGGCTCTCAAAATAGAAATCTACAGGAAGAACAGAAAGTGGAAATGCTGTCCCTGGGGAGATGGAGCAGGCAGAAGGAACAGAGTTGGGGCCAGTTTCACAAAATATTCACCATTCCATCCCTGACTTCGTCACAGTATGAAGAAAGCCCACAGCTGAGTGACCCCTTCCACTCTCCAGACCTCAAGGAACCCTTCATATTTTTACTTTAGTTCTACTTCTTGCTAGGTGTCCTCAGGTTGTCAGTGTAGGAAAGAAGACTTAGTAACAATATCAATCTGCTAACGCTGCTGTAATAAAATGCCACCAACCAGGTATTAGCTTCTTAAAATTGGAAAGATTTTGTTTCTAGGTGGGAGTCTCCTCCTGACCTCCAAAAGGTTGCTGCCTCCTTCCCGTCCTGGAGCAGCTAAGAGAAGCTGGAACTCTGCTATCTCTTCTCAGAAGGCTCCGTTGACTTAGGACCCCGCTCTTAGGATATCATTGAATCATAACTAAGTCCTTGAACGTTCTTCCATCAAAATGAATTGGAGGTTGGGGGCTTCACTGCAGGAATTTTTAGGAGATACAATTCAACTCATAACCACAACTAGGAATAAAACAGAGTGTATATATTTTGGAGTCGATTCTAAATGAAGCTCTCTCTGGTCTACAAATGTCCTTCTGTCATCTTTGATAAACATGCAGTTAACATCAAAACACTGAGTGTCGAGAAATGTAAAGTCTTAGCAATAGTACAAAAGGCCATTTTCCCTCAAGAAAGCTCTGTAGCTGGTCTTTGTCGCTGGTATTAGGCATCTTAAATGTTGATCTCCTTTTGAATGTTGCTTTTTTTGTACAGCTGTTTTCGTAAGAAGACTAATATTTTGAGTTTAATTTTACCCTGTAAACCACTAATCATTATCCAAAGGCAGGAGATTTAACCCTAATCAAAATCTATTTTCTTAAACACAGTAGATGTAAGCAGCTGTTCTGCTATCTAGTCCCCCCTTTTCTTCTAAACCACACCCTGGATCTAATAGCTTAGACTCACAGTCTAGAAAGTAGTAATTACTGGCTGTGTATCAGGGGAAGATAAGATATTGAAAAGTGAAAGGTAACAGATTCAAGATAAAGTCCTCATATGGGTGATGGAATCAGAGTTATAGAATTTCTTGGTCCAGTTTCTCCTTTTGTAAGTAAAGATTGGGGATGTCGGGGAGGTGATATAACTAAGGAAGTCAGATTCTTTCATGCAAGGAAATAAAGTAGGAAATTTACTTGATAAAACTAGGGAACAGCTATTTCTTGGCATAAAAATAAGTTACTAATGAGAAATAATCTTTGGATTGTAAGGTTGGGGGCAAGCCCCCCATCCAATGAAATCATAGAAGTGAGATTTTGGAGAACATTTTATCTAGCTAAACTCTGTCATGGCAGACTAGAGAAACTGGGAGACCCAAGGCAGGCTTTCCCCATCTGTAAATGAGGATCGTCTTAAGGGAAAATTCCTGGAGCAATCTCCTGCATAAACAGTGTCAACCTAACACACATTCTACAAGCAATTTCTCTCCTCTTCGCCATGTGTGAAGTGTAAGGCCAATGTAAGAAGTATAACAAGGAAGGGTGCTGTGGCTGCTTGTTCAACCCCCTGCAGGGGCTGGCATTCACACCTGATGCTCTATAAATGGGTGAGTTCAGATTAATTCTTTGTCCTCGCTCGGGCCCCAGCTGCTTTAAAGACTACCACCAACAGATGGAGGGCCTTCTCCACATAACGATCCGTGGGAAATTTTCTTATGATTCAGACAGGGCAGTTGGATCCAAACCACGATGGAGAGTTCAAGGCAGGGATGTCCAGACTGGCATAACCATCTCATTTGCATTCTGCTCGTCCAACAGCCTGTGTGCTGGAAGCTACGTTAGGCATCGGGGGAGACGTGCCATGGCATGCATCTCACCCCTTGCCCGTGAAGAGCTTTAGCAGGTCTCATGCATTAGCAGAAATCTGCCTGTTCCCCCTTTGCAACAGAGGGTGAGGAAGAGAAAGACAAAGCACCCTGTCAAAGCATCGGCTCTGCTGTTCATCTGGTGAGCTGCGTTGAAATCAAGTCTTGTAGATCTCTACTCTTGTTTCAATGGGGAGATCATGGCATGGCTTTATCGGAGACAAAGGGAGAGCCAAGAATCCATAGCTCACTGCCCCGACTTTGGTTGCTTCACTCCTCTACGTTGCTTAACTTAGCTGTGAATGTAGCTCTTCATCCACCTCAGAGAGCCACAGAAGTTCTCTATAGTCTAGGGCCTTGGCGCGAATCCCTGTAGAACACTTGTTAGCTAGGTGACTCTGCTGTGATTGCCTTATTTGTAAAATTGGTGATAGAAACAGCATTTTACATCCAGTTGTTTGGGGATGAAATGGTGGATAACATAGATCAAACATGTATTCCAGGCAGTGTTCTGCACATGGCAAGCTCTCGGTACATGCTATTTGTTTTCGGTCTCTGGCAGGCCCTAGACACAGGACTTGCTCTATAAGTTCTCCTTCCTCTTGTCTTCTCCGGTTGTTCCCTCCAGCACATATAGTAACTCGAAATGGGGTTTGCGTTGCGTAAAGAATGTTTTGTGTGTTTCTGGGAGACTTCTTCTGGACATGTTGCCTGAGGACTGTAAGGTCAGGCATAGCTAAAGCAGTAGGAAAGAATTTCTACCATAATGTCTAAACCCTACACACTTACCAAACAGGGTGGCCTTGGCAAGGCTCTCAATTGCTCTGCTCTTCACAGGCAAAATTTGAAAATGAAGAATTAAATTATATTGTAACTGGAATCCCCTTGGATACAGAAACACATGAGTCTGTCATTACCACTGGGTACGATTGTATGCCTAAGGCCGTTAGCTCAGCTGGTGAAAATGCAGCGTTGGGACCAAGCTAGGATCATGGTACAGCACCTGCCAAATGAGTTGTAGATTGCAAGCTGTGGGCAGATGAGGTCACATGACAGTAGGTTATTTTCAAGTCAGTAGCTAGTCAGTCTGAGCTCTGCTGACAGTGGGTGGGTAGCTTCTTTTTTATTAAGTCAGGAGAGAATTGGAGCAATAGTACAGTAAATGGTGTTGAAAGAAGGTGCTTGTAACGATGTTCTGTGTGCTTCATGTTCAGTTCAACCCAGAGTGTATCAAGTAATCAAGTGATATTGGAGAAAAAGAAATCTAAGGCAAGGCAATGCGATAAAAAAAAAAGAAACATGGGCTTGAAATTATATGATTGGAAAAAGGTAATTCAATAGATTGAGGATAGATTTAGTAATGTCCTGAAGAATCCTTGGGTGGTTTAACTGCAGCAGACACATGGAGGAGATGCTGGAGGAGAACAGAGTTCACAGCACAGGAGGGATGCCTTTCCCTCCTAAAGTCTGGGTCCCTGTGAAGGCGGGAGAGAGGGAGCCCATAAGCAACACAGGTTGGCAGTTGAGTGATTCTGTTTCAGGGCCTAATGAAGTGATTAACATCAAACAAATAAAGGCGCCCCAAGGAGACTGAGACGCTATCAGGAACCGCCTGGAACATGGCATCTAGTTAGCATGGAGAACTGTGCCCTCACAGATCACTTCCTCCGGCAGGGTGTGAGGACGTTCCCCTCCCAGGTGTGATTGGAAGAGATGGAGATAACCGGAAGTCAGGGGGCTGACTGAGATATATCACAGAGCCGGACACCAAGGCTAGTTATGATCCATGTGACACAATGAATCACCCCTGCATCTGCTGACGTTGGCACCGAGGGAGCAGACAGTGCCAGGCGTTGGCAATGTTTCTAGTGAAGAACAGGAAGTTAACTCTGCCAGGAACTGTGCCTGTCAGAGACTGGGTGCTTAATAATGGAGGTACCTTCCAGTTCAGACCACTACCTGTTCCAGGAAGCCAAACACAAGGAAGGCAAAAATCTTAGCATCTTCGGAAGAGGTGATTGTCATGCTGCCCTTTCTGTCTCACTTTTCTGATCTCGTTATGTATAAACATGATAAAGGGACCAAACACAAACACATTTGCTGGCCATTTGCCTGCTTGCATTGGCAGGTTGGCCATAAAACAAGTCAATTAATAAAACCACCAAGATATCAGCATGATAAAGGCAAGGCAAAAAAAAAAATTTCATTGCAGAATCATTTCACCATCCCTCTGGTCCTTCCTTACTGCTCCGTAACTCTAGCTTTTTGAATACACTAAGGTCCTGTTGTCACACCTCTCTTGGGTTGCACATTTCTTCAAATCAGGAGCTGGTGACTTAGTTCTCTGCCACTGCCCTGTTTCCACACAAGGTCCTTTGCACAATTCGGCTTGTCAAGAGCTAAATGAAATCATAGTTGCATGAACGTCACTAATCAAGACATACCCAGTCTTGTTGGGGAGAGGGACAGATGAGACTTGCTTGCACAAGGCGATGCTGGAACCAGGAGAAACTGGACACCATGCAGTGGGAGGCTGGGTAAGGCAACAGGGTGGCCTGCTGCTTGGACTCACACAGCGAGGTGAAGATGAAGCTAATAGACCCCCAGAAGGCAAGAGGAGGAGCCAGCAAAGGAGAACCCCAGGTGAAGGCTCTGACAAGAGCCAGCCTTTCTTAGAGGGATAGGAAATCAAAGGAGAACTCTCTATGAGAGGTAGAAATTAATCCTCCTTTCAACACCTCGTGGGAAGCCAGCATTAGAGAAATCACTGGCTTCCTTGATCATACAGCCTCGGGTCATTCCTTGTGAGTTCTTGTACTTCCAAAGGCCCCTAACTTCACAGATTAAACAGATTTTATACATTTACAGATACGGGGCTCATTAGTAGAGTTTCTGTTTACTGTGCTAGGATTGATTTTGTTTTCTTTTGTTTTTAAACAGATCCAGGTTTTGTCAGGTCCTGTTTATTCTAAAGTAAAAGAAAATAAGAATGAGGCTTCGTGAGCGGCAGCCTGCACCCACAATCATAGTGAATAGGCTCTCAGAGCGCATTCATGTTGTTGGGAAGCAATGAGAACTTCGCACAATTACGTCATCTCAAATTATTAGTTCCTGTTGTTTTCCGAAGTTTGTAAAAAAACAAATGATGTGTCATATGTAATCTCCTTTGTCCTCAGATCAACCATAATAAATATTAAGGGAGTGCATTTATTACAGAGCTTCTCTCCTGAAAGACAATACCCATTCATTTTAAACCTTGTGCTGACAGCCCTCCGACACAGCACCAGAATATCGAGTCTCAATTCTAAGTGATTTTTATGCAGAGTTTATCAAAACTAGGTAGGTGAATACTAAACTTTCCTACTTTTCTTTAATTCCCGAAAAGTCCCAGCTTTAACCTATAAATTTCTTCTCTTGACTTATCTCCATTTTTCCCCCTGAGAAGTCTATGAAATGATATTTAGAACACTCAATTCGTATTCCGGGCTCCAGCCATTCTTACACTAGAGTAAACACAGATCTCTCTGTCCTTTTTGCTTTTTAAAATTGAGTTGTTTGCTTGTTTGTTTCCTGTAATTTCTTGCTTTGGAGCCAGAGAGCATTATGTTAAACTAGGGAGTCATTCAGCCATTGTACCAAGGATCTCAGTCAGGATTCATCCATCAATCGTTCTTGGAAGTATGCACCTTTGGATGTATATCTGATGCGTAAGACACTGAAGAAAATAATTGCTTTGGGTTTTTTGTTTGTTTGATTGTGTGGTGGTGGTGGTGGTGGTGGTGTGTGTGTGTGTGTGTGTGTGTTCAAGGAAAGATGTGTTTTAGTAATATCTCGAATAAAAGAGAGGACAGGAGAACTCAGGCAAATCCTCCTACATTCAAATCCCAGTTTTCTGTAATTCAGAAGTACCTTAACTTGACAAGCAGAAAGTTTTGCCTCAGTTTAAACAAAAAGCGAATGTTAATGAAACTGTATCTGATCCTCTGACTAATCAGGGCAGTGCCTAAGAACGAAGCACATTCCACAGGATAGGGAAGGAATATCTTTTCTACATTGTGGAGTTGAAGGTGTGACTGTCTTAGGGTGTCATCTAAAACCTAGAAATCTGCATGAGGGGAATGTGTGAATCAATCAACCATTTCCGGATATCCCCAGACTCATGTAAGCCCCTTTGAAATGGTGTGTACCCCTGGCAATAGAAAAAGGAAGACGTTTTCTGGCTTTGCTGTTCTAATTAGCTCCGTCTTGCCTCCATTTAGGGCTCTGCAGAATATTACTAACTTGTGCAAAAGAAAAATAATGCATCCCATAGATTTGAATCTAAAACACCTTGGATTTGCCATTGATTTCTCAAACAAGCACAGGGTATTTCTTTCAAAAGACTTTGAGTTCCCTGAGCTGACCAGGAGAGAAAAGTATTATAAATTCTGTCAACACGAGTCAATTATATTCACGTATCGTGACCTCCACTGGTAGAATCTGAGGCCTTCAGATTTATTCAACTGAGTGTCTTGTCAGGCAAAATAACCTCCAGGCATGCTTCCATTGGATATTTCTCTATGAATATTTATTTATTAAAAAGTATTTCCTTCAATTTATGAAGTACAACATGACTTAATAAATTAAGAACCCTAAGAGAGACATCTGTACATCTAATCTACATGGGAAGTAGAAAAAGACAAGATCTCCCTAGTAAATTGGGAGCATGGGGACTTTGGGAGAGGGTTGAAGGGGAAGGGAGAGGTAGGGAGGAGAGCAGAGAAAAATGTAGAGCTCAATAAAAATAAGTAAAAAATAAACCAGGAACCCAAAAGTAGATAAATCAGAAATTGAACCTTGACATTGTCTAACCTCAATAAGATTAGATCAGTTATGGCAACCTTTTCCACAACAGGAAATGAGACATTTAGTGAGTGGATAAGAAGAAGGCCAAGTCTAATGATCATGCCAATGTTTTATTGTGAGCTAACAGTATCTGTTACCCCAAAATACGACTCTTTGGTCCCTTAGCTGCATTTGGTTTTCTCCTTTGCACTTCCGTGTGGTTGTCTAATTCCTCGTATAAAGTTTTTTAGTTGCTGCTACTCAGAGTCCAGCAAACAGGGAAACTGAAAAGTCTAAGCTCTCAAGGCTACACTTCTCGTTCCCAGGCATGTGTTCTCATAATTGTGAACATCTGGCCCATCAGATCACAGCAAATCTCATATGGACATTGTGGTTTGGGCCTGCTTTTGCATCCAGCAGGGGCATGAGGGAACTGAGCCTGTGTCTGTGTGTTAGCTATGTATTTAGTGTAAGAAAAAGGCTGTGTTGCCTTTTTGTCCTATAAAGCATCATCAGTTCAGGGCAAGTGAAGAACTGCAGAAAAACTTACAAGTTTCCTTCATCCTCTCCTGATGCGGGAGGCCTGTGTCCTGCCTGCCCAGCACCTGCATACATCAGCTGTGGTCCATGAGAGTCCGTGGCAGTTCCTTCTCACAGCATTGACTAGAGACCCTCTTACATGTGCCCTTTAGCTCTGTGAAGCTGGGGAGAATTCCACCTTCTACTACAGTGTGGTGGAATGTGCCTAGAATCTCAGAACTGGGGAGCTGAGGCTAGAGGGTCTAAAGTTTTAGGTCAGCCTGGGCAACATAGTGAGTTCCAGATCAGCAAGGAAGACTCTGTCCTAAATTTTATATATATAAAATTCAGATAATATGGGACTCACCATAACCCATCTTGAGCTCAGATCTCAGTGCATATAAAGGGAACTTTGCTCTCTGGTGATGTCACCAACACCTAGTGACATTTCTGCTCAGCAGGTTTATGTTGAGAGATGCTACTGGGGTCTAGAAGGTAGAGACACAGGCAATGGAACAAAGCATCTGATCTGGAGGACAGAGGGAAAAGAATCCCTAGGAATTCAGTTTTCAAATCAGAGAAGACAAGTCAAACACAGCACTCTTGACGGAAAGGTGGTTGGTAGAAGGAATTGGGCTTCTCACCTTTTCTTCGTGGCTGTAGTCCTTTCTCGGCCTCATCTCAGTTGCTGGACGTGTCTGCTTAATGACGGAGGAGCCTGCAGAGTTGTCCCATGCAGTGCACACAATCCGGCAGAAATTTGAGGGGGGACTTACCCTGTGTCAGGGGGTCTCGGTCACTACAGCAGTGAAGGGTGGCAGGACCACTGACTTCCCAGAGGTGGAGCTAGGTGGCTGAGCTTGTTCCCCACCACAGCTGACCAGGGAGCATAGAGAGCAATCGCTGTCAAGGACTTACCCCTGTGCCCACTACTGCAGCTAGGCTCTGCCTCCTAAAGGTTCTCCAGTCTCCCAAAATAGGACCGCCAGGGTTCAAAACATAATCCTGTGCTGGTGTTAAACATTCAAATCATAACAATGGATACATGATGATAATTATAAGGCAAATGTTTTATATGGTTTGAAGAGAAAAGAGTCTCTGTCCATTATATATGACATGTGTGTATGTGTATATATATATATATATATAATTTTTATTCCATGTGTATGTTGTTCATAGGCTTGCATAACAAACATATTCTCTTTTCTCTTCTGCAAGTAACATCTGTCAAGCCTTCCAAGGTGAATGAATTTCTTTTGGTTCCCTTGTTTTCTCTCTGCAAACCACAGTTTTCTTCATCCTGTTTTTTCTCGTCTTCCTTCTCAAGCGGGAAGACAAAAGAGTACTGTGCCTCGTGTTGGTTTGCTTCTTTAGAGCACGTTGTGCTCTGGTCTCATGGCTGCCCCAGAACTTTGTTTGTGAGAGCGAGCAGGGATTAGCCCTGGCTCATGACAGCTCCCTGGAGCTGCTTGAAAAAGAGCCTGGGTTATAAATACATAATTATAAACTTGTCAAAAGAGACATTATTTACTCATTTGTCTGCCATGGCTCCCTTCAGTCTACCTCGAAAGTAAATCTATATTTAGCCACTATCATATTGATCTGCAACTGGAGTCGCCTGTAATGTTCCTACAGAAATACACCATTAAAAAAGGCAATGGGCGAGATCCACTCCAGGGTTCAAGTCGCATCTCAGTGGAAAGCGATGGAAGGGAAGGGGCAAAGTGTCCCATGTTCTGTCATTTTTCCCTTTCTTCATCCAGTTCTGAAATCATCTTACAGAGAATCTGGCCTTTTGCAAATATCATGCACCTTCTAAACTCAAGCATTGGGGAAATTCGTGACGTAATTCTCTGCCTGCTGGATCTGTGTGATTTCCAAGTGTTCATCGCACTGCTTTGGGTTGTGAGGGCTGGCGAGGGGGTTTGTTTTGGTTCTTTTTACACTTGTAAAAATGCTAGTAATCTGGCAGCCTCTATGCCCTTAGTAACATTTCAGTTGCATTAAATAACAGATGCATGTCTCAGAACAATTTATTCATAAAGCAAGAAAGTGATTGGAATGAGTGTCGTATACATTAGCCCAGATTAAACATGTAAGGAATTATAAGTAAAGAACCCTGACTCCACGCAAGCTAGTATACCCATGTGAAACCTTTAAGAAAAATGCAGATGCTGTTACGTCCTTCTCTTGAAATCAAGGTTAGTTTTTGCAATTATAAATGATAAAATTAGGTTTATTTCAGCGTTGTATTCATGGGTTGAGTGGGTAGATAGCAGTACTCATTTGAAGAGAGTAGAGAGTAGATAGAAAAGATCCAGTCTGCTAGAGATGGCTCTGTGACTACCTGGGCAAACAACCAAAGAGTAATTGACGTCATTGCCAATTTAGAGACAAGGGAACAAAATGTCTGAAAGTTTCAGTGACTCATCCGGAGACGGTGTTAGCAGCTTCTAAAGGCTGTGACTTAAAGACAGACTGCAGGCTCAGAATCAATCATGTTCATGGCCTTGTTGTATACAAACAGAGTTAAGGAAAAAGCCGAAGCCATTTCCAGGGAGCCATTTACAATGGAGAGAAGCGTCTGGCCCCTATGACATGTAATTCTGTGCAACTCTGGATGTGTGAGAAATCTATCAATATGGTTTCTGTATTTCACACCTAATAGATGTGCACAAACTCTTGGTTCAAGGGGCTAATTAACTACCGTTTGGCATGAGTGTTAAATACTCCCTCAAAGCCCATCTCTCGCCTACAAAATCAATAAGGACCATATTAACACCCTCTTTTATATCCAATTCAGTAACTGGGAAAATGGGATCTGCCTGTTGATGAGACACTGTGGGAAATCCATCTTCCTATCTTAAAAAAAAATAATATATGGCATTCAATACCATGGACCTTTTAGTCCCATGCAGAGATGGACCAGCAAATCATTCTGTCTTTTTCTTTCTTTCTTAAACTCTTCAATCCTTATTTCAAACAAGTCGTGATTTTCTTTCTTTCATAAATATGTATAAGAAATTGGGACTGTTTGGAAGTAGTCCCTGACAGCGAAAGCAATCAACTCCAAGTCAAGAGCACTCGAGTCTTTTTCTTTGTTGAACTGCTCACTGATATGTAACATGAGAAAGTCACTGCAAGTCTTTGGAGCTCATGTGTTCCTGAGATGTGATCTGTAATACTTGACACATAATAACACCATCATAGATGTTACCTATGAGAAGCCTTTGAATTTTCCAACTGTTTCAGTCATGTGCTAAAAAATATGGAATTACTAGGAATGTGTGCTGTGTAGAATTAGATACATAAAAATGCATACAGGCATGAAAAATAATATGATGCAATTTGTGCTCGAGCATTAAAATGTGCTTGCCCCTTGTCACCCAACTTCTCTGACCTTGGGCAATAAAGTCAGCCACACTCCTTGGCATCAAGTCACCTGGATATGCTTGTTACCACTTAAGTTATACATACAAAAGAGGTGCATGCTGTTGACTGACCCCTTGCGCATAGCTCATGAAGCACACACTAAGCTCATAGCCATGGCAGACATGTAGAAATCAAGGCAGAGGTAGTGATAACTGTTAAATTGGTGTTGCAACTGTTAAGTGCTGAGCACTGGGGATGTAGGTCTGTGGTAGAGGGCTCACTTATCAGGCAAACCGCCCTGCATTGAACCCCAGCACCAGAGAGAGCAAAACTACTAAATGTTGATCCAGGATTTAAACTTGTACTCTTAGTGTTCCTATTTCCCCTCTAATAGAAATCTCTTGACCATTAATGATATTGAATAGCTAAGGTAAGTAAAAAATATTGAGTATTGTGATTATTGATGACTACTCTAAATAAATCAATATTTAAATTATCCTGTGTGTTTTTTGAAAAAGAAAGAAAGGAAGGAGAAAGAAAGAAAGAAAGAAAGAAAGAAAGAAAGAAAACTAGTAGCTCTCTGCATGCCTGTATCTGTTAGCCATTGCTGTGTAACAAACTGAGAGGCTTTGATAAAAGCTAGCCATTTGCTTATTTGTGGCTGTTTATGTCATCAACTTGGACTAGAATGAGCTCATCAGTTCTCACTCATGGTTCTGCAGAATGATACCCCAGATAGCAAAGTGTCATCTGGGGTAGCTTGTCCCTGTTTTCTTGTGTTCTGTCACACAAGGCTGAGGCTTGTCTCATGGAGGTGCAAAGCCAGACCAAGAAGTTTCTTGAAGCCAGTGTTTAAAATTACAGAACATTGTCTCCACTGCCTTATGTTGATGAAACAAAGCATTACTTTATGTCATTATAAACATAGGTTGAAAATATCCCTGACTTCTAGTCAGGGGACATCACAAATCACATGACAGGGAACATGATATGGAAAGAGAACAGATCATTTCTGGCTTGATGAATCATTATAATCAACTTGACCTGTTAAACATACAACAATATGTGTTTTATGAAAATATGTTTTTTTTCTGATCACAAAGGTGAGGGTGGGCCACTAAATATTCTTTTCACACACAAGTACCTGTTTCAAGAAGAAAAGTTATTGTCTGTCTCTTAGGATTTGATTATCAAACTGTGATTAAAGATCATTGTGAAATGATAGTCATTTCGAATTTGACTTACATTTCTCCATCAAGTTACCTTAGGCATTGTCGCTGAGGAAGCAAACGTAGTAGAATTTCAGTCGTGCTGTTCCAAATGGCTTGTGCCTGTGTGGGAAAGTCCCCCACACACGTGCTCTGACTGTCTCACCAAGGGATGCGCCTCCTTCTGTGAGTTTCTGCTAATTGGGCCAGTCACTGTATTAACATTAATTAGCAAATTCATCTTTCAGTTTCACTTCTCTGGGGGACAGATTCAGTTAAAGATGGGCAGGTAGGGAATTTAATTAACCTACCAATGAGTTAGAGTTTTCATGAGGTATTTTGGCCTCTTTTCTCTGTCTCTGTCTTTCTCTGTCTTTCTCTCTCTCTATATATATATATGTGTGTGTGTGTGTGTGTGTGTGTGTGTGTGTGTGCATATAGTTAGATTTTATATACTTCTATGCATATGTTTAGGTTTTATATACATATATGTATATACATATGTGTAAATTTGGATTGAACTACCTAAAGAACTTTTACTCCGGTGACAAAGAAGCTTGGTATCTACCTCCAAAACAATATAGGTCATAAAAAACAGCATCATTGTACCTTTTGAGCAATTTTAAAGTATGTCTTCTTAGTGATAAAGTTTCTTTTTTCTGTTTTCAAAATGTTTACTTTGTTTCTTGTACTTAACTTTTGTAGTGGTGGCTCTCTTCTGTAGTCAATGTATCAATGGCTAGATGTATAAATACCAGCCACTCATGTCCTAAGAACAAAGGGCGACACTGTGCGGGAACGCCATTCGATAGAGCTAATCTCCAATGCAATTAATGCTCACATTCTTTATGTGCCCTGTTGGAGTCTTGTTGTCTAAAGAATTTATTGAAATAGATACATTTAATTAAATTCTTTTCAGCGCTTGAGCAAAGATACAATTTAAGGTGTGACATTCTACTTAAGGAAGAGAAAGAAAAGGTTGAGTAGCTGATTTTTCCCCTGGTGTTTCCTCTTGTCTTAAGGATGTGTAAATTTCAGTTAGGAAAGAATATATGGAAACTAGCCCTTCTTTTTCAGCTTCTGTGTGCGCAGTCACACATCACACTGCAGCTCTAAAGTGTTTTTCAGTGATACTGATGGGAAGTTCACAAAGCATGGACTGCTGTGCCAAATAAGCAGTGAATTTGCATGGAGCCTTAGATGCTAAAATTCTACTCCCAACTCCTAACTAAGGGATTCTTTTTCGTGTAACAATGAAGGGCTGTAAGTTTTCTCCACTACAACACAACTGTCTGCTGGTGGGAATTCAAGGCTATGGTTTTCCATAGGCTTTGTTGTTTAGGTCCCTAACATGCACAGCCAATGGCAGACAGAGGTCCTAACATCGTCATTTCCTTATGTGTAATATTTTTTACATGGTGTGTATTGCATGACACACGTGGACGTAAGACAGGAGCTCACAGAGTATTGATCCGTGACTCATCTCAGCACCTGGGATGTAGACAAGGAGGATGATGAGTAGACAAGGAGATAACACACACCCAGAAAGGGATGCTGGTGGCTCAACATCACCTAGTCTGTGAAAGACAACTGTCCTGCTTCAAACATCAGTGTGCATTCGCATGGGGGCTGGGACCAGCTTTTACTCTAAATCACATACCCTGTAAATGTTAAAGAGAAAAACCAACCTGTTGTCGATGGTAATGGGAGGTTCCCTCCAGTTGTTCTCAACTGCTAGGAGGTCAAGGTTCTTTTGTCCTGAAATAGAAAATAATTCCACAAGACAGAGTGTGGCAGAAGCAGCTTATTAAGAAGGAATATGTACACAGCAAAGTGACGGAAGTGATGGAGGGGTTGTGACTCCTGGTGGGTCACTTACACAGTGCCAGCTTTGCCCTGTGTTTGCAGAACTCGGGCCTTTCGTACAGAAAGTCCCAGTCCAGCTCTCTGCAAACCTAGTGTTTCCTGTGCTAATTGCACAGCTTCTCTTTAATGCTTTTGGACCCCAAAACTGTTTCAGGCCTTCTGCTTTGTGGTGATGGAGGGTCTCTAGAAGAAAACCTAGGAAAGGAGCTCGAAATTTGAGTCAGAGAAGTGGGGACTAATCCAGCTGAGTTACATTGCTTAACTAGCGGGGTCTAATCCAGCTGAGTTACATTGCCTCATCTTTCCTAGCCTCAGTTTTCCCATCAGGCAATTGGAGTTGTCACTCTAATTTGCAGTGCTTAACAAATTGTCTACATAGCAGATTATGAAGACGAACTTCCTCGCAGACCAGGGTCTACCATTCTCACTAATAGTCCTTGTATTTGTATTTAAGCTTCAACTTTTTTATTCAATGCAATGTTCAGAATAAGGTGTGGAGACATTGCTTGGGAAAACCATAGGATCTCATTTTAAGTGGGAGTAAATACAGGTTGCAAACAGCCAAAGCTATGACAGGTTAATATAGTTTACACTGTTTTTTGAAAATTATTCCTAGATAATTCCATACTTATACACTAGAATGTGATCATATCCAGCTTCCTCCATATTGCCCACAATGAACGCTATGTCCTCTTGATTTTATTAACAATCCACTAAAACCAATAAGTGTTGCCCAAGTGTGCACAGGCTTGGGACTATCTACTGGAGCATGAGTAACCTACCAGTGACTATCACCCCAAAGAAGAATGACATTTTCCCTCAGCAGCTATCTAGTGCCAGGGGCTCCTCAGTTAGGAAGTTCCTCCCGCCCATGCTCAGACTTTGCCTGGCTTTATCTTGTTCGGGTCATAAGTGTAAGCAGCTTATGGCGCAGTGAAGGAACTGTACACATGAGCACTCCGTAGGGTCGGGTTTTTATGGTAGATAAGAGAGAGAATAGCCCGGGGCATTTGGGGAGTCTGCCATTCCATCCCTCTCGGAACGTCAAGGAGAGGAGCAGACTGGAGATTGCTAGGGCTGTGGGAGCAGAGAAGACAGCAATCATGGTGGGAGAGTTCTGCCATTTGTAGGGGGTTGTGTTAGAAAAAGCAGGCCAGGTTAGGGGCAACCTGGGAACCAGTGTGGGGCTCTGATCTGCTGGAGGCTGTTGGAGCTAATAGAGAACGAGATGCCCTTTCTAGAGGCTGTGCGCCTGTAGGAGCCGATAAAAGTAAGTTTTCCCTGGCAAACAGAAACCCACCTTACAAGGTGTCTAAGGCATGCCGAGTGTTTGCTGGGTCAGAGTCCAGCCTGAGCCGACACCAGACTGCCATCTTGGGGATGTGGGACCTGACATTATATAGATAATCCCAGCTGCAAGGACTGTGTGCCGACACATCACATCCGGAAGGCAGCATTTCGCTCCTCCTCCTAAGGAATACACGAACACAGGCAGAGCCTTACTCTCGGAAACACCCCTACCTCATACACTTCTAAGTCAATGCCTTCTTCAGGCCCGTCTGAATGGAAACTGCAGCATCAGATATGCCGACCCCTCTGTCTAAAGTAGGAAATTAAAAGAGGAGGAAAAATAATAATAACCGGAGTTGTGTGTGCCCACTGCAAACACAGAAGTCTTTTCTTTCATAGAGTGTTCCAACACCCAGTGACCATAAAGCAAGAAAGACAGGTAGGTAGCAGGGTAGACAGTGGCCTTGTTCCTTTACTCCTTCTCATCAGTGTTCAAGGATATTGAGCGCTGTGTTTGACAAAAGGGTTCACACTGCAATTACGAAAACCTGTTATCCCTTCTACAAAGCAAATGCATCCACATTCTGTCTGATATTAAAAAGAAGCATGAACAAAGAGGTTGCCATCCTAATTTCCTTCCTGTCACCACGACAGACACTATACCCAGCAGCAGCCCAGAGAAGGCTAATACTTCCAGGTCACAGTCCCTCACTGAGAGAAGTCAGGGTAGGGATTCCAGTGGGATCTCATGGTGAAACCTCTTGAAATGCTGTTAGCTGGCTTTCTCACTGGTGGCTGAATTTCTTTACCTTGTAGACCCCCCAGCCAAAACTGCCACTAGAACCTCTCATTCCCATCATCAGTCAAGACAGTCTCAGGCAAACATGGCCACAGACCAGTCGTCCCCACGCTTTTTCACTTGAGGGTCCATCTCTGGACCTGTGGATTGCGTCAAAATAAAAACTAACCAGCACCATAGTTAAGAACACGGGCTTAGTCTCGTTCGACCTCAGGTCTCATCTTTGCTCTGCTCTTAGCTCATTGACCATCCCAACACAAAAGATACAATCTATCAGTTCCTTCGTTTCCTCAAGATAATGGACAGAATCAAACTTAGGCAGGGGTGTTCTGTGGAAACAGAAGTGAAATTTGCTGGCGGTGGGCACCACAGCGCATAGCAGATAGAAGCAGTTACCCATGGCCACTATTTAAATCCGGGATGGTATTTCCGTCTCACTCTGAAATTGAAACACAATCGTGGGATAATGGCCGTCTATTGAATTTTGACTCTGATTTGGATCCTATCAGAGAACATGGAGTAGACATAAAATTCTCTTATTTCAGGCTGCAGAGATCCCTGAAGCTGCTTCATAAATGGGTCTCCAGTGAACTGAAATTGCTTGATAAGATCAAGTAACCCTTCCAACCAGCAGGGCCTTTTTTTTTCCTCTGATAAAATGAGAAACGTTGCGCGTTTTCAGGGAAGCAGCAAGGCTGTCAGATGACTCAAAAGATACCAAGTCGGTTCCGCTCCTTAACTTCCCACAACCCAAATCAAACTCTCCATTCAGACTGTGCCCGGTGCACACCGTGGATAAATGACAGAGAAGCAGCTGCCTCGGGCTGAATCTTTCATGAGATAGAAGAGATGAAGACGACAGAATTTGTTTGGGGCTATCAAGACAACATTTTCTGTTTTGTTACAGAGGCAAGGAGAGTCCCAACTCACTGGCTATTCTGCATCTGAGCCCCAGCGCTCACCTCTAAGACCTGCGCAGATCTGCTTGTTAAACTGCTTTTTTTTACAGACTCTACAACTCTTTCTCTGTGATGTGGGCCTTGGGAAAGCTGTGTCCTTTTTTATGACCCTCCTGTACCCCCAGGCTTCCGCACCTGCTACAGCCCTTGGTACCAGCAGAGCTTGGCAGAAGCTCTCCATTTAGAAGGCTCTGTGCCCGAGGCAAAAGGCTTCCCTGAGAGACCTTTAGTGTCCTAACCTTTACAGCAGGGGCTCTTAAATTTGAATTTGCATAAGAATCACCGCAGGGGATCCTCATTAAAAATTCAGGTTCCACCGCCTCTCTGCCCAGTCCTTAGGTTTGAGTGGATTTCCAGACTTTGCATTTTCTAAGTTATCCACCTCATTGAGATGCACGTGGTCACTAGGAAGACAGCTGAGGCTCAATGCTTTTAAAAAATACTATTTTATGAAATATGTGATTATAGATGTGTGTGTGTGTGTGTGTGTGTAAAATAAATGGCCTCTAAAGGGATTCACACGTGTTATCACATATCAGAAACAGTACCACGTGTTTGTGTTCTTCAGTGTCCTTTACCTAGCCTCTTTAGGAGCAATGGGGTGAAAAAAAAGAGACAATAATAAATAAAATAATAAATAAAAATAAAGTTACCTGTTTACTGCTTTTAAGTGGTGGTAGAAGTGGTAGAGAGAGAATGAAAACCTGGGCATTAGAACATTAATGATTATGTTTTCCTCATTTATACATGGAAACAAGAACTTAGCAACTCTCCGGAGCCTTACCCCAGAGCTCGGGGGCATGGGAGCCACCAGTACTGATTTTCTGTTTTCTGTCCCCAGAAAGGTAGTTCAGAAAAATGCTGTCTCTGTGCATCCTGTACAAACTCCCACTCACCTTTCCCTGCAGTTGACTGGCTTATCGTATGGTCTCACTCTGCTTTCTATCTGAAACATTACGGTAGATATCGGAATTAATTTCCAGTATCAATGGAAGACACACAGAGCCAGTGCTCTCCTCTGCTGTTAGATCTAACGATGGGGTGGATTCGGCAAACGAAGAATGTTCTGTATCCTTCTAGAAATAAGAAAGGCAGACTAACTCTTGGAAAGGCTCAGGGCCAAGAACACACGGCCATCCTCGTGTTACTCCTAACCCTTCTCAAGTCAAACATGCGAAGTCTACCTCTCGCCTTCACCAGGTCATCGTGACACCCTCACACCTGCAGGTCACGTGCTTGCTCATTTCCACTCCCCATTACCCACTCTTCCTCCTTCTCTCCACTCCTGCCACTCTCCTTTCCCACTTCCAAAACAATAATCCATAATTTGAGGTAAATTACATAATATTTCTCTTCCCAAGTCTGATTTGCCTGAATAACATGACCATCTCCAGTCCTACATTTTTCAAATGAAATACCTTGTCATTTTTAAGTCCTTTTTAAATTTTATTTTTATTTATGTGTCCGAGTTTATGTGGGTCATATGCATGTAGACATGTACACAATCCAAGGGCACCAGACCACCCCAGGAACGGAGTGGCTGACCGTTAGGAGCCACCTGTCATGGGTGACAGAAACCAAACCTGCAAGAGTAGCATTCTTAACCATAACCCTCTTCCTAGCCCAGATTCTCTCTTCTTATTTATGGCTGGATAAAACTCCATTGTGTACATAAACTAAGTTTTCTCTGCTATCCAACTGTTGATGGACCCCCAGACTGGCTCAGTATCTTAACTATTGGGACATGCCACAAATGCCACAACAAACACGGGTGCACAGGGAGGCTGACCTGGATTCACTTATGTCTAGACCCAGCTCTGTTCTAGCTGGGTTCTGCCGTTATTCCATTCTTGGTTTTGTGAGGAACCTGATCACTAAGCATTGGAATAATTTACTCTCCCACCAACAGTTACCAAGGTTCCTCACCCCAGGCTTCCCTAGCATTTGTTCTTTGTTTCCTTAATGCTAGGCTCTATGAGGTAAAAAGGAAACTTAACATCCTTGTGATCTGGGTGTCCCTGATAGTTAATGTTGAGCATTTTTTCATACATATCTACATGGTTGACCCTCCACGTTTGCTTTTGAGAACTCTTTGTTTAATTCATTTACCCATTTGTTGATTGGACGATTTGCTCTTAAGTTTTAAAAAGATTTATATAGTCTATATATTAAACCCTGTCTGATACAGAGTTGGCAGAACTGCTTTGTTTATTCAGTTGTGTGCACTGTCTCTTTGCTGTGTCCTTTTCTGAAGGGAAACATTTTAATTCGTGCAATCCCACTGGTCAGTTTTTGGAATTGTCCCTTGGCTATTCAGTCCTTTGCAGAAGGCTGTGCCTATGTATTGGTCTTGAAGTTATTTACTGGAGTGTTTTCTGGGTCTCACATCCAGGTGTTTGTTCACTGAGACTTGATTTTTGAGCAGGGTGAGAGGTAAGGATCTAGCAGCACTCTTCCATAGATGGAGATGCAGGTTTTGGGAACCATTTGTAGAGGAGACTGTCTTTTCTATGGTGTATGTTGTTGCCACCTTTGGGGGGCGGGATGTAAGAAAGCAGGTGGCTTTCCTTGGGTGGGTTTCTTTCTGGGTCTTCTCTTTCTCCGGTGCACGGGTATTTCTGAGCTGGCTGCATATCGGCTTTCTCCAGTGACATGTTGAGATATGAAATGAACACCGTGATACTTGTGCTGCTCTTCCTGCTTTATGATTGGCTATTGCGAGAATTTTTACTTGTGTTTTAGTTTAAGGAGCTTTCCTGCTTGTTTGTTTTTGGTTATGTTTTGCTTTATTTCCTATTTTCTGTGGTGTGACATTATCCCTAAATAACCCTTAGAGAATGACTCGGCCTGCCATCATTTTAACTTCTCCTTGCCCGCCCCGATGCCCCAAGACTAGGAGGATCCTCAGTACTGGGGAAGCAGGCTGCTGTCAGACTCCTCCAGGGGTGAGGGACGTTCCAGAGTGATATCCTAACGCATGCGCTGTCAGACTCCTCCAGGAGTGAGGGACGTTCCAGAGTGATACCCTAACGGTCTGCGTCTCCGTGTTCAACAGCTATCACAAAATTACACTGTGACACAAAGCCAAGAAACAGCTGAGAGAGAAAGGTTTTTAAACCATCCTCTTTTGTCATCTATCCCTTAAGACTCTGGCTGAGCATTCCAACTCCTCCTGAAAATCACCAGTGATACAACTGTCCTCTGCCCTCAGCTCATTGCTGGCGTCCCCAGTTCAGTGGCTGTCACTTACCTTTAACTCAGGCCACAGCTCCCATCTTCCACCAGGTTAAGGCAAAGTCCCTCTGATTGGTCAAGTCTCGTCAGTAACCTGGTGTTGACCGTGATCTTACAGAACATACGACATACGTGTTATTACGGTCAACTGCATTTCCTTCCAGTGCCTTCGTCTCTCTACTACCCACATCGAGATCCTCCCCATAGTCCATCAATTCATGTCTTAGGTGATACATTTTTGATGAGTATTCACATTTCCCACTAGTGATAGACCCCTCCTCCCCAACTGTCCCACTTACTAGCCACCGCCATTCATCCAAGCTTGACACCAGCTCTTCTCTCAACAGTATCGCTGAGACGGCCAATAGATTCTCACCATCATTATGAGGAAAAACAACCAGTGCAGCACACAGTAGAGCACACTCATCAAATATTTACTTAAATTGATTTGGCTTAGAGCAAGTTCATATACATACGTAATTTGTACTTAGTGAGAGCCAGGTTCTGAGATGAACATGGAAAATGTGGGGCACGATGAAGTGTTTGGAGCTCCTTTCTCAGCATACCCATCCAGTGACCGAGTTCACATTCAAGTGTAGAAAGACAGGCGTGCACACACGTATCACGTATCGTTTCACTATGTAACATTGTTTCATCTACACCAGGAACTTCTGCAATTTAGCCCTTTCTCTTCATGATGTTGCCTCTCTTCTACAAACTTCTCCAGTGACAGAAACAAGGCCTGAATCGGCAAGAGCGATACTTTCCATCTTGCAGAGGGTACTAAAAAAGGGGGAGCCTGCAGCATTTTGCCTCCCATGACTTCGCACCCACACATTTGCTTTAAAGCCCATGATGCACTGGATCTTCTCCAGCCTCCGAGCAAACAGAAGCCGACACAGACTGGAAATCCAGGGACACGAGCTAAGCCCAGATTGGCCACACACGAATAGCTCTAAGCAATCCACACTACCTCTTCAGATCCCGACCCTCCTCCTCTGTGAAATGTGGAGTTGTCCATGTGTCTGCCTTGAAAGATGGTGAGAAGAGCCTTGTGTAGAGGGTTTCTGTGCTTCACAAACATCACCTGCTACATTATCTCCTCGATAACTCCTCCATAGTCCCGTTGTCAGTGACATGCAATGACCACCACTCTGAGGGAGCTCTTCCAAACCGAGAGTTACTGCATGAATCCTTGTCCTATACACAGAAATCAGTAGTGTGGGCCTAGGGACATGGCTCTGCAGGTAGAAGTGCTTGTTGGGAAATCATGAGGCCCTGGGTTCGCATGCATAGCCTTCATAGCACAGGCGTGGTGGCTAGCCTGCAAGCCCAGCACTGTGGAGAGCAGAGACAGGGGAATTGCCAGGGCTTACTGGCAGCCAGCCAGGTCAATGAGGTGTCGAGTGGTGAAGCAGGATCTTCCAGCCCCTCCTCTGGCCTCTGTGTGAGCATATAGGCATGTGTACACACCAGTGTGTGCGTGCAAGGCACACACATGTGCATGTACACAAACACAGGTAAGATAAATATAAAATAAGAAATTTATGGTTTAGAAACAACAGGAAAAAAAACTTTAGGACCAGATAGTGGGTCAGACCTACAACCCAAGGCTTCTGGAAGCTGAGGAAGCAGGGTTGATACAAATTCAAGCCAGCTTGTGCTACAATAGAAAACCTGTCTCAAGTAAAACAAATTTAGTGTGTGATCCTTCACAAGAAAGAAAAAATAATACGATAAAAGAATTAGGCCCAAACATATTTTTGCCTACTTTAAGTTAAATGGGTCATCGCGTGACTCTAAATCTCAGGTCAGGATCTCCTCTTCAGGACATGTGTTCTACTGTCAGGATTTAGAGTAAATTATACAAGTTACTGTTAGGGCCTCTGGAGAACCTAAGTTAATAGGTCAACAAAGACCTCCCTGAAATAGCAAAAGTTCGTATCTCCACATCTAACGCAATCATTTATTTTCCTCTTAAGAAGGCTTTATTTCTTCATTCTCGGAGGACTGGGTGCTGCAGTAGCAGCAATACAGCTCTGAGATCTCGGTCGCTTATCTGAATAGAGGTTTGCTTTGCATTCACTCCGGGCTCACTCCCACCCCCTGCCGTGTTTTGCTACCTTCATTCACGGGTTACCAGAACCCAATTTGGTGGTAATACTGCCAGGTCTTGAACATTGCCTGTCACTAAGGTAGAGGGGAAAGGCTCCTGAAAAATGTTACCAGCCATTAATGGCTCTGGCTAGAGCTGATACACAAACCTTGCCTCCCAAGCCCTCAGTGACCAGCTTTAAGAATCCAAGAAACACCTGGTGAAGCGAGGCTGAAAGTGGGGGAGCTAGCAGGTGTCACAGGTGGTCTGTAGCATGGGAAAGAGTCCTGTGGGGTTAAGTGACTGTTAACTCCTTGTGTTCCATGGTCCAAGGTTAACAGAAAAGCAAAGGGGAATGGGGTCCAAGTGGGCTGGTTCTGTTCTTTCAGGGTGCTGTTGTGTTTATGATCCACACCTTTAGGGGTGCAACAGTTTTCATCCTGTTGCACAGTGATGATTAATAAAGAACCTGGTGAGGTCATTTACAATTGCGTGACACCGCTGTGTTCCTAAAATGCTTCTCATGCTTTGAAACATGTTAGTTTTTTCACTAATTATGTCGTAGCATATTGAAACCTTACAAAAAATAAAATGTTGGTTTTTTTTTTGTTTTTTCATACTGAGAGCCTCGTTTGAAAGCTTTCTGGAAACCATGGCCTTTACAGAAGACATTTTAGTCCTTCACTCTAATGACAGGCAAGCTAGAATGAGGCCAGAAGAGCCTGCTCCAGCCTTGATATCTGAACAGTGGAGACTGCCTGTTTCCCAAGAGTTGTGAATACCCCCGAGGGAAGCATCCTGAAAGCTGAAAGAAGCTTTTATATGCGCCGTGCGTGTACATGGAGGCCAAAGACTATTCCTTCCTCCCGGGACGCATGATGGCAGGAAGCCATCTAGAGTTCAGGTGGGGTTTGCAGGGAGCCTTCTCCAACACACAGACATTCTCTTGGGTTTTCACTGAAAGTGTCTAGACAGAGAAGTTTAAAGGAGGAGTGTTTGAAAGTGCAGTTACCAAGTTTGGGAGCAGTGAGCAGGCAGCTACGGACGCCGGCAGAAGGAGGCACTTCCGTCTAATTTGCAGAAAACGAGACGCCGCTCCAAAAGTGTTTCCCTGCTGTATTGCTGGAATGCAAAAGTCTAAATATGGTAATGTGAAACACGGTTGGAAATATGCTTTATTTCGCAATCCCACAGAAGGGAAAACATTTTGGCGGTTGGATGAGAGTCTAGGAGACTGAGGAGTCACACCGACACCAGTCAGAATCGCCCTTATAGCATTACCTTCATCCCAAACACAGGATATACTTAATATACTGTTATTCGACATCCTTTTAATTACCCTTTTCATTAACTTTTCCTAATTGTTTCTAAGTATTATTTGCCTTTGGTGGAATAATCTTATTTTTATGATCTCAGAGAAAGTAGACAGGGGGATAATTACCCAGGTATAAGCTAGCTCTGTGGGTGTTCGTTTTCCAACACACAGAACCCTGGGAGGGTCTGATTAGCAAAGACTGTTTTATGTAGAAACAGCCTGGGAATATTTGTTGGGATTTCTTTCTGTGTTGCCATTCAACCCTAAATGTCTTAATTCCCATTTTACAGTTGCTCTGCGAAGCATAATAGCCACTTGAAGCCCATAGCTATAGAAACTACAGAAGCCAAGGAGGGTTTTAATTACAAACTCCACTTCAGCAAAATTGCTGGCAGCGGAAGTACGGCTGTGCAAGGATTGGGGTTCAGATGTGGTAGTGGGAGACAGACATTTGCAGTTGGGTGGGCCTCTCCCTGCTCAGGGATCCACCTTGAGAAAGACAGCCTCCTCACTGCTGACCGCTGGACCCTGTGTGAGCTTGCGGTTACATTGTCCCGTGAGAAAGCAGTGGTAACAGGTAGTGCCGATGCCCTTGAGGCTACAGAAGAGAATGAAAAGGTGATGTAACCCACTGGAAGAGCAGACCGACCCTTGATCCTAGTTTACCTGAAAACCAACCATTTGAGTGATGGTCCTAGAGACCAGACAACATCACCGTCATCGTGCCCACAGTAACAGATCTTCTAAGATCTTCAGTGTGGAATGAATGGCGCCCGAGTCACCACCCCAGGGAGATGCCTAGAAAGCCAGGAAGAGGGGAGACTTACAAAGAGCTCTGGCTCTGGAGTGAGCAGGGGTCAGGAGCTAGAAGATGCTGGGTTTCTGTCTCATCAGTGGGAAAACTGCTTTGAGTTTTTTCCTGAAGTCACTGGGAGGGATTAGAGGAGTTGCCGGCTCTTAAGACGGAGAACAGGCACGGCCTCGATGCACTCACTTAGAAGGAAGAACTCCTAGAACTGATTTTCCTTACCTTTTACATCTCACCCCCAGCCCAGGAGTTCTTCCTGTGCCTTCAGGAATTTCACACAAAGAAGTGCGGCAGAACAGATAGTACTGAAACCATGTGAGGAGTCTACCCACCATGGCGAGCCAGCATTAGGATGGTAGAGCCGCTCATTGGCCATGAATGTCCCATAGTTGATTCCTGAAGTCCTGTAGACCAGAAAGACTCTTTCCATCACGCCCTCAATTCCTCAATTCTTCAGACAATACCTGGATCCATTGCTCCACAAGCTCTTGCTTTTCTCTTGGTCGACTTAGAGGGGAATCCACACAGAACCATGGGGAGCTTGTCGGGGTCAGAACTGAATCCATGCACTGGCAGCTGCAGCTCTGGAGCCAGTGGTCAGCCTCAGCTCCAAGAACTGTGACAGAATTACAGTCAACCAGATACCATGTCTTAAACTGCCCACCATCGAGATTAGGATATCAGTTCAGAGTGGACAGATTTCTATCAAATATGGACTCCTTTTAGGACTCATTGTCACGCATACCCTGTAATAGCAAAGCCCACTTAGTCCTCATAATAAAACAATAAGGGTGGCATTATTATTATCCCCTCCATTCAGTTAGGGAAGCTGAAGCCAGACGGGGTCAGAGGGTAAAGGAGAAACAGATGTGAAGATCCTATGATAACCAAGAGACACCTTTAAAAGAATGTATGGCAACTAGCTGTGCCCCCAAACCTATGTTTTTACCGCAACCATGACTGAAACAGTCTCTGTGATGAACGGCAGGGCCCAGGACAAGGTTGAGTATGTACTACAAATTTGGGGAATTTTCACAAATTTCTTGAGTAAATAAATGATAAGGATTGCCATGCATGGATCTGTCTACGGATCCAGGAGGACCCCTCCAGGGATCCTCAGGCTGGTGACAACCAACCCCAAAGAGTGTTTGCTGAGAAAGCTCACTGCCATAGAGACAAAGAGAATCCAGCCATTAAGAAAAGGAAATGTTGTTAAGCAGAAAATTAAAGCTGTTGTCGTGGTCATTGGCCTTGGCGTCTTGCTTCTGCAGACCCACGGTCAGAGACATTTGGTGGTGTGTATCATTGCCACACGGATAAGCTGTAAGAATACGGAGGGCACCCAAAATGCTTTTATTTTCTGATTAATTTTCTATAAAACTGTTTCTGCCTACCAACAACATACAAAGGGCAGCTTAATAGGCATACAGTTATTAAAAATTAATCCCAAACGCAGTTATCCGAGGTTTTTCTTAGTTTACTGTTATTAAAAATGCACGTAGATTGTATGTAGTATTTTCAGCCCGCAACAGATCACAGAAAGTGGTTTCCTTTATCACTGAAGGGGGAGCTAAGCAACGGGACAGCACATGCTGTTTCTCAATCTTGGGGTCAGAGAAATAAATGTCAGAAGAAATAGTACTTTTCACTTAATAAAGCAAAATGCAAACGAAATGATCTGTATATTAACGCAGAAAATAAAGCATCTTTTTTTTAACGATTTCTAGCAGGACAATTTGGTTTAATAACTTCTTAAAGTGAAGTTTCAAAATCATGTCTTGCTGACCTAAAGAAAAGAAAAAGATTTCAAGGGTCAAACGGCCACTCAGTCTCAACACTAAAAGGCCTATCGGGAAGGAAAAGGCCTTTTTTTTTTTTTAGCTTTGGTGGATAAAGAACAATTGCAAACAACCACAGAATAGTTATTTTCTAGTGAGCAAAGATCTCTGTAGCAGACTATGGCATTTCTTACTAAGATGGAGCGATGGCCTGCTTAAAACCTGCTGCTCGGGGTCTGACTAGCCCATTCATCCCTAAAAATACTTCTTTCATAAGACTTTGTTTAGCTGTTCTCACTTAAGTTTAAACAGGAACCGATAGTACTCCAGCTATTTGCTTTCTTCACTCGAATTTTCCCCCTTAGGAAAGAGACTACCCTGCCATGCCACGGCACACAGGGGCCAACACCCAGTACACACACCAGGCTTGGCCTGGTGTCTGCCACCCACAGGCTGGCACGGACGAGAGTATTCACAGGCCTGCTTTGAGAGCGTGTTTGCTCTAGAGCCTTATAGAAGTCTTTAAATAGCGGAAATGTGCATTTTTGCCAAAGTAAATCTCTCACCTTCAGAAGCTTTTCTTGTTTGTTTGATTTTTGTTGAGGACTGGTGACGTCAACACCTTATCTGGGGGCCAGTATTGCTAGGTCTGTAGCTGCCCTAGTTTTCCCTTCCTTTATCTTTTTGGTCATAAAAACCAAGTGTGACGAGCAAAGGCTTTCGATTCAGCCACAGTCCATTTCTTTTCGATTCTGTAATGCCCCATAAATTTGCATCAATGATCACCTGCTCCTGGAACCTCACAACTGCGGGACTGGAAGAACATCCGTGTGCTTTATGGGTCTCGAGTACCGGGGTCTGGGCCAAGGTGGATGCCTTAGGGAACTAGAGCTCCAATGACTGACTGGTTGTTACAGGTCTTGGCTGAAGGAGCAGTAGTGGCAAGCATTAATACCTGTCCTGGGAGGTTCACTTATGGTCAATGTAAAAAGCACGTTTTAAATCCTATAGGAATTCGCAATAGCTGAGGTCTCATGACTTCTCGTAGCATCAGGAAAGACAAAAATGGCTTGTATAGGAGGTCAGACTGGTCGAATTTGTATTTCCTTTCAGTGTTCTATATGAAATAGCTATGCTCCATGCTCTCTACCCAGTTCCTGACATCTTAAACCCAAAGAAATACATATAGGCATCCTCCTGAATATTAACCTTCATCAAGCGATGAAAGGAGACAGAGACAGAGACCCACATTGGAGCACCGGATAGAAATCTCAAGGTCCAAATCAGGAGCAGAAGGAGAGAGAGCACGAGCAAGGAACTCAGGACCACAAGGGGTGCACCCATACACTGAGACAATGGGGATGTTCTACTGGGAACTCACCAAGGCCAGCTGGCCTGGGTCTGAAAAAGCCTGGGATAAAACCGGACTCACTGAACATAGCGGACAATGAGGACTACTGAGAACTCAAGAACAATGGCACTGGATTTTTGATCCTACTGCACGTACTGGCTTTGTGGGAGCCTAGGCAGTTTGGATGCTCACCTTACTAGACCTGGATAGAGGTGGGTGGTCCTTGGACTTCCTACAGGGCAGGGAACCCTGATAGCTCTATGGGCTGACGAGGGAGGAGGACTTGATTGGGGGAGGGGGGGGAATGGGAGGCGGTGGTGGGGAAGAGACAGAAATCTTTAATAAATTAATTAATTAATTAAAAAAAACTCAAAGCGGTCATGAGTATTGGCGGGCCAGGCTCTGTGATGGGTTCTTGTCTGATGGAAACAGTTACATCATACCCAGAACTAAGGAAATAGCAAGGATTGCGATCCAGGCACCATTAACCTGATTGCCAGATAAGCAAATGATCGGCTTTTGCTTTCTCTTCCCTGTGTCTCATTGTCAGATGAATGGCTCCTTGAACACAGGATGGATGCTTGGGGGAGGGGGTGAAGCTCCAGCATTTCCGGTGTGATAGAGGGTCAGGCTCGGCTGGGTTGTGCGTGGTGTATGTGTGGAAAGAATGAGGCCGTATGAGGGATGGGGCTCGTGAGGGAGGCTACAACCCTGTGAGACAGATGCAACGCTGTTTTCCCAAATGGGAAACCTGAGGCTCGAAGCATCTTCACCAACAATGTTAGAGCTGATTGGTCTGTAAAGATGTAGGAAAACCATAATCGGCCTCATTCCCTGAAGTCATGGGGGGATACTATAGAGAAATGTTCATTCCTTTCAGAAATTCGAATTAGCGTATGAACAGATATTGGCTGATTTTTCTCCTCCCCTTCTTTTTCTGAGACAGGGTCTCACTCTGCTAGGCTGGTCTTGAACTCACAGAGGTCAGCCTGCCTCTGCTGCAACCCGCTAAGATCCAGGGTGTGCACCACCACACCTGGCGCCTGATGACCCTTTGTCTTCATTTGCATTATTTTTCTGGGACCCCAAGACTCAAAGTCTACTTTCTATATTCAGATCTCTGGAAATTTCCATACAGCAACCTATTTCCTTGTTCATATTTGGAAATCCCTTCAAGCCTGACCAAAGTTGGACCCACAGAAAACGTCACCTTAGTGTGCTAGTGGAATACCATCACATGACAAAACAAGGCTGTTCGATTTGTCAAGGAACTGAGATGCTAAGATTAGAATCTATTGGGATCAAGAGACATTCCTGAGGTCACTTTTCTTATGTCTTCCTTAGGGGAGGGGAGCAGGGAAACTGAGATTCTCTGGAAGCTCCTTTTGCCCAGTATTAATAGCAACTGAACATTGGGAGTCAGTGTTTACACTACCCCAACTGTGGAAATCCCTGACTGTTTCTTATTAAACCATTAGCTTAGCATAAAATTGGTTTTGGTTCCTGTTTATGGGTGAGTTTAATAACTGCTATCTTCAGTAATAAGAGACATAATAATGTTTATCTTTTTATTTCCTTTGAGAATCTTAGACTATGCTTTATCACTAATTGAAGAATCCTCTGAGTCACCCTATTAAATAAATATTATTAACCTCATTTATAAAGGAAATGAAATTCTGAGCGTTTGGGGAACATAAAAACACTATGCCCCCAGTAAATGATTACAGTGGACATTCTAGAACCCTACTATCAGTGGGAACACTGCTGTTTCCACCCCAAGTATTTTAGTCCAGGAACCAAAACAAACTCAACAGGTTGGCGTTGAGCTGTTTCTCTGTGTGAGGAATGTGTGAAGAGCTTCAGAAACAAGTGTTAAAGCCAGAAAGTTTCCAGGTCTGTACGATAATGCCTCTTCTCAGACAGTGTGTCGAAAACAGTTGGTAGAGACAGACACGGACATAATCTCCTGAAAGGGTAAACTATCGGTTCCAATTCTCATTTTAAAAGAAGCGATGTGAAAGTTGAAGGTTAGTAAAACTAAATCAAGATGAGAGTCATGAAAAATCTTGACAATGAAAGTAGTTTTGAGCTGGTTCTATAGAGGTAGAAAATATTGCAGTGATAATAGTTTAAAGAAAATTGCATATTTATTCATTCTGCAGGTATTTTCCAAGCACACAAGCAAAGGTCTCGTCTAATCTCTGAGGCAGATAAAGCGAGATGGCAGAGGAAAGTGGTGTGGAGACAGGCTTATCTGACATCTCCAGCATCATATTCCCCTCCCTCGAATGTGCAAAGGAAAGCAGAGGCTCCTTTCCCCTCGGCATTTGGGGCTAGAAGCAGCCTCAGGCGGGGAAACTCGTGAAGAATGAAACTTAACAAAAAAAAGTAGCAAACATTTTGTTCACAAGCTTTGAAGGAAATGGGTCAAAGCCAAATTCTCCAAGAGAGATCAATGTGCAGGAGGTTGAAAGGAGAGGTACCCAGTGTGGGCATGGGCAATCAGAAGGTTGATGCTGAGGAAGCACAACACAGAAAGATAGGCAAGCTTGTTTTGTTTTGTTTGCCCAGAGATCCTTCCTGATGCTACATTAGCACTTGTGTTTGGTTAAAATAAGTGCTGTTTTTCATACATTTGGCTGTTCTTGAGTTATGATGTGAACAAAAGGCTCTAAACATTTACCACACAGCAGATTTTACCAGCTCACATGCTTAAATGAAGGATGTTTCATTAACTTCATGCCTGCTTCCTCTTCCCCCCTTTTCTTCATTTAGGCAGCCCTTCTTGGTATAATTGATTAGCTGACACAATTCTTGGGTCATCGTTCGCATTTTTTCATATTTGAGTTCTAAACTATGGGAAAGGGGGAAGAGCATTACATTGGAACTCATGGGGTGAGGCTGAGGATTGTTCAATGAAAGGGTTTATTGAGCTGTTACAGAGATGAGCAAGAAGAGGGTGGGGACCTGAAACAAATTCTACAAGTACAGTGGAAAGACAGACAGCAGTCAGAAGCATGTCCTCCAGACCCGAGAAACAAAAGCCTTTTAAGACAAAAGCCCAGAGAAGGCAAGACTGAGTTGTTTAAGCAGAACACGTGGCCTACAGATAGTAAGAGGCGGCGTGTTGGGAAGTGGGGAAGGGTTGAGGTAAAACAATCCATCTGGACAGATGCCCATAGATGCTGAACTGGATGGAGTTAGTCACAGAAGTTCACAGAAAAACAGGAAGCAAGTTTAAGTCACGGATGTGGTGTGCATGCACATGCTCATGTGCATGTGTGTATGTGTGTGCACATGTGAGTGCGCGTGGTGTGTGTGTGTGTGTGTGTGTGTGTGTGTGTGTGTGTGTGTGCGCGCGCGCACATGGGTTTGGGGGGGTAGAGAACAACCGTAAATGTCATTCTTCAAGCATTGTTCTCTTTTCTTCTCATTTTCTTTTCTCTCCTCCCCTCCTTTCCTTTCTTTGCTGTTGGCAGTCTCTCCCTACTTACAAGGCAAGCACTTTGTTGGCTGAGCTCTCTCTCAGCCTAAGTCAGGGTAGCAATGTACACTCAGGAGAACAAAACTGTTTTCTTGGTTTGGACTCTTAGAGGTTGTTTTGTAGCTGTTGTTTGAAACAGAGTCTCACACTGTAGCTCAGGTTGGACAGTAACTCACTGTGTGGCCCATGTGGGTTTCAAAATTTGTAGCAATCCCTGCTCAGCCTCTTGAGTGCTGAAATTGTAGGCATGAATCTGCAGGCTGGCTTGGTCCTTGGATGTTAACAAAATAATTGTCTTGACCTCTTCTACCCTGCATTAACCAGTTTGTAGTTAAATTTAGGACAACTCAGATTTCTCTTCTATGACTAAAACCACAGAATGTCTTTGTACCTGCCAAAGGAAAAGGCATCTATTCTGAAGCCTGTCAAACACAGTCATGCTGTTTATATCTACACATAACTATTTCCCGCTCCAACTCAAATAAAACATCACTAATCTTCAACAATAGCCAACTCAAAGAAAAATTTAGACTACCACATACAGATGACATTTGGGCTAATTTTAATTGATCTGTAAAGCTGAAGGAAAAGGGGGATTTTAAAAAAGCCGATTCTCATTTCAGATACGTTTTGGGTCAAGATCCCAGGTATAGAAAACAGATACTTGAAAGCACTCGACATTAGAGCCATTATTAATGAAGTCATTAAAGTGTGTTACAAATTCACTCTCTCTAAAGGTAGTTTCTTGGGAATTTGGTCTCCAAATTAAGAAGTTAGTAAAGACTAAATTAAGTGCTAGCCTGCTACTTGAGAGGCTTGTTTGGGAATTCGGTACAGCATATTAAAGTGAAGAGCCAAACACCTTAGGATTTCAAAATGAGGGTATTTGGCTATCATCCTCACCCTTCACCTCTCTCAGAAGAGCAGCAGCTCTTCATCTTTCGAACGTCATTGGTGGAGAGATGTGCTCTGTGAAGGATGCTCTTGGGACCACTGGACCCACTTTTCCGTAGAAAGTGAGTCTTACGCGCTCACAGTGAGAACAGCTCTGGATAGAAAATCAATCTTGAAGGCTGAGCCTTAAGTTGAGTGTTTACTGTGTCCTAGAAAGGGACTCACTGGGGCCAACCGCTATCAGAGAGGAGGAACTTTGAAAACAGCATTCAAGTGGGACCTGTGGGATCATGAGCTGCTGGATGACATATTTCCCCTTTCTCCAAATGGTACAGGGCTTAGCTAGCCCAGAGCTGCTGGGTATCCCCCCACCCCACTACTCCTTCGCAGCCTCCTCTACCCAGGGCATAAGCTTCAGAGACATGAGCAGTGTCCTGGGCTGACTGGGGACACTTTCTGTAAAGGCTTTGTCCTCCCAAAATCAAGCACACAGTCAGTGCCCATTCTGGTCATCCGAAACGATGCATCTTATGGAATTTGACATCCTTGATGTCTATGCTCGTAATCAGAAACATCTTTTTACCCAAAAACCTGACGTGGGATATGATCACAATGAGACTCAATGTCCTATAGCTGAGGAATGGTAAGCGGACTAACGACCACATAGGACATAGACAGAATGTTTGGATTTCTTGACTCATCTGTTCAAACTCTAACATAAGATGGCATTGAGATGGAGCCATTGAGCGTAGACTCCCTTCGTAAGAAGATAAAGAGACTGGCCTGTTTCTCCCGGCCCTGTGACAGCAACGTAGGAAGGTTGCTGTGGTAGTTAAAAAAAAAAAAAATGCTTGGCCCCATAGGCTCGTAAATTTGAGTGTTTGGTTCAGTGTTGGCAGAACTGTTTGAAAAGATTGAGAGTGTGGCTTTATTGGGAGAGATGTGTCACTGAGGGATGAGAGTTAAGGTTTCAAAAGCCCACACCCATCGCCTCCCTCTTCCTCTGCCTCCCACTTGTAGATCAAATAAAAGCTCTCATTACTCCCTCAGCGCCATGCCTACCCGCCTTCATGCTCCGCCATGATGGCCATAGATGTGTCTTTCGAGACTGTAATCAAGACCCCACTTAAACACTTTCTTTCATAAGTTACCTTGGTCATGGGGTCTTTTCACAGCAAAAGAACAGTAATGAAGATGCCTACTATCTAATCCTGGAAGAATCCTCAACCTTTAGAACCTCCAGAAGTCCCAAAAAATGATTGCTAATTCTTTTGTTAATTCTGAGAAATTGCTTGAGAGAACACTGCTGTTATGTACCAGGTCCATTTTGTTCTGTTTCCAGCAAGCCATTTAATCTTTAGGTCATCTTCTCAGAAATGACAGAGACATTGTGACTTCCGCTATATATACCTGAATACTGTGGTTGAGATGATCAAATAAAGTCTAGGTGAATGTTCAGATGCCAGGCTTCTGTGAGCAGGCTTCTGTGTTCATGGCTTGTCACCTTGTGGAGATTGGCCTCTGCTCTGTAGGCAGCAAGCGATGAAATTTGTAAATGCTTGGAATTGCCCATCCAAAAATAAGCAGCTAAAAGTCAGATTGGTCATACCCAGGAGGCAAAGCAGAGGCGTGATTTGGATCCTCTTAAATCCTTTCCTCAATAGAAGACTGGTTTGGGTTTTATCACCACCCCTAAATGTCAAAGGTGACTAGAGATACTCCTCCAAAATTCTAGACAGCCCTAACCTAATTCTTGATTCATTGTCTTCGTCTCCTGCCTTTGAAGAAGAATCGGGACATCTCTTCTGCAGCACTGACGGCCCCTGGAACGGGGCTGCGGTATTCAGGCAGATAAATGGGCTGGGTTTCCAGGTCTATCTAGAGATTTGGTCGAGAGCAGACATTTGGAAGGAGTTAATTGCAAGTGGTCATTTTGTAATGCCATGGCTCGTGTAACACAATTGCCTTTGAAACAAAGAGAAAGAGCCCAGAAACAGTGATTGAAAGATGTCCTGGCATTATTCTCTATGGTCTATTAAATCTCTAGTAAGTTTCCAAGAAACTTCATAAACCTGATCCCTCTGTGCCGCGTGCCTTTATCTAGCTTTGGAAGAAGTCATAATCTGTGTTAACCACATCTGGGGTGGGGGTGGGGAGGGCTGCATTTGGAGCATCCACGCGCGTTTCAGATGCAGGAATTTTAATTGCTGGAGAAAACGGACCCCATATAAAATAAAACAAGAATGATTAATGCTCATGCTAAAAACAAAATAAACTCTATTTCTCACTTTCAGTATGCCCCATATCTACAAGCCTCACTGCCACTAATTTAAAAAAATTATGCATGTCCTGGGGGGGGGGGGGCAACTGAGTAGCAATAAATTGGAAGAAGTCTGAGCTAATGCCTTTTGTGTACTGTAACACTTCAAAATCATTGCTTCCAGAAAAAATCACAGAGGCTTTTAATATTCATAAAGATTAGAAACAGGTGTTTGCACAGAGCCCCAGACACCTCTGACAGGACCACAATGGCTGGTCTGATGGGGTCTTCATTTCCCCTGTCTCTCACTGGCAGGCTTCAGAACATCAAAACAGTTAGACGCGCGGGCTTTCACTACCTCTTTCAAGGGATTACACTTGACATTTCTAATTTTTTTTCCACAATCGTTAAACTCTGTCCTCCCGTTTCAAAATGGCATGATTTTGTTAGCAAATCAAAGCAGGCAGAAGAATACATTAGTGCTTGCTCCATATGGACTCTGGGCTGACCTCACTGCTTTTTATGTCTGCCGGTAGACCACACAAACTATTCTTGGTTCATCGTTTATTCTGTGCTGACAGAGAGCTGCTTGCCTACCTCAGAAGAATGCTATTTAGCCAGATAAGGGTAAGTAACTAATTGTGGCTTAGATCTAAGAGCTGTACCATCTTGGGGGCAGGGTGCTGTGTCTTTTTTTTTGCCTTGGTTTTCTGCTCACAATGCATGGTCAAAACAGGAGAATAGGCACCGATTTAGAGGTAGAGAACCCTGCATCCACACTGGTCCATGAGGAGAGGCAGGCACACTGCTCCAAGTGCTAAGCTATGTCAGCATTAATGAGAGCGGAGGCTTTGGGAGACAACAGGAGGACACGCACCACTTGGCTCCTGGTGACTTCTGGGTCCTCGTCTCTTCATCAGTTAAATTAATTATTTGGATTAGATGCCCTTTCTAAGTCTCTGCCTGGATCTAGATGTTTGATACAGAGTAGATCTAGGACATCAAAGTCTACAGAGCACACGTGACAAAATGATGAAGTAAGACCTTATCCGTAATTATCTGAGTGGGTCTTTCACGCCACTCCGCCTTTCCATGTGACTACATGCGTTTGCATGTGTATGGATGTGTGTGTCTATGTGTGTGTGTGCAGGTTAATGTGAGCTGGTGTACATGTGTGTGGGTGCACAAGTACACACGTAAGGTCAGACATCAACCTTAAATTTCATTCCCTCTTTTTGAGACAGGGTCTTTCACTGGCCTGAAACTCAGCAAGTAGGCAAGGCTGGCTGTCCAGCAAACTCCAGAAATTTACTTGTCCCTGTCTCCCTAGGACTGGGATGACTGTCTAGTGCCACAAAGCACAGCTCTTTCACATGTCTTAGGGTCCACCTTAAACCTTCATGCCCGCGCTGCAGTGATTTAGCAAGTTCTCAAATACTGCACAAAGTGACCCTCTGAAAAAAACCTGCCCAGGACTGACACAATTTCCACAGAGCTTCTGTGAGCGCTTCAGTCCCCAAAACCCCAGCCAGCTCCCTCAGAAGGGAGAGAAAGAGGCAGAAAGAGAGCAATGGGTTTATAGATTATTTTCACTCAAATCCCCCAAAGTAGAAACTTGCTCACACATCCCATCACCAGTCTGGCACTCAGAATCCAGCACCTCAGAGCAGAGCCCATTGAAGCCCTGTTGATTCCGCTTTCCTCAGCTCCCACCTGTGAGCCATAGCTGGAGGGAGGAGTTTTATGATTCCATTGTAAAAGGAATGTACCTCTTAACTGGCAATTTACTAAGCTGCTGATGAAATGTGTTGCAAATATGTTAGTTTCGGGGCGGTTAGGAAAATTAACAGTGGCGTATTTTCCATATTGTCACAGATGCCAGCATGCCGCCGGTGTTAGGAGCAACTGGCAAAGCTGTGTAGAGGTGACATGTGGCCAGTTAGACACCGCGTTGCAGGCCTCTGAGGCCAGGCTATAGGGAAGTCTCTCAGGAGTCTTGTCCACATCCCCACGCCCTACACCGGCTTTCCCTGAGCCTCAGACTTTGCAGAGTGCTTCTGGCTCGTCCCCACCCCTGTCGTCCCCACCTCTGCTTGTCCCCATCTCGGCTCCTCCCCACCCCGGCTTCTCATCCTGGTCTGTTGACAATGGAGGGTTAGGGGACATCATGGTATCCCAGGTTACACTTTGGTCACACACTTTCACAGGAAAAAGACTCAAGAAGAGGGTGAGAGAATCTAGGAAGCCAGAGTCGCCAAGCTGTGACGTGCCCTCCGAGATGTCCTTCAGATGAGCGCTGTTTGCGCCAGATGCTGCTCTTAAAACGCCATTCGAATTCTTTTATCCCTTCTGCGCTTACGGACCGCTCTGACAACAGGAAGATTTTATCTAAATTCTACAGTGGGAAACCAAAGTTGATGGAGACCGAGCCCATTTGCTCAGTCACCGTAGCTAGTGACAGTGTGAAGTCATATATCAGCCAAGCCCATTATAGGCCAGACTTTCTCCAGGGTTGGAACACACGGGAGCTCTGGATTCAAAGAGATGGCTTGAAACATACTGAGTAATATTCATAATTAGTGAAGCATTTTTTTTTAAAAAATTCTTCTCTTATGCTACATCCTGACCACAGTTTCCCCTCCCTCCACTCCTCCCAGTGCCCCTCCCCAACTCCCTTCTCCCGTAGATCCACTCCTCCACCGGTTCCCTTTAAGAAAAGAGCAGGCCTCTCCGGGATATCAACTGAGCGTGACTTAACTCTGTACAGTAAGACTAGGTGCAACCCCTCACGTCAAGGATGGGTGAGGTGACCCAGTAGTACAGAGAGGATTCCAAGGGCCAGCAAAAGAGTCTGAGACACACACCCACTTCCATTGTTAGGAGTCCCCCAAGAACACCCAGCTAGTGCTAATGGTTATAAGCTAATGCAGAGGACCTAGCTCAGACCCACACAGGGTCCACGTCTCTCTCTTCAGTCTCTGTGAGTCCCTATGAGCCCTGCTGAGTTGATTGTACAGGCCATGTTCTCCTGGTGTGCCCAACCACTCCAGCTTCTAAATTCTTTACTCCGCCTCTTTTGCGGGGTTCCCTGAGCTCTGTCAAGTATTTGCTTTGGGTCTCTGCATCTGCTCCCCTCAAGAGCAGGGCGATGCCTCTCTGATGGCAATTGGGCACCAATGAGTAGAGGAAAACATCATTAGTGATCATTGCATTGCATTGTCTTCTGGCTCTTTTCTTTCCTCTTTTCTTTCCCCCAGTCACGTTTGCTCCTAGCCTGGGGCTAAACATTTCCTAGAAAAGGAAAAAGACTGGGAGATGCAAGTCAGCGGTGCTAGAGTGCTTTCCAATCATATATGGGTTCCTTGGCTTCAGTATCGTTAAATAAATGAATAAAGATAATATATGACAAGTTCGATGTCAATGAGAGACTGTCTTGGCTATGCAAGAATATAATAATTCTTGCTGTAGTGCTACAGCAAGAACATAAATAATTTGCATGCTGTGGATGCTGAGACAGTGCCCCACATCAGTGAAAAAGAGCAGAGTGATCGATTGGCACTGCCTACCGTGGGCAAAAGAAGTGGCTAGGGGCTGCACATGTGTCTGCTCTGCTTGTACACCAGGAACTAGCTATAGACCATTCTTGAGTTTTATTATGAGAAACCTGACTGGCCAATGAATTGATACATCTCTGTTAAACTTTAGTAAATGCTAAACACTGTATTAGGCATTATGGATGGACACCCAGGAGTCTAAGTTTCCACCTAGATCACTTACAGTCCAACCTAGGGAATCAACAAACTGGAACAGTCCCTTTGGATGCTAATCCTTCGGCAATAATTGTAAATGCTCTGAAGATTCCTATGGGGAAAATTATGCATTAAGAGAGCAAGTCCTTGTGGTACCTGAGGCATCTCTTTAGAGGGATGGCGAACCCTGTCGGGGCAGAGCCTTGTGCATTCTTCCACCTGTTTCGTTGTTTCGTACACCAGGAAAGACTTGACAATGGTCTGTCTGAGTCCCAAAGAGATCGGATATGTTTTAATAACTACTGAACTGCATCTAAAACGTTCGCTTGTCTGGATGTGTTTAACAATTATACTAGCTCTGCAGTGGCTGTGGATTTTGTTATAATAAAAATAGACACCAAATAGTAGGAGTGACTTTAATAGCCTGTGTTGCCAACAGAAGCCCAACAGTAAACTTTCAAGTGTACTGCTAGCTTCCTGAATGAGATTTGGCTGCCATTTCCATGCAGGTCAGAGCAACCCAGAAGGGACGCCTGATGCGGGTCTGCAGGCAGACTTTGTAGATGAAAGGAGATTGGCCGTGAGTGCGTAACGGATGAGCACAGAATACGCTGTCCTGCTCTTGCTACTTCCCGTTTAAAATGTTTTCAGGACCCTCTTTAAAATGCCAGGCCAGAGCTCGGGAAGCAGGAAGGCTTTCTCTGGAAGCATGAGGGCCCAAGTTTGGATCTCCAGCTCCTGTTTGAAAATCCAAGGACACCTGTAGCTCCAGAACAGAGGGACAGATGTCTTGATCGTAGGGACTTGGGGGCTGCCTGCCTCCTCCAGGTTCAGTGAGAAACCTGAATACAGAAGATAGTGATGGAGCAGGGTTCCTGCTGGCCATCCTCTGAGTACTCATACTGATGCACACACCCATGCACACATCTGTGCATCTAACAGGCATACATTAGATAAAGTAAAACACATTAGAAGAAAAAGGAAAAAAAAAACTTTTAAGATGCCAGAATGATTTGAAGTTTGGGTCACAGAGGCATTGCTGGATACTACAATCGAACGTGAAGGAGAAACCCTTCAAAGCTAGCACAGGGACATGGAAAGGGAAGAAGCTGTCCTGTCGAGAAGTGCGGAAACTGCGCAAATTAAGACACGGAGAACCGAAGTCCTGCTATCTCTCATGCTTTTCTTTTTCCCATTGCTGACGTCTCGTGGGTGTAAATTTATCATTGATTTTGTGTAGCATCTTCAGATGCTGTAATTTCTCATCTGCTTCCTGCTGCAAACCCATCAGCTCTGTCTGCAGCCAGGCCTGCATCGCAGCTGGGAGACATTAATCTCGGAATGCATCCCCACCCCTCGCCTGGCTGATGCGCCCTGTCTAGTTAGTTCCCCAGCAGGCTCCTGGCTGCTCTCCTGGCACCACTGGCAACCGTGGCACCCCTGTGGCTCTGACAGAGGCACTGCTGCAATGTTCCTTGGGCAGCTTGTCCTGTCCTGTGCCTGAATCTGAGAGGGATTTGCCACCCTCGTGTCTGGAATCAGGGCTCCCCTGTGAATTTGTGGCAATAAACCTTGCATTTGAAGCTGGCACATTCTTCCTGAATGCAGGTTTCCTAAGTTCTCCGTGGAGCCCTGCGGGCTCGCTGCTAAATGACCCATCACTTAGGATACCTACTGATAAGGTTTGTTGTGCTCTTAGTTTGTGCTAAAAGCCTAATTTCTTGGTTCTGGTTATGTCTGGTTTTCTTCGGCTAGTAGTAGGCTAGTAGGCATGTTTCCTTTCTTGTGACTAAGCAAGAAAAGGAGTCTTAAACATGTGCCACCTGCTGGTTGACTCTCAGCTAAATCTGTAGGAAGATGAGCGTCCTGTGCTGAAATCGATAAAGTTAGTTGTGAACTGTGGAGGATGAGTTCTCACTGCTTCCTTATCACCACAAGAATAGAAATAACTCATGTCATTTTATGTGTGTTATCTTCATTATTAACCATACGGATGGCTTATATGTTTATAAAATGGTTAAATTTAAAGATATCAGTGAGACGTAAGAGATAGCTCAGGAATGAAGAACACTTACTGTTCTTGTGCATGACCTGGATTTGGTTCCCAGCACCTACATTAGGCCGGCCACAACTGCCTGGAACTCCTGCTCGAGAGAATCTGACTTTTCTGGTCTCTGCATGCACACACACATACCTGCACGCGCGCGCGCACACACACACACACACACACACACACACACACAATAAGTAAAGAATAAAACAAATGTTTAAAGAAATCGAAAAGTACAAACTTTCTTTCTCCCCAGAAAAGATCACACAGTTGCAAATCCAAAAGACACAAATGTCAGGACATTTATACATAGACAGGGAGATGTGGTAAAAAGTGGGGCTCAAAATATGACATGCTCTCTAGTCACCCCAAAACAATCATTTCCCATGCTCAGCAATTGAAACTTGCCAGGTAGGGTTTCTGAGAAAGGGCACCCAGAATTAAGGGGGAAAGTATAGTTCTCCAAGGAAGGCCACTAAAGGCGATGAGGCCAGCGAGCCCAAGGGAATCTAGCGATTCTTTCTGCCTCAGCTGGAGAAACTTGACTTGATTCTGTGACCCTGCTCAGGAGTGGAGAGAGTACAGATGTGTGATAATACATTATAACTGTCTTTAGTGTGCATTCAACATATAATCTTTGCCCAATTTGTGGAAAATTCCCTTCTAAATGAGCGTGCTGACAGGTGATGGGGGGTCTCTGTTCTTGAAGAATCCTTTGGGAGAAGGAGAACACTGTTTAAAATGACTGCGAGTGATTGTGTTCCTAAATTGCACATTGTGTCCTGTATGCCGCTTGATTCTGACCAAGTGAAGTGGTCCCTGGCAATACCCCTGCCGAGAATGACCAGTAATGATACTGCACTTATCTCACGATCCTCCTTCTAATAAGAAACAAACGTATCATGATGTCTAAACAATACTTGCTTCTCCCAGCGTTGAGAAAATAATAGAGTGCAGAAGGCCAGCTTTTTCGTTTTTCTTTCTTTCCTTTTTAAGACGTGGAAGTCTTTGTGAGTTTTCCATTCCCAAGATGAATCTGTGCTCGGGCTACAAACTGCTGAGTGCGTGTATTTCAGATCACAGAAAACTTCTCTTAGGTGTCAAGAGAGACACAGGAGTCTTATTACAACCTGTTTGTCATTTTCATGGTCCAGCTTCCAGTATAAACGAAGCCCAAGATTACATCGGGGCCTGTGAGGTGTGCCAACCGGCAGCTTCCTTTTCACGTACTGCATTTGGTCAACCCCCATGTGCCATTAATCTCTTCTTCCTGGTTGGTGGCAGCAAACATGGAGCACTTGTACCTGTTCTTCTTCAGTTAGATTGATGTATATGCACTCCCTGCATTTTGAAGGTCATTAATCTCCTCATTAGTCTCTTGGGCTGGAAGCACACAGATTGATATATTGATGACTTTGTCCTTCATTGATTCTCGATCATTCTTAGCACCAGTAATCATGGATTCTTTCCCACCCCAACCCAATGAGCACAAGACATGAATATTTACAGATTACAGAACTAGGTTTCATCCTTTCTGGAAAAATAGAACAACCCTGTATGGAACCTATTACAAAATTTAGTCCTATGCTTACAGTGCCTTTAGCAGATGCTGGCCTGTTTCCCAAGCTGTATTTAATGTCTGCACTGTCTAATAATGTTAGTCTTTGATGGCCCATCAGCGTTAACGCTTCAAAGCGATTAACGTTTTCCTGAAATTGTTTTAAGGATATTTCATGGAAGAAGTAAGTTCCCCTAGTCATCAGGATTTAGACCCATTACCTGACCTTTTAGGTATCTTCTCGTGTTTAATTATCACGCCCCCCTCTCTGCAGTGACATTGCAAAGCCAGCCAGACACTTTATCTCCATCTGCACAGGAGACACCACAACATTCTAAATGTAACAATGATAAGACAAAGCCTAATCACCAGCGTGCTGGATATTATTGATCCCTTTAGAATAATTAGAAACAGCTGGAATAACTGCAGACTCCAGCACTATGTTAGATGAAGCCAGCGAGGACCTGGAGAAAAAGATGCAATTTGAATCTAAAAACAAAACAACAATAACAACAAGTCCCAGCTTTGGCCAAAAAAGTCTAAACCCCTTAGTTCATATTTATAAAATAAAGTATACATAAATTTGGAACATAGCAAGCTTAGGTTCCAAATGGATCAGCTTGCTGCCGTCGGTAGTTTTCAGGGTAACACTAAGTCTTTCTTAAAACCGCTGCAGTCTCCTGCTAAGAGTCAAGCTATCTCTATCATGGGAAAAGCTTCAGCTCTGCGTCCTCGTGTTCAAAGACTAGGTAGGAAGCCAAGTAGAACATCCAGACAGCCTTTGAAAACAAGGAAACGCTATCCAAAGTGCCGACATCAATTTTAATCAATTTCTGAGGCGCACGAAAGATGCCAATGATATTTAAAATTCCAGGGCTGCTCAGTACAGGGTCACAAACATCACCATTCAAGTCCGTAATTATTCTGTTAAGCAGTTGAAAGCCCAGCCAGGTCCAGGCTGGGAAGAAGGAAGCCCTCGGTTCTTTGAGGATGAAACCAAGGCTGGCTGTGATTTTCCAATGTCATGGGCGAAAGGCCTTATAATCAAGAGTCATTATCCTAATCAGAGCTCCTTTCTGGGATCAACCCAAAACATGCACACTTCTCATTTACAGATAAATGCTGACTTCTTCTCTATAGTTGACTCACTCTTATGGGAATCCGATGCCCCACTGGGGCAGTGGGCTCCCCTGCTAATAAATGACATGCATTGCACAATCAGATCTCACGCATGCCTCTGCTGAAACAGAGAGAAGGGGAGGTAGGGATGTGATGTGTGGAAACTCTGGCAGCCCACGCCTCTGAAAAGATCCCTGTGTTGTCAGAAGCTCCCTGCCTCTGATCTTTTGCCTATATCTTCAGATGTTCTGAGAACACACTAATCCTCGTGGCCTCTGCTTTAAGCAGAGACAGGGCAGAGGTGGAGTAGAAAAGCCAGGAGTTTCAGAATAAGACTCCTTAGCCAGGAGGTCCCATTGTCGATGCATAATTGAGAAGTACCTGATTGAGACCTGGCCTTTAAGTGGCCCAGATCAAAGAAGAAGCCTGTTCCTAAGTTTAATTGGATCAAGCTGAAAAAGAAGGCATTTGGCCCCAGATTCTTGCTTCTCGGAGGTATTTGGCCCTGGATCTTTACCTCTTGCCAGTGTTCATGTCACTTAGGTACTTGTTAGAAATGTAAAATCTCAGCTTCTCCCCCGGATCTACTGTCTGAGTCCATCACTCTTTCGTGGATTTTGTTGAGTCTGCAGGTTAAAAGCATTCTAGGCTATTTTTTCTAATCTGAAAGAACTCAAGAATTCTCCTAGCCTGATGCACTCTTTTACTTTGGCACACAGCTGCTCTGAGCATTGAGGTAGACCCTTCATTGGCATGTGCTCCTTGTAGTTTAGATATAGTTAGGTTAGTCTACAAGCTTAAAACCCCATTATCGTTCCAGACTACAAAGAATTTCGAAGAATATCAGGGGTAGCCCAAGGGCAAAGATTAGATGCGTGTGAAAGGCACTTTAGAACGAAAATTTCTATAGGTAATTTAGGAAACACCCAAAACAAGAAGTTTGCTGTACTGTGATACATACCATTACGTATTTAAGCAACAGCACATCTGTCCATCTCAGCGGGTAGGAGCAGCTCACATCTGCCTGTGAAACAGACATCAGGTCACGTGTTCGCTTAGCTGTATTCCACACTGCTCATCACACGGTGCTTGTGTGTGGATGTGTGTGTGGTGGTCTTGTGGGTACACATATGTGCACATCCATGTGGAAGCCAGAGGTCAACCTCAAGCCAGAGGTCAACCTCAGGTTTGCTCCTCATGCTGCATCCAAAAATAGGACAGGGTCCCTCACAGGCCTGGAACTCAGCAAGCAGGCTAGGCTGGCTGGTAGGAGAGCCCCAGGCACCTACCTCTCTCCATTAGTCCCAGGACTGGGGTTACAAGCAGGTGGCACCTTGCCTGGCTTCTTGTGTGGGTTCTGGGGATCAAACTCATTATTTGGAAGTAATTAGAGCCTGACTCCTATGAAGATTTCTGTGGGACAACCTTCTCCTTCTTGAAATTCTGAGGAATACACCAAATTCATTCTTCAGGTCTGCAGACTCAAGAGGGCAGAGACCTTTGCCCATGAGGCCAGCCAGCTGGGCCCGCCTTGGATCCCCCAGCTGTACCTACCCACTGCTTCCTGTCTACCAGAAAGCTTCAAAATCACAAAGACAAATCCAACCCGTTTAGCCCCTGTGGCACTGAGTGCCAACAGCCCTGTTCAGTATTACTGCAAGGCCTTGCTAAAACCTTGGCAAGAAGGGTCATTACTCCCATAATGAGATACTACAGCCAAACCAGGATGCCATAGCCATTTGAGACACCCTGCGAAATGGTAGGTTATAATTTAAAATTGTCTGTGTTTCTAACAACTGTCCTCGATTCTCAGTATTAAATATACGTGGTAACTGAATCTCAGTCTGCTCACTATTGCAAAGACAGTGGAAGAATGCTCATACTTTCGAGGGAGGTACAGAAAACTAGCCAGCCATGGTGTTGTGTACCCAACCCTTGAGAGGACACAGGAGGGTCAGCAGTTTAAGGTTATTTTCTGCTAAACTGAAAGTTTGATGCCAGCCTGGGCTTTGGGAAATGGTCTCAAGAAAGAGAGATAATGATAAAACTTCTGTAAAAGCCTGGAATGTTTAAAAATGTGTTCACAAGATTAGCGTTGAAGAGCGTGTACAAGCCACCACTATTTCAGACTGTATGTTGTTGACAGTTTGACAAACATTTGTTTTCCTAGGCTGTGTCTTTGTGCACAACCAGTAATGACTGGCACAGGTGAGCCCCCTAAGGACGGCATTTTCTGGCTGATGCACAGCCCATCAGGACAGACAAATATTTTTCTGAAATTAGAACTAATTGGAACTTATTTTGTGGACTTTGTGAAATAGGTATTCTTTGGGCAGTGCCTCTATTCCACCCATCAGATGAAATTAGTTAACTGAAGCATAAAAGCTTGAAGTTGAAATGCCAAGTTCTATCTCAAGTAACACAGTCTACTCTGAAAGGAGAGTTCATTAAAATTTTGATGAATTAAGTAGTATACCAGTAGTCACAGGTTTAAACATGGTGCCATCCTTCCTGCTCGTTCAGTGCCTTTCGTGGTTGCCCTCAAGAGTTGGAAGTATCCGTCCTGTCTCTGTGTATATTATTAGTAGAGTATCTCCATTCCTTCAGGAAGCATTCATGGACCGCTTGTTAGGTGCCAAAGATTGAGAAGGATGGAAGGCTCAACACGGAACTGTTCACTCGCTGTCTTTGGGGATACTTTTAGCCGCAGCAATAATTCCATGAAACCTAAAAGTGCTAGTCTCAAGATCAATAACTTCAGAGTCTCCATGATAACATCGAGACATAAGCTCCTTGCCTTTCAATTCTGATGTCCCCAGGTTTATTGTCCTCATGACTATAATATCACTGTTGCTACTCCAGACATCACATTGAATTGCACCTTGTTCCAGACTGAAAATTTCTCCAGAATCTCCGGTGCTGGCTAGTTTTGTCAGCTCGAAACAGTGAAGAATGATCCAAGAAGCGATTCTCACTGAATGACCGTTGAAATTGGGTTGGCCTGTCGATAGAGCTGTACATAGTCCTGATGACATGACTTGATACAGGAAGACTCAGTCTAAAAGTGGGTGGCACCCGATCCCTAGGTTTTGGGTCCTGTGTTGTATAAAGAGGGGAAAGTGAACTGAACACTAGCATGTATGCATTTGTTTCCTCTGCTTTTGACTGTGGATGTGACCAGCTGCTTCAGGTTCCTGGTGCCTTGACGTTCCCATGGTGTTGTGATGTCACCTGGAGTCGGGGACGAAAATGAGCCCCTCCCCCTCAGTTGCTTTTGTCTGAGTGCGGTCATCACAGCAACAAGAACCAAACAAGTAAGCTCAAGTCCCATTGCCAGATATCTCCAAGCCTGGTCCTAAACTGTTAATCAGCAAGGAGAATGAGACACCGGTGATGGGTGCAGGCAATCAGGGTGAACCTGAACTGGGATACACTTTTGCACTGGCACACACTCACACACCCAAACACGGGAAACAGCTGTTGAGTAGCCGTGTGGCTTAGGGTGGTAGGAATAACCGGAGCATGCTATTTAAACGGCTCTAGCGTGGATGCTTACCTCCTGGTACCATCTCCTTTAATGCTGTGCTCACTTTCTGTCCCCTCAAGACTACCTTATAGTCTCTTTTGAAGTGTTTTACCATTTTAATGCTTTTCTGTTGTGCAAAGCTGGCGTGACCGTATTGTGTAAATGGAAGCGTGGTAGAGTCCGTGGCAACCTGCAGGTATGGTAGGGGGAGCTTGAAGGTGCTCGTTTGCATCTTGATCAGTAAGGAAAGAGAAAATCTGGCCTTGAGATTTTCATCCTAGAGAGTCGAGTTGCATGAAAATCTCTCCTCACGAAGCTCTAACTCTCTAGACCATTTCCTCTCGGTCTCGGCATCGCCATCCAAGTGTCTATTCCTTTTCTCCTCTTTTCTTGATTTCTGCATTGAGTCAGTGTTTTTATTAATGTAGCTTGGGTTGACCTTGAATTCTCTCCCTTCCTTCCTCTGGGTCCTGGGTGCTGAGACTGCAGGTTTGGCCACCACGTTCCGTATGTTGTATTTCTCAGGATCATATAAATGGGATCAGACAGTATGTGTCCTTGTGCCTGTCTAATTCTATGAAGGAGAACACTTCCCGTGTAACCACACTGCAGCATGGGTCAGAATTTCATTTATTTAAGGGGTAAAATGGTGCCTTCCTCGTAGCCCTACACCACATTTCGCTACCCACCCATTTACCAGTGGGCGTTTGGTTAGGTTCTGCCTCACGGCTGCCAACAGATACCAAAGTCTACCCTCACAGTCGTAACCTCTAACTCAGCCTGGGTGTGAAGGCTTTTAAGAACCCAGGTCATTTTACCACTGTCAAAGATTACCACTGCTAGAGAGACAACTTTGAAAGATGCTCAGAGATGAAGAGAAAAAAAAAAAAGCTGCTTTTTAATGGGCTAGCAGATGAGGATTTAAGAATAAACTGTTCCCTGGGAAGGCTTAAAATAAGATTTAATAACATTTTACTTCTCCTTTGTTTCCACCAAGTTATTAAATTCTGTTTCTATAAGAAAGATAAAGCAAAAGATGAATAATTATAAAGATACTGAGAATAATACTAAAATACTTTGTAATATGCCAGATATGGGTAATTAAAATAGCCCACGTCTATGCCTAGACATGTGGCTGTTATAACAACACGTGATGAGGAAATGGGAAGTATTTCCGGGTGCTGATTTCCAGACAAGTACTGCTTTCCTTTGCCATGCTGTCGTCCTAACCCTCTCAGCATCCCATCTTACAGATTTCTAGAGTGAGGCTCACAGAGTAGCTCTGTTGGTGAAGAAGAGGAGGAGCAGGCCGCCTGAAGCATTGAACGTTTGGGGAGAGGAATTGGTACACTGTGGGAATCTCTCCCTGTTAGTACAGAAAAGTGTGGTGCTGGTTAGTTTTTATGGCAGAAACCTAGACCTGTTTTAGAAGAGGAATCTCCGTTGAGGAACTGCCTCCATCACTTTGGCCTGTGGGGTATTCTCATGATTGGCATAGGAGGGCCCACTCCACTGTAGCCAATGCCTTCCCTGGTTAGATGGGCTGGACTCAGATAAGAAACGGAACTGAACAAGCCAAGGGAAGTAAGCCCGCCTACAGCATCCCTCCATGGCTGGTCTACAGCATCCCTCCGTGGCTGGTCTTTGCTTCAGGGGCTGCTGCAGGCGCCTACTCTGAGTTGCTGCTTTGGCGCCCTTTGATAATGGCCTGGCAGCGCTAAGACAGAGGAAATAACCCCTTTCTCTCCAGGGCCTCCTGGGCGTTTATCAGAGCAACAAAGAGCAAACTAGAGCAAAAGGTTTAAATAGGAATCAGAGGATGGGGACACGATTTCCATTTACAGATATAAATATTTAAAATAGCAACCATTTACTTAACAGTTACTCTACAATTAATCCTCTGCTGGCTTTCACATCCAGTTATTCTACAGTGACCTTTCCAAAGCACTAATTGATTAAAAGGGGAGACAACAGCACCTAGAAAGATTGTTTTGAGGGTAGGATGGAAGGTTCCAATCCTCCCGTGCCTCTGCCTTCAATCAGTTTGTCTTTTTCTACCCTGAAAGCGTGGTTATCCAAGCCAGACAGAAGCAGAGAAAATGGCTCTTCCCTTGTGGTTTTGGTGCAATGTCAAAATAATAAATAGGTTACTCACAGCGGTCATTCAGATGTGAGACATCTCAAACACACATGGCCTTAAGGGAGTGCAGTGGCCCCTTCCCAGAGTCACTGCAGAAGGGCTCTGGCTCATAGCCCCCAAACAATCCCTACTTCCCACAATCCCACAGTCCCCTTATTTGTGTGAAGTTCAAGTTCCACAGAGTGCCGAACCGTGGCAGAGAAGGCATCTCTGAAATTCACGGTCTGGGAAGCTTTAAAAACATGCACCAAGCAATGTAGAGTCAGCTTTAAATTAATAAAAGATGCTGGCAGGAGACGAAGAGACACGTCTCTAGCTTTGATGACACCACACAGCTGTATCATTGGTGTGTGTGTGTGTGTGTGTGTGTGTGTGTGTGTGTGTGTATCTGTCGTTTGAAGGTGAAGCTGTCTCATCACCACTATGGTTTTCTCATGACAACATGCCACTGTCCCCAAGACCTCATCAGTAGTTCCTTGGCTCTGGTGGAAAGGAGACTGGAGTTCAGTCATGGCTCTCCCATGCTCTAGCACTTCCCACGCTCCAGCACCCCATGTTCCTAGGAGATGCAGCCCCCCAGCAAACTCCCCGAGCAGTTGGCTACCTCAGTCTCTCCTCCCCGCTTCCACAGTGTTTTCTGCGCCTTAGGTCGGGACCTGATTTGTGGATGTGTCCAGCCGAGCTGTTGCAGCACAACCCTGCTTTTGTATGGGGTGTGGGTTTTGTAATGATCTTTCGTAAAGACCATTCTTTTTTGTAAAGAAAATTTTCTCGATGAGGGGTGAGTCGCAATGTTGTTGTTGTCTTAAGCTTTAAGATTCTTTGCTGCCTTTTTAAATTTTCTACATATTTATTTATTCACATTTTAATTTAAGCTAGATCAAGAAGGGTTAATAGAGGAAGTGAATACGATCGAACTACATTATATACGTATATAGAAGTGTAATGAAACCCACTTGTTACACAATTATTATACACCAATAAAATATTATTTGCAAATAAAAAATCATTATGATGTCCCTTTCATCTCTGGAGTAACAAAAATTGAAGTCTAGACCAAGTCTTCCTCACGTAGGCATCGTTTAGAGGGAGGGGCGAAAATTTAGGAGAAATCGCAAAGAAATGGTTTGTTCAAAAAAGAATTATTTTGTGATAATGTTCAGAAAGCACCAGCTCCTGAAACACTAGGCTTGATTTATTGGTGTGGGAACAGCAAAACACAGACCAGCTTAGAAATACATCGAATAAAGTTGGTCTATGTTTCCAATGCAATACGCATTTTGAGCAACAAATATCCATTTTCTGGATAAAAAAATTATTATTAAGATTTCTACATAACAAATATATACATACATAAACATAAGCAAAAGATGGATTTGTGATATCCACAGTGTACACATGCCTTTCTGCCAAGCAACGGAATAGGTTTATTCAATAAGTAACCAGCAGCCCTATTCAGACTGGTCCAGCCTCTGTACAGTTGTTGGTCTCAGGGTTCTGACCCAATGCCAAGTAAGTAAATTTATTCTGGCTTCTTAAATTCCCCTGCCATGTCCACTCGGCACAGAATTCTTCATTTCTTGTTCCACCTGAAGTGTTACTCCATCGTGAAAAACAGCTCCGTGTGCCTCTCTAAAGGTGGCTGCTTCTCTGTGAGGATTGAGGCAATTTTGTTATGTTAAGTGCTTGGCGGAAGAATCACTTGTGCTCCCGTAGAAACGCAAGATAATGTTGCTCAATGAACCTTCCTTTCAGGTGTGCACAGAGGAGCTTTCTAAACGGAGAGGCCTTCCCCCGCTGCAGCCTATTTCTGTGAGATATTCAGAATGGACCTATTTCCTGAAGGCACCTGGAGATAGGTGTAGAAAAAATATGAAAGACACAAAATTAGAAGCAGATGAAGTTAAGCAGCCAGAAGTGGAGAGGCCAATGGGGTTGCTAAGCTGCAGCTTCCAGCCCAGATCTGAAACTCTGCTTAGGCAGAACAGAAAATTATTATACAAGGTATCTTCCAGCACATCTGCCAGTAACATTCAAAATGATACTTTGTGGTTCCAAGAGACACTTTGGGTAAGCAAATAGGTCCTCACTACAGAATCCAGGGCTACCCAGGCTTTAAATTAAATCATTGTGTAAATTTATTGATGTATTACATGTAGTATTTAAGGAACGCAATACAGAGAACATGAAGCAATATATTTCCTAAAATACATCATCCTGACTTTTCTTTTAAATTAATTCTTCTTATGTCTTTCTCTAGTCAAATTCATTGTTGCCTTTCTTTTTAATAGTCTCTTACCAAGATACATGTTTGCTTTGAAAAACAATGGTACCATCGATCTTTGGATACCCAAAGGTGACTTAAGGTTCTTATGGTTAATTCTGGTGTATTAACAGAAATCTCTTGGCACATGTTTCTAGAAACTAGGAGAGAATACAGATGTGGAAGACACTGGAAACCAATTTTTGAAGTTGATCCTACAATCAACTTGTAGATATTCTGATTTTTCTCTATTTATAAGTCAATCAACATCCTTTATCCTTTTATTTTAAGACTTTTACAAGGTACACCGAGAAAAAAAGGAATGTTACAGGAAACCATCAGGGAAGTCTGACAACACAGGCTGTTTTGTCTGGCTGACAGAATTGGCACTGATCTCACTGGGGGACATCTGTCAATACTGCGTGATGCTTTGATTCACTCTGCGAGCATTTTTGTGCTTTTTTTACATGGCATTTGTGCATGGATACCTAAATATTTTTCTGAAGGTTTAAAGGCAGAGATACAGTATTAAAATACTGTATTAAAATGTGGGCCTCTGGCTCTGTTGTTTGTGAGGGACGAGTGGATATGTGAAGGCTAAGAATCGCCATCAGCCTGTTGGTGTGGGGAGGGTTGGATGGACACTGTGTCTCCTGCACCCCATAGGTCCATAGGAAGGAGCTGGCAACTGGTGGTCCCTACATATAAGGGAGCCACGTGTTTGCTTTGGAACATGCCTAAGGATTTTCAGGTGATCCTCTAGATCTGTTCCTTGGTCTTCATGACTGTCTACTCCAAAAGCAGGGCAGAAGTAGGGGTCAACTAGCACTACCATGTGGCCAGCGGGATAGGCCGTGCTTCCCTGCCAGCCCTGCCCAGCACACGATGTTGTTCCCGGGGGACTGGTGCATCTCCAAGCTGTTTCCACGTCACAGCTTGTCTTAGGTCTCTCAGGTTTGTACAACCTTCTGACATCGGGACCTGACTCTTCCATTTGTGAACTTCACACTCAAAAGAAATGTTCGATGGAGTTTTAAAGGGGGGACAGCAGAAATTTGTAAGTCTGTGTGATACTATGTTGGGTCTCACTCATAGCTATCCTGCGATGCCTGCAGACCAGAGGATGGACATCCCCAAAGCCTATCTGCTTATAGCATTTTCACTTACTTTAATATGATTCTTCAAACATTCTACTTATATACGTCATTGTATGTCATGGTGGGTTCCATAAAACAAACTACAAACTTCAGCCAAGGATATCATGTACTTGACCATGTTCCCATCCATTCCCTCTGCCTCCCTCCCAAACACACTCTAGTCCCCTTTCTTCCTTCAGTTTCACCCTTGCTTTCACGGTGTGTGTGTGTGTGTGTGTGTGTGTGTGTGTGTGTGTGTGTGTGTGCGTCTGTATAAACTTTAGGACCCATATATAAGAGAGGGCAAGAGACATTTGTCTTTTGTTATTCTGTTTAATATCTTGACCCTCCAGTTGCACCTGATTTCCTACAAACCACATAATCGAGTTCTTCCTTATGGCTGGATAAAACCCCAGTGCATGAGTATACTGCATTTCCCTCATCCATTCACCTGTTGACAGACGTCTGGGCTTCAGTGCGCCAAGACCAATGCGGACAGGAATAGCATAGTGTCTGCGTGGCACGACCCAGCCTCCGCAGCTCTTCTGCCTCCACCAGCATCTGTCCGTTGTGTGTTCTCTCGTCACACAGCTTGTACCTGCTTGTCTTCTCTCTTCCCTGGTCCGCTGCACGAGTTTCCAGGACTCTGGTACTAATTATCCCCATTGAACTTTGTATCTCTGCTTGGGCCTGGCCCATCGATCGTCTTACCCATACCTACTCTCTTTTGGCTTTCTTAGGGCCCTTGTTTGTGTGCTTAAGCGAGTGCTCTTGGTGCTGCCTTGGTTCTTCTCTAGCTCACCCAAGCTTCTCATATAGTCGCTTGACCTGTGAGATATTTACAAATCCAAACATTTAAATTAGCAAGTGGGAATGGATGGTTTTGTTACCATATGTATGAGTCTGGGTCTGAGTACCAGAGCCTAAAACATTTAAACACAAGGAAGCAATTCATTTCCAGTTCTAAGTTTACAATGAAATACGGACCATCTACTAAAACAGCTGCCTTACAAGTTTAAGTCTGCAAAAGGACAGGGACCCAGATATGTTCTTTTACCTCCATTTATATCCCTATTAAAATTCCATATAAAGTGTAAGTTTGAACCTTTCCTGTTTATTAATAAAAATGAGCACTTGCTATACTTAGTTCTCAGATGAATAAATTATGAGATGTAAAGGAATCTATCTTAAGTAGCTAATCACGAATAGCGACAGATCAGAGATAGGGAGAATCTTTAATACTGGTTCATATCTGTGAATCTAAGAAGCATGGATAAAACAATGATGTGCCAGCAAGATAGCCCAGTGGATAAAGGGTCCTGCCGTCAACCCCGTTAGCCTGAGTCTGAGCCTGGGACTCTCACAGTGGGAAGAGCCATCCACGGCTCCATTTCCCGCACGTTGTCCCCCACTCCCCATGCACACCGTAGTGTGTTCCTCTATGAATGTACACAAAATGAATAAACGAACGTGTAATTAAAATTCTAAGACTGATATCATAAAATCTGATACACTCATGACATGAAATCTTACATAACTGGTAAAGAGTATGTTTTCAAAGAGTGAGCCTGGGATATCAAACTATATATATGCCGTCGCATTGGAAATAAAGGGTTAAAACTGCTTATGTGACCTGAGCTTCATGTGTGTAGACTAGAATTGACAGCTAGAAAGGGGTCGCCCGAAACATTCCCTGTGTTCATTTTTGTGTTGATAAATAGCAGATGGTGTTTCGTGCTCTTCCTTGGCTACCTCTTTCCTTTTTGTGTTGCCAAAAAAGTTGCCAAACACTTTGAAATTAAAAAGAAATCCCCTAAGAGAGTAGCAGTATGTCTCTAAAAAATTAAGCGTGTGAAGTTACCTTCATATTGTAGCAGGTGTCCCCTATTTGTCCCCTCCCCCGCTCACAACCGCCTTCAGTATCTAGAACGTGACACCACGTTTTCACAATCATCAAAGTTACTCTCCAGCACTCAGTCAAGAAGATCTGAGTAGCTTGAGAAGACCTGGGAAATCTCGGTCCTCATCACGCACCCCGTGACAGCAGCCGGCTTGAGCTCCCAGGCGTCTTCGCTGATGAAGGAGCATGGCCAGGGATGTAAATTTTTGCTCTGTTTTTCTCAAAAACAGGGTCTCACTGTGTGGGCTAAACTGGCCTTGAACTTCTGATCCTCCCGCCTCAGTCTCTCTGGTACTAGAATGGCAGGCGTGTGCTATCATGCCCAGGGAGAGTGAGTTATATATCGTTTCCTGGAGCAAGCAGTGGTTTTCCTAACTCACCCTGATTAAACACACACACACACACACACACACACACACACACACACCCCTGAGACTCAAGAAGGATTCCTAGGCTAAAATGCCCAATGCAGACAATGCCCTGGTTTAATGCAGGGCAGTTCCTGCCTATCCCGACCAGGCCCACCCTAACAATGCCCAGCCATAACACCTGCAGACTTGCAGTTTCCACAGTCACTGAAGGAAATGACGGCTGCTTCCTCTTCAGTTGCTCTGTTGGAAAAATAAAATGAATCTCTATGACCTAAAGCTACGGGGCCATTCCAAGGCCTCTTGAAAATAACCACCCTTGCGCCCATCGCCTTGGTGCTCTCCTGCCCGTCTCTTTCTCTTCCTCTCTCCCGCTGACTGGAAGGGGATCTTTGTCTCCATATGGAATACTTTGAAGACAACTTTAAACCAGAGTTATAAGGCAGGAAGTAACAAAAGCCATCCTGTCATTTCACGCAGTGAGTCTGAGATGAAGTCACAACCTCCATTGGTCATTTTCTTCTGGGTTTGGTGACCCATAGACACAGGACACAAAGCCACTTAAAAATATTTTTCATTTTGGTTCAAATGGCACTAAGCAACAAAATAATAAAAAAATAATCTATTTCTTTAATAATACGAGCACACACAAGCAGGAGGAAAAGGCCCCATTGCTCACTCCTTCACCTTCTAATCACTCCGTCTGCACCCAGTGGGGAATTCTGACTGCACACCTGACTTTTCATTTGTTTATTTTTTATTGGTTCCGAGAGAGATTTGTGAGCCATTCCTGGGCAGGTTGCAAGTACTTATACTCCAGGAATAAATGGCCTCTTGGGCTGCTTTGCTTTATTAACTTTTGGGGCAATGGAGGGACGAAGAAAAGAATTACTTCAGTGGGACACGCAGGCCGAGCATGGGGCAATGGAGGACAAAGAGGAGAATTGTTCAAGTGTGATAGGCAGGCAGGAAGTTGAGACTTTTGCACTTTAGTGACACTTGGGAATGTTTCGCCAGTTTTGTTTTCTGATAGCAGACCAAGAAGACAGAGAAAGGGGCAGTGTGTGGGAGAAGGGCTGTGGGACAGCCAGCAGCCAACACTGCCTGCATGTCAGACTGAGGAGGCCCCCAGTATCTCTGTGATTTGGCTTTGCCATCTAGAACACAAAGGCATTACTGTCCTTTTGCAGGAAGGTTTTGTGGCTTCAGGAATGTTGATTAACTCCAACCTTCAAAATTAACTCAGTTGAAAAAAGAAAGAAAAAAGGAACTTTCTGCTTACGCTGATTTAATACCGACCTAGCTGTGGAGGCTCACACCTGTGATCCAGTACTCCGGGGGTGGGAGCAGGGATAGCGCTGGGAGTTTGAGGCCGGTCTGGCCAATGTAGTGAGTTCTAATCATGACTGGAAAACAGAGTGTGACTTTACTTCAAAACACCAACAACAGATTGGAAGAACCAGCTGGGTAACTCTCCCTGCAGACTTATTTATGTCACCAAGTGTCCTGATGTCAGAATCTACAAAATAGGAGAGAAGAACTCCCCTAACGTTGTCTTCTGACCCCACACCAGACTCCCAGTACAAGCAGGCAGGCAGGCACACACACTCTCTCACACACACACACACGGGGTGAAGGGATAAATGTCATTTGAAAGATGAAAGTCTCAGGCAAGAAGATTGCCAAGTGTGCAAGGCCAGCCTGGAATCCAGTGTGAATTCCAAGTCATCCTGGGCTGCGAAGTGAAACCCTGTCTTAAGAAAACCAAGGATGAAACAGAGTGTAATAATCATAGATTCACAATCACTTTCTGCGTTCCATGCCTGTCCTGCACTAAATTCTCACAACAGAGCAGGGAGCATCCTCATAAAGGGGAGCAGAAAAGAATCTCTCCGCACCAGTAAAGAGTAAGAAGTTGCCCAGAATCAAAGACTGTGACTGGTGCCATCTGGCCTCTGGCCTCACACACATCTCAAAATCACACCTCCTACCCACTGACTACCTCCCTGACATAACACAGAATCCACCCAAGGTGTTTGGGATTCATAGAAGTTCAGGGGTACCACACATGGTCCTGAGGCATGAACAGCAATGTGTATGTTTGGTAACGTATGAAGGACGATACTGGATCATGATGCCCATGTGGTAACTCCTGTGTTACCAAGGAAAGCTTGAGAAGAAGTCAATTGAAACGTGTGTGTGTGTGTGTGTGTGTGTGTGTGTGTGTGTGTGTAAAAATATCTTCTCTTGAGTCTTTTAAAATTTTGCCTTTTAAAATAGCAACGCCCATCAGTAAATGAAGCTCTAGGCACGAGGAAACAGTGCCCGAGGGCATTGAAGGATCAAGTGAGAGTGGCCAGTAAGTTGGTTCAAGCTTTATCGTCCCCTTCAAATGAGCTGGTTCCCTTCTTGAGGGCTCCCGTTTACCAACCAATGACCAATTGCTTGTTCTAAATGAGTCCACGGGAGCTCCTAATGAAGCTTCAGATGGACGGTTCTTCTCTCAGGGAGGTCTGTGTCCCTTAAGGTCCGTGATTCATCCTGAAAGCAGAAACTGGGGGTTACTGTGAATTACTTGGACAGTTCAAGACTCAAATTACATAACAATTTATTCATATGGAAAATAAGTTCTAAAAATTTAAACGAAGAGTCACAGTTCATAGCAGACACTTTGATGTCCCTCAAGTTAGTGATTTACTTATTCTTTGTGTCTTATGATGTAACTAAATGCTTCCAAAGTGTAAAATAGAAGTGAGGCAGTGTTTACATGAATATATTAGATTTTTATGAAATACAGTGTATCATGCTCCTGAAAAGAGACTGCCTGGAAAGTGTCCTGTGGATTCTAATTTTTGTACTGTGCAAGGACAACTGGTGAATTATTCCCTCCCTTGATTTGCATTTTCTTTTTCAGTGTCAAAGCAAAATAAGCCTCTTGTTTGTGCTGGCTTCCGATTAAATTAGATTTTATATTTGTTTTTTCCTCCCGAATTTGGTTTCAGAGTAAACAGTTATTTTCATTAAAATCTCTCTTTGGCTTCAGTCCTTTAGTTATTGTAATGTTTCTGGGTTGCTCCTGGTTTTGTTGTTGTTGTTGTTGAATCTGATCATCTGTGCCAAGTTCTAAATTGTATTTAGTTGCTTCGCGTTCATTCTTGATTGTTTACCTCCCTTTGTGGTCCCACGATTTCTTTAGTTAAACCCGATTGCTGTCAGGGTCCTATCCTTCCTCAAGGTATTTTTATGGTGCTGGCTTGCCAATTTGCTGTTTGCTGACTGCAGACAAATTACAAGGAAGAAACAGAGCTAACATTCATTGCAGAAATTATTTTGAAAGTTAGTGGCTAACATGGAGTCTTGAAAAGAAACGGAAACAAACTTTCTTGACCCAGCCAAAAATATCCACATTCTTTGGGAGGGGCAGTGGAGTTAACCTAGCAATAACCTTCAGCAGGGACAAAACCAGTCCAGCTTTTCAATTTCAAGCTCGAAGAACTAAAAAGTTATTTCTACCTAATAAAAAAAAAAAGTACAATACGATTTTAAGTTCCCACCCAAACTCTTCATTTATGTTAGAATGTGTCAAAAACCACCCAGGGTCCATTTATCCCATAGCCACTGCTAATAAAATTTCACAGGTATTTGTAGCTGTACATGTGGAAGGGGAAGATGGAGGGGAAGTTTTAGGGTGGAGAGGTGAAGTAGAAAGCTTTTATTAGTTTTCTAGAAGAAAATACAGATTTTTTTTTAAAAAGTTGTACCATTGCTCACTTAACCAATGTTCACTAAATACGTCTCAGACACTAGGCACAGTCACATCCCTGTGTTCACGGGGACAGAATCCAGGACCCCTCGGGTGCCAGGCTCCTCAGGTGCCCAGGGCACGCACATTTGCATGTCACCTACAAACGCCCTTCCTTCCACTGCAAACCTCCTCCAGTTCACTCGCAATAGTGAATGCAATGTAAATGTTATGCAAACAGTTGTTACACTTACTTAGCAAGTAATGAGGAGGGAAGAAAGTCTGCACACGTTGAGGAAGATGCAAATTCTTAAAAAAGACTTCTCATCTGAGGTTGGTCAAATCTGTGGACATAAAACCCACAGGCAGTGACAGCTAAATACCCTGTTGCAGAGTTTGGGACAATAAACAGAACAGATGACAGATGATGTCCTGTCTCATTATGGTTTGGGTCTGAGAGGTACCCCCAAAGACTTTCGTTTTAAAAATTGCTCTGCAGATGGTAGTGTTATCTTGGAGGATTCCGGAAAGCCCTGTAGAGTAGGTTACTAAGGCAAGCCTATAAAGGAGGGACCCTATTCCTGTTTCCTGTCGTACTCTGCTTCCTGGCCTGAGAAGCCTCTGCCACTTACTCCCACTGCCATAAGCTGAGCCGCCTCTCTGCTAGGTCTTCCCCACCACCGGGGACTGAAACCCTCTAAATCCGTGCACCAAAATCAGTTCTGGCAACCCGAGTTCAATCTGAAAAAGCCGCATGAAGATGGAGGAAGAGAACTGGCTTCATAACGTCAGCCTCTGGCTGTCACTCATGACCATGGCTCCACACCTGCTCCCTCAACATACACACACACACAACACATACACAACACAGACACACGCACACACACAACACAGACACACACAACACACATACACAACACACAAACACACACACAACACAGACACACACACAACACACACAACACACACACAACACAGACACACGCACAACACACATACACAACACACAAACACACACACATGCACAACACACACAACACAGACACACGCACAACACATACACAACACACACATCCACAACACACATACACAACACACAAACACACACACATGCACAACACACACAACACAGACACACGCACAACACACACACAACACACACATCCACAACACACATACACAACATACAAACACACACACATGCACAACACACACACAACACACACAACACAGACACATGCACAACACACATACACAACACACACACAACACAGACACACGCACAACACACACACAACACACACACAACACATACACAACACATACACAACACAGACACACGCACACCACACACAACACAGACACACGCACACCACACACACAACACACACACAACACAGACACAACACACACACAACACAGACACACGCACACAACACACACAACACACACACAACACAGACACAACACAGACACACACACAACACACACACAACACACACAACACAGACACACGCACAACACACACACAACACACACACAACACAGACACACACACAACACACACACAACACAGACACACGCACAACACACACACAACACAGACACAACACAGACACACGCACAACACACACACAACACACACACATGCACAACACACACACAACACACACAACACAGACACAACACAGACACACAATGCATACACACACAACAACACATGCACACAACACACACAACACATAGACAACACAGACACACACATAACACACACTCCATATTCTAAGAGCTAACCAAGTAAAACAAAAGACTATGGAAGCCCCGCCTTTTTGAAGATAACATGGTAAAGAAAAAGGATGGTAATAACAAATATTCACGTGATGGAGCAGACAGGGATTAGCCATCACAGGATAGAGACAAGGTCAGAATAACTGGGGTTTCATAGAGTTAAAAGACGCTGCTTTAGGAAGTTGCATTTGATAGAAACCTAGAGAAAGCAGGATGGTATACTGTGCCAATACCTCTGAGAGAGTGTTCTAGAAAGAAGGAACAAGGGACAGTTCATATGAGAGGTGGGGAAGTACATAACCTATGTTCGATAACAGTAAGGTGAACAATTCACAAAAAGAACAAGTGTAGTAAATTATATCACGGTGGTGAACTTCAGATGCAGAAAAGCTATGTGATGTATGGCAGAGATCAAAAAAAAAGTTTAAATAACTGACAAATTTGATTGTACGAAAATAAAATATCTGCATAGCGAAGACCACAGTAGTAGAAGTTTTTAAAAACTAAGGAAGATTGAAGGTTTCTATCAGAAAAGGTCAGGTTTTCTTCATTTCTTAAAAAAAGAAAGTTCTTTTTATCAATAGGAAAATCTGAGAAGCACAATTGGAAAAGAACTATATGGCAATTGTGAAGAGATGTGCTTCTTCCCTGACCTGTAGATGGGCGGGCTCACAGCAGAAGCTTCACTTCAATCAAGAAGAAAAGAAAAACTTATGAAAATGTAAATTATTTCCCCCTGCCTTTTCTTCCCTCCACCTCCTTCCACGTGCACCCCTTACTTCCTCTCAAATTTATGGTCGACAATAAGAAACCTCCTAAAGAGATTTTAGCCAATGCCATTTAGACTCCATGTTATGTCTTAGTATACAATCCAAAATCTTGTCCTTTTTCATACAGACTTTTTTATAAGCAATGTTATTTTTTGCTTATGATGGAAACATATATTGAGATAGATCAATGTACTGGATAATGATCATGCAACGAAACATATGAAGCACACAGTTAAATAGCCCATAGTTATCTTTTTCTTTAATTTTATTTTTAAGACTCTCCATGGTTCCAATACATATCCCATACAAGAACCTTTCTTTTGGGTTCTAGCTATCTGGAGTAGTTAATCTCCACCAGAAAACCTGCTGCCAATTTTTTTGATGGGGGAGATTGGTTTTGATAAGAACATAAAACAAATATAAGCAGAGAAGGAACAATGAGCCCTCAGTCATGTAGCTGCCCCTCAGTCCCACAAAGGAGAAAATGGATTTCACAGTGCCCTGCCACAGTGACATAGCATGCATTTTTTTCACCTAATTGATAATTAGGCCATTAAGGTCTTGTGAAATATCTGCTTTGTGAAAAGACTCATGGCATATGCAGGTGAATCTGTGTTATCTAAGGAAAATATCAGAAAAAACCTGCAGGGCTTCTTTTCATGATGTCATTCATGGTACATTCTGCTCCCTGAAGAACATGTAGGATAGAGTCTGGAGCTGAGAGGCGTGGCTGGAACCTCTTTCTGCTCCCAGTTCTGCCCCGAAGGGCTAACTGCTCCCCATTTCCCGAGGAATACAGCGGGAACTCTTATGAGATATTGCAGAAATAAAAACAGTTGGTAACACTAAGAGTGGATACTGTTTATAAAGCCCGGGGCTCTTTAAAAACATGAGTCTTTACTTTCCAGATAGTTCTACATCTTCTATATTTAAAAAAAAAAAAAACTCCTCATAAAATGTTTCTCCACAGTCTAATTCATAGCTCCTTTCCAAGCCCGCAAATGTTTTGATGTCAGATGTGGGTTGAGCATGGTTGGGTATGCAGTAAAAATGAAATTCAGTTTCCTCACATCTCACTGTAAAACAGCTAACTATAAACAGCATTTTGCATTAATAATATATTACATTTAGAAAGCAGATTATATGATATATACACAGTATATTTCATTGTGTGCTTAAAATATTCATGCACAAAGAAAAAAATAGGGCATCTACCACGGTGCTCACGGTATTGTTCTGGGAAGTGGGGTTATGGGCATATTAGTCTTCTTCGTTTCCTTTTCTGCATTTTGTGAGCATTGTCTAATAAATGTATATTGTTCTGGAAGGGGGGATGTTTTCTAAAATGTGTTTTTAAGAGCTTAAACTGCTAAAAAACTTGAGATCTATTGAGTGTCTAAGTTAAAAGTCTAGCTTATGCGGTTTAATGTGGGAGCCATTGGCCTGAAACGGTTATTTGAAATTACACGTAACTGATTAGTTCTTCAGCCACGCTAAGCATAGCCACATGCTCACCCTCCGAAAGATGGCTGTTCCACATCCCAGAAAGAAAGCTGATTATGAAATCCTGCTCTGGCTATCACGAAGGGAGACTGGGACAGTATCTGGTAACACCAGGATAGACACCCGCCCTTTCACGGTAGACATTGAGTCTTTTCAGCAGTCACTCTGATATCGGTCACGTACCTGTGACCTTCCGCTGGTTGGCACAGGGAAGAATGGTCCCCAGTACACAACTCATGTCTCCATGCCACACTCACCAGTTTCCCGACCGATATCGACTCAATTTAACTCGAAGCAGCCCCTCAGAGAGTGCATTTTCAAGAGTGTACCACGTGAATATGTGTCAAAAGTAGCCTCAGTTTCTCAAACCGAATAAGAGAAATGTCCTTACCCTTCTAGAGAGTGTTTTTGGAGCATAAATAGAAAGGCATTGTGGGTAGAGTGACAGCATAAAGCAAGGACCTGACTATGCTTATAAACTTCAAAACTGCTTTACATGGACAACTGGGCCGTGTGCTTCTGCTGGGCCTTGATGTCTGTGGGTCCCAGTCCACCAGTCAGCACGCCCACATTCTGCTCTCTCCACCTTCCCAAAGAAGAGAAGCTGTGTTAACTTCTTTCCCCATCGCCAAAGGCAAGTACTTGACAAAGGCCACCTAGTGAGAGAGAACTTGTTTCAGCTCATGGTTTCAGGAGGATTTCAATTCATCGTGGTGGGAAGACATGCTAGGGGAGCAGCCTTTCGCATGGCCTCATGCAGACAGTAAGCAGAGAACTTAGTCCAGAAGAGAGGCTGCTCCAGATCTCAGAATCCCTCCTGGTCACTACTCTCCACCACTCAGGCCTCAAGTCCTCCATCTTCCACAGCCTTTAAAATAGTTCCACAAGTGGGGGCCTATGCCAGTTTCTTCTCTGTTGCTATATAATAAAACAACACAATTGAGAAGCAACTTGTAGAAGGGAGGATTTGCTTGGGCTTCCCCAGTTGAGAGGGCTAGAAGTCCATTGTGGAGGGGAGGTGTGGCAACAAGCAGCAGACCTGAGGGGGGGGGGGCTGCAAGGTCACATCTTGAGCTCCAAATGGGAAGTAGAGAGCAAACTGGTAAGAAGGCAAGGCCTTGAGTTCTCCAAGTTTGCACCCCTAGTGGTATATTTCCTCCAATGAGGCCACACCTCCTTGAAATAGTACAACCAACTAGGAACCAGGTGTTCAAATGCCTGAGACTACGGGAGGGGGACGTGTTTCTCAGTCAAACCAACCTGGGGCCTATTGTTTAAAACATATGTCATAAAAATAATCTGGAGATTTGAGATGCAATCCATAATGCAGATCAAAACCTGTTGACAAAATGTAGCTCATAGCTAACCAAACATTGTTTTCATTTCATGGAGAATAATTACACATGTTTAATATATTACTTTTGAACTGATTTTCTTATATTTAAAGCATGGTTCTATGTATGTGAAATATTCCTAAATCTTCAAATGAAGTAAAGTATATTACGATTTTAAGACTTAGTCATCATTTTATTTGAATACATAAAATCTTATGAGTAAACGGTTATTTTTTTTTTCAGCCACTTGACTCTAAATGTTTGAATGGAAGTTAAAATCCCAGAGTGTCCTATTCTCAAATAGATGCTTGTAATATATAATAATATATAATCACATTCTGTGATGATAGAATAATGCATAGCTTCATTATAATATAATAACAATAAATGCCATGCTTGTATTTTACCAGATGCAATGCTCTTGGTGGCCGAGCGACTGGAAGGACCATTCAACATCGAGTCCGTCATGGATCCCATAGATGTGAAGATCTCTGAAGCCATTATGAACATGCAGGAAAACAGCATGCAGGTGTCGGCAAAGGTATGGCCCTTAGCAGTGTCTCTCCTAATGAATGCCTGTAGTGCAGGTGCAGTCATCTGAGAAACAGCACTGATGAGAAATGTGGGCAGGGATTGTAAATTCTAGTGCGCTGCCAGCAAGCTTCTCCTGCTGGACCACAAATTTACTTCTTCATTTAAAATGTGTAGCAAAATGGCATTGAGAAGGGAAATAAGTTTTTAGTTCACAGCTACTCAATCATGACAAAATTTTTGGCTGCCTGAAGTTTCAGTGAGCCCCAAGTATGTCTGACTAATCTCTTCCGTATGTGAGCAATTTGGGGGAATTTGATGTTTGACATTTCTATACCCCTTTGCTGCGTCCTCTCAAAACTTTTGGTTATAACTTCACCTTTGTAGCCGAGGCACTTGCTGTACATGGTCAACAGGAAATAGCCAAACACCTCCGTTGACCGACTTGAAGACAACGTACAACCTGCATGAATGAGCCTTTGAGGGAAATGTTCTTTTGTGTATAAGAGTTGTACACATATTAGAAGGCAAGACACATCAGAGTCCATAAATCACTTGAGACGGAGGTCCTGAGTTTGTCACTGCGAGGGGTGGGGGAGGGACAGGCAGCAGGTTTCCGGCCTGTGCTTGTACTCACCCAGCTGGAGGTAAGCAGGGCTTGCCTAGAGCAAAGTGGAGAAACCTGCAGCTGGGTTGAGCATAGTCTTCCATGGCCTCCTTTCTACCCCCTTCTCTCTACCAGCGTCTCCATGACAATAACCACCGCCTCCACCTCAGCCCGCTGAAATGCGCCAAGAGTTACATGATCTGCTTTGTGGAAGGGATTTCACATGTAGACAAGGAAGAGAGGAGAAACAGAAACGCAGAGAGGGAACCACAGAGTTTCACCAGGCCCCCTTGACTGTACTGAGTCAGACAGGGGTTGAGCTTCTCAGGGTAGACTAGGAGGAAGCTGGGGAAGGAAGACTGGCCTGCATTTCACTCTCTCTCTGGGAAATGACTGAGCCTAGAGTTTTCTAGGCTTGACTCTGGGCTTTAATGAACCGGAGGCTCTCAGGTAGAGAAAGATGTTTGAGTTACCATCAACTGTTGGGGAAATAGCACATTTGGGGCTTCCATGAAAGGCCATTTTCTTTCTTTACTGTAGAAAAAAAAAAAAAACAACTATCCATTCCTCTCAAATCCATCACCTAAAAACCAATTAGAGTTGTTTTGAGAGGCCTCACAGCCCAGCAGTGCTGGAGTAATTGAGGCTAGGGTTAGGGAAGTTAAAAATAGCTCTAGAGGAGAGGACCAAACAAAATGGTGAACAGTAGATGGTCTCTACGGCCTGAGACCATCACCTACTTCTCAGAAGTAGATGCCTGTGTCCATCGTGCATGCTCATGTTCAGGCCATTCTTCTGCCTCTTAATTCATCAATATAAAGTAAATATGTATTCGCAATCCACAGTAGACGAGGCTCAGCTTCTACGTCAAAGACCGTTTTCAGTAGGAAAGACAGGTAGGAACAGGCAAACCAGCTTATAAACAAATAAACAGTATCCTGCCAGACCATTGCAGGTGATGTGAGTATGCACCTTGCTCCCCAGTGACTGGACTGATTTTGATATAAGTTCCTACTACTTGATTTTTCAAGAATCCCTGATTTAAAAAAAAAAAAAAAGTAGGATCGCATTCTACTTCCTGACCGGTTCCTTGACTTTCTCTCTTAAAGCCTCTTAAATCTGTCCTTCATTTAGTAATTATATTTGCAAACACAAACAGGTAGAGCATCCCTGATTCGATTTTAAGCAGCTCCCTTTTATGTCTGGGGTGGAACCCAAAGCCTGGCAAGATCTTGTGTCTTCTGCCTCTGCCTGTGTGCACAGCTCCCTGGTTTGTGTCTCAGCTTCTTGTGGCTTCCTCTGCCTATGATGTCCCTCCCATCTGTCCCCTCTCAGCTGATCCCTCTTGTGATTCCCCTATCTGGACAATTCTAATGGCATCTATTACAGACTAGAACTACACATCTGTTTGGTACTTTCTCCTCAGCATCCTTCTCCTGACGTCACTTGTCACAAGGGGCAAGGATCGCTGTGTGTGTCCTGTGCACCGAGAACCCAGCACCTGGACATGGCACGTGGAAACTGTTGCCAAAGGCTTGTAGAATTAATTTTAGAAGTAAGGAAGTGAGGAGGGAGGAAGGGATGGAGGAAAGGAGGAAGGAAAGTAACTCTATTAAGTTAACTCTGAAGAACTTGGAAGGAAGCAACTATTTTAGTTGACTAGTTCTTAGTTCTATTTCTTTGGGGAAAAAAAAAAACACCATAACCAAGGCAGCTTATAAAGAAAGCTTTGAATTGGGGGCTGGCTTCTAACTTCAGCGGGCGAGTCCATGATATTAATGGTGGGAAGCATGGTGGCAGGCAGACAGGCTCTAGAGCAGCAGCTGAGGGCTTACATCATGAGCCACAGACGGGAGGCACAGAGAGGCACGGGGACAGAGGCAGAGATACATGCACACAGAGAGAGGGGAGGCAGAGAGGGAGAGAGAGAGAGAGGGAGAGAGACAGAGAGAGAGAGAGAGTCAGGTATGGATTTTTGAAATCCTCAAAGTGTACCCCCAGTGGCCCACCCCCTTCAACAAAACCTTCTCTTAATTAGGAAAACATTTCCTAATCCTTCCCAAACAGTCCCACAAACTGAGGACCAAACTTTCAAATATCTGAGCCTACGGGGGCCATTCTCACTTAAACCATTACGTTAACCAAATTCTGTTGGGCGTGTAGGCACATACCTTTAATGTCAGCACTCGAGAGGCAGAGGCAGAGGCAGAAAGATCTCAAGGAGGCTGAGGTGCCAACCTGATCTGCATAGTGAGTTTAGGCCAGATCTGAAACCCTGTCTACCCAACTCCTCTCCCCACACACACACACAGGAAAAAGAAAGAGAAGAGAGAAAAAAAAATCCAAAGAGTGTATTGCCTAGATTATATTCTTTACAATACATACATCTTTATTTTAAAAAAATAATTCTGTTTATTTACAGAATACCGCATGATGTTTTACAATATTTCTACCTTGTAGAAATGCTAAATCAAGCAAATGGGCAGGACATTTTCACATCCTGGTTCTTTTGTTGTTGTTGGCGGTGGTTGTTTGATTGATTGGTTGGTTGCTTAGTCGGTTTGTTGGTTTCGATGTAGATGTGTGCATGTGTGAGTGTGTGTGCTGAGAAATCTACTCTCGAAGCAAATTTCAAGCATGTAAATTATTATTAAGTGTAATTTAAATGGAGTAGTCTACCGGAAAATTCTCTAAGAGGTCAATGAGATGGGATTTTTATCAGCAAAATATGAATAGGATATTTTAATGGAATTTACTTAACTGTATCATAATAGTACTGCTGTTTTTAAGAACTGTATTTAAAAATGACAGATTCTGTGAGAAATGCCATAATGAAGACAGAAAACCATATAGGGCCTGTAAGGTCACACACATGAGCGCATGCAGTAGCAAGGGTCACAGTGACAGCCGGTAAGGTCACACACATGAGCACATGCAGTAGGAAGAGTCACAGTGACAGCCTGTAAGGTCACACACATGAGCACATGCAGTAGGAAGGGTCACAGTAACAGCCTGTAAGGTCACACACATGAGCACATGCAGTAGCAAGGGTTACAGTGACAGCCTGTAAGGTCACACACATGAGCGCATGCAGTAGGAAGAGTCACAGTGACACCTTGATAGATGGACTGGCAACAGAAAAGTGGGTCTGATAGCTTGACGTAGAGAAAAATGAGTGGGAAGAGAGGACGGGGAAAAGAATAGCCAGGCTCTCCGAGAAAGGTCGAGTATGTAAAGAATGTTCAGTGGCCTTCTGAAAAAGTAACAAGAAGCTAATGAAACAGAGATGCCGACTGTGAGGACCTCGAGCTGATCGTCTGCTTCCCTTTATGATGTTCAATGCTTTCCGGGAAGACAAATTCTAACTACATGTCTCTGTTTCTCTTACCCAGTGTAGTCATTCATTTCTTCCCATCTTTCCTCTAGTTTTAGTAGTACACACACACACACATACACACACAAGAATGCGTGCATGCACACACTCATGCATGCACTCAAACACACATATGAACAGACCACCTTAAGATAAGAGATGCCTTTTCCTTAAACATTCTCATCATATTGAGAGGAAGGAGAACCAACCCTCTTCTGCCTCATAATTGAGACGGTGAATGAGAGCTTTACAGACTAGAAAAAAAAGTCCGTTCCCACCGTGGATAGTCATGTCCCTGTCTTATACGAGGTCTGCTTGCAGTGGGCTTATTAAATCCTTTTCATTCATTTTTATCCATCGGAGAGGCAGTTCAGAATGAGGTCCAAGAGGATTCTGTTGGAACATATATTGGCTGTGCCAAAGTGTGCGACAAAGTTATAAAATGCATTTCTAAGTCACAACACTGTTTTAAAACTCTAGGTTTCTTTTCTCATTGTGAAATATTTGTATGTGCATATACATTGTGAAAGGATGGGGACTCAAACACATTAATTTTGTTGTTGTTGTTTCCTCTGTAGCACAGAATCACCAAGTAGCAATGAAAGCCTTCGTAGTTACTATAGGTTGAACCCTGACTGTATCCATTCAACAAATATCACAGCATGTTCCAGGCACAAGGAACACTGTAGAAGGGAAACTGTGCCCTTGCTTTGCTGACAGTTTCTCTCTCTATGCCTTTTCTATAGATTTAGTTCCAAGCCTCGCTGGAATCCGGTGAAGCACCCATTTGCTTGTTCATCGAAAAGGAATGTTAAATTTACGGAGATGAAACAGTTAGACTAAGGTCAGACAGCAAGCGGCAGAGCTGGGATGCAGCCAGATCTGCCCAGTTCAAACGGAAAAAGATTTACACAGCATGCCATAGTTTCCTTTATAAGCATCTCCCGCCAGAACCAAATGTGTTCAGCACTGGCAGTACCAGCTGCAGGAGGGAGCGTGGCCTGGCACACTCTGGGGAGCCTGTGCAGGAAAAGTAGAAGTAGATAATTCAAGTACAAAGGCATCACATTCAGCAGCTTTGCAATCGTCATGAGAGACAAGGGAGAGCTCTTACTAGTGCCCTGTATCCCGCCCAGATGAAAGCAGTTCAAAACTGCTCATTGGTGGAAAGTCTCTAAAGAAATTGTGGCAGGTGGGGAGGCTCCCAGAATCAAGTTTCTGCTTTGGAGCGTCTGATCTGTTGATAATCTTCCCCTTATCATCTCAGGGAAGATAAAACTGATTCCACCAGATAGCTATATTAGGGATAATTTCAAATCTCACTAAGGAAGATTAGTTTTTCAGATAGAATCTAAACTTAATAAATTCCAATTGAGGCCCTTCTATTCAATTAACAGCTATTATAGATGAGTATGGTGCCCATTCCAGAGGAGTGAGACAGCCCTAAGGTACTTAATTTTCTCTAGACTATTCTTCCTGATTGTGTTGCTCAAGAAAAAAAAAAAACTAGAAGAACATTAAAGAGAGTATAGCAACTTCTGTTGTTGTGGGAAGGCTGTTTGTTGGTTCCCAATCACTTAGCCCCAAAATAATCACACAGAAACTGTAGTAATTAAATCAGTGCTTGGCCCATTAGCACTAGCTTCTTATTGACTAACTTTTATATCTTAATTTAACCCATTTCTAGTAATCTCTGTATCCCCACGCAGCTGTGGCTTACCTGGTAAAGTTCTGTCTGGCTCCAGCGATGGCTCCATGGCTTCTCTCTGACTCTGCCTCCTTTCTCCCAGCATTAAGTTTAGTTGCCTCCCCCCCTGCCTAGCTCTGTTCCCCTATAGTTCTGCTATAGGCCCAAAACTGTTGCTTTATTAACCAATGATATTCATAGCATACAGAGGGGAATCCCACATCGTTCTGACTCTTACTATTGGGTCTAAGTTTCATCACCTATGTTTTTTGTCTAGGATAATGGTTCTAGTTTCACAGATATTACATTACTCGTTATACAGGTCTATTTTTCCAGCACCCAGCTCTCCCTCCCCAACTCTCTCCCCTGTACCTTTTCTCTTTCAGGAATTTCAGGGATAAACACTATCTTGAGAACTCAAATGGTAAAAATATTTTCTTTCCTATCAGAGGACATTACCTAGAATTTATCTTTTTACTACAGCAATGTCTTCACTTTCCATTTGGGAGGTTCCTTATTATATGTGCTCTTTGTAAGGAAATGGGAGTATTAATATGTTATGGTCATTTCTCTCTTTTTTTTTTTTACTTTCTTTTCCCTGACCAGTGTTCTAAATTATATGAGAACCAGAGTTGTGTCTTAGTTAAGGTTTTCATTGTTGTGAAGAGATACCATGACAACGACAACTCTTATAAATGAAAAGATTTAGTTGGAGTGGCTCATAGTCTCAGAGGTTCAGTCCGTTAGCATCATGGTGGGGACCATGACAACATGCAGGCAGATGTGGTATGGTAGCTGTAGCTGTAGCTGAGAGTCCTACATCTTGCAGGCAACAGAAAGTCAATGGAGATGCTAGGTGGCATCCTGAGCATAAGAAACCAGACTTTCTTCAGGGAAAAAGCCAGTTTTCATAATGCAAAAGGAAAGCTCAAATATGCTCATGTAGAAGGAACATATTAAAGAAAACTAGTTTTAGCCTTTTTTTCTTTGAAGAAGAGGTTCTAATAGTGCTTACCCTTTTGATGATAAAGGAAACCTTTTATTATCTCTAACATAGGGGGATTTACCTGGAGATTTTCTTTTACCTCAGAGGCAAAGGATGAGATTATATGTAATGTACTCCACTCAAGAATGGATTAGTGAAACTCAGTTTAATTCAACACTCAATGTGTCTTCAGGAGCAAAAAAATAAACATATTTTCCATGTCTCAGGGAAATTTTCTAACAACTTCTTCCTGCCTTGCAGGGAAGTTTTTCCAGTTCCATGTTTCTCCCAGACAGGCTCTTCCCATTCTCACAAACACACAGCCCTTATTCCTGCTTCTGATCACTTCCTTTCTCCTAAGGAATTGTGTTCTGGCCTGACACTGATGGAATCACAGCCTCGGGTAGCCTCTGTGCCTGTAAAGGATTTGCCTCTGTGGGAACAACTTCTGCTTGAAGAGTTGGCCAACTCCCTTGGTGTAAATGCCCATGTTGTGGCTACTTGCAAACTCAGGCACGATGTCACTGAGCACAGAGAGACACACCATGATAAAGCAGTCCTGTCCCTGTAAGTGTGGTTAGAACAAAAGTCCTCAGAAGTATAGATAACAGTATAGTGATTAGGAAGTAGGAAGTTTCATATATATATACATATATATAGTATAATTTATGTAATTATAAGTGTATGCAACATAATGTTTAATGATCATGTTTAGCAATTGATTTGCAAAATTACTAGAAATGTCTCAATTCTCCTCATCAGCAATAAGATTCCATTCCCACACTGCTGCTCTAGGAAGCTCCCTGGATTCTCGAGCCTGGGCCGATTGTTCCTGTGGGCATTCCCTTTACACTCTTACCATTCTGGTTCCCTGCTCTCTTGTCAAAACACTCACGAGAGTGGGGACATGTCCGTGATTTGTATCCACACAACTTAATTTTGGCCAGCGTAACACGCAGTATGTATCTATTTGTTGAATCATGGGGTGAGTGAATGGTTCACAACCAAGCTGATGTGATTCATGTGTTTACTTATACCCTGCCAAGTGACCTTAAAGAAGTTCTTGCAACCTTATAAACAAAGAGCATGTGAAATAATCATTTAACTAGGCAGAGAGAAATGGAGCTTCTTTTCTCTCCATACACTAAAATATACTATGTTCAGTTCCTTGAATCTCTGCCTTCGGCTCATTTGGAAAGAATATCAAGATATCCTGCAGTGTAAGGAATGCAAAACCAAGAAGAAAAAAAAGGTCTCAAGCCAATGGAAAGAATTTGTTTTTATTGAAGAAAAGATTTTAAGAAGTACACAGTACATCTGACATACCTGAAACCAAGCTGTTTAAGCCTTAGAAGCAAATTGTTTAAACCTTCAAATGTACATGGCAGCCAGCTTTTGAAAAACCAAAGCCAGTAAAAAGTGACCAAAACAAAAACTGATGGCTTGGCTTGATTCAGAATCCTGAATTCTCTTAACAGGATGCTGAATCCATCCAGGGACTCAGAGTTTGCCAGAGAAGTTGGCCAGGGAACCACTGCAATCAATCTTTAAGGAAAGAAAAACATGAGTCAGGAAGAAAAGAGAAAGAATGATGATGAGAGAGGAGAGGAAAGACAGGAAGACAGGGTCAAAGGAGGAAGGAGATTATTCTGAAATGATGGGGTGAAAAGATGGTCTAAGACAAGGCAATCCATGAAGAGACTGGCCAACCTAAACAGCAATGAAAAGCTGAGGATTTGAAATGTTTGTATCATTAATCCAATGATTTTAAACCAAAGAAAGAATAATTATCAAAACTGTTAAGTTGTATCTAGGACTATGTGTCAAATCAAAGAAAGCATAGTTATCAGAATCATTAAGTAGCATCCAGGACTTTGTGACTTAAGATGTTAGCAGGAGGCTGTGAGGAACCAGGAAAGACCTACTGTGAACTTACACCCTGGGGAAAGTTTCATTTATTGATAATATGCAAGTCCTCTGGCTACTAACTTGATGAACTGCCTTTGACAATATTTTAGGCTACTCACATTTACCTACATTAACATGTGAATATCCTTACACAAACAAACGTTTCAGTCACCCCTTCCACTTTGAATGATTACTTTATTTGTGACTGTATGTGTGTCTGTGTGTGGGTATGCCCAGATGACTGCAGTGCCCACTTAGGCCTGAAAAGAGTGTCAGACCCCTGGAGTTGGACTCACTGGTGGCTGTGAGCCACCTAATGTGGGTGCTGGGGATGAACTCAGGTCCTCCGCAGCAGCAGTGTGCACTCGTAATACCGAGTCATCTCTCCACTGCCATCACTTCGCACTGAGAAAAGGCCTTCAGCTCTGTGCTCGAGTTGGATGATCTGGGTGATTGACAGCAGGGAAAGGATACAGCTGTTACAATGAAGGAATGTTCCTGGCCAGGATTCTGACCAGACAATGATGATGTTGGGAACAAAATCTTTGTAAAGATTCCAAATTACCTACTATTTTGATCAAGCCAATGCCACTGACTGAGCTCTGAATCCAGTCACAGTAATCCCTCCAATCCACTCATGTTTCATGGTCATTAGTTTCAGTTACTCACAGTCCATTGCTGTCCAATCAACTTAAAACATTCTAAAAGTAAAAACTGATTAAGTTTTAAATTGTACATCATTTTAGGTAGCATGATGACGTTCTACATTGACCTACTCCATCATGCCATGGATGTGGATTAACCCCTTTCTTAGTGTGTTTATGTCGTATATGCAACCCAACCCTTAATTATAGAATGACTGTCACTACCACGGTGCTCACATTCAAAGCACTCTTATTTTATTCAGAAATGGACCCAAAACACAAGAGTGGTGATGCAAGCAATTTGAATGTGCCTTGAAGTTCTTCTTTTAAGAGAACAAGTGGAAAAAAAATCACAGTTACATACATAGACAAAAAATTCTCCTGGCAAGGTTCAGTTCTCTGAAGTTTCTGACATTTTCTAACACACAGGGGACTATGATAGGCAGAGAACCTGTAACTCTTAGCTTAATCTACCAACCAGAGAGCCAATATGACTATTTTGAAAGTGAGATTTTCCATTTTCTAGCCGGCTTATTAATTTTTAAAAGTAGCTTATCAAATGATCAAGAACTAGTAATTTTTGTTCTAGTTATTAATTTTAGTGAAGTTGTTTATTGAGCTTGGATTTAACTCAACATAGTAAATGGAGCAAAGACACCAGCCATATTTTTCAAATGAATGCATGGTTTGCAAGAGTTCTTCAGGCTGAGGAAGAAATGTTCAGCCTTGGTTTGAGGAGACAATTGCTTATTTGAGATGATGTGTGTGACGGTGTAGTGAAGGGTCTCCCACGGACACTCCCAGGTATATGAAGGGTTTCCCACGGACACTCCCAGGTGTAGGGAAGGGTCTCCCCCGAGACTCCCAGGTTTCTTTACTTCCCTTTTCCTCTTTTACTCCTCATTACTGGTGACCACATGCTTGGTGACTTCAACAAATGCAACATGGGGAGATGATGTTAAAACTTTCACTTACTTGTAGTCATTCATTTCTGATTTTTTTAAAAAACACACACTATGTGCTGGAAATGCATAGAAGCTGGGATACAGTGGTAAAATGTTTCAGATTTTATTTTTCAGAGAGCTTAAATCGTTCACCCATAGCTCCGTGCAATCCGTGCATTTGACTTGTTAGTCAATATTTCTATGAGTAATTACAGATTGTGTCAGTTAAAATAACAAGACTTTGTATTTCATTTTTTTCAGTTCACTAAGCTTCGTATTTCATCTTTAAAATGACTCTGAAACTTGGGAAGTCATGTTGTCCCAATGTCGTCCAAGTTTAAGATGAAGGACGGAAGCTAGTACTTCAAACTCCTAAGTTCTTGTTAATGACTTACTATGGTCAAAATGTATTTATCACCCTAAATTTATATTGAAAGTTAATTCCTAGAACCTTTACCTGTAATTACAGGAGTTATCCCTTATAAAATAGACCTGAAGGGGACCTTTCACTGGCTCATCTGCTAAATCAGGACTGGCCAAGAAGGTGCCATCTATGAGTTGCCTGATACTTAGACCTTACACTTCCCAGCTTCTAAACCTATGGAAGTTTCTGATATTTATGAATTATCCCATTGAAGGTATTTCATTGTAGCACTTCAAATCCCCAAAACACTTGTCTGCTGCCCCACAGTTCTCTGTTACAGAAATAGCTGCCTCACCTGGACCCATTCTAAACAACCATGTACTGACTCAATGGTTCTTTGTCCCCTTGGGTACAAATGGAATAGAGTGAAATTCCCCAGTTAGTCATCACACAGAGAGTGAAGTCATCAGCACTGTGATACAAATTAGAATCTAATATGATGTGGGAGTGTCATATATCAATCCGTTGATTTCATTGGTTAAGTAATAAAGAAACTGCTTGGCCTCATAGGTTAAAACATAGGTGGGAGGAGTAAACAGAACAGAATGCTGAAAGGAAGAGGAAGTGAGCTCAGACTCGACAGCTCTGCTCTCTGGAGCAGAGACGCCATGCTCCCCTCTCCCGGACAGAGGCAATAGCTCTGCTCTCTGAGGCACACGCAATGAAGCTCCTACCCAGGATGGACATAGGCTAGAATCTTTCCTGGTAAGACTGGTGCTACTTAGATTATTAGATATGGGTTAAAGCAAGATATGAGAGTTAGCCAGAAGAGGCTAGATAGAAATGAGCCAAGCAGTATTTAAAAGAATACAGTGTCCGTGTAATTGTTTCTGGGTATAAGCTAGCCAGGCGGCCGGGGTGCTGGGGACGCAGCCCCGCCACTCAAATTACAACACTAATAAATAAAGAAAACACCACTTAGTCTCAAAACATCAAGTCTGAGTAAATCCAGGCGGTCGGTGGTGGCACACACCTTTAATCCCAACAGTGAGTTCTAGGACAGCCAGAGCTGTAACATAAAGAAACCCTAAACCCTGTCTTTGGGGGGTGAGGGGAAGAGTCATCTAGTCATCCATATTTAAAACAAAACACCAGAGCTCCACTTTCAAATTTCAAAATGATATGTGTTAGCCATAGTTTTTGACTTCGTAAAAACCCACTGATAAGACCATACAGATGTCTGCAGACAGAATATTGTATACTTAATAAATAAATTTTTTTAATTAATTTATTTATTTATTAAAGATTTCTGTCTCTTCCCCGCCACCGCCTCCCATTTCCCTCCCCTTCCCCCAATTAAGTCCCCCCCACTCAGCCCGAAAAGCAATCAGGGTTCCCTGTCCTGTGGGAAGTCCACGGAACCCCCACCTCCATCCAGGTCTAGTAAGTTGAGCATCCAAACTGCCTAGGCTCCCACAAAGCCAGTGCGTGCAGTAGGATCAAAAACCCATTGCCATTGTTCTTGAGTTCTCAGTAGTCCACATTGTCCGCTATGTTCAGAGAGTCCAGTTTTATCCCAGGCTTTTCCAGACCCAGGCCAGCTGGTCTTGGTGAGTTCCCAGTAGAACATCCCCATTGTCTCAGTGTGTGGGTGCACCCCTCGCGGTCCTGAGATCCTTGCTCGTGCTCTCTCTCCTTCTGCTCCTGATTTGGACCTTGAGAATTCAGTCCTGTGCTCCAATGTGGGTCTCTGTCTCTGTCTCCTTTCATCGCTTACTGAAGGTTAATATTCAGGAGGATGCCTATATGTTTTTCTTTGGGTTCTCCTTATTTAGTTTCTCTAGGATCACTAATTATAGGCTCAATGTCCTTGGTTTATGGCTAGAAATTAAATATGAGTGAGTACATCCCATGTTCCTCTTTTTGGGTCTGGCTTACCTCACTCAGGATAGTGTTTTCTATTTCCATCCATTTGTATGCAAAATTCAAGAAGTCCTTGTTTCTTACTGCTGTGTAGTACTCTAATATGTATATATTCCATACTTTCTTCATCCATTCTTCCATTGAAGGGCATCTAGGTTGTTTCCAGGTTCTGGCTATCACAAACAATGCTGCTATGAACATCGTAGAGCATATACTTTTGTTGTATGATAAGGCCTCTCTTGGGTATATTCCCAAGAGTGGTATTGCTGGGTCCAGGGGTAAGTTGATCCCGAATTTCCTGAGAAACCGCCATACTGCTTTCCAAAGTGGTTGCACAAGTTTGCATTCCCACCAGCAGTGGATGAGTGTACCCCTTTCTCCACAACCTCTCCAACAAAGGTGTTTTTTATTTTAGCCATTCTGACAGGTGTAAGATGGTATCTTAAAGTTGTCTTGATTTGCATTTCCCTGATTGCTAAGGAAGTTGAGCATGACCTTAAGTGTCTTTTGGCCATTTGAAGTTCTTCTGTTGAGAATTCTCTGTTCAGCTCAATGCCCCATTTTATAATTGGCTTGGTTAGCATTTTACGGTCTAGTTTCTTGAGATCTTTATATATTTTGGAGATCAGACCTTTGTCAGTTGCGGGGTTGGTGAAGATCTTCTCCCAGTTAGTGGGTTGCCTTTGTGTCTTAGCGATAGTGTCCTTTGCTTTACAGAAGCTTCTCAGTCTCAGGAGGTCCCATTTATTCAATGAGGTCCTTAATGTCTGTGCTGCTTGGGTTGTATGTAAGAAGTGGTCTCCTGTGCCCATGTGTTGTAGAGTACTTCCCACTTTCTCTTCTATCAGGTTCAGTGTGTTCGGACTGATATTGAGGTCTTTAATCCATTTGGACTTGAGTTTTGTGCATGGTGATAAATATGGATCGATTTTCATTCTTCTACAGGTTGACATCCAGTTTTGCCAGCACAATTTGTTGAAGATGCTCTCTTTTTTCCATTGTATACTTTTAGCTTCTTTATCAAGAATCAGGTGTTCATAGGTTTGTGGGTTAATGTCAGGGTCTTCTATTCGATTCCATTGGTCAACTTCTCTGTTTTTATGCCAATACCAAGCTGTTTTCAGTACTGTAGCTCTGTAGTAGAGTTTGAAGTCAGGGATGGTAATGCCTCCAGACGCTCCTTTGTTGTATAAGATTGTTTTGGCTATCCTGGGTTTTTTGTTTTTCCATATAAAGTTGATTATTGTCTTCTCCAGATCTGTGAAGAATTTTGATGGGATTTTGATGGGGATTGCATTGAATCTATAGATTGCTTTTGGTAGAATTGCCATTTTTACTATGTTGATCCTCCCAATCCAGGAGCAAGGAAGATCTTTCCATTTTCTGGTGTCCTCTTCAATTTCTTTCTTCAAAGACTTAATGTTCTTGTCAAATAGATCTCCACTTTCAAATTTCAAAATGATATGTGTTAGCCATAGTTTTTGACTTCGTAAAAACCCACTGATAAGACCATACAGATGTATGCAGACAGAATATTGTATACTTAATAAATAAATATTTTTTTAAAAAAAAAGTGGGGCTGGCGAGATGGCTCAGCGGTTAAGAGCATTGCCTGTTCTTCCAAAGGTCCTGAGTTCAATTCCCAGCAATCACATGGTGGCTCACAACCATCTGTAATGAGATCTGGTGCCCTCTTCTAGCCTGCAGGCATATATGCAGACAGAATATTGTATACTTAATAAATAAATATTTTTTAAAAAAAAGATCATACAGAGATGGGGATGCTTTCAAACACAGCCGCTGAAACAGAGAATATCTACAACATTGTCTCTCAAGTGGCCGATAATGACTTTGCTGAATATGTTATCAAAGTGGTGAAGACAAGGCAGAGACCAAGAGGACAGGGAGACAGCTGTAGGCCATCTCTAAAAAGATGAATGTTGTATTTCCTATGAGAAGTATGGTAATAAATTTTGGTGTTTAGATTCTAAATACATTAAGAAACCAATGACTGAATGCAAATCTAATATCAATACATCTCTTACTATTGCCTCCCTCCTCCCTCTTCTCCTCCCTCTCTTCCCCTCGTCCTCCCTCCTCCTACACCTCCCTATAAAGCCATAAAATGTCTCTTCTTCATGCTTCTTTTCGATGTTAGTGTCTTTCAGAATGCCACTAGACCTCTAGGACATCATCTTCTCAGAAGGAGAGGAACCATGAGGCAGGATGCTCCTCCCCCAAAGCCACAAGTCTTTTGGGGTTGGCTGTATATAACAGATGGTTTCTTTGAGTATTCACAGCATTTGTCTACTACAAAGTTTCTGGATATTTTCTAGAATTATCTAATTATCCCTTCCCACATTCCTTAGAGTGAATCGGGCAGGAGGGAACACTGATGATACTTTTTAAAGGGGTGGGTCTAAAGAGGTGTTACCTTTTAAGTATTTAGCCTGCTGTTACAACTTCTAGAAACTTCTGTTTTGCAGTGGGAAAAAGAAAAAGACTTTTTTTCGACCTTTGCTGAAGGTGGAGTGGCAGCACCAACCTTTAAGGCTGTTCTATCCGAATCTCGTTTCTCTTAGCAGGCTTAAGCTGCTCTCTTCTTGAGGTGGTACTTCTTGGAGGAACCCTACCACCCTACAAATAACATCCTGAACACACTGGAACAGGTGGTGGCCTGACACCCCAATGAATGTTCCTACTTTAACACACGGACTCTGTGGCTTCTGTCACATCTTTGAGCTCTTACAAATAATGTTGTGTGGGAAACACAGATGAGGGCCTTGAGAAGCAATAAGGAAGATGCTTGCACTCTTCCAGAGCACCTGAATTTGACTCTCTCATTGGAAGTTCTTTAGTGGCTCCAGTTTCAGCTCCAGGTAACTCAATACCATCTTCTGGCCTTTGTGGGCACTACACTCATGAGTATAAGCCCCCCCCCCCACACACACACGCACATATACTTGTTTGTTTTAAGTAAATAAACTTAAAGACTTGTGGCTTTGGGGGAGGAGCACCCTGCCTCATGGTTCCTCTCCTTCTGAGAAGATGATGTCCTAGAGGTCTAGTGGCATTCTGAAAGACACTGACATCGAAAGGAAGCATGAAGAAGAGACATTTTATGGCTTTATAGGGAGGTGTAGGAGGAGGGAGGACTAGGGGAAGAGAGGGAGGAGAAGAGGGAGGAGGGGGGCAATAGTAAGAGGTGTATTGATAATAGATTTGCATTCAGTCATTGGTTTCTTAATGTATTTAGAATCTAAACACCAAAATTTATTACCATATTTCTCATAGGAAATATGAGTCTAGAAAAAAGAAGGGGAAACAAAGACCAGGTCAGGTGTGTTCCTTTTCACTTTTTTTAGATCATTTAGAGGAAGTATAAGTTATGGACTTGTGTAATTATGTAGTGATTATCAAGCACTTGTTTTCCAGATAGTGGGTCCTGAGGTCCTGCTTCATAATCTGCATTTGAACACAACCACATGCCGATGTGGTAAATGGTATTATCTCTGTTAAACAGAGGAGGGGCCCTGCAATGGTGGTGCATGCCTTTAATCCCAGCACTGGTGGCGGGGGGGGGGGGGGCGCAGAGGCAGGTGGATCTCTATGAGTTCAAGGCCAGCCTGGTCTACTGAGCTAGTTCCAGGACAGCCAGGAGAAACCTTGCCTCGAAAAACCAAAATAAAAACAAAAACAAAAAATCACATATATACATACATACTCATACATGCATACACACATACATCACACACACATATTCAGAACAGAGAAGAAAGATGGCATCATGGAGCCTCCTCTATTTATACACACAACTCAAGCCATTCTCACTCCATCAGCCATTCGTCCCTCCGTTTTCCCTTGCTAAACATAGCTTCAGGACTCTAAAACCCATCTAAAGCTCAGTTTGCATCTCTAGCCCACCACTTGATCTACTTTCATTTAACCTCAGGACCTGCCTGTCATATTACAGATTGTCACCCACTTCTTCTTTTGTTCAAAATATAAGATAATGGGTACCCCAGCTACCGAGGCCCCTTATATTGACCTAAACTTAGGTCTCTGTGGTCACAGAGCTATCTTAGCAGACTCAGAAAACAGAAATACTCCAAATTTCTGGCTAATAATTCCATTTGTCACGCACCCTAAGAATCCCATGTTTTTAAACGCTTTTTCTAGCTAATGGATTACATGTTGTCTTACTGTCTGCAGGCTAATATGACAGAATACAGTGAAGCAGACAACACAAACAACAGTCCTTCCGCTGTAAGGTCCCTGATCCCATTCGCTACCCACCATCATCCCACTCCTTCAGAGATGAGGTCTCAATTTAGGGATCTGGAGAGACACAGATATTCAGACAACATGTATTCCATGGGGAACTGTGAGTGTCACTCTGTGTTCTCAGCTGCAGAATGGACATGAGGTTTGTTTTTAATTGGTTCTCTGTACGACACTGGTCTTCCATCATCCTCAAGAAAGAGCAGACAAGCTGGTACTCAGGGGCCTCCTTGTACCTGTTCTCACTGAGTTTCACAGAATTTGGCAATATAGATTGTAACCGGCTTGGAACCCTCCCACGGGAGGGCCTCTCTTATACTGGGTCTGTTCTTCTAAGAGTGGAGGAGTATGTCTGTTTGGGAATAGTCAAACTTTGAGGTCATTGTGAACATGTTTTTATGAACATACCCAGCAGATTTAGAGGCTCAGTGACTTGAGAGATGAGGTCTCAATTTAGGGATCTGGGAAGGACACAGATATTCAGACAATGTGCATTCTATGGGGAACTGTGATAGTGGTGATATCGATGGGGAGAAAGGGAGCATTTTCTTTGGTTTGGCCTTAGACCCAGCAATTTCTGCTTCGAAGCTACCCTCAAAAACCTAAACTAGGCATTAATAATGGAAAGTTAGCAGGCTGTATTAAGTAATCTGTGGTTGGTTAACACCTGCCAAACAAACCCACCACCAAACGTGAAAACTCTCCCCAGAACCCACCATGCGTTTTTTCAGGGAACCTGCATTCCTGTGATTTCCCTGGGTTCCTTGAGTCAGACTCTCCCTTCCTGAGCTGTGGTTTAGAGGGTCTATCAACCCTTCCCGTGGCCAGGCCTTCGAAATCTCAGCAAGGCCGTTGCTATTATTCCCCTGCTCTGTCTTTATATTTCTTAAAAGTCAGCTGTCATTTTCAAAGCAATCCAAAACAGCCCACTCAACAGATCCCCTGGGGCTTTGGGAATGGTAAGGCCCTCCAGCAGCAGTGACCTTGATACAAGGAAGTGATTTAAACACTGGGGAAGAAAGGGCCCACTATCTTTATCACACGGGTTACACCATCCACTTTAGAAATTGTGAGAGAGAAGAATAATCAATAGTGTGTTAAGACCCGCCTCCAAGAACGCCAAGACAAAGTATCCCTGTGCTGCCAAATGCTGAGTTGAAGAAGAAGTTGGAATGCACAAAAGAGAAATTAGTTGTGGTGGTGGAGTAAAATGAATTGTGTCTCGAGATGGAATTTGTCATGGGGAATGGCACTCAAGGGCTCTCTGCGTCCTTCAGGGCGATCACACAAGATGCAGGATGACAAATGCTTCAAGTTGAACAAAACAGAATCAAATAACAACACAAGAATGAGCACACTGTAAATTTGCATATGTAGGATAAGAACTGCCACAAATAAACAGTTGAGGAAAGTTTCTTCAGTTGAAATTAAAATACATTTTCTCCTTTCTCTCTCTACTCTCTAACTCTCACATGGACTCCTTGCTCTCTCAAATTCATGACCTCTGGCTTTTTTTCTTTAACTCTTACTATATGTATTTTTACTATATATTCTTACTAAATATATAGCTAAACATATAACTACAACCTGCTTAGTCAGTATAGGGTTACTTGTGTGTACAGATTTCAAGGCTGACTATGTAGTATTGGATCACCAATTGGGAACCTCTTTCTTAAAGAAGACTGATTCTCAGCCCTCCTTCATTGCCTGTAGATTTTGGCTAGGGTTGGGGGTCCTTTGAGATGTCCCCCTTGCATGTTAGCGTGTATGCTGTTATCATTCTTATTCTGAGCCTCATTAAGACAGCCATGTTGAGACTACTCAGGTTTAGTTTCCCTAAATTTCGAGAGAGGAATATCTCAGCAGACATCCTGTTCCTCGGACTGTTACCGTCTTCCTAACCTTTTCTTCATCAATGATCCCTGAGCCATAAGTGAAAGAGCTATGCTGTCAGTGAATCAATGAGGCTGGGTGCCAATCACTTTTCTATGCATTTGGATTGCTTATCATTTTCTGTAATGGTCTCTATCTGTTGTAGGGAACTTTGTTGATGGGTGAGAACTACACTTACTTGTGGAAATAAAGATAAATATTTAGAATACAGTAGGGATTCTGCTAGGTTAGTAAAGTGGTGGCTATAGGTGCGTACAAGATGCATGACCTCACTAGCTCCTGGTAGCCACCTAGGTTTCCAGTAGCAGGCATTAGCCTTTTAAAAAGCACCTGGGAGGAAATGATCATCTCCTGTATACAAATGTTAGAAACCTAAGGTTATACTTGAATATGTTCTGAAAAGTTTTGCTATGTGTCTTAGGGTTCTGTAGAGTATTATATAATATATATTATAAAATGAATATGTATTATATATATATGCATATATATGGGATTTATAGGAGTGGCTTATGAGTGTTGTCCAGCTAGTTCCACAATGACTGTCTACCAAGGGAAGGTCCAAGAATCTAGTAGTTGTTCAGTCCGTGATGCTGGATGTCTCGGCTGGTCTTCAGTAGATGCTGAAATCTTGAAGAATTAAGCACAAATGCTAGGGAAGGAGAGGAGTTATCAGCATCCTTCTTCCACATCCTTATATAGGCTGTGAACTGAAGGTGTGGCCCAAGTTAAAAGTGAATCTTCCTACCTCCAAAGAATTGGATTAAAATTGGGTCTTCCACTTCAAATGATTTAAGTAAGAAAAATCCCTCACAGATCTCCCCAGGCACTTGGGTTTTAGTTAGTTCCAGATGTAGCCAACCAAGAAGAGCCAACACACTCTGCTTCCTGAAAGTCTAGGAAAGGAATTATCTCTCGATAACTGGTACAAAGGAGAAAGCATCTAGAAAGAGTGAAGGAAATGTTCCCACACCAACCTGAGTGAAATCACTATGGAAAAAGATTGGCATCACAGTCCCTAAATTCATTACAATCAAATGTTTGATTTCCCACAGCAGCCCTAACTGTGACATGAACAGCTGTCAACAACAAAATTAGAAGGAAATGCGTTATGTGTGTTTCACCCACATTTGCTTGTCCCATTTTCACACCATTTGCTCAGGAGAATGTTTCCACAAAGTTCTTCCAGTAGAGATTTTCGTTATTCCAAAGGGAACCCCTCAAGTCTGGTGACTTAGGTATGCCACATGTGAAATACACTTGTAGTGTTAGACAGCATGGCTCCCAAACGGTTGGGTGCTGAATGCCAAACTGTAGTAATAAGGGCGGCGGGACTGTGTTCCCAGCACCCCGGCCGCCTGCTCGGCTAGCTTATGCCCCGAAATAACAACACACAAACTGTATTCATTTAATCACTGCTTGGCCCTTTAGCCCTAGCCCTTACTGGCTAATTCTCACATCCCGATCAACCCATCTCTAATAATCTGTGAGAACCGGTCTTACCGGGAAGATTCTAGCCTAGTCCATCCTGGGTCGGAGCTTCATGCCTGGAGGCGGGGCATGGCGTCTCTCTCAGGCGTCTGCTCCTGAGAGGAAAGCTGTCGAGACTCTGACCTCACTTCCTCTTCCTCCCAGCGTTCTGTTCTGTTTACTCCTCCCACCTATCCTCTAACCAATAAAATGGGCCAGGGCAGTGCCTTTATTAGCCAATGACCTTCCTCCATCACCAAACCCAAGATCAATGAAGAGTCTGGGCCACAACTGTTTTAATCCTGAAACCATGCTATGAAGAATCTATTATCATTCCCGTATTTCATGGTTGGTTCCTGCTCTTTCTAGTGGTTATGTTCCATACGATTAAGCAAACTGACTTGGCAAATACTGAATCCTAATTTCCTAAGAGAAACAGGGCTAGATGCTGCTGGTTAGCGTATGACGAGGCAACCCAACTGGAAGCATGTTTGAATTTGTTTCCGTCTAAGAGACCTTACCTAAGGTCTGCATACTTGATGAACATTGAACCCAACAGACCTAGCTTGGAACTGAAAAAAAGTGTGTGTAAAATGTATGTTGTCCTTATGAGACACATCACTAATTTCCTGGTGTCTGGCACATTCGACAGTGCCTAAGCTCTGTCTGCACTCCTTCAGGGTTGTCCGAGAGCTCGCACAGGGGCCACGCGAGATTTTGCCACATTGTCTATATCAACAAAATTCTCGTGAGTACTCATTTAAGGATTTACAAATAAATTTCCACTGGGAAGACAACTCTGCAGCTATGGAATCTGTAGACAGTGAGGGCCAGTTGGTTCTATGTGGTAAACCCGTGGGAGGACACGCACACAGCTGGCTCTCTCTATATTTGTGTGGCAATTTCCCCCGCAGGTGTTTTACATCTTTAAATTCAAAGAGTAGAAATTAGAGATTTTTGGAAAGTAAGAATTTCATGAAAAGATGTGACGAGCCTTGTGTTGCGTGCTTCCGGGTTGTGAGTTTAGAATCAGTTCTGTACTGATGACAGACATTCGCTCTGCTTCTCCTAGGTCTTCCAGGGCTGCGGCCAGCCCAAACCTGCTCCGGCTCTCAGGTCTGCTCGCTCAGCCCCAGAAAATTTTAACCCACGTTTTCGGCCCTACAACCCCGAGGAACGACCCACCACTGCCGCAGGCACGAGCTTGGACCGGCTGGTGAGTACTCCGCTTGTTGACTGTGCGGCCGGGTCATTCGCTCCGTGAGGTCTGGGCTACGGGATTCCTAACGCGGGCTGGAAAAGCCATCGTATTCTTGTGCCTGCTCCTGTTCTCAATAGAATGGTGGACAGTAAGAGTTGTTTGTTTTGTTTTGTTTTCCGTTTAGGTCATGAATTTATTTAGGGACCCTTAAAACTATTAAATCCTCTAGTGCAGTGACTAAGAGCCCAACTTCATATTTCTTCGGAAATGTTGCCTGGAAGCCCAGTTGCTGGATCTCTCAGATGTCTAATTACAAAACCACATTTCTAATTCATATGCTGCACTTCTTTTCTTTAAATGCTTGCTTCTGTGAGTTTAATATCCTCTTGCTTTCTTATGATTCCTCATATGCTGAGCTTGCTCTGTGGAAAGTCTTTCAGGAAGTTCCAAATTAATGTTTGGATTTTTGTTTTGTTGTTTTTTGTTGTTTGTTTGTTTTGTTTTTTCTTTTCTTTTCTAAATGTCTCTTAAAAATAGGGATCTTAGGGCCATTTAAATGTGTGTCAGGGACTGGGTGGCTTTTATGTAAGAAAAATTTATCTGGTGATGGCTACTATATACATAATAAATGCAGTTTTTAATGTGTTTTTAAAAAACAAATTTGGGATAAAAATTAAGAGCTCTTAATTTCAAAGAAATATGGCCTGATCATTTCCAATTCAATGTCTTCAATTCATAATGCCATATACAATCGATACACCTGTGCTGTTAGCACCGTGAATGCTGCTCTGCCAATTATCTTGATGCAAAATTACCAGATAAACCCCCAGGGTCAAACAGCATTTGAACCACGTCTGACTGTGTTGCATAAACTCAGTCTTGAGGGCTGTTGGTTATGAAATACTGTTATTAGTCACTGTAATGAATGCCTTTATGGTTTTAGTTAATTCCCCTTCCACAGTGTAGAACTCGCAAGATTAAATTGGTTGTATTTGGCCTCTGTGTAAATACATCTCGGCATTTCTCTCTCCAAAGAAAAAGAATCAAGTGAATGTAACAACATAAAGGTCTACCCATTAAGTGTCAAAATGAAAGGGTAGCTGCTCTCGTTAACTGTTAAATTATGCTTTGAATTTATTACCCTTTATTAGCAAATGAAATCCCCTCTGCAACACAGGTTTTGGATAGGGAATCCTAAGTGTGATTGCTTCAGCCTACCCCCCCCCCCTTGCTTAGTCCGTCCTCTATCACATTTTCAAGAAAATTTGAAAATTAGTTACTGGTTTTCTTTTACCCAGCCAACTCTACTCTGCCAACCAACACCTTGGGCAACCTTTGCCAAGAACACTGGCGTCCTGTAGAGTAGGCTGTCCGGATTCTACTTTACATGTGCTTTGTGTCTCTCTAAGCAGAAACCCTCAGGATTCGATTAACTAACTTTAGTTAGTGCTAACTCAGTCACTACAGGAGGCTGTGCCCTTCAAGGTGTCTGCCACCCGAGCTGAAAACTGGAACACGGTGTCAGATGGATCCGCCCTAGACAGCTCATGTACTAAATCGTGTCCGCAGAGGACAGTTTTGTAAACACTTCAAAAACCTCTTACAGAAATTTCCTGTTAAATCTTCTCACCATGATAGGTGGATAAAGTTTTTTTTTTTAAAAAAAAAAAAACAAGGGCATATTATATACTTAGTCAAAAATGCCTTAAATGTGGGCTGTACTGATATCTATGACAATCAGTGGATAATTTTCCTTTGAAACAGAGAAGCATTCTGTAGGCTAAATAAACACATACCCTTAAGTGAGGAAAAAAGAGGAAAAAAGCTTGCTACTCCACATGGTATTATTGCCGTAAAACACAAACTAAATAAATGCAGCTCTGATAATCTTCATGATCTTCAAAGTCTCCCAGTGAAGGCTTCACTGAGTAACCTTCAGAATGCATACCCAAAAGGAGTCCTGAAAACTATTGACAGCAAACTGATTGAAGACATTCTATTTTATGTCCCCTGAAAATATTTTTAATCGATGTTTTTCAAGCACTAAATGACAATGGTTAATCCCCTGTCATATGTAAAAAGCCAGGGCCAGCCCCAGAGCGTAGGTATTCAAGCCAGGAGCTCAATTCGCTGTATGATGCTCTCTGTCAGCACTGAGAGCAACTTCCTCCTGGCTGTGACTTCAGGCCGTGTACGTGAGAGCTGCCGTTTTGTTTCCAGCCTATGTTCAGAACTCTGATCTCTTTTCAAATTTGAGAATTAGCTGTTTGTAACAGCCTCCCTCCTTCCAATTCTGCTCCTTCTCTCCAAAGATCAATTGTTCCCACATCAAAAGATATTCTACTGAGGTTTTTCTTAAGACAGAGACGCTGGGCCCCAAGCTCCCATCAGAGGCTCCTATGCAGCCGCGGGCTTCCCCAAGGCCATTGCCTTCTGAGCATTCTGGGGTGGTCTTTCATGGACCTCTTCAAGGGGCAACTCCAGTGAGTTCTCCAGAAGGGTCTGTTCGCTGTTATAGCCTGTCCCTGCTGTTCATAAACAAGCCTTGTGATACCTACTCCTGTTTTAATTTTGCCCTGAAAAGATGTTTCCTGAATATTTATAAGAAGCATGTGTCCCAGAAAAGGAGGAAATTGGAAAAGATTTCCCTGTTTCAGCAGAGAAAAGGCTTTAAAAGCCAACACTAAAACAATTCCCCACATGCCCCACCTATTTCCGTAAATGAAAATAACTTCATTCTGATGCTGGTGGCGGGTGACTTCTTGACACCTTTTAAATTAGTGCCTGTGGTATTGACTCTGGAATCCGTGGGTAAATGTTCTTCTGTCGGTTAGTGCAAAGCTGTGTTTTTATGGGAACTGATAATTAAGGGGTTTGTTTTAGAAATAAAGGTCTCAAACCCCAAGTCTCTGCTAAAGCTCGCAGAAGAGAATCAGAAAGAACACGGTATCTTTCAGAAGGCCCAATCCCTTCATCGGGAGCTTGGAAATTCCTTACTATCACAAAGAAGAGTTTCCATTTCTTCTTCGAAAGTCGTGTGGGCCTGCAGTGCTGTTGACAGCAGCCGGCAGCCTTCAAACATGCTGCCCTCGAGTCATACTTTCTTTGCCAAAACCAAAAGATTGTGTTTGTGTCAGTGCAGTGCTGAGAGAAAGCTGGCTCGGGGAAGTCTCAGAGTCCTCCCTGCCACCAACTGCATTTTATTGGGGCCGCCAAGGCCAGCACCTGATCCTGCTAACAGGCTGTCCTCAGCATTATCTCTCACTCCCCTGTCCCCACAGGCTGCTACAGGTTACCAGTTAAGTGGGCCAGAGGTCGTTGTTTGCACTCTGAAGGGGACTGGTTCTCTTCTCCTTTTCGTAGATTTATCCTCTGTGGGTTCTCTGAAATACCTTGATAGGAGGTTATGCGGCTCGAAAGGTCCCACTCAGTGGAAACACCAGGTGCAAAACCAATTCAGCACGGCTGCTAGAATTCTCAGGTCTGAGCACACAGAGGTGTTGGACATTATCCTCCTGAAAGGCAATTAGATGAAGAGCTCAGAAAATTAGAGCACAATGTGCTCACTCCGGAACACTAAGGCAGACACTGCCTGTTACTTACAGCGGCTTTTTCATTAGGGCACATCTGAACTCTAAATTACAGCCCTTAGAGGAATGTGACTTATAAAAGTCAACCTTATAAAAAGAGAGAGAGAGACTTGGAAGTTAACTCATCACGCTGTGATGATTTAATCGAAAGCAACTCGAGTAAGTATCTCACCTTGTCCTGGCTGTCAAGACTTCCCAGTTATTCTCCAAGTCACTAACAGTGTGGGCAGAGTAGACGGAGTGTGGGCTAACGGATGAGTCTAATGTGCTGTGCTGTGCTGTATAAAATAACCTCTTTTTCTTTCTCTTTTGAATTTGTTTTCCTCTTGCTTCCCAGAGGACTGTGTGGAGGACCATGCAACATAGTGTAAGCCCTGGTCTTGTTCGTTCATTCCATTTGTCTAGAACATTCCTGAGAAATGCCACCACCTTCCCTTACCCTAACCCTAACCCTTTTCCCTTATCTAGGATGAGTTGACCACTGTGCAGGGTCACCTCATTTCCTAGTTTCCTCTCTGTTTGGTATTTATGGCTTATAACTGCTTTGGTATTCTTTCTCAATGACAAGATTACCTATATAATCTTTGTGGAACACTACCTCATTGGGTGGCTGATTTAAATTCCATTCCACTGGTCAAACTATTATCATCTACCGGAAAAACTAGCCCATCCCAATGGGCTCTATTGGTCTTTACTTCTTTGCTGAGAGAACAATTATCTCATTAATAATAAAAACAAACCATCATCAACTCTCATGCACAAGGAACTATTTTTTCCATTAGCAGGGACATGGAGAATGTAGGGGCTTAAAAAATAGTTGATGAACTGGGAAGTGGTGGCACATGCCTTTAATCCCAGCACTCGGGAGGCAGAGGCAGGCGGATCTCTGTGAGTTCAAGGCCAGCCTGGTCTACAAGAGCTAGTTCCAAGACAGGCTCCAAAGCTACAGAGAAACCCTGTCTCAAAAAAAAAAAAAAAGAAAGAAAGAAAGAAAGAAAAAAAAAGAAAGAAAGAAAATAGTTGACGGTATAAACTGTTTCTCTCTGTATATTTTGTTATTGTTCCTATTTGAATTACTGGGTGTGTTGTTTTGCTTTGGCTTCGTTGTTGATGTTTGTTTGTTTGTTTGTTTGAGCATTGCGGGAGGGAGTACTGGATATTGTTTTATCTGAAAGTGGCCTGTGTCGGACTGAGGACAAGAGTTCTAGGTTGCTTTGGTTGTTCCCATTGACTAAAACGTTAGAGAATGTGGCTTTCACGATACTCTTTCATGATGGCAACATTGTCTCCGAAGGACCTGTATCCTTAGGCCAGAGTGTGGCACATACCTGTAATCCCAATTCAAAGCCAACCTGGGCTACCTATAGAGTCCAAGGCCAGCCTGGGGCTACATATCCTGTCTGAAACAAAACAAATTTCACAAAGACCTGTGCTGGGACCAGAAGAGGAGGTGTCTCACTGGAGGAGCACTCCCATGACACAATATAATCCCCTTCTCCCTGAGTTAACCCTGGTGGTGCTCATACTGTGTGAAAGGTGGCCTTCAGAATTCATGTGTCTCACTGAGAACCCGTCCCTGCTGAGTAGCCACCCATCCATGGTTACACCCTAGCCCAGGCCACTTTGGTTGAAGTAAGAACGTCTGAGAATTAAATCTAGGACAGGAACATGCTAGAACAGAAGACCCTGAGGAAGAGACAGGACAGGGGACTCAAGGGTTCCTGATACTAACTGGAGGAGGAGAGAGGAGTCACGGCTGGGCAAGGTAGGCTTCTGTCAGTTTGGCCAAATGAAAGGCCAGAGTCTCTCAGGCCAGGTACCACACAGCTCTTCCCTATAAACAGCCTCAGGATCCTGTTAGGCCCAGCAAATGAGCGAGCCTGTGTGGTCTCCTGGATGGTTACCTTGACCTTGCACCTTCACCCCTAGAACTGCACCTCTCTTCAACGTCCTGGGGTGAATGTAATCGCACTAGTACCCCTTATCTGCTGGACTTCCCTGTCTACAGTCACCAAACATTAAAACCCCAAATTATATTTCTGATAGGGTCTTGGAAAAAACAAGCCACATCTTCAATTCACTGATGCTTAGTAGAAGCAAACGTGTGATTTTATTATTATTTATTTATTATACCACATACAGGCTTGAGTAAAGGCAAACCACGCTCAGGATATGCACTTTGGGGCTGGGAAGGTACCTTAATGCTGGCCTAATATCTGCATGGTCCTCCAGCATTGGGAGGGGGAGGGGAAAGAGGGTAGAGCCATTTTAATTTTTTTTTAATTATTGCTTTGAAACAAATGAATGCGGCAACAAACGTTCTGAACCCCTTTCTTCGTCTGGTGTCTAATACCACTTTCAGAGTAAAATGCTAGTCATAAAAAAAAAAAAAAGTTCTCCCAAACCTGTCTGGGGCCACTGGATGTGACTTAGGAAGCCGGGTCGTAAAGGATGGGGGAAGAGTTGTTCACTTCGAATCGGAATCGTCACCGCCACCTCAGAGGCGTCTGCGCCCAGCGGCTCCCCACTTTACACTTCGAAAGGGTGTCAAGCTGGATTTAAGAACGCTTTTATTTTCTAGAGGTTCAGCCCCTCTCTTTAGGCTGGAACTGATCCTTTCTCCCTTCTGGCCCAACACACACACACACACACACACACACACACACGCGCGCGCGCGCGCGCGCGCGCGCACTCACCCTTCCATCTTTGCTTAGCCCGAATAAGAAAGGAAAAGTAAAAGATTCCTAACAACAGTAAACCAGATGCTCTCCTTTAATTAGTTTCCTAAAGATAACTGGGTCAAAGTTAGAGCGGCTTCCAGTCACTGTGCAGCTGAGTAAATGATGCCCCGTTCACCCCTACAAACAAACCGCCACCGCTCCACCCTTTTTGGATCATGAGCTGCCGTGTCTTGCCTGAACCTGCTTTATCTGTTTGCTATAAAACCCCACTGAGACACCCCAGTTTCATTTCCACCCCTGGAAATAACAGCAGCAAAATGCAGTGTGCTCTCAAAGCCGGGAGAAAATAAAAATACCCGACTTACTCAGTCTGCCTCTTGCTGTTCTACTGCCAGCTTGCTCAGCGTGAGGCTGTAGAGAAATGCCTCTTCTAGTCAGGAGGTTCGCACTTGATTGGGCCCAACCGGGGACTCTCAGAAGACACCCATAAAAAGGGGACTTACCTCCACGATGTGCTGCTTTTTCTGTGGCTTTGAAGAATGTACAAACCTAAGTCAACGGGAGCACTGCTAGGAGACCTGCGAAAGACTGCGGTGGTGGTGGAGGCCTCCACTCCTCCCTACGCTAGGCCTTTTTCCCATCCTCGGGAAGAGATTCTTTAAGGCACATCAAAGAAGAGTGGAAATAACTGGGTTTCATTGAATGGGCTCGCTCACCACCAAGAGAAAGAAGACAATTAGGAGACCTGGGCATGTAACTTCCTGGGAGATGATACATACATGGTCCCCATCACTGCTCTAAAAACGTGTCCGGAGAATCCTACGGATCCTGACGGCACCATAGCAACATGCTGAAGTTTTAAAGGGGAGACCTTTACACAGGTCTTATTCAGTGGGAGTGGGCTAAAATCAGCCCTGAGGTAATCTACCCCGCTCTAAAAAGAAATGTCCTGTTCAACTCTGTTAAATGCTCCTCCAACCGCATAAACACCTAACTAAAACCTTTGGTGATCGCCATACCATAAAAATGAAATGCTCCGTGCTCAAACTTAAATAGGATGATTATGGATTCAGGTCTATTTTACAGGATCTCAATAGGTTTGCTTCCTGCTTCAGACGTTAAAGTATCTTTCAGGACTCCTAGACTTCAGCTAAAATCCGAACTGGTGCAGGTACTTCCAATCATGCCACACATGTACAGGCTGAATTCTTCCCTGTTGCATTGCATTTGGTAAATCTCCCCACCACATAAGATCTACTTCACAGGGAGATGTTGGTGCTGGCGTTGTCAACCAAAGACATTGTTTTTTATGTCAATTAGATATGCTCCGTCTCCTCCAGGGAACAGCATCTAGTGTAGAGCTTCCTAAACCATTAGCACACAGTAAATAGGAATTTGATTTCATAATCTAAGATAGACTACACCAAACAAAGTGAAGAAGGAATATTAACAAATGAATAATTATCAACGAAATATGCAGATTGAATTCATTAAACATCTGTAGCATCCTTGGCATAGGCTGTGTCTAACAGCCCATTTTCTCTTTCACACACTAGAACTTTCTACCCGAGTCTTGAGCAAATTAAACGGAAGCCTTGGTGTCAGTTATGAACTGCTCAGATGACGAGGTCCATCTGCCTCCTCACTCCTAGGATCTTCTCTTATCAAGAGATGAAATTGGTGTTTCAGTGAATTAATCCAAAACTCTTACCAAGCAAGCCGCACTAAACTATTTAAATTAAAAATGTTTGTTCATGTGACACATCAGTTGACCTGGGCCTTTTATGAAATATTGCTCAGCTTCCAGACCCTTTTCTTATTGTGGAAAACTTGTAGTAATTTTTCTTCCAAGCTGTCTGAGACATTTGCTCCACAACTCCCCAGTGTGATGTTCATGCTTATGAGAGATAGACCTGAAGAAATGGGATATTTCAGAACTACCAGCTCTGATACATTTGCCGGATAATCAATCCGCTTTTAAGGGACTCTAGGGCCCAAAGAATATATTTTAAAGCATTGGGAATTTGGCTAGTCCCATAACATACTTGGACACTCTTTACTGCTGGCAATAAACCTCTGGCATAAACATTGTAGAAAAAACCAAATGGAAAGAAACCCACTTGAGTGAAAATTAACTTCCTTTCATAAATGTTAAAGGTGGAGAGAGATCTGCAATATGTAATAATTCTATTACTTAAGCTCATTCATGGTCAGTAACTTCAAAAGCCTGATTCTACAGGTATTTTCTTACAGCTTAAAGACTGACCAAGCTATCCAAAATAGAAGCCAGGTTGATAGAAAAATAAATGAACTATGAGCATTAAGCAACTTCACTATTGGTAGCTTACAAGCACTTGGGGAGAGGATGTTTGCGTATGTGCAATAGGTTCAGAATAGTTTTCAATGCTGTACTGATCTAGATTAACCCCCACTCAAAAAACAAAGCTGTGTCTAAGAGGAGCCCCCCACAGTGGTGCACAGTCAAACACACTGATTTCTTCTTCATGTCAGATGCCCACTGGTAGACTGTGGATCTGTAACACCCTTCCTCTGGGACCCTGGGTAACAGAGACGCTGTTAGACAGAGCTTCGTAAGATACACTGGTTGGAGAACTTGGCCATGGGAGAAAAGTAGCTGTCACTGTCTCCACCGGGAAGGAATGCATGAACCTCATTCATATCTAATTGGCCATAGTGCGTCACATGACCAGGGCAGCCTTCCGAAAGTCAGGGATAGCTATGGTGCGTGTCTCGGGCAGGTAGGAAATGGACATGTCGGTGGCGACAACATTCTCCATTTTCTCCTTTTTCTCGTCTCTTAAAAAACGTACTGTTGGGGTTTTCATCCATGCATAATTTGATCTAGATTATTCCCTAAGCTCTCTCCTCCCTACACCCTCTGTCAAGATTTTTAAGCTAATATCTACTTTATTATCCTGAGTCCCAAAGGCAAGCCTTGCTTTGAAAACACACACACACAGCCACCCCCCCACACACACACACACACATGGACTAATCAGTTACTTGTATTCAAGAAGTATTTGTTGGCTCTAATATGCCAGGCTCACAATATCATGTAAAACAACAATACAATTAACTATGATTTAGATCAGAACATGCCATGATGATTGGTATGCAGTGGACTGATGCACTGATCCTTTTATGTACTTTTGAAAGCATGAACTTGAAAAAACAAAAAACCCTAGGGAGCCAGAGATGTAACTCAGTTGCAGAGAGCCTGCCTGTCCCAGCAGGGACAAAATTGTGAGTTCAGTCTCCGGTCCTAGCAAAAATAAAAAGTGTGTGCCTTGCTCCAGCAGCTCTGTCTAAACCAGCGAATGTTTTAGCACCAAGTGAACTTCACTCTGAACTTCAGATCCAATCCTGAGTTAACCACAGCATAGACCTCTCACCCCAAATCTGTTGCTAGCGTCTCAAAGAAAGACGTAAAACTTACTGCCGAGGAGTAGGAGGACAAGTGGCCACTGGGAAACAGAATAAGCTGAGGACATTTTTATCACTGGCGTTTAAGCATCTTTTGGATACAGACAATGCATATTTTCGCGCAGCTCCACCTTGCAGATTTAGAGCACCTGTCTTTTATGAGGTTGTGTCATGTTTGCTTAGTCGAAGCAGTTCTTCTGCTTCTCTCCTTTCTGGGTCAACCCTGTTGAAACAAATCAAATTGTTCCCTCTTCCTCTCTCTTTCATACATCATCACTGACGATCACTGAGAAGCTATGTTCCGGAACCTGCCCCTGTCTCCTCTCACAGCTCCAGTTTCTTCCTATGCAGTGCCCGTGAAGGAGAAGAGTACTCTTTACAGGTTAATCAGGGAAATGGCAGCAACTACAGCAGCAGCCAACGCAGCATCGTCCACAGTGAAAAGTCTAGGGAATGTATGTGTCTTTGGCTTCTGCACGGGGCCACTTGCAAAATCTGAGAGCTTTGATCCCACTGGGAGAAAAATTACAATACAAATTCATAAATTATTAATGTGTAATGAGGCAAGAAACTGATGCCTTTGTAAATTTTATTCTAAAAGATTTTGACCCCAGAAAACTTCCCCCAAGGAGCTGGCATTTATTTTCGTGAGATAGACTCATCTATTCACCTGAAAGGATGAGTACTTCCTGTGTTTCTCTTTTCTAGCCCTCTGAATGCTAGGGAAAGGGGCCAGGGCTGGAACCGCCCTGGGAAAGAAGTAGAGACAGCAAACCACTTTAATTGATCTCAAATAAAATACCAAGACCCAGAGGCTGTCTGTAGAACAAGACACATGTTACTTGGGAAAATCAAACGTTCTGTTTATACCTGTGCTCAAGAACAAGATGCTGCTTAGGAGTCCTCATCCTCTCGTCGGTGCAGGCTTTGTAATAAAGGGAATACAGTTAGCAGCTTTTGATTATGGTTCCATTTAAAATAAGTTCTGGGTGGTGAGAGGGCCCAACAGTTAAAGACACTCGCCACCAAGACGGACAGCCTGTGCCCAATGCCTCAGGTCTGCATGGGAACAGGGAACTTACTCCAGCAAATTTTCCTCGGACCTGGGCACATATAGCGTACATGCACACACACACACACACAAATTAGTATAAAGTTTTTAAGTTCTCCTTCTCTGTGACCTTTTACATGTACACTTACAATACAATATTGTATACTAATTGTATTATAAGTGTAGATGTAAACTTTTTGCTTATTGTACTTAGGATATACTGAGATTTCTGAATCTGATTACTCTTTTCATTATTCTGGAAAATTCTAAGTCATCATCTTTTCAAATATTGTTTCAACCGCCTTCATTTTCTTCCATTGTTCCTCCTTCAGAAGATACGGCACATGCTCTCACCGAATTCTCCACAACTCTTAACCTTTCTTTGTCTCTTGCTGTGCTGAGAATCATTTATTTCACTCCCCTCTCAGTTGATTAAAGCTTTCTCTCATGATTCGTAATTTCCCATTTAATCCATCTGTGTACATTGATTTGATTGTTGATGTCTGATGTTTACTTCTTCCTCTCAAACACACTAGGTTGAAGATCTTGCCACTGCTTCTCATGTTCCTGAGCCTATGTTTTCCATTCGGAACATATTCATTTTGCACTTCAGTTTAGACTTTGAATGCTGAAGAGTTTTCTGCTCTTGTCTAGTAGTTCTGCAGATGCTCATGAAGAGTTCTTTGTGCCTTTGTATTCCAACCATGTGGGGAGTGCGCGCATGCATGTGTGTGTGCATGCATGTGTGTACATATTCCTTGGACAATCAGTAGAAATTCTTTTTTAACCTGTGTTGATCCACTTCCTGCTCACCCCTCAGGCCCCCCTCAGGCATCCAGTGGTGTTCATTAGGGAACTGGTGCAGCAGGCTCCTCACCTGATGCCTTGTTTGATTCTTCTGTCCTTTGCTCAACCTACAAATAGATTCAGACCCTAGCTTAAGTCATCTAGGTTTGAGGAATGTCCTTCCAGCAAAAGCCAGTCTCAATGCTCTTATTCCCAGTGCGAGTCCCATTTTTACTAACTTTATGTCTTTGGAGATCTCTTATTTTCTTGCCAACTTGTCGACTCCTTAAAAACATAATTTCTGTATTTTGTGTGGTGGTGTTAGTTGATTTTAGTAGGCAAAGTTGTCAGAGAATCCAGTTTGCTATATTTCCCAAGAAATTCACAAACACATGTGCACACGCACACATACACACACACACACACACACACACACACACACGTTTACACAGGATGACTTCCTCTACCATGAATGTGTTAAGATCCTCAGACCTAATGAAGTGTCAGCCATTTTTTCATCAGAGCATTGGAGTACCTGTCTATTTGGGTCCTCTGTTTCTGATAATTTTTTCTGGAAAGTGTTGTTCCATTGAGCTACAGGGCAGTTGATGTTGGCCAACATTTGCGACCAAGCTTGAGCCTCTTGACCCAAGTCGTTCACAGGAACAAGGTTTTACAAAGCCTAAGACCTAGGCTTCTAGGTATACACACACTCACACACACACACACACAGAACACCTCCTTGCTGGTCGCGCGCACACACACACAGAACACCTCCTTGCTGGATGCACGTGCACACACACACATACACACACACACACACACACACACAGAACACTTCCTTGCTGATGCACGCGCACACGCACACACATACACACACACACACACACACACAGAGAACACCTCCTTGCTGGACGCACACACACACACACAGAAAACACCTCCTTGATAGACGCACGCACGCATGCACACACACACACACACACACAGAGAACTGTGTGGGTTTCTCCTACGGCCAGTTCTAACCACGTGGCTGTATTTGGTCTCATCACACCGTCATTTGTGTGCTCCAGACGAGAACCCTAAGACTGAAAAGATGCCAGCCCACACCTTCTGGCACTCCTGTCTCTTTATCGTGCTCCTCCTCGCCCCACACCCCTGCGTGGGGATCCTGCCCCATGCTGGCGGAAGCACACCTGTATCTGTCCTCATAACTTGGGTTTTAGAAGAGCAGAATGCCACAGTTTGGCGATGCGGTAGCCCGGGGCTTCTTTAACCTTGTCTCATTTTCTGACCTGTGAAGCATTTGTCAAATGCCTGTGATGTGGCTGCATCAGGAGCAAACCTTATGTCCTTGCCGAGTCACCATCAGCCTTAGCAGGGATGGCTGCAGTAGATTCCTGGCAGTTACTAGCAGCGCTCAGTTGAAAAAATTCAGGTGTGTGGTGGGAAATAGGCTTAACACAAGTCTGCAGGTGAGCACTTCTGTTCTAACCCTTGGCCTGTACAATCAGTGTCTAGTTAAGCTTCACGCTCCGGCAGTGAAGATGGGCCGTTCAAGCAGGGTGCAGGTAGGCTGGCCATTGCAGACCTGTAGGAACTGGAGTGAGGGGATGCAGGCTTCCCACTCTGTTGTCCAATAAACAGCAAACCTTCTCTTAGACACAGCCACGGAGCAAGCTGGTAGCGACATGTCCCGGGGTGCACATTTGAGAAGCTGATAAGGGACTCGAGTTATATGAAAGTATTCAGGATGGATGGAGCTAAACAGGGGGATGAAAATAGCCTAGAGGAACGATGGCATATAAAGAGATGCGGGACTTGCTGCCGAGAGCACAGTGCATGCCTGTGGCCTCACGTCACTGCCCAGGACTGCTGCAGAAAGGCTATTAAAGCACATTCAGGCCAGGCTATGTAGAAGTACGGGTAGATGATATGAAAAAGCAAAATTAGGTGACAGAAATGAATGTGAAAGAGAAATGCATTTGAAATGGCTCTTTCTAAAGCAGCCCCTTGAAGGTGATCACCGGGGACGCGTCTCCGACTGTAATTTGCCTGCACAATGATCATTGCTTTGAGAGGAGATTTGACTACAGGACTGACAGCAAGAAAGAAAATCGCGCAGCTATTTTCGTGTTCCGCCAGTCTGACCTCTCTCCCTTTAAAATACTGGGACGGAAGTATGACATTCAGACAAAAGGCATAAGAACAAGTGACGAAGAAGTCAGCATAAGAACCCAGGCTTCTCTTCCTTCTGGATTCATGTCCAGTGAATCCTCCTGTCTGTCTGTCTGTCCGTTCTCAAACCAGAGCAGAGTTCAGGCTGTAGCAGGTCTGCCTCCCAGACTGTCATAGAGGAACAGTTCCAGAGACGGAGGTTACATGTTTGTGAAGCGCTTCAGGACAGACAGATGGTTGGCACTGTACTTACTGCCTCACTTGGAGAGCTGGAAGCCTCCAGAACCTGCTGTCACTCGGTGTCAGCCACACGGAGCCTCTCGGGGCTGGTTTCCGTTCCCGGAAGCCTGACGCGGCACTCCTTTAGGGTCTATGGTATGTCTACCACGACCAAAAGTCAACCTGGAGGTGACAGGGCTCTTTAATGGGTTTGCTGCTGTTTTGTACAGTGGTCTGGTGTTTTCAGAAGCATTGAGTGACCAAGACTGAGAGAAAGGCAAGCAGATATGTGGGATTTGCCTCTCGGATGCTAGGACTAGTCTTGGAGTCCAGAGATCCATGGTTGCCAGAGCCTGGCAAGGAGCGCTCTCCCTTTCTCGTGGTTCAACTAAAGCGGAAGGATCTTAAGATCAGTGAGATGGAGGGCAGTGGGGTCTGGATGCCAGTGGCTACTGGGATGTTTCCAGAACACCAGCCCTATAAGTTTGCTTCTTCCTAAATTGTTGACCTATTCGCAAAGGCTGGGAGCCCTCTGATTCAAAGGATCCATTCGGGGTTGCTTCCCAGTATTACCGGGTACTTCTGTTTCTAAATTGTGATTTAGGGGTAAATGCCATAGGTGTGTTGATGAAAATGATAAGTGTTCTTCAGAACAGCAGCTTAAAATGCCTGTGGAAGTCTGAACGGCCCCTCAGGATTACCGACTTCAGGTTGAATCTGTTCTTACATACGTTCATCTTCTTTGTCCAAAGGATTGCATTGTCTTGAGCTGTGGTCAGCTCCTTCCCAACCCTCCTGAGCCAAAGGGACTCAAGGAGCTCTCCGGTTACCAGCCACACTGATGCCTTGGCCTGCCTCATGCCAGCTCTCGGGACACAACTGTGTGCTTTAGGAAGCAGAGCAGGAAATGACAGGCTCCTGGCATGGGTTTTTTTTCCCCTCACCACGAAAGTAGATCCTCCCTCATGATGGTCACAGGAGGATCACAGAGAAACAGCAATGAGCTGGCCATGCCCAGTGGTCAGAGCCCCAGGGGAGAACAACCAGAGCCTGTGTTCTGCATTCGGAAGGGGCGGATCCTCACGTTATGCTAATACTCTCACTTTCCCAGGACCCAGTAATAAAATAGCAGATCCCCAAATGGTACCAGCTCAGAGCCAAAATAAGTTCTGCGTCTTACAACCTGTGGTCCAGTCATGTAGCTAGTAATGCAACTTTAAATACCATGTGTGTGTTTAAAACTGATTGTAAAACACATTCTTATTCTGTATTTCTTCTGCTAAATTCAGGGATTTTTGGAAGTATGTGTGGTATGCATCTATATTAATATATACAGAAATGATACATATTTCAGAATTAGGGAAAGCCATAAAATTACAAAGAAAAAAATAAACAAAAGAAAAGTAAAAAAAATCAAACTTTCGCAGTCACTATTCCTTGCCACAAAGAACACGGATGCTTTGGGGGCTACGGAAACGGCTCACAGTTAACAGTGCCTGAGTAGGATTCCCATGATCCATGATGCAAAGATGACCACCACCTGGGATTCTAGTTCCAGAGGATAGGGTGCTCCTTGCTAATCTTTGCTGGTACCTGCGCTCACAGGTGCGCACACACATGCACACTTACATGCACACTCACGCACACATGCGTGCGCACACACACACACACACCTCCCGTCACTGGATGGTAGATTCCTTGCAATCAGTCAACTTCAACTGCTATCTTTTTCGAGGCTACATTTTAAATTAACCCCTACAGGGAATCCTGTCCTGCATGTTCTCATTTTTTTGTTAAAAATGTAGATTAAGGGATAAGGCCTCCGGGGAGTCCCCTGACCTTTCCTCTCTTAGGTAAAAGGGCAGGAAAGGAGGAGCACCAAGAAGCTGAGAAGAAGTGATGAGAATTCTTCAACTCTTGCCCAGCGTGCAAGCACAGGGGCTTGAGTCTCCACAACCTCTCCATCCCTCCTCCTCCCATGAGACCCGCTACAAACACAAGCATGGAAGGGGGTGGGGGGACTCCCACGCTGTTTTATCAACAATCTTGTTCTCACAGAGGAGTCAGGCTTACAGTTTGGACGCCAGCTCCACCGACGTGAGACAGCAAACCCCCTGAGTCCGACTGTGGGACTCTGGCATTCTGAGGTCCTCCTCAGGCATTTCTTCACACATAATAATTTTAGAAACCGGACCCAATGTCTTCTGCTGGGCAGGGCTGTTTGAGTAGCTCTAACAGTTTTGCTGGCGGTGTCTGTGGTGGTATTGTCCCTTGTGTCAGCAAACCGCCCCATGTGAGGGACTTGGGGACTCTTGGAATCTCGCTGAGATGATTAATTGCCGAGCACCTCAGCACAGATGTTCCCATCAGCTTGGTTCTGGGAGCCTCTTGCTTCCCTTCCCCTGTTCTCTCCCCTGGTTCCCACCCGTGGCTACCTCACAGCTGGGGCCTCTTTCCTGAAATTCTAGGCCACAACACAAGAGCGGAGGTGTTTTTATATCGCGGTTCATTTCCTACAGTCACAGCTAAAACAAAAGCAGAGCTTTCAAAACTGCCAAAGCCCTTGGAAGCCACTGGGCTTCCTGCGGGGGCCCTCCACCTCCACTCCCGCCTCACCGCCCTTCCCCACCTCATCAGGATTGCCCCTTTCCCAGGGACAGTCAGCGTTCAGACTGACTGGAAGCAGAGGTCCAAGAGTTTATCGTGTCCTCGTGAGAGGCTCTTCATTCTGCTGCCCTACTAGCAGGGTGCTGCATGTCACAGAGTCAAGCACTTTCACCTGCCTCCCCTTGCCCTACATGGCCCCAGCGCCTCCCTCTTTAAAGACAGAGGAGACCAGTGGAGAGATCTCCAACTGTGGGAAGCAGAGCCACGCTGCACACCTGGAGGAGATGCTAAAACCGACCTTCCCTCCACCCATGCTTCCTAGCCCTCCCCTGTGAATTAGCAAAGGGTTACCTCCCCTGCCTCCTGGAGATGTGGTCTATTACAAAGCCCACCGCTGTGGAAAGAGCTGTCACTGTTTTTATTAAGAGCTCCTCTGCCCGCTAGCCCAGCATTCTGACCGTGTAGAATACCTACACCAGATGAAAACGGAGGACCGACCAAGAGCTGCAATAAATCAGTTTAGGGAGATGGGGGCAAAAGATCTATATTTGTGTCTGTTTATGTGTGGTGTGTGTGTGTGTGTGTGTGTGCGTGTGTGTGTGTGTGTTTGTGTGTGTGTGTGTGGTGTGTTGGGGACGTAAGGGGTGTTGGGTGTGTGTGGTGTGTCGGGGGAGTAGGAGATGTTGGTATGTGTGTGTGTGGTGTGTCGGGGGAGTAGGGAATGTTGGAGTGTGTCTGTCGTGTGTCAGGGAAGTAGGGGGTGTTGGTGTGTGTATGTGTGGTGTGTCAGGGGAGTGGGGAGTGTTGGTGTGTGTTTGTGGTGTGTTGGGGGATTAGGGGGTGTTGGTGTGTGTGTGTGTGGTGTGTGTGTTTGTGGAGAGGGAGGCTCTGATGGAAAGGACTCTGAGAGCTAAGGAGACAAAGCAGATGAACCCCTTTCTTCAGGCACTGCAGCCCCAGGGTTTTATTTCCTTGTAAGAATGGCAAGTTAGTGGCTCTTAGTGAACATCTCCTGTTTCTTCATTATTCAAAAGAGTCAAACAGATTCCTCAGGAACATCTCCTAAGAATAGAGGTGGAGAAAGCCATGCTTGAATTTAAGCCTCTGAAAACATTTGGCCAAATGTGGGATCCCCTGTGTGTTCAACGCTATAAATTTTCACATGATCTCACAGCTTTCCCAGGCTCCGCCGCTCCCCGTGTTCCTCACAGCTTCTACCTAAAAGGAGCAGTTCCCAGAAGCAGGTCTGCGCCTAATGGTGTCCTCAACAGCTGCCACTTGCTTAGTCTGGAAAGCATCCAAGTCCGCTCTCAGGGAGCATCGTGCTCACGCTTCCTCAAAGAGGAAGCATGTCCCAAACCACACAGCCAAGGTCTCCAGCCCAGGGGAGCTTATTCTCCACAGGACTTGTGGAGTGAGAGAAATTGTCAGCCCTCAAGCGACTGCAGTTAAACAACTGTGCAGATGTAGCTGAGGTTTGTACTTCTGTATGGAAATTGATTTCCACTCCCCTAGTCAGACTGTGTGCCTTCCGGGGACTCAGACAATCTTGGATTGTTCAGAAATTTCCCCAGCTGTATTTCCGTCTTCCTCTTCTCCCATTAGCCTTGCTCTTATATGGGAAAGAAGTCATTGGGTCAGAAATTTTGCCCATTCCCACAAACATGACTTCTTGAACCTTCCAAGAGGCAGGGAGGAAGCCAAATGCGATTACTCAGCCTCTCAGTTCGATCATGTGACTCATTGAGGCAGCTGAAGGTAGTGAGCATTCTGAACATAAATGTGCCTTTAAGGGTAGAGAAATTGGCTCAGCAGGTAAGCACCAAATTTGAATCCTCAAAGCCCTTGTAAAGCCAGGTATGGAAGCATTCCTTTATAATATCGACATTCTGAAACCAAGGTGGGAAATCGAGGAGGGAGACTCCCCAGAAGCTCACGGGTCAAGTTGACCTGACGCAGACAACAGTGAACAGAAGGAGACTCTGTCTCAGTGCAGTGGGAAGTGAGACAGACACACAGTATTGTCCTCTGGCCTTAGTGTGCACACAAACACATCATGGTATGCATACGAGCATTGTACATACACGCACATACACATTCCAAACCCTAGACATGTACAGGCATGTACATTCTACACACACACAAAGATAGATAGATAGATAGATAGATAGATAGATAGATAGATAGATAATAGGTGGGTAGATAGATAATAGATAGGTGGATAGATAGATAGATAGATAGATAGGTGGGTAGATAGATAATAGATAGGTGGATAGATAGATAATAGATAGGTGGATAGATAGAAAGATAGATAGATAATAGATAGGTGGATAGATAGATAATAAATAGGTGGGTAATAGATAATAGATGGGTGGATAGATAGATAGATAATAAATAGATGGATAGATAGATAATAGATGGGTGGATAGATAGATAATAGATAGGTGGATGGATAGATAGATAGATAGATAGATAGATAGATAGATAGATAATAGATAGGTGAGTAGATAGATAATACCTTCTGAGATGCTCCTGTTAAGTTGGTGGCTTTCGTGGAGAAAGGCTCACAAGGGGATTTTTATCAGCAACACCGCATCATGCATCAGCTTTGTCCACGTTGATGTCAGTCCCGCCTTCCCTCTCCCTGAATGTTTTCTGTTGTTCTGAACGCTGTGCAGTTTCACCTTTGTTCCAGCTGCCTGGTACTAGCTTTTAGGAGCCCATTCGGTGCCCACCAGGTAAGCAAGGCTTTTTCCTCATTGAAAACCATAGCCAAGCAATCTTGGGCAGTCAGTTCACTTCTCTGGGCCTACAATGCAGCAATTCTCAGTCTTGAGTATGCATTAACATCTCCCGGACACTTTAGAAAATGCTGGGACTCAGCACTAGCTCCCTTGGTGATGATCCTTTTGGCTCCTGAACGACCCTGGGCCTCCGTTTTTTGGAAGCCACAATTACCAACACTGCTCTAGGTCTTTCCAAATGGCCTTCTTAGACCAGTCTCTCCTGCTCAACTCTTTTAAATGAAGATGTTCAGTTCACCCCAAGCCTACTGCATCAGAATCTGTGTTTAGCCGAGGCTCCGGAAGGAGCTCATGCACATTACATAGAAGCAGCACAACTCTGTTCCCTTCCCTGTGGAATCTTAAAAGGGACAGAGAAGAAACTGCCCAGCCAGTGTATCTGTTGGCTGCTCTGTACCCTGCATATGTCAGCTGCTCTAATGTGATGGTCTGAAGAGGCTGGGGGGGGGGGGGGGGGTATAGTGCAAGAGTCACAGAAAATGGCTTTAGAAATTTCGTGATTTCATTTAACATCATAAATACTGTTTCCTCAAATATTCATAAGATGTGCCTTCCTTCTTCCTTCATGTTTTAACTTGATTTGGGATTCTGTAGTTGGCAGCTGCTTTGAGGAACTGTGTGAAATACCTGTTAGCAAAGGGTTGGGTAGACCTCAAGCTGGACTATTTGAGCTAGACAGACATTTGTCTGAAGGGACCAGCAAAGTGTGTGTGTGTGTGTGTGTGTGTGTGTGTGTGCGCGCGCGCCCTGCACATGCATTGCTGCCCCCATGATACAACGGCAGATCATTCCTCTGTGTTGTGAGGGCACATAGAAGCCCCAGAAACATCTCTGCAGACACAGCAGTGTGTGCTTGTCCAGTTCATAGACGTACTGCTTAAGCGTCTGTCCAGATGTCCCCTCCCTAAAGAAATACATTTCAAAACAACATTGGAAAGTCACGGGGTGGGGGGACCATCAGTTAAACCCAGAAACAAGGTTTAAAAAAAAAGCAAGGGGTATAGCTTCCTCAAGGCGAAAGGCAAATCACTTGTGGTCAGGCTCTTTTGAGCAATAAATACCCTCCTCTGAGAACATTTCAAGCACTTAGAGGATACACACTATTTCCAAGAGTAAAAGCATTCACTCTTGTACCTTTTCTTTTTCTCACCATGAAGCTATAAAAAAATCTGTGTTATTGTAAGATTTGATCTCTGCTGTCTATTCTATCCGAGAATAAGCCCTTGTCAATGAAGAGGCAGGAATGCTCTGGACAACAGGGCTTCTCTAAGAGAGATGCCTAGATGCGGGCAGGAAGACTGTACCAGGCTTGCTTTGGGGAAACGGGTATAGTCCTTTGAGACGATGGGGTGTTTTCTCTCATAATGCTCCGGAGTCCCCCCTCTCACTCTGTCTCCTCTTTCTTCTAGTAGATGGTTGTGAGGCCTCAGGTCACTAGAAGGTCTAGGAGTGTCCCAAATAGCAGCTGCATTGAACTGAGGCCTGACTAACCAGTTCTGTTCTAATCCCATGCAAATGGTGCATTGCAAAACATTATACGGTGAAATTTCAGATTTGAGGAGCAACAAAAAGCAACAGACCTAAGCAAAAGATACCCGTGCCCTGGGTCCAACAGCTTGTTCAAATTACATCCTTGCTGGCTCAGTTTGAACATTTTTATCAAAGTGGAAGATGAAACGTCTTTGCAGAATCTCTCTGTACATGGTTTTTATTGCTGACTTATTATCTCTGAGCCAGAGCGGGCTCAGCTGTTGGTCTCTTGCATGAGGCAATCAAAACGTGGCTGGATCTGCCTAGAGATCAGAACTTTAAACACTGTGGTTTACTGGTTTACAAACTCAAGATAGTTACATGGTTGTGTCCATTCATGGGGGAAGGGAGAGATGGGGGGATTTTTGGTGAGGTTTTCTTTTGCATGTTTCGAAATTTCTTGTAAACACAATCAGCTCGGTGGTTCTGACTGAGCTAACCAGTGATGAGTTTGGCGGTGAATGTTAGGGAGATTGCATGAGAAGCATTAGATGGGAGGGTCTCTGTGGACAACGAGGATGCTTTTCTCTTTGGCCACTGTGCATGTGAACCCTACCAGAAAGGCTCACCTGGTCCTCTGCGTATTTACAGGAAGTTTCTGGAAATCATTTTGAGGATTTTGCACATGACAGGAGTTTCCCCCGAGCCGTAGATGAGGGATTTGGGGATGAAATTGGACTGTGCATGAGGGATGGGAAAGGATTCCAGGCTCTTCATGTGCTTTATGAGTTAATATCTGTCTGCTTTCCCCTCTTAAGGCTGTGCTGAGCCAGGTAGACTTGTGAGCCTCAGCGGTTAGCTGTAAAGTATTCAGGGGCTCCTTGATTTTTGTCTATAACCTTTTTTCTACTTTATTTCCAACTTTGAAGTTTTAGTTAAAGATAATTTTTTACTCTTATTAGCTGTCTTCCAGATTTTGTATTAGATGTAGCCAAGGCCACAAACGTCATTGAAGACCAGCCGTGCACAAGCCCTGTGCACGCCTCCGCAGACCAGCCGTCCCAGGGTCCCCTGTCAGCCGTTAGACTGTGGGCAAAAGAATTTCAGGTCTTACCCGCTTGGGGAGAGCCAGCTGGAATAAGCCCATTGGCAGGGTCTCAGCAATTGCTGTTCCCAAAAGGAAGCTAAAATGTTGGTCTTTAGTTTACTGCTTGAATTCTCCGGTGATGTTGGAGCCAAACACAACAGTCGAAATGTGTTGTTAGATGACTTTGCAGTTTTCAGTGCACACTGGCTAGGACATTTTCGTCCCTGTAGAGACCCTAGGAATGAGATATAATCGGCTCTATTGTCTTACGCAGGAAACTCGAGTCCGTGGAAGCTCAGGTGATTCTCTGGGAATTCACAGTTGAAGGCCAGAAGTAGGATTCAAATCCTGATCTGTTTCAGAAGGCTCTCCATGGGGTAGCCAGTGGCCAGCCAGTGGTGGAACCCCTATGGCTGCAGAGAAGGAGAAAGCGGAAGTGGGAATCTGGAGGGAGAGAAAGAGCAGTCCGCAGAAGGTAGAGAGAAGAGAGGTCAGTGAAAGCAGAAATGAAGTCGCAACTTTGAGTCAGGGCCCATAGCAAATGTCCATCCCCCCCCCCTTGCCTCCTTACAATGCCTTTATCAAGGTCAGCTGAAGGACAGTAGAGGGTGTCTCCCATCACCTCATCTAAGTGTTTTTATTACCTAGAGTGGAATGGGCAGAGGGTAAATAGAGGGTTTCGCAGCCCAGTTGTCTGCCATAGCTGACTCTGTCCCTGTGCTGTGAAAGTGGTCACATAGAATCCATGAACAAATGCGTGCAGCCATGCTCTCGTAAAAATTAGAAAGTGGCATCCAGCTGGAGACCACGCTTGGCTCACCCCTGCCTTGGGAGGACAACTTCTACTTGAGGCAGCACGTTCTGTCCCTGGGGAGCATGAGAAAGCACCAGCACCCATCCCTCTTCAGCCACCATGACTTCTTAAGGCAAGGTACAGAATGGGTTTTCAAAGCCTGCCACAAAAACAGGGTGTGAGAGTGTAGGGATGGCCTCTTCTCCAGCACCTAAGTCGGTGTTTCTCTCAGCCGGGCCTCAGGAACCACATTCACCCCAGCTTGTCAAAGACCACTTATCAAGCCCCACTCTGGTCCCACCCTGTCGGATCCTCCAGGAGAGAGACTTGGGATCTGGTGGCCTTAAGTTTGAGAACCCCGAGTCTGTGTTTTCAGAACAAGTGCTCAGACCTGCACATTCACCTGAGGTTTTCTCGTGAGCGCACCAGGCAGAGTGCTCTAGGCTCTGGAATCTGGAGTCAGCAAAGGATCTAGCATCATAAATTCTCCCCACACCTACATTTCACTTTCTACTCATCTCCCTAGCTTTGAGGAGGCCACCATTTAAAGGGATAGTATTGGGCCGGGTGAGATGGCTAGTGGGTAAAGGTGCTTGCTGCTAAGTCTAATGACAAACTTTTATTACAAAAACCCACATGGTCTGAAGGAAGGAATCAACTCCTGCAGGTTGTCCTCTGACCTCTATGTACGCTGTGGCATGTGACGTCTGCACAGTCTAATCCCTAGTTCTTGATTCAGACAACTACTCCTGTGCCAATTGAGATGACAGCTAGTCATAATCTCAAAAGGTATACAAGACTCCACTGTCTCCTCCTTACCCAAACCTGGATGCTTCTTCCCTCTGAGAGATGATAAAGTCATAAAGGAAAGAACGGGGACCCAGAAGGAAGAGCCTGCTTAGACAAGAAGACAGGCAAGACATTATCATCCAAAGCAGAAGGAGTTTGAACTGGGTCTCATGCAAGGTGCTCAGTCCATAAACTCTCACGCGTGAAGGAGGAATGAACTGTGAATCTGCCAGGATATTTTTCTAGGAGCTTCCGAGACATAGTGGGTGGCACACCCTGATATATGTCACCTGTCAAGAGGTAGTACCAATTACAATCACAAATGTGTCCACACAGGACTAGATACCTTTATGAATAACGTACATAATTTGTTCCTTGACAAACTGCAAGGCTTTGGGGGCAGATTTATGGTCCTTAGGTTTGACATCAAAGAGGATAAATATTGGGCATAAAATATACCTTAGAACCTCTTTCAGAATCCCCTGTGCTGAAGGGCATAGCTGTGGTGATTACTGAGTTCTTGTGAGTTCACAACCAGAAAACAACCCAAGAAGCCTATTGGGTCATACTATGTAGATCTTGAGTGGGAATCTTATAGAAACTCTCCAGTTACTTGGACGAAAACTGGCATCATCTGTGATGTTGTCTCTTTGCTGTCTTCCTGTCTCCCTCGGAGACTCAGGTTCTTTGATGCCATGCTTTTTTCTTCCTTTCACTTTTGGTTCATCTGTAGGTTTGATGGTGGGGAAAGGAGGAGCAGAGAGAGGTTTGGCAACCCTAACCTGGACAGAGCTGCAGGAAGCATTGTTATTATTATTATTATATTTTCTCATTTAGATTAAATATTTTATTAATAGAATTCTCTAAAACAGTAGTTTTCAACCTTGTGGGTCACAACCCCTTGTGAGGTCACATGTCACATATCCTTTATATCAGATACTTACATTACAATTCATAACAGCAGCAAAATTACAGTTATGGAGCAACAGCGACATAATTTTATGGTTGGGGTCAACACAACATGAACTGTATTAAAGGGTCGCAGCATTAGGAAGGCGGAGATCACCGTTCTAAAGCCTTGACCTTTCTGAAGCATGCACTAGTAGATGCTGTGGAAACCTGAGGAGGATCAAATGAGCCTTCACACATCAGAACTTCAGGGACTGAACTGCCTGGGAGCCCAGTGAGAGGCAGGGCACCCTGCTGTTTTCCTCCAGCCTTGATAAACTCCCAAGTCCCCAAACATTAGCCCAAACTGCCTTTCTCAGGACAACATGACTGCTTTGGGACATGGCTGTTAAAATATGAGGCTTGTGGGTGTGAGCCAGCTCAAGCTCTGCTGGCCCGCAGATGTCCTTTGATCCTCTCCAACGCTGATGGCCCCCAAAGACCATCCTGCCCCTACGGATGCCGGTGACGGCTCATGTTTCTTCCCGTGATCAAGGCAGTTGCTTTTGAGCCCTGTAGTCTCTCGTGAGCCCAAGTCTGGGTCTTGTCTAGGCCGTGCATTACTTCCCAGTTTAAAAACTGCAGAGTCTCACTGGAACGAACTGAAACACATTTGTCCATAGACAAATGTTGGGTATGTTACTCTACCAGAATGGAAAGTTTCCAGAAACAGGAATGAGGGGGACTTCTACGAAGAATAGATTATAGCATATCTATTTTCTCTGCACTGAAAATCTGGAAAGCAAGGAAAATAGATTTAAGCATGTTTCAGGGAAGTTGAAAAATCTAAAATACTGCTTAGTGTTTTATTATTATTACAGTCTAAGATTTCATCCCCTTAAGGTTTAAAACTAAAACCCAGAGTATGAATAAGTGGGATCATCAATAGGCAATCATCAATGGGGGTCGGCGTCTTTTAAATCTGATGGTTTCTGGGTTAAATAAAGGCTTGTAGAAAGAGATTCATAAAGGATGGTCTTCTGGGAGCTATGGAAGGGAGATAAATGTCTGTCATGGCAGAGGTGCCATCATGAGGCAGAAAGAATTGCTGTACTATTCACACACAGATCTCCATCCACCTTCCTCAGGATCTCTGGGTCTCTGAACATGTCTCCTCAGTGGTCACAGGGAGTAGAGGCCAGCTCTTCAGATAGGTTCACATGAAAGTCCTGACCCATACAGGAAGAGATCTTAACATCTCAGTGCCTTAATGTCTTGTCTGTAACGTGCAATATATAACACTCCATAAAGTACCTTGTCTAAATTCACATCCTAGCTGGGAACTGGAGAGAGGGAGGACTCGAACCTGGTGACTCTAGTTGCAAAGACTGCATTTAATCCGTGCTATACTAGGAGACGATCAGTGGTAGCGCTATCTAATGAGAAATAGACGGTATAAACGCCAACAGACCTCATGGCTGGGCCCGGTGCACAGCGAGGCCTCTGTAGGTGTTCAGTCCTATTTTTTCTTCCTTTTGCGTATGATATCATCACTCTCCTCAAACTCTTGATGCTTTCTGGGACCTCGAGGGCATGAGGTAAGTATGGGTGAAGATGCTGCTGAGGCCATTTAGGCGTCTGTGATTGTTGCTGCTGTATCTTTTCACTTCCTTGTTCATTGTCTCGGCATTGTGCTGGATTTACCTTCATCACAATTGAGCTTCTTCAGTGACAAAAAAAAAAAACAGTTTTGAAAGCAGAAATCTGTCTTTGATGGTAGCTCTCACTTTGGGGCTAGAGACTTCCATGCTCACCACAACTTCCTTGGGGGAAATTCTGTCCAGAGCTTCCTTATCTTCCTTTAGTTTGGGCTAAGAGCAAGTGTAGACCTCACAGTAAGTATTATCTCCCCTAACTTCTCACTGATCCACCCCACAACATCACACTAGTTCCCAATTTCGAACCCTTAACCACTTTGTGCTGCCCAAATGCACAGGGCCATGCTGCTAACCACAGGAGTATTGTAGACCTACGAGAGGCCACACCTTAAAGAAAAGGGACTCTCCTTCAGAAGTCAGTGACTGTCAGTCTCCTCAGCTAGGGAGGGGCTAGGGAGACCTCCCTGGCCCTGCAAGAATGCCATCTGGCTTGGTCTTGCTTGGGTCTTGTGCAGTTTTGCGAGTGCGGGGGTCATTCACCATAGTTTCCTTCAGTCGCGTTCATGGGGACAGGAGGTAGAGTGGCCAATACATCTCATCAGCTTTAGAAACCTGGGGTAAAACTATGTGAGATACCTCAAGAGGAACGCCACCATGGTTGACTTCCATGCTGGATGTTTGTGGCTGACTCAGAGACTGTGTCACAGTGGGAGATGCTTCATGTATTAAAAATGTTTTGAGCCTAATGTTTAGTAGCTAGCCTTCTTTTTGCAATTTCTCTCAGCTGGAACGAGAAGCGTGGTCACGGCTTCCCTTGTGAGCCGGGCATTGCCCTCCCACCACTGGTCCCTCTGCATCAGTTAGTTAAATGCTGTTGCCATGGGTACCATGTGAAAGAGGATTATTTTAGGGTTTTCTTTCCAAATCACTCCCTTCCTAACACTCACTGTCATTCATGGAGACACACAATGTAACTTATATCCCTGACAACTCACTGGGGGCCTTCATAGTCAGACGGGGCTATAGCTTTAAGGAATTTATCACTAGAGGGAAAGAAGGTGGCATGAGAATATTTGGTAACCTAGGGTCATTGTGTCCCTGGAATTCTGAGAACCACAAATGCATGAAAAGAGATCAAGAGCGATGCCCTTCGTGGGTCAAAATAATAAAATAAAAGTGAGCAAGGATGCAGTGAAAGATCTTTTGATGATGGAGATGATAATTTATTTAGCCTCTTGAGTACCAAGGGGTATAAAGGATGAGAAAAGTTTCATTTTCTACATCTTGATATAGATATCCTCCCAGTGGTATTTCGATGTCAGGAAGGTAAAGAGTTAGTCAGTGGCAGCTGACTAACTGCCACTGAGAGAAATGAGTCATCCTGTACAGAAACCTAGAACGCATACAAATACTCAAATTTGGGGTGGATGATGGCTTTGCTTAAATTTTGATATAGTCACTCACTATTGGAAGATAATCCACCCGAGCATATAGGTTGCTTCCACTCTGTGCAATTCTTTGAATACCAACAAATTAAGTACATCTCTTAACTGCCAGAGAATTGGAATTTAAAAATAAAAACCCACAGGGAAGCAGAGGCTCTAAGTGGAGATCATTTCTACTTCTACATCTTGGCTACTGCAAACTGAAAGACAAAGTTCTCAAGAATTTCTGTGTTTTCATTTGAGGCAGAATCCCGTGTAGCGCAGGCTTTGAATTCTTTGTATAGATGAAGATTACCTTGAACTTCTGAGTCTCTTTCCCCAACATCAACCAGGCACTACCATGCTAGTTCATGTGTTGTGATGGATGGGTGGGGGATTGAACTCAGGGCTTTGTGCGTGCTATGCAGGAAGCGCCCTACCAACTGAGCTTCCTCCCCAGCCCTCAGTCTTCCTTTAAAAAGCATAAAATTCCATTTGTCTTGAGCATATCCAAGAACATACATGAGCTATGATAGATAGCCACATACATGTAACATATCCAAATATGTGGGTCATTGTGTATGAGCCAAAGAATAGTTCAATGTAACTATGACTTTTTACAGTACCTCATTACAGACATTCTGAGTCAAAGTCTTCCTTCATCGATGTCTCAGGTGATGCTTCTCATTTAAATGGTAGACACAATACCCTAAAACATGAGAGAACACACTCAACAACTTGTGTGCGTTTAGTTCCAGTAACTGGGAGTACATAGGGTTTTTTTTAAAAAAAAAAAAATTTTTTTGTATTTTTTTTAAATGCTATTTTCTCATATTACACACCTATCCCAGTTCCTAGTCCCTCCCCTCCTCCTGCTCCCCCAGCTTCCCCACACCCGGCCCCCATCCACAACTCAGAGACAGTAAGGCTTCTAATAGGAAGTCAACAAAGTCTGACACTTCAGTTTAAGGCAGGACCAAGGCCCTCCCCCCTATGTTTAGACTGAGTAAGGTATTCCTCCAAAAAGAATGGGCTCCAAAAAGCCAATTCATGTACCAGGGATAAATCCTGGTCCCACTGCCAGTGGTCCCACAGACTGCCCAAGGCACACAGCATTTACCCATATTCAAAGGGCCTGGTCTGATCCTGTGCGGGTTCCCCACTGTCAGTCCAGAGTCTATGAGCTCCCATTAGCTCAGGTCAACTGTTTCTGTGGGTTTCCCCATCATGGTCTTGACCCCTTTGCTCATATTATTGCTCCTCCTCTCTTGGACTGGACTCTGGAAGCTCAGCCCAGTGCTTAGCTGTGGATCTCTGCATCTGCTTCCTTCATTTGATAGATGAAAGTTCTATGATGACCATTAAGGTAGTCATCAATCTGGTTACAGGGGAAGGCCAGTTCAGGCCCCCTCTCCACTACTGCTTAGGGTCTTAGCTGCAGTCATCCTTGAGGATTCCAGGGAATTTCCCTGGTGCCAGGTTTCAGGCTAGCCCCCCAATAGCTCCTACAATCAAGATATCTCCTTCCTTGCTCTTCTCTGTCCTTCCCCATCTCAATCATACCATTTCCTCATGTTCTCCTCCTCCCTCCCCCTACCCTTCCGCCCAACGTGAGACACCGTTGACACTGTTGAGGGAAGAAATTTGTCATCACTATTGAAAGATATTCCGAAGTCTTAAACCTCACGACCTATCATTGACAGCTCAATTGGAACTAGAGTCTTTGCCAATATAGCTGTACCAAGATGAAGTTATACTGGAGCAGACTCGACCCTAAATCCAACCACTAGCATACCAACAGCAACAAGAGACTCTAGACCTGGACACACAGAGACCTGGACACACAAATGAGAACACCAGGTGAGACTGGAGGCAGAGATGCAACTGCACATCAAAAAGGATGCCAAGGATTGGCTCGCACAACCTGACTGGGAAACAGCTCATTCCTCGGAACCCACAAATAGCTCAGCTGGCTACCAATTAACTTGAAAGAATGCATGATTGTTAATTCTGTCACCAGTGTTGGATTGGGGATATGGCTAAGGTGATACAGAGTTTGCTTTTCACACATGAAGATCTGAGTTAATATTCAGAATCCACCTAAAAAAAAAAAAAGCCAGTATTCTTAGTAGACACTTGTAATCCCAGCACTAGGAAGGCAGAGACAGTTGGCTCCCTAGGGCACTGTGGCACAGGTTAACTGGCCAATGAGAGACCCTCACATATACAAACACGCACACATGCATACACTAACACGCGTGCCTGCACACACGCACACAGTGGCAAATACACTAAGTTAGTCACCAGGGCAGTGCTGTTCCCACAGCCATCCCCTGCGTCTTCGCCAAATGACCCTCGATTCTGGACACACCACCAGCTCCTGGCTCAGTGTTTTGAAGAACAGCCGTCTCGGTGTGCAACTGAGTCTTGCCTGCCGCTCCCCTGGAGAAGTTTTAAGGTGCTGCATCCATCACGTGATGGCCAATGTCACTCTGAAGTGTGAAAGTTCTAGAAATTAAACTTGGAAACACACCTGAAAAATCTCCTGCCCTGCCAGAACTGATTTAAAAGTGGGTACGGCAGAGGAGAAAGCAACGCAGGAGTGATCGCTGTCACTTCCCCCCGGATTCTGCCTCCCCAATGTGGCCACGGGGCGTCTGTCACTCAGAAGTCATCTACTTAGAGGGCAGGCAAGGGAAGGTCATTTTGGTTTTTATTGATTCTCTGACTCTGGCATTACTCATAAGGATTTACGGTACTTAACCCACCAGGAGAAGCCGTGAACTATAAATGGCTTCCCATTTGCCAGGAAAAGTCTGCATTTCCTAAGCGACACGGGCTCTGTGGTCTCCTCCACAGCTGTCTCTAATAAAGGCTTGTGACCCCGGCCTCCGCACAGAGGACATGGCCTCTCTTCATGGAGCTGAACCCCTCCCTTGGTTCCAATTCAGCACGAGGTTATTTAGCTGACTAAGTGGGGTGATGCACGTTCGCACGGGGAGCTATGAAAAGCCGAGCTAGTGGGTCACTGGATCGGTCAGTATCCTCCACCACGAAATCTGGAAACAGGGAAATATGAGGGTTGAAGGGTGTGAAATAAGGAAAATAAAAAGTGAGGGTAGGATCTGCCGACTTGTGAGGGTTCTCCTGAGGGATTCAGGGGCCCTCGACACGACAGAGGGGAGAGGCGTCTTTGGTGAGGAGTAAGTGAACGGGTGAGTGTTGAGAGTTTGCCTGTAAATAGAACATTACATCATTCTCCTAACTGAAAGTTTTGTCTCCAGACTAGAATGAGGGAAGTTTTAAATACCTGGCTGATGCTTACAGATGGTGTTCTAGAAGCAACCGTTTGTGAAGCCAGGGCTCAAACAGACCCTGAGGCCAAATGAGTTTTTCTTTTAAAAAATCAACACTATTGATCCCATCATTACTTAAAATGTAGATATTTTATTCAGTACAGATTTTGTATGCATTTATTTTGAGATATTGTAAAGATTGCATGAAGATGGTGTTTATCTTGCTTTATTGAATGCTAGGCCACGGTCACCCTTCGCCAGCCTTCACGGAAACTTTATCCCTGAAACAACTGCCTCACTGACTTCCCCCTCTAGAAACCTTCAAAACAAAACAAAATACCCAAACAAGCAAACTTCGTTACGAGGAAATGTGAAGATTCAGGTTTTAATTTAAGTGAACTTTTTGATGGTGAGGTCTGTCCGAAGTAGGGACTCCAAATGAGCCCAGCACGGAGCAAGGTTCTCTGTGACAAGGTCTTGCTATCAGGCAAATGGTTTTCAGTTTGGACTTTCCATTTCCCAGAAGTCTTGTGATTTAAATGTGCTGGCTTGCCGGGTGGGACACATAACAACCACCCCACAGCGTCATGCCACAGGGACTGTCATTAAGGACTTCATGTGTCGGGCCAGGAACGCAAGAGGAGTCAGGGGTGCGTGGCCACAAGCACAGCTCCCTCTTAGGATCTCCCTAGCCCACCGCTATAGAGTGCTCCGGCTTCACATTGCTTTTAGCTTTCGGCCATTTACAAAGCCAACCATTATTGACCCCTTTCTTGTCTATGTGCCTTGTCATTAATATGCAAGACTTTGACTGCTTGGATTGAGATGGCAAGCCAACTCTGCAGTGCTCACAAGTAATCCTAACAACCCAGCAGTTGGAGTAGGATGGTTGTGAGTTCAAGGCCAGCCTCTACCCTCCACCCCCAAACAATTATGCTTTCAAACTGTCTGTCACAGAAGCATGGGTATCTTCCAGGCACTTCCTCAGTGAATTCTGAAATCTCTCGTGAATTCAGTAATCAATCCATGAACTAAGGAAGTTCCTCTGCCCGTGTGTTTCTCATTGTCTAACCAAATTGATTCCTATTTTATCTTGAACTCCCAGAACATTCCAAGGAATTTCCTTTTTTGGAAAAGTATGAGATCCTAGCAGTCAAACTAGGTTAGGATGTGAAAATTAAATATTCTGAAATTGGTACTAACATCATTGCATTTATAGAAAGCAAATATATTTATAGAACCTCAGACATTTAAAGACAATAATAAAATTCACCCCGTTTCTTAATTTAGAAACTGCTAGTGAAAAGCTCTTGGTAAACTGCCAACTTGAAACATCCAAGAAGAACTCTGCCGATCCACCGTTTCCATCTTTCTTCACCTAACTCCAAGTATAGAGGTTATTTTCTCCTCATGGTATTTAATACATGACTGTGCTTTCCACTGTAAGAAAATGATAAAAAATAATAGTAATAATTTTTTTTTAAAAAAAAAAACTGTTTTGAAGAGTGGGGAAGGAAGCAGTACTTGCTCTACAGAAGAATTGAATTTAAATAGCAAGCTCCCTGGGAGTACTTAAAATATGACTCAATTTACGAAAACGTTACTGGTGCACAGCCGAGAACATCCTGTTCACCCACTGTTACGCAGGGCTTCTGAGCTCTGCACTCTGAAAGAGCGTGCCCATTGCAAAGCGACCGTCCTTCCGAGGAAGGGATGCAGTGCCATCCACATGCTTAGTGGGAGACATATGCAGCCAAGTTCTCCTGCGATTTAGACAGACAGGGTCTCTGGAGACTACGGGTTGCTGTGGAAAGCTGTCCAGTTGTCTTGGCAACATTTACATATGAAGGTTGGCTCCTGCCTGCGCAGGACACAGTGTGGCTTTTGTCTGTTATTTTCCTAAAAGGTACTTTGGTGTCCTAAGGATTCTTTTCTAACAGAGCAGTGCAAAGCAGCTGACCGCCTCGCTGGTCTGAAGACTAGCATTTGAAATGAGTGTGTCATCTGAACCCAGCTGTCTCTGGAGAATCGAGGGCCGTGCGTCTCATGCCTTCGCCCTCCTTCTGGCTTTGCTGGCTACCCTAGACTTTCCTTGGCTTGTCATGGCCTACGTTAGTTACCCCACCATTGTCAAAGGTTTCTCCCTGTCTTTCTGGGAGAGTCAACTATGTCCTCTTAGCTTATAAATGTGGTATTTCAGATTGAACCCCAGGCCTGGGAAAAGCTAGGCAAGTGCTCTACCACTGAGCTATGTCTCCAGCTAGCTGGTCTTCTTCTAAAGGCAAGGGTCAAGTTGTATTAAAAGCCTGCCCGACTAGAGTAGGACCCTTCTGAAATAATTACATCTCCAAAAGACCTTGTCGCCAGACAAAGATGCATATGCAGTAGTCCCGGAAACTGGAGCCTCCTCGTGTCTCTCTAGAGGATACAGTTCAACTCACCATGGACATTTGTCAAGGGAGAAATTGCTGAGGAAGTGCTAGCCCTTCGTTGAATCTCCTCTGCTTTCTGATGTCCCGCTCATGGGGATCTGTGTGCTGAAGCTTCATGTCCAACAAATGTGTCAATCATGAGTGCAGGAGGGGAGCATGGGAAGAGGGAAAAGGATGGATGACAGAGCATGCGGGACAGAGAGACGCTAAAGCTAAACGACATCGCAGCTGTGATTTGATGTCTCTCTTTTCACCAGAGAAGATCTATGCTGGTCTCCGCAGGGCCTTGGCCACTGTACCTCCATAGCCTTGTGCCTGACTCTTAGTCATAGTGTACCACTTCTCTGGTGTTTACCTCAAAAGCCACTTCTCTCAAGAGACCTTCCTTAGTCACAGGTAAGTAGCAGCTTCTAGGCATTTAAATCAAGTGGCGCACATGTTGTCACAGTCTGGAGAGCACGCCTCGTGAATCTATCTTTATCACTCAGTATCTCATAAAATTTCCTCAAGTCCGAGGCAAGAGGTCTCTCAGCCATTTCTCCGTGTAAGCTGCAGTAGTGGCTCTGTTTCCTGCTATACTTAGCGCTAAACAGAAAGCCCTGCTCTTCATAGAAAAAGTACGTGTGTCAAAAACTTCCTCCCCTTTCATATCTTCAAAAGCTGTGGTCTCTTCAAATTCATACAACTGATGGCAGGGTCTCTTTATGCTACCCCCACCACCATCCCACGTCCCACCCCAAACCCACAGACAATTTCTCTCTTGCAGGGTTTTTCACTCTTGGCCACACATTATAATCAACCACCTGGGACTTCTAAAAAAGAATTCACATGCTCAGGTTATGTTCCAGATGGAATAACTTCATCCATGTATCTAGGTCCAGACTTGGTATTTTTACAGGTCCTCAATGGTCCTGGGATGAACCGAGCCAGGGGCAAGAAGCAGGGCATGGCCTGCTCCTCAGCACGGGAAACACAGTGGTCATGACACTCTAATCTCAGCATTCGGGAAATAGAGGCAGAAGGATTGTGGAAAGTTCAAGGCCAACCTGAGCTACTTAGCAAGTTCCAGGCCAGTCAGGACTACATTGCAAGACCCTGTGTTATAAAAAGAAAATTAAACAAACAAATAAAACAAACACACACACACAAACAGTCATAGCATAGAACAGGGGCTCACTCCACTGGGCCTACATACTCACGTCTGTAGCACATCTTGGATCCTGCTGTAAGGCAAGAGAATTGTCCCCTGAATTGTAGCACTTTCGTCAAAAGACTCACTTAAAATACATGTGTGATATCTGTGGTGTATAAATGTGGTGCATTCGATATCACAGATATATGCATATCAATGTAAATGCATAGGTGTTCCTGGAAGGAGTGATCTACTCAGCTCCTCGCTCTAGAAAGAATGAAAGAAAATCCCTCTATGGAAGTGTCTGGAAGAAGGAGTGGTACACAGAGGCTGGGGCATCTTCCAGGGCCCTCTGGGATGCTAAAAGGCACACCAGAAAAAGCTGGTATCTCAGCAGAACGTGAAGAGGAGCAGGGAGGATACAGGAAAGGGAGCGAGCAGTGAGAGAGACATCCATAGATCAACCTCACCCTCTCAGGCACAGGGCTGACCTTGCCCATTCACCAAGCCATGTTGGGGAGGCAGACAGGAGGCTCACGGGGCAGCCAGATGAACCAAACTGGTTCACTCCTGGTCTAATGAAGAGATCCTGTCTCAAAAGAAGAAAGTGATGGATGAGAACATCCATCCTTGACCTCTGGGCTATATAGATACACAAACATATGTGCACGCATGTGCACACACACACACACAAATGTGCACGCAAGCACCTACATGCATGCAAGCACGTGCTGCAGTCTTCATAGGGGAAGGGAACTTTTGTTCAGGAATAGAGAGAATAAACGTTTCAGATATGGAGCATATATGTTTCAGTGCCAACTGCACTTCCTGCACCCTGAAAGCACCTACCCTCTGCACCCTGGACACACCAGCATTTCATGTACCCTCAATGCATTTCCACAAGGATCCCCCACAGAAAAGGTTAGCAGCATCTACTCAAAGCCAAAACACCACGGAGAAAACTAAAGGGAGGGAGCCCATAAAAATAAAGTTACGATAAAAAGTTTATGGATGGCAACTCCCCCCCCCCCCCCCCGAGCTTCCATGAAGAGCTGCATGGGGACAAAGGACCACGGCGATCTCTCTATACTTCCCTAACTAATGAGGGTTTCTGCAAACCCAGCGTGCTGCAGTGAATCCTCAGGAGGCTGTGACTCACAAAGCTGCCCCACATCACGCTGATTCGGAGACAGCAGCCTCTGGAGCGCGAGAAACTTCGCTGGGAACACCAAGCTACAAGAAAGAATCGGCGTGACGGGAGGCTCCAGAGAGTTGAGATGGCACATCTGGGCCTGTGATTGTACCCCAGATTCACTCAACCACAATCCCCCAGGGGAGACTGCCTCCTTATCCCCCAAAGCCAAGAGGAATAGTAATCAGGCCTCGCCTGAATAGGGAAATCTGCTCAATTGCCAAAAGCCCCAAAAGAATGCAAATCTGTGGCTAGGTCATGGGTCTGATCTGCCCTCTGTGACCTTAGCCCACCACCCTAACTCTCTCTGTCTCAGATTTAAATGAAAATAACCAGACATGAGACAGTGACAGGCAGTAACGAGGGGAATCGGATCCTTGTAGCATATCCTCATGGATTTCCCTGATGGGTTTGAGTCAGCACTGGATGGCTCAGAGACATTCCAGACGATTTCGGGGAGGCAAGGGCAGACGGTGATTAAACCACACAGTCAGGAAGGCTTGGAAGCAGAGAACAAAGGGCAAGGGAAGGAGAAGAAAAGAAACCTAGACAGAAAGCAAGACAGAGAGGTGGGAAGCAGGTTCAGCTGTGGCAGGCCGGAGTTTTCTAGCATGCTATGCACAGGCCTTCCGTACTCTTCCATGTTACAGACACTCCTCAGAAGTGGCATATGCAAATCAGCAAGGCAGAAGAATGGCATATGGGCTGTGTTCAGCTGGTCTTGGGGCAGCTTGAGCCTCAAGGCTAAGGAGATATGCGTCTGGTAACGCCGGCGGGAATGGGAGTAGGCTCTCCTAGGGATACCTGGGTCGCTCCCTCCACTCCACATGCTGAGATGTTTCGCGGGGCCACTCAGCAGCAGGATTGTGTTGTATAGGACAGCATGAAGCTAGGAAGCCAGCACTAACCTGAATCTGCACAGATGGGGCTGGTGGTGGCTTCTCTGCACCCCTCAAGAGAGCCATTCTCCCTTGTCACCAGCATGCTCCACCCTGAAAGCCTGGTGAGTCAAAGTGTATCCAAGACCCCTAGGGCTCTAGTTAGTCTTAGCCAGTGGAGGCATCACAGACGCTGGGAGAGAACAAAGTTTCCTCCCATGAGGTTGTAGCAGATTGGCCGAGCCCAAGGGAAAGCCAGTTCCCCTCCAAGTCTGTCCAGGGCTCTTTTTCTCCTCCTGTTCTCCATCCACAAAGGCTCAAATCCCCACTATGACTAACCGTCTTTTCAAGTCAGGTACTCGTCTCGGATGAGCAGGTGGAACCACCATGTCAGTCACCTTCCACAGCCAGTTGGCCTGACCCTCAAGCCCAGGAGATATCAACGGTAAAGCCCCATCTCGTGATTCCAGCAGGGCTAAGCTACTTTGGCATCATCTGTACTTAGAAATCTCCCCTTCAGGTCGAACCTGACCCCAGAGGCTAACAGGGGTCTTCAGAGCCTGGAAGTATCTGCTCAGAACCCCCATGACCCTAGGCTGAGAGAGGTGCAAGCTCATAATTTAGGACTCATCAGCTCACAGTTTGTAAGGATCATGGGTGGTCTCTAAAGCACACCGAATGATGCCGTCAGTGGTGGCGTTCAGGTCGGGAGAGTTGATTTCCTGTCTCAGTGCTCCGGAGACAGAGGCAGACATAAGTTACCAAGAAGAGGAAGGAGAGAGGTTGGAGTTTGTCCCTGAGAACCTTGCAGCCACAAAGCATGACATCCTGGGCCTGAGGCTCCTGCATTGTAGCCTGGGAGCCAGCGCAACCAGTTGTTCAGGCAGCTGTGCAGCCTCTGCCTGGAGACCTTCAACATCGCAAACCCTGGTTTTACATTTCAATGTCTGCCACATTGTGAGTGTTTGTAACGTGAGATTGCTTTGTCCTCCCTCATCCCCAGACCCTCAAGAAAATGAGATGTTGCTCCTCTGTTGGGGATTTAGGAGGGAAGAGAAAACAATCCAGATCTGGGTCAGAGTGCAGTGAGGCCTCTGTGCTGATTAACACGGTCCAGGGGAAGGAAGGAAGGAGAAGGCGAGTGTGAGGAGCATATGCATCCCTTTCTGCGCGGCACCATCGCGAATTCAGTGTGAATCGCTTATCCCTTCAGCCTGGAACAATGCACACCACAGACTGAAAACTAAAGCTCCAGAAATCACCAATGCCAAGAGTTCAGCCCGTCACCTGAGAGCAGTAATTAAACTTCTCGGGCCGTTAGTTAGCATAGGCCTCAGCCCTCCGTTTCTGTAGGTCCATAGCCACATACTCCACCAACCATGGAGCAAAACTCTTTATTTCTAAAAAATTTTAAAAAAAAGATTGTTCTGAACATATGAGGACTTTTCCAGATGGCATCCGTCAGTGTAACAACCATGTACACAGGGTTCATATTGGGTGCTGAATACTACACCACCTTGAGCTGACTTCAAACCTGTGGAAGGGGCCGGCGTGGCTGCTGGACTGCTCAATGGGTGTGGTAGCCCAGGCCTGAAATCCCAGCCCTTAGAACAAGGAAGAAGAAGCTCCAGATGTTCAAGGCCATCCTCCACGACACAGCAATTGAAGGATTTTATCCCTGTTTGCCCTTCTGCCTCATCACTTCCCACTAGTACATGGAACAGTAAGACGTAAGGATGCATGACAGATCCCAACCTGGCCCACTTCCCAGCTTCCTGCAGGATCTTCACCTGTGAAGAGGGAAACAGGAAGGACATCTCTCCTAGGGTGGTAAATACTTGTTGGTAGTGGCGAAGACTTGAGCAGGCGGGGAGTGCATACGAGGGGAGCGGGGTTCTATGAAGTCGAGTCTAACTAAGGTAGAAGGGGAACTGTCAAGCTGACAGTTCGTGCTAAGTCTGAATAGCACACTGCGTATCTCCCTGCCCATCACTGCCAACCAGACCACTGCCCACCTGGTTTCGCTTTCCTGGAGCTATTCTCTTTTCGTCCCCTCCTGGGCTATTCTCTCACCTACAAAAGAAAGGCTACTATGCTCACTACACCTAACCAAATCTTACCAGATCTGCTAGGACCCACCAACTGCTTTAGAAATGGTCCGACTTCTCGAATCAAGGCTCTTATTTTCCAATTACTGCAAAATACTTTCCAGCCTGCCCAGAGTGGGATCTATCCACATGAGACTTTGAATATGAAGCTCACCTTGTTAGGATTGCCTTGACCCATCTGTTCTTCCACCGTGCACTCTTTCCTAGCCGATTCTTCAAGATTTAACTAAGATGACCCCAGTCCATACTCCCACACAAAGCAGCTCTGTCATCAAGGTCCAGTTTAAATAGCACTCCTGCAGGAACTGTTCACCAAACCCTAGCATCCCTGGGGACACAGGATACCTAGCTCTTAGACACTTGCTGCTTCTCACCTACCAGGAGCTATGTGCATGGTCTTTAAGACACCATGTGAGCACATATGTCTATAATCCTGTAATTAAAGGTACCCTTTAAGGGTTCAGCCAACTGAATGCGCCCAGACCTGACAGATGCCACCCCTCGCTCCTGCTCCTTTTCCAGAAATGGATTGGTTGACTAGTTATATAGTTACAACTCCTAGATATTACCATGTGCCTCTTTTTGTATGCTTCCTACCTTACTTTGAATTAAGTGCCCTATCTTTCCCCATTTTCTCTCGTTTTAACTGGCCACATAGAGAAATCAGTGGTGCCTGTTGGGGAAACAACCACAACAGCCATGACCCCTCCCCATGCAGCTCCTGCCTTCTCCCCAGTTCTTACCAGTTTTACCTCATACCTCTGTTTTGCTGTATACGCCTCCCCACGAGAAAAAGCTCCTTGAAGGCAGAGACAATGTGCCTTCTGTCTTTATACCCCCGACGCCTGATGAAGTGCCTCATATAGAAACAAGGCTTAGTGGGTGATAATTAACAAAATGCATGGCCATGCGGCCATCCCTGCTGTCCTTAAAGGGAAGAGACCATGGAAAAAATTAAGACGATATACAGTATGCCAAAAAAATTAAATTAAGAAAATAACAGCTTCTAAAATCTCATTTCAAAGGGACTCATTCGTCATGAGAATCTGTCCTGAGGTCATAAAGGAAATGAAAAGGTGGGCATAAGAAGCTAGATTGCATTTGAAATTTTAAAATCTCTTTCAATAAAAGAAAGAACAGCATCAAAGTTGCAGCCTGAATGCACCCGGGAACTCACCTCATCTCCCACCTCCCCCGCGGGTCTCTCTTTGCCCCTTTCCTGCGTCTTGGAGTTGAGATGTGTGTTGAGGGAGGCCTTGCTGGAGGTGGAGAGTCCCAGTGGTCACGGGGACGCCAATGCCATTACATCCTCATCATTTGTTTGGAAAGGAGTCTTAGCTTGTGAAATCACTGTGTAGTGTCTGGGCTCCCAGGGCTCACCATAGTCCCTGGTCCAAACCTCTTCTTAATCAGGCTTTAGGAAACCCTGTTCTCAGGGACAGTTTAGCATCCGAGCTGCAAACACTGCCACACGCTTCCAAGAAGAGCCATAAATTCTAACTCCTTTCAAGTTTAGGCTTTCTCCTTGGCCATGTCTATAGTGGAGAAGGGGACTCGGTGATGCTGCCCCGTTAAGTAGCCTTCCGTAAGGAACACACATTTCTGTTTAGCTTTGGGAAACCTCTGAGAACCACGCCACTGCTTTGTACAGAAAACAACTGTGTCAGACATGGGCTGAGCCTGTCTTTGTTTTATTTAAGGTATGATCTTCCTGTATAGCCCAGCCTAAGCACAAACGCTCAGTCCTCCCATCTCATTCCCCTAGGATAAAGGCTACACGTCCATGCCACACATAACCTAGCCATTTGATCCAGTAAAGTGGGGCTTTTGTTTGTTTGTTTATCAATGTTTAAAGGCCACTTTGAAATTTTTATGGATTTTTTAATGCATGACAAAATCAGACACCAAACATTCCTCAGTGTTTCCATGACAAAAGGAGACTTCCCCCTCAAGCTACAGATATGGGTAGCCTTATTTTAATGACTGTGATTTTGATGAAAGATAGTGATGGCTTGCCGTATAGAAAATATTTTGGAGAAATAAGAAAACGAAAACTATCTTCAAAGACTAGCTTTTCTTTTGTTCCCATTATAGTGAATGACAAGGAGGAAGCGTGGTGATTTCCGAGCCACCATAGAAGATTATAAAAACCCAGAAATCCTTCCTGACAACAAGACACAGTTGTGAGGCTGGGGACACTCACAGATTCTCAAGGGATATCTGTGTGGTTAGAGCCATCCCTCTTAGCAGCCACACCCCCCTCTTCTGAAGCTCCTTGACTCTCAGGAATAATGCAGGACTCTTCCAGAAGGACCAGACAAACAGCTCAGGATCAAGGCTAACAAGACACGATCGCGACTCTAATTATCCACATTCTGGGCTCCTTGCACTGAGATCTTGTAGTGGAGTGAGGCCGGTTACTCTCAGAGTGCCACGGCTTAGCTTCCAAATCTATTAGCAGCAGGCCCCTGGTGTTTTATCTCTAGGATTCCAGTGTGCTTGCAACACTGTTTTTACACTTATCTGCAATGAAAAGGCGATTTCTCTAAGTGTTCAGGATTTGGCCGGGATCAGATTTACTGCCTGGTTCCTCGACCTTATTCCCAAGTACAGCGTACTGGGGAAGTGCCGAGCTCCGTCGGGTCCCGGTGGGTTCCTGTGGCAAGGTGGTGGAGTTTTGTTTTCTTTACTACCTTCCTTTCATACAAGAACCTGTCTCAAGGAGAGCATTTCTAATGTGATTTTGTTAGATACAGTCCATTAAATATGAGGAGCCAGATTTTCAACCTCTGTCTGCACCTGAGGGAGAGCTTTCTAGTTCTGTCATGGAGGCCCTGGGGAGGAGATGGTCTGTGCTGTTTTATGTATTAAAAATCCAGAAGGGGAACACATTTTCCATTTTCAAAGCAAGAAGGGACTTTTAGGATTTCCATCTTTGGATGCTACAGAAAGGGCCTCGCAGGCATTTCCAATGTTCTCAGTGCAGAATGAGAAAACAGAGTTATTATTGTTGCTGATGGTTAAGAGATAATAATCGCAGTCTCAAAAAAAAACTTGAGCAAAGCATAATGGGGCGCACCTGAACTCTCAGCCATGGACAGGGAGAGTCAAGAATCTCCACAAGTTCAAGGTCGCTCTCAGCCACTGACAGGGAGAGCCAAGAATCTCCACAAGTTCAAGGTCGCTCTCAGCCACTGACAGGGAGAGTCAAGAATCTCCACGAGTTCATTTCGCTCTCAGCTATCTTGTGAGTTCAAGGCTAGTTTGTTTTCAAGGCTAGTTTGGTTACTTGAGACTATCTCAAAAAATAAATAAAAATTTAAAAAGGAAGAAAACAGAAGGAGTGAGAATACAAGAAATAAAGTGATATATAGGCGATAGATAAATAGATAATGGATTTATATATGATAAATTATGGATGGATAGATAGATAATTGATAGATGATAGATAGATGTTGAATGAATATATGATAAATTATAGATAGATGATAGATAGATAGATAGATAGATAGATAGGTGATTGATAGATAGATAGATAGATAGATAGATAGATAGATGATAGATGATAGATAGATAGATAGATAGATAGATGATAGATAGATAGATAGATAGATAGACAGACAGATGATAGGTAGATAGATAGATGATAGATAGATAGATGATAGATAGATGATAGATAGATAGATAGATAGATAGATAGATAGATAGATAGATGATAGAATAGAGGAACAGAAGTACAGTATAACCTATTGGAAAGACAGGACAAATAGCACTTGTTCTTTCTCTCTCTGGACCTCCAGGGGAGACTGTTATCCTTTAATGTCTGGAGCCTTCTAACAAAGGATAGTTCAGAGATGGTGTACAATCCTAACCATGCGGTGTTATAGAAAGTCCAGAAACAAAGGACTTGTTTGGAGAACTGGTAGACACAGTGTTGGGAAAGGTGTAGTGAGTTATCTTGGAGAGACACAGAGGTTTCCAGAACCCCTGGCTCTTCCCACCTGACCCCCAGTCAGTATTTTCCATCATTTCTGAAAGGAGTGATATCTACTCATAGGTCCCAGGGCTATGGAATGCATGAGCATTCTCTCCTTCCCTGCTGTGTTGCTGGGGTCCACAAGAGACGTAGATTCTGGTGCCCCACACGCGTGTGCGCATGACCAAGGCTGGGTGACAACACTCCTCGTGGCTCCTCTGGGGTTGTGATGATTGACAGTGAGATTTGAGTCAAGAGCTTCACAAGGTGCCTGCTACACACCAAGTGCTTGCTGATGTCACCACAGACCTGTGGCGTCCAGTTATCTCCACTGCAAAGTGGAGACACAGATAAGTCCTTCCAGCATGCCTGTGTCCCGCGGAGATCATCGCTGTCCCCGCTGGTATCTGACAGGTGCTGACCCTCCCTGCTGTTATCTCCATGTTAGCAGTAGCTGTGCCAGGGACCCCAGAGACCAGCTCGATGGTCACGTGCTGAGGAAGAGTGAGGCTGTGTGAGCACACAGTCTAGACAGGTACACCAGGCTCCACCTGAAAAGCTCTCCGGCCTGATTGATTGGCATGTCTAAACTACTTTTTCCTATAAGTTTGTGTGTGCGTGTGTGTGGGGGGGGGGGAAGAGAGAGAGAATGCATTGCTAAGACATGCATGCGGAGATCGGAGGGCCACTTTGTGTGGTCAGTTTCACCTTTCACCTTGATACAGCTCCAGGAAGGAAACTCAGCTCATCTTCAGGCACAACTCCAGTGTCTGCATCTGAGCCTTCTCGCCAGCTCAGCATGGTGAAATTCTAAGCACTATCGAATAAGGAGACCACACTTTCACTTTTGCATTTGGTCCTGTGAATTCTCTTGCTGGCCCCAAGGACAACTGGGTTTTGTAAATACCAGCCACAGCCTCTCCTACCTAGGACATCTGCAGGAAGGGTTTGTTGAATTCAGCTGGCATTGCCAACACATGAAACTCATTTAGCTGAGGCTCACTGTAGAAACCAAACATCTGCCTAAGCATCTAGAGTTACCTAGTGGGCAGATCTCTGGTCAAGGACGAGGGTCAGTGATGGCCATATGCATTCCATGGAAATTCTCAAAGGCAGAGTGAACTGAGTGTGTGTAGGATGTACATTTGTTATTTCGTGTAAGAAGACTGCTTAAATATTTTAAAATTATTTCTGAAGCAGATTTAAAGATATGGAGTAAAAAATGTTAGCAAAATCACTTGGGAAAAGGTGGTTTCTAATGTTTTTAATAGTGCCACAGTTAGCAACTGATTTTTAAATACTTTCTTGATCAACCTAAAAAGCCATCTAAGGCAAAGGAAATAAATTATAGTGCCATTAACAATCATGTACTGTAGAAGCGCCCATTATAAGAGAAAATTTGAGCTTAGTTTTGCCACTCTGGTTCTAAGCCTCTTTCACAGAAATAATCAAATACTACCCTTGATTTCATTTGGAATATTAATGAAATTGAAATAGGCTGCAAATTTCCCTTTGACTCATTAAGTTAGAAAGTCAAAGTGCTAAAAATATACACTTGGGCTTCAAAATAGACCAAAATGGATAACTGTAAAGAAGAGTGTTTTTTCTTCTTCTTCTTCTTTTGAGAGAATATAACTATAATAAAAAGACCTGTTGGGAGAAATGTGAGCTGGCTGTAATGCCGAATTCAGTTGGCTGTATAAACATATGTCTATATTCGTCATGTAGCTTTACTCCTCAAAAATATCTTACAACTCGTACGGTCAGAGCAAGTATCAATAACATAAAATTTCACAGCCCCCTTTTAGAACTGTGGCCTTAACATTTTGTAGGGAAATAAAGCTTTGGTTAACCTTGGCTCTGGCAGACCTCATTAAAATAACAGCCTGTCAGTTTCAAGTTTAAAATAACAGGGTTGTCAGTTTAATACGCAGGGAACAATCTACAGTCTTATTCCCTGGGATAAGGCTGGGCAGAAGTGGGGGGGGGGGGGGTGTGCACGCGTGCGCGCGTGCACGTGACGGGGGCGGGGGCGCGGGCGCGGGTTGTAAGGTGGACAAAGATTGAACAATACTGCCATCTGGTGGCCGTGGTGAGTGTAGCTTTTTAAAAATTCTACGGTGCACTAGTTGGGTCGAGGAGACAGTGTCATGTCTGGGACAACCTTTAGTATCAGATTTGTGGCAGCCTTTTTACTTTAAGTCTGAGCGCAGACTTGACCCAATATATACTTATAGTCCCCGATTACAGTGACCTGATAAGAAACTGCCCTTAGTGGGACTTTGCGAAACCTTTTAATTAGATTTTCCTGTAGAAGAACACCAAGGGTTATGAACGCTCGCTGCCTTTGCATTCCCGCCCCTCCTGTCAGGCAGCTCACAACTGCCTGTAATTCCAGCTCTCGGGCATCTAGTGCCCCCTCTGGCCTATGTTGGCACTTCTACACACACACGTGGGCGTGTGCACACACACACACACAAGGAGGAAGAGAGGCAGAGACGTGGAGAGAGACAGAAAGAGAATTAAAACTAGAATACATTTTTTTGAAATCTGTTTCTAAGAGCTGGGCCGTGATGCTGCACACCTTTAATCCCAGCAGTTGGGAGGCAGAGGCAGGCAGATCTCTGAGTTTGAGGCCAGCCTGGTCTACAGAGTGAGTTCCATGACAGCCAGGGCTACACAGAGAAACTCTGTCTTTAAAAAAAAAGAAAAGAAAAATTAAAGTGTCTATTTTTAAGAAATACTTTCCATATGTCTGATGACTTGTCACGTGAACATCTTGCTGGGAGTTCATCAAGCTATGATTTATACCCTTTACTAGACAATTGTTATATTTCAATAAAAACAAACAAATGTAAGCCAAAAATTTCTGTCTGTAGGCAAAATAGTGACAGATGTCACAAGTCTGAATCCAGCATGTTCCCATTTATATAAATGGAAACCAACCATCCTAGAAGAAGGCTGGATCCCATTCAGGCGTCTACTGCAGCCCGGCCTTAATTCTGTGATTTACTAGTGTACTTGGGACAGCCGGCCCGGATACTGCAACCTTCCAGTATGGCAGCCACCAGCCTCTGGACAGCCGGCCTGGATACTGCGACCATCCAGTATGGCAGCCACCAGCCTTTGGTGGCTGCTGCACATTGCAGGGTCTTAGACTGAACTGAGATTGGCTCTGAGTTTATAGTGCAAGTCAGATTGCAGACGTAGTGCCCAAAGGAGTTTAGACTGTCCAGTTACACTGCCCCAAAGCCACAACCTCTGAGGTGTGTTGGGTTAAATAAAGTATATTGCCTACCTATCCATCCATCTGTCTATCTAGCTGTCTGTGTGTTTATCTATCTGTTTGTCTATCATCTATCTATCTATCATCTATCTATCACCTATCTATTATCTATGTATCTATCTATCTATGTATCTATCTATCTATCTATCAATCATCTTTTTCCGGGCAGGATGTCACTATGTAGGCCTTGCTGGTCCTATGAGAGCAGCCTAGCCTCAAACTCAGAGAGTCTCCTGCCTCTGCTTTCCAAGTGCCAGAGTTAAAAGCACACACCTCCATTCCTGTCTCCAAACATATTCTTAAAATTAATTTCAATTTATGTTTTTCATCCTAGCAGCTGGAAATTTGTGAGCTACAGATGAACCTGACATCCGTGGTTCTCATTATATTTCTAGTGACTGTCGCTATTTCAAGTTACTCCTTCCTTGTCCGGAACGGCTGTTCAGGACAAGTTCGGGGTGGTTTCTCTCACACTGAGCTCTGAAGATGGGTTGCCTATGTCTCTGTATCCTGTAGGAGACAAAATGTTCCTGCAGCGTTTGTCTTTAGCACCTTCGTCTGCTTTCGGTGTAAAGGTGAAAGTCAAGCGCTCTTGAGTCTCTTGGATCTAATCATATGAGGTGTAGAAGCTGTACCCTGGTTGGTGCCCCATGGGGTAAATTGGATCTTTAAGGTAGCAGATGGCTCCCAGGAGCGGGTAATTTACCTCACAGGGGTAAAAGCTTGATTGAGTGCAGTTGGGCCACCCTATGCCATCTGTCCCTGTGAGGATGTGTCTCCTCACTGAGAACTTACAGTCCCAAGGACCCTAGCAAGATATTTCCTTGCTAAACTTTATTGAATCCTTCGGAGGGGAGGGCTCACAGAAGGGAGGAGCTCACATCCACTGGGAACCCAAATCCTAGTGAGATTATGCAACTTTGTCAAGCGCACATCTGTCCATGGTTTTCCTTCCCTGGAGAAGGCTAGCATCTATGAGTTTTCTCTGCTCAAAGCTCCCCTGTCACAAACAAATCTTCTCAGGTCTTCTGCCCACGGACACCTGCTGGTCCCTCCAGACCTAGATCGCCTGATGCCTCTTCACACTTTCTTGCTTATCATACAGGGTCAGGTCTTCTTCTCCCATGGACCATACTTTAAACACAGAGGCCACTTGATGTTCATCTATGTGCTCCATGGAATAGTAAGTTGACGGATCTGTGACTTGTCTAGTACTGCATGCCTAGGAACTTATAACACTTGGGGCATTGTATATTCTAAGCAAGTGTGTGGGGAGGCATAGTTGAAGTGATTACCAATAGACCAACAAGCAATAATTTGTCCGTGAAATAGGGAGATGATCCTTCGGATGGTAATCGAAGCATGTCTTGGCTTCAGGTTCCCAACTGCTAGGATTACAGGTCTCTGCCACCATTCACACCTACCGTTTCATTTGGAGATTCAGAATCTAAATGTCCTCTTCTGTGTACTCAGTTTCATTCATTCATTTATTCATTAATGCACTCTCTACTGAGTACATAAGCCAGGCCTTACACTGGCAGATGGGACATAGATTTCCTGGAACGTGCTGAACAAAACCAACAGTGGTCTGTCACAATATTGCTTGAGGACTAAAAGAGAGGGGAACCACTAGTCATAGGAATGGGGAAAGGACAGAGGGACCCTGCGAATGCATACTCTGTAGAGAACCTAAGTGGCACTGGGTGTCAAAAAGACTTCTAAAAGATTCGCAAAATGAGACCCGCTGTGTTGGTGTTGCAATCATATTTTAATAAATAGCCGGGCCGTGGTGGCACACGCCTGTAATCCCAGCACTCGGGAGGCAGAGGCAGGCGGATCTCTGTGAGTTCGAGACCAGCCTGGTCTACAAGAGCTAGTTCCAGGACAGGCTCCAAAACCACAGAGAAACCTTGTCTCGAAAAAACCAAAAAAATAAAAAAATAAAATAAATAAATAAATAAATAAATAAAGCTTGCCTGAGGATCAGAAAGTAAAACAAACAGTCACTAGCTCTTATCTCTACCTCGTCCGAAATGGCAATCCTGCCTGCAGAAATCTCAGGTGTATGTCACCACTGCCTGGTCTAGAAAGCTGACCAGTGGGGCTGTTTTTACTCTGGATTTTGTATTTTATTAAAATACAAATGAAATATCACTATATTCCACAGAGAGAATTGTCCCTTACTTCATTCCTTTCTTTCCCACATTGCAGAGCTTGTATTTGAGTTAAAGTTTACACCGCAGGAGTGTTGTGATTTCCATGTCTGTGTGTGTGTGTGTGTGTGTGTGTGTGTGTTATGTGATTCCATTAATCCCACTCACTGATAATTAAACTCAACCTAATTCCCAGCTCACCCCACAAAGGAAAAGGCAGGACCTCATGTCATATCACAAATATGAAACAATTGATGCAAAAGTAGGCATTTACGATGCTCCACACAGGACCAGTCTACACGGTTAGGAATAAATCAAATTCCGCGCATCTAAAAAGATTTATGCGCTTTTTATTGCCTACTCCATAAAAGATTTAGGACAACCCGCATCTACCCTAAATGGCTTTAGAATATAGACAAATCGGATTTGCCCCTCTGGTCTGGTGAACGCTCTTCTGCATTGCATAACTGCTCGTCCGAGAGTGTTCCTCTTTGTGAGCACCTGCTGCTGGGTGGGTTTTAGTGGGGACAGCCGTGCAGCTACACCGTGCTCAGGTGCGCCAAGAGACTCTTCTTGTTTCCTGTTCCGCTCCAGCTATCTGCTGCTTCTGCTCAGAGCAGAATGCAGATCTGCTGTTGGAATGTCTTGGGGGAAAAGTAAAGCTTCAGTTATTCAGAACCCAATGACAGCTCTGAGGGATGCCCAAATTCCTCATGAGTTTCGTGCCCACCGCAGTGTGTGTGTGTGTGTGTGTGTGTGTGTGTGTGTGTGTGTGTTCATGTGTAGGTCTATGTTATGGAGGCTAGAGGACAATGGCATATGTCATCCCAGGAATACCAAGCACGGCCCTTGAGACGGTGTTTCTCCACTGACTTAGTACTCTCCCGCTAAGCTCACCTTGCAGACTGGTACATCCCAGGATCTGCCTGCCTGGGATCTCAGTTCCACCTTAGCTGGCATCTTCACTTGGGTTCTGGAGACAAACCCAGGCTCTCTAGCTTCAGACGCGAGTGTTTTACCAGATGAGCGGTCTCCCTGACACCTTCCTCCTTTTTTAGTTAGCAGACACCCATGTGATATCCTGGGTTTCATTTCCCAAAGATGAAATTTCAATATTTTAAGAGTAACTTCAGGAGGTTACATACTTAGCAGAATCATTTTTCTGTCTGTCACACACAGAAGTAAAAATTGGGCCTCTGTTTCAATTTCCTGAATATCACCAAAGTCCCTTTGAAGGGGTTGTGTAGGGGAAGAGCTAGCTGACAACGAAGCGAAATTTTCAGTGAGACTAGATGCTCAACACATTCTAACTTCCTATATATTGACAAAACTGGTAGTTTCCTAATAAATCTCTACGTCGGTCATATTCAAAGTGCGCCTCCGCTGCCGTGATGCGGTTGCCTACGATGGGAACTAGAGAGGCGCCCACTTTGAACCACAAGGAACCTCCCAAGGTTGTCATTCTGTGAGTACAATGAGGAGGGAAAGAGCAGAGCTCAGATTTTAAACACCTAACCTGACTCCCGTGCCTCCGGAAACTGTTTAGGATCGTGAACTTGCTCTTTCTGTGTGTGGCTGCGCCTGAGATCTCCCTGTCCTACGTGATGAAGACTGCAATTTCTAATAACCAAATTCAGAGTCAGCTCTCATCACAATTCACAGACTGAGGCAGCTCCTTGGAGATCACTGTGGCTATGTAGACACAGCAAGGCTTACAGAGTCAGCAAGAGCAGATGGGTTGTCCAAAGCCGAGCATGAGAGAACACAGAGACTCATACCAGAGTTCAGAAATGAATCGGAACTGGGGTTGGAGGGGAGAAACAAGCCAGCCAGACACTGAACGTGCAGAGCAAGCAAGACAGTAGGGGCCTCAACGTGGGAAGGCCAGTCCCAAGAGGAGGGACCAGGTCTTTGTCTGTAGTCGGGGTGTCCAGGAAGACCCCCAGAATGTCCCAGAGAAGGGAAGAGCTGCGCTTCAGATCATCCACAAAACCCAAGTCCTCTCTCATTAGACACTGGTATATGACATAGTGGACATCTAAAAGGAATCTAGGCAAATCTGAAATTGTGACTCCTCTACAAGCTTTGTAGCATAGGAGCTATGATGAACTTCAAAATTTGACAATTCAACAATAAAACCGCTCAATGTCATTCATAATTTTTAGTCTTATTAAAGCACACAATGCTGTAATTGAGTTGCTTCCTTGGCAGAGGAATTCTTTGGTTTTGTCTGAATTTCTGAGGATTAAATGCCTCCCCTTTTCTCTTGACTGCTGAATTCAATTGGTATTAGCTCAAAGGCAGACTGCGCCTTTTCTCAAGGACATGTGGCACTCTTTCTCTGCTTTCTTGACTAGAACGTCAGATCACAGGCAAGGAGGCATAATTAGAACATTAAGTACAAACCTAAAATGTGAAACTTTGCTATCCTTCCTTTTTAATCCCCCCCCACACAGAAAATGTATGACCTGAGCAGCATAGAAGACATCTCTGATGTTGCCAATATTTAATTCACTTTGAGGAATGGTTTTTTTGCCTGGTGAAGATCCCATCTGTCGTCTTGAGGTCATGCCCTTCATAGAGTGTGATCGTTCAGCTAAAAAACTCCAAACCCAGAGCCAGAGGGGATAATTCACTCCCTAAACTTCTCATCCAATTCCTGATCCCCTGAGAAACTCGATAGAACTAAGCATTGTCTTTGTGAACCATCAAAGCTTCTCTTGCTTCCTACTGGGTTTTTATCCTTCTCTATTTTTTCCTACAAAGTGCTTGAGTGTCTGTCTCCTTAGGGAGCAAGGCCACAAGTGCCACCCTGCAGGAGAGGAGGTATGTCACATGGCCATAGACTAGACTCTGTTGCTGAGTTCCCTGGGCGCGTGTGGCAAAGCCCAGAATGTGAGGCTGGTTTTAAATTACATTGTGACCTGAGGACTCAGTAGAACGCTGGCTGTGTAATGTGGGCAAATCTGCGTCAGGGTCTCTGTCAGGCTCGTCTCACCAGAGTCCCCGCTGCCGCCTCTGAGGCTTACTTGGAAGTCTCCTGAAAGAAAACATGGTACAAACTATTTCTCTACAGAGTGCTATAAAACCTTTACACTGTAGGACAGACAGGGACACCCCAAGACACCGAGAAATGAAGCCAAAGAGTTTCACACAACCTAAAAGAGAAAATTAAAAAGCTGCAAACTGGCGCACTATGCGTGAGCGGCTAGGAGAGATGGTCATAAGAGGCGAGCCTGAGCCCAGGATTTAGAGCATGGGTCGATGAAGCGTGCGTCCTCACTGAGCTCCGCGGCCTTGGTAGATCCCAGTTCCTACCTAAGACTATCTAATTCATAGACACTTGGCCATGTTGGAAAAAAGTTAGTATCCTCCTGCACCGGGGGCAACTGAAATACTCTAGATTCCATGTGTTTTCCAGCAGAGGAGTTGTGAGCAGATTCATTCCCAGACCTTATTTCATCACCAAGGGGCAAAGGCGACCTGGTTCCTGAAGTGGGCTTCATGGTTAGTGGAGAAACTGGGGCCTGTATAACAGGCTGATTCTTCTCCTATAAATCCAGATGAGGTTGCTGTCTCCAAAACTGGATTACTAAATTCTTAGGCTGCAAAGTTGACTAAATACATTAATTTCTCTTAATTTATTCAAGTAGAGGAGTGGCCAGACTTTGTTTCTTTAAACAAACTGTTTTCTAAAGCTAACAAATGACCTTCAGCCTATGAAATATTTACGTTGTTTTCCCCTCATTATGCATTATTTAGTGTATAGTCCTTTAAATATTAATCACCTATTTTTTTTTCTAAAGATATGGTATATATTATTTACATCTGATTACATTATGTTTTTATACAGATGAAGTAAGCACACGGAAATCTTTCTGAAGTCATGAGTAAACAGGGCACAGGGCCAACTGCATGGAGCAGGTAGCTAGGAAAATACATTCTGGCCCAGGGATGACTGACGGAGGGCGGAAGGTGGTTCTCTCGCAGTAGCTGCCTAGGGAAGAGCCGTATGGAGGAAGGGGTTCCAGATAAACAGACATGGGGTCTTGGTGACTTGACGCCAGTCATGGGTAAATCTCTTGAAGAAGGAAGTTAGGTGTGCCCTGTCAGGTGACCCACACCGGAGACAACGGTGACGGCAATGTTCAAGGATAGCGCCAAGTGAGAACAATGCAGACGTCTTGCTTACAAAACCAAACAGAAGCCACTGGGCTGCTACACAGGATTCTAAAGATTATTTAAGATGGAAGTCGGTTCATTTTTACTTAAATTCTCATGATTATCCAAAAGCCAGGATCACAGAGGTCCCTGAGACTCTCCTCTAGTACCATACGCGAATCACACCCGACTGACGTCTACATTGACGAGAGCCTGTCATCCTGATTACAGGACTGAAGGGATCATTTGAGATCCCTTCCTGCTCTCAGGTCGAGGAAACAAGGCTTTTTCTAAAGACCTGACTGAATTTGCCCGTGTCTTTCTGACTCCCCAGAGGAAAGTCTGCATGGCCGTAGCTGGCAGGTAATCGATAGTTTTTAAAATCTTACTTCTCTCCGCAGATAATTGGCAATGCCGTTCATGTATGAGTTCACTCAACAAATACTTATTAAACACCCGCTACACACTAAGTGCTGTTTGCTGAGTCTTGGGCTGTGGAGCGGCTCTTCCCTGGGAGCCATGAATATCCAGCTGCTCTTCTGCCTGGGTAAAATTATCATGGGTACGGAAGCCTGAGAGGACGTGTTGTGTCTTTAGTTTTAAGCCCTCTGGATAGAATTACTAATTTTCCTGTTTCCTAATTGCTCCCACGGTGGAATTCAACAGTCGCAGAGAGAAAATATCAGTGGAGCCTCGCTTGTTTAGGAGGGGATATAGTATTCCCCAGAAAGGCTTCCAGATAAACTGGTACCAAGACTCACAGAGGGTTTCTGTTCCTCAGGACTGTGTTAACTGCAGATCTGTCCACACTCGCCGAATGGGGCAGCTACACATCCTTCAAGGGCAGCCACAATGTAGCAGCCATCTTTATATTCCCAGTCTAGCAGAAAAATCTGACCTATAAAGAGGCCTAAGTGCTTAACAAAGGAATGCTGGCGGCAAAAGCGTTTTCTTTCTTACGCCACCAATGTACAGGAAGAAAATCCTGTCCTCCTTCTTATCCAGTAGACTGAAGGCCCTAAATGGTACTGACTTCTTTGCTTGCCACATCACTGATTTCAAATAAGACATGTGTGCCCTTGTGTTATAGACACCCTGTTGCTTCATTTTTGGGTCTTGTGCTTCCATCAGCGAACTGTTTGGGATCATAGACACTTCGTGTATGTACAGTTGCTTATGCCTACGTTATCTTTTATCCCTACTGAACTCATGTACTGTACACTTTACAAACTCCCCCAGGCAAACACTTGTGTGGATAAAGAATTGACAAAGCATTTTTATAACTCTTACCTCATAGTGTTGCAGAGGCATGGAGAGAAGGCTTGAGGAGAGACGTGCGTCTGTTGTCATCACAAAGAAGTGATGAGTGTTTGAACAGATAAAGCTTACCCTGGTTTGATCATGAAATGATGCAAACCTATATCAAAGTATCACATAACACGTCACAAATACGTACAATGATGGTGTCAGATTTCAAAATGAAGCTCTTAGGAGAGGGTTGGAGAGATGGATCCGCAGTTAAGAGCACTGGTTGCTTTTCCAGAAGAATCAGGTTCAATTGCCAGCACCATGTGGTGTCTCACAACATTCTCTAACTCTGGTCCCAGAGGATCTGGTGAGGTGGACAGAAATACATGCCGATAAGACACATATGCCCATAGAATAAAAATTCCAAAAGAAAGAAAAATGGAGTTCCTTTTATCCATGATCTCACTCTATGCCACACCTTAAGTTAAGTCTCTTGTTGATATCCTTGAAGGAGCAAGAATAGGCCTGAACTCTCTGACCTTTACTCAAGGTGGAGCAGACCCACTCCTGTGGGCTCCGGCATTACCGTCAGTTCTTCATATGTAATTTACAAGCTTTATCATAGGTCTACATGTGGAGGTAAAAAAGGTAGGATTTAGGGTTGTGCATAGTTTGGGGCATCCACAAGGACCTTAAGACAGATTTATTAGCAAGGGAACAGTAGCATTCAACCAACCATTCCTTGTCTTCCTGCGCTTTCGTGGTTGGAAAGAAATCCATTGTTTCTCTTCCAAAGGTATTTTTAACTCACTACTCCGTTGAATAAGTTGATGAAAACCACGGGATCTTATCTATACATGCATGGGCCCACCCTTCCTCTTGAGGAAGACTGTCCATTCCATCTCACAGCAGTAAAATGTCCACCTCCCCATGACCTGGCCACAATATCAATCTCTACATGGAATCGTAGGAAAGCCTAATTCCACTTACATTTTTATATTTTGAAAGTAGAAACAAGAGCTTCAATGTGTTCAGCCTGAGTACAGTGAGTCATCCCTGCCCCCACAGAGATACATGCACAAGGATACAGTGCCACAGGCTTTGAAGCCAGGACTCTCAGCAATGACACCTGTCGTTAAGCTACACAATATTCATCTGAAACCGTATGTTGTCTCTACTACTGACTAGACGTATGACAAGATGTCTTAGCTGCACAGGACCCCTGTGCCTCTGCCGTGCAAGGGGTGTGGCAACCACGGCTCAGCAAGACAGAGTTGTGAAGATAGAAGTGGCTTAGCACCAATTAGTGTCTGTCCTGTGTTGAAAACTGCCCCGTTATCTCAAAAGTCTCTCTACCAGCTGGGCGCCAGCCTCCAGATCTAAGACTGAGCAAGGTCTTCCACATGGCATTTGGTTGGTATGTTTCATTGGGTTTCTTTTCATCTAGAACAGTCTTCCTGCCTTTATTGATTTATTTATTTGCTTGGGCTCTTTTGAGGAGTCGAGCCCCATCGCCTTATATAATGTCTGGTTCACGCTGTGTCTGATCATTTATTTATGCTATTGCTCAGTTTCTTCCTCTACCCCTAGTGTCCACTGCAAATGGGATGTTAAGTCAGAAATCTCATGAAATTCGAGTTTAATATTCGAGGTGAGCTTATTTCCTAAGTGAAACCAGCAAATTAAAGTGACCGAGCATTCTTCCTATCTATCCTTTGATTTTACACATCTCTGGCTTCTGTGGTTATTCTGCCTCGTGGCCTTGCTTTCTGCGCTGTGAGTTTCTGGCTTACACTAGGGTGGGTCGAGGAGAGGTTTCACTGTGTTCCCCATGGAGTCAGTTTCCCATGGACTTTTTCATGGGCCTTAAACTAAGAGATACAGCTCTAGAAAGTAGTAGTTCAAATTGTCAAAGTACAGAGAAGTACTAAAAAGATGGCTTGGGTTTTCTCTGTGAAACCCAACTGTATATGTTTGGATTCAGAATGTCAATAAAAATAGGCAAAAATTTAAAAAAAGACTTCCTACTTCTCCGTTGCAAACCGTGCTGTAATGATGGTATTTTCCCGATGATGTTGGTCGCTTGTACTTACATGTAGTGAAGGATGGTCCTAGAGTCGCTCATCTGGGTAGCAAAGGAAGAAAAAGGAAGCTGTTAAGACCCCAGGCCCCTGTTTCCCTTGAGTCTGCGTTGTCTACTGAGCGGGACTGATGTGGCTGCCCATAACACATTCGTTCTGTGTACTTGTAGCATAAGGCTTTCCTTGCAGTGGCAGACCCTCAAGTTCAAGGAAAACAAACCAGAAAGCTCGGGTCTGGAGCTGTTGCTAAGTACTCGTAATATGTAATTCAGAAGTCAAAACAGCAAGTAGAATGAAATAAGCATTTCCAAACAATGTGAGGACTGAAAACCCTCCCTGAAACCGGAAATGCACTCCCGTCATTCCAGAACACCCTAGAAATCCCAGGCACGCTCTTGCCCAGTGGCTAATAGCGTCCGTTCGTTCAGCTGTCTGCCTCGCCTCTGCAGGCTGCAGGTGAGCCGCCCGGCCCTCGTGCAGAATGTTAAAGCAGCATTTACATTTCTCGTGCTCCTCTGCTGTCATCTCCGTGAATTGTACAATGAAAATGTACAGCTACCAAAACGCCAGGGAGAACAGGGCCTGATTATACAATGTGGCAATCGGGGAAGTGCCACACCCGATCCCCATGAGGCCTCCTTACACAGCCAGAGACAGTCCTGTACCTCACTGCAGCCCTTATGAGATGCAGGACACACGGTATTATGACCCCCAACTGTGCAGTGTTTGTGATATTGTCTATGAACTCATAACAGGATGGGATAATGAAAACATACCTCAGTGGATATTTATCAAACACAGTATGTGAAGAAATGTCACTAACTCGGTCTGGTTTTATAAGTTTAGCATCCTGAGTTCCCTAAGTTAGAAACTAGAATGAATGGTTATTTGATCATCTCCAACCACCAAGGATGAGATTGTTTCCAAACCCTGCCTTGCCTCAGAAAACACAGAGATGAGAAGGAGCCAGGGTACTGCTGAGTAGGATGTGTTGAGGTCCATGTGTGGTGTGTGCACTCTTGACTGCACACAGCTCTGAGAGCCAGGGAAGCAAGAAGTCTGACGTCAGGTCTCTGCGCATTGCTTCCTTCTTCAGCTGTCAGAAAGGAAGGGTTTGGGGCCTTAGAAATGGCTGTCTACCGTGCCATGCCTTCGTTCTCCCTCTGTGTTCCTGTCTTCTACCCAGCCTTCCTGACTTTGAGTCTATCTAAATGGGCTCCCTCCGACTTCCTCACCGCTGTAACGACCCCATCTCAAAATTAGGACATATGATGCTTTGGGTCAGGACTTCAAAAATGCTGGCTTGTGGGGACCCAGTGCAACCTGTAACTGTTGCGCGTTGTCCATCCATGCATTTTCTCATTGTTCCTAAAGAATGGGGAGGCAGGATACTGACTGCATGAAATGAATAAACCTGGGTTTCACAATGGAGCCAAAATGGCACCAAATCCGTAATCCCTCCCTCCCCCACAGGTAAGAAGTCCGTAATGAGCTGGAAACGCCTCAGACACTGACACTAAAAACTCTTGCAGGCTCCAGAACTACATCGATGCTCATATTTAAATTGACTTTCATCCTTGGGTACCAGAAATTTTAGGGTGGATTGAGTTTACTGTTCACCATCAAAAGCATTCTGTATGAACCTGCTGTCCGGTCTAGGGCAGAGGTTATCAGCCGCCGAGCCGGCAGCAATATTTATTTCTTGCAGAAGCGCAATCTATTGGGAAATGTGTGCTATCTCTTTGTGCTTGTTTTGGAACGTTTATCTGGCACCCAGGAAACGTGTTCTAAAGCAAGTACTTAGAGCATGCTTAGCAGTACTCTGCAATAGAGTAGCCAAAAACCAGTCCAGACACTCCCTTAATTTTTAATTTCAACCGACAGGACAGAGAAGAGGAAAAACAGAGAGCCTGGGGGGAATGAGAGTGAAGTGGAGGTCAGAGTCTTTCTGGGCAACGAGCCCTCTAGCCTGATTTCCTTCTGCTGAAAATGGTAGCTCGTGTCCCTTGTGTCCGCCATCTTCACTGTGTCGCGTCCTCACGGAGACAGGCAGGCAAAGCCTGGGGAGTCGCCTCACACTTTCCTTGCTTTCTCCATCAGGTGACAGACATCAAGGAAAAACTGAAGCTCTCTAAAAAGGTCTGGTCGACGTTGCCCTACACCATCTGCAAGGACGAGAGGGTGACAGCGGGCACATCCAACGAGGAGGAGTGCTGGAACGGGCACAGCAAAGCCAGGTGAGGCGCCGCGATGCTCGGATGGCGTGCGCACGCGCAGCCCGACGCGGTGCTCCGGCCACCATGCAAACCCTGTTTATCGTGCGGCACATGCAGTCCCATGAGGTGCTCCTGCCACCAGGCAAACCCTGTTTTATGCAAAGAGCAGTGGTGGGAGGAGGGACGCGGAGTCACCCAGTGACAGCTGTTGAGAGTGGCAGGTTGATGGGCACGTGGGAGCATTTACTCTCAAGGTGCCATTAAGTGTGGAACCCTGGCTCTGGCTGCCTCGCTTCTGGATGAGGACAGAGGGTGGTGACAGGTGCCAGCTTCCAGATAGCCTGAGATCACAAAGAGCTCGTTATGTTCACTTAATGACTTTAAGACAACATGGCTATTTTTATCCATAGTTAAATCTGCAGGGCTCTCTTTCCTTTTATTCTTTTTAAATCACAAGTTAAACAGGAAATAAAAATTCAGCTATATTATCTTCACCTTTGGGGGAAAAAAAAACCTTTTAGTGTTCAATGGAAAGGTAAAATAAAATGGCTGGGAGACAAATGAAGAGGGAGGCCAGAAGGTTCCGTGTCTCCAGAAGTCCTGTTGAACCCTCGTGACTCCGTTTTCATCTTCTTGGTCTACTGGCCAATGCTGTGTGCCATTTGAGAAGGAATTTCTGCATCTGTTGGTTTAGCTCAGACTGCTCTTGGCCCAAGCTTGTCTAGGGTGGAGGAGTTGGGTGGGGAAACTGGCTGGGAGTTGGCAGGCTGGGCAGAACAGGAGGAGGGGAATCTGCCAGGCCTCCCACGGTGCAGCTGCAGGTGGTTATGGCAGCTGGGAAACAGATTCAAGGAGTCTTTGGGAACTGACCAGCAGTTCCTGGGAGAAGCTGGGAGTGGGGTCTGTTTGGGTGTCTTGTTGGGCAGATTGAAAGGAAGGGAGCCACTGTGGTACAAGTGAGAAAGAAGAGGTGTGTGAGAACTAAATTCAGAAGAATCTGCCGCAGGTAAGCCGAGAGCATTGCTATGTGGCAAGTTTCAGCATCTGTTGGGGATGGCATTGCTAATCTTACAAGGAGAAGCCTAGCAGGTGAAGTCAGGACAGCAACAGAAAGATCCACAACCAATTTAAGCTGCCCAAAATATCGTTGTTCAAATCTAAGATTGAGACTAGAGATGGAGGTTGATGATGTGAGTGACGTGCCACTCACGGAAGGCAGATTTGGGGGAGAGGGAGGAGACTTTTGGACTGAAAATTCAGTTGTGAATCAATATCTCTGATGTGTTGGCTTTCAAAGAGCCTACAGAAAGACACTGTAAGGCTGAGCAGGTGACCGAGCAGACAGGTCTGCTGCAGGTGACCTGACGGGCGTCTCTGCTGCAGGTGACCTGACGGGCGTCTCTGCTGCAGGTGACCTGACGGGCGTCTCTGCTGCAGGTGACCTGACGGGCTCCCGAGAGGAGAGCTGTCGAGTCTGAGCTCACTTCCTCTTCCTCCCAGCATTCTGTTCTGTTTTCTCCACCCACTTGTGTTCTAACCTATGAGGGCCAGCCAAGTAGTTTCTTTATTTTTTTTTAACCAATGACCTTCCTCCATCAGAGGCCAGAGCTGACCACGACTGTAAGTTTGAGGAGATAGAGCGCTGTTTAGCTTTTATTGCTCATTTGACCCAACCTAGAGTCATATGGGAAGAGAGACTCAATGACGGATCCTCTAAATTGGGTTGGCTTGTAGACTTGTCTGTGGGGAATTGTCTTGATTGCTAATTGACGTGGGAAGACAGCCTACTGTGGGCAGTATAATTCCCTAGGCAGGAGTCCTATGATCATATAAGAGAGAAGAATGTTGATGGACAGCAGGAAGCAAGCAAGGATCCACACATTTATTTTCTTCTGCCCTTGGCTGTGGGCAAAATGTCACTCGCCGCTTGAGTTCTGCCTTGACTTCCCCTTGCTGACTGCCACCTGGTCCTGTAAGCTGAATGAAGCTCGACTTCTCCAAGTTTCCTTTTTGCGGGGTATTTTTTATCACAGCCACGGAACTGGAGCTGAAAGCAGGACCTGAGTAAGACTGGGCATTTCTAACCAGCCCCCAGATTGTGTAGTAACTGTTGACGTAGGAACCACTCATCAGCTGGTCCTGAGGGAGGATTGCCAGAGCAACAAGTACTTTAAAATATTGGGCAGTTGGTCTGGAAAGATGGCTCAAGGTTTAGAGTGCTTGTTGCTCTTGCAGAGGCTCCAAGTTTGCGTCCCAGCACCCACCTCAGATAACTAACAACCACCTGTATAACCACCTCTAGGGGAATCCACATGCACACACATGCACATACACACACAAATAGATCTTTAGAAAAACACTGACAAAAGATAGAATCTATTTATACTAAGAACACATTTCACCGTGGGTTTTGATTTTAAATTTAACTAGCAGTTCTGTGTCTCAGCTGACATTCCTGCTTCCATCCCTCACTGACACATATTCCCCTTCTCGATTTACACACAAGCCTCAGAAACAGGTCACAAAGTTCTGTTTCCTTTCCGCATTCACGGGTGATCTTCGTGATTAATTTAATGAGTCTCTCCTTGTATTAAAAACAACAGTAGCAAAGGGGACAGGGAGGTCACACAGTTCCATTGTAATGTCTCCCACTGAGAATACGTAAGATTGGAGTCAGCCTACCTAGTGCTTGACAGAGAAGTGCTAACTAAGGCTTCAGAGATCCAGCAAGAAGGAATTTTAAGTTTCCAACATAACACAGCCTTCAGGTTGCAGGGCTGTAACCAGACACTGGTGGGACCTTGATGATGGAAGAAGGAATATTTTGAACCCTGAACCCTTATCAACACTTGAGTCATTGAATGTTTTCATCATCCACGGTGTCATAACAAAATAATGAACATATAGAAGTGAAAGCAACAGAATCTCACTTGATACAGTTCTAGACCCTGGGACAAGCCAAGGTTCGGGTGCCAACATGGTTGGTTCAAGCAAAGGAATCTCTTGCTGAACATCCCGAGGGTGGCTGCCTTCTTCCCATATCCTCACAAGGTGGGAAGTGAGAGGTCTTAGCCATTCTTTTGAAGGGATGACTGCCATCATACGGCTTCAGGGTCACGACCTCATGCAACGCTAATCAGTCCCAACCTCCGAATGACCATCCCAGTGAGCACTAGTCTACTGTCACACCGAGTACTTGGCTCACAGCAAGGAGTGCTCAGAAGCACGAGCCTCTTCTCTGAAGTGCTAGTACAGAGTTTCTATATTTAGCATCGTGTCAGTGTCCGCTGCCCATGCACGCGGCAATCTAGGATGCACCTTCCATAGCCAGCAAGAAGCCAGTCCACAGGCGGAATTTCTCCTCACTTTTCACCGACCTCAGCGACTTCTCGGGGGAAAATTGAAGAAGATACAGGACCGTTCTGACTTCACTCAGACAAATAGAAAGTAAAAGGAAGCTAGTAAGTTACAGGGGGAAAATCGATAATAATCTAGAAGGCCAAAGGGAAAAAAATTAAAGACTGGTGGAGCCGGTTACAAATCTAGCCCTTCTAAAGTTGCCAGGGTGAACCTGGAGACCCTAGGAGGACATGTGCAGCCATCAGTCATGCCTGAGAAGGACGTTCTGGGCAGCCTGTGACCAGAATGAGCTGTCTCTGCAGGACTAGGGAAGAGTGATGAGGTGGAAGGCAGGAAAGCCCAGGCCGAGAAGGAAATAAAACTTTTATATGGTTAGGATGCATGGGGTAGAACTCCACCCGGCAGCAAACAGCGGAGAAACAAAGCTCCCTGCTGTCCGCACAGAATCTTAACTTACTGCTCTTGGACAGCAGAGTTTCACTTTCTTAGGACATGGCTACAGTAAACAACATGACCTGTGGCTTCCTGCGGGATTGTTTTCTCTTTCTCGGGATGCTCTTTCTAAATCTATGGGCTCTCCAAAGAAAAAGGAGCAGGACGGGCTGCAGATAAACGATACAGTCTGGAGCCAGGGCCCAGCAGCACAGAGGTTGTCTGATAGGGTGTTAGTTATGTGGGGCTCTTAGGAGGCTTTGTCAGTCACTGCCAGACTCCTCCCTCCCCTTACAGAATGGAGAACTAGCAAACATCCCTGTAAGTTACTGCTTTCCTTTCAATATGTCCCTTCCTTAAAACACCTTCTGGGAAGAGGTGATTGAAGACCTAGCTAAAGAACATAGATTAGTTTGAGCCATTGGAGACAGCTCTTATGGAGAGCCACTGTGGTGTTCCAAGAATTCTGATCCTCCCAGCAGCCATATGTTCCCAAGGAAATCCTTCCTAACAGGTAGGCACAGTACTTGTAAGAAGTAGGAGAAGTAGAACAATCTAGAAAATAAATCAGTCATGCTTGCAAACCACTGTGTGTCAACTATCCAGAGAAAAAGAGCAGGCTGTGACCGGGAGAGTCTGAGCAGATGGAATGAGAACCGGATGGTGCATGGTGACAGGAGATCTCTGTAGAGAGTGAACTGGCAGGCCTGGCAGGATGGCACTGTTTCAGTCTGGTAGCAAAACATGTCCCAAAGAATCTAGCAATACCTTAAAGAACTGGGAAATATTCCAGCTCTACCCAACCAGACAAACATATTGGGAAGGTGAGAACTCTAAGGAGAAACCTGGCAGTCGTCAGGAGTGGCGCTGTTGAGTGTAACCTGGGAGTCTTCAAGGATGGTGCTGTTGAGTGTAACCTGGGAGTCTTCAAGGGTGGCGCTGTTGAGTGTAACCTGGGAGTCTTCAAGGGTGGCGCTGTTGAGTGTAACCTGGGAGTCTTCAAGAGTGGCGCTGTTGAGTGTAACCTGGCAGTTGTCAAGGGTGGCGCTGTTGAGTGTAACCTAGGAGTCTTCAAGGATGGCGCTGTTGAGTGTAACCTGGGAGTCTTCAAGGATGGCGCTGTTGAGTGTAACCTAGGAGTCTTCAAGGGTGGCGCTGTTGAGTGTAACCTGGGAGTCTTCAAGGGTGGCGCTGTTGAGTGTAACCTAGGAGTCTTCAAGGGTGGCGCTGTTGAGTGTAACCTGGGAGTCTTCAAGGGTGGCGCTGTTGAGTGTAACCTGGCAGTTGTCAAGGATGGCGCTGTTGAGTGTAACCTGGGAGTCTTCAAGAGTGGCGCTGTTGAGTGTAACCTGGCAGTCGTCAGGAGTGGCGCTGTTGAGTGTAACCTGGGAGTCTTCAAGGGTGGCGCTGTTGAGTGTAACCTGGGAGTCTTCAAGGGTGGCACTATTGAGTGTAACCTGGGAGTCGTCGAGGGTGGCACTGTTGAGTGTAACCTGGGCGTCGTCAAGGGTGGCGCTGTTGAGTGTAACCTGGGAGTCTTCAAGGGTGGTGTTGTTTAGTGTAACCTGGGAGTCTTCAAGGGTGGCGCTGTTGAGTGTAACCTGGGAGTCTTCAAGGGTGGCACTATTGAGCATAACCTGGGAGTCGTCAAGGGTGGCGCTATTGAGTGTAACCTGGGAGTCTTCAAGGGTGGCGCTGTTGAGTGTAACCTGGGAGTCTTCAAGGGTGGCGCTGTTGAGTGTAACCTGGCAGTTGTCAAGGGTGGCGCTGTTGAGTGTTTTGTTTCCCTTCTCCTGCAACTCATGGGATTTTCCCTGGTTGGCCCATGGGAGAGAAAACTGTAGCGCTAGATGTTGAAGGGAGGTGTGTACAAATAGGAGCAAAGGCGATGGTTGCTTGTTCACAGCCTAGCATCCTTGACATTGGCTCTTAATCTTCCTTTGTGTCTGCTCCATGATCTGCTGACTCCAGTTCTACCATGAAACGATGGGCTTGGGAGCTGCTGGCTATGTACTAAGAGCCAAGGCAAAGAATGTGTCTCTGGCTCCCTCACCCAGGGTGGGTATACGATCTCCAAGAGTTCCAAGCCATGCTCTGCCTTTGGTTCTCTGGCTAAAGCAAGAATCCCGGCTATAAGCTCCGGGTTCTTTTAAGCTACTCTTTAGAACAAGGGAGATATTTGGAGAGCTGTGCTCCCTCTTAATTTGCATAAGAGATAGCAGGCTGTATGGTGAGTCATGATGGAAAGGAGCTAAGGGACTGGCCCACAGCACTGCTGGGTCCCAGAGGTCACAGATGTCCCTGGGTATAGCTGGCCAACATTTGAACATATCTCATTACCATGTCTCATGGATCACCCACCGCCACAGACAACTGTAGTTCTGCCTTCGAGAACCTGTGGACCCACTTAGAACAATGTGGGAGTCTGCTTTGAGCAAAACCACTTTCCAGCAAGGAAAAGTGGAAATGGGGGGCATAGTAATTTGAACTGTAATTGGCCCCTCATGGCCTCATAGTGGCAGTATTGGGAGGTGTGGCCTCGTTAGAGGAAGTATGTCACTGTCGGGTCAGGATTTGAGGTATCTTTACTTCCTGTTGCCCATAGGGTCAAGATTGGCTTCTCCTCCACTCTTAGCACTGTGTCTGCCTGCATGCCCCCATAACCCACCACGATGATAATGAATTAAACCTCTGAAAATGTAAGCCAGTCCCAATTAAGTGCTTTTCTGCTATAAGAATTGTTGTGGTTATGTCTCTTCACAGCAATAGAAACCTAACTAAGACAGGGGGTGAGGCACTCTGTATCAAGAACATTAAAAAGTTATACTTAAAACTTAGTTTTTTTAAAGATGGGAGAAGCTGGGCGGTGGTGGCACACGCCTTTAATCCCAGCACTCGGGAGGCAGAGGCAGGAGGATCTCTGTGAGTTTGAGACCAGCCTGGTCTACAAGAGCTAGTCCCAGGACAGGCTCCAAAACCACAGAGAAACCCTGTCTCGAAAAACCAAAATAAATAAATAAATAAAGATGGGGGAAATGTCAAATGTACCATGCTGATGATTTACAGCATGCAGTCCAGTGGCAGTCAGGACATCCTCATTGTGTCACATCAACACCATCCGTCCCGGATATCATCTTCCCGTAACTTCGGTTCCCAGTGAACACGGACTCCCTCCCTTTCTAAACCAAGTGCCCCGCAACCACCGCTCTGCTCTTGTCTCTGTGTCCTTGAAGACTCTGGGTCACTCACAGGAGTGGCATCCTATCGTGTTCCTGCCTGGTTTATGTCACGTAACCTACAGTCATGAAGGTTTATCCGTGTTGAACCATGCGTCAGAGTTTCTGGCGCCCAGATGTCCATTGCTCTACCTCCTCTGGGTCCATTCGTCAGTCAGTGATCCTGTACTTGCATGATTGTACCCTTTCCTCCATTATGAGTGATGAAGCACTATAAACAGAGGTATAAATATCTTCGTAAGCCTTTGCTTTTAATTCTCTGGTGTCTATATCTCAGGTGTAGTTGCTGGACGATGAAGCAGTTATGTGTATATTTTTAAGGAACTGGTATGCTGTCCACTACACAGGCTGCACCATTTTATTGTCCCGGCCCCAGTGTTCAGGGTTCCAATTCCTCTATATCCTCACCAATACTTGTTAATTTTTGTTTGTTGTTTTAAATAATAGTCATCCTAATGCATGTAAAGTTTAAATATCTATCTAAATAAGATTCTAAAGGAGGTCACAGATATCACGGGTTTGCAAACCTTATTTGAAACCCTTAAGACCATGTCTTTGTAGAATTCAGATGTTTTATCATTTGAGAAAATTACCACAGTGGATGTACTGTATATTATGTAATGCTTCCAGTGGGTCTGGACCTACAACCCGCAATCAAATGCATTAGGATTTCTGTAGAAAAATGCATTAGCGTGGCACTAAGTGGGAGAAATGAGGACTGTAATTGGCCATATTTCAGGTTTGATGATGTTTTGCTAACAAATGGATTGCAGGAGGGAAAAAAATTGGAGACATTCAAAATTTGGAACTGCACATAAGAGTCTCTGAGTCTGTATACACAGTGTACCTTCTTACATTAGGAAAACTTTTGAACACACTGAAAATGACTGCATGTTTAGCTGAGAACTAGAAAATTCTGCAGAGGTATGCATCACATGGAAAATCTTGCAGAGGTATGCATCACATGGAAAATCCTGCAGAGGTATGCATCGCATGGAAAATCCTGCAGAGGTATGCATCACATGGAAAATCCTGCAGAGATATGCATCGCATAGAAAATCCTGCAGAAATATGCATCGCATGGAAAATCCTGCAGAGGTATACATCGCATGGAAAATCCTGCAGAGGTATACATCGCATGGAAAATCCTGCAGAGGTATGCATCACATGGAAAATCCTGCAGAGGTATGCATCGCATGGAAAATCCTGCAGATGTATGCATCGCATGGATAATCCTGCAGAAATATGCATCACATGGATAATCCTGCAGAAATATGCATCACATGGATCTCGTTTATGACAGCAAGTGAGTGAAAACGGCTTTTGTCTCGCTTTGCCAGCTGTGCCTCAGGATGGCACCAGTCAGTCAGGAACATCAAGTGACCAGCACTTGGGCACCCCAGTTCTGCCCCAACTTCATTCTTTCACTATGAATTCCTATGTCCCACCCCAAAGTCTTGTGTGTTAAAAGTTAGTTCCCCATGTGATACTTAACGGTGAGGTTTGGAAGAACTGATTGGAGCATGAGGCCTCTGACCTAAGCAATGGGTTAATCAATGGATCGATTTATAATTTAATTGATAGATGATGGGTGGGGTGGGGCTCAGTTGGAAGAAAGTAGGGCGTTGGAGGCACGTCTCCTGTTGCCTTGTCTCTTGTTTCCTGTCCTGGCTGTCAAGAGGTGAGCACCTTCCCTCAGCCATGCATTCTCCTTCCTGGTCTTCTGCCTCACCTCAGACCCAAAGCCACAGGTTCAGATGAGCACGGGTAGCATCTCAAACATGAGCAGAGATCAAACTGGCCTTCTTTTCGTTGGTTTTCCATGACAGCTTCCCTTGAATTCATAGCAAACCCCATGCGAGCTGCCTTTCAGCTCTTATTTCCTGCTTAGACTTTTACTAGCTAATATATCACAGACTCAAAGGGGCATGTGTGTGTGTCCCTTTCCTTGAGTATGCAGCTGCTAACATGAGACCCACTACTAACACGTGTGTGTTGGTAAGCAACACTGCATGCTGATAGGTTGACCTGCTTCTCCTTCCAACAAACACATTTATAGTCTCTCAACCATGAGGAGTGGACGGAAGGCTCAGTTGTTAGCCACTGAGAAATTTCTGTAAGGAGAAATATGTTATTGTTTCTGAGGTTACGGAGGTTGTAATGGCAATGGTCTGATGAGTTTCCTGGCACACAATGTGTACCCCTCCCCCACTCCAAAAGTAGAATGCGTTGCTCCTCCAATGCCTTTTCGTGGGACTCTTCCCTACCTCATTGGCTATGCTTGGTTGTAATCAAGAAACCCTGCATTAAAGGCATGACATTAGAGGGGAAGAAAAATAATTCTGCAGAACTGTCGAAGATGCCGCTCCTCGCCATGCTCCTGCAAACAGAAGCCAAACCAAATGAGGTTGCAGCTGGCTGTCCTTGGGTGCCACCCACTTGCCACACCACAGCGTGAATTATTGGCACGAACAACACCGCTGTTTGGCACTCCAGTTTGTCCCACATCTAAGTTCTCCCTGTTCCCGGTGCACGTGCATCCAGCCTTACGCGCATCCAGCCTTACGCGCATCCAGCCTTACGCGCATCCAGCCTTGCAACCTGGGCTCTCGGCGCCAACACTCTTGGTCTGGTTTCCCAGAAATGGGAGTTGCTGTCACTCAAATGAGCCGCGCTAAAACTTGGCAGAGGAAGGGCCTTCTGGGCTCAGTAATTAGTCCATTCTTGCAGAATTTGTGATTTCTGTAAATAAAGCAAACATGGGAGGAAATGAACCAACAGACTCCTAAGACCCTGGATCCTAGCCTTTCACACCCCCTCCCAACCGTACAGTGGTCTTCTACAGATATCGTACCCATATCTATAACTACAGCGGCAAAAAGTAGCTGTTTTATTTTTCACCTATTTTATGTTTAAATTTCTAAAGTCACCCTTGGAAAACACCAAGAGGAGAAAATGCTCTGGAGGGCACAAGTGCATTGCTCCTTGTTTTGACTGTAAGTGGCTGAGCCTCACCAAGCACAGTGAGATGCTGGGTTTGCCTGGCAGTCCTTTATTGTTGCTGGATGTTCAGACCCCCAGGGGCAGCATTCCCATGGAAGATACTGTAGCAAGCTGCTGATAAATGAGACTTGGCTAGCCAAGCAGTGCACACGGCGTGCAGGAGGAACGGGGGCCCCCGTCTGACTCGGCCTGGGCACAGCTGTGGGAAAAGCGACCAGAGTGCAGCGCAGCGTGAGTGCCAGCCGTCACCTTGAGGCCCCTCAAACCACGTCAGTGCAGCGTGAGTACCAGCCATCACCTTGCAGCCCCTCAAACCGTGTCAGCGCAGCGTAAGTGCCAACATCACCTTGAAGCCCCTCAAACTGCATCAGCAGCTGATGGCTTCCACCTGCCGTGTTTGCCAGTGGACTGTCATCATTACCGAACCCCAGGAGTCTGGCAGTCACAGTTCCCTGTCAGTAGCAGCCAATGTAATGCCATGTGCTAGAATTTACACCAAATGGACAATCTCAGAGGCCAATAAGAATTTGCTTATACTCCAGATACATTAAAAAAACGACAGAAATTTATGATTTACTACAAAAGTGAAGAGATATGGACACTTGGACTTAATATTTTTCCTCTTAGGATTATTTTTAGGCCAGAGATAACTGGAAGCTTCATGGAAAAGAATTTGTCCACTCTGAGTTTCGCTTTTATTTTGTTCAAAGGTCAGTTTTGTTCAGAATATGGATGAAAATATACAGCTTATTCTGAAGCCCTCTGATTTAGATAGGTAAACCAACTCCTACACAAATACGCCATGCATAACACTTGGCTCCTGAATGTCAGCCTGGGTTCCCCTTTATCTGTGTGGTTCTTCCTGCACATCCTGTAATCTTTGGTTTCTGGCATCTGGAAAGTGATTCTCAGAAAGGGAAGCATTCCCACCATAAGGAGAAGGCAGGTCTATAAGTGGGAATGAGGCCATAGACGGGAGATTGCTTGGCTTTCCATCAACAGCGTTAAGAGCAGTGGAATAGGAGTCAGGGCCTCCTGTACAGATAATTACGGATAATTAAGGAAATCCATGAGAGGCTGGAATAAAGGATAACAGATATTTATTTGGGGAAAAACAATAAGGGTAGAGAGTGGTGGTCCCCTGCCCTGTGGGCGCTGGGTGCTGCGAACAGAACTCCGACCACTACCCAAGAGAGCAAGTGAGCTTTCCATCTGCACCTATCAGGCCACGGGTAGTACCTCAGACCACGCCCTAATGGGCCGGTGCCCAAAATGTGGTAATAAACCACAGCTGCATTTGTAACAGCACACTCAAAGCCCATGGCCAGACACTGTGTTATACACCTTTGGTCTCGACAATCAGGAGGCAGAGTCACGACAATCTCAAGTTCGAGGCCAGTCTGAGCTATGCACCAGGACCCTGTCTAAAAAATAATACTTTGCTGTCTCCTAGAGCTGTTCTGTTGGCGCCTTGGAGGGCCCCTCCACAAGCCAGCTCCCTATCGGTTGGCTTCAGTTAGGCTCTTCCAGTAGGAACCAGAGGGGTCAGGAAACTCTTGTTAGCCCCCTCCCGGTTAGGACTCAGACACTGTGCGCTTGGGTACCCGACTGCGGCTTCAACTCTGGTGCATTCTGGTGCTGTATCTCTTCTTTGTCTCCAGGAGCTCCTCCTGCTGTTGCCAGCTTGCATGGTCCTTAAATCACATAGGCACCTTTGTAGATAGTCTTTCCATTGAGCTCTCTTATTGCCCCTCTGAGGTGCCGTTGTTTCCTATCAGGACTCAGACATAGACGGCACCTTTGTCGGAAATTTTTAAAAAAGCATTCAAATTAGCTTCGTGGGTTCACTATATTATCACCACCTCTAGTTCTGTATAGTTTAAAGTTTTCCTAAATGAAAAAGATGACCCAAAAGAAAAGGAAAAGGGAACTGTTGGTGCAGCTTGCATGGTTTGGTGACCACAGTCACATACACATACACACACTTCAGATGTGAATTGCAGACCCCAGATTGTTATCTGTGTGTGACACCTGACTGTAAATTGGAGTTACTCCCGCCCCCTTCCTGGGTTCAGTTAATTTGCGTGAATATCTCATAGAACTCAACTAGACTACATCCGCTTGCCATCGCTTGGCCTTCGCTTCATACACTGGGGGAAAAGCACACCTCTCTGGTAATGGAATGTGGGCTGGAATTCTGCAGTGCAGTTCCTGACAGGAGCATTCTCTGGCCATCAACCACGGCCCTCTAAAGTGTTTACACAGGACAGTCAAGGGGGAGTGATGGTTTAGAAAGACTAAGCAGACAGCACTTGCAGGGCACCCTTGAGAAGAGAGGAGTGGCCATGGGAATTTGTGTGAGCTGGTGTCACCATCTGTTCTCCAAAGAAAAGTGTGGGAAGGGGAGAGAGAGCTCGTGAGAGGTTTGCTGACATCCAGAGGGGAAGGACTGTTTAGTAGATAGGTCGGGAGCATAAAGAGTCGCAGGGCCTCAGAATATGCTCATGGGCTCTCTATCCCCTTTGTATAGAAATTCCAGGATGACATTAGACAGGGTGTTGAGAGACTGACAGTGTTGGCAAACAAACACATACTAAGGCAACAACATTAAGTCTTCTCAGATGTTAACCTCTTTTACTGAATGCCGGCACACCTATCAAATTAGACCCAAGATAATATTACAAAATTAAAAGTCTGGGATAGGTGTGTGGCTCATTGATAGAGCACTTGCCTAGTGTGTACAAGACCTTGGTTCAATTTCCAGCACTGCCAAAATATAAAATAAAACCCTATTAGACATGCCACAGGCATAAGTGATCGCTGACTCCTACTAAAACATCCCAAAGAATTTTTTTTTAAGACCCAGATCTTTGTTCAAAATTCTCTTCCACTAAGAAAGAGTGCCCTTACTAAGGCTCCTTCCTGCTCAGATACCTTTCCTAGCCCAGTTCTTAGTACCGAAACTGACAAAGCCAAGGAAGCCATCAGGATCTGGACTAGAGCGTTTTGAAACTCTCTGAGAGGACGGAAATGGTAGTTAGCCATCAGGATCTGGACCAGAGCGTTTCAGAACTCTCTGAGAGGACGGAAATAGTAGTTAGTCTCAAGAAATTCCTTATCCTAGTCGCCAGTCCACACTCTTTTTTATAGATGAACCTACATAAGAACTATATAAGAACTCTTTACGCTTAGGCATGAGTCTGAAGCCCTCTGGCCCCCGCTGCACTGTCTATGAACGTTTGCCTTTATGGTTTAGTTCATTGTCTCAGGCATTCTTGTCACCAGGTGATGTGGCTTCCTGTGTGAGAGAACAGGGCAGTGTTGGCTTCTGAGGTCATTGCAACATCACCTGACCCGTGTCTTCCTCTCTGCCTTGCAGATACCTGCCTGAGATCATGAACGATGGGCTGACCAACCAAATCAACAATCCTGAGGTGGAGGTGGACATCACCCGGCCCGACACCTTCATCAGACAGCAGATCATGGCTCTCCGCGTGATGACCAACAAACTGAAGAATGCGTACAATGGCAATGATGTCAACTTCCAGGACACAAGTAAGAAAACCCGCGCGAAGACCAGGGAACCCCACAGTGGAAGATGGTTGTGTGCGATGGCCCTCTCAATGATTATCTTTAATTACGCCTCACCTGTCCTTAATCGTGAGCTTTTTCCAGTCTGAGCCACAAAACTCACATGCTAACTAAAATCATAATTCCTCTAAATAATAGAGGTTGTGTGCACATGTATGTGTGAGTGTGTGTATGTATGTATGTAATGTCCATACCTGTTTGCATACATGTGTGGATCAGAGGACAGCCTTAAGTGTCATTGGCTCTCCGGTATTATCAACCTTATTATTAGAGACAGAGCCCTGGAGCTCACTGACGCAGCGAGGCCGGCTGGCCTGTGGTCCCCAGGAACCCCTGTCTAGGCCTCTCCAGTGCTGCCTATGCTGTCTGTGCCCCTCCAGTGCTGGAATTCAGGTGCACACCACCATGCTTGGCTGCTTTTGCAAGTGCTGGGCTCACACTCAGATTCTTGAGCTTGCACAGCAAGTATTTTGCTCGCTAAGCTACTACCCCAGCTTCAGGTAAAATATTTAGCCGCATGAAAGCAAAAACATAATTTCATCTACCAGTTGATCCATTTATAATGAAGCGATCATTCTTACCATGTCTTTTCTATAACAACATTTGTATCTACTCCAAACTCTTCCCTGCCTCACCCATCTCTGCCTAAAGAATCTTTTATGGATTTCTTCACAAGCTGGGCTTGAGTCCCCATCCTGTCTCTTGTAAATGACGTCATAAACATTCCTTGAATTTATGATGACTGAAAGGTCGCACACGTGCGGTAGAAACTGCACTTCAGCGTTTGAATTTGGAGCTCTTCTTCAGTTATAATTATGTGGTGTGATATTCTCTCATGATTTTGGACAGAAGACTCAAATCGACAGACCCAGTGAGTGCCAAGAACACAAAGATAAACAGTGACATTCTATGGGGTACTGTGCTAGGCTAGGATGCTACGTAAATTACATATTCCCAATTTGTTTGCAATTGTAGTATTTTTAATTAATGAGTTTATTGGGACATGAATTCACTGTAGATAGAGAAGAATCTGTGCCTCTTGAGACTCAGAATCTTCCATTACAAAGGCATTATTAAATGCTTAGGATACAAATAATGACAAGAAGTTCCCACTAGGGGCCTATTGAAGGCTCCTCTGAGGTGACATTTTAAAGAGCTAAGAGAGTGTCTCGAGGGCAGAAAGAAGGTGCAATGCATTATCCTCCTCCCTGCTCAGCTGTACACAGACACAAACCGTAAACATTTAGATTCGGAATATTAAAGAATTAGTAAACAGCTGAAGTAATATTGCACATGACCGTTTCAGTGGGGATCATAAGAGCATTTGCAGAGATTCCCTGGGCTCTCCGAAGTGAGCACCAAAATGAACTTAAGTATATTTGTTTTTTTTCTAAGTGGCTTCAAGATGCATAGCTACAGAGGCAAAGGCTTTGTGGGATTTCTCCTCAGGAATGTTGTTTTTTCTGTTAACTGTGTAACCTGAGAGAATTCACAGGGGAAAAACATTCCTGACCATGAGTTGTAAAGCCGCCAATGATGCTGACGTTGCTTGCTGAAGCTGAAGATGCCTGCGTATTTGGTTAATGAGTTAGAAAGACACAAGCTACAGGTGGAAGACATTAAGTCATCTCAGCTCCACCTCCCTCCTGTGAAGCTGTTCCCTAAAGAATGTTCTTAGCGCCTTCCTCCATTTTAAAGAACTCAAGAATTTATTTTCTCCATACAGGGAAACTGCCACGCAATGCTATCACATTTCTCAAAATCATCCCGTTATCTCTTTTGGCTTTGGCTTGACCTCTCTCTTCCTCTTGAGAAGAAAATGCTGCCCCAGCCTTTACCCTTCTCTGCTGCTGCCTCAGCCTTACGGTCCCCATTCCGTCTGTCCCATTGTCTCCCTGCAGCCACGTGCTGCTGTACCCGGAGAGTAACTGTTTAATGTGTGATAAAGTAAGAATTACCCGATCTTAGCGTTATCGCAGTTCCTTCTTCTCTAGCCTAAAGAGATGTCATCCTGGAAAACTCGAGGAATGTGAAGGAGGCAGTGATTTTTCTCAATTTCTTCTCAGAAGAGAGCAAAACGCAGGGCAGTGGAGATCATCCCTTGGTTCTAACTCGAGCACCAACTGTAGCTGTTTCAGGACAGTGCCTGGCCCGTGAGCCGTTATCACACTCATAGCTGTCACCACCCTTATTGCTTGGAAGTGTAATTTCTAAGTTTCCCGTTCTACCCCATAGCACCTGCATTTGTGATCCCCTTTAGAAAAGATAGGGCCATTGTTTTTCATAGCCAGAACCTCTTGTCATTATTTGCTTCCCACAATTTTAATATTCTAAATCACTCTAATAATATCTTCGTAAAGGTCTTATTACTTCTTGCTCATTGTGCTGGTGTTGAGAACAATTCCCTTTGCAATTCTGATGTCTCTGGATTTAATTAATAAGCATTTTTCTGCTCATAAAGGCCAATAATGATTAGGCAGAGAAATGATAAGAAACAAGGATAATGTATTCAAATGATCTTATCTGGTATTTAGAAGTTCCACTGGGGGCCGGATAATGGGGCTGAATGTCTCTTCTTCACTCCGAGGAACAATAGAAGAGTTCCTACACTGCCTTGCCTTGATTTAAGTAACATCTGAATCCAAAATGGCGCCCGTGTGTCAGGAGCAGTGAGGCTCAAGAGCCGGGGAATGAACTCTCTTAGCTAATGAGTGGGACAGCAAACCTCATTACACAGATCACGGTTCCTGAATCTTTCCAGAAACACTGTCTCATTCATTCCCACGACAGTTCTGGGACATAGACGTTAGGCTGTCCACACATGTCTGTCTAAGTTAATAATGGTAACTTCCGTGTTAGGCCACACTTCCTAGAGGAATCAAATCTCTTCCATCTGGCATGACCAGCAGCGTGAGTTTGCCTGTACATTTTGTCCAATTGTCCTGACACACAGCCTGTTACCAGTGCCTTGTGTATAGCTATAGAAAGCGATAGAAGTTGTTGCATTAATTGCTCAAGGCATATTGACTTACTCAACAAGGATTCATTGAACATTTGATGCACATGAGAGATCAGTGGCCACCTGGAAATGAATGGTCTATGCAAAGACTCTACCATCAAAACATTTGTCTTCAAGTGGAGTACGGACAGCGAACAAGCAAATACATGGTACAGGCCCCCATGTTAGGGGGAACTTTCAGGAGGTGGGCACAGTGTCAGCTGGTACAGTGCCAGGGGTTGTCTTAGACCACCTCCAGATATCAAAAGCCAGAATTACTCAAATCCTTGACATAAAACGACTTGGCATTTGCATATGACTCACACACATTCTCTGACATGCTTAAAATAATCCGCAGGTTACTGATAACACCTCAGATAGCAGGTCCTATGTAAATCACCGTTATGCTGTATTTCTTCAGGGAATGATGGCAAGAAAAATGCAAACGTGTTTGACATAGACACAGTTAGGGTAGAACTGCATGTCCAGAGCACTAGAGACGGACAGGGAGCCACGACATTGCAGGAAGCTTTAGCGGGGTCTCTTCAGAAATCATACCATTCACCTGGGTTTATCTCGGTATTTGGCAAGTTTGCATTGCTTCTTGGATCTTTCTGAAATTATTTTTACTCCATTGAAATGAACTGAGGTCCTCTGTAAGAGCAACGCTGCCCTTACCCCTTACGCCATGTTGGCTGAATATGTCATCACACACGAAGGAACCGAACAATGAAACATGGTAATTCAGCAACCCCAGAGGCACAGTGGGCAGAAGGGGCAGATGCCATCCTCATTAGGTATGAGGCATTGAATCAAGCAGGGACCAGCAACGTTATTCTGTAAAGGGACAGAGAGTAAATACGTGAGGTTTAGGGCCATACAGTCTCAGTACCAGCCACTGTACCCTAGGACTAGGAAAGTAGCTCTAAGCCACTGGGGTGAGCAGCTGTACCTGTGTTACAATCAAACTATCAGCCTGAACTTCACATGTAGAATTCTTACAGTCACGTGATCGGATCCCACAGCTGATTATTCCAAATGTTGAAATACATAGATAGTGTCCTTACCTTTGGGGACACAGAGAAACAAGCAACAGGCTGTAGCTTACCCGCTCCTTGAAAAGGAGACCACCTTTGCTGTTAGGACAAGACCAAGGGAGTTGGGGTGGGGGAGAAGCCAAGCGCGATAACCATGTCTACCTTCTGCGGCTCTCTGCCGCTCTTTCTGCAGCTTCCTGCCTGCACTGCCTGCTCTTATTCTCTGTTTTACCTTCAGTGGCCTTTTAAAAGTCTGTCTAAGAAGGTTGAGGTGTCATAACCTTTAACCCCAGCACTCTGGAGGCAGAGACAGGAGGAGGAGCCTGAGTTTTGGATCAGCTTGGGCTCCCAACACAAAGAAAAAAAAAAGTCTTTAAAAAAGCGTAATACCTGCTTAGAGCAGCAGGCACTGAAGCACAAAGCAGCAAAGATCATAATTACTTCTTTAAGACAGACAGATAGGTGATTAATAGAGAAAGAGATAATTGATAGATGATTTATAGATAGTTAATAGAGAGATAGTATACATATTACATATATAAATTTGTGTGTGTATGTGTGTGTGTGTAAGCACACATGAGTTTATTGTCTTCATATGTGCAGAAGCTGGGAGACACCGGAAGAGGGTGTCAGGTCTCCAGGAACAGAGTTACAGGCGTTTAGGAACTGTCTGGCCTGGTCCTGGGGAATGAACTGAGGCCCTCTGTAAAAGCAGGACTGCCCTTAGCCCTTACGCCATGTCTCCAGCACCAGGAACACAATTCTTCCCCATTTAAACGTATCTAATATCAGTGTTGTTGAGGGGCCACCCATTGCAAGTTTACCCTGGGTAGATACCAGTGAGTACCGTGTTTCAATGCTGTTTCTGGCCTGTTCAACCTGCCCACGAAGGACAAACCTGTGGGCAGATGAGCAACCCGTTGCTGGAGTGTTTCTCCCACACCTTGCCACACGAACTGTGCTGTTGTTTGTCTCTACTTCCGGCCAAGCACTCTAACCTTCCTTGTCAATCTTCCAGGTGATGAATCCAGCGGCTCAGGCAGCGGCAGCGGGTGCATGGATGACGTGTGTCCCACGGAGTTCGAGTTTGTCACCACCGAGGCCCCTGCAGTGGACCCTGACCGGAGAGAAGAGGAATCTTCGGCGGCGGCCGCGCAGGGCAGCTACTCCCTTCTTTCCTGGTCTCTGGTCTGCATGGTCCTCGCCCTGCAGAGACTATACAGATAATCGCCGGCTTTGGTCAAATGAAACTGCATTTTAGCTCTTCAGTGGCCAGCTCCCCTCTTTTCTTACACTCTTGGACAACGGACCATGCCACAAAAACTCGCCGTTTTCTATGACCAGAGAGCAGTGTTGCAACCTGCCTCCGTTTTTGTTTTCCCAAAGAGCACCGGGTGCCGGAGGATCGGCTTCTTTCCTTCAGCTCTCTCTGGGGACCTTGTTTATTCCAGAGAGAATTCTTACTCAAATCTTTCGTACCAAGAGATTTTTTTCTTACCGTCATTTGCTTTTATGCTGCAAAATTAAAGGGATTTCACGTTGTGAGGGTTCTTTTTTTCCTAGCACCCCACTTAAAATAAAATAAGATAGGAAGAAAATAATTTTCCTTTTCAAATCAGGCCAAACCCCAAGACAACTGCCTTTTCAACAAGCAAGCAAATAAAGGAACTCTCATGCTATCGGCTTGGCGATGACAGCCAGCTCCTTAGGCGAGCTTTTCTGTGACAAGCCAAGTTTACAAAATGCTTATGAGGAAGAAGCGTAACATTTTTTTAATGTAGTGGAAACACGCTGTTGTCTTGGAGGTATTGTCTTGCACTCTGCCCAAAATGATTTGGAGGTACTAATAGTAAATTTAGGATTCTGTCTTTATATGAGTAGTAATCTTACAGCAACTCAATGCCTCTCTTTCACCTGCCTGATGCCACATTCACTGACGGCAGTATTTTCTCACTCTCCTGACACCTGTCCATTGTACCCAATTGGTACCAGTTGTCTTCAGTTCTTCACGGATGCCCCTGTCAAGTCTCATTTCTCCTGGGTCTTGACTAAAAAAAAAACAAAAAAATTATCTTCATTGGTACAGTCTCGACTTTGGCCACCAGTCTGATGTGAATTAGACCTCATAGTTCCTCTGTTCCTGACTGTCCCCCAGATAAGAGTTCTCTCACTGACATGATAATTAGCTCCACACATCAGTTTCTGTTCTAGACTCTTTGATTTGTGTCCATTGGTTTCAGCATTACAAGGGCATTCTCTTGCAAAATAACTCACAACAACAAAAAACTCAAGACAAAAAAAAAAGAGAGAAAAAAACACTATATATATAGTACTGACATGGAGATTTCGTTCACTTTTTTAGTCTTAGTAATGATCATCTATTTTTATATCAATATATATATATAAATCACAGATTTTAACTTCTTAATTCCAAGCTCAGGGTTGACACTCCTTTGTAACAAAACTGTTCTGTCAACCAGGTCTTCTTGTTTTGTGGGGCTCAGAGAAGGGAATCCCCAATGATCTGTGAGCACCAAGAAATCAAGAAAGAGAACTTTTTATGTATCTAACTGTCCATCTATTCCAAGTTTGCCAGGGCACACCCTTCTCACACAAGTTTGCTCTGTCCCTGTGCTCCAAACTGTCCTGAGCTCACGGGATGAGCCTTGGTGTACAGGACGTTACTGGCAAAGGAATGCGTATGTGTAAAGAATGTTAGTCATGAAAAACCATTGCTCTCAAGTACAACACCTCTGGCCTAGGACTCCTGCTGGGGACTACAGTAAATGACCTAAACTCAAGAGGCCAATTCTAACCGACCCACAAAGTCAGGCTCAGTGCCCCTCCCAGCAGAGAGAAGCAAAGCAAACCAAACTGGGGTTGTTTGAAGACAGTTGGCTAGCCATGTGGTTTTGGTTTTGAGGGGAGGGTTATTCGTTTTGTTTTATTTTGGGTTTTGGTTTTTACAATGCATCTGCATTAGAGAGAAGAAATATTTCAAGACACCACGGCACGCCAATCACATCTTAACTGGCTCATCGACAGTATTGACACATAGATGGTTCTATCTCTATTTTCACCAAAAATGAAATTAGTTATTGATTTAGTCACCATGTCTAAGTAGAACACATGCACTAGTATTAAGCATATTTGAGCACTTTTGAAAAACAAAACATCTTTACCCGCATCGGTTGCTACTGTATGCCTAACAGAATAGGAAGTGTAGGATTCTGAGAGACTTTGTGGCATCTTTCGCTTCAGTTTGTGTGAAGTTAATCCTTAGTCAAATCCAGAATTGCATCCCTCTGGAAAACCACCCAGTTCACTGCCCCCATTCAGCTTTTAGTCACCAGTCACACATAACATCTCCACGAAGGACCAGTCACTTACGTTACTCAGCTCACTGTATGTTCAGAAATCAGTATTGTTCGTCTCCAAAAATTATGGTGCAATACAAATTAAACCAATGTTGATTCTCGAGGATATTTGAGTAATAATTTTCATGATGGAACATGAAGCTCCATCTTCCTTTTAGAAATATTTCTACATTATATTATTTCTATAACATCCATCAAGATTCTTATTTTTTACTATGCTTTTGACCCCACATGGGTTTTTTTTTTGCATGCACATGACAACACATTACATTAATGAGCATGAGCCCATGTTCTGTGCACACTATTCACACAGCTACTATAAAAACGCTTGCTTCCTTCGTTCCAACACCTATATTCTCAAAGGTATTCCTACTGACAAGATCTACCAGGCGAGAGTTGGAATGAGACTCGGCCAACTAAGCCACATCATTCGTCACCTTGCGCGGACATGGGCAAAATACCATTCACTTGAACTTCCTGGTTTTTGTAGTCATCCATCATATGGGTTTTAGAGTAATTTAATGCTAAGGTGTTTTGTTGGGTTTTTTTTTCTGTTCCCTCAGCCTTTTCCTTGAGTTTCCCCTTTTCAGCACTGTGGAATCCTCCTCGCAAACTTGCTTTCTCATTTTAGCAGAGCGACAGGGGGTGTGTTCATTCTCCATCGCCACTCATAGCCTCCCCTCATTTGTGAAGATGTCCCCTAAATTCCATAATCACATCACAACTTGTGTTATGAGTAGAGAGGAATGGGACCCCAAAATTGGACACTAGAAATTGGTGGGTGGTGCTCATAACTGCAAACACTTAGCTTATTGAAGTGCCTCTATTTACATGTTCTTTAGTTATAATATGTATTTTTCTAACAGAAATACACGTCTGTAATTGATGTTTATTATACTTTGTATATGTTACAACAAAGGCTACATGGAGGCTAATGTCTTCAGCAGAGAAGAATGAACTGTAAATTTATGAATAGGAGCCCTATGGTCCTGGATTGACAGCCATGAGTCAGCCTTCTGTCGTTGCAGTGAAGGCCAAGTTGGCACTTTGACTACACCATCGAAGACTGTAGCACTGGAAGTCTGACTCCCTTACCATGATTCGCCCAAGGAGGAAGGTGTCACGAACCACCTCCTCAAATGTAAGGGGTAGAAGCTACTTTTGTCTACACTGAAAAACACGATTCATTGATGAGTGGTAGTAATTTTGAAAGGAGCATTCTTTAAATCAAACACATTGAAAATATTGTTGAATGCAGAACCATGAATCCTGAGTTCTATTCCCTGCTAGAGACATCAGCCTTCTTCAGTTCTTCTTGCCATTACACACATATTTGGCTACAGACTAAGCACCAACTTAAGTCCTCAAGGAGGAATAAAACTTGGTAAAAATCCTTGCTTGCAATTCACTTCTCACCTCTTTCTGCAAGGCTAGCTATCAGGTAGTTTGACTTTAGGTTTCAAGTGTTAAGAGACACAGGATTTGACTTCTCCAAACACCTGCAGATACTCACGGTCATTTTCTTTGATTTACAATTACTAACACATTTAAATTTTTTTTAAAAAAAATGTAGCCTTGCAACCAGAAGAGGAAAGTAGTCCATAAGTTCTAAATCCGCAATGTGTTCCTCCTTGGTAGAGACACTAGCCAGTGCTTAGTTTTAGGCCAACTTCTACAAATAGAGTACTGATTTGTACGCACTCTGGAGACTTGCTCTGTCATGATTTGTTGCAGCCCAGATTCAGCTTAGCATGGGAATGCTTGGGACTTCACTGGGAGTGGAGTGGATACTGGAATCATTGGCGTGGCCTTGTAATGGCGGACTCCGTGAGCAACACCTGATGAAGGCACCACAGTGTAGTCTCTGTGCGCATAGACAGAACACATATGCGGGAGAAATGTGTGCACCAATCAAACCTAAAATTTTATGTGACTGTCAAATGACTATTATTTGGGTTAAGATTTTTTTCATTTTTGATTTGGATAGAAAATTGCTATTAATCTTGTATTAAAATAGTTTTTAAAAATCTACCTGTGCCCTCTCTGTGCTTCCTAAATGACATTCGTAGCCTGTGGTTTATATTTTAAAGTCTTTTTGTTCACATCATTTTAGAAGCATCAGTACTGAAAATCCATAGTCAACCAAGCACACACAGCACCAGAAATTGCACACCTCGGCAACTTTAGGACTTTTGGTTTCTTGATGTATAAGGAAAGCGCTCAACCCCTCTTCTGTTTCTTCTTGAAAAACCCATGTAGCATCGTAGAACTAATATCAATACCCTACAGATGAGGTCAGAGGAAAATAAGATCACCTGTCAAAGGACTAACTGCTTCCAAATGGGCAAACCACGTCGACTTCCTATTTCTGAGATGCTCCCCCGCCCCCATTCGCACTGAATATGCTAGCCCTCTAGATTCACTTAACCATCGGGTCTGAAAGTCCTCTCTGGTCGCCCTGCTGTGGGTGCTGGGCCACAAGTGTCCAATTGCAACCAGGTATGAGGTATTCAGTCCTCGATGTCGTTAGCCATTATTTTAGTAGAAATACATCATTAATTTCAAGAACACTCTTAAATGAAGGAGTCTATATTAAAGAGGGTATCAAGAATGCGGCATTTAGCTGTGAGGAATGCTACAATTTAATTCAATTATCACCATCGTGGTTTTTATCAAGCAAAGCAATTTTCACAAGACCATTTGGGGGCTCTAGAACAAATGCACCTCCAAAATCAGAATGCAACAGATTTCATTTAGAAGCAAACTGGAACCAGTTTAATGGGAAGGAAAAAAAAAACCATGAAATGCAGAGTACTTTTCATTAAGTAGTAAGAACGTTTATTTTGAATAAATAGTCTGGGAAATACTTATCAAACATGAGCCTCAAAATATAAGTTTATGAAACAGTGGCAATTAGAGGTCAAATATATTTTTGTGTTTGAGAGCTAGCGAGGCTCGGCTGCCAGTGTGAGCCTGGGTGAACAGATGTGCACGCTGCTGTGGTCTCTGTGTGCTGCTCTGCCGTTTATTTGACAGTGTAAACAAGCAGGCAAGCATACGGTGTTGGGTTATACATGGGGCACACAGCAAAGCCAGGAGGAACCCAAAGCCTCCTTTCTAACCTGCCAAGGGAGCCTGGGCTCCTGTGCTCCTTGAAGCACAACCAAAGTAAGAACGGGGAAATGTTGTCCCAAGGATGCACCAGTGTGGGTAGCAACAGAAAGGAGGGAAACACACTGGATTCCAGCGTGGAGAGCAACAGAAAGGAGGGAAACACACTCGATTCCAGCGTGGAGAGCAACAGAAAGGAGGGAAACACACTGGATTCCAGCGTGGAGAGCAACAGAAAGGAGGGAAACACACTGGATTCCAGCGTGGAGAGCAACAGAAAGGAGGGAAACACACTGGATTCCAGCGTGGAGAGCAACAGAAAGGAGGGAAACACACTGGATTCCAGCGTGGAGAGCAACAGAAAGGAGGGAAACACACTGGATTCCAGCGTGGAGAGCAACAGAAAGGAGGGAAACACACTGGATTCCAGCGTGGAGAGCAACAGAAAGGAGGCCAGCACACCGGATTCCAGCGTGGAGAGCAACAGAAAGGAGGGAAACACACTGGATTCCAGCGTGGAGAGCAACAGAAAGGAGGCCAGCACACCGGATTCCAGCGTGGAGAGCAACAGAAAGGAGGGAAACACACCGGATTCCAGCGTGGAGAGCAACAGAAAGGAGGGAAACACACCGGATTCCAGCGTGGAGAGCAACAGAAAGGAGGGAAACACACCGGATTCCAGCGTGGAGAGCAACAGAAAGGAGGGAAACACACTGGATTCCAGCGTGGAGAGCAACAGAAAGGAGGGAAACACACTGGATTCCAGCGTGGAGAGCAACAGAAAGGAGGGAAACACACTCGATTCCAGCGTGGAGAGCAACAGAAAGGAGGGAAACACACTCGATTCCAGCGTGGAGAGCAACAGAAAGGAGGGAAACACACTCGATTCCAGCGTGGAGAGCAACAGAAAGGAGGCCAGCACACTGGATTCCAGCGTGGAGAGCAACAGAAAGGAGGCCAGCACACTGGATTCCAGCGTGGAGAGCAACAGAAAGGAGGCCAGCACACTGGATTCCAGAATGCAGAAAAACATCTACCTTAAACAAGCTTGTCTCTTCAAAGCACACATAGGGTTGTCTGTCTTGTTTTAAGAAACTTTTCATGGACTTAGGTAACTGACCTTTCTTTCCAGAGATAGGTGATGACCCGTGATCACGGGCCGGCAACAGTTACAGGTCTAAGAGCAGGTGGCATGAGCCCTGCTTCTTTCTAAGCATCTTGCATCTCACCCGGAGTTAGGCAGATACAGCCAATGAACACGTGAACATGGTAACTTCAAAACGGGGGAGACAACATGACAGGACTTACACAGGAATGGCACTAGGGAGGGACTCAGGTCATAGAGAGCCTGCCCAGTGGTGTGTGAGCTCCCATCTAGTGAAATGAGGGAGCAATCACACCCTCTGATGGGACGCTGGCTACTCGCCAGACCCGCAAAAACTAAAGATAGTGCACAGAGGACACCTACAGCACGCTTGGTCATTTACCTGTGTTCTATTTTGAACCTTTTTCTCAATTAAAACCCTAAGTAGAGAAACTATGGGCTCCGGGTATTTGCATGTGAATCAAAGCATGACATGTGGACAAGAAGTATATGAAGTCTGCATTCCTTTGCCTGTCAGTTTGTCCTACATACCACATTCAGAAGAAAAGCAAATTCTGTACAGTGTCTTGTACATCCAGGGACTCCGCCTTTCATCGGTCTTCCTTGCAGTTTATTTACCTGGTGCAACGGTCAACCTGACTCCACCTAGAGGCTTAAACAACTGAGCAGCCAGGCAGCACAAGCAGGAAGGGGCACGGCACCTTTGCTGACCACTGTAGCAGCATCCAGGAAAGGACTATGACGATGGACCCTTGTCCATCTAAGTCCTGATGCTGATGGCCATGTCTGTCCTGAACTTTTCTCTTTAGACATCTGGAAATGTGACTGTCAAATTAAAGAAAGATTTGTCTAAAGAACGAGATTATTCACTTTCTTGACACAGCATGCCCTATATTCGTAAGAAGCAGCTCATACAAAAGGGAAATGTCACATTCATCTTCCTATCATGATCAACGTCACATGTCCCTGACTTAGGCAGACGTTCCTGCCTTGGCCATACGGAGCAAAGAACCTGCATGGTGAAGCCTCCATCTTCTCTCCTGGCTTTGGTTGACCACCTTCATCCCTACTTCTCTCCTGGCCCCCTCAGGCTACTCAAACCCTAAAACTTGGATTTTGAGTTATTCTGGTTTCTATCAGCCTCTTCAAATGTGTGGACATGACACAGCCGTTGAGCAACAGGATCCTAGTCGCCAGTTCTGAAGCTGAGGCTGGCACAGAGACGCCGGGGTTTCCACTCGTCCCCAGTTCTGAATCATATACTGTGGCTTCCATTGTGGACTCTGGTACCCTGCTCCTGCGTGTGAAAAGTGAGATGCCCCAGATTATAGCACGCAATGAAAACATTATGAAAAGTTTGACAATAATGAAGGGATAATTTTAATGTTTATTTGTTTGTTTAAACCAGTTCGTGTAAATTAGCGCTTTGAAACCGTCTCAACAGAGTCACAGATACACCTGGCATTTTACACGAGTTTTATTTTAAGAAGGAAGCCTTTTTATTGGTGTAAAGGAAATCTATATACCAAGCAATCTGTATTTGGGCAGAGAACTTGAACCAGGAAAGCTAGGTAAACAAAACTGGCTTTTTCTAGAAAACAATGGCAGTAGCTTTCCCACACCTGAAGTCTTACTTCTTCCAGGACAAGGATGTGATTGCTCTCCTCCCGTGTCTTAGGAGCAGAGAAGGCTTGACTTGGGGTAACATGGGAGGAGGTAAAAGGAGATGGAGTAGAAACCATCCCTCCATTGTGAGCTTCATCTTGCTAAGAAAGATACAAAGCCAATGTGTCCCAGACTTTTCAAGATAATCCCCTGCTTCTGTCCCAGTATAATGAATGACAGTATCTCTTTCACGCTCCATAATGTCTTTAGCTTATGTGATAAGTTATAAGTTCACTGAAGGTTTAATAATGCCCATTTACAAGATCAAGTTATACTCACGTGCATATAACCCCTCAAGGTTTTTCCAGATATTTTCCCAACTGAAACAGACTAGGTAACCTCAGTCAACACCAACTCCTGAGCTTACAAGCATCCTACCTACTTGTTGCATTGTAAAAAATTCTGGAATTAGAATCAAGACTCCAAATACCAACTCTGGCATCATCAAGTACGCAATGCTTGGCACTAACCACGAGCCTGCTTTCATCCTAATATGGACTGCACTTGGCACAGGACCTCAGGAGAATGGTCTTTCTGCACCTCAGCATTTGGGGGGCGGGTATGTCAGTAAATGAAACACCCAGCGACTAAAGTTTTCGCACAGTTGTGCTGTGATCCATTCACTACTGTCAAGAGATAGAATTTGAGCTCTCCTGTTTCTTATTTGCCAGTCTTAGCAAGACCAGACCAACGATAAGCATGTTCTTCCTTCCTTCTTGAAAGTCATATATAGGTTTGATCGGTGTTTCTGGCTTAGCCATATAAACCAGAATTTCTCTGTGTCCTAACATAGCGCACATGATACATGAGATTTGAACTAGATAGTACCAGTCATTCCCTAGACACTACTGTGACCTCCCGCAACTTGCCTCCTTCCCCTCTTAAAGAAGTAGAAAAAAATGCAAGGAAATAACAGGCATGGAGTTTTCCAGCAGTGAGTCCACTCCGACTCAGAGAAGGGCATTTTAGAGCTGCGTCCATTCGGTTATCAATTCTAAAATGCTACTGGCAACGTTTTCCATCTGATGCCGGAGTTGGAATAATAAAAAGCCTTGTGGCGTTCCACTTATCATCTGGAAGGATGAGCTCCATGCGAGAGCAAAGTGTGATATAAAGAGTGTCACCTGCTGATACCCAGCATATAAAATAACCATTTGCTTAAATCATTCAGCCCTCCACAGAGCGCTCCCGGCATCCTCCTGCAAGATCACCTGGTCCTGGAGACTTTCCCTTGAAGGATTGGTTGGACACAAATGTGCACATTTGCACGGCCTACAGAATAGAGATGGGGATTTCTTCTAGAGTTTGCAGCGTTAGATAAGATGCGAGATGGAAATTCTCCTCAAATGCATTTAATTATTCAGAGCCGGCGTTAGTTTAGGAAGATACATAATTCATCCCAACACGTTCCCTCTCATCAAAGAGAAAACAGTAACACATACTAAAAAATAGTGTAAGCAACACTGTAATAGCAATGCCTGGGACCTGTGCTCAGTGTTTCCCATATATGAATTAGTTCATCTTGTTCTAAAAACAGAACACTCACCGGGTGCAAGGATGCATGTTTCGAATCCCAGCATTCACGAGGCAGAGACAGGAGGATCTCTGTGAGTTTGAAGCAACAGTGTGGTGGTTATTCTTGTTTGTCAACTTGGCTGCATCTGGAATTAACTAAAACCAAAGCAGTTTGGCACGCCCATACGGGATTTTTTTCTTCTTAATTAAATCATCTGAAGTGGGAAGACGCACTCCTAGTCCAGATCATCTGAGAGGAGATCCACCTTTAATCCAGATCTTCTGAGGTGGTAAGATCCACCTTTAATCTGGGACACGCCTTCTGCTGGCAGCCTATAGAACATGGGGAAAGGAAGCTCTCTCCTCTCTGACTCTTCACCCTCACTGGCAAATCTATTCATTCACTGGCGTCAGAGCCTACAATCAGATGAGACATCCAACCTCATGAACAGAACAACTACTGGATTCTTGAACATTCCAGTGGTAGACAGCCCTTGTTGGAGTATGTGAATCATAGTTTGTAACCCATTCCAATAAATCGTGTGTGTGTGTGCGTGTGTGTGGTGTCTATGTATTCATTCTATAAATCCTGTTCCTCTAGAAAGCTCTGACTAATACACCTGGTCTAGATAGTAAGTTCCAGGCTAACCAGGGCTACATAGTGGGACCTTGATTCAATAAATAAATAAAAAAATGTAAAATAGAACATTGTAAAAACAACAACAACAAAAAGGATAGCTATCATTGTTCTAATTAGATGAGGAAGCTGAGATACAGATAAACTGAATTTCTTGCCCAAGTCCCAAGTAGTGAAAAATTGGCAACCAAAAGACGATAAAGTCAGTGGAGCTGGAAGCAGACATGTTCCCCAGGGAGGGGCGTTCTCTGAGTGGAAACAGAGCAAGCTGTCAGCCTGCTGGGAGGAAGCACAAAGGGAGGAGGAAGTCTACTTTGGAAACAGCGGTCTGTCTCCCTTGTAGGGTCCACTGCGGATGAGGCAGATGAGAAACTACAGTAGCCATGTCTTTCACGTGTGTGCTTTAACATGCCCAGAAGGTGAAAAAATATGTTTCCAGTACACGTCCTGGGTCCTGAGGAGGCTGCCATCCCCTGGGAGGAGGCTTTAATATGCCCAGAAGATGAAAAAATATGTTTCCAGTACACGTCCTAGATCCTGAGGAGGCTGCCATCCCCTGGGAGGAGGCACCCAGAGACACATATGTGCGTACATAAATATCTATGGAGCCTGGCAGCAGTGGCGCTCGCCTTTAATCCCAGCACTTGGGAGGCAGAGGAGGCAGGTGGATCTCTGTGAGTTCAAGGCCAGCCTGGTCTACAAGAGCTAGTTCCAGGACAGACTCCAAAGCTACAGAGAAACCCTGTCTCAAAAAAGCTAAATAAATAAATAAGTAAATAAATATCTGTGGAGCATGGAAATAAGGTTTTAACCTCTATTCCCCATGCTCTGTGAAACACACAGGGTACCCCACTGACTAGTAAGGCTCCATCCCATGTTAAGGTCTAAAAATGCCACCGTGGCTTTGTGTTGGCTGTGAATGAGCTCATCCAAACTCTTGGCTGAATTGTAACTTTCTCATCACATGTTCCCTGTTTATTACCCCATGGTCAACACCCCGTGGTCCAAGTGTCAGCAGCAACACCTTCCCTGACTGCTAGGCTGTTCCTGCCCAGCATTGTGGGGCTGTTGGACCGGGACGAACTGGCAGGGAACAGAGAGAGAAAAGAGTAGCCTCATGTTCAGTGACAGGGACGAGAAGGTGCCTAACACGCCCCGCACCCTCCAGGGCTACAAGGATGCTTTCCTTCCACCTCCCCTCTGAGACTTCATTAACCCAATGTGGCAATCTCCTAAACCAAGCTTGTTAAAGTAAATGTCATGGCTCCCCATAGGGACGCTTTGGGCTGCTATGTTACATGTGTTGGCCAAATTGCAGAGACGATGTTCAGAGTTCACCAAGATGCTAGATTGTAAAAGCACTGTTCTCACCCAGAGAGACTGGAGTGAGACTGAGATGGAGTGTTTTGTGTTTGCTTTAATCAATGATGTGTTTCTTGCTGAACGGGCCTTTCCCACAAATATTGAAGACAGCTGCCTAATGCCTCTCTATTCGCACCAGCTCACATCAGCGGCTAGGCACCTTACTAAGTACTATTAGAAGATTTGCTTCACAAGGACGGCAGTCTCACCAGATGCAATGGTGTGTTATTAGACAAAGGCGGTCTTAAAATGCTTTCAAGGTAGCATTTGAAAAGTAATCTTTTATTAGATTGCTTAGTGAGATGCCCTGCGAGCACTTAAGACTCAGGAGAGGTTGAGTTCACACAAAGAACACGCTACCAGATGGTGACAGGAATTACCCTATCCCAAACTTGGATTGTTTTACCCCCGCCTTTGCACCTACAAGGTTGACAACACAATGTCTTCCTTTGGAGGGGAAGCAGGTCATGTCTGTCTTCCTGCTGGTCCAGATGTCTTAATGAACAGGTAGTTATTATTACCAAGTATACGACAAGAATGTTTTGGTCCTGCTAGCCTACACTGACTGATATGATCATAAAGGATAAGAATACATTTTAATCTGCAATAACTCTTTGGAGCCAAGGTTCACTTTCAAAGCTTCTTGGCTTTCACTAAGTTATCAGTTATTAAATTCTCTTCATCTCCCGCTGATGCTGCCAGGAAACACCCAGAATCTCTAAAAGAGGCACTCTCCTAATCCTTAAATCCTTAGCATCTGTTAAATGTCTTTTGCCTCCTAATCTGCTCAAAAGTAACAGGAAGGAAATGCTGGGACATTTCTTAATTAAACAGTAAGAGATATATAAGGGGGATTTGACATCATCACCAGGAAAAAGTCAGAAAGATGAAGATAGATTAAGCACCCCTAAGTCCTAAGACATCTGATGTCCCTTTGGATGGAACCAGTTGGCTTACCAAGTGATCTCTAAGACCACAGCCTCTAGTCCATGTGTGTGTTGTTCTGTCGGGATGAATGTAAGCAGAGGTCATAAAACTAGAAAGGGAACCACGGTGGGGGAAATGGGTACACAGGTCTGCAGTGGAAAGGGGTGTGCTGGGAGTGGGAGGGTACAGGATAGGGGAAGAAGAGGGATGGAGGACAGCAAGGAGGAGGGGTCAACAAAAATAATGTAAACAGGACATAGGAAATCTGTCACTTGAAATCCTAATTGAAATACAATAAAGTCTGGATGTGGGGTGCACACCTCCAGCCTCTAAACCTAATTTTGGGGCTATGCATCAGCAAGGACAAGAGCTAGAAACTGAGCAGATAAGCCTCTCAGCTGAACTGCCAATCAAGCCGCAACCTGGACCCAGTTTTTCCTACCGTGTTTATTCAGATTTGGAGTCAACAAATTCTAGAACTGTCTTTTGCATTGTTGTATGGTCCCCAATCTTGTGGAAACTCTACTCATGCCTTAGTTGTAGGGATAAGAGTCATGGCTATCATGGGTATACCTATACAAATAAAGACGGATAATGGTCCTGCTTATGTTTCTAGGAAAATGAAACGGTTTTTTGATTATTACAATATCAAGCATGTTACAGGTATACCATACAATCCTACAGGTCAAGCAGTCATAGAAAGATCAAATAGAACTATAAAGGATATGTTGAACAAACAGAAAGGGGTGGAAAACACCCCCAGAAATAGGTTACATAATGCTTTGTTAACCTTGAATTTTCTCAGTGCTAATGAGAAGGGAACAACGGCTGCAGAAAGACATTGGATAATGGAAAAATCTACTGAACTAAATCAACCAGTTTATTTCAAGGATGTGCTGACCTCACAATGGAAGCCAGGAGATGTGCTACGTTGGGGAAGGGGTTTTGCTCTTGTTTGCACAGGTGAGGAAAAATTGTGGATACCGTCAAAATTAATAAAGGTTCAGTTTGAAGAAGAGAAGCCACTTGGAAAAGATAAATAACAATTCTTTCATAAGGATGGCGAGCATACTGATGGTAAGAAATACATATAGGTTGGAGGCAGGGTTCTTTTCTTATCTCCACAGGAAAATACTCATCTCCAAAGAAATTAAGGGACCCTGAATATTTAATTACTGATGGATGGACACATTTTGTAAGTATTAATTTATATATATATATGTATATATATATGTCTTATTAAACATTTCTTTGTAAATATGTAGAGCTGGTTTTGAAGTTGGACTCTGGCTCAGTCCCTCTCCATTTCCAAGCCTGTTAGTAAGAGAAAAACCCAGGGTTTCTGGAGTTTCTGTCTCATGTCAAGAGCCATGATATGGGACAGAAAGAAATGTGAGTTTAGAAAACATCTTTGCTTTTCTTCATATCTATCATACTTTTCATTGAATATATCTATCATGCCTTTCATTGAATATATATATATATGTCTATATATGTCTATATGATTAATGTTTAAGTTTTTCATAATGAACAATGAGTTTTTCCTAAAGTGACATTTGATGTTTCCAGGAAGAAGATGGGGCCCCACAACAACAACTCTACCTGGTTGATATGACGTCATGATACTGATAGCGTTACTACAAGACCTGTTTTGGATACCAGCTGCACAAGACGATCCCAACTTGGTTAGCTGAAATGGTGCACATCTTGTACAACATTCTGGCCAGACCTCCACAAAATACTCAGAGACTATTTGCAATTTTAAAAGACATTGATCTTGAAATTTAACCATCATTTTACTTTCACAGGATCCCCCAGAAAGAACGTCGCCCCATGACAGCTGGAAGTAATTCTAGAGGACGACGTCCCCTCTCCCAGTAAAATTTACCCCTGGGTTTAGGGACATCATTTAGGGGTTGGGAGGTTGGGGGAGGAATTTTATAAGCTCAGGGATCATTTTGAAAAAAAAAAAGAGGGAATGATGGGATAATAGATTTATAATTGTGAGTTACTGCTTTTAGACAAATATATTGGTATAGATTCTTGTATATTGATACAAAGTTAAATTATATTGACTATTGTATGCATGCATGTTTCTATCTCTGTTTAAAACATTTTTTATGTATTGACATATATTGTATTGATAAATATATATTGTATATATTTACCATATTGCAGTGTACATTTCTACCTCCGATTAAGATACTTATATAATGTTTGTGTATTGATATATATTTACCATATTGCAATGTATATTTGTACAGTGTTTATATTTGGAGGTCATTATCCTCATTTGTTACACAGTTGTTTATTGTCTTAGTCTTTAAGTTAGATAGATATTGAGAATTATATAGATAAATAGTCATCTAAGTTTGTCATTTATAATTAGACTAATCAGGTTCTCTAGATATATAGAGATTATACTCAGTATAGATAGATAATCTTTGACCTCTTCAAAGAGCTGTAGAAAATGGCCTTTAATCTAACTCAGAGTTTCGTGATAGTGAGACACAATTGCTCCTGGCAACACCGCTCTATTCCCGAGAGAATGTTGAGCACCAAAGACACTCCACCTGGAGCCTTTCTTTTTGGCAGAACTGGCCTTTGGGCAAAGAAATGCCCATACCTCAACCACTGACAGAGATACAGAGCGTGCATCAATGGATAAAACAGGACTGTCATATCCTGCCAAGACAGGGTAAGATAGTTTTGAAGAGTTCCTTGCCTTTAATAATGGTATGTCAGGCTGGGCGGTGGTGGCACACGCCTTTAATCCCAGCACTCGGGAGGCAGAGGCAGGCGGATCTCTGTGAGTTCAAGGCCAGCCTGGTCTACAAGAGCTAGTTCCAGGACAGGAACCAAAAGCTAAGGAGAAACCCTGTCTCAAAAAATCAAAAAAAAAAAAAAATAATGGTATGTCAGTTATGTTAGGCCTTAGCCAAAATTGGTTGACTCAACGTTGCAAACGAGACTTTGGGTGATTGCCCAGGTAGTCAGTTGTCTCTGTCAATTGTTGCATATTTTGGATATATCTCGTTTGTTGAGTAGTGTTTATTCCCTTCTCAGATCTTTGACGGAGTTGAAGATTATATAATTGTAGTTACTCTCTACATTATTTGGACTCCTTGAGATAGAATGTTTAGCAAAGATTTTGTTCTCAATATTGTTTGTTATATTTATTATTTGTTGTTATTGTATATAGTTGTATTTGGTTTAGTTCTGTCTTATTTAGACAAAAAGGGGAGATGTAGGGATAAGTCCCGCCCCTAAGGGGGCGTGTTCGCCTCGGGCTAATGTTTGCCTATAAATTTGGTGAGCGTGCTGCCAGCTGTCCCTTCTGCTTTCCTGGTCTCCACGGGAACGGTGGTTCTGTAAGTCTATTTCGCCATTAAAGCTGTATATATATTTTTACAATCTGTCTGCATCCGTTTACGCCGGTACACTTAGTGGTTATCATCATGTCAGAGGATGTGATAACAGTCTGGACTGACTGTCATGTAGTTGACTGCATGCGTCAGACAGCAGCATTAACCTTTGCTCCTCTGTTCGAGCTTCAGTTTCACCTGCAGGAGCTCAGAATGCACCATCCCCACTGTCCCTTAAGACTGGGACTCTCCCGCCTCCCTGTTTCTAATGAAAATCTGTCATCTGTGTTTCCATTATAAATGTGTTTCTGTTTGTAAAGTTGTCTGCTCTGCCTTCTGAGAAACACTCTTATCTGTGCAACCTTAGGAACAACAAGCTTTTGTTATCTTACATGCCAATCACCGTCTCACAATTTCCCTAAGAGCCCCAGCCTCTTCCTTCACTCACAGACAGCCCCCCATTCTGCTCCATGGCTCTTTGGGAGAGTGTGCAAATTCTCCCTAGTGGGCACTTATGTGTGTGACTGTACTTTCCTCTTCGTCCTTTCAAACTTGCCTTTTATCAGTTTAATTTGCAAGTCTTGGTGACTGAACTCAGCAGAATAAAGGGGGTTTTCCTCTTTCATAGACTCCTATGAAATAAGTGTGTCTTGTGCCATCTGTTCGCAGATGGTTATTAATTTTCGGACCAAACTTCGGTAGTCCGAAACAATGCATTAAGTACTAAAGTTTAGTGACGATTGTTTGTTTGTTTGTTTTGTTTCTTCTTGGTATACATCATAGTCAGTTTTCACAGATTCCATACATGAAAATTCACCTATTGGTTGGAATGTATTTGGGAGATGCGGTACCTTCCGGCACCCACAGGCTTGCACGAGGTGGGGCATCAAAGACCCGACTCTCCTGATGGTCTTGCCTCCACTGAGTTTTACACAGCTGTTCTCAATGCTCCCACTGAACGGGTGTCCTTTCTTCTGTCCGTTTTGCAATCTTTGGCTCATTTTTTCATACTTCTCGCCAGCAATGTTGCTGTCCCATGAGCCAGCAAACTGCTCACAGCATAATTCTGAATCACTGTCCTTTGTCCCTAAATACAAAGAAATCTGTAGCATGTCCTACAGAAAAAATATCCTTCAGACAGGGCTGTTACAGAGCTCCTGGACAGGAATTGTATACAATGTATATGTATTTACACAGCTATGATGAAACTTTTCACCATTTTTCTATACTCTCTCTCATCACAATTGATTATTAATGTGCTATTTAAGGAAGTGTGTGAGCAAATAAAATAGTGGGAGGAATTTAATTGTCATGTCTCTGCTGCGTCCTGCCAGCTTCACATGAAAACCTAGCGGCATAGAATTTACGAGAGAATCGCTGAAACTGTACAGCCTGGATTCCACAACTTGTCCACGCATCTGTATCCTGTTCTTGCAGAGCCGTGTAGCACTGCACAAGACAGCCTGGGCAGCTTTGATTGCATCCCTACCTTCAGCTTCGGGTGAGAAAGGACAAACTGAAAGGAAGAGGAGCCACAGGTGTTCCCTTTGCTCTTTGCTGCTTGCTAGGCCATCATTTTGAGAGGAAGTTCAGAACTAATGGGGAAACGTGAGTAAGAGGAGACGCAGTGGCTTGCCTGGCGATTTGTTGCGTTATAACATGGCTGCTATCTTCCCGAGGTGCAGGCAACTCCTCAATCAAACGGAAGCATGGCCTGGGGGCGCTGGCTGCTCTGCCTTCTCTTTGCAGGAAGAATCTGCTCACTGGACTCCAGATCTCACGGGGCGCTGCTAACGTCATGAACAAGGAACAATAGGCATGCATATTCTGGAGTTTTCCTCTGTTCGGGGATTATATCATCCCATCAGACTTTGTATTAAAATGCAAATTTAAAGAAAGAATTACCAAGAATTTTGAGATGGTTATGACAGGGCGGCAATGCAAGTCCCTTCTGAGCTTGAGACATCCGGAGAGTTATACTAGTCAGCTTCATGGTATTTCAGGAAATACATCTAAGGGAAAGGGTCCATTTGGCTCACCAGGGGTTCATCTCTACAAACCAGCCCTCATGGAGGTGTCGGAGAGCAGGAACGTGAGCATCCATGTAACTCAAGTGCATACAGCTTGAACCAGAGCATTGTGGGAGACCGCGCAGGTCTTCTGCAGTCTCCGTGGAAGGCGTGTACAAAATCACCACAGATCTTCCAGTAAGCCCTACCTCCTAAAGGTCCTTCCAACTTCCAACTGTATGGATAACCCAAGGGCTCCTGGAGGACATTAACCCTATGTGAACCACAGCGTGACCACACAGGTCGCACATCTGTGAAACTGACCCTGACACCCAGTCCCTGCGGGGCTGTCCACCTGGAATTCATAAGTGGCTTCTAGTATAGAAAACACTCACTCATCTAAGCAAGGACGTTTTCAAAGTAAGTGTCCTCCTCCTAGGTGACAATGAGACCTTGAATAGTGGTGGCATCATTCACCCTTGGTATTTGCCAGTTATCGAAAAAGAAACTCTGGACCTTAACTTGGATTTAACTGAGCAAACTGGAGAAAATCACTGAAAAGCACACTGAGAACTGAGGTATAGATGAGAGGCAGAGGATCCACCTCAGGCCTGAGACCCTGGATTCAGTCTCCAACATCACCGGTACATGAGTGTATATATATGCACACACTTATCTGTTACAAGCTAAGTTCTGAATTTGAGTGCAGAGGCATGCAGGGAAGCTCGGCTGTATGAAATACACATCTTTACAAAGAGATGAGCTTCAGCAGGATTTTCGAAATCAATGGCGCCCACGGGGAATGTCTGGAAGAAAAAAGAAAATCTCCAGGGTATCAGTGGGAAGATGTTCAAAGCTAGAAGAGGGAGCAAACAGAACAAGAAAAGGAAGGAAAAGAGCCCGTGCCAGCCGCAGCGGCAGCAGGGGTAGCCTTGGGAATGAGCAAGGCTGGGAAGTGCTGCTCTCTGAACCCTCAAGGTGAGGCCAAGAGTTGAAACTTCAGAAAAATGAGAGGAAGAAATGGCCAGAAACTCTGAATACAGATCCTCAGGGGAGAGCAGCCTGGAGGGACCGAAGCATCAGTAGAAGGTTCTGAGGGCGGATAAAAGGAAGAGGCAGCAGCTGGGGGCCGGAAATGGTTAGCAATTGATCGCAGGTCGTGTGGCCTTGACACAAGCAACTGAAAGGAAAAAGGGTTTATTGGGCTCATGGTTCCGAAGTGACAGTACATCAGGACGGGGAGGAGGCATGATGACAGGCAAGGAAAGCGTGGTGGCCGGAGCAACAGACGGGCAGCTCCTGTTTCCGTTCCCACACGAAAGCTGACAGAGAGAACAGAGAGTAAGATAAGATTGTAAGCCCTCAGACCCCACTTCCCCTTACAAGACCCCCCAGCAAGGCTCCACCTCCCAAAGCTTTTCTGTCCTTCCCAGATAGCGCCACCAGTTGGGGACCAAGTGTTCAAATACATGAGTGTTCCGGGGGCACATTTCTCATTCAAACCACCATTTACTCTAAAACCATGCATGTACCTTCTGCTTACACCGGGCTGCAGCCCATCAGAGCTGGAGGCGGAGGACAGACTCTCAAGTGGTCCCTCTGGTCTGTCTTCTGCTGCCGTGCCCTCTCCATTCAAGGGGTGGCAGAACCGATAATTTGCTTCTAACCAGTTGAAATCTGTGAAAGCAAAAAGCACATCACATACATGAAATTATTTTACAGAAGAGAGCCATGCCTGTCACTCAAGTTTCTCTCCACTGCTGACTTGTAGTGGTGTTGCTAAAGGTCAGGTAGGGAGGAACAGGGGGGTATCACCAGAGAACACAGGCAGGACCTGCAGCCCTGGGACTGACAGGGCAGGGAAACCTACTACTGCCAATAACCATGTGAACTCCCTGCCCTGACTCAAATAAGACCTCACCTCTCACTGAGACCTTGACTGCAGCCTCGCGAAACCCTGATTCTGTACGTGGGATCCAGAAAGCGTTTGTTTCGGTCTTGCTTACCGGCCAGAACTTGATCGCAAGACTGTTGTTGATGACACTGTGCTTTTGGCCACAGGAAACCAAGCTGGAGTTAACTGAGAAGCTTCTGCTCCTCCTCTGGCCTGTGCAGAGGCTGCTGTGGTCCAGCACAGTACCGGAGGGAGTGGTCCGGGCTGCTGGGGTCCTGTACCCTCTTGCACAGTACCGGAGGGAGTCATGCAGGCTGCTGTGGTCAAGCACAGTACCAGAGGGCCTAATGCAGGCTGCTGCGGTCCAGCACCAGTGGGAGTGATGCAGGCTGCTGTCAGCTGTAAATACCCCTAACCGGAACACTGACTTGTCAATCAGGATGAGGCCTGTAGTCAATGCTGAGATTGATGACTTATTTAATATTTACTAAGTGCCTTGTATATTCCAGGCATTGTTCTGAGTGCTCCATCTTCATACAGCGTACATCATTGCTCACCATCCACCATCTCAAAAGGCAAAGGCAGACAACGGTGCCTGGGTCTTTCCAGGACAGAGTGAAGCCACGCAGCCTGTGGATCAATTTACAACCATTATCTCAATATCCGCACCTTCGCATGATGAGGAGAAACAGCAAGAGCAGACTCATAACTTGCTCGTGGTTTTATTCTAGAAGTGGAAGTCACACTGGAGAACACATAAACCCCAGATGGTTTTGGTTTCAAGGCGAAAGCTAAGCAAGAAATTCCAGGTGTCCTACTAATATAGCAAACGGGCCATCTATTACTAACTGGAAAAGGGAGATGTCGTATTTAGACCTCATGGCTGCAGACTGCTTTTGAAAATAGGCTTTTTAATTGGGGTCAGGAGCCTGACTTCCAAGTGTTCCATTGGCATTGCTAATGACTGATGATGGGAACAGCCCACACCTGCTTGAGTGTCCTCAACTTTCAAGAAAAGCAGAGGTCAGCTGAGTTGCCTCTAGGAGGCTAATAGACGGTCCCTGACATGTCAGACAGTGCACTACAGTTCCAGCTCTCCCAAGTGTTAGCCAAGCTTGGGAGGCTTTTGCTAACACTGCTGTCTTTGACTCATTTCTGTAACCCCTCATCCATATTCCTATAAGTAACCCTAACAAAACTTCACCAAGTTGGACTCTAGTGGCATCTTTGCTTTTGTGTCTGGTGTTGGTTATTTATCTAGGGTGAATAGACATTTTTTTAACATCTCCCTGGAAATAGTACCACCCATAATCCCTTGGGCCAGATAGCAGAGCCTAATTTGCACGTTCTAACACAGTGAGAGAAGCATCCCCATACTAAGATGAATGGTATCCTGGGCAGTGATAGCCAAGATTGTCCTCTCCTCCCTGCGTTTGCATACTGGTGCTCAAGCTCTCACACACAAAAGTCTAATCAGCATTTCCAGGAGAATATGTCGTGCCACAAGAAAAGGTGAAAATGTGTAAGAGGCAGCAGAAAAAGAAAAAAATGCAAAGATAAATAAGTGGCCTCTGGCAGGTTCAAATTATACTAAGTCTCCTTTGGGTCTGTGACTAAGCAGATTGAGAATCTTCCTCTCTCTCTCTCTCTCTCTCTCTCTCTCTCTCTCTCTCTCTCTCTCTTTCTGTGACCCAATCCCTTACTGTTTCTCTCACAGTCCAGAGCAAAACAAAGGCAAACTAAGAAAAACCAGGCTCTGATTACCCAAGGCAATCTCCTTCTGCACTCCCTGAACGCATCATCAGAGATCCTCATCTAAGAGAAGGAACCAGAAACTGGGCTTCTCTGGCTGTACTGGAAAAGTAAATGAAACCAGTAACGAAACAGACATCCCACTGAACATTGCACACCCTCTCAATCGCTGTCCAGTAAACAAAAGGCCACGGTGCCCTTTGGGACTGAGCTTCCCTGAGCTGCCTACTCCTATCTTTCTGCCATCTTCCACAGCAGTGGGGAGATCTTGGACCCACCTGAGACCATCAGAGCTCAGTGGGCCCTGGAGTGCCAGCAAGTCACGCAGCTCCTATCTGGGTGAACGGAAAGACTTGCAGAGAAGCCTTGTTGAGCTTTTCTTTTATATTATTTACTTGTTTATTTATTTTAAGGTCTATTTGTTTAATTTTTATTTGCATGTATGTATGTAAGCCTTCTGCCAGGATGACCAGAAGGTTCTTTGTGGAGTCACAGGTGGTTGTGGGACACCTGATGTGGGTACCAGGAACTGAACCGCCATCCTCTGCAAACACAAACATTCTTAACTGTGGGACCATCTCTGTAGCCCCCTCTTTTGTTTTCTGATCTCTTTTCATATACATCATGATCCAAGGGCCAGTATTTCCCAACTTCATTAGTAGAATTTAAACTTCGAAATTAGTTTCACACACCAGGCACTCCAGAGAGATGTGACAAATAAAACCTGCACTTATTGAGTACTTTCTCTGTTTCAGGATGTCACAAGCTGGATTTTAGACCCAGACATTCACATGTTGAAGTATGTCAGAATGCAAAACATCTGGAGACAGGGATTCTACAATGTGTGATTCAGTAAAAATGAGGCCATTTGCTGGTCTGAGTCTAAACTGACAGGTGCCTTTACAGGAGGAAATATGTGGGCAAGCAGACAGCAAGGATTTGCCCACGTGAAGTGGAAAGGGGTCGGATAGATAGATAGATAGATAGATAGATAGATAGACAGATATAGATATCCATCTTGCTTTGTCATTGTTTACAGTTAATCTAATACAGTATTCTATTACTATCCTTTTGTAGGAAAAGAAATGAAAAGCCTCAGCAGTTAGAAATACAGGTTTTTAAACCATGACACAGTAAGTGTCTTATCTAGAGTTTAATTCCTGTCCTCTGCCTGCCTCCAGAGGCCACAGGATGAACACCACACACTACTGTTCCTCTCTCTGGGAAAACCCTTCACACTGTGTTCACATCTGGCTTTAGTTTTCTTCATATCTTAAAAACAACAACAACAAAACCTTTGTCTGGAAATAAAGAAGCAACCAGCCCAACACCTCTGCTTCCTCTGTCCTTCAGTAAGTGTGTTTATTAGTTAGAATCTTAGACTGTGGAAACAGCTCCACTCACACTGACTTGAATTTTAGAAAGAAAGGAAAAAGGAAATTGAAGACAGGAGTAACTACCCACTCTCCCTTCCCCCTGGTTACATCAGGGGCAGAGAACACGGACTCTCTGACCATCTCTACACCCTACCACTGAAGCTGAGACAGAGGCTTCGGTGATCTTTCCCAGGAGCCTCAGGGAAACCCCCTTCCACCTCAGCCTTCTGTTTCAAGCTCCTCAGCAGGAACTCTGTGGCCAAGGGCACAGAACAGAGGACCTGGTGTGAGATAAGCAGGTTCTTAGGAGAGGGGCTTCCTCAAGCCTTTTCCGAGGCTGCCTGCTGCTGGAGAAGCCGAGTGCAGTGAGTGTGTGGCAGGTATAGTGCCCCTGTTTGAAGGCTGAGACGTATGTGAATAGCGGAGCACTTTAGCAGCACGCCTGGGGCCTTGGGTACCATTCCCGGAAATGAACAAATGCAAAGATGCAGTTAGGAAGCAGGCGAACATAGCCAGGCAGCAGAGCATGCCTGGGACACTGGGTACCATCCCCCAACTGAAAGAAAGAGTTCCTGTGAGGGATGATGAAAACCCTCCAGATCCAGGAGGTGGAAATAGCTGTGGAACCGTGTAGGTGTAGTTAATGCCACTAAATTGTACTCTTAAAATGGTTCAAATGTCAAATTTTCTATTATCATTATTTTACCACCAAAGTTCTTTTTAAAAAAATGAAAGAAAAATCTCAACATGATTCACTTCCCCAGAAGTTAAAGTAGTCAGGGTCTCCATCCTTCTGGAACAATGTGCCCACCTAACGACAGATCTGGAGCACCTCCTGGAGCCCTTAAATAGTGCAGAGTGAATGAGCATGACAGACAGGTGCCTGCTGTCAGCATCCAGCACTTATTACTGGGCACAAATGCGAGACAGGATTCAGGACAAATAACCACTTCTTTGGAGCCCAGAACCCTTGTCTTGGTCTTTCATATAGAGGAAATAATTAATATCAGGTCACTCAGTGTTGGTTTAGATAGGTTGGACAGGATTAGCCTCCTTCATTGGTATCTTCCAACGGCATTTAGTTTTAGTGTTGAGAGAAAGGTAGTAAGTGGGATGGTAGGGAAGGGTGTTTGCTGAAAGAGAAACACCAGTGACTAGGGCTCCTAGAGGAGACTGTTCTCCTGCGGCTACCCGGCTGGGGACATACCCAACAGCCTCAGCGACAACAGATGTTTACTTTCTGAAGGTAACAACCGGAATGAGCAGACCGCTCTGGGAGGAGGACACAATCCCATTATCGCCCCTGCAAAGCGAAAAGGGAAGTTCAAGGCAGCCATCTAGCTGTAAGGTGATGGCGCTGGTGCTCAGGTGTTCTGAGAGACTGCACTGAAAACAATGGCTTTACATCCCTTGCAAGGAATGACTTTTATCACGCCTGCCTCTTTGCAGCTAAGCTGGGAAATGCCAGCTGTGACAGCTTCTCAGAAAAGGAACAAATTTGCATGTTCCTGGGTTGTAAGAGCCCTTTGGTTGTAGGAGAGGCCTGATAATGCTGTCAAGAGCCCAGCAGACAGAGAGGCACCCAACTGCACCAGCTCCTCTCTCATGGTAGCTGACAGCAAACATCGCAGTCAGCACGGGATCAAAGGGCTGGGAATATCTCAAGTGAAAATACTAAAAGCACAAAGAAGCCCGTATCTCACTAAGAAGGAGCCATTGAGGAGGGACGTGTGCAGAAAGAAAGGCAATGATGTAGAGCGCATAAAAGTTACAGGCCTCGGACTGCACAGTGACGGAACGAGAAAGGAAACATGCAGCTTAAATGCAAGGTTTTGAACTAGGAGAAAGGCCCGGAGTTGGGTGAGGAGGAGGAACGGGCAGGAACCACCACAGTCACTAAGGGCACAGGCGACAATACCATTGCATTGCTGTTTTCTGTGCTGGCCACTGGCCCCTGTAAACAGCTCCGAAAACACACTGTAACTGTGCTGGCAAGAATGGAGACCTTCTACACAGACATTTGTGCCCCTCCCTTTCCATAGCTGCTGAAACAGGAGCTCCCAAGAGATTAGAATTTCCCAAGGAGTATCATTCGGAGAGAAGGGAGAGAAAGTTGGGGCCTGAGGTTATTCCCAGGAAGAGACAGGGCAAGGTTCTGAAAACTCACTCGGCACCACTTGTAACCCTGAAGATGGACTTGGGGGAGGGGAGGAGGGATGACCACTGCCCCTCTTGGCTCCTCTTCTGGGTCTGGTCACATGGGCGAAATTTTCTTTTTCAGTGTTTCACTATTTGTTTATCCAGTGGCTTACTGAGGGCAGATGACTAAATCTGGCTTGCTCGAGTAGGTGGGTCCCAACCTCTGAGCTTTTTTTATGACTCTGGTAACATCCCCAACACATGGATTATTTTAACGGACCATTTTTCATTGATGTGAAATGCAGGGATGTCTAAATAGGAAAATAATCCAGAGAAAAGCAGGGTGTGGAGGCACACGCATGGAATTCCAGAGCTTAGAAGGCTAAGGCAAGAGAACCAGATCATGCATTCAAGGCTAGCCTGGGCTACATAGACAGACAGTGTTTTTTTTTAAAAAAGTGATGAGAAGGTGACAGGGAGATGGGGTAAAATGGAGGAAGGGAAGAGGAAAGGAGAGAGAAAAGAAGGTAGCAACTAGTGATAATTAAAATAAACTAATTTCATAAATACTAAAAATCTAATTAGAAATGCCAGTAGTAAATTGTTGCCTTATAAGTGAAGTCTTCGTTAAATGTGCCTGATAACTCCGTGCCTATGAATAAGGAAGCAGTTAACGGGGTCTCCTCAAAGGAAGACTGCATCTTCTAGCAGAATTTAAAGTATTTAAAACCTAAGTGCCAAATGTTTTAATTCATACAATATTTCTCAGAATAAACAAATAAGTGGGATCCCCTGGAAAGAAGTTGTAACAGTAAAAACTGATTAGCCACTTAGAAGTTCAAGGATGTTGAGAGGGTGGACTGTTTCAAGTCCACAGCCTCGTTGTCTAGGATCTATCCCGTCCTCCTTAACAGTCACTTACTGCCCTGCTCTGCACGAGACCTAACGTCTTTGTGACCTTAGGTGAAGGTCAGATGTGCAAACAGACCCCTTGATTCTACCAACCAAAAGACTAAGAAAGCCACCAATAAATAGACTAAGAACACCACTAACCAATAGACCAGCACCACCAACCATTAGACTAAGAAAGCCACCAATAAATAGACTAAGAACACCACTAACCAATAGACTAGCACCACCAACCATTAGACTAAGAAAGCCACCAATAAATAGACTAAGAACACCACTAACCAATAGACCAGCACCACGAACCATTAGACTAAGAAAGTCTCCAATAAATAGACTAAAGACAGCACCAGCCAGGAGAACTAAGAGTCCCTCCAGTAAGCTTCAGAGGCCTGTGACTGAAACACTCACTTCGCCAAAACCTGAACTAACCTGATGCTTCCATGATGTGTTTGAAAAGTGTCTTTGTTTCTGATTTTCTTTCTTCTGTTACTGTATAAACTTGACTGGACTGTTACTACATTGGAACATGGAGTCTAGGAAAAATTGAATCTCTGTTTCTAGGCTCTGGTTATATATATATGATGTATTATATTATTATAGATAATAAACTATCTCTTATTCCCTTTGAAATAAGGGCTGTGGTTTTTTGTGAAGACAATATTATTTCAAAAGGGCAAACTTTAGACAAACTAGGTGAGGACTGTGTTCTCTGTGTACCTGAGTCCTCCTCTCAACCATGTAGCCTGAAACCACCCCAGACACCTAATAAACAGTTGCTCTCTCGACCATCAGGTCAGATAGGCCAGGTGTAAAAAGTGAACCCTCCACTGAAGGGCATTTTCTGATGTTTTACTTGCACGACTAATTCAAATACTTATTCCTAGTTTTGATCCATTTATTCACTCTCTGTTCTTAAAAAGAAAACAAAACAAAAATCCGTTTTTTCCCTTGACAATAGTTTCCGTCTGTTCTTTTTGAGATGCTGGAGGTTGAACTTGGGGTGTCAGAACATCATCCAGGTAAGCCCTTTAGCACTGGGCCATGTATCCCCAGCCCTCTTCTTATTTTTGCTGTGAGGAAAAGTGTGGTGTTTGAAAGAAAACGGCCCCCAAAGGGAGCGGTGCTATTAAGAGGTGTGGCCTTGTTGAAGTGGGTGTGGCCTTGTTGAAGTGGGTGTGGCCTGAGCGGAGGAAGTGTGTCTCTGTGGGGGCGGGCTTTGAGGTCTCTTTTGATCAATCTTCCCTCTGTGTGACACTTACCAACACAGAGCAGCCCCTTCTCCAGCACCACGCCTGCCTGCGAAGCAACATGCTCCCGCCATGGTGATGATGGACCTCTGAAAGTGCAGACCCCCACCTCAGTTAAATCGTTTCCTTTACAAGAGTTGCCATGATGTCTCTTCACAGCAATAGAAACCATAACTAAGACAGAGGTTGTACTAGGGACTGGGATGTTGCTGTGATAGGAATTTCATGCTTTTGTTTGGAGGAATGTGGACTTTAGTACTTTAGGTGAAGAATGCAGTGGAATGCTCTAAGCACTGCTTAATGGCCCATAGCAGTAGGAACATGGAGGACAATGGTACTGAGAATGATTTGAACTTGGGGAGCAAGAGGTTTCAGAGGAGAATACTAGTATGTGCCCTAGCGACTGGTCTTATGATATTTTGTTGAAGAATGAGGCTGCTTTCTGCCCTTGTCCAAAAAGTCTGCTTGAGGCTAGAGTGAAGAGTTTTAGATTAATTCTGTTGGCAGAGAAAATCTCAAAATAGCCTAGTATAGACTCTGTCGTGTGGTTATTAGTGGTCACTCTAATGAAGATTTATAGTGAAAAGGAACGAGCTGAACAAAATAAAAATACAGAATGTAGGGGGCTGGAGAGATGGCTCAGTGGTTAAGAGCATTGCCTGCTCTTCCAAAGGTCCTGAGTTCAATTCCCGGCAACCACATGGTGGCTCACAACCATCTGTAATGAGGTCTGGTTCCCTCTTCTGGCCTGCAGACATACACACTGACAGACGATTGTATACATAATAAATAAATATTAAAAAAAAATACAGAATGTACAGATTGAGAAAGGGGCACCAGGCAGTGGAATAGAGCTACGGCCTGTGTTTAAGGAGACAAACAGATTAAGAAATGGAATAAAAGGAGTTGTGACCTGGGGCAAGATCCCACCCAGCTAAGTTTCCAGCTTGTGAAAAGGCATTAGAGCCTGGTGTGGCAGAGCTCACCTGTAACCCCAGCTCCGGCAAGGCAGAGGCTGGCGGATCTCTGAGTTGAGGCCAACCTGGTTACATTGAAGAAAACAGAACGTTGGTGAGGATGTAATTGAGCAAAAGGGTCATGCTCCAGTCCCAGCAAACTACACAACTTCTGCTCAGTATGACACTCAGTCTATTTCCTGTGGCCTGCATTATCAACAGGTAGCTTCTCCTTCCGCACCACGCCTGCCCGCAAGCCGCCATGTCCCACCATGGTGATAACGGACCAAACCCATGAACTCTAAGCCACATCTTCAATTAAATGTTCTCCTTTATAAAAGTTGCCATGATCATGGTGTCTCTTCACAGCAGTAGACACCCTAACTAAGACCCAAAGTCTCTCTAGATTTCCCAAGCTAAACTTAACCCTCTGATCCTTCCCACCACACCCTTCCAAGGAACTAGCATTTCAGGCCTGGAACCCAAGTAACAGATGTCAGTGTTTAATAGAAAAATAATTTTCTGAGGCTGGAGAGGGGGTTCAGTGGCTCAGCATGCTTGCTGATCTTGCAGAGGACCAGAGAACCAGCTCTCAGGCTCTAGCACCTGCATGGAGCTGGCAACTGTAACTCCAGTTCCAGGAAACTGAACACCCTTGTCTGGCTTGTGTGGGCACTGCATGCACATGGTACACAATGCATACATGCGGGCAAAACATCTGTGTGTGTAAAATATAAATAAATCAATCTTTAAAATTAAAAAAAAGCATTTTTTCCAGTCTCCTGATTGAATACACATCTATAAATAATAGTAACTAAATTGTATCTGGTACAGATTTTCAAGGAGGGAAAGAATTTTCCAGCAGCCTAAATTATATCCCCAAACTTTGATTGTTTACTACCAAGTAAAAAGAGATGAAAATGAAGTTCTGGCCATGAAATATTGCATTAAATTCTTCTAAAATTAATAAAAATTGTTTTAGAAAAAGGACATTCTGGACTGAGGAATGACTCACTGGTTAAGAGCACATCCAGAGGACCTGAGCTGAATGACCAGCACCCGCATGGTAACTCACAACCACCTGTAACCCTCACCCCAGGGCATCTGAAGCTGCCTTCTGGCCTTTTCAGGCAACCGGAATACCTGCCATTCACAGACAGACAAGACGCCTATATTCATTTAAATAAATGAATCTTTGAAAAAATGAAGTTCTGAGAGTTTCCCAGGAAACCTTTTCCTTTGTAAAACTGTGTGCTTCATCCATTCCAGTTTCTGAATTCATAGATAATCTTCTGGTATTTCACACACACCCATTCCCAGGGTTAAGCAAGTCACAGAGAAAAGGGCCAGAAGCGTAGTGACGCTGTGCAATTTTCAAATCCAACACAAGAGGGCAGGTTTTGCTTTGTTGTAAACGTAATTCCATCTGGCTAGTGAAGGATGAATGGTCATCGCAGTTAAGGGCTAAATCAGAAACAGTCAACCACAAGCCACGTGAATGAGTCAAGGGGTGGGCGACTTTGGCAGTGAGGTAGATATTCTTCTAATAAAGAAAGCCACTCTCAGGCTTCCTACACTTCCTACACGACCCTGTTTACACATCGCATCCTGAAGGTCAGACTTGCATTGCTGTGGCAAAAAAAAAAAAAAAAAAAAAAGAAAGAAAGAAAAAAAAACAACACAAAGGGCAATTGGCCTCTCACAGGAACTATAGCTCACAAACTAGCACAAAATACACCCTCTGGATTGGGGAGTTTTTGCCTTTTAGTTCGTTTTGTCTTAGGAAACCTTGACATCCGCTCTGGCTCCCAATTTTCCTGAGTATTAGTTTCAAGATTTCATTTAATGACCTGCCAAAGTGTGATTAAGTTTACTGGAGTTGTTTTCTATTCCAACTGCCATTACAGCCAAAGTCAAAGCATTGTCAGCCCTCTTGTCGGTTACTCCTCAGAAAATTCAACCAATGAGATGGAAATTTCACAGGGGAAAAAAAGTTCTGTGGTGAATGTAGACAAACCCTTTCCCCGGCTGTCGTTATTACCTGAAGAATACCATGCAACATTTATTTGCCAGCATGAACCCTGGGCTAAGAGCCATCTAAAGACGGCAGGACAGGAATGAGGATGTGCGCTCACTATTTGCCAAGGCTAGACCTTTTTATAAAAGGGATTTGAGCATCCATGGATCCGTGGTACCTGGAGGTCTTGGGATCATGGAAGTAGTCCGCCCCAATTATCCAGAGACCCTAGTTATCTTTATGGGGTGTTGCTGCTCAGATTGACAGTGTGGACACAGCTCTGGTGTGTCTGAATGAGCAACTCACCCTCTAGTCCCCTCCGCTGGAGCAAGGCTTCGACAACAGATGCTGGAAGGCTCTGCAGTCACGAGTGTGAAGTCTTAGAAGAGATAAGTAGACATCTTAATTTTCTGTTTAGTCTCTATCGGCAGAGGGATCAAGAATTGCTGAGATTAGGAAAGCTCACCTAGAGACCAAGTGAAGCCAAAATGTCCACTGGCGTCAGGACCACACCTCATGTGAGCATCACTCACAGCCTGAAGGGGGCGCTGTGAAACTTCATGGCAGCGGTGTCCTGTCGGATCTAATCCATATTAAAACACACGCCAGAGGCTCTGAATGAAAAGTTTGAGATTGATGCATCCACTCATTCACCCAGAAAATATTTACAGGGCAGTCAGGATGAGCAAAGCTCCCTAAAAATGGGAAGGCTTGAAACTCAGTTTTCTTCCGTTGTGTTGAGGACGATAATTATCCCCCACAAGGCAGAGGCTCTTTTATGCGCAAATCCCAATAAACAACGTGCATTTCCTGAGTAAGGAAAGATACTTACCTACAAAGACAACAGAGTGGTACTAAAGGGTTTACCACCTGACCTCTCTCCAAGTCCAGACGAGGACTGAATAGCCTCCACCTCGCTGCCTCCACCTTCCTTCTGAAACTCTTCTTGGAGGCTTCTTGGCATCCTCGACCTGGGAGCTTGGACTGCAGAATTAGCAAGGTAACTCCAGCAGTGTCTCATGTCTGAGGGCAGGGATGAAGGAGCCACCCCACCCCAGGGTGGAACTGTAAAGACATGGCAAGAAACACTTCACGTGGGAGAGGCTGGGCTCTCCCTTTCCACCTGTACCTCAGAAATCCAGAGTCTGAAAAACTCGCCCACAAAGTCAACCGTCCATCTAAGGGCAGATTTTTAGAAGTAACTATTATGTATGTGATATGTATACATATTTCAATATATTTATGTTGAGCACACAACTTAAAAATCAATCAATGTCCCCCCAAAGCCAAACAATAAACTGGAAAACATTTATTCTTATTGTCCCCTTTAAAAGCTTTCTACTTGTTTGACAATATAAGATGATACAGATACGATTCAGATTGTTCATTTAAAATATTATGTTCAACTACGAAATCCCAAGCAAGACACATCAAGGGCCAAGGATCTGAGACCTGTACGAGAACTCAATTCACAAAAAGGTTTGCTGCTGGACCCTATTTCACTTTGGGATGGCAACATCATGAATGCATCCTATGGAAACTGTCCTTCGGATACACATGCCTTCCCTTATACTGAGTGTGTAAGCGTGTAAAGTGATTTGTCCCTTTTCTTTAAAGTTGAATGTGCCCCATCATTGAGAAGAATAGCCCTGAAACGCTCAGTGACATTTTCTGAGTTCATTTGCATAATATTCAATATAGGTAAACACCAACTCTTCACCATGTAAATTTATCCTACCTTTATGGCTGTTAAAAAGCTTTCCTAACTGATTTATTATGAGGTCAGGAGATTGTATTCCTTTTATGTGAAGTACAAAATTAGAAAATTATTTCTTTTAAGAAAACATAAAGCATAATATTTATTTTTAAAAGTTCCACATGCTCTGGATAAAAGAAGCTAAGTATGAGTGATTTCCATTTATCTCTACCTATGGTACACCTTGCTTTAATAAAATTTTAAGATAATGTGATATATGAAAATTCTGATATGCCTGTAAATTAAGATAGTGGTGGTGATTTGCATTATAGAATTATGTATAAACACTCACCTTTAAAAACCTGATTTCCCATGGTACTTTTATTATATAATTGATTTATACATAACTTTTCCAGAGTGTATCCACCATGCACAATTTTATCTTCATTTTAGTATTTTTCTTTCATTTCAAAAGTAGGATCTGGAAATATAGAGTCGACAGCCCTGACCGCATGAATGAGCGTTGCTTGGGCCCCAGGAGCAGTGTGAATGGAAGGATCCAGATGTGGATGGATGACGACCTTTACTCCACAATGGAAGCTGGGATCATCTGGGATGATTCGGCTGAGTTTTCCCTGGGATGCTCCTCTAACTTTACATGACTTGGAAGAAGTCCATCTCAGCTGGGCATCGTCCCTTTGTGCCGTCCCTCCAAGAGAATGGCACTGTTCTTGGTAAAGTGTGCACCTGTTTACCTCACAGCCCTCACTCAAGGCGGTTCCAGAGACTGTCTAACACCCATTCTCTATGTTCACACACCAATATTAGCCAACATGGCTTGGCACCTTTTATCAGTGAGGCATTCTCATCTTGTTTCCTCTGTGTCTGGCTTCCTCTGTGATGACGGCAGATTTACTCGTTCCTCTTCCCAGAATTCTCCTGTTCTCATCACCCCACCTCTACTTCCTGCTTGGTTGTCCCGCTTATACTTCCTGCCTGGCTACTGGCCTATCAGCGTTTTATTAAAACAATATAATGTAAGTGACAAGGTATGAGACCATTGTCACACAGCACTCTTGCCCAAAGACAGAGAGTTCCTGGAATGCTGGAGAGAGATAACAGCCACGCATCTTTCATTCCTCTAAACAATTTTGTTTGATCCATCTGCACCAGATGTGCTTGATTGCGTGTGGGTAAGATTCACAGGCAGGAAATACATCAGGATGTATGCTTGTCCCTGATTGGACCTGATGGGCATTAACTTAAGCCATTGCAGAACTTGACTGGAGCCCATTTTTCTGGGCAATCAGACATGGAACTGGCCAGTATCTAATTAAAACTCGCTTCAAATTTGACTTTAAACTGTGGAAGTAGTCTCAGTTGTGGTATTAACATTTTCTAGTGGGCCCAGCGAGATTCAAACTACCCACCAAAATTCTGAAGCTGAACCTTCACTCTGGAACTCTGGTGCTGAGGGCACACTTCAGGAGGCACTTGCCTTCAGATGTTGCAAGGCTCCATAGTTGCCTTCAGTCTGTGGACTATCAGAGTGGACTTCCATGGCAAGAAATGCAGCAAGCATCAACAGAAGCCTCGTGATGAGTCAGTCTAGTTCTGTTTTGTGGGATCCCTATCTGGGATGTGGAGGAGGTTTGATGGGACCCTAATATTCTTCCATTCTGGGCATATAATATAGCAAGACATCACCTGCCTACCTGTTTCTGGATGGAAAGTTTTACTTCTTTCCCATGTAAAGTTCTGTTTGTATTGTTGGAAAATTTTGTCTGTATGCTTTTCACAAAAGTCATGTCTACCTGTTTTGTTGGAAAGTCTTATCTGTGCTTTATGGAGTATCCATAAGTTTTGCTGCAATCACGGAGATGAGACAGAAATGGGTCAGATATTTTTGTTGTCTCTGTGTGCCAGCCATCAGTTACTACATGACTGTCTTTATAACTGGGCTCAGGTTTATCTCTGAACTCTCTGATCACTGGATTCAGGTTAGCGTCGGTTCAGATGGCTTTTTGGTGTCGATACCATTAAGGTTGTTTGATGCTATTCATTTAATTTTTGAAAGCTAGCTCTAGGGTTGTGTTGTGGCTGTCTTTTCTAGACCCAGGAATATTTAAAAAGTTCCCTCAATATCCTATGTCACGAGAGCCCTGACATTGTGATGAAGAAAGGAGAGCAAAGAAGAACACCCGAAAAAATTAGACCTGGTTTATGCAAACATTCTGTACCTCGGGGTTTACAAGTTGTTTTATTAGGGATGGTTAAAAACCTATGAAAAAAGTTAACTCAAAAGTGGTAACACTGGGAGTTGATAGTTAAAAATCTATCCATAGGTAATCTTAAAGGAACTTTTGGGATATTAGCAACAACTGGCTTTCTGCCATCTTAGGCAGCCACATGGCTGGATGCCATCTTTGTTAGGGTTAGAGGGTTCATATCACATGACTTCACCACCATCTTAGGCAGTCACATGGTTGGCAGCCTTTTGCTAGGACTGGAGAGGCAGATGTCATGTGACTTTACCGCCATCTTGATTAAAGGTGACTACATGGACTGGGCCTACCAAGGAGGCAACAACAGGTCTTCAAGATATTTTGGATTAGGATGGATTTTTGTATGATAGTTTCTGTGCTGTCCTGAAAACAAGGTTTATGAAAGCTAGGATTTAATAACAATGCTTATTTAAGAGTCACCGAGGTGGTATTGGTTTTAAGGGATCATAGAGAACAGCTGAGGCTTGCCACTGCATGGCAGGGCTAGCGTTTCTAAAGAGAGACCAGTTGCAATGGGGGACCTCAGTAGTTTTGGAAATGCCACTGCCATGTGATAGTTACCTGAAGCACCAGTTACAATGAAATGGTGCAGGCTGGGATCTAGAAGGCAGGCTGTGTATTTGCTGCCAAGGATGGGGTTAAAGAGGTGATCCAAGCTCTCAAAAAAATAATAATTGGGCTGGAAAGATGGCTCAGTGGTTAAGAGCATTGCCTGCTCTTCCAAAGGTTCTGAGTTCAATTCCCAGCAACCACATGGTGGCTCACAACCATCTGTAAAGAGGTCTGGCGCCCTCTTCTGGCCTTCAGGCATACAGACAGAATATTGTATACATGATAAATAAATAAATATTTAAAAATAATAATAATAACAAAAACAAAAGAATTGTGAATGAATCCCAGATATTGAGCTTTGAATTGTTTGTTTGTACTATTGGAGCATGGTTTTGCCACATGCAGGTTATGGTTGTGCCCTGTACCTAAATCTTGTTTATTTTGATACTAAAAGGAGCTTCAGTTGAGAAATTGTTCTTTTTAACACTCCAACTTAACAGAGATAAAGCCATAAATTCCTTTTTTTCCAAGGTCAGGCATTTAGACAAAAGCCTCCATTCCCTGCGGGCTTGAAGAAAATTTCTGCAAAAGCTAAAAAGGGAGTCATTCTCCTTATCTCTGGCAAAAGGGATCTGTGGCCTTCAATTAACAGACAACTGTGCTGCTTATTAACTTCTCAAGGTCAACGCTAGACTCTAGGCTCCCCGGTCCCTGTTCACAAGCCCTAACCCAGCAGGTCCTAGCCTTATGAAAGCTAATAACTACTGTAAACTGCTAATGATAATAGAAACACATGTTAATGGCCAGTCATCTTATAAATGGTCAGATTCATTAATGTATTCAGAACTATACTTGTAGGCAAATAAGTATTCGTATGATTAATTACAGAAAAAAGTTTTATTTAGTTTCACGTGTTTTCAAGGTTAAGCCTAGGTGTGTTTGCTCAGATATACTTAATAGATAATGGTCTTCAAACTTGTCAGAGATGTGGTGAATATGGTATTTAAAATGTTTCATGGAAAAGCTTGCTATGATAGAGACTCCCAGCTCCTAGCAGTGACCCCAAGACCTCCAAAGAAGACGATGGAGCACCGTGATCACTCCACCAGGATTGTGGTAACACTAATCACTGGGCAAGACTGCCCAGTGCCACAGCTGCTGCCAGGACCTGGCCCAAACTGTGTACAAGCAGAACACTGGAGACTTGGTTGCCCCACTTTGCCTAGACAAAGTAAGGTCAGCCACCACCCTCATGTATCTCCTTCACAGGAAAGCCTCTCACCTCTGGGCCTGATGGCCAAAGACTGATGCTGTCCTGGTACCTCTGCCCCCAATGCCATGGAGCCCACAAGAGCCTGGGATGATCAACTAGGTAATGGACTACATGTATTGATACACAAGCCATTTGTTATGTTTTCTGCTGTAATTTATCCTTCTCGGGTCTCTGGTGGTCTTGATGGCTAGGGTAACCTTAGCTGCAGCAGACAACCAGGTTATTTCCCCCAAGACTGCAGCCAGGAATTCACAGGCAGGAATTACAGCAGGATGTATACTTGTCCCTGATTAGATCTAGGCTGAAGGTACATCAGGACGTATATTTGCCCCTGATGGGAAATACTCAACCAACTGCAAAACTTGATTTGAGGCCATTTTTCTGGGAAACCAGAGATGGAGCTGGACAGAGTTCATCTACCTGGCTAGTATTCAATTAAAACTTGCTTCAAATTGGACTTTAAACTGTGGTCTTATTCTCAGTTGGTGGGATTAAGAGGATGTGGTCTGAGTATGTTCCACACCTCCCCAGATGGTGGTATATCTCGCAGATACCCTGTGAGTTTGCTCTACTCCCTCCCTTCCCTCCCAAAGTCTGGACATCATCTGAGTGTGATCCCTCCAGCCCCCCACTCTAGCTTCATGGATTAACACCTAACCCCCATTATGAAGAATTAAGAAGACAAAATTTAAACTATTGTTTTGGAGGTGGACAAGTAATTAGGATTCAATAAGACCGCCAGAATGAAGCCCTGACCGAATGAATTCTGGTGCATTCTGTAAAAAGGACAGAGACCACACAGATAGACACAGACACTTAATTCTTGCTATGTGATTCATGTAATGTTCTATACAACCTTAGGATTATTTCAAGAACAAAATCACCAAATTCAGCACCTTGTCCTTGACGCCTATAAAACAGTGATTAAAAAAAACTTCTTTTCTTTATAAAGTTAGCTTGCTTCATGTGTTTCAATATAATAGTGAAATGCTGACAAGCATACTCCCCACAAACACCACTACTTGCAAAGATATTTTGACTGATCTCATCCTGATTTCAAAACACACTTATCTGCAAGTTTAAAGGGATCTACTCAGTGTTTATACTGATTTGGGTGGCAGTAGTGGTGGTGGTGATGATGGTGGTGGTGATGATGATGATAATGGTGGTGGTTGATGTGGGATTTCCCTCTGTGTGCTGTGATTACCATTAATGAATAAAGAAACTGCTTTAGACCTATAGCAGGGCAGAACTTAGCTAGGCAGAAAAAACTAAACAAAATGCTGGGGAAAAGAAGGGCAGAGTCAAGGAGATGCCATGTAGCCCCACCAGAGACAGACACGTGAACTTTAGCCAGTAAGCCACAGCCACATGGTGATACATAGTTTAATAAAAATGAGTTAAATTCATATGTAAGAGTTAGCCAATAAGAAGCTAGAGCTAATGGGCCAAGTAGTGATTTAATTAATATGGTTTCTGTGTGATTATTTCGGGTCTAAGCTAGCCAGAGAGGTTGGAAACCAACAAGCGACCTTCTTACAACAGGTGGTAGTGATGATGATGATGTGGTGGTGGTGGTGGTGGTGGTGGTGGTGGTGGTGGTGGTGTGGAGGTGGTGGTGGTGGTGGAGGTGGTGGTGGAGGTGGTGGTGGTGGAGGAGGTGGTGGTGGTGGTGGTGGTGGTGGTGGTGGTGGTGGTGGTGGTGTGGAGGTGGTGGTGGTGGTGGAGGTGGTGGTGGAGGTGGTGGTGGTGGAGGTGGTGGTGGTGGTGGTGGTGGTGGTGGTGGTGGTGGTGGTGGAGGTGGTAGTGGCAGTGCTTTCAGAACAGGAAGAGGCTTAATCAATATAAGGATTTTTAATCAAGGTCACAGATAACTGACCCCATCACGCTTTGGAGATGTGATAGGTGCAAGCATCACTGCTAATATGAAATAAGCAAAGCAGCAACTATATGTAAGCATCTCTGTCAGGGGCGGGGTTGTCACCTTCACTACAGAAGATCACATGTAGGGGTCGTCATCACTACCAAAGTGCTCATGCACTTTGGTATCGGTCCCAAAGAAAGCATGCTGGAGACTTTTACCGAAAGCAAAATCAGTAAATATGTATTTAGTTACTGCCTATGCCAGGACTATGGCTTGGCCAGCCTCTTTCCTAGGGTAAGACAAGAGCACCCTAGGCATCCTCCGTGTATCTCTTGCTGCTTAGATGTGTCTCCATTAAGGGTGCATATCCTTTGCGAAGCCTTCTGTATTGAAGAAAAGCCAGCAGCCCCACGAGACCGACAAAAGCTCCTACCGTTCCTGTGACCACCGAGAGGGTGGTGGTCCAAACTGGAGCTTTTTCCGCTGAAATGGAAACAGAGAAGAAGACCCTGTGATTACAGTTCCATCAGTCAAACACCGCTAGTGGAGGAAAGACTGTTTGCCTTTCGCCTGTACGTTTCTTTGCAAAGCAAAACTACCCTTGCCGCAATTTTATCTTCTGGTTTCTTGTAGTTTATCACACCCACAACTGTTTTTTCAGGGAAGCTGGAAATGTTATTCCATTATTTAAATAAGGCTTATTAGATTTTGTAAATCTGTTCCAGTAAATGTTTAGGTGCAGAACAAAACCTCTAAGGAAATACAGAACAGCTTTAGTAAGCTAGAAACTCATTAGAAGACATAAGAGCCAAGATGGTCTTTGGGGAACTGTTAAACGAACAGCCCTCAGTAGGAAATTCTGCTATTGTCTCTACCCTTGCAATGGATGATAAATACATGTCAGAAATGCAATGGACTCTCCTGACAGAGACACTCACCAGCAGAAGCAAATCGTATCTACTTCAGTCATGTGAATAAAATCTGAGCCTCTCACACGGCAGCCCTAATCCTCCACTCATGGCCATAGTGTGGAGTCTCCCATGGAGTCAATGTGGTTTTTAAACATATTTATGGCTACGTGTCATGTCCTTACAGCTTAGCAACTGCTGCAGGTCCCCTCCAAGTTATCTCTTTCCACACCTGACCCTCATTTCCAAGACACAATACAGTCACACCAAGTGCTATGGCCTGTCTTGGCTCTGTCTCTCCAAGTGGAATTTCATTGTCCTTTCCTGGTAGGATGCACAATCACTCATTTGATGCTGGTTCTAAGTGCTTTTCCTTTTTCCCTTTCATAATATAGTATTTTATTAATTATTCTAGACTTACAGGCACTGTCTTTGGCTATACCTTCCACACTTTCTCCCAACTCTTTTCAGATCCAGCCTCTATTTACCCACCCACCTCCAACTTCATGTCCTTTTTTGTGATAACCCAGGGAGGCCAATTCGTGCTGTTCATATTCCTGAGCACAGGGTCATCGGATGGAGCATGCTGCACCTATCAGTGTTCCCACTCTTAAAGAAAACTGACTCTCCTCTCTCTCTCTCTCTCTCTCTCTCTCTCTCTCTCTCTCTCTCTCCAAGAAGCCATCTACTTGTGAGCAGTGCCTCAGCTGTGGATAATGGCTCATGAGGCTACCCACCTCAGTGGTAAACTGTAGACTGCCTTGATCTTGTGTGGGTGATTGTGTATGAGCTGTATTCTGTATACAGCTTCTTAAAATGGGAAATTTTGCCAGGAATGTTGGCACACGCCTTTAATCCCAGCACTTGGGGGACAGAGGCAGGCAGATCTCTATGAGTCTGAAGGCAGCCTGAACTGCTGTTTACATACCAAGATCCAAGCCTGCCAGAGCCACATGGGAAGACCCTGTCTTAAAAACAAAACAACAAACCGCAGATTTTTATACTATCCTTCCTTTAAGGAGACACCAAAAATGACTGCCTCTTACTGTCCAAATCCTGTTTGCCTTTTTAAAAATTATTTTTGAATTATGGTATTATAGATTTTGCCATCGTGGCTTTTTAAGATGTAGTTTGGTGGTATTAAAATACCTTCACATTTGTATGTGGCTGTCATCACCATTGTCTATAAATGATTTCTTGTTTTAGAAAACTGAGATGTTCTAATAAACCTAGGGTGATTCTTAGTCTTCCATAAGACCCAGTGACTCTCTGCCTAGGCCCTTCCAGTATAGCAAGGTGTGGGAGCAAAAGGACTTTCATTCTGCTCTTTGAAGTTAAGATTGCTTGAGCCCATAAAAGAAACAGACCAACAATAAGCTTATTAGCAGGAGAAATGGGCCTCAAAAGTCACGGCTGCATAAGTGCATGGGAGCTCCACACAGTGTCAACCTCTGAGAACCATCCAGTGGGAACTGGGGTGATTGTAGGGAAAGACTCAGGGGGCTTTCAGGGGAAATTGATGGTGTCCCTGGAACAAGCTCCCTGGACTCTGAATGCACCATCAAATCTAGTCTGTTCTATTGATCCTCTGGAGCACCGGGCTTTAGGTGAATGGGGACTTCAGAGAAAGCCCCTCCCTGCACTGTGGGAAGGAAGGGCAATAAAGATGGCAGGGAGGGGATAGACGGCATCAGGCACATCTTATAGCTCTAGTTGAAAGCATCCAGCCTGCCGACATTCCGTGCTCTGAGAAGTTATCTGAGCGAAACCAAGCTTTCCTCTTCTAGACTTCAATTAAAGCCACCTGTGCCCCTCCCTGTCCATCCTCTCCTTCTGTCTGAAACACCTGCTCAGCTACTTAGTGGCTCCCAGTCTTCTCAAGTCCAGTTTTTCCATCCATCGTGTAGGGAAAGTCTTTCCCAAGTCCCTCACTGCTTTCTATCTTGGGTTAGAGAGGGATGAGACTATCCCTCCTCACAACCCGCCCAAAGATACAGGGTCAATTTGAGACAGAAGTGTTAGCCATGCAGCAGATGCCACGGCCTAGCGCTTCCTTGGCTACTAAATGAAAAAACTCAAAAGAAACAAGAACTGCGAGAAACCCCTGCAGGGAAACGGTCAGCTGAGAAGCTGCACAAGCTCCCAGACTCGCCTCTCTCCCATTTCTCCCCACAGTGTGCCGTTCCTCAGAGGCCAAGCCCTCTGCTCTTTGTTTCATCTCCAGGACTTCCCGCTCTTGGTGGAGAGTGTCATCTAAGCACCCGGGGCCATTGGCTTCTTTGAGTCTTCCTCCCTGTTCTAGAAAGATATCCTTCCATATTTTCAATCAGTTGAAATCAGTTTTTCATGTAGCTACAATTTAAAAGCTAGACTAAGAAAGCATGGGTTTGGAACATAACCTCTGCATATCCCAGTCTGCTATGAAGCTCAGAGCCATCCTGGGTATACCTGTCCCTGCACATCGGCGTCACCAAGGCTGATTCAGAACACCTGGTGCAGATGCAAAGTCATTTCTCCGTATCAATCAAATAAGCAACAGTTGGCCTTCCAAACTACGCAGTGACTCTTTGTGACCGCTTTGCGTGACTAATTCTATTACTTTCCACAACAGCTGAGGTTTTGCTATTTTCTGGTCTTTGAATCTTGGGATGATTTGTCTCAGTAATCACAACTCTGCCTGCAGATGAGAGAACCGGCTCCTGCCTGCCCACAGGTAAGTGAAAGTCGCTTGGACTTCATCAGCTGCGCATCTCAACAGTCACGGGGCAGATTCATGGATCTGATGAGTGCAGATAAAACTGTCAGATCAGGCAGAAGAGTAAGACAGCAGCTCTGTAGAACAGGGTCTCTTAACAACTTACAGTTTTCCCAAATGATCTGCATCTAGCCCCTGTATGATGTTTAATTGGTAGCTTAATGACTTATCTTGTTAAATTCAAGGTATTCTCAAAAATAGCCAATAAACTTAACTCAGCATGAATGCTTCAATTACCAGTCTTGCTTGCCATTACAAAGAAAGAGAGAGAGAGAAAGAAAGCTGCCTTAGAAGTTGAGTGAGTCACCCACGTAGAAGCTGTATTCCTTACCTGCCAGATCAATAGCATAATTGTAGCCAAGTTGGTCTGCGGTTAGGAAGAGTTCCTCATTAGTCACTGGCGGGAAGAAGGGAACCATGTTATACATCCGATTGTGACCAATGGGTGCCAGCTCCTGAGGCCAGGCTTCTGTGGGAGGGTTGTTTCTCTTCAACCACTCGTCAAAGATGGCGTCTGTAAAGGAATGGAGGACCTGCAAGACAATTGAACACAGTGTTGATTGGCTAACCCAACTCAAGCCCTCTCGGACAATGGAATGCAGTTCTCGGCATGGGAGAAGCCGTACCCAGCCAGGACTGGTGACACGCGACTGATGCTTTCCTGTGCACTTTGCAATGACTTGTGGACACAACTCCTCAAAGGACATGGGGAAGCCCTTGATGGAGTGGACAATGAGAGTTTATGTTGCAGATGTCACACTGGTTTGGAAACATCTGAGCTCGTCAGCACATTGTGCTAATTATTTCTCTCAGGAGAGAGGCAAATATGATAAATACGTATTTACTCAAGATTCACCCGTTGGAGTTTAGCAGAACAGAAGAGGTAGCATTTACCATGACTGTAAAATAAATGAGCAATAAAAAGAGAAATGGAAACATTGAAAGTGGATTTTCAGATTTTGCTCACCCTTCACCTACTCGATTTATAAACCTTTCACTTGAATTCTTCGTATTGCACAGCAATAAAAAGTCCAAAACTGCTTGAATACACAAAATGCATCTTTTTATTTTCTCAAAGAAGCTGTAAACTGCTTTTCAAACACTGCAATCGTTATACGTTTCAAAACATCACCTGTGCAATCCCCATCTGCACAGCCCTGATCTTTTTTAACTGGGTGTAAGTAAAAGCAAGAGTTCGGCTGAGACTCACACCTAGCTGTGAGACTTCCTCTTTCTTGCCTGAACGGCAAGTTGAGGGTGATCACGGCTAATATCTGCTCTTCCTCCTATGTCCTAGAGTGGTCAACTCACAGACACCATACACGAGCTCTACCTCGCTGGAGAGGCAGCCATTTGGGGAAGAAGTTCAACTTAGTCATGCAGAGACACCACATGGAAAAGCCAAAGGGAACAAAGAGCTAGTCAGACCAATGCATTGAGATCCTGACACACACTGGCTCAGTAAAGCCACTGTCCAAATGCATGAGAAATTAAAGGGTCATGGAAGCTCCGAGCCAAGTGTCAAGTCATCTCTAACACAGCGGTAGATAACCAGAGGAGAAGGAGAAGGTCTAAACAGCCCAGGACAGACTTACCCTTACATCAACACGCAGAGAGAAAACTGTTTTTTGAACCCTAGTGTGGGTAACTGAGAAGGAGAGGTCCATAAGGCTTAAGATGAGGAGGACATAGCTCACGAGTGATGACCACTGAGATCACTGAAGACATCAGTAGTGGACACCTGTGGGACACCCTACACAACACATGGCAGTGGGAAGATGGGAATAACACACAGCAACTATAATAGCTTCTGTCGTGTGGGAGCTGTTAGCAATGGTGACTGTCCCATCAACTACAGCATCAGTACTCGCACTAGTTTAACAAGGAACAATGGCTGATGGGAGAAGAAGGGGGAATTCGTATTTTATCACGATAAGCAGGCTACTCTTCCTCCAGCATCACGTCTTTGTAGATTCAGCTAATAACAAGACAACATTTAGGAGGGCATATGGTACATAATTAGCGCTTAACAAATACACTAATTGATATTGTTAGTGCTTGTTCCATGTCAAATACTACCCTAAGAACTTTACATCTAATAATACATTGAAACCTCAAAACTGCCTGAGTTAATGGATGTTTTTTTCAAGCAATGCTCAGAGTACTGTAAGGAAGAACCACAGCCTGGGGGCTTTAAACACCACAAACTCCCAGTTCTAGAAGACAGAGCTTCAAAATAAGATGGGAGTAGAATGAGTTCCCTCCAGTGATCTTTATCGAGGCTTCATCTCCCCATAATGCGTGCTGGTCATGTTCAGACTCCTTCTGTCGGTAGAGACATTAATTACCACTGCTTGCATGTCTCTCTAAAGCCATGCTGGAATTCTGTTGCCACTAACGGTAAACCGTCACGAGGGCTCTGACCCCACAGACGGTTACTCCTGAAGGTAAACCGTCACGAGGGCTCTGACCCCACAGATGGCTGACTGTGGAGAGGCTGCTCTGAGAGCCATTTCCCCACAAAAAGAATGATTTCTGCCTGCTCTTCCCTCCTCCATCAGACACCTATCCACACACTGCCTTTCCGCCACTGCCACCATGCAGTGAAGACCAACACCAGACGCCTGTGCCACGCTCTTGGGCTTTCCAGCCTTCAGAACCATACACAACCATACACAAAATGAAATTTTATTGTTTACAATTCATGCAGTCTGAAATTCTGCTATAAGAGAGGGAAGTAAGCTAAGGTCCCTTGTATAATGGGATCAGGGACCTACAACCCTCTAACATGACCTTGTCTGAGCTCATGACATCCAAACAGTCATTTACCAAGTGGTTAGAGACTAGGGCTTCAGTACGCCAGTGAGGGGAGACACAATCTAACTAGAATATAAAGAGTTAGGACCCAGAAAGCCAGAGTTCATTTCACAATAAAATCTTTACCTTACTTAGAATTCACTGTACACCTCTGTACCTGAGGGCCAGGAGGTATGAGTGTGTGCTAGGTGCCTGCAGAGACACGGGAGCCAATGGAGCGAGAGCTACATTGATAGACCACTTGACATGGGTGTTAACTTAGGTCTTCTGAAAGAGCCGTCTAGTCTAGCCACCGAGCCATCTCGACAGTCTATCCTCATCCCTTTAAAGACAAAGCCAGAGTTCTTAAACCACATATTTCTTTTCCCACACAATAAACTGTTTCCACCATTGCTCTAACTCTCAGGACTATGCACAATAGAAATGAGTTTTTAAGGCTTGACAAGGAGGAGCACAGATCTTGACTTAGGAGCTCCTAAGCCAGTTATAAACTGTTATGGCCACTGAATCCGAGTCAGAGATAACACTGTCATTAGGAAAAAGACAAGAGACCCTCAAGACACAAGGAAGATGCAGGGTTCATGCTGCAAGAGGCTAATAACTTGTAGAAATCCTCCCAGTGCAGAGCATATAATTAAAAAATCAGACAAAACTCCAAAGCAATTTATAACAGGCAGAGATAAAAGAAAGGAGGAAAATGATGAAAGACAATAGGTCTCATAAGGGCCATAAAGCATACAATAAATGCTCTAGTAGGAACCGTATACAGAGTGCCCAATTTACAGGATGCAGTAAAAGAGGGGGAGCAGTGTGTTCTGAAAAGATGCAAAGAGTATGGTTAATATACGGTGAGTAATAACTTATCCAAGGCTACAAAGAGACAAAGTGTAGCCCGTACAATGAGTGCTTTTGCTAAAGCTGTGAACATCGTTCCTCAGCAAGCAACCTTGGGTTTTCCTTGGGACATTAATTACATCTTTTTTAGACACAAGTTGAAAATGAATTTGGGTATTACTACTGTAATAGCCAAATGTTATTTCAGGGTCATCTATGAGGAGCAAAAGTCAAGTAAACGCACATTATTATGGACCTTTATCCACTACCTAGGGACATAACTGTATTTTGATATTAAAAATTTAACATTTAAGAAATAATGGGGCAAATTTTTGCACAGTTCTTTTCTGCTCTGTTTAAGCAAAATAAGGAGAGGTACAAGGAGTGGGTGTACTAACTCTCATCTCAGAAGCACAGTGACAGAAAATGTGAGCACATGGCTAAGAAACTTTTTAATGTAACCCTTGCAGGAGAAAGCAATCAATGAACAAACATTCTTCTCACCAGCAAGAAAATACCATACAAGAATGCATATAAGGAAAAGGCTACTGCCGAAGGGCCTGAACTCAGAGGGCTATAAATCCAGATTCTCACCATAGTAGAGAAATGAGAAGACTTTCTGCACCTGGAGACAAGAAGCTATAAACAGCTGAGCCCAGCTGCAGAAGGATGCCTGCTTTATTGAGGACCAGCGTACTGCAGCTTTGTTAGCCCCCAGGAAGACAACCTTTGGAGTCCAGACGCTCTCATGGTGGCAACATGTTAGTGCTAGAGGATCTAGACTCGGAACTCAGGGGTGAGTTCAGCTTGATTGTTGACAAGTCCCAAGGGTGGGTGGGAACGAGGACACACGGGTGTTACGCTCTAAATAAAACTTCAGGTGAAGTCAGGCAGTGGTGGTGCACACCTTTAATTCCAGCACTCAGGAGGCAGAGGCGGGTGGTGCTCTCTGAGTTCAAGGCCATCCTGGGCTATGGAGTGAGCTCCAACTATCTCAAAACCCACCCCCCAAAAACATAAGGTGATTGCTCAGCTTTGATACAGCAGGGAGGGCTTAGTCCTGCCTCGACTTGACATGCCAGATTTTGTTGACTTCCCGAGAGAGCCCTTACCCACTCTGAGGAGTGGATGGAGGGAGGTGGATGGGGAGGCAGGAAAGGGGGTTGGAAGGGGAGCTAGGACTTGTATGTAAAAATGAAAAAGAAATTAATTTTAAAAAGCTTAAGGTGAAAGGCATAAATAAACAAAAAGTTGAGCCAACCTGATACAGTGAAAGAATTCCTAAGGACACTTCGTTTTCAAAGCTATTAAGGCTAGTTGTGCTGGCTCATGCCTTTAGTCCCTGCCCTGGAGAGATCTCTGTGAGTTCTGGGCCAGCCTGTTTTACATAGTGAGTTCCAGGCCAGTCAGAGCTACACGACAAGGTAAAACAAAATCCGTGTATGCATATACGGCTATGACTAAATTGTATATACCATGCATGACATACAAGGCCAAACAGCATGAGTGTAAAGGGAGCTATGGTGAACACTGGAATTCAGTTGTTAATTCCTTGAGGGGAAAAGTGTTTATGGTTTTGAAATTTCTGAGCATACACAAAGGCTGGGTGCAACCGGGTTCTGCTATTAATGTATCAACTTTCAAAGGGGTGGCCAGTCAGCATGCATCCCTGAAGAGAGGGAACTCTGGAGGTGTTAACGTGGAGTCTGCCCAGAGCTGCCCCCAGGCCATGTTTTATTGCAGAATCATCAAAGCCCGCTGCGTTGAGAACTGAAGCTGATGCTAGACCATCCTAGATCTTCACATAAATTACAGTTTGCCACTAGAGTCATACTTTATCTGATCGATAAGGAAGTGCATTTAATTCAGTTCTTGGTACCGACTTAGTTCTCAACTGTGTGTGTTTGCGCTTACAAAGCCTAGGGTTGAAAAGGCCTTTAACATCTGCCAAAGTAGCACTCCCAGATGAACCCACGGAGTCTTCTGCCAGCAGTGGTCAGTCATCCTCCCCGGCACTTCAGCTCCTACTCAGACATGATGCTACTTCGGAGCCAGTGACTGAATGTCTGTTACATGAAAGCTGCGTATTAAATAAGTTGACACTGCATTTATGGAACATAAATATAGTAAAACCAATGGCCCCATCTTTTCAAAGCAGGCATGCTCTTCGCCAATTAGCATTCGCTCTGCCTAGCATGACCTAACATCACTAAATTAGCTCAGCTATAATGAAAGCAATTGTGATGGGACCGAGTGAAGAATCGTCTCAACTGACAAAGGCAAAATTGTTGGAAGAATAACAGAGGAAATGTGAGTGGGAAACTCTGCTCAGGCACTTCCTATTTGCATACTCCTCAGCGTCTCTGAATCTTGTGTTCTAGGCCTTGCAAACAAGGAGTGTGGTTTAGCCCAGAGAGTTGTGTGAATTTAAAATACTGTGTCTGTATTCACACCTCTAGAATAGGAGCTGTCATTGAATAAACGCTTAATAACAGAAAGTAAAATGGGGGATTTGGAGGGCTGAGCCCAGGACTCCACATCTGGCAGACAACACAGTCTACCAGCCTATGCCTGACCCTAAGAAAACGTCACTAAGCACGTAAGGGCCAGGCTAGATGTGGTATCAGTGACCACAACAGATTTGCATAAACTAAAAATAAGCACATAAAATGAAAAATTTTAAATTACATGAACAGGTTGCTAGATTTTACATAAAAATATCAACACAAAGAATGTTGCAACCTCTGAGTCCCATAGAGAACAAATCCCTCTCACTAATTCTGATTCTATTGGGTATTTGGGATTTAAAAATATTATACGTAAGTTATGATGAAATGAACATACAGATCATATAAAAGCAAGTGTAAACAAGTGGATAGAAAAGATACTGAAGTTCACTTATAAGAGATATTCAAATGAAAATTTCTTCACCTGCCAAAGTAGCAAAGAAGGGAAGGAAAGACAGCATAGGGCCAAGCACATAATGACAAAAGGAGGAGCCAGTGGTGGGTGAGGGCGGCTCTGCCACACTGGCAAATGCCTTATCCACACTTCAGTCCAAGGACTCCATCCTGTCTGCTCGCCTTACCTGCTCATGTTATTTATCATGACATTTTTTGTAAAGCAAAGCATTAGAAACTATTAGACGCCTGCTGTGACCTCAATGTGCTTTGTCTCCATCAAAACTCACGTTGACTTTCAATTCCCAATGTAAAGCTGTAAGGGGGTTGTGGGAACTTTAAGTAAGTCATGACGGACCTGCTTCCTGATTGGCTAATACTCTCTTCCTGGTAGTCAAGTGAGTGTCGGAGCTGCCTAAGAGGACCAGAGTCCAGCTACTAGAGTGAACTATTATTGAAGGTGGCTTCCTCAACTCTTGGCTTCCTCTCTTAAGGAACCCTTTCTTGCTGTCTGTCTTTGTCGTGCGTTGGCTCTACATGAGCCTCTTAAGTCCAGGAGATCCCAGTACCTTCTCAGACCTCCAGAACATGAGCTAAATAAATCTGCCTTGTACAACTTACCCAGCCCCAGGCTTTCTGCTACTGCCAAACACAGTGGACTAAAGCAGTGCCCACCTAGGAGAGACTGGTTAAAGTCTGATGATCAGTCTGTGCAGCAGATCACCAACCAGCCAGAAGACAAGGGAAAGAGAACACCGTTTATGAAAGGGTGTGTGCTGGCACGGAAGGGAAGTAAAGGAGAATGGACAGGGAGGGGAGAGGAAAGGCAGGGAGAGAGGGTAGAAAGGGTCTATCGTACATTTCCATTTAATTAAATAGGTAATTATTTGCTTCTATGTCTATAAAATATATGTAGGGTAAAAAACAGTAACAAGATGCCTGAAAGATAGCAATCATATTAAGATTTAATTTTAGACATTTTTACCTCTTATGTACTTTATTCAGTTCAAGATTCAAAATTTTAGGGAGAGTGGGAGGTACAGTCCAGGAGCAGACATTTGGTTAGCATGCTTGAAACCCTGGCTTAAATTCCCAGCACTAAATGAAACTGAAAAGTTAAGAAACTATGGAACAGGCTGGGACCGAATCCGAACCGGGAGGACAAAGGGGTGGCCAGTAGCTCCTTTGTTCCCATAGCCTGCCCACAGCGAGCGGGGTGGGCCCTTTGTTCGCGAGCTAACCAAGCAGCGCAGAGTTTCCATCCGGGCACCGAGTGAAACATCATTGTGGTGAGTGAGTGCTGCGGCAGCTGGGATCATACCTCAGCCCGCCCACACTTCCTGGCCATCCTACAGGGGCTATACTGCCCAAACCGCCTCTCTCTTACTATCCCATTCAGCTTACATCCAGACCCCCACACCCCCTGTCTCCCTCCCTCCCTCCCTCCTTTGGGGCATAGCGCCTCCCTGCCCAGCCTGCTAGGGTGCTGGGACCGAATCCGAACCGGGAGGACAAAGGGGTGGCCGGTAGCTCCTTTGTTCCCATAGCCTGCCCACAGCGAGCGGGGTGGGCCCTTTGTTCGCGAGCTAACCAAGCAGCGCGGAGTTTCGATCTGGGCACCGAGTGAAACCTCATTGTGGAGAAACATCTCTGGGGAGTGACATCACTGTGAAGGTACATCAGTGGGCAAGAAGACCTGATCCTATAAAAGAAGATCCAAAGGGGAGTATTGGGAGGAAGAGATGGGCAGACGCCAATGCAGGAATTCTCCCAACAATCTGAAAAACAACACGAAACCACCAGAAGCCAGTGACCCCACAACAGGAGGACATGAACACCTTAATCAAGAAGAAGTAGAAAAAACTGACTTCATGAAAGTGATTGACACCCTTAAACAGCATATAAAAAACGCCCTTATAGAAATGGATGAGAAGTATAATAGAAAGTTCGAGGAATTGAGTAAATCAGTGAATGATACCCTAGGAAACCAAGGAAAAACAATCAAGCAGATAAAGGAAACAGTTCATGACTTGAAAACTGAAATGGAGGCAAAGAAGAAAACACAAACAGAGGGCCGACTGGACATGGAAAATCTAGGTAAACGAATAGAGACTACAGAATCAAGTATAACCAGCAGAATACAAGAGATAGAAGAAAGAATCTCAGATTCTGAGGATAACATAGAGAAAATAAACACTCTGATCAAAGAAAACAGCAAGTCCAACAAACTCTCATCACAAAACATTCAGGAAATATGGGACACAATAAAAAGACCAAACCTAAGAATAATTGGAGTAGAAGAAGGAGAAGAAGTGCAGCTCAACGGTACAGAAAATATACTTAATAAAATTATAGAAGAAAACTTTCCCAACCTGAAGACAGATGTACCTATGAAGGTTCAAGAAGCATACAGAACACCAAATAGGCTGGATCAAAAGAAAACATCCCCTCGCCATATAATAATCAAAACACAAAATATACAGAATAAAGAAAGAATATTAAGAGCCGCAAAGGAAAAAGGCCAAGTTACTTATAAAGGTAAACCTATCAGACTTACACCTGACTTCTCTATGGAAACCATGAAAGCCAGAAGGTCCTGGATAGATGGTCTCCAAAAACTAAGAGACCACGGATGCAAGCCCAGACTACTATATCCAGCCAAACTTTCATTCACTATAAATGGAGAAAACAAAATTTTCCAGGATAAAAACAAATTTAAACAATACGTAGCCACAAATCCAGCCTTACAGAAAATAATAGAAGGAAAATCACTAACCAAGGAGTCCAACAATGACCACAATAACTCAGACATCTAGAGACTCTTCACCAGCGCAAATCAAAGAAGGAAAACACACAAACCCTACTACTTAAAAAGTGACCGGAGTTAACAACCACTGGTCATTAATATCACTTAATATCAATGGGCTCAACTCACCTATAAAAAGGCACAGGCTAAGAGATTGGATAAGAAAACAGGATCCAACATTCTGCTGTCTACAAGAAACACACCTCAACCACAAAGACAGGCACCTACTCAGAGTAAAGGGCTGGGAAAAGGCTTATCAAGCAAATGGACCTAAGAAACAAGCAGGTGTGGCCATACTAATTTCTAACAAAGTTGACTTCAAACTTAAATCAATCAGAAGAGATGGAGAGGGACATTTTATACTCATAACAGGAACAATTCATCAGGAAGAAGTCTCAATCCTGAATATCTATGCCCCTAATATAAAAGCACCCACGTACGTAAAAGAAACATTACTAAAACTCACGGCAGCCATCAAACCGCACACACTAATAGTAGGAGACTTCAACACTCCTCTCTCACCAATGGACAGGTCAATCAGACAGAAACCTAACAGAGAAATTAGAGAATTAATGGAGGTAATGAAGCAAATGGACTTAACAGACATCTATAGATTATTCCACCCAAAGAGGAAAGAATATACCTTCTTCTCTGCAGCTCATGGAACCTTCTCGAAAATTGACCACATACTTGGTAACAAAGCGAACTTACACAGTTAGAAAAAAATATTAGTAACCACCTGTGTCTTATCAGATCACCATGGATTAAAGTTAGAATTCAACAACAATGCTACCCCCAGAAAGCCTACAAACTCATGGAAACTGAACAGTCAACTACTGAACCATACCTGGATTAAGGAAGAAATAAAGAAAGAAATTAAAGTCTTCCTTGAATTCAATGAAAATAAAGAAACAACATACTCGAACTTATAGGACACTATGAAAGCAGTCCTGAGAGGAAAGTTCATAGCACTAAGTGCCCACCTAAAGAAAACAGAGAAAGCACATATTGGAGACTTAACAGCCCACTTGAAAGCTCTAGAAAAAAAAAGAAGCAGACTCACCTAGGAGGAGTAGAAGACTGGAAATAATCAAATTGAGGGCTGAAATCAACAAAATAGAAACACAGAAAACAATCCAAAGAATCAATGAAACAAAAAGCTGGTTCCTGGAGAAAATCAACAAGATTGATAAACCCCTATCCAAACTAATCAAACGAAAGAGAGAGAACACGCAAATTAATAAGATCAGAAATGAAAAGGGGGACATAACCACAGACACAGAGGAAATTCAGAGAGTCATTAGATCTTACTACAAAAGCCTGTATGCCACAAAACTGGAAAATGTAAAAGAAATGGACGCTTTTTTAGATAAATACCATTTACCAAAACTAAACCAGGACCAGGTGAACAATCTAAACAGACCTGTAAGTCGCGAAGAATTAGAAGCTGTTATCAAAAACCTCCCTACCAAAAAAAGCCCAGGACCAGATGGTTTCAATGCAGAATTCTACCAGAACTCCAAGAAGACCTAATACCTATACTCCTTAATGTATTTCACAATATAGAAACAGAAGGGTCATTACCAAATTCCTTTTATGAAGCCACAATTACTCTGATACCAAAACCACTCAAAGACTCAACCAGGAAAGAGAACTACAGGCCAATCTCACTCATGAATATCGACGCAAAAATCCTCAACAAAATACTGGCAAATCGAATCCAAGAACACATCCGAAAAATTTTCCATTATGATCAAGTAGGCTTCATTCCTCAGATGCAGGGCTGGTTCAACATACGAAAATCTATCAATGTAATCCAGCATATAAATAAACTGAAAGAAAAAAACCATATGATCATTTCATTAGATGCTGAAAAAGCATTTGACAAAATTCAACATCCATTTATGTTAAAAGTCTTGGAGAGATTAGGGATACAAGGGTCATACCTAAATATAATAAAAGCTATATACAGCAAGCCGACAGCTAACATCAAATTAAACGGAGAGAAACTCAAAGCCATCCCACTTAACTCAGGAACACGGCAAGGCTGTCCACTCTCGCCATACCTCTTCAATATAGTGTTTGAAGTTCTAGCAATAGCAATAAGACAACATAATGGGATCAAGGGGATTCGAATGGGAAAGGAAGAAGTGAAACTTTCGTTATTTGCAGATGATATGATAGTGTACATAAGCGACCCCCAAAACTCCACCAAAGAACTTATACAGCTGATAAACAGCTTTAGTAATGTGGCAGGATACAAGATCAACTCCAAAAAATCAGTCGCCCTCTTATACACAAAGGATATGGAAGCAGAGAGGGAAATCAGAGAAGCTTCACCATTCACGATAGCCACAAACAGCATAAAATATCTTGGGGTAAATCTAACCAAGGAAGTGAAAGATCTATTTGACAAGAACTTTAAGGCATTGAAGAAAGAAACTGAAGAGGATACCAAAAAATGGATGGACCTCCCTTGCTCTTGGATTGGGAGGATCAACATAGTAAAAATGGCAATTCTACCAAAGGCAATTTATAGATTCAATGCAATCCCCATCAAGATCCCATCAAAATTCTTCACAGATCTGGAGAAGACAATAATCAACTTTATATGGAAAAACAAAAAACCCAGGATAGCCAAAACAATCCTATACAATAAAGGATCTTCTGGAGGCATTACCATCCCTGACTTCAAACTCTATTACAGAGCTACAGTAATGAAAACAGTGTGGTACTGGCATAAAAACAGAGAAGTCGACCAATGGAATCGTATAGAAGACCCGGATTTTATCCCACAAACCTATGAACACCTCATTTTCGATAAAGGAGCTAAAAGTATACAATGGAAGAAAGAAAGCATCTTCAACAAATGGTGCTGGCACAACTGGATGTCAACCTGTAGAAGAATGAAAATAGACCCATATCTCTCACCGTGCACAAAACTCAAGTCCAAATGGATTAAAGACCTCAATATCAGTCCGAACACACTGAACCTGATAGAAGAGAAAGTGGGAAATACCCTACAACAGATGGGCACAGGAGATCGCTTCCTATGTATAACCCCAGAAGCACAGACATTAAGGGCAACATTGAATAAATGGGACCTACTTAAACTGAGAAGCTTCTGTAAAGCAAAGGACATGGTCACTAAGACACAAAGGCAACCTACTGACTGGGAGAAGATCTTCACCAACCCCGCAACAGACAAAGGTCTGATCTCCAAAATATATAGAGAACTCAAGAAACTAGACTTTAAAATGCTAATTAACCCAATTAAAAAATGGGGCACTGAACTGAACAGAGAATTCTCAACAGAAGAAGTTCAAATGGCCAAAAGACACTTAAGGTCGTGCTCAACTTCCTTAGCAATCAGGGAAATGCAAATCAAAACAACTTTGAGATATCATCTTACACCTGTCAGAATGGCTAAAGTCAAAAACACCAAGGATAACCTTTGCTGGAGAGGCTGTGGAAGAACGGGTACCCTCATCCATTGCTGGTGGGAATGCAATCTTGTGCAACCACTGTGGAAGTCAGTGTTTCGTTTTCTCAGGAAATTCGGGATCAACTTACCCCTGGACCCAGCAATACCACTCTTGGGAATATACCCAAGAGATGCTCTATCAAATGACAAAAGCATTTGTTCAACTATGTTCATAGCAGTATTATTTGTAATAGCCAGAACCTGGAAACAACCTAGATGCCCTTCAATGGAAGAATGGATGAAGAAAGTATGGAATATATACACGCTAGAGTACTACGCTGCGGTAAAAAACAATGACTTCTCGAATTTTGCGTGCAAATGGATGGAAATAGAAAACACTATCCTTAGTGAGGTGTCCCAGACCCAAAAAGATGAATATGGGATGTACTCACTCATAATTGGTTTCTAGCCATAAATAAGGACCACGGAGTCTACAATAGGTGAACCTAAAGAAGCTAAGGGAGAAGGTGAACCCAAGGAAAAACATATAGTTGTCCTCTTGGCTAAGGGAAATAGACCAAATTTCTGGGGAGAAAATGGGATCTTGGGGGTGGGGGGGTGGGATGGGGGGTAAGGGGAGATGGGGAGAGAAAAGGTAGAAGGGAAGGAGGGGGGACCTGGGAAACATGAGAATTGGGATAAAGGAAAGGTGGATAGGGGAGCACGGAACCACAATTCTTAGTTAAGGGAGCCACTTTAGGGTGGGCAAGAGACTTGACCCTAGAGGGGCTCCCTAGTGCCCAAGATGAGGTTCCCAGTTAGTTCCTTGGGCAGCTGAGGATTGGGAACCTGAAATGACCCTATCCTAGAGCAATACTGACGAATATCTTGCATATCATCATAGAATCTTCATCTGGTGATGGATAGAGATAGAGACAGAGACCCACAAAGGAGCACTGGACTGAGCTCCCAAGGTCCCAAGGAGGAGCAGAAGGAGGGAGAACATGAGCAAAGAATTCGGGACCACGAGGCGTGCATCCACCCCCTGAGACAGTGGAGCTGATCTACGGGGAGCTCACCAAGGCCAGCTGGACTGTGACTGAAAAAGCCTGGGATAAAACCGGACTCTCTGAACATGGCGAACAATGAGGGCTGATGAGACACCAAGGACAATGGCAGGGGGTTTTGATCCTACTTAATGTGCTGGCTTTGTGGGAGCCTAGCCAGTTTGGATGTTCACCTTCCTAGATATGGACGGAGGGGGGCGGGCCTAGGACTTAACACAGGGCAGGGAACCAGGACTGCTCTGTGGACTGGAGAGGGAGGGGGAGAGGAGTGGGGGGAGGGGGAGAAGGGTGGGAGGAGGGGGAGAAGGGTGGGAGGAGGGGGAGAATTGTGGGAGGAGGGGAAGGGAAATGGGAGGCTGGGAGGAGGTGGAAACTTGTTTAAGAGAAAAAAAATAAAATTAAAAAAAAAAGAAACTATGGAACAGCTTTATAATTAAAATAGCTAAGTAGAAATATATTGCATATAATTTATAAAGTATAATATTACTATACAACTTGAAACACGAAAGAAAGTAAGTATAAAAATTGAAATGGAGGCTAGAGAGATGCTTTGAAAACTCCTTCAGCCAATAGCCTTTAAGATACTAGCCCACTTAGGCGTGGTCTCTTATACTATAAATGCAACTGTAAAGCATGCACTCACTCTCTTGTTCCAGCTCTCACTTCTGGCTGCTAGATTTGGTTCCTGTTCTTCATTTATGCAGAGGATTTGATCTAGGACTGTGATCTGTGTGTGAGTCTACCCCTAAATAAATAGCCCTTTATTATACGTAATTGTGAACTAGTGTGGGATTCTTTTGTAACTTCCATCATCAGAGAGACAGTTCAGGGTTAAGAGTGCTGGCTACTCTTGCAGAAGACCTGAGTTCAGTTCCCAGCTCCCACATAATGTTCACAGGCTGTAACTACTCCAGGTTTTCAACGCCCTCTTCTGGTCTCCATGGGTACTGCATGCACATGGTGCAAAGGGGAATAAGCACACACACACACACACACACACACACAAACACACACACACACATAGACGTGAATTTAAAACATCTAAATGTAAAAACTGAAAATGGAATTACGAGAATTTGAAAGCCTTTTTTCAGGCTGGGGAGATGTCTCAGTGGATAAAGGAGTTGCCACACAAGCATGAGGTCCTGAGTTCAGATCCTCAGAACCCACATGAAAAGGCAGGAGCTATTGTGTATACACCTATAGTGGGAATTTGGAAAGAGATGTATTGCAGGGTCCCCTAGCCAGTCTGTTTAGCTAAGCCACTGAGTTCCAGATTTAGTGAGACAATGTCTCAAAAAATAAGCGGAGACTAATTGAGACACTTTATAGTAATCTGTGGTCTGCACATGCACACACAGACACACTATCCTCACAACTCAGGTTTCTTTTTTTTTAAATATTTATTTATTTATTATGTATACAATATTCTGTCTGTGTGTATGTCTACAGGCCAGAAGAGGGCACCAGACCTCATTCCAGATGGTTGTGAGCCACCATGTGGTTGCTGGGAATTGAACTCAGGACCTTTGGAAGAGCAGGCAATGCTCTTAACCACTGAGCCATCTCTCCAGCCCCACAACTCAGGTTTCTATCACTGCAATACAGACTATGACTCAAAGCAACCTGAGGAGAAGTGGTCTGTTTCAGTTTACAGTTGCAGCCCATCAGGAACGAAGACAGGAACTCAGGGAAAGAACTAAAACAGAGACACGGAGAAGTGCTGCTCACTGGCTTGCTTCTCGTGACTTCTCAGTTTGTTTTCCTATACACCCAGGACTCCCTGCCTGAGGGTAGCACCGCCTATAATGAGCTGGACCAGCCTACATCAATCACCAATCAAGAAAATGCCCATGGCTCTATCTGATCGAGGCAGTTTCTTCCCGTTGAGATTCCTTCCTCTCAGATGATGGTACCTTACATCAAATGACAAAAACTAGATGGGGATGGGCGGTAATAAGAGGTCTTTGGAGTCTCGGTGCATTTAGAATTACAGTAGATGTGGTGGAAAACAAACACATGAGTTAGCTATTACCACCTAGCCAACTCACGGACTTCCCAACCAACTTGAAGAACTCATCACATGTAGCTTGTAAAAAGATAATGCTGAAGCCACAAAGAGAAGTCACCTCTTTCCAGCTAGAGGACTTCTACCAAGAAGATGAAGGTAAGAGTCCTGATGAGGCTGTGGAGAAAGGTGAACACTTCTACACTGTTGATATGGACTTAGTAAGGCCATGATGGAAAACAACAGAGAAGGGCCTTGAAAATGAAAATGAGAGCTACTCCATGCTCCCAAACTCCACCCCAGGGTTTACATCTAAAGGACATAGTATGCCAAAGGATGCCTTCTATTTCTCATGGTACTAGTCACAGTAGCCAAGATGGGGAGTCAATCTCCATGCACCACAGAGGACTTGACCTTGAAAAGGTGGTACAAGGGCCAGGAACACAGCACAGTTGGTAGGGTTCATGCCTACATGGGATACCCCATCCCCCAGACCACATAAACTGTGTCTTGAAATATAACTTTAAATTACATGGAAAAGTAGCGTGTATATACAATGAAAGACTGTTCAGTTGCCTTTTTTATTTAACTTAGGGTCTCATGTAGGCCGGGTTAGCTCTAAAATTACTATGCAGCCAATGATAGCCTAGAATTGCCAATCCTCCTGCCTCTACCTCCTGAGTGTTGAGATTATAGGCATGTAGTACCATGCCTAGCTTCTGCTCAGTTCTTACGGGTGGTTTGTGGTGTGGCCTTCAGTGAAAACACAGGTGATCTGCCACACTGGTGTGAGGTAGAATAAGCTAGGCACAGAGACCAGCTGCATGCCCTATTTAAAGAGAGTTCCCAAAAGAGCATCCTGAGGGTCTAGCACAGCTTCCTTCTCAACAGGTAACTATTTAACGTTACAGTGTACTGGGTTTTTCATATTTTCTGAACTATATCAGAATCTGATACAGAAGAGAGCAGTGATTAGCTTTCCGGTGGCCTAACCTCATCTTCCATGATGAATGCATGGATTTGCTGTAACTCATAAGAATGATTAGAATTTCAGACATTGCTTCAGAGTTTTTCCCTCCATCTAAATGCTCTGCCTTCTCTTCCTTCTTATTGTGACCCTACACAACTGCGCAGTTTTCTTGCTTGTAGAGACTTCATGAGAATAATCTTAATAAAAAACAGTATGCAGCATAGTTCCATAAATTGCCTCACGAATCTGAAATTCCTGAAGCTATAACTCTGTCAACTAAAATAGTTTAAACCTAAATCTCAATATGAAAAATCATTTAAAGCCAAATTGACTTCAGCAGAACCTCTTTGTAAACAGCCTTAAGTACGCATGGGTTCTGATACCAGTGCCAAAATGTTATTCCCTCCACCTAACGAAGGCTCCGGCTTTCTGTTTCATTTTATTTTTCATATGTATACAATAATATATTATTACTCCTCCCCTAAATTTTCAATATGAAAGGCATCAAAAGTAATAAAGAGCAAGGCAACCTGCTGTCTAGTCCCCTTGAGCTGCATCTGAGCTGTGGTGTGTTTCATTAATAGAGCTAACGTGGGCTCTCAGCCAGGACAGGAGAAGAATATGACTAAAGGAAACACTCCATGAGCTAGGACAGAGGATTATGGGTTCGAGGCCAGCATGGGTGACATGGTGAGACTCCATTGCCACACAGAAAACATGAAAGGTATAGAGAAAGATTGGGGACGGGAAGAATGCCCTATAACCTGACTTCAAACAAAGAATGTAATTCCCTTGCCAGCAACATGAAAAAACTATGAGCTCATAGCGTTGAGTGAATAAGACAAGCGTGGTCCTCCTGCCTATTTCTCCACGTCGCCTTCTACTGGGACACTGCACTTGGTAGTTTACACAGTATCTATGGCTGCTTTCAGGCTTCAGTGGAAGTGCTGGGGATATAGCTCCACATCTGCTGAGCACACCCTAGAACCCAGGTTCAGTTCCCAGGACCAAGTACAAATAAATAATAAAGAGCGTCTCTCGGGCACAGAAACCCCAGAGTTTTGCTATCTGGCCATTTACAGAAAAATCTGCCCTGTGCCTGTAGGCTTTAATGAGGTTCATGGGTTTCCTCACGGAGACAGGAGTCCTAGAGAAAACTGATTTACTAGCATCTTGCTATTATTTCCTTTAGGAGCAGGGGGAGGTTTGTAATCTCACCCTCAATGTGTTAAAGAACTGCACAATTCTCCTGAAAATCATTTGAAATACTGACAAAAGAAGTTATGACATTTTCCTAACCAACAGGGCTTGTGTGCTCAAGTTTATGGTTGAAGGTGCACACTTTAATAAAACCTTTGCTAGAGACCTAAGAAAAGAGATGACAGATAGATTCTGGAAACCTGGGCATGAGCTTATGGCTGAAGTGGGGTAGCCAAGGCCATGATCTGAAACATGGAGCAAGAGACAGCAAGCAATGTCTTAGCTAGGATTTCTACAGCCATGAAGAGACACCATGACCACAGCAACTCCTATAAAGAAGAACATTTAACTGAGGAGGTGGCTCACAGTTACAGAGCTTCAGTCCATTATCATCCTGGTGGGACATGGCTTCATGCAGGCAGGCATGATGCTGGAGAGGTGGCTGAGAGTTCTGCATTTGCAGACAACAGGAAGTGAACTGAGACACTAGGTGGCACCTTGAGCATATAGGAGACCTAAAAGCCTGCTCCCTCAGTGACACACTTCCTCCAACAACACCATATCCACTCCGACAAGGCCACACCTCCTAATAGTGCCACTCTCTTTGGGGGCCATTTTCTTTCAATCCACCACAGCCAGCATGATGGAAATGGCATAAATATGTCACAGATTAGTCCCCACCTGGTCAGAGGCAGAGGCCAACAGGCCACACTCCTGAGAACCCCATCACGCATTATTACTATACACACTTGACAGGAGAAACAATTTCTAGCAGGAATAATTAACCCATCACCTTAGATGTCAGTATTTACTAAAACTCATTTTGGCCACCGTAGAATCCACCCAGGATCCCCAGTAATATATAGATTCCCGGGGACTGCACCCTTCACACTCCTGGGCAAGCTGATGTCATTGGAAACTATGCTTTCACTGACACCCTCTTCTTTACACCGCAGGTCCAGTAAAGGACAGTGAGTCACCTTTGAAATCCCAGGGACTCTGTAGCAGCTGCCTCAGGGCAGGACTGTCTGCACTAGATGAGAAGATAAGGAATGTCAATTAAGGTTTGGGAATTCAAACCCTAGGTGTAGTTCTCTGATCCTCGCCCACAGACTACCACGAAAACCAGTGCTATTTTTAATGATAACATTCAGATTCTCTCTGGAGTGTGTAGAGCATCATCACGTTATCCCGAGGTAGAGTTACCTTAATAATTAATAAGCACAGTGTTTATCCCACTCAGAGAATAAGACATGTGACCTGCAGACGGGAAACAGAGGCCCGTGTTGTTCAGTGATACTCTCCTGATTGAACAAGTTGGGGCTAAATGAAGTCAAGCTGACTTAGAATCCAGTGTCCTTCTTCCTGGTGTCATGTGACCTCCCAGCAGTCTGTGAAGACAAACTTCTCTAAACTGCTGAAGCTGTGAACTGACAAGTTCACTCAAGTTCACGTATTGACGATCACTCTCATTGACCAGCCTGCATTTAGAGATGTAGGAGGTAACTAGGGTTTGTTGAGGTCTTCAGGGTGAGGCCCTGATGTGACAGAATTCGTGTCCTGCTAAGAAATAGCACATGAGACCCCTCTCTTTCCACCATCAAGGTTACAGCCAGCAGGCCCAGGAGGAGAGCTGTTGCCACTTGAATGTGAAATATCCCATATAGATTCTTGTGTTGGGACGCCTCATTTACACATAGTGGCACTGTTCAGGAAGATACGATGGACATTTAGAGGGTGGAAGCTGGCTACAGGAAGCGGCTCGCCGGGGGAGGACTTTGAGGTTTTATAAGCTGGCCCCACTTCCTGCTCACTCTGCTCCCTGTGTTGATGCAGGGTGATTGGCGGCTTCTCATCCTTCCTGCCTTGCTTTCCCACCTTGATAGCCTTGCGTTCTAAGCCACTTTCTCCCTTCCTGCTGCTTCTCCTCAGGTGTACTGGTCACACAGACGAGAAAAACTAACACAAAAGCCTCATCTGATGCTAACTGTACCAGCATTTGGACCTTAAGCTGACAGACCCCCTGCCCAGAACAGGGGCGCTATTTTAAGCTAACAAGTCAGTCGGGTGTTTCTGTAAAAATCTGAGCAAGCTAAGATACATTAATAAAATCCAACAGATGAATGAAAAAATTCTGGAAGAATCTAAATCCAAAAAAACTACCCAAAAGTGAAAGCACATTTCCTTTTATGAAGGATCCTAAATCATCTACCTAAGACACACGGCTCTGAGGAGAGACGGCGAGCTTGTCGTGTGAGTTGAGGGCCTCCAAAGTAGATGCCTTGTTGGAGGTCAGCACTAGGAAACCAGTGTTGCTGCTCTGTAAACCTTCCCAGCTGACTTTAATGAACGGCGCTTGAGGAAGAAAAAGCAACCTTAACAGAGGAACTAGCCTGGTAGTGTCAGCTAGGCCTGGCTGTGCGCTGTCAGACAGAGCTGTTCCATGGAACACCAGCATCAGACAGGGTCCCCTGCGACTGTAATGGATCCGGACCAAGCCAATATAACCTATAGGCATGTCTGAGCACAGACAGAATACCCAGGGTCCTCTTTGCTGTCTGCCACAAATGACTGCAGCTGATTGACCAATAAACAGTGTCTAGTCTGCCTTCCCTACGGTTAAGTGCTTTGAGTCCCCAAAGATAGAATCACCCTTTCTTCCTGACAGGATCGACCCAGAGTGAAAATCCCATGCTTGTTTCTTCAAACCATCTGGAACAGACCCAAAGCTGAGCAGTCTTCTCTAATGTTTCCTGGCCAAGAGTCTCCCACCTCTCTGCACTCTTTCCCTGTAAGATGTGATAACCCAATGTGTTCGTCTGGGGCAGAAGTAAACAGCTGCTGTATGTTCCAAGCCCTCAGTGGATGCCTGAACTGAGGTATTTGTTAGGTAATAACAACCTCATATGTAGCATGTATTTCCTCTACATGCATACCTATGATGAATATCACCCGGGAATAGTAAGAGATTAACAAACTAATAGGATGATATAAAACAATTGCATACTATAATAAAATTGATATGACCATATTCATCTTTTCTCTCCTCCAGACCATGGTAGGCCTGCATTGTAGCTGTGTTCACAGAGGACCACCTCTTGGGGAAACACATTGTGATGTGCAGCTGCATACCGTGGCCCTGTCTGACCCCGTCCCCATTGGAGCTGTCTCCAGAGAACTCCTGGAGAAACTTCTCTTTAAGAACCCATGTAGCTTGGGGTTTTGAAGATAATAACCCATTGCCAAACATTGCCAAAATCCCTGTTTGAAAGTGAGACTGAAATCAGATTTCTCAAAGTGAATCATTGCGCGTGGGATGTTAAAGAGCCCTAAGGACCCCGAGTAGCCAATGCCAGCTCTTTCTAATGGCTGTCTTCTCTTCCCATAGAAGGATGAAGTCAAACAGTACGTGATTCGAAATCTAGGTTTCATATCACCACCATGATTGAAGCATTTTGGTTCTCATCAAGCCAGCATTCCTTGTCCCCCTTCTTTTGTCTAGCCATGCCTTTGTTGTCTATAGGCAACAAGCTAACAGCCATTTGTGGGCAGTTAACATTTTCAATACCACTCATTTGCCGGTAAAACGTGATTTACAATTGTGCTAATTTATGGTACGCATTTTTGTTCTATGATTGACAGAACTCTGCTAATTGTACACTACCTTCTAGACCGTAAACTCCTAGTTAAGCTCATCTAAACCCAACCATCCCTACAGGATGGGCTTCTGAGGAGGGGCTTCACGTGCCTTCCAGCCACGCTTCCCCTGCGGACTAAAATCAGTGGTTATGTACACCAAACCTTCACTGCACTGGGAACCCAATGAGGCCAACAGATTACGGAGGAGTTCCATCTGGTCTGAGTCTCTGAACGTACCACAAACACAGGGTCATTGGCGGCGGAGTGTGGCGAAGCATTCGTTCCATTCAGGAAGGAGTGGACCAGATTATGAAGGCTCATGACTTGAGAGTCCAGAGTGCCGTCTGCTTTATCAAAACCTTCCAGAGCATTCCTGAGAGAAACCAAAGCGTCAGTGACTTCAGTAAGGACTGGCACAGGACTCTGTGCTATCTCGCCATCTTCTAGTCTGACTCTGCAGCTGCCTGGCTGAGGGTTCTTTCCTTTACCCTTTTGTAAGGATCTCCCGGAAGGGGAAGGAACTCAGTCAATGCTGCCCTGCCCCTGCTTGGTTACATTGCTTTCTTTTGTGCGCAGTATAGCTATTTATCTTTATTCTTGTTTTTTAAGCCTTGAAAGACAGCGACTATGTTTCCTTCAGATTTTTATTGCCAGGGCTTCTTATCCTGTTCAACACATGAGCTGTGTTCAATAAATGAATAAATTGAATCAACATAGATAGGATCTTGTATTCATAATTCTTGGTGAAGGAGACTTTTGGCTTAGCTGGAAGACACTTATGCTTCTAAACACACCCCAGCATTTCCCTTCTTCTTCTCTCTTTTCCATCTATATCTTCAGGAAATCTAAACATCTGCACACTGACACGGTGGTATTCAAAAGTAAGATGACCTTGGAATCACTGAAGAAAATGTTCATGACCTTTTCTTAGAGTTTCCCACCCAGTAAGGATAGGTGGGGTCCTAACAACGTTTGTTACTTATCAACTTCTAAAGAAGCCTTGATTGTGACCCAAGAACCCCATTTTAGGGGCCACTCTCAGCTCAAGTCTAGGGAGACTGCAGCCTGGCTTAAGAGCATTTTTTGTCATAAGGAAAGATGAACACACGCTTAAACATTACCCTTGACCTACTTTTTTCTTAGTTTATTTCAGACAGGGTCTCATTATGTGTCTTTGGCTGGCCTACAAGTCACTATGTAGACCAAACTGGCCTCAGACTCAGAGAGATCCATCTGGCTCTGCCTCCCCCGCATACTGGGATTAAAGGCATGCTCCACCATGGCCAGTTCTTTGCCTACTTTTGAAATAAATCTCAGGGCCACGTCCACTTCTAGTACCAGCTCCAGAGCCCTGCAATTGTGTTTGGTCTGCCCTGCGGCTAGCCCTGTGTAAGTTATGTGATTTATATGGGATGTGGTGAGTTCTAGAGAACAAGAACAAATCCGGCTTGGAGAAGGTCACGCTCCCTTCCTGGGGGGGGGGGGGGGCGGAGGCTGCTCGCTTTGTTAGAACCTTATGTGCATACACACTCTTAACTCTCACTTTTTGGGGTGAGAACCACTGCTCTCAGGTATTGTAGAAGAGGTAAGTGCCCACCTGAAGCTGAAGGTAGAGTTCTGGAAGAAAGGTGGATTGTCGAACGTCTGGAGAGACAAGCAATCTTGCACATTCTTTAAGGTTGGCAGTTTCTCGCTATTTCTTCCTACTTGGTTTCTTCTTAACAAACCTTCATAGGTTCCATTACACAGTGTGACCCGGCGGTTGTAGTCATCCAAGCTAAGATGTACAGAATTGAAAACAATATAGCTTAACTTTGTGAGTGACATCATGAATTTTTTTCCAAGCAACTCAGGAAGGGGCACAGTCATTAGTTACTTTACACAGTCAGAAACAGGCACGAAACTATGACCATTCAGAAGTCATCATGGACAGAAACACTTCAAAAATACAGTTGCCCAAAACATGAATACAGGAGTCAATGTGATAATAATTTCCATTCCGTCCAAGATAATGTGACAGTGTTTACAAGCCAGATGGTGGCAGCTGTGATTGTAACTGAGTTTGAAAGAGTTAAAGGGGTAATATAGCAGCCTCTATTACACTGAACCAAGCCAGTTTGGGAGGGATATATGTGTAGAGCTGGGGGAAGCATTTAGGCCAACTGGAGACAAACAGGAAGCCAGAAAAACAGATAAAACTATACAGATAAAATGCAGTACTGATGTAGGAGGTCCTTCTGTATATGTGCTGCTTTTATTGGTTAATGAATAAAGAAGCTGCTTTGGCCTGTGATAGGACAGAATACAGCTAGGCGGGAAAAATAAACCTAATAATGGGAGAAAGAAGGTTGAGTCAGTGAGATGCCACGTAGCTGCCATAGGAGACAGACGCACTGGAACCTTGCCAATAAACCACGAGCCTCATGGTAAAATATAAAATAATAAAAATGTGTTTACTTAAGATGTAAGAGTTAGTCAATAAGAAGCTAGAACTAATAGGCCAAAAGGTGATTAATACAGTTCCTGTGTGATTATTTTTGGGTCTGGGCAGCTAGGAACGATCTACCAGTCTCTTACTACAAAGTACTAAAACATTTTTTAATATTTAAAGTGATAAAGGTCCCAAGAACCTTGATTTGATTGTCCTACATTAAATACATACATGCATACACATACACACACCCACACATACAAAGTTATCAATATTATACCCCATAATTTATATAATTAAAATAGTTGTAACAATTATTAAATAATTATAACTTTAAAATAATAGGTGCATATGTTTATAAATAAATCATAATGTGTAAATAATAGTTTTTAGTTCATATACTTATTTATGTGAGTCTGTGCACATATGTGTGTAGGGGTACACAAACCTGGGGGTTATATTTCCTTGGCAAGAAGCCAGCAAATACCACCTGGTCTCTTAAGTCTGACCTCCATGAATCTGGGGTGACAGACCTGCCTGGGATGCCTGGCTTGTTATGTGGGTGTTGGAATCGGAACTCCAGTTTTCATGACTCTTCGTCAAGTCCCTTTACCATGATGTCACCTCTGCAGGCCATGAAACAAACGTCTTTTAAGGTAAAAACTAAAAGCCACATAGGGAACCAAGTGAACACAGTTGGATCTCAGTAGTTAGGCAGTAGATGTGAGGGTGAGAGGGGGTTCGCAAGGCCTGCTGTGGGCAGCCCGGAGTCTCAGAGTACTAGTTCACGGGTAGAGAGAGATTTTAATGACATTACTGCATGGGTTTCAAAGAGTGAGGAGGAAAAAGTTTGCAAGTGAGATTGGAATAAAGACATGGGCAGAGATGGAGGACGCCAGGACCCTAACACCAGCTCACAAAAGGCCCCAAGGCATCACTTCCAAGGTGTGTTCCAGGGAGATGGTCTCTGAAATGAGCTCCAGATCCAGGCATGCTTAGGCTCCCCTCAACGAGGAATACTATGTTCACTTGCGGAGGCTGGAAGATGGTCCAAGTAGCCTTTAAAAACACGCACATTTTGAGGTGAGTATTCTCTAATCTCATATGATCACAGAAACTTCTTACCACATCAGTTAGGAATAGACATAGGTGTGGTGGGAACATAGGTCTATGGGACTGACTGAAGCTGTGCAAAGGTATCTGGAACATCCTGCCAGCTGAGGTCTGGCCTGAGAGTTTCAGGATGTGAAGAATACAGCAGACAGACTCCTGCGGCAGGGCTGGGCCCCTCAGAAGAGATACGTGCCCAGGAACCCTAACTGGCCAGGGAGGTAGTCCTAAAGTAACTGAATCATGGGGGGTAGGGAGGCAGAGCAGTGCAAGTCAAAACATGGGCATGTGGGAGAGAAGAAATAAATGAAGGAAGGCAGAGGAGCCTGCTGGGGAATCTTTTTCTGATGCACAGTTGTTATCCCTTATCCACAATTTTATTTTTCATGGGTAGTTACCTGCAGCCAATGCTGGTGTAAAATATTCTACAGTGAGCTGAGAAACTAATTGGAAAGAAAAAGAGACTGTGTTCACAACACTTTGTGACTGTGTTGCTTTATGATTAGCTTTTTTTGTTGCTCTCTCACTGTACCAATTCATAAATTAAATCTGATCATAAGTAGGAAAAATCAGAGTGCATAGGGTTTGGTACTACCTGCAGGGTCAGGGGTCCCTGGGAATCTTGGAACAGATCCCCAAAGGACAGGCAGGATACTGAGCTGCACCTGGAAAGGACGTGTTGAAGAAAGAATTCTTCCAGGACTCTGGGCTCATGTAGCTTTGAAGGATTAAGAGATGTTTTTGAGTCTCCCACATCCCAAGGTCTGTGCTTCTGTGCCGCACAACTCCTTGGGAACCTGTGAGCTAGCTTTTCCAGAGGCTTCTACAGAGTCGCACATGGTGCCCCCTCACCTGGAGCCTACCGTCCAGCAGCACCCTCCTCACCTCCCCCATGTGTATCCAGGGTCTAGATGGTCCTCCTTCTGTCTCAGAACCATCAGCTCCACACACCTGTGGACTTGTCCTGACTCTCTTCTTGACTTTACACACACACACACACACACACACACACACACACACACACACACACCTATTATAAAACTTCTCAAACTGCTTGGAAATTCATTTGCCACAAACTGATCTCTGTAAATGCAGAAGGCCTGGATCTTATTCATCCTTCTGTTCCCAGCGGTGTGCTTGATGCTCGGCAATTGCTGGCTGAAGGCCAGAACTGCTCCTGAGGGTAAACCCACGTCCCTGGTGTCCAAACGATGCCCAAGAACATTCAACCCGTTTGTATGATTTCCGCACATTTACTTTTTAATTTGAGAAGTTTGAATGTTTAAGCTCCTACCTCCCCTGGGGGGGGGGGGGGGGGGGGGCTGCTTTAAGGACCATGTAAGCAAAGCTCCACATACCAGATAGAGAAAAAGACAGAGAAGCACAGTCCTGTCACCCAGAACTGAGGGAAAGCAGTCTCCAGAGCTCCGTCGTGTTACCTGTCACACACAATCTCCCAGGTGGAGAATCTTGAGTTCTGACTGATCAGCGTTGGATCATCTTGTCTTGCTGCTCCGAACAGCTCGTCTGTGCAAACGTCACACTCCGTCTTTCCGGTTGCAAAGTTCCAGTAGGGCAAAGCGAAGGACTCATTGCCGATGAGTCTCTGAAAGTGGAGGTAGGTCCCGTCACTCTGTGTATATGCCACATACGACGCAGAGGTGCATAAGGCAATGGCTGGCATGTTTCTTGGCCAATTGTATAGCAAAACCAGAAATACCAATCAAATGGGTCTTTTAAAAGTCAGTATACAAAAACATGTTCGTATATGTCCACATGAATGCATAAATGTCTCATATGCATTTGTGCATATGCGTAGATAAGCACAAGGCAACTGTTCTGATTCAGTGCAGAAGATCCCACCATTTGCAACAAAGTAGACAAACCTTGAGGACATTACGCTAAGCGCTAAGCGAAACAAACCAGATTTTAAAAAGAAAAAAAGGAAAATGCTGTAACATTTGAAATGTAACATCTGAAAGAGAAAGAATATCAAATGCGTATAAGTAGGGAGAACTGGGAAGATGAAACAGTCCAGAACTGTAATTTCAACAGGAGGGAAAATTCACAACATCTTCACACATAGCTAATTTGTCAAGAGAAAACACTTAGATACTCAACACACAGAAAGGAAAGCCATCTGAAATGCTGAGCATATTACTTTCCTCGACTAGTTACCACCGAAATAAGTGTATCAAACATCGCGTATTCCTCAAAGGCAAACACTGTTTAGATGATGCATGCAGGGTTTTCACCAACCTGGAGATCTCTTTCCAGCCACAACAAATGGTATCTGTGCCAGGTTACAAACGCAGGTCCTTGGTGTGAGAAATCTATGGCCTTATAGGGGCGTCCTGGTCCTAACACAGTTGGGAAACAGATATCAGAGAACAGAATATATGAGATTTTAACCTTATCAGGAGTGTGCCTGTGTCCAAGAAGTCCACAGTGCCTTAATTTAAAAACTATTTGTCTATTAAAAAGGCAGCAGTAAGAAGAATGATAAAAAGAGTTCCAAAGGCAATCTGCATTGCACAAAGGAGTCTCTTCCATTTCTCCAAGGTTTAATTTTTTAGCAGAGAACCCAGAAACTCAAGTCATTTTCAGTAGTCAGTGTCCTGTTACATAGTTCAATTTTTCCACAGTAATGCATGAACATAAAATGCTGTCTAAATGTGTGGATCATTAAGACCTAAATGAAATATATTTTAAAGATATTTTCTGATTTGCTTAAATTTATAACAGAGATATTACTTAGTAATGAAGCAACGGCGACCATGTTAATGCAGCATTTGTACAACCAAAAGAAACCTTCAGGAATTCTGCCTCACCCATCAATCAGTGAGAACCAGCAGCTGACAAGCGTGGTCACTGAGACCAGAAGACTATGCTGGAACCAATTTAGCTGGCTACTGGAACTGCCAATTTTAGTGAGGCACTGTGGGCAATTTAACGCCCTTCTTGGTGCCTGCTCCATCCTTCTTCTGCCTTCCACAGCAGCTTCTGATGACACGCAGAAGCCTCAGCTCTCTTTAGTTCTTTCAAAGCACCTGTAATAACTTCAGAGAGCTGAGCGGACATGAATATAAACTGAGTCCCTAGACAGGACCAGAAGCCACAGTTTTCCTTTCCTCCTGAGAGGCTACCCTCTCATAAAGCAAAAATTCCTCAGAGTAATGATGGGAAAGCGATAAAGGCTCATAGCCAGAGGAGCCCCGTCATCTGTCGACGAAGGAAGATGGATGCTCAGCTGCGAGGCAGGCTTTAACAACGCTCTCACTAAAAACAGGCTCCTGCTGCTGCTGTTGGCCACGGAGCCTTCTTAATAAATGGGTTTTTGGACTAAAGAAAAGTTTCAAGTTTTCTACACAGAATTATGAGAGGGACAGCAAAGGATGGGGACCAGTAACGAGCAAGAAAGAGACGCCAAGGGAGAACTGCACCAGCCCAAGTGCGCTCGGGGACTGCGTCGACCCTCTCCCCAGGGGAGCGGGGGACCAAGAAGGAGGGACAGCAGCAGAGATACCAAGTGTACAGGCTACTCTGCGAAGTTGTGAGAAGAATCTAGAACGGATTTGAACTCTCCAGAAACAAACCAATGGCTTCTCCCGAGTCAGTCTGTCACAGGGGATGAAGCTGCGGCTGTTTGATTAGTGACATTGCGTAACCGTCAACCTCCTGTGCCCCACGGGACCCCCAAGGTTTAGGTTCCGGGGCAGGGGAGTCATCAATATTTCATAAGCGTTACTGTTGTGGAGGCGGAGGAACACGTGTACAGTAGATAGTGCACGCTTGTGTGGGTGTCCAAGGACAACTCTGTGGACTCCGAGGAGCCTCCGAGCATTTTGGAATAGCAATGCTTAGCCTTGTGGATGAGTATGCCTCTGTTGGATGCTTCAGAAAGCGGTGAGGTGAAAACCATGCTGATGGCCAGTGAGAAAGTAAAGACACTTGCCGAGTGAACCTGAGCCTGACCCATGCAACCCACATCAAGGTAGAAGGAGAGAGCTGAGCTAGGCAGAAGCCACCTGTCCCTACTAGGAAGCAACCTCGAGTAACTTCCAACGGAAAGTCGAAAGACGTGTGGGTTTCAGGAGCCCCACGCTTGTAGCCCAGAGACCGCAGTTCTGAACAGGGAAACGCTGCACTCTTGGCATGCGTTCAGTTAATTCTCTCATTTGAAGAAAAGGCCAAGACTGGCTTTTAAGTCAAAGTTGATTTCTTTTTTCTTTTCTGGAATCAAAAGGAATTTGCCTCCACTTTACCAGCTCGCGCCTTTGAGGATTAAGTTTCACAGAGAGCAAGTATTAGGCTTTGAACCAGGAATATAAGCGAGGAGGGGCTTGCGGTGTCTGCGGAACGGGAAGAAACGGCCCCATTTGAACTACGGGCGGTGTTTGGTGATTCTGCCAGTCCAGGGAGTAACCTCGCTTGAGGTTGCTTCCTGTTAATTAACTTGTATCGAATGACTTCCACCCCGTGCCCAACCCAGACACAAGCCTCTAATAACGGAGGTTAAACCTATGGGGAAAACCCACCTAATAACGTGTCTCGAACAGAATAGTAATGGAGCCAGACAAAAAAGTCATACACGCTGCAGTTGGCGACCTGTGGCTGGGTTCCGTTGGGTCCCAGCAGTCCCAGCCAGTGCTGCGTAGTGATCACGTAGTCTGGATGGACAGTTTTCTTCGCCAGGTCTAAGGCGGTCAGGAACTGCTCCCTCTCCTGGGGAGTCAGGGAATGGATATTCTGCCGGAGGGCTCGTGGCTTCCTCTCCTCACAGTTGGGTCCGGTCCAGCCAAACTTGCAGTCTCCACAGTTATAACCAGCGAAGTTTCCTGGTTGGTAAGAAGGGAACAATAGGGAGTGAAGGAGAGGTTATCCACTTTGGAAGAAAGTTCTCAGTTGGAATTCCGGGAAGAACGGAAGAGACGAGATGTTAGGAGGAGCCAAGAAGGGCCCTGACACGTGAAAGAAGAGAAAGCACAGGACAGGGGCCCCTGAGAACCCAGGCCCGATGCTGCTGCCTTGATCTTGGGTTTACAGCCTCTATGACTATATTACTGTACGACAATCATTTTTCATTGTTAAAGCGAAACAGGAGGAAGATCTCATTCCCAGGACCTTAGCATGTGTCTAGTTTTGGAAATCAGGTTTTCAAGATGGCACTTAAGCCAAATGAGGACCCTGGAACATCATCCCCTCACCCAGTATGAATGCTATCTCTGTACACACAGAGGGAGGACCCCGTGAGAACACAGGGAGCTCATCTGGACCTAGGGATCTGAGAATCAGACACCAGCCCTGCTCACACCTTGTTCTCGGGCCTCCACCTCCAGAAGAAATAGAAATGAATTCTGCTCCTTCTGCCACACGGTTTGCAAAGGCTTGTTGTAGCAACCATAGCAAAGGGACTCTCCTGCCCCTTGTGTCCCAGAGCTCTCTCTTCTGACGTCCTCTCTACACTCCAACCTAGCATGACCTCGCTAAGCTTTGCTGTCCAACAGCCCACACCACTGGACCAGCACAGACTGATCCATTGGCTTGACAGTTCCACACACAGGAGACAGAGGCAGGTTGATCTCTGTGAGTCCAAGGCCAGCCTGGTCTACTAGTGAGTTCTAGGACAAGACAGCCAGGTTTGCACTGAGAAATCCTATCTCTAAATAATTATAATAGCAAAGAAGCTGACTTCAGCATTTGGGTGGTATCTAACTCTAAAAATCCTGGTTTATTTCACCAAGGAGACTGTGTTAAGGCAAAAATCAATGGTGCCTGGCAGATCATAAAAGTGAATTACAGACCATGAAGTCAAGAAGTGCAAATCGTTTAGAATTTGCTGTCTGCCACCAAACACCTGTGCTTTGCCATGCTCAGGGAGCAAGAACTAGTGAGCAAGTTCTACGGCGTCTCTGAGGACTGGTGGCCAAGCCCAAATTCTATGCCTGCCTTTGCCTCTTATACCTGTTGGTTTCCTTTGGGCGTAATCAGTGCCTCATTCCTTAGGGAGGGAAAGTTCAGCTATTATTCCCACAAGAAGATAAAGGCGCTTATCTCCAGAACATTAAAATGATTCCGAGCTATAATGCCAACGACCAGGCCCCTGCTCAGCCACAGTCTCTACCTCACGCCCCCGCGATTATTACCTGTTCCTTCTCATGCCTGGAACACTTTCTCTTACCTTCTTCCTAAATCCCTCCCTGCATGAGCTACTCACCCACCGTTTACTGTCGTGATAGATCCTCTCTATACCATGTTCTGCCAGAACTGGCTGAGGAGGTGCGGAACCCAGAGCTTCATACATGCAAGACATTGACCTGCACCCCCCTCAGCCTGGGTCCCAGCAGACGGAAGGACCCGAGTTGAATTCAGCCACTTCCACTCCCCTTTATTCAAGTATTTATTTTTAATCATCAAGGAGACCTGGCTCAGTGGTGGGACTCTTGATTTCTACCCCAGCATCTTTAGGACAAAAAGGGAGAGGAAGAAAAGACATGCCACCCACTGGGGTAACTTTTACAGGGACAGCTTTTTTTTTTTATAAGTGATTGAACAAATTTTATCTCTGACGAACACTTACTATTCAATTGAGTACTCCGTCAAACTTGCAGCTGGTTTTAAAAGTCTACTCCAAAAGTACAAAGTCATCTATGGGATGGCTTCAATGGGAGAGAAACAAGACCAGTGTGGAGCAGGAGGCCAACAGCGGTGGACAGGGGGATGTACAAAGGCAAAGGATATATGTGCCTTTTGCTCTTGATGTGTGTGTGTTGTTGTTGTGTCCCATGTCTATGTGAGTCTGTGTACATGTGTGTATGTGTGCATGCCATAGGTCATCATCAACTGTCTTCTATATCTCTCACTGTTTCTGTGAAACACTCTCTCACTAATCCTGGGGCTCACCAATTCAGCTAGGCTGTCTGTCTGGCCAACAGGCTCCAGGAAGTCATCTGTCTCTACCTCCAGCGCTGGAGTTACAAGCACACATGGAGAGCAGGAGAGCTGGTTCAGAGGACCCAGGGTGAATTCCAAGCCTGCACATGGTGGTTCACAGCTGTCAGCAACTCCTGTTCCAAGGGATCTGATGCCCTCTTCTGGCTTCTGCCATCTTCCGGGCACCAGGCATGCACACACCTGGTACATAGATATACGTGCAAGCAAATGCTTGTAGACACTAAATAAAAATAAATAAATACTTGTAAAAATAATGAAGTCTTTTAAGGAGGAGACCGGAGGGAAATGGAAGGCAGTAAGTTGGATTGTCTGAAGGCACTGTCTCGCCCGTCATGCTTACTGGACCTTAATGATAGACCTATAGTCCCAGAAACCCAAGTGGTAGGCACTAGGAACAAAATCTGAAAGGCTGATAGTCGGCATTGTGTTATCTGAAATCAAACACTCTCTTTCATAAAAATAAGTCAATAAAGTCATAACAGAAGGTCAACAAAGTTCTGAACCTCTCTGAGCTTGCCATATCAAAATAAGGGTTCTGCTCCACAGAGTTCTTGTGAAAATAAGTGTGTTGGTATAGGGCACAGGGAACAGTGTCCGGGGCACAACAAGCTCCACGCTACTGTTCAGTCTTCCAATGGCAGCGCGATGGCTACTTCACTTATCCCTCTCGTGCGCCCTTGAACATTACATCATTTCTCCCTTTCTGCACAAAACGGGATTAACACAGCTCTAAATAAATGTCATTTAGTGAGCGATGAGAGGAACACTGGAAATTGGGGAAGGGGCATTTTTTAAGCATTGGGGAATACAAACATAAGCAAGGCACCGTTGTAGAGGAAATGGGGGACGCAGGCACCAACACCACTGTAACTGTAGGAGAGGTAAAAATGGGAAGAACCCGAGGTTTGGGATCTGACAAAAGACAAGACCAGCATTCCTGGCTTAGAAGACAGCACTGCTTCACAGCTGAGAGGAACACAAAATTGTAATGGAAGCGAGTCACACACACACACACACACACACACACACACACACACACGGAGTTAACCACTCACCAGAATGTACTTGCTACTTGTGTATAATCCAGAAGCTTACTCAGTTAGAAAATTCCTTTTCTACATGTACATTGGGTCCCTGGGTCCCTTCTACTTTTAGCTTACAGACCTACCTGGTCTGTAGAATTTGTCAAAAGACTAGAAACAACTAGAAAATGTAATGTGTCAGCTTGGCACGCATGCTGCGTATTGTTTTTTCTTTTTATTTTCTGGTTGTATCTTGCACCAGGCTAATACGAGTTACTCCTCTCCTTCATGGGTCAGTGGTAAGAAGTGCAAGACAAACATATTTTTAAAAAAAACCTTACATTTTGTTGTTGCTGCTGTTGTTGGGAAACAGGGAAGGAGAGAGGAAGACTCTATCTCACACTGAGTGTGTTCTTGAGCAAAAAATCAATTTCAAGAGTTAAAATTCTCCCCTAACTTAAAACTAGGATGAAGAGAGAGAAAACAGCTCCACACCACATGTCCCTACATGCACTGCGCGGCCCAAACTCAAAACGCTATTAGACTAACTAAGCTTAACGACCACCGATTAGCGAGTTTACAAGGAAGTCTAAATAGCCTACTCCTTTTAATTAGAGATTCTATTATTTTAATAACAATACTTTATACTCACAGAGTTTCTTTCATCTGCAGAACTCAAAAAGGCTTTACAAGTGTGGTTTCATCATTATCCCCATTTCAGAGATTGGAAAATGAGGCACTTAGTCACTTGTACAAACAAGACGTTCTCAGCCAACTGTGCACAAACTATGTGGTGCCCAAGGATTTCAAAAGCCCAAAGGTACAGCTGCAACTGGCGTCTGCTCATAAATGCTAACTGTCAGGTGAGCCCCCGAATGTGGTGGCCAACACCCGAGCCTCCCGACTTTACAACTAATTCCTGACAATTGCATTCAGTACTTTTTCCCCAGTTTATCCCAATAGAGAAGAGAAAAATGATTTATCACAATGTAGAATAAAGAAATGCTCTATAGAAAATTGGGGCACAGAATTTGCTTATTCTAGTTTAGTTTTTTTTTTAAGTTTTCCTTTATGGGGCCTATAGTAGAAAGCTAGGAATCATTATTTTCTCAACAAATCAGCAAGTGCAAAGGTCACCAGCACTCTGGTGGCCAGATGCTAATTTCCATCTCTGCCTTAGAAACTTCGGGGTGACCAGGAGAGTCCCAGGTGCTCTGTTTGCAAGATATTTTGAGGGCTCCCAGAGCCAGGGGCCTTTGGGAGGCTAAAAGTCAGACACAAATTCCACAGAGTACCTGAAAACTATGAAAACACTACTTAATGAAGGTAAATCGCTCACTCTTTAAGGAGGAAGAAAAAGGTCACGTGTTTGTCTTTGAAACTTTGACGTGTCACAGAATGGTGAAAACTACGACACAAGCGGGTTTCCGTTGCAAGTCTCTACGACTTGGTCCTGTATCTCAAGACTCCGGGAAACAGACCATCCAGCCAAGAAAAGTGGAGCCGAGGGGGACTGAGCATGTAGAGCATGGAGCTCAGTGGGAGAATGTCTGCTTAGCGTGGGTAAGCCCCCGCTGGGTTCAGGTTCCAGAATTTCAAAAGGAAAGCTTTTGTTAAGTTGAGAAAAGGAGAAGGAAGAGGCGGTGGGTCCATCATCTTCCTCTTATAACCTGTGGACCGACCTGAAAGACACTGTGTTCAGTGAAACAAATCCCCCACTGTCCAATAATGCCTGGCCCCTCCTAACAGAGGCATCTGAAGTGGGCAGCAAACAGAAGGGACGGTTAGCAGGGACCAGGGCGGAGGAGGAAACACAGCAGCTCCTGGTAAGGAGCACAGAGGCAGAGTAGCACACGGTGACTAAGCTTTGGATATCCACTCTATGTTCAGCATGGTTCAATATGAGATACTGTACGTGTAAGAATGCGCTGCCAGGCTAAAACGCATGTTAAGTCTTCCTGCAAAGCCACAAAGTCAAGAAAGGCAAGGAAACTTCTTGGTGGTGGCGGACGTGTTCATTACCTTAATGTAAGAGAAACAGAAAAGTGAGGCTATACTTATTAAATTGCGCATATAGATTGTGTGCAGAACATTCTGTAACAATTGTGCTTTTTCAGTCTTTATTTATGTATGCATCTGGGTGTTTGTCTGGTTGTACATCTGCACACCAGAAGAGGGCATCAGATCCCATGGAAAGAGTTATAGATGGCTGTGAGCCATGTGGGTGTGAGACTTGAACTCAGGGCCTCTGGTAGAGCATCCCGTGCTCTTAACCACTGGGCCATCTCTTCTGCCCCCAGCAACTACACTTCCTAAAGCTGGATAAAGGGAATAATTTAGCAAACTAAACATTACGAGCAGCAGCTCTTAAGCTGTCTTAACAGATGTGTGCATGCAGCAGAGAAGGAACAGTGGTCTTGAGTGAGCTGCGGGCAAAAGAGCCATGGGAAAGAGGCGAACACAGGCAGAGGAAGGGCCCTCGAGGGTGGTTATGGGTGATCAGTGCGGGGACTTGGAGACTCAGCGCCGTGAGGAAGCCCTGCTTCCTGGAGTTGGCCTCTGGAAATGGGTTGTCTTTCCATGTGAAAGGGTGTCCCTCTGACTCTTCTGATCAATAATCAAACACTTCCTCAACAAAGAGACGCAACAAGCCTGCCTTCTATTCTGCTATGCCCGGCCATTTTCACTTCCGCTTCCTAAAAGCGAGTGTGCTTGTGCTGAGTGGAAACTACGCAGGTGGGGTAAGATGAGCTAACTGCTTTATCTGACCCACTAGAGCATTCTGCTCCTCTACCAAAGAGATCCTCAGCTTTTGGAAGACAGGAGTTTGCCATCTATTGACATGGAAATCATTGCCATAAAAGGCTCTGAAGGGTTGGAGCCAAGGTTACCCGTGTTAGTGTGGTTTCAAATACCACCAGCGTGGAATCCAGGGTCCCCCCCCCCCCACAGGACTGAAAACCTACGAAGCAATGTCTATGAAAACAAATGCTTTACTGGCTCAAAAACGGATAACACATATTCAATATGCAATCACAACTTTAGTCACCATTGATATGCAGAGCAAAACCAGGACCTGGAAAATCCTTTGACTCTATTACAAGGACTGGGGACACAGTTACTGTTAGAGCCCTTGCCTGGCATAAGCATGGTCCTAGGTCCAGTCTTTTGGGGCTTCTGACATGATGGCAAATGCATCACAACGAAATTATCAGGGCAGAACTTTCTAAGGTCTTGCACCTTCCCTTTCTGATAGCATTTCAGACCCTGACACAGCTGGACCCTGTGTTTCAGCAGCACATGGGAAGGCAGAAACACACCGGAAGGGAGGGCGGCATGCAGCTGGCCACTGAGGGACAATATCCGGGGGCTGTGGTGGAGGGGCTGCTCGTCCTCCCAGACACTGAATGCTCATCACAATGGTTTCTGGAAACCAGAAGGAGTGGGATAGAGGAAGAGTGAAGAAGCCCAGAAAGGCAGAGAAAATGTAGATTTCAAACAAACAGGTATTGGGGGATACAGGATTGCACGGGAAGGACAGTGAGCAGGTCTGGTAGCGGCCAGGGTGGAGCTCAGACAACGGACGGAAGCTGCTGAACCCACACAGCACTTCACTGAGGAAACTGCTTTGCTCCATCTCCCCAACTTTGGCCAAGTTACAGTCCAGTCCTGGCTTGAACAGGGCAGCAGGACAGTTAGTGGTCTCTTCAAATCATGAGAAACGCTGAGGCCAGGACTAGGCAGCACCTGCCTCCTCCTACCGCTGGCTGCCAAGCCGCACCCAACGCCCCAGCAAGTGTGAACCCATTGCAGGAGAGGCCCCAAACCATCTTGAAAGGACTTGTTCTTGTTTCAAAAGTAGGCTCCCCATCTCTACAGCCTCCCCTCCCAACAGACAAGCCAAAGCTATGTTGGCACATGTTCAGAAATCCAGGTTTGGCCCACAGAGTGTTGATTTAGTTTTCCTAAGTACATGTACACGAAGTGGAAGATGCACCCAGTCCATCAATCAGCCTTACTGACTAGACACCAGTCTCATCTCTGCCTCTGGAGGGCTCACTTTCCCTGTGAGGATTCTCCACCGAGGTCAGATTCCGAGGGAAGCAGCATCTACCCAAGGGCCTCACCTGCACACTTGCATGTCCGGTTGAAGAATTTTCTTGGCCATTGTTCACGGTCATCCTGGTTCCGGAAGATGTAAGGGCCACTCCAGGGCCTGGTGTCTGTCTGCACCTCTGTGCACTGCCCACGGCCTTCCAGAAATCCACAGATGTTGGACAGCTCGGGGCCCAGGGGTGGGCAACACTCTTTGTTCAGCACCCCTTCCAAGGTCATGCAGACCCGGGGAAACTGAGCCCGAACTCGCAGCAGAATTCCGCACCCCAGGCAAGCCAGCAGAAGCCCCCATTGCACAAGGCCCATGCCTTCGTAATTGGGAGACCTGAGCAGGCGTCCCGCCTCTGTTCTGCCTGGCTTTGCCTCTTGCCTTCGCTCACTCAAATCCTTCCCTTCCCTTCCCTTCCCTTTTCTTTTCTTTTTTCTTGTTTGTTTTTCAGTTCCAGCCCTTTCCTCTCCCTCTCAAAATTCCCACCTAAATCGCAGAACCTGCACGTGTGCACATGGGTACACGCCCGTGCACATTTGTGTGACTCAGACAGCTAACGCAAATTTAATTTCGGCAGAAGCTCCTCCACCATCAGATTTAATGAGGGAAACGCTTCTCGCCAGCCCTCCCCGTTAAATCAGGCCCCGTCTAATTGAGTTAATTTACAGAGCGCTCCAGCCATACTGCTTATTATGCTCCTGTTCCTAAGCCCCCTTCTTCTCCCCTCAGCCCTTGACTTTAATTGCCTTGAACTCAGTTCAAAAGCCAAGCACCGTGCTGCCTTTATTCTCTCTGCCTCGCCAAACCACGGGGCTCGGTGGGGTTGGGGGAGAGGCTGGGAGAAGCCATCATTAGAGGGATTATAACTAGAGAAATCCTCTTTGTTAGCACATGACCCTAGGTACACAATGAAGCTGATAAAGTGTCTGGCTTTGTGTCAGGAGGGCAAAGCCAGCCTCTTTATTGGGCTCATGTGCCCCAGCCAAGCTTGTGACCTCAGAATGCCAGTGTGTCAATAGACGCAGTGAGCATTCCGTCAAAGGCCCCTTACGGACCTGCACAACGGCTGAGTGCAGCTCCCCTCATGACTGCCTACTGACGTGGGAGAGAGGCCCACAAGAGATCATGCAGCCCCTGGAATAAAGAAACGTTTATCTAAGGCAGTGTACAAGGAACTGCTTTGTTGTGCAATTAGGAATCCTCTTGCCTCCAGATAATAACCTCCTCTTCTCTTGCCTAGCTCATCCAGGCAGCAGGTTTTGATTTGCATGGGAGAGTACGGTACCGGCGATTCACAATGACCATCTTGCTGTAAGGACGGCAATGGGACAAGTCAGAGTGAGGTTTGCAAGGAAATCTTTTGATTGCATTAAAGTTTGGCATAATCAAGCTTAAGTCTAGGAAGCAATGATCCTGCATGCTTCTTCTGGGGGAGCTTGTGAGCGTGCAGATGGGCAGTGGTGGCCATTGTCAGAGCGTTTGCTCCTTCGTGGCGGGAACAGGACTGTCTTGGTGCTGGGAGATTTAGACAAACTGCTGAAATTGCTCCTGCTGGAGTCTGAGAATATCTTCTACATGGACATAAGGCACCTAGTATTAAATTTCTAAGGAATTAAGAATTGCCTGCATAGTGGCCCATGAGTTTAAGCCCAGCATTCAGAATGTAGAGGCAGGTGGGTCTGTGTGAGTTCAAGGCCACCCTTGTCTGCCTGTGAGTGTCAGGATGGCCATAGCTATGCAGAGAGACAGAAGAAGAAGAAAAGAAACACAGATTTCCCTCTGCATGCATTCTGTTCTACCCCCGTGGTACTAAGCTGTGACTAACTCAATGGCAGTTTGTACCTCTGGGTTCTCGACCTTGAGTCAGACTCTTGATACTATCACGGGGCATAAGGGGTGTCTGTGTGCGTGAGTGTGTCTGTGTGCGTGAGTGAGTGTGTGTGTGTGTGTGTACATAAGTCTGCATGCAGGTGTGTGCTCTCACAGTACACATGCTTTGGCAGGCATGCATGTATACATGTTTGCATGTGCAAGCAGAGACCAAAGATGAACACAAAGCGTTTTCCCCTGTCACTTCCCACTTGCTGTTTGAGACGGAGTCCCCAGTGAACCATTTGGTAGAGCAGCTGATGAGGAGGTTTCAGGGATCTGCCTCTTTCTGCCCCCAGCACTGGGACTGCAGGGCTGCGCCGCCATTCCTGCTTTCTTCATGGATGCTGGGGATTTGAACTCTCGTCACCAGGCAAACACAGCAGGCACGCTCCTGACTGATCATTTTCCCAGGCTCACATGGGCATTGCTGAGACTCCTCCTGGTTCTGCTGCACAGCCAGCGTGTGGCAAGAGAGTGAGAGAATAAACTCGAGCCCCAGGTGGAGGCTTGCAGTGGCGTCAGCGGAGACCAGGTATATATATATATATATATATATATATATATATATATATATATATATTCCTTTCTTACGCCATTGGAGCCGATTTCCACAAACTAGGGAGTGTCCACAAGAGACATTTGTTCTCTCACAGTTCTGGGGACCCAGGGTCTGAAATCCAGGCAAGGATAGCACATATCAACCATCTGCAATCCTGTGGTAACCCTGCCCCTTCCAGCTGCTGGCAGTCCTTGGTGTCTGCCTCTGACTTGAGTGTACCTACTCAACTCCTGACATGGTCAGCAAGCATTTTCCTTTTTTATTTCTGCACCTGCCCTGAGTCTATCTCTTCCAAGGAAACCAGTCGTGGGATATTGAGCCAACTGGGATAGTCCAGGATGCTCCCAGCTTGAGATGATTATACCTACAAAAAGTTTTTTTCAAACTGGATCACATTTGCAGGGTCTGAGATTTGCGTCTTTTGGAGGGTGATAAGTCAACCCAGGACACCACTGACAGAAAGAAACTTAAGTATACTAGAATCATCATGCCTAAGAGTTGGAAAGGACCAAAGACTTTCTGGACCCTATTATGCCATCTGTCTGTCTACTGATGTCCACTCCAGGCCAGCACTGGGAGCCTGGGGATTTTAGTTTGAGTTGTGAGCAGTGGTGATGTTCTGTAGATGTCAGAATCTTCATTTCCGGTCTCAGACTGTCCCGTCTCCTTTTCATTGCAGCCCCTGTAATCTGACAGCCCAGAGTCACTTTCCTGGCCCTGGTCAGAACTGTGAACCTCAGACCCAACTGTAGTAATAGGGCGGCGGGGCTGCGTCCCCAGCACCCCGGCCGCCTGACTAGCTTATACCCCGAAATAATTACACGGAAACTGTATTCTTTTAAACACTGCTTGGCCCATTTCTATCTAGCCTCTTCTCGGCTAACTCTCATACCTGGACTAGCCCATTTCTAATGTAGCCCACGAGGTGGCTTACCAGGGAGATTCTAGCCTATGTCCATCCTAAGTTGGAGCTTCATCGTGTGTGCCTCAGAGAACAGAGCTCTCATGTCCGCCCTGGAGAGGGGAGCATGGTGTCTCTGCCTGAGGCATCTTACCTCACTTCCTCTTCCTCCCAGCATTCTGTTCTGTTTACTCCACCCACCTATGTTCTAAGCTATGAGCCCAAGCAGTTTGTTTATTACTTAACCAATGAAATCAACAGATTGATATGACACTCCCACATCACTTCCCCTTTTTCTGTTTAAACAAAAAAAAAGGCTTTAACTTTAACATAGCAAAATTACATATAACAAACAGTTATCAAGTAAAAGTTACAATATTTACATCTATTTTATCTTTTTTCATAATTAAGGAAAACTATAACTATCTATATATTCTTTAACTCCATCAAAGACTCCAGAAGGATATAATATTACCTAAGCAAACAAGAAATAAGCAACTTTCAAACTCTAGAAATGACAGAGACATTTTACTGCCTGGACAGTCACCCAAAGTTCCTCTGTACCATTGGGGCATCCATCTTCAGCCTACAGGCCCATGGCATCCAGAGACATTTCCTTGAAGCAGGACATTTCAAAGTCAGTTCAGTCACTATCTGTTGTGTCCTGAAGAATGTCTTGCAGACTCTTTCATGAATCAGGAACCCCGAAAGATCATCTCACCTTTAGGCAAGTTCAGTAGTCCTCTCTCTGCGGGTTCTCTGTGTCCAGTTTATGCAATAGTCCAGGCAAGAACAGTTACTTGCCCAAATGGCTATCAAACTCTATAACGATCCTCTTCGATGCCCATCTTCCTCTCGAAGTAGATTGATGCTGCCAGGAGCAGACGTGTCTCATTGTCATGAAAAGCCCTAAATTATTAAAACATTTAAAATGCCATATTCTATAATCTTTGAAAAATATGAAGAATGCCTATCTAAAATATATCTATGTACATCTAGAAAATCTTAACTAACATGACTACAAACTTGACTATTATGATTATCTATTAACAATCTATATTTTTAATTATACATTACATTTTTAAATGAACTACACAATAACAGTACCTTAATCAAGATCAGAAACACGTATACATATAACAAAATTGACCTTAAATTTAAATCACTAAAACAAAATCCATATCAATGTAAATTATTCATATCTCTATCATATCCCCCTTTAAATGTAAAAGAACAATTATAAACCATATTTGGGAACATGGGCGCAGTTTTTTCTCTCCAAACTGCTTCCTGCTGAATGGGGGCGTCATTAATTAGGACTTTCATGGTATAACCTGTGTGCTAGTTTCATCTCAGTTGGCAGTTGAGCGAAGCAATTTTCTGAAGATGTTCACAGCAACCCTTCAGGAGGACGTCATCATACCATATCGGAATAGAAGAAATGAATAGGGTCTCATCCTCTGTGAAAACAATATAAGAAACTCCTTTCCAAAGCATCATGTCCTTAGATCCAAATTTCAAATTCAAGGCATTTTCAAAATATCTATGTTGGATTAGTTCAGCAGCATTTATAAACAAATATCTTTTGGCATCTATTGCTCCTTCCTCAGCATTCAAACAATTCAAAGAGAGCATAATAGCATACAGTATCAAAATTGTCTGTCTATTTTCCATCTTTGTACAGCTTTGTTTTAACCTCTATTTCGTTTATTTTTACTTTTAACTTTTTGCTTTTTGAGACAGGTTCTCTGTATCTTTGACCTAGAATAACTCTGTAGACCAGGCTGTCCTTGAACTCTCAGAGATCCACCTGTCTCTGCCTTCCAGGCATTGGGATTAAAGGTGTACACTACTACACCTTGAACTCACAGAGATCTGTTTGTCTCTGCCTTCTAGGCACTGGGATTAAAGGCCTGTGCTACCACACCTTGAAGTCACAGAGGTCAATCTCCCTCTGCCTCCCAAGTGTTGGGATTAAAGGTGTGTACTACCACACCCAACTTCACTCTTTCTTCCTTATTTTTGTTTTTTACTTTAAGAATTTTAACTTTTAGTCTGCATATATTTTAACACTGTAAATCATTTAAAATTTTTCTTTGTCTTTGATGCTCTCTTTACTGTATCTCTGTTTTTCTGACCACATGAGTCTTTAATGTACCAAGCAATATCAGTAGGACTAAAGCCGTGGCTTTGCCAGCTAGATGTAGCCCATTCCTTAGCTTTCCAGCCTCATGGCTGAGGTACTGGCTGTAGCCATGTTTATAGCCACAACTCTATGGCGTTTCAAGGTCCCTGCCAGCCAGCGAGCTACAACAGACAACACTCAAGTCCTCTCTCTGTAGCCGGCCCTCCTGCCTCAAACAGTCAGAGTTTGCCCTGGCAGGATGGCCCAGAAAGCCAGCATTTTTAAACGGTGCAGCTTTTTTCCTGCTACGGCTGAAAACCGAAAAGCATGCGTTCAGCTTTTCATCAACACTGTTTAACTGTTTTGTGGCAGGACTTCTTAATGAGCTGCAGGGTTTTGCAGCTAAAGCTGAGTCAGGAAAGCCTCTCTTAGATGAGAGTGCTTGCTTGCCTCTAGCAAGCAGAGCAGACCCAAGAAATTGCCACAAGAAACATGCTTTACTCTATTCTTTTCCAAGCTTTCTCAGGCTTTCTGTGGACTCAGTTAGCCACACATCTGGGAGCCATTTGGTGTCTCTCTGAGGCGTCTGCCCCCGAGAGGAGAGCTGTTGAGTAGTTACTCTCTACATTATTTAGACTCCTTGAGATAGAATGTTTAGCAAAACTTTTTATTCTCAATATTGTTTGTTATATTTATTATTTGTTATTATTGTATATAGTTGTATTTGGTTTAGTTCTTATTTAGACAAAAAGGGGAGATGTAGGGATAAGTCCCGCGTGTTTGCCTCGGGCTAATGTTTGCCTATAAATTTGGCGAGCGTGCTCCCAGCCTTTTTTTCTGCTTTCCTGGTCTCCGCGGGCACGGTGGTTCTGTAAGTCTATTTCGCCATTAAAGCTGTATAATATATTTTTACAATCTGTCTGCATTCGTTTACGCCGTTACACCCAACTTTCACCCACAGCAGTCCTGTCCAAGATCTAGACGCCGTCAAAGCAAAATTATGCTATCTCGTCACATCTGCCCTCCTCTGGAACCAGGACCAGACCCCACCACGGTCCTGGAATCTTCCACTCCTCTCTTTCCTCCTAACGCACTTGCGGTGAGATCAAACATCTCCCCATGCACTACTCATAGAGCAGTCAGTGGAGCACAACCCGTGTTCCTGGCCTGCATCAGGATGAAGAGAGTATGGAGAGAGAGTGGGAACCAGCGTGTAGAGACTTGGCATTGCTCCAAGCTCCGGTATATGCTCAGTCAGGTGCGAGCCTCATGTGCACAGCGACCATGCGTGTTTTGATTTCATGTTGGCCTTCAAACTATGTTTCAGAACTTCTGTACCATAGGTAGTTTGGGAAGAACTAGACTAAAAGACCCTGCTGGTTCTGTCCAATGCCTGCCTCTCTCCTCCTCTGCAGAGCGCTGCAGACGCTAGGACACAAACAGGCCCATTCATCTCCATCTCGGGCATTGTGCTGCTGTTTCTCCGGCCTGGATTGCTGTCTTCTGGCTTCCGTCACTAGAGTGTCAGCTCCTGAGAGGAGCTGGGCCTTGCCGTTTGCTTTAGCAGCTTCTCAACCCGGGCACCTTGCTATCACATGCACAGTTTCATTTTCTCCACAGAATTCATCTACACGCTTATTGTTAGCCTGGCTTACAGAAGAGGAATGGAGGCTGTGAGAGCTCAGTTAACAAGGCAGTAGGAGAACCGTGTTTCCCTCTTCCGAGGTCCTGATCTTCATCTTCCCTGAGGAATCTGGGACAATCCCTCAAAATGAGGAAAAGAAGGAAACATGTTTCTTTTTAAGATTTTACTTTTATATGTATGTGTGTGAACCTATGTGGATGTGGATTGTGTGAGCCTATGTGAATGCACATGTGTGTGAGCCTATGTGAATGCATATGTGTGTGAGCCCATGTGGATGTGTGTGAGCCTATGTGGATATATATGTGTGTGAGCCTATGTGAATGCATATGTGTGTGAGCCCATGTGGATGTGTGTGAGCCTATGTGGATGTGTGTGAGCCCATGTAGATGTGTGTGAGCCTATGTGGATGTGTGTGAGCCCATGTGGATGTGTGTGAGCCCATGTGGATGTGTGTGAGCCTGTGTGGATGTGGATGTGTGTGAGCCCATGTGGATGTGTGTGAGCCTGTGTGGATGTGGATGTGTGTGAGCCTATGTGAATGCATATGTGTGTGAGCCCATGTGGATGTGTGTGAGCCCATGTGGATGTGTGTGAGCCTGTGTGGATATATATGTGTGTGAGCCTGTGTGGATGTATGTGAGCCCATGTGGATGTGTGTGAGCCCATGTGGATGTGTGTGAGCCCATGTGGATGTGTGTGAGCCTATGTGGATGTGTGTGAGCCTGTGTGGATATATACATTGTGGAAGCAGTTTCAGGCTCTTTGGGAAACGAAACATAAAGATAAGCTATACAAACACACATACACAAAGGTTTCTGTACACATCTAAATGTGATAAACACATAGCGGAGACAGGACTTAGGAAAGAATTCAAAAGGATTGATCACTGAGAGGTGGATGGAGGTGACCTCACGCTGCAGATATAAGACAAAGGACTCTCCAAGCACAGGTATGATTGCAACTCCAAGACATTACAAAAGGGACATCTGCGGGGCACTGAGCAGCAGAATCCAGGAGGACACCACACAGGGAAGACTGAAACTAGATGTTGTCAATAAGAACAATAAAAAATTAAGATTCCCGTAATGAATGTCTAAACCCCAGTGAAACTTACCAACATTTGAACTTGGATTTCCTTGGGCTCTTGGTTATTTTTTCCTCTGGAAGCTTAGTTTGGCTTCTCCAAATTTTAAAAATGTTTAAGGAACAAAAGAAGAATCTCTGTGAAGAGAAGCCATGTGGATCACGGAGCTAAGTGATCTCAGAGAAGAACTCTCTCTAGAGAGCTGTTCTTTGTACCTTCTCTTCATGGTTGAGGCAGGAGTGCATTTAAAAAAACCTTCTGTGGGCATTCCTTTTGTTGACAGCTCTTAGCACCACATCGCCCAAGGACTGAATACACATCCGAGGAAGGGAGCTGGACATGAGGATCTTTGAACCCAGATGGTTCAGGGTCAGAGTGTAAACCTTTGGCAACTAGGATGGCAGTGCCTGGCTTCACATCTGAAACAGGAAACAGCTTGAATCTGGGCGAGCCGCTGCCAATCAATGGCTTAGAGTTGTTGCTAAGATTAACGCAGAGAAAACACGTGTGTCTTTCTTCTGGCTGTCAGCAAGCTGCCTGCTCCTTTCTCAAAGGCCTCCGAATGGGAAAATCCTCCCCATGTTTCAGCCCCCTGCTGGACTCCTCTGTCTGATGTCTTTTAATCTGTTCTCTATTGCCGCATCATGGGGGCCTGAGATTAGATTCTTTCGCCTCCTGTATCCAAATTGTTTACTAAATGGTGGGCATCTGTCCTCACATGGTTTTACTGTCTCTGTCTAAAGCCCTTTTCTTTCCTGGTGGGGTGAGGCCTTTTGTTTCTGTTTTGTTTTGTTTCCAGAGGAACTAATGGTTAGGAATGGACTGTGTGGCTTCTGGTAAGTAGTTTTTCCCATGTAATTTTGATCGTCTACCCTGAGGATCTGCTAAAGACCAAACTCCTTCTAATTCTGCACCACTCACGCCCCTACCTTGGTCTTCGGTACACCCTCCTGGGCCTCGAGGGCTGATTCTGTCGTTGTAACCTGATGCTTCACCTGGTCCATGAGTATTTGGTTACATGCACATCTACACTTAATGAGAGATTTGGATGAGCAACTGAATGACTTCTGCTTCAAGTACCGATCTGTGGGAGGGAGACCTAACTCCCCATTTGACCCATTTTGCAATAAACCCAGTGTGCATGCACTCTGCACTTGCAGGAGGCTCTGCACTGGTAAAACAAGTGCTGCACACATTCTAATTGGCATGAAGAATAAAAACCTGGAGTTGGATATTAGGGGGAAGCTGAGAGCACCAGAGAAGCCGAGAAGTCAGCCACTAGAGATCTTCTTACTCAGCCCCAAGAGACCCAGCTCCTTTCTCCACCCCGCCTTATCGCTTCCACTCTGCCCAGCCACATCACTTTCTGTCGGTCTGTAGAGACCTCTAGACCTCTGGGGTTGACTAACAGCAAGCCCCTTCCTCTGACCTTTAGGAAAGCTTCACCGGTAGAGTACAAACAAAACATCACCACGAACAAACCCTCATTTAATCATCCTCAAAGCCGGGCGGTGGTGGCACACGCCTTTAATCCCAGAACTTGGGAGGCAGAGGCAGGTGGATCACTGTGAGTTCGAGACCAGCCTGGTCTACAAGAGCTAGTTCCAGGACAGGCTCCAAAACCACAGAGAAACCCTGTCTCGAAAAACAAAAACAAAAAACAAATCATCCTCAAAGTGCTCACACCCTGTACTGGTCACTTCTCTTACTGTTGTGACAAACTACCTAGGAAAGGTAGCTTCATGAGGGTTTATTTTGGCTCCTAGGGTGTCACTGTGGGGCGGGTGTGGCAGCGGAAGCAGGAGGCACTGGGCACAAGGCATCTGAAATCCACGGAGGTAACTACCAGTGCCCAGCTCCCACTGTACTTCTCCAGGGTCGTAGCCCACACTAATGGGATGTGGGGTGAAATGGGTACCAAAATCAATCTGATTGATATATCTTTTTTTGCAAGAACAATTAAGATTTATTTTCTGCATAAGCTTCGTGCACAAGACACAGTGTCATAACTATCATCGCCTCGCTGTGCACGGGGTCGTTAGAACCTATTCCTCTGCACATTGCAGCCCTGCACACTTTGGTCTGCATCCCTCCCTTTCACCCACTCCTCCTCTCTGCTCTCAAGAACGCTATGTTTCATAGACTTGGTCCATGGCTGAGATCATGCAGTTCCCGTCTTCCTGTGCCTGTCATTTGCCTTGGCCCATGTCATCCATGTTTATCCATGCTATTTCAGACAGCAGGATTTCCCCACGCTTAAAGTCTGAATAACAGCCATTATGCATAAATACCACAGTTTTCATATCCTCATCTGTGCACACCTTGCTTACTCTGAGCAATAACGCTGCCATGAACGCCGGCTGTTGCTTTAGATGTGTTTTCATCTTTTACATCATACAGAAGCTAGGTATGGTGGTATACAGTCGTAATCCTAGCATTGAGGATGTAGTGGGAGGATTCTGAGTTTCGGATCAGCCTGGGTTATGTGGCAAGGAATGAAATAAAGGAGAGCGGGAGAAAATGAAGGAGGGAAAGAGGGAAGGGAAAACTGACCCTCAAATGATAGAGCAAAAATCTCTCCCAATTTCTTACATTTGTAAGAACCCAGAGCCGGAAGGGAGTCAGAGGCAGGCACTTGATGTCTAAACGAAACTCCCTCCACTGCCTGAAGGACAGAGTTACAACAATTCATTAAGAAGAAAAAGCACAAACTCTCCACCGCCCCAGACCCATCCAGTTTAAGCAGCCTTCATCTTCCGCAGCAGCAAACTTTCTCGATACATCATGTAGCATCCCAAGCCCTGGAGGGGAGCTCCCACTCAGAGGTAATCTATCATAAGATACTGAAAATGACCTAACTCTTGTCCACATCATCCCGTCCATCGCAAGCAAGGTTTTCACAGCTGAACTTCCGAGATGAAGAAGTACATGTAGGCCGGTTCTTGTCAGGAGTGGTCAGGCATATCTGTGACTGAGAGCAGACATGCCCCGCCATCACCTTGCTGCTGGTAGAGAAGCTGAAGTCAGCCTTCTCTCCCTCCCTCCTGCCTCTCCTCCCTACCCCCCACCCCCACCACACTACTCCAGTTTAAGTGACTTATAGAAACAGATGGAAGAATTTGGGCTTAGGGGACTGATGATTGGCACAGAGGTGAAGTGTCAATCTAATTAATCCTTATCAATAAAAAGTCAGGAGTCAAATATTGGGGTAAAAATGTGGATGATCATAGAAACCAGAGCAGAAACCAGTTACCTCCTACCTCTCTCCTTCCTGTATCCAAAATGGACCCAGATCCGCTCTCTGCCTGGCCTCATCACTTCCTGTCTCTCTGTACAAGTCCTCCAGACCTCTATGGTTAACTAGCAGCTGGCTCCACCCTCTGACTCCAAACAAGCTTTTTTTTATGTTAGAGCACAAACAAAATGTCACACAACACAGAGGGAACTGCCTGCATCCCGTTAAAACAAATCACAGCAGGTGAAGAAATAGTTGGTTTCAAGATTGTCTTGAAATTAAGTTAGGGGAAGCAGGATAGAAATATTGTGTGGTTTCAGAAGATAAGGAAAGAAATTCATGAGACAAGTCAAAGGGATGTAGGAACAACCGGAAGGGAACCCTTATGGCCAACTCTGAAGCAATATGAACAATAAAATAGTGATAGAAACAAGACATAAGACAAATTCTCAGCAGCCTGAACTGATGTTAAGAAATTGTAGATAAGCATGGAAGAAGAGGCTGCAGAGCCCAATTAATAAACACAGAAACAACTGAACAGATTCCGCAGCAGTCACCATGGCATGACGATGGAAGTTTGAGCTGCTCAGTGTCAAAATTATCTTCCTAGAAGACTCTCATCCATTGGGAGGGGAAAGTTAGCTTTTAAAAGTGGGGGAGGGGCTATCAAACACCACCTTAAACAGGTGACTAAATTTAATATAACCAATAAAAGAATTTAATGCCGCATTATCACATATGACATGATACCATTCACTGAGAACACAATGCCACATTATGTTTTTGGCCCAAAATATTCAATATCCATTCATTTCTGAGAAAATATCAGACAGATACATTGTGGATTTTACTACTGTTGTCCTGTCAAGTGCTCCTGGAGCATCGTTTACCTGTACAATAGAGGACTGAAATGGTCGGTCTCCTTCGATGGTAGCAGAGTCATAGGAAACAATAAAAGACGAGAGGAAATCCAGAGCTCTAGCAACTCAGTGCAGTCTGGAGATACTAAAAGAAAAGTTGGTGGAACTCGAACAAGATGCCTACATGAGCTGTATCGTGTCAATCTTAACTCCAGGTTTTGGTTGTTATGTAAAATATTGACATAAGGGAAGTTGGGGCTGAAAAGAAGACAGGAATTATCTCTGCATTTTACTTCTTCCTTTTTCTGCAAATCTAAACTTATTTCAAATTTTAACGTTTAGAAATAAAAACCATTCCAAGAATGGAGCCCCATGAAGGAGATAGGCAGCCTGAAGTAACACATCTACAAGCAGAAGAATGCTTGCAGCCAACAGGAGTGGGACGAGGCAAAGAGTGGATTCTAATTCCTAGAGCTGAACCAAGACGACTGCTTTGAGAACTGTGAAGGAAGAGCATTTCTACTGCTTAATGGGCGTTGGGGGAATTTGTCACAGCGGCCACAGGAAGCGGATACAGACACCACCGCAACTACCAGTCAGTCCCGTCGGGACTGCTTCGCTTTCTCGCTACCTCCTCCACTTTGGCTTCAGTTCCCTCCGCAATGCTCTTAAACTCCATTCCCCATCATGACCGTATTGTAAATACAATTCCTTCACCTGTCTTCTTGGGATTAATCCGAGCACTCGGGAGGCACAGACAGGCGGATCTCTGTGAGTTTAGGGCCAGCCTGGTCAACAGAGCAAGTTCCAGGACAGGCTCCAAAAAGTTATAGAGAAACCCTGTCTCAAAAAAAACAAAACAAAAACAAAGCCCAAGGGAAGGTCTTTGTTAGGTCCACAGACCGAGTTCTAGGACACCCAGGCCTGCATAGAAAGACCCTGTCTCCGAAAACAAACAAAACAAAACAAAACAAAAAAGGATTTCCATGATCTCTCCCTCAAGCCAGCCCTCTTTATATCAGGGTTCAGGATATGGTACAAATTCTATATCCTGCTGACCATATTGGTTTGTGGTACTTTTCTACTCTTTTCTTTAGAAAATTCATCACCAATCTCTGGTGCCTTTGTCATCTTAAAGGGTCAGGTTCAATCTTCTGTCCTTGGTCACCTGAATCGGGCCATGGCCTCTTCACTGGTTTTAAATCCATTCTCCATTTCCTTCAGTCGGTTCATTTCCAAACAGGCAGATTTATTATCTAAAATACAGGTTTGCTTTAAATGTCTACATAAAATTAGATATTTGAATAGATTCAGTTACCAGTGGGATTAAAGTCCCCAATCCCGAGTGTGGACTCCAGGCCAAAGCGATTTGGCCTCTTGCCCTCTCTGCGGCCTCATCGGAATCCATGCCCCCTTCAGTCCCCACAGGCTTCTTTCTACGCCTTGGTTTTATTCCAGTTCTTAGAATACACAGAGGTTTCTCCCTGGGAAGCCTTTGTGCACGCCCCTCCACTGAAACGAAACATTCTTTCTCTCTTGGCCATGTCTTCTTCACCAGTGTCATCTCAGGAAATCATTCATGATCTCCTTGTCTAGACATATCCGGTCATTATATTCTCCTAGAGTCCATAATAATTTATCTTCGTCATCTGTATCTAGGTGAAAGGATTAATTACTCTTTGTAGCTGTTGGCTTACTATATTTCATTCCTCTACGCTGTGATTTTTTTTAACTGTTTTACATTTATGTCATTTTGGGGATGGGTGGTTTGTGGATCATGGCAAGCATAGAAAGGTCAGAGGTATCTCATCCCACCTTGTGGGTCCTGGGGATTGAACCTGGATTATCAGGTTTGGCAGCCAGTGTCTTTTGCTGTTGAGCCACCTCACCAGACCTGGATTGTATAATTCCACTAGAGTATGAAGCCTACCTGTCTACCTTGGTCCTAGTAACAGCTTCTGCATCTAGGACAGTGCCTGAGCTTGATCGGCTCACAGTTCATTGGCGATAGAAGATAAAAAGTAGGACCTTGCAAGTCCTGGTTTTACCCCCAAGAAGTTTGTCTTTGAGCATTAGACTTATCTCATCCAACCTCATGTCATCTCAGAAGACATCAAGAGTTTGATGTAGAGATGTTGGTGAGACGGCTTGCTTGATCCAGTGCTTGCCTCCCAGTCATGAGGACCCAAGTTTAGGAGTGCCCAAGGCACAGGGACACTCGCCCTCACTGTAATCTTCTTGTCAGGGAAGTAGATATAGGTAGATACGGAGCTCACTGGCCAGTCAGCCTTACTCAGTCAGTGAAGTCCAGGCTCAGCAATAGACCTTGCCTAGAAAAGTGAAGTGGAGGGACTGGAGAGAAGGATTGTTGGTTACAAGCCCTTACTGCTCTTGAAGAGGACACAGGTTTGGCTTTTAGCACCCACATAATAGCTCACAATTGTCTGTAGCTCCAATTCCAGGGGATTCAATGACTTTTTTTGGTCTCCACTGTTACTATATTCACACGGCACACATACATACATGTAGGCAATACAGACATGTAAAATAAAAATCACTTTTACAACAAAATAAAGTAGAGCTGATGAGATGGATTGGTGAGCAAAGGTGTGCTGTGGGATCATGCTCTTGTACCCTATCAAGATTTGTCACTAGAGGGGGCTGGAGAGATGGCTCAGAGGTTAAGAGCATTGCCTGCTCTTCCAAAGGTCCTGAGTTCAATTCCCAGCAACCACATGGTGGCTCACAACCATCTGTAATGGGGTCTGGTGCTCTCTTCTGGCCTGCAGGCATAGACACAGACAGAATATTGTATACATAATAAATAAATAAATATTTAAAAAAAAAAAAGATTTGTCACTAGAATTAGTTTAATAAAGTGCTGATTGGCCAATAGCCAGGCAGGAAGTATAGGCGGGGCAACCAAACTAACAATGATGGGAAAGAGAAAGGTGAAGTCAGGAGATGCCAGTCAGCTGCCAACAAGAAGGTCATATAAAAATGAAGTAAGAAGCCATGAGCCATGTGACAAAGCATAAATGGAAATATGGATTAATGTAACTGTAAGAATTAGCTAGTAACAAGTCTGAGCTATTGGCCAAGTGTTTATAATTAGTATAAACCTCTGAATGGTTATTTGAAAACTGGTGAGTGGGAGAGGAATGTCCAGTTACAAAATGTGCTTGCCACTATGTCTGATAACCTGAGGATAATCCCCAGAGTACACATGGTAGAAGGAGAGAACTATCTCCACATGCCTGCCACGGCATGGGCATGCCCACATTCACACACACACACACACACACACACACACACACACACACACAGAGAGAGAGAGAGAGAGAGAGAGAGAGAGAGAGAGAGAGAGAGAGGAGACTGATTGTTCAGTTCCCAGACACCCAGACCTGAATAATCACACAGAAATTATATTAATTATAACACTGTTTGAGCAGAGACTTAGGCATCTTTCTAACTAGCTCTTTCATCTTAAATTAACCCATTTCTATTAATCTATATATTACCACAAGGATGTAACCTACTGGTAAGGCTCTGATGTTTTGGTGTTCTTTCTCTTTCGGTAACTACATGGCACCTCTCTGACTCTGCCTACTCTCTCTATATGTATCTTCCAGTGTGGCCATATTCTGCACTTCCATAGGCCAAAGCAGTTTTATTCATTTGCCAATAAAAGCAACACACACATAGAAGGACATCCCCCATCAACACACAGTATAGTGAGATGAATATCTAAGCAACTTAAAATGGAAATCGTCCTGTGAGTCATGGCCACTGTTATATGGGCTTTGTATTGCCTAGAGTTAGCCAGGAGCTGAGGTCCAACTCTGCTCAATTTTACTATCTTCAAATCTATGAGCACTGCATGGGCTGAAACGATGTCTCTTTCCTAGATTTTGCAAGGTGTGGTTGGGTCTAATGGTCACCTTGCTTTATACGCCCAGGGAAATTCAATTGCCTGAAAGCCAACCACATTGTAGAAGAACCTAGAAAAACCCCACTGACAAAAGATGAACAGTTAACACTGAGAGAAAAAAATCTAAACACATAGAGAGCTCTGAGACACACTGAAGGACGTCTAACAGAATCTTTAAGTGGTCCCTATCTGACTTTACGATGTCTCACGGAGGTCAGAAAGGGTCCAAAGGAGCCTTAGCACACAAATCTTCCTATTTAACATTCCCAATAATCTCCATGTTAACCCCTCAACAGCCTTCAGATATTGCGCCATTTGCTGCAAGATTATAATTAGAATCAATACAATGAATACTCACTATGCAAAGCAATTCAGGGCTCTTTCAGCGCGAAGTTCCATTTAAACTGGGGGAATGAAAAGAGCAGACAACCCTTTGTCCTGTTCATTTCACAGACCTGCAAATGGCCTCTTGGCCAAAACAGCTCCTCTAATCTTTAAGTTTTAATTAGCTGCCCACAATTCATAAACTATCAAGAATTAAAAGGCTGATACCTCATCCTCCCGAGAAATGGCACACAATTAACCTCTTTTTTCTGGTCAAAGGCAGAAATTGAGAAAGGGTAATGACAAAATTAATCTATTCTGGTGGCAAGGCCCGCCATAGGGCGGGAAACAGCATCGACTCCTGCATCAAAGGGGTCAGCCATGGCTAGTGTGTCGCGAATCACACATTTCTTCTGCCTTTTATGCCCTGACAAGGTATATGGCAAACATTGGGCCCCTGGTATCTAATAAAAAGGCTTAATGAGTCTGTAGAATAAATCATTTAGCTTGGCTTTCTTTTCTTTCTGAAGCAGGCACGTTAGGCTTTGGACTGCATGAAAGCGCTCCTTTTCTGGAAATGTGGGGGAGAAAGAGAAGGGTAAGGAAGCCACACCTTCCCGGTATACTCCCCAAAGCAAAACTGACGCTGGCTGCGGAGCCACACGGAGTTGATGGCAGGAACGTTCTGCATTTCTCCCGTAATCATTCTCCCAGAAAGACAGATTCTATTTTTTTAATTCTTCAGAGCAAATTACATGGTAAATATTTAACGAGAATCAGCCATGTCCACTTAAACTTAGTTGAAGACTCACGGGGCAGAATCAAGGCCATCCCTTAGAAAGCAAAGGCTTTTCAGGACAGGCTGTCAGTGCAGTCCTTCTGAGATGATGTCAGGATGAAGTCTATCTGTCTGGTTTCATCCTCACCCAAGGAGGGGCAATTCACTGGCTGTGAAAAAGCATTGCAACTGTCAACACAATCTGTTACGTACTGCCAAAAGAAAAAGGTCCAATAGCATCTGTCACTGCTTCCATCTCTATAGGTTTATCTACTCTGCACTATTTCATAGAAAGAAACCATGGACCATATGGTCTTCTGGGCTGGTTTTCGCTTATCATAATGTCTTCAAGATTCACACATGCAGGGCTGGAGAAATGGCTAAGAGGTTAAGACCACTGACTGCTCTCCTAGGCATACCAAGTTCAAGTCCCAGGACCCACACAGCAGCTAATAACCATTTTCAAATTCAGTTCTAGGGGATCTGATATATGTGGGCAAAACACTCATACACATAAAGTAAAAATAAATCTTTAATTATGGGATTTCATGATTGTCATATAGATAAACTATTCTTTGCTTTTTGGTAAAGTATAAATACAATGTTAAACAACTAACAAGGAAAGAGCACCATAGATCATCATACCAACCTCAGTATGCATAGGGCTTTTTTTTTTAACTCACACTGTGTGTTGACATTTAAATGTGAGTGGCTTCATTTCTATGACACAATAGTTGTAAGTGGCTGATGTTTACACCTCATCCGTGAGCCCCCAGGAGTGAGAAGTGTTAGCAAAATAGGGTTTAGAAATTCAGGACGCAAACACGGCCTGAGTCCAGCGCATCTTTCCCTCATTGCATTTGCAGTGACTGTAAAACTGCCTGCCTGTGGGTGACTGTGTGAAGCATATAGAAACACTGTCTTTGTCTGAGAGGAAGCAGACATGATAAAAGCCACTTCCCACTGCTGTCGTTTGCCCAACAACACACCCTCGCCAGACCTAACTCCTCAACTTCCAATGCATCACAGTTGCAGCCGGGGCTGACTTCCTTCTTGGAGAAACAAGCCACTCCTTTGTTATAGCTTCCACGTTTCTAGTCCATGGATAAATCCCTGGGTGAGGTCCCACAGCATCACCATCCCAAAGCCATACCAACTGCTCCTAGAGGCTTCCGCCATGGATGACGGGAATGGATACAGTTCCTTCAGTACCTGAGCCCCGAGCAGAACCTGCTACCCATGGTTTGCCACACGTGCGTGCTTTGGTGTACACCCTTCCATTACTCAAGTTGCCTTCCCTCCTAAAACACAGAGAAAGGACCCAACATTATCACAGCTGCAGAGGGAATGTTGAGTACATCATCCTCTTATCATTTTATATTATCTTCCAGGCCCACAGCAAAGTAATTTCTCAAGAATTGCTATGCCTAATCTTCACTGTCAGCCTGACTATATTTAGAATCGTCTGGGAAACACAGCTCCGGAGTATCTGGGACAGTGTTTTCAGGGAGATTTAACCAGGTGAGAAGGCCCACCACGGCAGCAGGTGGCAGCACTCTACGGGCTGGAGTCATTCATCTGTGCTTCCTGACTAGGACGTGCGATGAATGACTACCAACTGCGAATAGGCCCTCCCCAATATCTATCCCTTCTGTGACCCACTGGAGTGCTTAAAGAGGCTGATCCTTCACGCTCCTGCCTCTGTGCCTTTCCCCACGGCAAACCAGGAGCCAAAGCAAATGTCTCCTTCCTTGGGTTGCTTTACCAGGAATTTTGCCACAATGATGAGAAAAATAACTAATACCTTACTAGTCTTCCTACCTAACCCCAGAGTCTGCAGATCTGTAGACAAAACCTGGGTAATACCTTAGGAGAGGAAGAGGAAAGGTAAAAAGAGTTCTGGAGTTGATCTGTGGGTTTAAATTCAATAAAATGAGATAATAATTATCTCCCCCCAGAAAACACACGGATAGTGCTATTTACTTCTAGATTGTTCCTTCCAAGAAAGAGCTTCAGTTGCAAACCAGAAGCCAGCCAGGGCACAGTCAGTGTAATGGATTGTATTAAATGCCACCTTTCAGGACTTATAATCACCTAGGGATGCAGGTCTGTACACACCTCAGGGAATTTCTGGATTAGGTTAGTTTCTGGGCGTGACCATGAGGGATTTCTTAAATGGCCCTAGTTGAGGCTCAGAAGGTCCCCAGCAAGGGTGGGTGGTACCACTCCATCGGCTGGGACCCTGGACTAAATACAAAGACAACAGCCAGTACCTGTCACCCTGCTTCCTGCCTATAGACATTATATGGTCAGCTTCCTCAAGCACCTACTGCAGACACCTGCCCTCCGTGATGGACTGTACCCTCAAACCGTGAGTCACGTAAATACGCCCTCCCTTAAGTGGCTTTTAAGGGTCGTGTGTTCATCAACAAGAAAGAAAGTGATATACGTGACAACCACAGCAAAGAATTCTCAAGAGACGCTGTGGTTAACGTGGCGTGGGGAATCGGTGCGGTCTGTAGCACCTTCCAGTAAGGTTACACATCCAAAGCCCAGCAGCAGTGTCAAGGAACTGGCTGTGGTCACTGACTCTCACTGTGAGGGATGAGAGGGAGGCCACACAGGTACACTGTCAGCTTTATCCCTTGAGACAGGTGCCCCTGCTCCCAGCTATGTGGAAGCAGCCCCGTTTCTCCTGCCTTGGTACCCTTTAGTCAGGCTGGTTCAAGGTTTTATACAAGTGGGGCAGAGTGTGCAAGCAGATCCCACGCCGAACTACTTACTGTCTGTTGTGTGGCCTCTCAGTGAGGAATGACAAATGTTGCATTTTGAGATTTTGCACATTTTTTTTTCTTCCTAATAGCAGAATCGTATCTTGGTCTAGGGTCAGCTTATTTTGTACAACCCCAGAAAGTTGACAGGGCCTATGAGATCCAATGGCATCTGCTGGAGACCTGTTTCCATGGGGTTCAGGACCCACAGAGGAGGTGTGGAGTGAGCGGGGCGGGGCTGTGGGGGTTGGGAGGTAGTAGGAGACTTAGGATGTCTACCCTTAAATTTATTGAAAAAAGAATACAACTTTTATACTCTGTGGTTGCACATAGTTTTAAATGGGAGAAAGGAGGCGTGTGAGCTGGGGCGTGGCTTCACATCAGGGGCTGAGAAAGCTGGTACTCACCTCGACAAGTTAATAGGCACCAGTCAGGTGTTAAAGAAAGGGCTACAAGTTCCTTTTGCCAGAGATAATACAAGCCCCTGGTACAAGGATTTTCGGGGAATGGGGTGGGGGATCAGACACTCCATTACAGAATATTGCAGGGGTTTTTTTGTTTGTCTTAGTTTATCCAAATATCGAAAACTTAAAGTGAGCAAAGATGAAGCTAGACAAATATTACTGTGAACCTACATAGACCGTAGGAATTTATATATCCCAATTAACAAATACACCTTATTTGTCAAGCATAGTTACTTATCTAAATTTTCTAGCAGATTGGTATTAACTTGTGGGAGACTGTCATTGTATATATTTTCAACCTTCCCCAAAGTCCACAGAAAATGTCCCAAAGGGACAGGCATGATAGTGAGAATTATTAAAACTGAAAGCAAAAGGGTGCAGAATTGTGAGTCCACGGTGCAAATGCTGGAGCGTGACCTGGCAGTGACGGTCACCCTGCGGTCCGTGCCCACCATCACCTGTCTTCAGACATCAACAATGAACATAGATAAAAAATTGTTTGGTTTCCCCTATTATAGAGACTATATACAGAGAGTGGCCTTGCAGAGAGTCCTTTTGATTTACATCAAGATACAAAAAATCTTGTGTGTGTGTGTGTGTGTGTGTGTGTGTGTGTGTGTGTGTGTGAGTAGGTCCAAAAATGTGAGCCTATTCCACCTTGACTGAAGGTCAGAGAGCTTGAGGTTGCTCAAAGTTGTTGACAACAGAGGCTCCACACCCTGACCTAGGGTGTGGTTACTTGGTGTTTTAAACATTAAGGTGGCCCGAACAGGTAGACACACTCCACCCTGACCAAAGGTCAGAGAATTCTAGCATACTTCTGCTCCTTCTTTTGAATGAGCAGGTTTGACCTAGGGAGAGGCTGCCTTCAGGATACTTGGTCTAGGGTGGGTTCACTGCCTAAACAACAGAATGCTTTTCTCAAGAATTAATGGCTTGATGTCTCAAAGTACTAAAGCAAGTCACTGTTCTAGTTGTCCTTTGTGTCATGATAAAACAGTCTTTTGCTTCTTCCCCACCTTTGGTACAGGGGTATAAAAGTGTAAGGAAAATTAAAACAGGCGAACAAAGTACTCAGAAAGCAGATGCAGGAGAGACTGAGTTGCCCTCCCGGTACTATCTATGTTTCGTGAAACAGGCGAACAAAGCACTCAGAAAGCAGATGCAGGAGAGACTGAGTTGCCCTCCCGGTACTATCTATGTTTCGTGAAACAGGCGAACAAAGCACTCAGAAAGCAGATGCAGGAGAGACTGAGTTGCCCTCCCGGTACTATCTATGTTTCGTGAAACAGGCGAACAAAGCACTCAGAAAGCAGATGCAGGAGAGACTGAGTTGCCCTCCCGGTACTATCTATGTTTCCTGATTCTTTCTCATCTCTGCTCCTTCCACCTAACTTTTCTAACCCTCTAATCTATGCCCCTCCCCTGGAACAGACAAACCCACCGCATCAAGGAACCCCGCAGTAGTAACCCCAAATAGGCAGGTCACTGTGTGTGTGTGTGTGTGTGTATGTGTGTGTATGTGTGTGTGTATGTGTGTGTGTATGTGTGTGTATGTGTGTGTATGTGTGTATGTGTGTGTATGTGTGTATGTGTGTGTATGTGTGTGTATGTGTATGTGTGTATGTGTGTGTATGTGTGTGTATGTGTGTGTATGTGTGTATATGTGTGTGTATGTGTGTGTATGTATGTGTGTATGTGTGTATGTGTGTGAGTATGTGTGTGTATGTATGTGTGTATGTATGTGTGTATGTGTGTGTATGTGTGTATGTGTATGTATGTGTGTGTATGTGTGTGAGTATGTGTGTATGTGTGTGTATGTGTGTATGTGTATGTGTGTGTGTATGTGTGTGTATGTGTGTGTACGTGTGTGTGTGTATGTGTGTGTGTATGTGTGTGTGTGTGTGCTTGGTTTTTGTGTATTACTGGAGTATAATTGTGACGCCCACACTAACTCATCTAATGGCAGCTGTCAACAAAAGATGTTGGCTTTGCTTCTAGACGTTCTGTTATGCGTGACTTAATGTCAGAGACTGATTCTCAGAAATGGAGGATGATTTCTTCATTGTGTAAACACCTGAGAGTACGCAAGTTTCCTGCAATGTCCCTAAGCCATGGAATCTTACCAGTACCACCAGTGCAGGCCTAGTCACCTCTTACCACCTCTAGCTGCAATGCTGGGTAGTTATTGGTTAATTTTTATTATCTTGACACAAACTAGAGTCGCCGGGGGAGAGGGAATCTCTGCCGAGGGATTGTCTTTATCACCCTGGTCTACATATATGTCTACATGGTGTTGTGCTTTCCTGTCGCTTTAAGGGACAGGCCACGCCCACTCCGATTACCTCTGACCTTCCCGCCGCCATCTTGGGCCCTCCCTTTTCTGCTTCCTCGGTGTGTGATTTTTATTCCTACCTCTAGGTTCTTGCCTTAACTTCCTGCATTTGTTTCCCTTGGTGAGGGACTGTAACTTGTAAGTCAAGTAAACACATTCCTATCCACATTTTATTTGGTCAGTGTTTTACCAGGTCAGTACAGCAGCACACGGTGGCACTTAGCATGAAGATCCAGGGCAATGACAAGTGTCTTTCCAGCAAGCCAACACCATCTCCACCCTCTCAGTCTTCACATACCCTGCTACCCCAGCCCTGCCCTTCCAGAACCATCAGCACCAGAAACCACAAAGAGATCACACTTAAATGTTTAAAAAGTGCTAAGAGATAGCAATCCTGTTCAATATAATCAAATCTACTCAATCATAATTTTCTACCCATTTTCTATCAAAAAATAGGTCATCTACTTCATACCCATTCACTGTTAGCCTTTAAAATGAATCTCCTCTTCTTTGACCTGAATAACCTCTTTAGGCTGGTGTGGTGATTTGAATAGCTATGACCCCTACAGTCTCACGTGTTTGAATGCCTCGCCCAGAAGGAGTGGCACTATTAGGAGGTATGGCCTTGCTGAATTAGGTGTGACTTTGTTGTAGGAAATGTGTCACTGTGGGAGCAGGCTTTGAGGTCTTCTGACTACACCCAGTATGGCCGAGAGTTCACTTCCCATTACCTGTGGATCAAGATGTTGAACTCTCAGCTCCTTCTCCAGCATGACATCTGCCTGTGTACTGCCATGTTTCCCGTCATGATGATAATGGATTGAACCTCTGAAACTGTAAGCCAGCCCCAATTAAATGTTTCCTTTTATAAGAGTTGCTTATAGTCATGGTGTCTCTTCACAGCAATAGAACCCTAGCTAAGACAGCTGAGTTGGTCAAACTTGAATAAAATCGTCTGTGTCATAAGGATGCCCATTTATAGGTGAACATGCCACAGATACTTTATTCTCTGTGCTCTCACCAAACATGTGTTTCTACATTAACCTCCATCCGGTACCCAAAGAAGCAAAGAAGCTTCTCTGCTGGGGATTGAGAGCTGCATTAATCTACGGTTTCAGGGATGTGATTTAGAAGGTAGTTGGACACTATGTTCATTTAGCCAAGTAATAACAGTAGGTTCTCTCCAGAAGCCTGCAAGGCTCCCCTCCATGGGTGTTCCATCACAATTCTCTATCACTAGGCATGTGGTTCCCCCTATGATGCAGGCATAGATCCAATCAGAAAACAGTTGGCTACCCCAGCACTATTGTACCCAACTATGTCTTGCCGGATTGGTCTTTCTTGTAGCTCAAAGGATTCATCACAGCCAAGCAGAACACCCCGTTCTCACAAGACTCACAGCCAAGCAGAACACCCCGTTCTCACAAGACTCGGGAAACATTGTAGAAGAAGGTGTAGAAAGATTGCAAGAACCAGAAGTTGGAGAGCTGTTCTGAAGGTGATTGGACCAATGAACTCACAATGCTCCAGAAGTTGGGGAGCTGTTCTGAAGGTGATTGGACCAATGAACTCACAACGCTCCAGAAGTTGGGGAGCTGTTCTGAAGGTGATCGGACCAATGAACTCTCAACCCTCCAGCACCTGTAGGTGCCTGCCTGCTCATGATCAAGTCATCCAACATACCTGAATGGAGGAGGGGATGGGTTTATGAGCTGCCATCCCTAGCTGAGGAGCTAGGGGCCAGAGAGGCTATTGTCTCCTATGGGTGTGGTCTCTGGTAGGTGAACCCGGCTCCAGGGGATGGCCTCACCGCACATATATCGACAGCACAGCACAGGTTGGATGTGGTGGGTTACTAAATAAAACAACAACATGGTCTTGCTCACAGTTTCTGAGAGTCAGTCCATTATCCTCAGGGCACATGACAGGACGCAAGGCAGCAAGCATAGCCCTGAAACAGGAGAGAGCTATGTCTGGATCTACAGTCAGAGAGAGAGAGAGAGAGAGAGAGAGAGAGAGAGAGAGAGAGAGAGAGAGAAATAACCCACCACAGGAAAGAGAGGGAGGGAGGGAGAGACAGACAGAGAGAGAGACAGAAATAACCCACCCCAGAACAGAGAGAGAGAGAGAGAGAGAGAGAGAGAGAGAGAGAGAACATGAGAGAACCCACTGCAGGAGAGAGAGAGGGAGGGAGAGAGAGAGAGAGAGAAATAACTCACCCCAGTTGCACACTTCCTCCAACACAGCCACACTTACTTCAACAAGAACATACCTGCTAGCCAAACTAGTCCTTCTCAATCCTTCTCCCTGATGACTAAGCATTCAAATATATGAGACTGTGGTCCTTCATTCTCATTGAAACCACCACAGGGGATAAATATGGTGTATGCCTATACCACATGCCTCAATAATAAAACATTATTTTAAAAATTCTCTATGGAGGGAACAGAGGGAAGGTGAAAACTATGTAAATATGGCATTTATGTATGAAATTCTCAAGAAGGAATTTAAATTAATAATATTCTCTACATAGATCCGTGGTGGGTGTAGAGGAAGCACTGCTTTATGTATTGCCTCAGGCTGGTGCCTCACGCTGGCTTGTCTCAAGAGCAAGACTAGCATCTGTAACATGCAGTAACGATGTTAATAATAATAATAATGTTAATTGCAATGTAACATGTAATAACATAGTTTATTCGTTTATAGTCACCTTGTTTTCAACTTTGAAGGACTGCTGACACGCCAAAGGGCATTATGTAAAAACAATGTCTAGCTGCATGCCTGGAAACCAGAGAGGACCCTATAACTGGTGACTTCCGTTATTCTCGGTGCTTTGAACCTGGTGTCTGCCAGGGATGGGTTTGCTCACTGTGCGGTGGATAATATATCTGGGCCTCCCAACCATGCTTTAGCTTAGTCACGATAACACTGGAATGCATGGTACAGTTTGCCAGGACCCTACCTCTCATTTGGCAGTCTGATGTGACCTGTGGGCCACTGGCTGGCCTTCTTCCAAATGGCGGCCTCCTGTTGTCTGTGCTCACTCCTTAGAGACCCCCTAGCGAGGCACTCATCAGCAGGGCAATCCACTATCTCAACATGTATGAAGGATGACGGTGGGAGATCCATATCAACGAGACAAATCCAAGCAGTTGTATTTCTGGTCAAGCTTTAAACATCAAACAAGTTGAGATAGGAATATTATAGCATGATCCATAGAAAAGGTGAAAGTATGATCCTAGGCTAATAAAAAGGGCATGATACATGTACATACTCATTCACGAATGGCCCCAATTAAATATTCAGTGCCCATCTTGTTTTACTGTATGTTAAAGACTATGATAGCTTTTTTTTTTTTTTAAATCATAGCTCTGACCTCAAATGAATGTTTGGACAGCCCCAGGGCAGGCATGAGATTTACCCCGCCCCCGACGGCAGCGAGTTCCCACCAGGACCACCTTCTCAGTTTAGAGCAGCAGAGGCGCCCCAACTTCGCCACGGGCGCGTTGCGCATGCGCAACAGCGCCTCCGACGACACGTGGAAGTAACCTGCAGAGATTCTACCCCGCGGGCAGTCGACCACAAGTCTGTGAGTTTGAGATTGGTTTGTGGAAAGTCCTTGGGTGGAGGGATATTAGGAAGTGTGACCCTCGTCGGGCTAAAAGTAAATACCAGCTGCCGAAACCCGGGATCGAACCAGGGACCTTTAGATCTTCAGTCTAACGCTCTCCCAACTGAGCTATTTCGGCGCCATGTCTGCTCCTCCTCTGGTATGCTATCTCTGAGTACTTCACGTCCAGTCGTCCCGCCCGTGTTCCGTCAATAATTAACTCCAATTCCGCATTTTTTTTTATTTTTTTATTTTTTTATTTTTTTGTTCTGTCCCAGTAACGATTCTCCGGTTTTCCCAGCCAAGAAGAGAAGCAGGACCCTAGTCCCTCCCAGACACCAGCTCGGTACTCAGCCCGAGCACAGGCACAAGCGGGGATGCGAATTCCCTCCATCCAGGATTCGGGGGTGCCCTGAGCAAACGCGTTCCACGTTTGCACCGTGCGGCAGTGTTTCAGATCTGCGGGCTCTCAGAGTTTGCCCGGAGCTGTTGCGTGACCGGGTGGTGGGGTCGCCGGAGGTCAGAGTCCTCTGGCCAGCCCAGGCTGCGGCGTTTGCAGAGTCCCTGCGACCCACGTCCTGCCACCTCTCGGTTCCAAACTCTTGGCGTGGAATCTGCTTAGCAAACGCTTGGGCAGTTCATGAAAGATGGGTCGATGTTCCTGCGCGAATCACGCAGGCTACGAAAACTCCCACTACGTGCGTTCGGCCGTGCCAGGCATCTTACTGAAATTCCGTCTGCTTTCTTTTTCTCTCCAATTAAACAGTACTAATCTCAAGGCAATTGACTTTCTTTGACCGCCCACTTACGAGGCCTTTTCATTTACCCGGGAGCAGCGCAATCAGTTTGGATTGACAGATGGATTAAAATGTGAAAGGAAAAAGAAAAGTAAGGAAGTGTTTGCAAGTCTTCATTGCGTCCCCGAAGTCTGCGTTCTACAAACGAGTCTCTGAGCCCCCTACTGTAAAAACAATAAACAGAGATCAACCAAATCCAGGCAGCTAGAAAGTTCCAGAATTAAGAGGTCAGCGGATAAGGGAGGTGAGAGACGGAAAAGAAAGGATCTGGAGATGAGATCGGGCTGCTTAGAATGGAGTGGGGAGGTAGGAAAAGACGCGTCCAGCTCCTTTCCCCGTTCTCCTTACTCCAGCAGACTCTTCGCAAGCTGCCGCTGTTTCCAGTTACTTCTCTGTGCCCCGACCAAATTGTGTAGCAACTCAACCTGTGGCTTTCCCTTACTCCATGGTGGTCCCCAAGACTCGGGGAGATACGGGAGTAGTTTGAATGAGAAATGTCCCCTATAGTCTAGAACATTTGAACACCTTAGACCCCGTTACCGTTTAGGGAGGGTTAAAAGGTGCAGCGTCTCTTGGAGGAAGTATGTCAGTCAGGACCCTTAGAGCTTCTCCCGGGCACTCTGGATGGCCAGCCTTCCCTCATAAAAAGTTTCTGGGGGGGATACCTTGCTCAGCCTAGATATGGGGGAAGGCCTTGATCGGCCTCAAAGCAAAGTGCTAGGCTTTGTTGACTCCCCATGGGAAGCCATATCCTCTCTGAGGAGCGGGGGGAGCTGGAGGAGGGGGAGATTGGGAATTGGATTTGGCATGCAAAATGAGAAAAGATAGTTTTTACAAAGAAACAAATTAATTAAAATAAATTTTAAAAAATATTTTAAAAAGTCACATTCTGGATTCTGAATCTTGTGTCAAGGACTGAGCTCTGCTGTCTTCCTCATATCAAGCCCTGGAGAAAGAAGCTGTGAAAACAGGGAGATTTTCACAGGGATGAATTGTTGCTGAGTTTGAGAGAAAATATTGGTTCATCAGAAAGACGGCAGAGGCCAGAAGAGCCACCATAGCAAACGTGGAGGGTCAGGTGACAAAGAAGTTGAGATCTGAAATATGATAGGGATGTGGACAGGGATTCTAGCCTGAAAAGAAACTGGAGACCCGGTCTCAGACAGGAAACCGAGCGGTGGGTGAAGAGAGCGAAGAGAGCGAGACAGATAGGCACACCATGCAGAAAGGGGGAAGAGGAGACACAGAGAGAGAGAGAGAGAGAGAGAGAGAGAGAGAGAGAGAGAGAGAGAGAGGGGGGGGGGGGAAGAAAACTCAGGCTGGCACAGGAGAGGGAGTGGGCGGGGCTTGTCTCTTAAAGGGACAGGACAGACTATTATACTAGCCAGATCTAAGGCTAATAAAACTTAAAAAAAAAAAGTGTTGTATATGTGTTTGATAAAATTTCAAGCTGCTGTCATTAATTATCTGTTCCTAACTTTCTTCTTTTTTTTTTTACATTCTTTCTAGGACCCTATAGAACATACAAAACACACATACAAATCCAAACACTTTATTTTCCTCTTATGTTAGTATTTATCATAGAAAGTTTTTTAAAATGATGGAAGTATGTGAAAAGGATACGAGAGCACTCTGAAAGGGTTCCTATTGGTCCAGACTGGGACAACATGAGCATGATGGACGAGTAAAGCACAGAATGGGGTTAGTGGTAAGGGCAGAGGGAAGACTCCTTCGTAGAGCTGAACCACTTGCGCCATGGGCTAAATGTGGTGGCCCTGGCCATTTTCCAAGCATCATAGTAGATTCATTCTGTGACTGAGTGGCTGAGGATGTCACTCAGTTGCTCAGAGTGCTCTCCTAACCACACAGGAAACCCTGGATCTGATCCCTATCTTTGCATGAAGCCATGAATGCTGGTACATGCTTGTAATCCAGGCACGTAGGAGGTAGAGGCATGAGGATCAGAAGTTCAAGATTATCCTCAGTGAAACTCAATGCCAGCATGGGAGGTATGTGTCTCTGTTTCAGAAGAAGAAGGAAGGAAGGAAAGGATAGTGACAAGAAGAGAGACAAAGAGTCACCTGTGGATGCCAAGCCTACATGGGCAATGTTCTATGAGGCACAAAGCTTCCGACATTCCCTCCATAATCTATTAAATGGCAGCAAGGGGACAAGGAAAAGCTATAACACGAATAAATCCAACAATGGATTGGATTGGTCATCAGAGTTAAGATCAGCAATGAAGACCATTTGGGCATCGAGTGCCCCAAGACCCACACCCTTGGATAGAATCAAACCAGACATAAATATGTTGAATTTTACCATGAGTAACATCCAACAATTGACAAGCAAAGGCCATGGGACCTTATCTTTAGGAAATGCACAGGATCCTATTCAGGAGGATTTGCTCTCAAATGGTTCAGAAAATAAACCAAAGGATAACATTAACTCATAGTATTTTATATGCGCATATAGATATACATGTAGACATAAAAAGTTGAAGAAATACTAACAATTGGTGTATCTGGGTAAAGTGTATACAATTTCTTTGGCTGATTTGTAATTTTCCTGAGAAGTTGTAACTCAGATTAAATTTTTCTTTTGGTTATTTTCTAGAGGGAGAAAGTTTTGGTTAAAATCATTGATGTTAGAACTGAAAGACAGCTTTGGTATAGTTAACCCAATTCACACATTTTGTGTAGCCAGAGGCTGCTTGTTTGCTCCCCGCCACCCAGACCCAAATAATCACTTATACTATATTAATTGCAACACTGCTTGGCCAATGACTCTAGCTTATTCCTAGCTAGCTCTTACATCTTAAATCAACCCATTTCTATTAATCCATGTATCACCATGTGGTTGTGGCCTACTGGTAAGGTCCCTTCCAGCATCTGTCTCCAGTGGTGGCTACATAGCATCTCTTTGACTCCGCCTACTCTTTCCTTCTCTGTCTGCTTGGAACTCATGCCTTGTCCTACTCTGTGCTGCAATAGGCCCAAAGCAGCTTCTTTATTAACAGCATACAGAAGGGAATCCCACATCAATTTTGCATGTCCAAAAGCTGAGGCCCAGAAGAAACACGGTACACATGACCTTTGTTGTATTAGTTGTATCTGTCTGCTTGAACAGCCACAACAAAACAGAGATTGTGTGGCTTACAAAAGAGAAATTAATTTTATCCCAGGTTGGGACTCGGAATCTAAGTTCACTGGGTTTCTGTTAATGAATGTCTTTCTTAGCAGGCCTTGAGAAGTTAGCTCAAGCTGGCCTTGAACTTGGAGGCAGCTCAGGTTGTCATTACCACCCCCATGCCTCAACTTCTCACCTGTTGAGGGTATACATACACGCCACCACATCCAGCCACTTTCACTTTCTTTTAACAACCTTATTTTAATTAAAAGTTGTCGAAATAGTCGAATTTTAAAGCCAGAATTCAGGACTAGGCCACAAGCTTGTTTTTAGATATTTTCTTGTCTGTCTATGGGTTTTGAAGCCTTCTGTGTGTCGAGAGTAATACCTTCACTTGGTGAATGCAAAATGGTTTCTCCAAAGTTATATGTTAAAGCTGTAGCTGAGGGGAGGAATGTTAGAAAGTTAATAGATTGCAAATATCATCAGTGTGTTGAATCGATCCAAAAGAAGTTAATTTATTTAAAGCCATTAAGCCACGGGTCGATGAAGACCTTATTGTCTTTTGTTTTTGTTCAATTACTCACATCAATATAAACCCTCTGGGTATACTTACCAGGCTGGAAACAGTGAAGTAAATTATACTCAAGAACGACATACCAAGCTGCTTGTGTGTTCTAATCCAATCCTCCCCCATCCATCCCACAAGATAGAACTCCCCTTTGCAGATTTTATAGAATGCCCCAAAGGCCAAAAAACTTGGGTTCTAGAACTTGACCTGTCTAAGCTTGGGCACTCTAAAGTACATCTTATCCTAACTGCTTGCGGCTTTCTTTTGTGAATCAGGCTGAAGCAGAACGCACATTTGCCCTTATTGCAGGGACTATCTATGGAAGTGACCGGAAAAGCAGCATCTTGCTTTGAAAATGATTGATACTTGCTTGTTTGCCTCAAGATACACTTGCTTCTTTACCTTAAGATACACTGCCCAGGATTGTAGCCACCGGGGAAATGCAATTGCCCAAGCTTCAGTAAATGATCCTGTATCTATGCTTATTCAAGCAACTTAATTAAACTCAATAGGGTTTAGTGGGACGGACACAGGGGTAAAATAGGACCAAAAATGTATCCATTATGTTGCTATTTGTGTTGTTATTCTTACCTCTTCCCCATGACTCCAGTGTCTGGGGCAGCTTGTTTATTGGGATAGCAGTTAATATATATATATATATATATATATATTTGGAGATAAGGGAAAAAGTGAAATACACCAGAATTTCCAGATCTTATAATCAACTCCAGTGAAACATTCAGCAAAATCTTTAACTTTACAAGGTCAACTCAATGATCTATCATGACACAGCATGGGGATAAAAATATCTTCATTCCCTTTTATTCTTAACTTTCAATTTCCTTTCTGAATCAAGCTTTCTGTTTTGACCTTCACAATTACGAAGGAAAGTCAGAGTATGGTGATTAGACTATTGTAGCAGCTGAGGGCATTTGATTAGTGCCTTGGCTTCAGCAACCACAATCACAACTCCTGAGAATTCGAACCCCATTTAATTTCAGCTATGTGAAATATTTGCAGAGCAAATCAGAGGTCGAATGCATATTTGGAATGTGATGCAGACAACAGGAACACCTGAGACAGATTAATTTAAGGAAATGCACATTTTATAAGCATTAAAAGCTTAGAGCCTACCTTTGGTAGGTAGTATGCAAATAGTTAAAATGGGCATTTTCTTCTGGAAGATTTTATTTTTGACAAGGTAAATTTGCTTCATATTTTGAACTATGGTTATTCAGTTCTTTCTTTCTCTCTTTCTCCCTCTCCGTGTGTGTGTGTCTGTGAAGGGCAAATTTATTCCCAGGGCCTTAATTAACATGCAATGTTATTTTTCTAGAAACAGACACATCTTGAAGGTTTATTCAACCTAATTTGCTGGATATTCCACATCTCACATTTCTCTCATTTTAAAGTTGTACTAGCCTTTGTCCCCAACTTCAGGGGTTTTCATAACTCTGGACAGGAAGACAGTAATGTTTGTCCTCCATGCCAACAGCCAGCAAACGGGAGTCAGGGAAAGCACAGAATGTTGGTGGGCATTGAATAGGGAGGGCGTCCCAGCATTTAGAACCAAGGGGACACACAGAACTAGACTAGCGGCTTTGATTTCTGAGCATTGACTTAACTAGGGGAAAATGATGACGGGGCTTCCCCATTCTGAACTTAGAATAGAGATGTTACACTGATAAAACAGCATCCGCCCCACTGTAACCGTTAAGTGTGTCAATTAGAATAAGGGAAGCTGTAATCTCAACTGTAAATTTGGTCAGATTTAAAATTAGTATGTTGTTTGTTTGTTTCATTTTGATTTTTTAAAAAAATATTCATGGGGGGCCCTGGAGGGGTAGGGAAGGGCATGGAGGGACTGGAAGGTGAGCAGAATTGGGGTAAATAATGTAAAATTTCCAGATTCAATAAAGAAATCATGTGTGTGAAGATGTTTCAAGCAAGGTTTAATGGATCCAGGAAGAGCCACCCTATAGTGGGTGGTACCGTTGCACAGGCCAGAGTATGGACAGAAAGGGAAAGTGGGCTCTGCGCCAGCCTTCATCTCCTGACTGCACCCATGCTCCGTCCTCCCCCCAGCTCTGTCCCCCCCCAGCTCAGCAGGGGCTCCCGCCTTGACCCAGATTAGGCACAAACACACCCAGACACCTGTTTTCACAGACTTCCTTTATTAACCAGGAAAGAAAAGCTAAAGTGGCTGCTTTCTGACAGAGGCAGAAAAACAGCAGCAAATGACCTCGTGAGTGTAATGCTAAGAGAGGAGGGAGGAGGTCTGTGTTAGCCTGGGCTAGGATGCAGTGGAGGAGAAGGGAGGACTGTGTTAGCCTGGGCTAGGATGCAGTGGAGAAGGGAGGACTGTGTTAGCCTGGGCTAGGATGCAGTGGAGGAGAAGGGGGGGGGTGTCTGTGTTAACCTGGGCTAGGATGCAGTGGAGGAGAAGGGAGGGCTGTGTTAGCCTGGGCTAGGATGCAGTGGAGAAGGGAGGACTGTGTTAGCCTGGGCTAGGATGCAGTGGAGGAGAAGGGAGGCTGTGTTAGCTTGGGCTAGGATGCAGTGGAGGAGAAGGGGGGGGGGTCTGTGTTAGCCTGGGCTAGGATGCAGTGGAGGAGAAGGGAGGGCTGTGTTAGCCTGGGCTAAACAGAGCCACCAAATGGAAGCAAGCATTCAAGTTCATGAGCCTCTGGGGGATGCGGCTCTTTCGAGCCACCATTCTTCCGGAAGTTGCTTCTGTCAGGTACTTATGTAGCCGTGAAAAAAAGTACTAACGTACATGATTAGCAGTACCGAAAGCAATACTGGAATTACTGATGATGAACACCAAGAAGGATGAAGGAAAAGCTACTCACAGGTAGGAAAGTAGGGGTCTCCTGAAGGAGGCTCCGAAGGCAAGTCTTTCCAACCCAAACCCCACGTAATCATCAAAGAAAGCGCAGGAGTTACAAAGTGTGACATTCAAGGAAGAGGAGCTGTCAGTGGTCTTGGGTGGGGGAGGTGAAAAACAGCAGGGGGTTCCGCCTGGAATGGGGTTTAGGGGGTCACGTGCTCAGGAAGAGAGGCCAGAGAAACAGAGACAGACTGCCAAAGAACCTGCCCCTTTAAAGCCTTCCAGACAGAAATGCTGAAGATGCAGGTGCACCTTTAAGGCATTAAGGAATGAAGAGAGAGACTTTCTCCTGGAGTAGCTTAGACACGGTTGAGCCCAGTTTGAATTCTCCACGTCTCTCCCCGTGTCTTCTGTCTAGTTTGTGGTCTGTGGCCTGTCTGTAGTCTGTCTACTGTTGTCTGTGTCTCATCTGTCTGCCCCTGTTGCCTGTCTGAAACAAAGGGCTTTCCTTTGTGTTTACTGAGCAGCAGAGGAAATGTGCTGTGCGAGGGGAAGGAAGGAATGAGGAAGTTTCCTACAGAAGTCTTTGAGTTTCACAAAGGAAGAGGTCATTTTACTGAACCAGGAGAGCACTCAGAATCACATGCAGATGTGATCAACCTTATCCACGTTTCCATGGGATATTTGCTTTTCCAGGTTGTTTTCAACCTGTCGGCCACTTTCAGCAAACGATTACCACAACGCACATACGTACTCTGCTGGGTCAGAGACATGGAAGAATACATGGGTCAGGGGTAAAGCGATGTACTTAGCTTAGATCTGAAAGCCGATCCCACGGAAGAACAAGGCACAGAAGCCCTGGTCACACTGTTCTCGTAGGGGCAGGTTAAACAGGCTGTGTGCAGAGCGGATTGACAGCAAACTCAACAGTTTTAGATCATCAATGTGTGGATTATTAACTGGGTTTAAGGGGTGGCAAAAGTTTTCTCTTTGAAGGCAGGAGTTATTTTTCAGAAAAAGGTAAGACATACAAATCCAGGAATTCAGAGATGATTGTGTTTCCAGGGGCTACAGGCCTAGCAGAAGAGCAAACCCATAAATTGAAAAAGATAAACCAGCCTGGTCTACAGAGCAGAGTTCAAGGACAGCCAGGGCCACCCCACAGAGAAAACAGCAACAACAAAAAACAAGCCTGCAAAGCAGGGGAGGGGAGGATGAGATGGCTCCCTAGGTTAAGGCACTTGTCTCCAGTCTGTCCTGAGTTCAGTCCCAGGACCCACAGGACAAGAAAGAGTCAATTCCCAGCTGTCCTCGGACCTCCACACATGCACCATGGCCTACAGCCCTTACCAAATTAATAAAAATCAAAGGACAGGGACTTAAACAGTGTGCTTTGATGGCATTTACATCTACTAGTGTCCTGCCTTGGAGTGACACACCCAGGTTATGGGCAGAAAGCTGCCGTAGCTTGATGGGAGAGGAGGGACCCATGCATCACTGTGAATGTTCAAGAGGAAGCAAGCACTGTGGGAGAAGTTGAGCCCAGGAGACAAAATGACTTGCTTTGAGCTTTGCCCAGCCTTTGTCACCGGTGACCCCAGTATGAGCACCCTGGGTATCTGCATGAGACCCTGGGACCCACAACACAGATCCTCACGGCCCGTGTAGTTAACCTACGGTGCACAGCCGGTCTCCAGGCACCAGCCACAAACGCTGGGCTCCCAGCACGGCACTATTCAAACAGACCTGTTGCTTGGTGCCGAGCTGGCCCGAGGAGACGGTGGATGCTCTGACCACGAGGCTGCCTTCCTGCCTCCAGAGCCTCAGTCTGCACCACCATCTGTCCACCGCTAAGTCCCTCATCTGCACTGAACTGCTCCCTCGGGACCCAAGCTCCTCTTTCTCTGCGGACAGGGAAAGGGCATGCACAGGTACCTCCTGGCATGGGGGGAGGGTACCTCCTAATTGCATGATTATTTAAAAAACATTACAACAAAATACATACTAAGAAAGCCACAATCTGCATTTAATATATTAAAATATATTGATATTTTATAAATAAAACCACTGTAAACAGTAGATACATGATAAAATTTCTGGTACAGGTCATATGTAAATCAACAACTGATTTAAAAAAGGTGAGAAATTTTACCTTACCTTTTTAAAAAACATCTAACTGAATTTTACAAAATTATCAAAGTTAAAAGTGCTCAATATGCTTCATTTTTGTTCCATTTTCACACCATCAGGCCTGAAAGATTAGTCAGGATGTAAGAACCAAGACTCAGGTGCTGGGGAAGCCGGGGGGCTGTGCCACCCCCTGCCTCTTCTCAGAACCAGGGGCCTCGTCTTGCCCAAGTCCACCACGTCTGCTGCCGAGGAAATCTCCACACGGAATCCTGGACCAGTACTGGACTTGTGAGGACTCTGCACCGAATCCCATCCGGGAGGGAGAGCTGGCACATCATTAGGCACGTGATTTCATGTCACTGGGTGAGGTAGGAAATGTCCTTTTCTCCAACTGGCTGTTACATAAATGGCGGCTGAACTGGAAAGGGCTCCAAGGCCTTTTCTGCGTCCTTCCAGTTGTGGAAATTCTCTCGGTACCACTCAACTGGCAGGAAAATCAAGACAATGAGAAAGTAAACACTAGGCACTAACAAGTGTTTCCCGAGTCCCCGCTATGTCAGCAGAGCCTCACCTTCAAGCCGGCCAGCGGGACTCGCCCCCTGAAAACAGGAAACTGGCCGTTGTCTTCTGTCCACCGCAAAGGCAGTTCCTGCAGCACTAACTGTGCATGTGCAGGATGCTGGCGACATCTGGACTTCAGCAGTCTCGGGTGAGCACAGTCCCTATGCTGCCTTTAAAGCTACGCTACAGGAAAATGAACACTTATCTAAACATGGAGATACAGGATCAGGGAAAATGAGACGACGGGTCTCCCTATGAACAGGGAAAGTCGGTTTATGGTGTGCACTATTGGAGAGGTCGGTTTACAGTGCGCACTATCAGGGAGGTCAGTTTATGGTGTGGACATCAGGGGAAGTCAGTTTACAGTGCGCACTACTTGCTCAAGGCTTTGCATTAAGAAGCCTAAGTCTAGTTAAAAAAAAAAAATGGAAGCTATCTTTGCTTTGGGTTTTTAATATTTGAACAAGTATATTGCATTTAACATTTTGAATCAAGACCTCTTTTTTGTGCATTTGAGTATATCCTTTCCTATGAATATAATTTCAAATAGTTTTTTGTTGCTGTTTTGTTCTGTCTTTTGAGACAGGGTTTCACTACGTAGCGCTAGCTAGTCTGAAACTTGTTGTGTAAACAGGCTGGCTTCAAACTAAGAGATCCTCCTGCCTCCACCTCCTAAATGTTAAGATTAAAGGCACGTGACTGGCACACACAGTGTTTCTGATTTTACTAGGTTTTTCTGTACATGTGAATTTACAGATATTTTCTTCCAAGACCCCACTGATCTCCACATGGACCAGTCTGCAGGCCATAAGAAAGAAGAAAGCTACACTAGCAGGCGTGAGTGTGGAGAGAACACAGAGGAAATGAGAACTGAGCACCCAAGATTCAGGAGGCGCAATGAGCAGCTAAGTCCATTAAACTCCAGAGACTCAAGAAACAGCTAAGAAACCGCTAGAAACTGATGAAGAGCTGGGGGGCAGTGGGTTTCTCACCGAGCTCTGCCAACCCTAGTGTTCTAAAATGAACGGCCTTTCTTTCCACTGGTCTGCACTGCCCCAGAGATAGTCAACCGATTACACACCTGTTTTCTTTATTCCTTCTTCCCAGGGCACTTTGGGCTTCCATCCTAAGCTGTGGATTTTTTCAGACTTCATTGGATATCGCATGTCATTGTGCGGTCTTGGAAAGCAAAGATTTAAGATGACATTGTGAACACACATTTGCACATCTAAGACATAGAATGCACACCCACACATCCTTATTGTGAATACACATTTGCACATCTGACTAAGACACAGAATGCACACCCATACATCCTTATTATAATTCACATTAGAACAAAATCACGCCAGGGACAAGTTTATTGTGGAAAAATTTTATAAAATATACAAACCCCACAACTACCAATGCCTCACATTCTCTATAGCCTAGCCTTTCAATAACTTATTTATTTCTGCCACAACTTCAGGTACAAATGAAGTACCTGACATATAGAAGAAAATTTACAAATGTTTGATAAATGAATAAATAATCATCAACTCATACAGGTACAAGTGAGGGCTCCTGAGTGCTAACCTTGGGGACAAGATGCACTGTCTACATATAATTAACACTTCTGTAAGAAAATACTGTCCCAACTTCACAATGAGAAAAACCATACTGGGAAAGAGCCAACAGCTTTCTTTAGCCTGTGGCTAACAACAGTGCTATCCTTTACCTTTCTAACACTTACAACCAGGAAGAAAAGTTTGTCAGAAAACCCACGAGTTGAACTGATGTGGGAGGTCCTTCTGTCTATGTGTTGCTTTAATTGGTTAAGGAATATAAACTGACTTGGTCTATAGCATGGGGGGGAAAAGGCGAAGTTAGAGAAAAGCCATGGAGCCACTGGAGACAGATGCTGGAAACTTTACCCAGTAAGCCACAGCCATGTGGTGATATACAGATTAATAGAAATAGGTCAAATTAATATAAGAGCTAGCCAATAAGAAGCTAGAACTAATAGGTCAAGCAGTGGTTTAATTAATACAGTTTCTGTGTGATTACTTTAGGTTTAAGCTAGCAGGGGACGGGGGGGGCAGGGGGGACCAACAAGTGGCCTCCTCAACACTGAACTACTTTCCCGGTGAGCTCACACAGCTTGTAATTTTCCAAGCACCTGAAGAGTCCTGTCTCTCCAGATATCCCAACTTGTCACTCACCTGTCATGGACGTAGTCCACCCAGCTTTCCGTTTCTGACTCCGAACTGGTCTCTTTGATCTGTCAAAACGAAGCAAGCTCCTGAGCCATGTTACGGAATGAGACCACAGAACAACAATTGTATCTGATAGCTGATAGAAGCTGGCAAGGAAGACAACCACCTCACAGAGGGAAGGGAGGAGGAGGGACAGTGTGAAAGCTTTCTGTCCTTACAAACTACATGCCATCCAGAGCACGGAAAGAACACGCACTACATAAACCACAGGAAACGCCCTCAAGCCTGTGGTGAAACAGGTAGAGGATGTACGCTAGCAGGAATTTATCTTGTCAGCTCTTTACTTTTAAGTTAAGGAAATGGCAAACTATTGACTGAGCAGTAGTCTGCGTGAGAAATTTTCCCTGTTGGCTCGTGTGTTTCAATCCTTGCTTCCCACTGGTGCCACTACTTCAGGAGGCGGAGCCTTCACTGTGGATCACTGGAGCCGGATGGTGGGGTTTTACAAACACCCCACTTCCTGTGTGTAGACAGACGGAAAGGATCTAACCAGCTCCTGCTCTGGCCTCCAGGCCCTGTCGCTTGCCCCCACCACACCGTTATGGACACTAGCCCTCAGGAACACTAAGCCAAAATTAACTCTTTTTCCTAACTTGCTTGTGGTCATGGTGTCTCATTGCAGCAGCAGGAAAGTAACCTATGCTTCATTACTGTCCTTAGTTTGGTGACAACTTCACAGATCCCCTTAGAGAGGATACGCACATACATACCAGCTGTATTAGCTCTTTAGCAAGCTGGACAACGGACATTTCAAAGTTGGTCCCAATGTTGTAAATTTCACCTGGCTCTCCCTTCCTGAGGACAGTGAGAAAGGCTTCCACAACATCTGCAGCGTAAAGGAAGTTTCTTCTCTGAAGCCCCGATCCATGAATACAGCTAAGTGGATCAAATGTCAGAATTACGCAGTGCAGAAAGAAGCTTCCAAACCAGGCGCAAGCGGTGAGCAGTGACTCCTGAAAGCCAATTTCCAGAGGCCCTAGAGGACTGAAAACATTAGTTCCCTTGAATTTTCCTCCTTATTTCATAAAACCTTTTTGAGGATTCTTAATTAAAAAAGTGGAAAATATGGCTCCCTAGAAACATTTGTTAGTTTTAGACTATAAATTCATTTTGAAGAAATCCCTAAGTTGGGTAGGGTTACACAGAACTGTAACTCTGGTCGCTTGGGAAACCAAGGCTAGAGGATTCCAAGTTCAAGGCCAGCCTGAGCAGTTTCAAAAAGTTAAAAAAGCAACAATACCGAAATCATAGGGCTGTAGAGGAACTGGGGCTACAGCCTGCCATCAGAGTGTGTGCCTGGAACGGGCAGGCAAGGCCTACTTCCAGCCCCAGAACCGAAAAACTATGGAAAAAGGAAAAGCTAGATCTCCATTTCTACATTAACCATTTGGAAATATAAAATTATATATAGATGTCAAAATTTTATTTTGCAACTCTAAGTTCCATGGCAGATAATTTCAGATTTTACCTTAGTAAATTATGGAGATGCAGTTTAGTTATTAAAATACTATCACATTAAATGGAGAAAGTGTTCCTTAGTTGGCAGAATGTTCCAGTCCATGGCCTTCGTGAGATTTTATGGCTTTCAGAGATTGCTACTGAATACTACCAGTATGGCAGAGAGCACACGAATGCAAAAGTGAAAGGCAACGTACCATTTCCTGCCGTGTTGCAGCAAAGATATAAATTTTGGAATAACCTAGAAGAATATTTAAATGCCATTTCAGACTTTGAAAATGACATTAAAATGAATTTAAACTCATATATTAAAAATTATTACTGAGATACATGTGGAGCGATGAATACATTCTAATTCTTTTAACCTAAATTCATGACATTTGGCAACTAAGAGCACTCTAAGATAGCTTGTGATCTCCTAAGAGCCTGAGGATGAACACACAGGTGTAGTGGACAGTTTGCAGGCAGCACAGGCCGCTTCTTTGGAGATTTCATCCCCCACCTGAAGACAAGGGTTCGAGGCCCACAGGCTTGCCAGCTGGAATGTGTCAGGTTGATGGAGTGAAATCCGAACCGAGTCTCACGCACGCGACATCCACAGAGCACGTAATTATGTACAATTACAACATAAATTACTTCAGACAAATAACTGCTGGAGATTGTTTTAAGTAACACTGCAATCACTAAGGGCCACTAAGAACACGGAGATAAAGCTCACCTTCTCGGGATACTGATGTGGTCCATAGACGTTACTGCTTCTGGTGATGACAACCGGAAACTAGAGTGAACAACCGGCACTGATGTAAGGGAAGGGTCCAACCACCAGGGTCAGCTTAACGATAAACAGCTTAGGAACACTGGTGCCTATCGGACCTATCGGACGCACGGTCGGCACTCAGCGAAGAGCCTGTCATCCTGACATTCATTAGGATAACACGGGAGGATTTCTAGTTCAAGACCAGCTGAGCTATGTGGTGAGCCCCTGGGTTTTCTGTGTCTTTTTTTTTTTTTTTTTTTTTAAGTCAGGCCTTGTGATGCATGCTTTAATACTAGGAGTCAAGAAACAAAGGCAGATGGATCTCTTCGAGTTTGAGACCAGCATGGTCTACATGGTAAATTCCAGACCACCTAGGACGACACAGTAAAATCATATTTTAAAAAAGACAGGAGAGTGTAGGGGTCAGACAAAAGCAGAGGAGCAGTAGGAATAACAGGCTCCTTCTCTTGTGGAGACAATGGGAAGAGGGATGTAGAGGAGGCACAGAGTCAGGCTAAACACTGAGGCCTCCCACATGCTAATGCCAAGACGACTTCCAGCAGTCTCCATTTAATTCAATAGTAAGATGGTAGACTCTCTCCACTGAATCAACCCTTACAAGTAAAAAGAACCACCACAAAAAGCAAGAGAACACTAAGGAATTTCTGATTTGACCCCTAATAACCAATAATGGCCAGTGGGAAGCCAAATAGATGGCACTGGAGCTGCTAACACTTGTTCTGATTGAACTCCAGAATGACACTGTCAGACACTGGAGCTGCTAACACCTGTTCTGATTGAACTCCAGAATGACGCTGTCAGACACTGGACTGCTAACACCTGTTCTGATTGAACTCCAGAATGACGCTATCAGACACTGGAGCTGATAACACTTGTTCTGATTGAACTCCAGAATGACGCTGTTAGAACCACCACATTAGGCCCCCAGGTCTACCTCATGCAGAACCAAGACTGCTGATCACACAGAGACAAGCAACTGCTGAAAAAGGACTCTGTCAGCCTCCACCTTGTAGGACTTCCTGGAGCATCTTGCTAGACCTGCTACGGTTCAGGTGAGCGAGAGGTCGAGCCTTTGTTTTAAGAGTTCAATACTTATTAGCCCTTACCACCTAAAGTTTTAAGCTAGGTCTTCTATGCCAAAGCTGACTTAGAAGAACTTCAGAACTCAGGCCTGGTGAGATGGTAAGTATCTCCTATCAAGTCTGATGACCCAGCTCAATGACTGAATCCACAGGGTGGAAGGAAGAAAGTGCTTCCATAGTTGCCCTCCGTCCACGACGCACATATTACAGAAAGAACACACAACATACATTCACTTACACATACAATACATAAATATTAAACGGTTTCAGAAATCAGTTTTTACCTTGTATCGTTCCCAGTAAGACTGCACAAAGCACTCAGCTGCAGCTTTAGATGAAGCGTAAGGGTTTGTAGGTTGTTTGGGCGATGACTCATCAAACTCCTAGTTTTAAAAGGATACTTTTGAATTACACACACTCTCCAAATAGGAAATGTATTACAAGATCTAAGTGTGTGAATTAATAGCAGTCTGTGTTGAATCCAGAGGACCTGGATTCAATCGCAGCACACACCGTGAGTGCACATCAATATACACGCACACACAACACAATTGAAAACCAATCACACTACTAGTTTGAAACATCAATCACTACATCTAAGAAACATTTTTTTTTTTTGTTCTGGTGGTATACATCTGTAATCCCAGCACTTGGGAGGTGGAGGAATGAAAACAGGAATTGAAATCTTGTCTCACTGTTACTCACTGCCCATCCACACCGAGTATGACCGTGGCCTGTTACTGAGCCCCAACAGAGCATGTATTTAAAAGAAGGACTGGGGGAATGAAACTATGGACTGAAGAACGGTCCTATCTTTTTGTTTAAAAAGTACAAGAATTAGGAATGATTTCGTATGAACACAGCCAGGTGTGGTGGCATATCTCTGTAATTCCAGCATTCAGGAGACAGAGGCAGGAAGACCGTCAGGCTAAGATCAAACTGAGCAACACGGAACTACAGGCCAGCCTGAGCTACACAGTGAGACCCCGTCTTCAAAACATCAACAACAAAGGAACAGATTCCAGTTTCAACAACAATTTGGCTGCACTTGTCATTGACATTCTAAGGTGTTTTCTGCCCAGAGGAGCTGGTGAGCAGGTGCATGCCCCAGCGCATGAAATGACAGCATTGTGTTCTACAACTAAGACTACACATGAGACCTGCTGCTGGGCTGCACAACACTCCGACCCTGAGTAAACGTGTACCAATGCTAACCGTCCCTCACGTGACGTGGTTCCCTTGATAGGAGAAGCAAGTATCACTTTGGAGGGTGACACAAAGCATGTAATTAGAGCGCAGGAAAAGACCAGTGAACTTGAACAAGACAGCCCTCTATACTGGGTACAGTAGAGTGGGTGTGTATGTGTGTGTAAGTAGAATCTACTTTCTAAGCTTACCTGATCGAGACTGCCTCCATAGACTTCATCTGTGCTGACGTAAATAAATTTCTCCACTCTGGCTTCATAAGCAGCACTTACCAAGACATGAGTGCCGTAAACATTGACATATGTAAACTCGAAGGCACGGACAAACGAAAGATCTAAAAAGGAAGAGAGAAAAGCTACAATGATTCCGTTCACCAAAAAAACTGACTCGGGTTTTAAGAGTGCTCACTTCCCATTACTTAGCGCATGTGAAGTAGGCTTAAGAAAGAACACAACACAGGCTGATTCGTATTCGGTTTCATGTAGTCCACAATGACCTCAAACTTACTATGTAGCTGAGCACGACACTGAACTTTTATTTTAATTAATTTCTATGTGTGAGTGGGTGTATATGGGGTGAGCACGTGCGTGCCACCCCTGGGTGTGGAGCCATTCTCTCCTTCCACCATGTGGATCTGGTATCAAATTCAGGGTATCAGGTTTCAACAAGAAGAGCTTTTAATACATTGAGCCATCTCAGTGACCTAATCTTCAACTTCTGATCTTCCCGTCTCTCCCTCTCAAGTGATGGAAAGACAGGTAAACATAAAGAACAGATAAGCAGCCTGGGACCTTATTTAATTTTGGTTCATGTGCCCCACTCCTCCTTTAACACAGCACTTGGCACTGGCAACCTCAAACTCTACCTGCCCTGGACTACATGGCTTCTGATTACATGTACACGCCTCTCTGAACCACAATACAAGCTTCTCTACCCCTAAGAATAACCAAGTACAGAGAGTTTCTACTCAGAGACATCCCTGGTTTGGGGCCCATATACAGCGAACTGCTAGGGTACTGTGTACTTACTATCCTATACCCACTATGGTAGTTTGGTAATTGGCCCCGATAATCTCATAGGGAGTGGCACTATTAGGAGGTACGACTTTGTTGGAGTGGGTGTTGTCTTGTTGGAGGAAGTGTGTCACTGTGGGGCAGACTTTGAGGTTTCCTGTGCTCAGGATACTGCCCCGTGTCTCAGCTGACTTCCTGTTGCCTGCAAGGTGTAGGACTCAGCTCCTCCTCCAACATCATATCTGCCTTCACACCATTCCCATGATGCTCCCCATCATGATGATAATGGACTGAACCCCTGATACTGTATAAACAATCCACTCCAATTAAATGTTTTTCATTGATAAGAGTTGCCATGGTCACAGTGTCTCTTCACAGCAATAGAAACCCTAAGACACACATGCATAATTGGGCACACCTATGATTAAAATCAGATGCATGATGGGAAGGGCCATGCAAATTAGGAGAAATGATTATCTGGCCTTACCTACCCAATCAAGATAGACAACCACCAGAATTATGCCCCTCAGTAACCAGCTCCTTCCCTACACTCTATCAACACAGAGTCATAACCTGGGACCCTTGAACACCCTTATCACACGCCCACTGTGGAGCACTAACACAGGGCACATGGGCCGGCTGGGCTTATACACCGGTGGAAAAGCGCTTGCCTAGTAAGTGTGATGCTAGTCCCCAGTGAGACCAGTATGGGGGTGGAGGAGAAGCTGAAAACAAAACCAAACACCCTAAACTAGAAACAAACAAACAAAAGACACAGGACAAGGTGGGAAGAAGTACTTGAACTTGCTGGAGATAAACAGTCCATATCAACAATCTACAAATAATTTATAAAAACAAGAATAACCCTACAGTAAAATACATAAAAGACATACAAGGTTTAAACAAATAAATGGCTCTTAAGCTTATGAGGCCCAGCTTCACTTATAATGAAGAAAACTCAAATTTAAAACTTTATCAGACTAGTAAAAAATAAATTCATTGACAAGAGGGCCCAGTGGTAAAGAGCACTTGCTCCTGCAGAGAACTCAGGTGTGATTCCCAGCACCCATATGATGGCTGAAAACCATCAAGACAGCAGATCTAGGGGACCAGATGCCTGCTCTAACCTCCACAGGCTCCTGCACACATGTGGCACACTGCTGGAAGACTCTGCTGCTTGAGGCTGTAATTCACAGGTAGCTCTCCGAGCTCGGTATAATATGGAGGACTCCCTCTGCGCAGGACTGCCTCCCTACCCTGTCTGAAGTGTCTCTAGGCGCGGATGCACGACCTTATTTGGAAGCTGTTCCTGAGCTTGAGTGCCTCACTCATCTTAAGTGATAACTAGGTGCTGTGCCCCAGGACCCCAGGACCACGCTGCCAAGTGCAAATTAGGTGATGCCCAGCTGCGATCCCCATTACCCTCACCCTGAAATGGAGCCCATCTGTCTCAGTGAACTCAACTTCCAGAAGGCTATTTCTGTCATACTCAAGGCCGCACAAAGCCCTGCATGCACCTCTGCTCCCTCTGTCCTCGCCAACAGACCATGAGGAAAAGGGAGGCCCTGGTACACATGTTTACACTTGGGAGCACACACTTATAATAAAATATTTAAAAAATAAGAAAAGGTATTTTGTAGCTGAGGGTAAGCAGATGAAGGATCACACTTTTGCCCAGTAGGAGTGAGCCTCCAACACTGTTCTCGGCCCTACTACCGTGCGGCCCTTTACTGCAGTTCCTCATGTTGTGCTGACCCCCGCCACAAAATCATCTCCACTGCTACTGCAATTCTGCTAATGTTATGAATCATAAAGTATCTGATATGCAGGATATCAGCTATGTGACCCCTGGGAAAGGGGTATTTCACTCCTGAAGAGTTCACAACCCACAGGCTATTCAAACCCAGAGGAAGGAACCAGGGGATGGGCAGCTAGACTGGCTTGTGTTTAGCCCTTGACCCACACCTATTAGCTGCGACTCCTCCTCCCAAAGGGTCGTGATGTCGGGAGGCAGGTTTCCAGAGGGACTCAGTCAAAATGAACCCTGTAGGTGAACACACATCCAGACATGTGCCCTTACAAAAATAAAATCTGGACCCAAAACTGATGCAAGGGCATGAGCACAGAGGAAAAGCCATGGAGGCTGTGGAGAAGCAGGGCATGCTGGGAAACCTTGAAGACAGTGTCAAGGGCAATGAGGTTATGCCAAAGAGGACTCAGGCTGCTTCCAGTAGCTGACAGTAGGCATGAGCGCTACACCACAACACCACAACTGACCAACACCAGCAAGAAAGAAAAGCCGTGTTAAATCCATGAATTTGTAATGGCTCCTTACAGAAACAGAAGAACCATGTCAGCGCGCAGGCAGAAAAAATAAAGCAGCGACACCGACTGCCACGTCAGCTGAATCCCAAGGTGCCCTAAGAGCTGACACGAAGAACCCGCTCTTAAATTTTGATTTAACAAATGAATGGAAGAAAGACAGTGAGAAAATCATCATTGCTAAAACTCAAATATACACAAATGTTGACCACCCAAAGTAGTGCTACAGAAAACAGTAAGACTGATGTTTACCAGAACTGAAAAAATGAAACACAATAGACCTAAAGCTTAGCTAAGAACAAATGCATGATCTGGGAAGAGGGCAAAGGTCTCTGAACTCTGCACTTTGAAAGCTTATTACATTACATCAGGTGACCACAGATGGACTATGTCCTTTCCAAACTAGCAGTGGGAAAAGAAAACAAAAACAACTCCTCAGCTGAGTCTTTAAAAGAGAGCAAGCGGGAGGATACCAGGGACGACCAGACAGACTTTTCAGAAGTGAAATCTAGGCTGAGGATAAGCTCAATGATCGAGTGCTTACCCAGCATGCACAAGCTAAGTCATGGCAGCCAAGAAGTGCTGGAAATGAACTATAGGAAAGACGTTCCAAGATGACACGGCCATTCCAAGCCAGCTAAAAGGATCTCAACTTCACCAGGGAAGAAAGATGACTTCAGAACTGGGGCGATGGCTCAGCAGGTACGGCTGCTGCTGCTCAAGCAAGAGGACCTGAGTTCAGACCTCCGCCCCACAGGCAGTGCATGTGTGTGATCCTGAACTGTGGAGTGGACACCGGAAATCCCAGGAGCTCGCTGGCTTCCCAGCAGAGCCTTGACAGTGGCTTCCAGCTTCAATAAGAGGCTCCATCTCAGATAAAGGTTCAGCTAGTCAGGAACACAGAAGAGATCGCTACTTCTCATTTTTCTTATCAAAATACCTCTCATTAAGGTATTTCAATATGAAAAATGTAATAGACTCTTTTTTTTAAATGGGCAAGTGATTTCAACAGTGATTTTAAATTATCAAAAAGCATTTATAAAAACCATCTGATCTCACTGAAACTTGGAAAAATAAACTTAGACCCCCACATAAATGAGTCTATCCACTACACAGCGCTGAATCTGAAAATTGCAAATCAGCATGACTTCTCGGCAAAACTGCTTGCCACAGCCTCACTGCTGGAGAAAGCCAATCTCATGACCCTGCAGACATCAGACAGGAGGGATCCTTACAAGGACATGGTACATGGCCAAGTTCACAGCACTTCTGCTTAAAACTGCGAGGAATGAAAGTGAGCCAATGTCGGGCAGGAGCCAAAGTGGAGCCGCTGGCCTTTCTTACGCTGGAACACTGAGGCAGCACAGTGAACACACTGTACCACACCCATTCCCTAGTATTTCACATGTGGAAAGAAACTGACAAAAATGTTTTACAAATCTATGTTTGTGTGCACGTGTGTGAGTATGTGCACAAGGACACACGTAGTAGAAGATTTAAAAGTGGCCCAAACAAAAATATAACATCTAGGGCTAAATATTAGTCATCAAAACCATAGAGAAGTGTTGCGGGAGGTCCTTCCGCTCCTCCAGCCTATAGCTGCTGAGATACCAGCCCATTGGGGCGTGGTCTCTCTCCCTTTAAAAAAAGCGGCTACTTCCCTTCTCGCCCCTTTTCACTTCCAGCTCCGTTTCTGGCGACGAGACTCCTTCCTGATTGCGCAGAGGGCTGTTGTCTGGGACGGTTATCTGTAAGTTTTTTCCCCTTTAAATAAATATCACCCTATTAATCATAATTCCAAACTGGTGGGACATTATTTGAGACTTATGCCTTCAGAGAAGGGCGGAGGGAAGCGCAGGTTTGCGGCTGCAGGAAGCAGGAGCAGCAGCAGCTACAGCCAGCGGCAATGCTGCTTCCAGGCACGGTGAGGACCACATGGGAGGTCACGTTCTATTACTTATTTAACTGTACTTTCAATTCTTGCCATATGTCCCAGGAGAAAGGTTTGCTGAATTATTAAATAGCATCGCAGATGCACGAGGTGGTGCAGATAACACTAACTGGAGCACCACCACTGAAGGACATAAAACAACACCGATGCTCATCTTCTTCTTCCTTCCGGAAATAACCGTTAGTCTGAGTTTGGTTCAGCTCAAAAGTTTTTTTTATATTTTTATTTTTATTTATTTATTTATTATGTATATAATATTCTGTCTGTGTGTATGCCTGCAGGCCAGAAGAGGACACCAGACCTCATTACAGATGGTTGTGAGCCACCATGTGGTTGCTGGGATTGAACTCAGGACCTTTTGGAAGAGCAGGCAATGCTCTTAACCACTGAGCCATCTCTCCAGCCCCCAGCTCAAAAGTTTTTTAAAGCCAGTTTTCATGTTCTACTTCAGCACACACGAGTTAAAACATCACCTAGAGAAAGCCCCAATTGTCAGGTCTGAGGATGTAACTCAACCAATAACGTGAGTTACACTAAACAGGCAGGGGGAGCTGAATGGATTCCCAGGATCCACGTAAAAAAACAAACTAAGTCCTAACTCCCCCAGGGACAAGGGACTGCTTCGGCCCAAGGGTGTGTCCTTTTTCAAAGACTTTGCTATGTCCCTGCATACTCATCCCTTTACTGACTAGGGAGAAGAGGCCGGTCACAACCATAGCACGGAACAGTGCTTACCTACATGTGTCTGTGCAGCGAAATGTAGCACTATGTCTATCTTCTCCACCTCGAACAGCAGCTTCACAAAGCGTGAGTCGCAAATGTCGCCCTGCAGGAAAGACAAACACGGACGGGTGAGGGTCCCCGAGCACCCGCACTCCGAGCAACCAGCGTGAGTCCAACAGAAACCGTCACTCAAGCAGCCAGGCAAGTACTCTACCGTGCAGTTCTTTAGCATCTTACAACACATGCACTTAATTCAAGATATTTTTGCAGATATGTCCAAGCAATAATTTTGCTGAATACCAACTTGTTAAATACTGTGCTGACTTTTATCACATACTTATAAAGCTAAGATTGCAAGAAAATTTTTTTTTAGCATTAAGAAAAATAAGCCTTTCCGAGAGCTATACAAACATATATTTAAAACAGACCTAACTACTGGAATAATATTGGCAGTGTGTTTAATCACCACTAACTAAGATTATAGTGCTCTGATGCTTGTATGTATATTTTTTTAAGACAAGATTTCTCTGTGTGACAGTCATGGCTCTGTAGACCAGGCTGGACTTGAACTCACAGAGATCCACCTGCCTCTGCCTCCTGCGTGCTGGGATTAAAGGCGTGGGCCACCACCGTCTTGCAACTGGTATATATTTTTAATTCATGTATTTTGTGAACTATTCATAGATTTGCCAAGGTACTAAAACTCAAATGCAGCTTTTTATGTGACCTCAATCTACAAGTAGAACTCTCTACACCACGTACTGTTCTGGGAACTCTCTGATCTTTAACACACAAAGATTATGATTTCTGCATGACTCAAGAGGCAATGTCATCGGAGCTTCCATACCTGTATAAATTTGTAGTTTTGCTTGTTAGAAACAGGTTCAAGATTCTTCAAGCTTGCACAGTAATCCAGCTTCAATGAGAGAATATGGAGGGGGAGGAAACACACAAAGCAAGTCAATACAGTTTGAAGGTCACACTAACTAATACTAACACTGATACAAGAATCACCTTCCAACAACGCTTCCCCGTTCTACACAGTTTCCCACATCCTAAAAGTAAACCTAGGCCATTGCTATTTTCAAAAGAACAACTCCAAGAGAAACGCTGTTACGAATCTCTTGAAAACAGTGTTCCTGATCAAGCTCCTCTTCATCACCGATGGCTAAACACTAAAAATGTTAAGTTCTTCACAGAAAACGAGCAACTGAAGATTTAAAAAAAAAAAAAAAACCTGCTTTATATATATTTAATTCATTACACCTCTTCTTCTAGCACGGCAAATCAGTGCTTATCTATTTAAGAACTCTTTGGGGCTCAGGAGACAGCTCCGAGGTTAAGAGCTGAGGTTGGTTCCCACCAACCACATCTGGTGATTCACAGCTGTCTGTAACTCCAGTTCTAGAGGTCCAAATCCAAAACCTCTGGCCTTTGAGGGCAGCTGCACTTGTGTGCACATACCCATAATTTATCTCTTTTTTAACTTTCATTTAGGTATTTTGAGGCAAGGTCTTACTATGTACCCTTGGCTGTCCTGGAGGCCTTGAACCCACAGAGACCCGCCTGCTTCTGCTGGTTGTGGCACTGGACACCAGGAGGATTTGTTAAAGAGGCAGATGTGGGAGAATCAGAGGTTTGAGGGCAGCCTGAGCACTACCCTTAGAGCAGGACAGATGGCTCAGTGGGTAAAGGCACTTGCCACCATCCTGACCCTGGGAGCTACAGAGCGAAGGAAAGAAATGACGCCCACAAGTGGTTGGTCTGTCTCTCTATGCACAAGCTGAAGCTCATACACGCCCCTGCTTCCAAATAAATAAACGATATGAAAGAGAATTCTGTTCACCTGTTTATAACTTTAAGACAGAAAAAAATGCCAACAGTTAACAACTGTTCTTTACCTGTACATTTTACTATTGCATTTTATGAAATTACAACCATTTGCATCTTTTGATTAAACTAAAAAACCATACTCTTCAGTGAGACTTCAACTATGACCACAAGACTGTCCAAGACTAAACTAATGTCACTGTAGTCAGGATCTCTCGTGTTCCTGGGCTGGCTTTGAACCTGCTATACAGTTCAAGGAGGACCCTGACGTTCTAATGCTGCTGCGCTTACGTCCCTAGTACTCGGATGACAGGCAGCTGCCACTGCAACTCGTTTTATTATGTTCTAATGCTAGTACTCTCTAGTTTTCTAGAAAGGAGGTCGAATCTTGTACATGAAGCTCACTTTTTATAAACTTACCTTGTCTAAATTTATGATGAGATAGTTGGGGTAATCTTCTACTAAGGAGACAATCACGTGGGACGCACTACAAGGACAGAAGGACTTTGTGAGTGACAACACCCCCCCACCCCCCCTCCCCCGCGCGATTCCTCTAGTTTCCCTGAGCTGTGGAGCAGCAGGAAAATACCAAGAGATGACATCACACTTATACTCTGGGTTCTTGGGTGTAATGGCAAGCACTGAATATCTGTGTAGATGATGCTGATACTTGGTGGCCTTGTCTCTTGCTTTCTAGGACATTCTTGTGGACCAGTCCTTCCAGGCAAGTACCAGCACTTTCCCACACCCACACTCCTGTTCATTAAGTGAACCGTGGCTTCCCGGTACCCTCAGCAAAGGGACTGTTGAATTTGAAAGGGCCACGGCTTGTCAAAGCAGTAAACAGGAATCTCTGTATCCTCACACAGGGGGCACTGGGTTCCACGAGGGGAGAACAGGTTCCTGTTTATTACCCATCTACTCAACTACTACCGAAGACCCTCACAACATGGACCGGGCCTTTCTGCAGGCACTTCATGGACACCAGCCTGCTCTCATAGAGTTTATAGTCTAGAATGGGGACAAGGCCATAAACAAGTAAACATATAACGAAATTTCAGGCCGTGTTAAGTGGGTCAGTTACCTAGGGTGGTCCCGTAAGAGCTCCTAAGTTGCTATGTGGGTAAATTAACACCTGAACTGGACAATGCAAACAGCCTAAGCAAAGAAAGAACGTGTACATGTCTCAAGGCAGGAAGGGCTCTCCAAGAGCCCTGAGAGGCTTGTGACAAACACAGCAAAGCAAGAGACTCGGTTGGTAAGCAGGGCTTGAGCACTCAAGTCTTCTAGAACTGATAGAGATTTCGGACTTTATCACAAGCCGCACAGAAACCACAACTATAAAACTATGAGGCAGCGGCATCTCACGGCTTTAAAAGCAACGACTTTAAGCAACGCTTGTAAGGCATCTAAAGGAAACGCGGGGGGGGGGGGGGGGGGGGCTCAACCAGGGGAGGCACGGTAGCTGTGTTCAAGGCAAAAGACCGCAGAATCAGGCCTAACGTGGTGAGAAGTCAAGTTATGGGCAACCTTTGACACCAAGAAAACGGGCGCGCTCATGGAATGTGGGTATGAGTGAGCCTCGCACAAGCTGCTAAGAGGTTTTGCAAACGTGTTCTGAAAGAAAAAAAGACCGAGTCCCACCACGATCGCCGCATGGTGTCGAGACGCGCTGCTGGGAGGCTTGGCAGAGAGAGACTGAAGGAAATGCAAAAAGCTCAACGCGTGCACCTCAAAAAGTGACAGTGGCAAACGCCTCGGGCAGGTAGGAGGAGGCACACCACCACAGCACCCCCGACACAGTCGCAGTTTCAAAGCAACCTCGTTCTCGTCGACCCCAAAGTGAGGGAAACTGGGAGGACGGTCCCGACCGTGCAATGAGGAGCCTCCCCGCCTCGGATGGGGAGAAACTGAGCCGCCAGCACCGTTACCTACATGAAACCAGCGCCGCCGGTCACCAGGACCCGCTTTGCGTAGCTGCCGGGAGGACCAGACGGCTCCTCCCGGCCAGGAGCCGACATCTTTCCGCTCAGCAGAGCCAGCGCCGTAAAGCGCGGAAGCCGGAGACCAGAGGGAAGCACCGTCCGTCACGACGTTTTCGCGACACGGCCCCGCCCCCGCCGGACACGTTAAAGGGAAATCCTCAGCCGCTTCCGGGTTCTCCCAGACCGCTGCCCGAGGGGCGGGGCTGGCACCGACTGCGCAGGCGCAGACTCTGCCTGGGCTAACCTAATCCAACTGGGGTCATTGGGGAGCTAGGGTACTGAACGTGATCTAGGCAGCTGTACCGAGTGTGGGTTACCTCTGTAGATACGTAGACGTTAGGAATTAAGGATGGATGACTTCATTCTTCAGCTGTGTCCGTGGACCATCCCCCAGCCGAGCAGCGACACCTCGGGAATGGGCGCATTCTGGAAATGGGAAGTTGCCCTGCAAAATTACATTTTACTGTATGTTGTTAATATGATCACACATTGTAAAGGCTACTTGCAATCACGATGGAGATGTTTCGTAGATACCCCTATTGGAGCTTACTCTCTTTCTCGTTTGCTAACTCTGCCCCATCCTGGCCCTCCTCGCTTCACTCTATCACCACGCTGCTTCTGCCCTGGACTAGATACCCTTCCGTCGAATGTCTGCTAGTGTTTACCTACTCTTTCAGTTCCAGCCGATTGGAATTTTTTTATTTTTATTTTTTTAAATATTTATTTATTTATACAATATTCTGCCTGTGTATATGCATGCAGGCCAGAAGAGGGCACCAGACCAGATGGTTGTGAGCCACCATGTGGTTGCTGGGAATTGAACTCAGGACCTTTGGAAGAGCAGGCAATGCTCTTAACCGCTGAGCCATCTCTCCAATTGACTCAATTTAAACAGCAACCCATATCCTAACCGCGCGGAATCATTTAATATTAGCATTCATTCTTAGTGTTCATCAACATACAGACCTGTGATATAATTGCTCACTGTCTCTGCTCCGTGGAGGTAAGGGTTTTCACTTCTCTGGGACCAGATCTATCAGAATAAACATTCATCAGCAAGTAGGTTCATGATATAATTGCTCATTGCCCCTGGTATATTAGAACTGTTCTAATCTAGTCAGCTTGCTCTTCATGAATTTGGAGGCTCTCCCAATTGGAAATGGCTGGCAGCTGTATTTTTTTCAAATGAATGCAGGCATCAAAAGTGTGTCTTTAGCTGGGCAGTGGTGGCGCACGCCTTTAATCTCATCACTGGGAGGCTGAGGCAGGCGGATCTCTGTGAGTTCGAGACCAGCCTGGTCTACAAGAGCTAGTTCCAGGACAGGCTCCAAAACCACAGAGAAACCCTGTCTCAAAAAACAAAAACAAAAAAAAAAGTGTGTCTTTAGTGTAAGAGCAGTATTACTGATCAAGAATGAAAACGTGAGATGAAATCTGACAGTGGTCAAAGTCGGTGTTCTGCTTTTCTTTCGGAACCAACCCCACCCCTATTCTTGGCATATTATAATTCCATTAAAAGTTTAGACAAGCTAAATTTTCTAGAGTTTTATTTTAGAAATCAATGAAAAAAAAACACAAAGCAATATTTAGGAAGAAAGTTTCAAAGAGCACCACCATGCAATGTAGGCAGGCAGTCAGTATGTATAGAAAAGGGTGGGGGTTGTGGTTCAGGCGCTAAGAGCAAGCGCTGATCTTCCAGAGGAGCTAGGTGGGATTCCCGGCACCAACGTGATTGATAACGACCAACTGTAACTCCAGCTCCAGGGTATTGGAAGCCCTATTCTGGCCTCTAGGGACACTGTACACTTATGATACATAAACATCATGCAAGCAAAATTCCCATACATAAAGCTCTCTTTTTTTGAAAAAAAAAGTAATATTTAGGAAAGACTTAACAGGATGTAGATCTAATTGCACCTTCTCAAAGGGAAGCCTGATACAGTTCATCCTCTACATATAGGTGTAATTGATCAGTTGGGAGCCTGTTGAGTAGCTGAAGTTACTGAGCTAAGTTGCAGTTCCTTGGCAGGAATTCAAAATACTGGGGGCCAGTCTTTAGGCAAATTTAGTTTTGTTTTGTGTTTTTTTTTTTGTTTTTGTTTTTTTGGTTTTTCGAGACAGGGTTTCTCTGTAGTTTTTGGTGCCTGTCCTGGAACTAGCTCTTGTAGACCAGGCTGGCCTCGAACTCACAGACATCCGCCTGCCTCTGCCTCCCGAGTGCTGAGATTAAAGGCGCGCGCCACCACCGCCCGGCCAAATTTAGTTTAATAGCACATGTATTTGTAGAGGCTTATCTGAAAAGATCCACCTGAGACTATTAACAAAGGCTACCTTTCGGAGTTGGGTATTGGCAAGGAATTATGAAGTCAGAACTTAAAATGTTGCTCTGTACCCTTGACTATGAATGTTTTTCTAAGGTGCATGAAAATTACTCATATTTAAAAAGAACTAGGATAATGTTTTAAAGTCTCAAAATATCAATACCCATATTCTCCTGGGAAGCCAGGAGTGCTGGAAATGCTGATAAGAGAGTTATTTAAATGGTAAGGTATGTTGTGAGCATGCTATAAAAATATCTTGCTGAATGGAAATAATTTGCACACTTATTCATGAAATAATTTTGGTTCCTACTTTTGCTTTCATTAAGATGCTCACTGACCTTCTGCAGCTTTACAATAGAGTGAGAAATTCAGAAGAACCAGAAGTCATTTGCAGTACTGTGTAGTAAGTGACCTGACAGGGGAGTAAGGTATTCTTTATTTTGGGGGGAGGGGGGACTCGGGACAGGGTTTCTCTGTAGCTTTGGACCCTGTCCTGGAACTAGCTCTTGTAGACCAGACTGGCCTTGAACTCACAGAAATCCGCGTGCCTCTGTGTCCAAAGTGCTGGGATTAAGGGTGTGTGCCATCACTGCCGGCCTGGCTTCTTCAGGTATGTTGGGCATAAAGAAACAAAGCGAAGCTAAGGAGGAGCTGTCAACTAAGAAGTAACAGCCAAAGGAATTTGCAAACCTCATCAACACAGAGCCTCAGAGTGTTTGTGGGACCGGATAGCGGCAAGGATGGGTATTAACTGAGAGAGGGACATTTAAGTATTTGAACCCATATTCTAAAGAGCGCGGGTTGTGGGCTAAAAGCGATGAATACCCTTTGAAATGATGCTGCTGGGAAGGGTGGTTTGGTTTTGTTCTGCTTCTAGCATTCTATAACTTTAAAGTCAGAGGTGGAGTGTGGCTAAGAATTAACATGGGGAGGAGGTCAGTTGCCATAAGCCAGTTAACTGACGGCTGGATAGTGTAGTGGCTGCGGTTTCATACCATCCCCAGAAGAAAAGAGCGTAATGAACGTGATCTTTAATTCTCAGCTGTCCGGCCTGGTGGGTGATGATATAATTCCATCAGGATGGAACCCAGAATTCATGGAAGGAAAAATCGGCTTAGTGGCGAGAGAAATTAGTCTTTTCAGTATGGACCTGTGACGTGTGCTTGCAGCATTAAAGTGGGCTTAGGCGCGGGAGAGGAAAAGCAAAAGAACATTTTCTAACTTGGAGCGCGTTTTCCCGGCAGCAGCAGTGCATTCCTTCCTGGAAAGCCTCAGACGTTGATGACAAGCGCTCAAATGCGCAGTGGCCTGGCGCGCAAGAGCTGCTAGGGTGCTCGTTTGCAGTGTCGTCCCCAAACAGCATCCCAGAGGCTCCATTTAAAACAGGCGCGAAGTAGCGGCACCGCCGGGGAGTGCTGGGACCGGCCGACCAGCACGTCCCGCCCATCACGGCCGACGATTGGCTACCGTCTCCGGCTCGTGGCGGCGAACCCGTGCCTCATTGGCTGTCACTCACGGACTCCCGCCCCTCGGCCCCGCCCCGCTCTCCGCCGCCGACCTGGGTTGCAGGCCCCAGGCGGTTGCCAGGCGCGCGAGCGAGCGGGCTGCGGGCATGGGCGGTCTGCGGCTGCTGGCGCTAGCCTTTACGTGCAGCTGCTGGTGGCCGCAGGGCGGCCAGGCCAAGACCCTGCGGGGCAGCTTCAGCAGCGCCGCGGCCCGGGACGCCCAGGGCCAGAGCATCGGCCAGTTCGAGTTCCACGGTAGGTCCGGGGCGGGCCGTGGGCTGGAGGCGCGCGGTCTCCCGCAGGCCCGGGGTCGGTAGGCGGCGGCCGCGGCGCCTCCCTCCCGCCACGTCGTCCCGGCCTCCCCTGGATCGCCGCGACCGGGCGCCTCCACCAGGCCGCAGCCCAATGCACCTGAGAACGGTTTCCATTTCCCCGACGCTCCCCGGTGCAAACTTCCTGATGCATCTTCCCAGAGCTGTGCCCCTGCTCCGCACTTGGCCTCACTGTGTGCATTTGGGCCCTGTGGTGGCGAGTGAATGTCAGCGCAGGGCCCGAGCTTTCCGGTTGTTTGTAACACCGGTTGCAGGAAACGTACTTGGAGCGGATTTGGGATCTTTCATTGCCTCCCCTGTTTGGTTACCGTGCTACCGTGCAATAGATTTACCCTGTGCCTAGAGTTCAGTTGGTGGAAATGTGTTTAAGTGTCGAGAAAGTTTCGTGATTGATACTCTCTAGCCTGTCTGAAAGGGCTGCATTTTATTCTTACTTCCTGATATCCCCCAGGAAAAGCAATAACGCTTTCATTTGATGAATTTGCGATTCGTCCTATTAGTTTTGCTCCAATTTATTTGCTCTCTTAGTTTTAGTGTTTTCTTGGCACTTTGAGACTACTGCATTTGAAGTGAGTAATTCCCTTAATGAAGCTCATCTCTTTGATCGAGCTGCAGCTGTGGCTGTCTGTGTACCTGCTTAGGGAGTCTGAGAAGAAGACAATGGTATAGAAAGGAGAAGCTACATTGGCGTGGGAAGGGTTGTCAGGTCCTGGAAATGTGCAGAATTAATGGTGAAAAAGGATGCTTTAAAAACACAAAAATTGAAGATTTTATAATATATGACTTAAAAAAATACCAATTTTTCACAATCTGAATTTCCTTCCTGGGTGAAGGAAGAAGAGACCCCTGAATAAGCAGCTTCGCTGTGTTTCTGTCATAGTCTTAGTCCCTTACCTCCTGGTGGCAGTCCTCTGAGAACTGCCAGTGCTGGTCATCACGGAACTGTGGGAGCTCGTGCCCCACAGAGATACCCATAACCCTGATCGCCATTACCTTGTGAACACGGAGGGACACATGAAATCTAGGTTATCCAACACCCCGGGTGTCATTTGGGAAGGGGTCCCAGGATAGTGTTACATGCTGTTGCAGGGGTCTCCTGACAGATCGGGGAAGGGATAACCTGTGCACAGTTGGTCTCTTACATACTATGCACATTTGATTCTCTTATGCGTAGCTCTTGCCACGTTTTGGTCGGTTGCAGTGTAACTGGGTAAAGCTGTGCCGAGACAGAACTGCAGCTTACGCTGAGACAGAACTCCCACAATCTAAAGTGCTAGTGGAGCTCTCGAGTCACTTGGTAAAACCTGATGCCGTGTACTCACGGAAGAGGCTTATTCGTCATGTACACGTTTTAACGTATTGAAAAGGTTTAACCAATAACTCAGTGACCAAAGAACTTAAGACTAGGAAACTGTGCAATGTTGAAACGTCCACGGCTTCACCTCTTTACCAACCTTCCATCCCCCTACAGGCAACTACTTTTGATATTTCAAGAAGAGCTAATACCTACACTCCTTAAAGTGTTACACATGATAGAAACAGAAGGAGCATTGCCAAAATCTTTTTACAAAGCTACAGTTACCCTGATACCAAAACCACACAGAGACTCAACCAGGGAAGAGACCACTCTTACTCACGAACACGGATGCAAAAATACTCAATAAAATACTGCTTTAATTCTTTACATGACTGAACTAGTTGATAATTTTTGTTTTCATGCCAAGGTGACCATGCTCTTCTGTGTGTCAGAATCAACAACATAGCGGTGGCCGTTGGGAAAGAAGCTAAACTCTACCTGTTCCAAGGCCAGGAGTGGCTAAAGCTGCAGGAGAGCAGCCCTGGGTACAGCTGTAGTGAGAGGCTCACCCGGGCCCAGGTGACAGGTGAGTACTGGGCCTTTGTCTTTGGCCATTAGATGTATTTTCTCCCCTTTCCTGTGGTCGTGTAGTACAATGTAGTGCATGTCTGTCTTTACTAAGATGTCTATAAATTTGTAACAACATACAAATAACTGATGATATTTTGGTTAGCAGGAGAGGAGCAGGTTCAGAGCCTTGAGTTTGGCTGGTGGGAGAGGAGCAGGTTCAGAGCCTTGAGTTTGGCTAGCGGGAGAGGAGAAGGCCCAGCACCTCATGCTTGGCTACCAAGAGGGGTAGTTTGCCAGTTGGTGTTTGGTCTGGCGCTACAGAGACTTGTCCTTGTTTCACACTGTAAACTTGTCAGTTGTTTACAGCCTTGGGTTTTAGAACTGTCACTTGGTTTTCTTACACCACATGGTCCATACTGTACTATGTCTTACATCCATTTATGGAAGCACCATTTCCTCCATCGCCAGAGTGCAAACCCACAACTGGAAATCACTGTGAGTGACTTGGGGATACCTGTGAATAAAGCAAGCAGAGTGGACTGTGCTTAGGCCCTCCGTAAATGGAGACTTCCTCTGTCTGGTCTCTGGACTGGCTTCTCTCCACCCACAGGGTCACAGTCACTCAGTACCAGTTATAATTGTTTGACCAACGTCTTAGACCTTTTACTGGCTAGCTCCAACTACAAATCAACCCCTTTCTATAGTTTATATTTACCATGAGGCTCTTGGCCTGTTACCTCACATCTTGCTTCTTGGGCAGCTGCATGGCATCTCTCCAGCTCTGCCTACTCTCTCTATATCTCTGTTTGGATTTCCCACCTGGCTTTACTCTGCTAACCCATTAGCCGAAATAGCTTTATTCATCCACCAATAAAAGCAACACATGTATAGACGGACCTCCCACATCACCTGCTCACTCTGAAATGCTACAACTGCAATTACTACCTTTTGGGGAGTTTTCGATCAGGGTTTCTCTGTATAGCCCAAGCTGTCCTTGAACTCACTCGGTAGAGCAGGCGGGCCTCAAACTCAGAGATCCACCTGCTTCTGCTGGGATTAAAGGTGAGCACCACCACCTCCTGGCTTGGAATTCTCCTTTTAGCATGGAGGAAGATACACCACTGGAGTCCTATGGAATCTGCTGTCTTTGTTGTAGTCATGCATCTAATTTCCTTCTCTGTTCTCTAAGACAGGAATATTTTGGGGATTATGAAATGAAAGCTAGCAGGAGGGGCTGGAGAGATGGCTCAGTGGTTAAGAGCACTAGCTGCTTTTGCAGAGGGCCTGAGCTCAGTCCCAGCACCCACATCTGGCAGCCCATGACACCCCGCAAGTGTCGTGTCAGGGAATTTTATGGCATGTGAGTTCACCAAACACATTCCATACACACACCAGTTAAAACAAAAGAAAGATAACAGAAAATAGCAGTTTTAGAGGAAATGGATATGATTTTGTTAAGCTTGGAGGCATAAAATAAAGTACTAAAGAATATATGCTCATATGTATTACATAGTTTTATATATTTTTTTAACCTATGTATTTTGTATAAAATGTTGTGTCCTAATTTGCTTCTCTGTTATAATTAGCTCTGTGACCAGACGTTCCTTGGGGAGGAAAGGGTTTACTTCAGCTTACAGATAACAGTCAGTCTTCAGGAGAAGGCAAGGCAGACTTGAAGCAGGGCAGGAGCTGAAGCTGTACCCTGGAGGAGTGCTGCTTGCTGGCTGGCTCCCCGTGGTTTCCTCAGTTTGCTTCCTCTCTCTCTCTCTCTCTCTCTTTCTTTTTTTATTTTTTATTTTTTTCGGGACAGGTTTTCTCTGTGTAACAGTCCTAGCTGTCCTGGAACTAGCTCTTGTAGACCAGGCTGGCCTTGAAGTCACAGAGTCCTCCTGTCTCTGCCTCCCCAGTGCTGGGATTAAAGGCCTGCGCCCCCCACCCCCAGTGTCAGTTTGCTTTCTTATGTGATGCCACCCAGCACCTGCTCATGGAGCTCACCACCCACGGGGGCTGGGCCCTCTCTCCTCAGCCATCACTTAAGAAAGTGCCCACAGACTTGCACACAGGGGCTGGGCCCTCTCTGCTCAGCCATCACTTAAGAAAGTGCCCACAGACTTGCACACAGGGGCTGGGCCCTTTCTGCTCAGCCATCTTTTAAGAAAGTGCCTACAGACTTGCACACGGGGGCTGGGCCCTCTCTGCTCAACCATCACTTAAGAAAGTGCCCACAGCCTTGCACACAGGCCTATCTGTTGGAGGTAATTTCTGAACCTAGGTTCGCTCCCTTTTTCAAGATGATGACTTGTGTTGAGTCGACAAACCAGCTGGTGTGTGTGTGTGTGTGTGTATGTTTTAGTAATTTCATCATTTTTCTTTTTAACAAAATCCTAGCCTTAAAATCTGTTTAATTGTTTAAATTACTAATGGTCATATTTACAGTGTAGTGATTCTGAGGAGCCTTAGTGAGAAAAGTACATTCATTATTTCATGACACTGTAATAGGGCCACATACGTAATAATCCATGGAACGAGTACATGTGCAGAGCAGTAATGTGATTTTTACAGAATAACAACCGTAATAAGCTTGTTATTTTTGCCATGCCTTTATGTAAAGCCTTACTTCTGGTCCACACTGAAAATGAGATCCATCTGAACTCTCTGTGCTGAGTGCTGCTAATAGGCACCTGGAACTGAGCTAAGGGTGGCTGTGAGCACTATGTGGTGGATGCCGGGAACTGAGCCCCGGGCCTCTGCAGGAGCAGCAGTGTTCTTAACCACTGAGCTATGGCTCCATCCCCAGCGGGAAAGACTTTCCGTGTGTGTGTGTGTGTGTGTGTGTGTGTGTGTATGTGTATGTGTGTGTGTGGTGTGTGTTGTAGAGCTATTGGGTATTGGTGCAAGGTTAAGTGAACTGCCACTAAGTTATGCCTCCAGTCCAGGCATTTTTATATACTAGAAACTATTGTCCGCTTTATTTAAAAGCAAGCACACAAGACATTTAAAGACACTAAAAATTAGTATAAATTTCTCTTAAAAACTAACATATGCCAAATAGTTTGTTGTCAGAATAATACAATATTACATAGAGAATAATTTGCTATCTTATATATATAGCTCACACACATGATCCCTTTCGTGTGTTTGGTATTCTGTAGAAACCATTTTAGGCATTGGTGCTTCACTATGCATTCTGGTTAGCGGTATTCATTTCTTTTTATAGTGATTGGACAATTAGCCAGCCGTTCAACACTTCTTCAGTGATTCACATTTGTTAATATGTGAGATACTAATTACACTCTCATGGAACACGCCTGCTATGTGGCAGTCTTTTGTCTCAGACACAATAACAGCATTGCCAAGAGACGTGCTGCCAGAAGACAGTGAGACAGCAACCAAACCCAGTCTGTACAATTTAAAAAAGAAGCCGTCTTACAGTGGGACGACAGCGTCACAGTTCTGTGTCATGTCATCGTGAGACAGTCTAGATGCTAAGATAGCAGCCCCTGTTTTGTAAAGACAAGCCCACATTTGAGCCATGTGTTGATGTCATGGTGAAGTCTTACGAAGCGCCTTTGAGTAGTTAACACAGACCAAACTCTTAGCCACGATTTTTCAAGATTCTCTCAAGACAGGGTTTCCTGCAACTCACTCTGTAGACTAGGCTGGCCTCGAGCTTAGAGCTCCACCTATCTCTGCCTCCCAAACACTGGAATTAGTGTGTGTGTGTGTGTGTGTGTGTGTGTGTGTGTGTAGCTGAGAAGGATTCAGGTTCCCAGCTGTCAATTTCCTCCTAGCTGAGGAGACAGGTCTCATCAAAGCTGGAGCGGGGCTGGCAGGGTTGACATGTAGTTAGTCCTACATACGTGACAAATACCGTTCTAGAAGGTGCACAGAAGTTGGTCTTCGCATCTGTTATCTACTGTGGGTCTTACCTTTATCTTGTACACACAAGAATTCAGGTGGCATACTTGTCTCAGTTTGTCTTAGTGCTGGTGTTTCCACATCACAGTTCATCCCTGAGGAAGTCAGGTCAGGAGCTCAGACAGGGCGGGAGCCTGGAGCGTGGAGCTGATGCAGAGACCATGGAGGAGTGCAGCTTCCTGGACTGCTCCTCATGGCTTCCTCAGCCTGCTTTCTTATGGAACTCCGGACCACCAACCCAAGGATCGTACCACACACCAGAGGCTGGGCCCTCCCCCACCAATCACTAGGAAACTTTCTTACAGCCAGATCTTATGGAGGTATTTTCTCAACTGAGGTTCCCTCCTTTGAGATAACTGTATGAAGTTGGCATAGAACTGTCCTGCTCAACACCGAGGCCAGGTTCTGGTGCGCACCTCTGTGCCCAGTGTTCGCGGGTTTGTCTTGCTGTGTCTGACTCTGGTGCGCACCTCTGTACCCAGTGTTCGCGGGTTTGTCCTGCTGTGTCTGACTCCGGTGCGCACCTCTGTACCCAGTGTTGACGGGTTTGTCCTGCTGTGTCTGACTCCGGTGCGCACCTCTGTACCCAGTGTTCGCGGGTTTGTCCTGCTGTGTCTGACTCCGGTGCGCACCTCTGTGCCCAGTGTTCGCGGGTTTGTCCTGCTGTGTCTGACTCCGGTGCGCACCTCTGTACCCAGTGTTCGCGGGTTTGTCCTGCTGTGTCTGACTCCGGTGCGCACCTCTGGCCCAGTGTTGGCGGGCTTGTCCTGCTGTGTCTGACTCCGGTGCGCACCTCTGGCCCAGTGTTGGCGGGTTTGTCCTGCTGTGTCTGACTCCGGTGCGCACCTCTGTGCCCAGTGTTCGCGGGTTTGTCCTGCTGTATCTGACTCCGGTGCGCACCTCTGGCCCAGTGTTGGCGGGTTTGTCCTGCTGTGTCTGACTCCGGTGCGCACCTCTGGTCCAGTGTTGCTGTGTCTCTCACTACTAACACCTTGTGAAGAGAAAGACCAGCTAGAAGAAACCTTGTTAGCAGGATCGTTTTTGGACATGAGGCTTTTCCCTAGGTAAAGCTTCCATTTTACATTTAAACTAAGGGAGTTACTTCCACAGCTGTGGCTCTGGCTGCTGCGTGCTGTGACAACGTAGTTAAAAGGATTGTTTAGTTTGTATTTCACTGCATAATATAACTCTTAAATGTTACTAACCCACTGACAACTTTGTAAGTATTTATTAAAAATTCAGTTTCAGTGAAACTATTTCTCTTTTGTGGTATGTTATTGATACTTTCATAGTGATTTCATTGCTTAAATTGATCATTTTAGTATGCCTTATAGTCCGTATGCTTTATTCTAATATTACACCAGGGCTTGAATTTTTGAGGCAAAAAAAACCCCAAAAAACAGATTTTAAACTCAAATTAATTCTGTTACTAAAACATTGAAAGCATTGCTTTGAAAGGTACCGTTTTCTTTCTCTCTAAGTGGCCATGAACCAGACAGAGCATAACCTGACGGTGTCCCAGCTCCCGGCTCCCCAGACGTGGCATGTGTTTTATGCAGACAAGTACACCTGCAGAGATGACGTGGAGAGTCCCCAGGTGCAGGACATCCCGTTTGAAATGGTGTTACTAAACCCCGATGCCGAAGGAAATCCATTCGATCATTTCAGCGCTAGAGAATCTGGTAAGATGTGTGTTTGAATATATCCTAAATACATGAGAGGTTGTGCACGCGTGTCTTCATTTTACAAATCCATTCTAAATACACGGAGAGGTTTGTGCATGCGTGTCTTCATTTTACAAATACATCCTAAATACATGAGAGGTTGTGCATGCGTGTCTTCATTTTACAAATATACACTAAATACACGAGAGGTTGTGCACGCATGTCTTCATTTTACTGTCGTAGAGTATTAAAAACAAAAAGCAGCCAAAGTTTAAAAAGCAGAGTGCTGAATTTTATATAGCTTGGCTTTAGTATTTTAAAGACAGAAAATAAAACAAGTTATAAAATATTAACAGGTAGCTGTATATACAGATAATAGAATTGTATCATTTCTAGTTTTCTTTATACATTTTAAATTTCATTTTTAGGTTTGGCATTGTTTTTATAAGAAATGTTAATAAACTCCACAATCCACATGGAGTTATAAACTAAACTACTTTGTAGAAATCTCCCTTCCATTAGGTTTGAACAGGCTCAGACCTTACTTCTCTGGGTTCTTACATTATAATGTCAAGTCTGTGGTGTTTTCTGGAATCAGATTTATTCAATACAAGTCTTCATTAAGATTTTAGGTCACTGTGCGTTACCCTACTGAAGTGAGATTCTGGCCACATAGAGATGATTGGCATGAACATGATAAATGTGCTCTTACATGACCGATTTGTCAGTTAACATGCTGGAGTAAGCATCTATGTAATCCATCCATGAAGGAAAAGGTTTAGGGTTCGCTCCTTCACAAGTCAATAAAGAAACTGCTGTTGGACCTTGTTTGCCATAAAGCAGTTGAACAAGAGTAAGGCCACATTAGACATGATTGATTAAGTTCACTGTGTAACTTTGCCAACATCAGGAAAACAAATCTAAGCGTGTAATAGGGGGTCACATGGAGTGTGGAGGAAGAACAGTCAAGTGTCAGAGTGACAGAGGGGCGCCAGCTGTTTTAGACTGATGCCTTCAAACAGCACTCTGTAAAGGAAAAATTTGTGAGGACAGATTAACTCAGGCCTTTGGCTGATGACACCGTAGGCTGTAGACGTGACTGGTAGTCAGACTGCCGTGTCTAATCCTTGCCAGCAATGCCAGTGGCTGTTCTCAGTGCTGTAAGATGGCATCAGTGAAATCCAAGTCCATGGATAGCATTGGGCAGGTGTCTGGACTAATGGCCCTCGTGTGGTTTGGGGACCCAAGCCTCCATTATTTCCCTGACAGTTATTTTAGGACTGCTCCGGGCTTATGAGGAAGTAACACCCTGCGAGGCCACAGGCCCCTCTCCCTGCTGCCTATCCGCAGATACCAGACCTGCAGCTCTCTGATAGACCTTGTTTTCCTTGTCCTGGCTTCTTGCCCCTAATTTGGTGTCTGAACTTCAACCCCACAGCATAAAGCAATCCCATCTGCTGTGCTGGGCCTCTAAACGCCAGTGAGTCATTCTTGCCCCGACTTTCCCTGAACTTGCCCACACCTCTGATGGTTTTCTGGCACCCGGGGTTACTGCTAGCTTTTCTTTAGAATTTACACAAATAACTCTAATCCATTTGCCAGTCCTAGGCTTGCTGGCCCCCTTTGTCTGTCTTCGTGACTGATTGAGTATCCAAAAGCTTGTTCTAAAATGGGCAAGTTACCCAGGTCATGCCCTAACAGCATGTGATCAGTTATGAGATCTGCGCAGAGCCAGCCAGCAAGACTGTTTATTTAACAGTCGGAAGAACCCAGAGGTGCCTTGGATTCTTTTTTTTTTTTTTTTTTGATTTTTCGAGACAGGGTTTCTCCGTAGCTTTTGGTTCCTGTCCTGGAACTAGCTCTTGTAGACCAGGCTGGCCTCGAACTCACAGAGATCCACCTGCCTCTGCCTCCCGAGTGCTGGGATTAAAGGCGTGCGCCACCACCGCCCGGCTCCTTGGATTCTTTTGACAACTTAATTTATTGAAATCCAGTCTGTGGTTGGCTTACTTTCTGAACGGTTTATTATTTTCTTGACTAAAATGCACAAAAGCTCTTGTGAGGAGGTCTATACTGAAGTTAAAGTTGGTGCTTCTTAACCCATCGCTGTACATCTGAAGATATATACACCTAGAGAAGCCTTTTTGTTGTTAGTTTATGTGTTCAAACAATAAAATATTGAGAGGCAAAGGCAGGCACATCTCTCTAAGTTCAAGGCACGCCTGGCCTACAGAGTGAGTTCCTGGGCAACCAGAGCTATTGTAGTAAGACCCAGTCTCTAATAAAGCAAAAAATAAAATAAAAAATAAATTCACTTCTCCCATGACTCAGACTTGTTTTGGGTGGTGGGGCAGGCGTTGAATCAGCTCTGAAGTTGTTTCTCTTGTGCGAACCACTGTTGCAGAGATCTGTGTCCCACATCCTGTGGAAGGTGTGTCAGCTTCATGGCAGAGCTCCTGAGGGTCCTTCCTCTTGTGTAGACTCAGGATAGAATTTGTTTCCAGGGAACAGTCTCCAGTTCTTTGAGAAACCTGTTCATTTGTCTAATTATATCCTCGGCGGAAGAAAATTTGATTTTCTGTTTTTTCCTGAGAATTGACCCTAGCTAAAGGGTTGAAGGTAAGTAACCTGCTATAAACGACAAGAATTAATACTGCGTGCTATTCTCCCTAAACTTTATAGCCTGCTTTTTTCCTTTCAGGCCAGCTAATGCATTCTAGACTTTGATTAATCCCTGATTTGCAGTAAATCTAATTTTACAAAACCAACGGAGGCAAATCTGATGTCAGTTAATAAACTAGTAAGTAGGAATATAGGACTTTTCAGGTAGGAATACTGAAATCACTCCTTTAAAAGATTAATCATCAATTTGAGAGGGGCAGGTGGGAGGAGTTAGAGGAGGAAGGGAGTGGAAATGATATACATATATTATTCATGAAATTCTCAAAACAAATGTAAAAAGTTAAAAGATAATAAACTGTATTTTCTGCTCTTGTTTGAAGTACCTAGACTCTTGAGAGCATATTGCCTAAAGCAGACAGCTAGTTTTTATTGAAATAACATAGTATTTGTAATATTTTCTAGATTTCAGCAGACATATTTATACCTTTCTGTTTTCCCTTTGCCCCTACATGTTCTAAAGATAAGTGGACCACCACTTAACTCTAGTAAAATGTTGCAGCTATGGGTCTTAACGCATGTGATGTAGCTAGTAAAGATACTAGGTATTTTTTTTTTTTTTTTTAAGATACTAGGTATTTTAAGAAAAAGGTCAGGTGGTGGTGCACCCCTTTAATCCCAGGACTCTGAAGGCAGAGACAGGCGGATCTCTGAGTTTAAGACCAGCCTGGTCTACCAAACTAGTTCCAGGGCAGCCAGGGATACAGAAGAAACCCTTTCTCAAAAAAAACCTAAAAAAAAAAAAAAAAAAAAAAAAAAAAATGGAGAGAAGGAAGGAAAGGAGAGAGAGAGCGAGCGCCTTTGTAAGTCTTTGGTCTGACCAGGTTCACACATCTTCCCTGTGTCGGCACCAACAGTTTGCATGTTGGAAATCGTCAGATAGTTTTGGAATCTTGGTTGGTTTTGAGACGCGTGGTGGAATTGCTGGGCTAGGAGGCAGGAAGCAGGCTGGGCAGGATGGAGCCCCCACTGCTCCTTCTCTCACCTCTTTTGCTTTCCAGTTGCTCACTTGAAGCTAAGGCTGCTGGATGCCGTCTATCCGGTCTCCCTGCTCAGTCTCTTGAAGCCTTCTTTACGGCTTGCTTTATAATCTACACGTTTCACTATCTACAAGTGTTCACCGTCTGCTGTGTGCTCGTCTGAGTTTTCTTTAGTGTATACTGACTTTTAAGACTTAGTTACCCACCTGTTTTAAAATTAGATTTTAATTCCAGGGTGAACAACACAAATTGCTTTCTTGTGACTAGTGCTAGAGGCAAAACAGAAGTAAATTGGTAGCTGCAGAGAAGACAGTCTTAGAGCTGATGTGCTAGCCTGGAGTAAGTCCTTAAAGGGTGTGTGGGCGACAAGGTGAGACTCACGTAGTGAAGACTTAGTTAACAAGAGTCAGTGTCTTAGTTTAGGTAGTTTAATATATTCATCCAATCAGATGCTTTTCTTTGTTCTTTATAAGCTTATCCTTTTCTGGAAACTATATTTACTACGGAATAAAGTGCCTTTGTCCTTAAGTTATTTTGATTTCTCAGTAAATGGTCCCGGTTTTCTTGTCGTGCTGGATCTGCTGCAGAGGGTAGCAGCTCCTGAGCCTGGGATGGGCGCTTCACACAGGGTTACAGCTGAAGAAAGCTTAGTGGGTGCTTTGTACACTTCGTGTAATTCTTTAAGGCAAAGAAGGAAAACTAAAAACTAAGATCAATACCTGGGCTAGTGTAAGGAATTTTATTGGCCCAGCTTTTATTGTGTTGGTGCAACTGTATTTTCTGCCTTTTTCCGGTGCTCTAGTAATCTAAGGATTACGGTGCCATTGTTCTAAAGTGCAGTCTCTTTCTATGAATGGAGCGTTCAAATAGTTTTTAAAACTGTTCCACTTCTAGCAGTTGATGATTCTTCTGCCGTCTTCTCAGCACTGACTGTGTGGCTATCATCGGTGTAGAGCAGGAGAGACACCCAGTGGTAGAAGATCTTCTTGCTCCTCTGTCTCCCTTGCTGATGGCCCCACAGTGATGGAGTTTAAGCAGTTTGTTTGCTGGTTTTACTGGGATGTATCTCCTGGTTAGCTTTCTAATTTTTTTTAAAAAAAAAAATAATAAAAGTACTTTCTTTTTTCATCATTATTTGGTGTTTAACCTAAGTGGGAAGCTAGCACAATCTCAGGCTTCTTATTGGAATGGGAACAAATGCAAGTCCTTCCTGACTCAGCAGAGAACCTCTGTGTGCAGCCGGTATTGCACACCGGATTCGGTGGAATGGGAAAGCCCTGCTCTTAGGGAGCACTGTAGTTTAACTCAGCGCAGCTGACCTCTGTGTCAGCAGATTCCACGTCTGCGTGTGCAGTCAGCCACAGATAAGCAGTATCATGTGAAAATTTGTCTATTCTGAAAACACGCCAGCTTTCTTCTCTCCAGTGTCCCCTAAACAATGTGACATGACGCCTTTTTATCTAGTGCTTACGTCACACGATAATCCAGAGGTGATTTAAAGTATAGCAGGGTATGCATTGGTTTTTATACATAAATACCATGCATTTTATTTAAGAGACTTGAGGATCCATGGGTTTTAATGTCTGAGAAAGTCTAGGGACCAGTCCCCCTTGGATTGAAAAAGAATTCTGTAAATGAATCCCTTAAATTTAAAACCACAAAATTCCCAGTCTTCTAATTTCCCACTTGGAATTGTTGTGCCCAGATTACGACCCCCAGAGAGAGACCACCAGAGAGGCCCAGACTGTAATAAGCAAGGTTTAATTAGTATAATATGAACTAGTTCGGAATCCCTGTCTCCAACACCTCGTTGCAGCGAGGTAGAGAGAGGAGTTGTATCTCCTCTGTGGGGTAAGCTTTTAAAGGTGTAACTACAAAGAGGCTTTTTGAAGCTGTTTGGCACGGGTGCAGAACTTTTGCTCCCCCCCCCCATCCTGCTAAGTCAGCTTTCTCCTTGTTTTCTTTATCACCAGGTGGCTGGCTGGCTGGGTTAAGTGACCTTGTGTGTGTGGGGTGGGGGGGGGGGGAGCGCTGCTAGTCTGTGTTTCTATTTTTAAAATATTTTGCTAGGAAATTCTCGTCCCTTTGAGAATAAGGGTGAGGGTCTCACAGGAATGGTGGCCATTTGTTTGTTGTCGTAGCTCTGCTTCAGGATCTGATTGCCAGAGGGTTTCCTCCTCGGAAGTGCCAGAGAAGAGGGCTCTGGACGTAGATGTCTTAAAGCTTTGCCCCAAAGAAAATCGAAGGTAATAGAACATTCCCAAACTGTGCTTCACATGGTTATTATCAGAGTCACTGTAGGGATTTGCAAACCAGGCTGCCTGGCTTCATCCTCAGTTTCGGGTGATAGATCAGAATTGGGACCCAAGAATTTGCGACACAAGTTCTGTGTTGATTTTGATGGATCAGGGACCACACTTGGAAAAGCATAGTCAAGGTCTGTTAAGCTACTGGAGGCAACAAATGTTTTGAAGTTCTCAGAAAAGACGCACACTTTGACCTTATAAACTGTATTTAGGTGAGCACTGAAGTAACACTGGCATTGTCAGATGAAACAGAGTTTGCTTTTTCAGTGAGTCGCCATCCTGAGCGACTGTTGTTCCACAGACTGACTTTAATCAGCTTGTTTTACGTTGTCTTCTTATAGTTAAAGCTTGGTCTTTTCGTCTTTCTTCCTTACAGAAGTGAGTGCTTTGACTACGGTTTCAGGACAAGCACTAGAGGTCACTTGACAAGATGTAAAAGCTGTCTAGTGCTGCCCTGTGTTCCTGAAGCAAACTCCCTCTCTTCTCTTCGCAGGGTTGCATGAGTTCTTTTTCCTCCTTGTCCTGGCGTACTTCGTGACGGCTTGCGTTTATGCTCAGTCACTGTGGCAGGCTCTTAAGAAAGGAGGGCCCATGCACGTGATCCTCAAGGTCCTGACAACGGCACTGCTGTTACAGGCGGCTTCAGCCTTAGCCAATTACATCCACTTCTCCAGGTAACCACTGTGTTCATCATTACAGCTAATCAGTCCCAATTAGTCCAAGGCATTTTGCTTGCTTAGATTATGAACATTTTCACATCTGTAATTTAGATTAATGCTCTCAACGCTCTCTTCTTCAATTCCTCAGGTACTCCAAAGATGGAATCGGGCTGCCTCTCATGGGAAGTTTGGCAGAAGGTGAGAATCCTTCTGAGTACATTTTCAAAGATAAACTTGCCATCTTCTTTCCTTCTAGAGAGAGAGAGAACAAAAAAACTTTACTTTCAGCTAGCGGGGTAGCTAAGTAGTAGAGTACTTGTCCAGCATCGAAGGATGCCCTGGGTCTGATCTCCAGCACTGTAAGATGATGATGGTGGTGGTGGTGGCGAAATAATTATTTTTGCTGTGTGTATTATTTTTACTTGCGGTTAGTCAGAACTCAGCTGAACTAGAACAGGACTGTAGATTTAGCTCTCAGATCTTTGATCTTACTAGTAAGTCATGTGTCTAGCTTAACTCTTCACGTCTGTTATTCACATGTACTTCCTCAGTTTATCCTCAGTGAAAAGTAGATGCGCATTGCTTAGATGCACAATGAGCACGTGGAGTTCACTCCACTAGCGAGCTGAAGAGCCCAGTTTCCAATCCCATAGGTGATTCTGTTTTCTCCTTGACAAACTTACTGTTCCTGATGCAAGGTCATGGTACACACCTATAATTGAGCTGGCTTCACATCTTTCTTCTTTTATTTATAAGAGAAGCTTAGTAATTTTAGGAAATTGTAGAAGTTTTTTTATTCATGACATTTTAAAGAATACTTCTAAGAGAAATCAAGTCATGCACCGTCATTTATACTAAGAAATTAGTGCTTTGCTAAGCAACAGGTTTTGGATATGGAGGCATAGAATTGACTCTTCCTTTTCTTCTGATCTCGTCATCTATTTTGATTCAGAAACCAGGAGCTTTGCTACCTTGTGAAATCATGGGTACAATTCCCCTTGGACAGGAATATGAGGTGTTGTCCTTTCTGAACACTGTTTATACCTTGGCCTCTCCCTTACTGTTCTTTTGAGCATATTTGGATATTTAATGGAGTCATGGCCCTATGGCAGGACGAAACTGTAGAGATGACTTAGGCAGATGAGGAAGCTGACACCTGAAGAGACAAGGCGCACAGCACAGACCTTAGCAGGAGCCTCTTCCGAAACTGAGGGTCACTGAGTGTTAGTCCAAGTCTTCTGGGTGTGAAATCACTGGGTACCCAACTTTTCCTTTCCCCTTCAGTTCTGGTAATTCTAAGACTTTTTGCCTGTGAAGCAAACATTCTATCGCTGAACTCTGTCCCTAGGTATTTGACAGTGGGGTTCACTTTGTGACTGTCTTTGAGCTTACAATGTAGCCTAGCTGCCCCCAGACTCAGAGTCCTGGCCCTGTCTCCCACGTCCTAGGATTCAGTGTGCACCAGCATGCTCTGTGCAGTGCTTGTAGGAACAGTAGTGAACTGATGGGGCTAAGTGTTTGCAATTCTTTCAGCAAAAGAGTTGGGTAGTTCCCTGGTTCAATTCAGGAGAGCAGAGCTTTTACGTGATAAAGACATAAATATGTATACATTTATATTGTACAAATATATACTTATAAATGCTTTATAAATATATCTATTTGTATATAAAACAGGTAGTTATTTTCAGCAACTATGAGCATAGGTTCTTCTATCCAGTCATGGTATTTTATTGATCTTTGTAACCTGGTGTATGACGTAAGCTGGAAAATGAAAAGGATTGTCCAGGTGTTTGTTTTGTTTTGGAGCTTATATAGGAATTCCTTCAGTCAACTTTGTCTGGTTAACTGACTGTGCTTGCGAAATGGTTAATGAAATCCACTGACGTCACACTTAAACATTTGTGACGAAAGACAAATGTGATTGGCCTGACCAGGGTGTGTCCTTCAAGTGTAGCGACAACTCATTAGTAGCGGTCACTACCATACATATATGCGCATACTTACATAAACCTTTCCTGGGGAGACAAACATCTGTTCTCTGCAGAGAGCACACCAAGAACAGACCCAAACAATTACACCCAAGTCTGGGTTGGCAAGCCAGTGAACTGGTTCGGGTAAGCTGTGGTAGCATGAACAGCTTGCAAGCAGCTATACCCTGAGGAAGCCCCCGACTCATACCAGCCGTTAACTGTGCTTCACCAGGAATTTGGGGGCGCTGTGGGCCTCTCATCACTCTCAGGTTAGTGGGCCCAGTCTTGTGCAGGTCTCCCTGTAAGTAACCAGAGCTGCCAGGAACTCAGGAAGACAAGGAAGCCTGTGCATGTCCAGAAGACAGTGTGTCACAGCAGTGCCTGTGAAACGGTTGTTTCAGTGTGGATGGCAGAGCAGGAGGAAAGCTGTCAAGATGCATCGAATGTGTATTGTTGATAAACTTTTGATGTGTAGCTCAAAAACATAAACATTATACCCCACCTGCTTCTGTGTCTCTACAGGAAGTCTCTTTCCCAGAGCATGACAGTTGTGTTAGCTGTGTAGGGGTGGGCGGATTGCTCCATTGTGATCACAAGCCCTTCAGATACATGGTGATAAAAAGCCATAGCTTTCATTGTAAGCAAGCAGCTGTTAATTTATAAGATAAGTGTGTGTGGAACCGGAAGCATTTATAGATTTTGTTTGTTTCTGTGTGGTGTGAATCTATGTGCAGGCGATTTGTAGAATTCCTTTTAAAGAGGTAGCTTCCCCTGCAGTACAAGTGCTGGCCACCTGGGGGCACATGGCACTAGTTCGTGAAGCTCTGCATCTGTCTGTGGGACTCTGACGTGAGGGATGCTATGGAATCTTATACTGTTCTTTACAGTTTTCAAAATCCTCCCATCTTATAGTTTATCCATCAAACGCCGTTAGCACCTCGGAAAGGATGCTGATATCATCTACACTGTAGAAATCATATTTAAATTTTGTCTCTTGTCAGAATTGTACATAGCAATAAAAGCTTTAAAGACAGACTAGCTTGAAGGTTAGACGAATATAGGCAGAATATAGCCATGTATATACTTTTTTAAAACGTTAGTACTTCCCTGCTTTTATAACTAATTATAAATTTTATGCCAAATATTGAGTGTGTTAGAACTATTATATATTAATATCTCTTACTGAATTTTCTTGTTTTTGTGGTTTGAAAAGGGGAATTCTCATCTCAATATAAAGTGTGCCAGATTCTGTGAATTTGAAACTTTATTGATTTTGGTTTTCATTTTTCTCCAGTTTTTGACATTGCCTCCCAAATCCAGATGCTGTACCTGCTTCTGAGCCTGTGCATGGGGTGGACCATAGTCAGGATGAAGAAGTCTCAAAGCAGGCCACTGCAGTGGGACTCTACCCCTGCGTCCACAGGCATCGCCGTGTTCATTGTCATAACCCAGGTGAGAGCTGGCCCTGCAGAAAGCACACCTGACCATGTATGTCTCGCTGCAGGACAGAAACAGGGAATTTAAGAAATGCTCACAAAATGATGAAATGCCCTCAAAAATCTCCTGGGTGCTAGTGTATGTATACACAGCAGGGACTGGCTTACTAAAAATGCATTTCTTACTTTTTCTGTTTTCTTAAATATTAAAAAAAAATCTCACATTTCTTGGTGCTGGAGAGGTAGCTCAGCAGTTAAGAGTAGGGTGGCTGGTCTTCCAGAGACCCAGGGACAATTTCCAGCTTCCACATGATGGTTCATAGCCGCTTTCAGAGGCTCAGACACCCTTTTCTGACCTCTGCAGGCAAAAAAAAACCCATATACATGAAATAAATTAAAAATAAACAAACTTGTAAAAAAATCATGTACATTCTCATTTCTCAAATCACAGCTCTCTTAAAAGCCAGGTTTTAAATCATCATGTCTTTGTATTTTTAATCCATTGTCACAGACAAGTAGCTGACTGATAATTAAGGTTGCCATTGCACTGGACCGGGACATTGAAAGAACTGAAGCCTGTTTTAGATATAACTGTGCTCTGCAGCACCAGCCACCAATGCCAGTGATACCAGCAGTCTATCAGTAATAAGTACATACGTGTGTGACCAGCAGTCTATCAGTAATAAGTACATACGTGTGTGACCAGCAGTCTATCAGTAATAAGTACATTCGTGTGTGACCAGCACTCTATCAGTACATAAGTACATACGTGTGTGACCAGCAGTCTATCAGTAATAAGTACATTCGTGTGTGACCAGCACTCTATCAGTACATAAGTACATACGTGTGTGACCAGCAGTCTATCAGTAATAAGTACATACGTGTGTGACCAGCAGTCTATCAGTAATAAGTACATTCGTGTGTGACCAGCAGTCTATCAGTACATAAGTACATACGTGTGTGACCAGCAGTCTATCAGTACATAAGTACATACGTGTGTGACCAGCAGTCTATCAGTAATAAGTACATACGTGTGTGACCAGCAGTCTATCAGTACATAAGTACATACGTGTGTGACCAGCAGTCTATCAATCAGTACATAAGTACATACGTGTGTGACCAGCAGTCAATCAGTACATAAGTACATACGTGTGTGACCAGCAGTCTATCAGTACATAAGTACATACGTGTGTTATTAATAGACTGACGGCATGTTAGCACTTGAATATGTAAACACAGAATTCAAATATGGAAAACAAACTGACAGGAAATGGTGGTTCTATAATCATACTTCTTTGTTGTAAAAGTCAAGTTTAGAAAATAGATAGATATAGTTTGGTGTAAAGAGAGAATAGGGCAAGGGAAGAAGAAGAATAAAAGTATGTGTGTATCTGTGTGTGTGAGTGCATGCACATGTGTCTGCACGTGCATGCATGTTTGTGGGGGAAGCGTGGGAGGTACATAAGCATGTGGGAGGTTACATGAATGTGTGTCTGTGTGCATGTACGTGTGCGCACACACATGTCTGCATGTGCAATTTAGAAATATAGTAAAGAATATGAAGACACGAATGAAAATAGTAAAACGGAGAAATATATAGAATAGTATCAGGAGGGAGTTTCTGTGAGTATTGAAAATTCGCCCGCATTTAATTTCCAACTGTTTAAAGTACCCTGACCTCAAAAAGTAGGAGTAAGACAAAAGACTGCATTACTATGATACAAGGAAAATAACGTACCAATTGAAAATCGCAGGCTTCAATCATAGTTAAACATGCTGTTGCTAGAACAAAATAAGTTACACTGGAGTAAGTTAAACTGGAGTAGCTGTGTACAGATGGGAGAGGAGGCTGCCCAAGACCCCTCACAGCCAGGGAACTGGAGTTGCTGTGTGTGTGTGGGGGGGGGGGGGACGGGGACGGGGGACTGTCCATGACCCATCATGGCCAGGGAACTGGATTTGTGTTTAGAGCTAGGCCTCATTATGTAGACCAGGCTGGTCTAAAATTCACAGGGATCGTCCTAGTGCTGGGATTGACTGCATGAGCCACCATGCCCTGCCCAAGAATTGGATTTAATACTGACTTTTATTTACCAAAGGTGTTTGGAAGTGACTAATGTCTCATTTTGAAAGCTGAACTTCCATAGGAAGCCCAAAAAGTATTTGATGGTAAAAAAGATTACAGTAATTTAAGTGCTTGGTGTTTAGTTGGGACAGAGGAGCATGGGTAGCAATAAACGGAACAGCAGAAAGAAAGCTATGTCCCAGTAACAAGATGACAGGGAAGGTGAGCAGGAGAGTGAGGTGTGTGGCAGTGCCCGGGCTAGCACCAGATGTGCGTGCAGGCTGACAGCAACAACCTGCGCCCAGTCCCCAGTACCGCACAGCAATAGACCAACCCACACGCATGGACCTTCACATATATAATAATGGTAAAATAAAATCTAAGTAAATAAACAAAACATCTTCCTTTATGTAGGGAAATTGCCAGAAAGAGTGGCACTTGACAATTTGGACTTGGCACGTTCTGTTAGAAAAGGTTGTGAGCTATCTGAAAGTGGTCTTAAATTGGGCATGCCCATATTGCCAGATCTCAAGAGGCAGAGACATGAGATTGCTGGAAGTTGGAGGCCAGCTTGGTCTTCTTCATGAGTTTTGGACCAGCCAGCAATACACATCAAGACTCTGAAAAAAACAGGCAAGTTAGCCTTGAGATAGGAGAATTGGGGTAGAAGGAGGTGGGTTTAGAAGGAAGTTCCCCTTCTTTCCCTTGTCCGTCTCCTGATGGCGATGGAAACCCCGGGGATCCTGAGAGCAGGAAAGGACTGCGCTAGTGGTTGACAGCCTTTGTGACTGACAAACCTTGCATCCCTCAGGAAGGTTTTTCTCACTATACAGGATGCTCACAAGACTTGAGAACGTGCTTTGTTGTGGATAGGTGTATATATATTTTTCTCTAATTGTTGTTGTTATCCACAGAGCGTTTTGCTACTTTGGGAGCAGTTTGAAGACACTGGTCACCATAGCTCACATTCCCACCACAGCTTGGCTGGGGTCCTGCTCATCATCTTAAGGGTTTGCCTGGCACTGTCACTGGGCTGCGGACTCTACCAGATCATCACAATGGAGAGGAGCACGCTCAAGAGAGAGTTCTACATCACATTCGCCAAAGTATGCGCGGGGCAGGCAGGGCTTCCGAGTGTCCAGTCCCTCTGCTGTCCATGTCCAGAGCACTGCTCTAAGCCTTCTGTCGCTCAGCTAATCTTCACTCATGCATGACCTGGTTACGATCTCATTTTACAGAATCCGAAACAGTATTTTCCATGTAATCTTTGAACGGCCCATTGGCCTACATCTTGGTTTTTCCTTTTCAATAGTGAGTTTTCTTCTCATCTGTGGGAATTGAAAAACGTGTTTTTAGCAGCTGTTCCCTGTCTGAGGCACCCCTCTTGGAGCTCCAGTGTTCTGTAACAAGCTTAGGAGCTGTCCTTCCATACAGGAGGATGCATGCAGCCTGGAGGCTGGCGCATGTACTGCGTGGCTGTCCCATCCCATCCTCCTGCGTCCATGCTCTGCATCCGTGTGCCTGAGAACCAGAGAGCAGACTGGATTCGTTCTGTGCCCATCTAATCAAGATGCTTTCGAGTAGCACAGAGTGAGCTCTCTCTTCTTAGGTCTCATCACTTTCTCCTAGAAGCCATACCACTGGCCCTACATTTCTTTGTTGGAGGAGGCTGCCTGTTTGTCCAGCTGCTCAGAACCAAAATAATCACACAGAAACTATTGAATAAATCACTGCATGGCCTATTAGCTCTAGCTTCTTATTGGCAACTCTTACATATTAATTTAACCTATTTCTATTAATTTGTATATTGCCACGTGGCTGTGGCTTACCAGCTAAATTTCTGACCATTATCTGTCTCTCTGACTCCACCCCTCTTTCTCCCAGCATTCAGCCTAGCTTTCCCCCCACCTAAATTCTGCCTTGCTGTAGTTCCAAAGCATTTTCTTTATTCATTAACCAATAAAAACAACACGCAGACAGAAGGACCTCCCACCATTTCTCTGCCAGAGTTTACATGTCTTTCCCTCTCTTTCCTAAGAGAAGTAATGTACTAGGCACTGTCTTTCCTGTGCCTCAATCTTTGAAATGCCTCGAGCATTATGAACTTGTTTCAGATTTAATTTTGAAAAAGAGATACATTGTGACAGTTCATGAGAAACTAGAGAACAATATTTGGAAAACATAATGTAGAATTTCTTGTTTTCGCTCACCCTGTTGCCTCTCCTCTGTGGTACCATTCTGTCAATCAGAGCAATCACTGGGAATCGTCATGGGTATTGTTACGGAATTCATTTGAGTATAGACATGTGAATATGACGTCATGGCTTCATGACTTTTTGCAGAGATATTATACATTTGTGCCTCACTTTTTCAGTGACTAATTGCTGCCTATAACACAGCATTGGTAGTGTATATTATATATATGTAACACTATAAATGTAATGTTGTAAGTACTCTAAAAGTTACCAATTTGGTCAGAGAAAGGAGTATTAATGTTATAGCAAAATGCATCTATTTCTACATTTTATCTCAAGTTTACTCTGAAGTTCAGTTGAGGCCAGTCAGGACCTACGTGAGAGAGAGTGTTAAGATTTTATTTTTATTTTTTGAATATGTGTACACACACACACACACACACACACACACACACATATCACATCAGATATCAGATCCCTGGAACTAGAGTTACAGACAGTTGTGAGCTGCTGTGTGGGTGCTGGGGACTAACCCTGGGTCCTCTGCAAGAGCAGCAAGTGCTCTTAACTGAGTAGTTAAGCATTTGCTGAGCCGTCTCTCCACTCTAGGTCCTAAATATTAATAACTGTTCTTTGATTTTTGATTCCTGATCTCAGTCTGTAGCCCTGGCTACCCTCCAGCTGCAGTGGGGTTTCCTAACCCTGAGAAGACTGCATGTATTCTACCATGACATGTGTGTTGGTTTTGTTTTTAATCTGATGCATTTCAAGTAAAGACAGCAGATCTTACTGGTTTGTCGATTTCTTCTAGGGCTGTGTCCTGTGGTTCCTATGCCAGCCAGTGCTTGCCTGCATTGCTGTCATTTTTAATGACTACCAAAGAGATAAGGTAATGTTTTTGATCTCTCTTTAGAATGTGTTAAAGCAGGAGATGCCTAGTTAGCCATTCAGAAGTTTCTTTCTTTCTTTCTTTCTTTCTTTCTTTCTTTATTTTTTGATTTTCGAGACAGAGTTTTTCCATAGCTTTTTTTTTTTTTTTTTTTTTTTTTTTGGTTCCTGTCCTGGAACTAGCTCTTTTAGACCAGGCTTTAAACTCAAAAGAAAATATTAAAACTGATGAGTACATAAGTAAGAAGTTAATAAACATTAAAAAATAACTTAAAAGTTAGTTCATAAGCAAAATGGTAGAAATCGTGTTTTTGTTGGTCTTGTTTGCTTTTAAACAGGATCAGAATATATAGCCCTGGGCCTCAGGCTGGAATTGGTCCTGCTGTTTCTGCTTTCTGGGTGTTGGGATTAAAAGCACAAGCTACCACACCCAGCCTAGATAGAAGTAGTTGTCATGGGTGTTAGCCTATTTCAGAATCGCGTTTTATAAATTAAATTAGGAGGATATGTAATGCATCTTTTTTAAAAAAGAGATGATTAAAATTGTTCACTGTGTACTGCCAACAGCCAAAATAGAAAATGTCATTGCTGTAACAGACTACAGAGTAGATTACCTGCCTGCCCTCATCAGCGTTCCAGCAGGAGCTCTGCCTAGTGTTTACAGATGTGAGTAGTGCGGCCTACTGCAGCAGAGCTGTGGCTGAGGCAGGAGGATGTTTACAGATGGAAGTAGCGCGGCCTACTGCAGCAGAGCTGTGGCTGAGGCAGGAGGATGTTTACAGATGTGAGTAGTGCGGCCTACTGCAGCAGAGCTGTGGCTGAGGCAGGAGGATGTTTACAGATGGAAGTAGCGCGGCCTACTGCAGCAGAGCTGTGGCTGAGGCAGGAGGATGTTTACAGATGTGAGTAGTGCGGCTTACTGCAGCAGAGCTGTGGCTGAGGCAGGAGGATGCCGTACTGCTGTTACTAAAATGGCCGAGTCCTGAGTTTTGTAATGTGTGCACCCTGGGGAGACAAGGGACTTCTCCATCTACTGTAGTAGTAAACTAAAGGTCAGTCCCAGGCCTGAAGGTGGCCTGCTTTCTGTGGGAGGTGCTTCATGAGATACACCCGTGGCAAAGGTGAAGGATGCAGAGGAGGACGCATGGTAAGTTAAATGTAACTTTTCTCTTCCTGCACACAGTGAAACATTCATGTTCCTTTTCTTTTTTTCAGGTTGTTACAATAGGTGTTATCCTTTGCCAGTCTGTCTCCATGGTTATTCTCTACAGACTGTTCCTGTCGCACAGTCTGTACTGGGAGGTTTCCTCACTCTCCTCAGTAACACTACCTCTGACCATTTCATCTGGACACAAAAGCCGTCCTCATTTCTGATACTTGATTCTTGTTAGAACAAGAAGTGACGTGGACAAGTGCAATAAGGCTCCAGATGCAGTGACGTCCCTTCATGCCTTTGCCATGAGAGACAGAACGGGATAGCAGAGCATGCTATTTACACAGCTGCATTCCAGCAGTGCCAGACTCAGAGGTAACACATGTTCTGTACTCAGACAATAAACTCTGGAGAGAGGATCTTGTTCCGAGGTGACTGCAGCACTTTTGCCCAGGAGGCCAGCTTGAAAGAGCGGACTTGAATGGGTGTGGTCGGGTGCTCACACTCAGGTCTGATGGTCTCAAACAGTCTTCACTCACACGATCACGCTTGTGCAGAGCCAACTACTCGAGGTATGACGTCAGAGTGAGACGCTGATTTTAAAACTACTTTTTATGGTTTAAAGAAAGTGCATTTCATATTGCAATTTAAAGGAATTGGAAGTGAAATTACTCCAGAAAATAAATAGAAAGTGTGTTAACAGTTAAATGAATCAGCTTCTGTTTATTCATGGGTAAAGTTATTCTGCAATTTTTGCTTGTGTTGTTGGCCCTAGTTCAGGCTTTTTCATGGTAGGAAAGGATTTTGGAAAATCTTAGATACGTTACATTGGCTGTACGAACAGAGGTTTTAAATCTGAGCACTTGGGTAAAGGAACAAGCAGTTTTTTTATTTAAAAAGAAAGAAGGAAAAAGTAGTATATTATATAGCACTAAAATTTTAATCCTGAGGTAATTCATTTCTCTTACATTAAATCCTCAATTATAATTAAGCTGTATACACAGATTAAATTAACAGAGGCATTTCACATAAATATTGGTTTCAGTAATCAACTACCCATGAATTCCTGCCCAAGGATACTTAATCAGGATTATATTTTCGGTGAATAATTGAAAAACAAAATGCTCACTGGATTTGTTATAATCCATGTTGGCACTGGATTGTAAGTAGTGCCATCTTGAATCCTTTGTAATAAAGCTGAGTGTGTGTGTGTGTGTGTGTGTGTGTTTTGTTGTCCCCAGATTGTCTGTAGTTTTCTAAAAAGTGCCCAACTAAAGAATTGCTGTGGTTGTCTGTCAGTCCTCTGCTGTGGTTGCCTGTCTGTCCTCTGCTGTGGTTGTCTGTCAGTCCTCTGCTGTGGTTGTCTGTCAGTCCTCTGCTGTGGTTGTCTGTCAGTCCTCTGCTGTGGTTGTCTGTCAGTCCTCTGCTGTGGTTGTCTGTCAGTCCTCTGCTGTGGTTGTCAGTCTTCTGCTGTGGTTGTCTGTCCTCTGCTGTGGTTGTCAGTCCTCTGCTGTGGTTGTCTGTCAGTCCTCTGCTGTGGTTGTCTGTCAGTCCTCTGCTGTGGTTGTCTGTCAGTCCTCTGCTGTGGTTGTCAGTCCTCTGCTGTGGTTGTCTGTCAGTCCTCTGCTGTGGTTGTCTGTCAGTCCTCTGCTGTGGTTGTCTGTCAGTCCTCTGCTGTGGTTGTCAGTCCTCTGCTGTGGTTGTCTGTCTGTCCTCTGCTGTGGTTGTCTGTCAGTCCTCTGCTGTGGTTGTCTGTCAGTCCTCTGCTGTGGTTGTCAGTCCTCTGCTGTGGTTGTCTGTCAGTCCTCTGCTGTGGTTGTCAGTCTTCTGCTGTGGTTGTCTGTCCTCTGCTGTGGTTGTCAGTCCTCTGCTGTGGTTGTCTGTCAGTCCTCTGCTGTGGTTGTCTGTCAGTCCTCTGCTGTGGTTGTCTGTCAGTCCTCTGCTGTGGTTGTCTGTCAGTCCTCTGCTGTGGTTGTCTGTCAGTCCTCTGCTGTGGTTGTCAGTCCTCTGCTGTGGTTGTCAGTCCTCTGCTGTGGTTGTCTGTCAGTCCTCTGCTGTGGTTGTCAGTCCTCTGCTGTGGTTGTCTGTCAGTCCTCTGCTGTGGTTGTCTGTCCTCTGCTGTGGTTGTCAGTCCTCTGCTGTGGTTGTCTGTCAGTCCTCTGCTGTGGTTGTCTGTCAGTCCTCTGCTGTGGTTGTCTGTCAGTCCTCTACTGTGGTTGTCAGTCCTCTGCTGTGGTTGTCAGTCCTCTGCTGTGGTTGTCAGTCCTCTGCTGTGGTTGTCAGTCCTCTGCTGTGGTTGTCAGTCCTCTGCTGTGGTTGTCTGTCCTCTGCTGTGGTTGTCAGTCCTCTGCTGTGGTTGTCTGTCAGTCCTCTGCTGTGGTTGTCTGTCAGTCCTCTGCTGTGGTTGTCTGTCAGTCCTCTACTGTGGTTGTCAGTCCTCTGCTGTGGTTGTCAGTCCTCTGCTGTGGTTGTCAGTCCTCTGCTGTGGTTGTCTGTCAGTCCTCTGCTGTGGTTGTCTGTCAGTCCTCTGCTGTGGTTGTCTGTCCTCTGCTGTGGTTGTCAGTCCTCTGCTGTGGTTGTCAGTCCTCTGCTGTGGTTGTCAGTCCTCTGCTGTGGTTGTCTGTCCTCTACTGTGGTTGTCAGTCCTCTGCTGTGGTTGTCAGTCCTCTGCTGTGGTTGTCTGTCAGTCCTCTGCTGTGGTTGTCTGTCTGTCCTCTGCTGTGGTTGTCTGTCAGTCCTCTGCTGTGGTTGTCTGTCAGTCCTCTGCTGTGGTTGTCTGTCTGTCCTCTGCTGTGGTTGTCTGTCAGTCCTCTGCTGTGGTTGTCAGTCTTCTGCTGTGGTTGTCTGTCCTCTGCTGTGGTTGTCTGTCAGTCCTCTGCTGTGGTTGTCTGTCAGTCCTCTGCTGTGGTTATCTGTCAGTCCTCTGCTGTGGTTGTCTGTCAGTCCTCTGCTGTGGTTGTCTGTCAGTCCTCTGCTGTGGTTGTCAGTCCTCTGCTGTGGTTGTCTGTCAGTCCTCTGCTGTGGTTGTCTGTCAGTCCTCTGCTGTGGTTGTCAGTCCTCTGCTGTGGTTGTCTGTCAGTCCTCTGCTGTGGTTGTCTGTCAGTCCTCTGCTGTGGTTGTCTGTCAGTCCTCTGCTGTGGTTGTCTGTCAGTCCTCTATGTGGTTGTCTGTCAGTCCTCTGCTGTGGTTGTCTGTCAGTCCTCTGCTGTGGTTGTCTGTCAGTCCTCTGCTGTGGTTGTCTGTCAGTCCTCTACTGTGGTTGTCAGTCCTCTGCTGTGGTTGTCAGTCCTCTGCTGTGGTTGTCTGTCAGTCCTCTGCTGTGGTTGTCAGTCCTCTGCTGTGGTTGTCTGTCAGTCCTCTGCTGTGGTTGTCTGTCAGTCCTCTGCTGTGGTTGTCTGTCAGTCCTCTGCTGTGGTTGTCAGTCCTCTGCTGTGGTTGTCAGTCCTCTGCTGTGGTTGTCAGTCCTCTGCTGTGGTTGTCTGTCCTCTGCTGTGGTTGTCTGTCAGTCCTCTGCTGTGGTTGTCTGTCAGTCCTCTGCTGTGGTTGTCAGTCCTCTGCTGTGGTTGTCTGTCAGTCCTCTGCTGTGGTTGTCTGTCAGTCCTCTGCTGTGGTTGTCAGTCCTCTGCTGTGGTTGTCTGTCAGTCCTCTGCTGTGGTTGTCTGTCAGTCCTCTATGTGGTTGTCTGTCAGTCCTCTGCTGTGGTTGTCTGTCAGTCCTCTGCTGTGGTTGTCTGTCAGTCCTCTGCTGTGGTTGTCTGTCAGTCCTCTACTGTGGTTGTCAGTCCTCTGCTGTGGTTGTCAGTCCTCTGCTGTGGTTGTCTGTCAGTCCTCTGCTGTGGTTGTCAGTCCTCTGCTGTGGTTGTCTGTCAGTCCTCTGCTGTGGTTGTCTGTCAGTCCTCTGCTGTGGTTGTCTGTCAGTCCTCTGCTGTGGTTGTCAGTCCTCTGCTGTGGTTGTCAGTCCTCTGCTGTGGTTGTCTGTCCTCTGCTGTGGTTGTCTGTCTGTCCTCTGCTGTGGTTGTCTGTCAGTCCTCTGCTGTGGTTGTCTGTCCTCTGCTGTGGTTGTCTGTCAGTCCTCTGCTGTGGTTGTCAGTCCTCTGCTGTGGTTGTCAGTCCTCTGCTGTGGTTGTCTGTCAGTCCTCTGCTGTGGTTGTCTGTCCTCTACTGTGGTTGTCAGTCCTCTGCTGTGGTTGTCAGTCCTCCGCTGTGGTTGTCAGTCCTCTGCTGTGGTTGTCAGTCCTCTGCTGTGGTTGTCAGTCCTCTGCTGTGGTTGTCTGTCAGTCCTCTGCTGTGGTTGTCTGTCCTCTGCTGTGGTTGTCTGTCAGTCCTCTGCTGTGGTTGTCCGTCCTCTCTCTAAAATAAGAATCCTGATTAGTAGTTACTGATTGACAGTTACTCGGTTGGTATTTGTCAAGTTAATTGACCTATTGTTCACCTCTGCCTATCTTTAAATATTTTTATCTGCTTACCATGTTTTAAAGCAGGAAATGGTGCAATAGTCTGGTCATTGAGCTTTTAATGAAAGACTCCAGGTAATGTAGCATAATTAAGAAGTATCTGTGTTTTTGTCTTTATTTTTCCCTTGCATATGGTGTCATTGAAAATGAAAATATTTTGCTTCATTTGAAAGGTAAAATATATTTGCAGCTAGCAAATCTTCAGAGTAGTAGAGTCCAGCCCGTGACTAGTGAGGCGTTCTCGCAGCACTCTGGCCTCCTGCAGCACGTGAGCTGCAGGGCAATACAGAAGTGTAAGGTTCTCAGAGCTGGGCCAGCAGGTTGACCGCACACAGGGCATGGGCCAACGTGCCTGCATTTGCAAAGCTTCTAATAGGGTTTTTGTTTGTTTTTAATATATCCAGTTGCTGATAATTTATATTTTTCTGTTAAGAGCTGTTACTAAGTCAAGAAAAATAGTTGTTAATGAATGTGTGGAACTATCCATTGCCTAACAGACTCAAAGACAAAAGTTTCTCATGACATAATGGTGCCTGTTTTTTTTCTTTCTTCCTTCTTTCTTTCACTCCTTTCTTTGTTTCTTCCTTTGTTTTTTTTTTTTTTTTGTTTTTGTTGTTCTCGTTGTTGTTTTGTTTTTCGAGATTGGGTTTCTCTGTGTAGCCCCGGCTGTCCTGGAACTTGCTCTGTATACCAGGCCGACCTCATACTCAGAGCTCTGCCTGCCTCTGCCTCCCAGTGCTGCCTGCGCCACCACCTCCCGGCTGGCTTTGTTTTCTTAACCACTCTCAATCATAGCAGGATGAACCATCCCTGCCCTACCTTGTTTTCTCCTGTCAGACAGACAATGCCTTTTAAGTTATTTTTTTTTTTAAATAATAGCCTTGGACACCCCCATCCTGTTAAGAAATACTATTTTCTTTCTTTGAAAAAATAGGAAATGTTCGATTTTATTGACATGTATAATAATGTAAACGCCGACTATCATCAGATGTTTTAACTTCAGTGTGAGTAAACCAGGACCCATTTAACTGAGTAGGAATAAATAAATGTTTCTTTGGAGCCCACCAGACCTTTTTATTTATTTACTTTTTTACTTTACTTTCATGATTTATTGAGCATGTTTATTAGGTTTTATGTTTTTAATTTGAATCTGTGTGTGCATGTGTGTCTGGGTACCTATGGAGGCCGGAAGAGCTCCCTCATCCCCTGAGTTGGAGTTACAGGGCCTCGAGCTGTGGGTGTCAGGATCCCAGTCCCCTGAGAGCAGCAAGCACTTGTAGCTGCTGAGCCATCTTTCCAGCCCCCAGTGTGTAGTTTTTCATTAGGTTGAGTGAATGTTTGTAGTTAGGCGTGGCTGGTGTTTTCACGATTGCCCTGCAATTGTGCTCAAATTGGAAATGAACTTCAGTAGCTATGAACACACAGACCACTTTCATGCCTGAACCAGTTTACAGCGGACAGGGAGAGTTCGTCCGGGGCTTGATCTCAAATGAAGGAAGCTATAGCTGACGAAAATATACACAAGTCCAAGGTCAATACTGGTGAGACTGGACCCTGTATGTGAGCAGAACATGAACCCTTCAGCATGTTTCCCTTGGGAGAATGCAGCTGTTTGTGACACATGCTTACACCGAGCTCTGTGGTCGCAAATCTCATAGGATTTAGGTTTTGATTTGAGATGATAGGATTGTTACAAACAGCCAAGCAGCTGCAGGCTTTATGAAAAGAGGTTTACCACCTTTAAACCCAGCTTGGATTCGTGGACTAAGACCAACCTGACGGGCTTTGCTGTGAAGTTTGCAAACCAGTGTGGGTGCCCACAGTTTGCATCCTGCGGTCATCTCTAAGTGTCCTCCTCCTTCCACATCTGGTCACTGTCCTCACAGCTCTGTGTCAATACACTGACATTTTGACCAGTGCAATAAGAAATGAGAAGGAACTAGAAAAGGATACAAATATGAAAGGAAAAAATAAAATTATTCTTTTTGGCAGATGATATTTAAAACACAAGAGACCTTAAAGATCACAAACACACACACACACACACACACACACACGTACATGTGTGCTCACACAGAGAGAGAGCCCTTGCTCTGTAGTTTCAGCAGCAAAGCAAGATAGAGATACCTTGAAATAAACTTAACCAATGAATTCAAAGACCTTTATAATGAAACTTAAAACTCAGGAAAGGAAACAAAGACATTTGGGGATAGACCTCCCAGAGACCCATGGCTTAGAAGAATTAATAATATGAAAACAAATATTCCCGGTTTTATCCCAAGCTTTTCCAGACCCAGGAATATTTGTTTTCATATTATTAATTCTTCTAAGCCTCACTAGACCTGGATGGAGGTGGGGGTTCCTTGGACTTCCCACAGGACAGGGAACCCTGATTGCTCTTCGGGCTGAGGGGGGGGGACTTAATTGGGGGAGGGGGAGGGAAATGGAGGCGGTGGCGGGAAAGAGACAGAAATCTTTAATAAATAAATAAATAAAAAAACAGAAAACAAATATTCCCAGAACAACATTCTGATAAAAGCATAAAATCAGCATATTCAGTTCAATTCTTATCAGAATTCCAATGCCTTTCTTTGTGCATTTTTTTTTAATCTAAAAAATCTCATGGGAGTTTAAAAGACCCAGATAACCCCAGAAATCCTGAGCAAAGAGTAATACTGGATCACCAAGTCCAATTTTAAGTTATACTGCCAAGTCATAGTAGCAAGAACAGCATGCTACTAACAGAGCAGAAGTATTAGCCTAAATATAAGCCCACACAGCTACACCTTTTATGAGATGCAAAAAATATACACATTAAAGAAAAGATATTGTCTTCAACAAGTGGTGGTGGAAAACTAGATATCCACACATGAAGTGATATAACTGGATCACTGTATCATACCCTGTACCAAAAACCAAACAAAAACCAAAACCATCACTGACAGGATTGAAGCCCTTACTGGTAACCTAAGCTGAAGCTCCTGGAGGCGAAGGAAGGAAGAACACTTCTCAGTAGGATTCCAGTCACTCAGGAGACAACGCCGATAACCGACAGATGATGCTGTGGTGTTTGGTGTAAACCTCCAGATACCCAAAGGAAATGGCATTACTAGGAAGTGTGGCTTTGCTGGAGGAAGTGTCACTGTGGAGGCCAGCTTTGGGATCTCACATATACCCAAGCCACGCTCAGGGATTCAGTTCACTTCCTGCTGCCTGCCTGTCAGGGTGTAGGATTCAGCTCCAGCACCATGTCTGCTTGTCTGCCACCATGTTTCCCTCCATGATGGTATTGGTTAAAATCCTGAAACTGTAAGCCACCCCAGTTAATTTTTTTCCTTTATAAGAATTTCCATGTTCATGGTGTCTCTTCACAGCAATAGAAAGCGTGTCTAAGACACATACTTCATAAACACTAAGCTGCTGCACAGCAGAAGGAAATTGTTAGTTGAGTGAAGAGACACCCTACACCCTACAGAGTGGGAGAAAGCTTCGCCAGTTGTACATCTGGTTGATTAAAATCCAGTGTATATAAAGAACTCATATTAAACAAAAAAAATCATAAAACGGAGTAAAGAGCTGTTGAGTTCTCAAAAGAAGAAATATAAATTGCCAATAAATATTTTTTAAAGTGCTCAATACTCTTAGTCACTAGAAATAAAACCGTTAAAATATTTTGAGATTTCATCTTCCTTTTGTCAGAATGGCGGTCACTAAGGAAACAGCAGGCTACAGAGATGGCTCACAGCTGCCTGTAACTTCATCCCCAGGAAGACTCAGTGCTTCTCGTCTCCTTGGGCCCCTGCACATACTCACACACATACACATCATTTTAAATCTTAAAGTAAGAAAAGTACTGGTGAGGATGTAGACCAAAGACAACTCCTATGCCTCAATATGGGAATGTAAATTATTCTACCACCATGTGAATTCACATGTAGGCCCCCCAAAAAGCTATAAGTAGATCTACCATGTGACTGGTGTGCACCTGAGTGACTTGAAATGAGCACATCACAGATATCGTTGAGCATCCACTTTACTTGAGCAGCAATGCTTCCAACAGCTAAGTTACGGAGCTGAATTACATGCTGAATAACAGGAATGGGTAAACAGGTCATATATACAACATAACCCTCGTCCATAAACAGAGTGAACTTATGTCACATACTAGAAAATGGGTAAAACTGGAGATAGTTATAGTTCACTACTGAGTCCAAAACCTGGTTCTTTAAAATGAGTGATAAACTTTACAAACCTATATCAAGATTGTCAGAGGGGAAATAAAAGGGAAAATACAAAACACCGGTAATAAGAATAAAAGCTACGACACTGCAGAAGAGAGGAAAACTGAAGAGCAAAGGAAACATATAACTGAGATAAATCTTGAAACAGCTGGTGTGCTGTAAACTATGTGCGTAACATGTGGGCCTGTTTGTTGGGGTTTCTGGCCTGCCCAGTTCCCACAGCTGGTAAATCCCAAAAGAAAATTATACAGAGGTCTCCATAAGTTATAAACCGATTGGCCCATTAGCTCAGGCTTCTTATTAACTCATAACTTACATTAGCCCATTATTCTTGTCTATGTTAGCCACATGGCTTGGTACCTTTTTGGGCAGGGCAATCACATCTTCCTTCTTTGATGTCTGGACAGGACTAGGGAAAGAGCTTCCTTCTTTCCAGAATTCTCCTGTTCTCATTGCCCCGCCTCCATTTCCTGTCTGGTTGTCCCACCTATACTTCCTGCCTGGTTACTGGCCAGTCAGTGTTTATTTAAAACATAATTGACAGAATACATAATTGTCCCGCACCATATATGTCAAGCAATATTGGTCCAAAGTGCTTGTCATGCAGGGCTGCCAACCTGAGTTCCGTCTTCAGAGCTCACGAAAAGATGGATGTAGTCATTCACATCTGTAATTCCAGGACTCCTAAAGCAAATGGGAGGCAGAGACAATTGCCTGGGAGTTCGGTCCCAGCCAGCCTGGAGTACAGCATCAGCAGGCACAACGGAGACCCTGTCTCAACAATGTGGAAGGAGAGAACAGCTCTCCGTTCACCTCCACAGGTGTGCCCACACTGACGCATCAGTAATTAATTGAAAAAGGGAATGTGAAGGGCTTGTGGGCTTGCCTGTTTTACCAATGGAAAGGTTGCTAGATGTTTGATCTCCAGCGCAGAAGTGTTGAGTGAGGCCTAATGAGATGATTAGCAGAAGCTACCTAAATGGACATCAATCCATTTATGTGATCTCTAGAGATCGGTTGATGATAAAAGTTAATCCATCCATTCTGTTTTTTTGTTTTGTGTCTGTGTGATCATTTGTCCTCCCAAGCCCTGCCATGCTTTTATGCAACACAAAGACCCCTGCTAGATGTCATCACCAAACACTTGACTTTCTAGACTCTAGAACCACAAGGTAAACTTTTTTCCTCATAAATTTTACAAGTTAGATTAGAGTACTCTTTTATAATAGAAAAGGACAAAGTCTCTATCTATGAATGTAAACACTAATACCAAGTAGGTTTGCATTAGTGAGGACTTACCGGGTTCATGATGAATTGCCTTTTCTAACATTGCACATGACCAAGACGCACTGAAGAGTGAATAAATACCTCAAGAAGTTCTATTACTACTTAAGAAAATGAATCCTGATTAAAATACTAATGAAATAGGAATCTGGCCTAAATGATTTTACTATAAATTGTATCAAGTATCTAAGAAGAAATAGCAATTCTAAGTAATATGTTTATCTATGTTTTGGTTTTATTGCTGTGAATAGACACCATGACAACTCTTATAAAAGAAAACATTTAATTAGAGCTAGCTTACAGTTTCAAAGGTTTAGGTCATTATTGTCATGGTAGGAAGCATGGAATGTGGAGGCAAACATGATGCTGGAGAAGGAACTGAGAATTCTACATCTTGGTCTACCAAGCAGGAGAGACTGTGTGCCACACGGGGCATAGGTTGAGCATATCAGACCTTAAGCCCCACCACCACAGTGGTACACTTCTTCCAACAAGGCCACACCTCCAATAGTGACACTCCCTATGGACCAAGCATTCAAACACATGAGTCGATGGGGACCATTGCTATTCAAACCACCGAGCCTCATAGCTTGTAACCATAACATAATGCAGAAAATGAATTCAGTCTAACCTCAAAAGTACCCATAATCTGTAACAGCCTCAAACTTGTTTAAAAGTTCAGAATCTCTTCTGAGATTCATGCAGTGTCTTAACTGTAATCCCCTATGAAATCAATTAAAAAAAAAAACAGATGATGGGGGCTGAAGAGATGGCTCAGAGGTTAAGAGCATTGCCTGCTCTTCCAGAGGTCCTGAGTTCAATTCCCAGCAACCACATGGTGGCTCACAACCATCTGTAATGAGATCTGGTGCCCTCTTCTGGCCTGTAGACATACACACAGACAGAATATTGTATACATAATAAATAAATATTTTTTTTAAAAACAGATCATATACTTCCAACATATAATGGCACAGGATATACATCATCATTCCAAAAGAGAGGAAATACTGGACCAAAGCAAGACCAAAACCAGCTGGAAAACCTCCAAACTCTTCATCTCCATGTCTTATGTCAACGTGCTCTTCAGATCTCCAACTCCTCTCAGGTTTGCTAATTGCAACACACTTCTTTCACTTGGGTGGTTCCACTCCCTGTTAGCAGCTCTCCTCAACAAATATCCTATGGCTCTGGCATCTCCAACATCTTGCGTTTGCCAAGGCAATCCAGGTTTCACGTTGACAGCTTCAAGCAACAGCCTCTATAGGGACATTCAGGGACCCCTGGCACATACCTACCTGGTTTCAGTTGCTTTCCTTAGTCACAAGGGAGATTCCATAACCCCTTTCTTCTGTCCTAAAAGCCAGAACAATGTGGCTGAAGCTGCCAAGTTCTGCTGCATACTGGGGCTGGACTATGGTTCCTCGTTCAATTACATCTTCACCAGCTTTCTGTTTTCAGTAGCTTCCTTCACTACTTTCGCTTGGCTGTCTTGGAACTTGCTCTGTAGACCAGGCTGGCCTTAAATTTAGAGATCCACTTGCCTCTATCTCCAGAGTGCTAGGATTAAAGGTGTGTGCCACCACACCTGACTCGAAATTGTTCTTTCATTCCTTTTCCTAAATTGGAAGCTTAGCTGAATGGGATCTTGCCCTGAGGTTACTGCTCCCTTTATTCCATTTCTTAATCTGTTTATCTCCTTGAACACAGAACTTAGTTCCATTCCACTTCCTGGTGCCCCTTTTCTTCTCAAATTGTTCTACATCTTTTATTTTTTTCTTGCTCAGCTTGCTCCCTTTCATTTTAAAACTTTGTAAGAGTGAATACTAATAATCACATGACAGTGTCTATACTAGGCTACTTTGGGAATTCATCTGTCAACAGAATTAATCCAATTCATTTTAGCCTAGGGCAGGCTCTACAAGAAAAGGCAAAAAGTATCCACATTCTTCACCAAACTATCACAAGAACAATTTTTGGGGAACATACTAAAATTTTTTTCCTCTGAAACTTCTTTGTTTTTACATTAAATATAAACTAATTGGCCTAGTAGCTCAGGCTTCTTATTAACTCTTTTTTTTATTTAAATTTATTTATTTATTAAGGATTTCTGCCTCGTCCCTGCAACCGCTTCCCATTTCCCTCCCCCTCCCCCGATCAAGTCCCCCTCCCTCGTCTGCTCGAAGAGCAATCAGAGTTCCCTGACCTGTGGGAAGCCCAAGGACTGCCCACCTCTATCCAGGTCTCGTAAGGTGAGCATCCAAACTGCCTAGGCTCCCACAAAGCCAGTACGTGCAGTAGGATCAAAAACCCACTGCAATTGTTCTTGAATTCTCAGTATTCCTCATTGTCCGCTATGTTCAGCTAGTCCGGATTTATCCCATGCTTTTTCAGCCCTAGGCCAGCTGGCCTTGGTGAGATCCCAATAGAACATCCCCATTGTCTTAGTGTGTGGGTGCACCCCTCGTGGTCCTGAGTTCCTTGCTCGTGCTCCGTCTCCTTCTGCTCCTGCTTTGGACCTTGAGATTTCTGTCCGGTGCTCCCATGTGGGTCTCTGTCTCTGTCTCCTTTCATCGCCTGATGAAGGTTAGTATTCATGAGGATGCCTATGTGTTTGTCTTTGGATTCACCTTCTTATTTAGCTTCTCTTATAACTTATATTAGCCCATAATTCTTGTCTATGTTAGCCATGTGGCTTGGTACCTTTTTCAGCAAGGCAGTCACATCTTGCTTCCTCTGCAGCTGGGTCACGACTCTCCTCTGAAACTTCTTAAGCCAATCCCCCACACTTCAAATCACCCTTAGCACTACTGTCTTCCATCTACCTGCGAGTATGGCCCGTTAAGCAATGCTTCCTAATCTAATGTTTAGTTTTTTTGTTTTTTTTTTTTTTTTTGTTTTTTGTTTTTGGTTTTTTCGAGACAAGGTTTCTCTGTGGTTTTGGAGCCTATCCTGGAATCTTCCTAATCTAAAGTCCCAAAGTCTGATGGAGGAAGGTCATTGGCTAATAAAGGAACTGCCTTGGCCCATTTTATTGGTTAGAAGATAGGTGGGAGGAGTAAACAGAACAGAACGCTGGGAGGAAGAGGAAGTGAGCTCAGACTCGACAGCTCTCCTCTCGGGAGCAGACGCTTCAGAGAGACGCCACACAACCAGCTCCCAGGCAGACGCATGCCATGAAGCTCTGACCCAGGATGGACATAGGCTAGAATCTTCCCGGTAAGCGCACCTAGGGGCGCTACACAGATGATTAGAAATGGGCTAAATTAATATGTGAGAATTAGCCTAGAAGAGGCTAGATAGAAATGGGCCAAGCAGTGATTAAAAGAATACAGTTTCCGTGTAATTATTTTGGGTAAAGCTAGCCATGGGGGCGGCCAGGTGCCGGGGACGCAGCCCCACCGCCCTTAATACTACAAAAGTCCACATTCCTCCAAACAAAAGCATGGTCAGGCTGATCATAGCAATACCACACTCCTGGTACCAACTTCTGTCTTAGTTTGAGCCTCATTGCTGTAAAGAAACACCATGGCCACTGCAACCTTTTCTCTCTCTCTCTCTCTCTCTCTCTCTCTCTCTTCCTTCCTTTCTTTCTTTCTTTGCCTTGAAGTTCTTGCTATAGTTTCTTGGTTAGAGTAACACCAAGATATTTTATATTGTTTGTGGATATTGTGAAGGATTTTATATCTCTATTTTCCCTAATTTCTTTCTCAGCCCATTTATTGTTTGTATATAGAAGGGGTACGGATTTTTTAAGTTAATTTTGTATCCAGCTACTTTGCTGAAAGATAGTTTATCAGCCGTAGAATTTTAGGGTTGCTTCTGTATACTCTCATATCAACTACAAATAAGGATGCTTTGACTTCTTCCTTTCCAATTTGTATACTCTTACCTTCTTTAGTTGCCTTACTGCTCTCACTTAAACTTTAAATATTATATTGAGTAGATAGGGAGAGAGTGGACAGTAGATAGGGGGGGGGGAGAGAGAGAGAGAGAGAGAGAGAGAGAGAGAGAGAGAGAGACAGTGTTATGTACCTGATTTTCACAGAATTGCTTTAAGATTCTCTCCATTTAATTTGATATTGGGTATTGGCTTGCTGTATATTGCCTTTGTTATGTTTAGGTATGTTCCTTGTATCTTAATCTCTCCACGACTTTTATCATGAAGGGGTGTTGGATTTCGTCAAAGTTTCTTTCAGCACCTAATGACATATGATCATGTGGGTCTTTTTCTTTCAGGTTGTTTTTACAGTGGGTTACACTGACAGATTTTCATATGTTGAACCATCCCTGCATCTCTGGGATGAAGCCAAATTGGTCATGGTGGATGATTTTTCTGATATGTTGTTAGATACAGTTTGAAAATATTTTATTATTTTGCATCTATGTTCATGAAGAAAATTGGTCTGTTATTTTCTTTTTTTGTTGAGTCTTTGTGTGGTTTGGGTATCAGGGTAACTGTGGCCCCATAAAATGAATTTGGCAATATTATTCCTACTGTTTCTATTTTGAGAAATAGTTTGAGAAATATTGGTATTAGCTCTTCTTTGAAGGTCTGGTTGAATTCCATGCTAAAACCTTATGGCACTGAACTTTTTTTTTTTTTGAGACTTTTAATAACTGCTTCTCTTTCCTTAAGGGTTATAGGTCTATTTAAATTGTTTATTTGATCTTGATTCAACTTTGGTAAGTGGTATTTATTGAGAAAATTGTTCATTTCTTGTACATTTTCCAGTTTTGTGGCATACAGGTTTTTGAAGTATGACCAGTAATTATTTGGATTTTCTTGGTGCCTGTTGTTATATCCCCCTTTTCATTTCTGATTTTGTTAATTTGGATATTCTCTCTCTGCCTTTTAGTTAGTTTGGATAGGGGTTTGTCTATCTTCTTGATTTCCTCAAAGAACCTACTCTTTGTTTCATTGATTCCTTGTATTCTCTTTGCTTCTATTTTATTGGTTTCAGCCCTCAGTTTGGTTAGTCCCTACTTTCTACTCCTTTTAGGTATGTCTTTTTGTTCTAGAGCTTTTAGGTGTGCTGTTAGGTCGCTAGCATGAGACCTCTCTAATTTCTTTATGAAGACAACGTTTTGAACTTTCCTTTTAGCACTGCTTTCATTGTGTCCCATAAGTTTGGGTGAGTTGTACATACATTTTCACTGAATTTTAGGAAGTCTTTAATTTCTTGATTTATTTCTTTGTTGTCTGCCAAGGGCCAACCCTGCTAGATGACAGGTTCCAGTGAGGAGGTAGGGAGTAGGCAAGGGGCGAAGTGAGTCAGGCCACAGTGGTGACAGGAAGCAAGCAGTAAGAGTTCTTTATTCATGCAGAGTTCACTCCTCAGGGATAGAGTCTTATTGTTCCAAGGTATAGATCATATCAGTCTTGTTTCCAGACATGTGTTTAGCCTTTTCTCTTGCACATCTGGGATCATGAGTGTAGCCGTCCTTGCTAAAACATGACAGAACACAGTTATCTTTGACAACCATGTCTCTCGACTTTAGTCATGATTGATAAACAGAGTTATCATTTATAATTATTTTTACTTATCAAACCCATAGCCCAGTTTTTAAGAATCTAGAGGCATATAACAGCCTGTTCTCAGGCTGTAGCTCTTGTGGCTTCAAGGATGCTAAACAGAAAGAAAATCTCCAAGCCATCCTGGGCAAAATGCCATGTCCTGAGCAGTGTATTATTAACTCTTAATGGTCACAGTGCCCAAGAAAAATCCCCATGGCAATGCTGCTGGAGTTATTATTCAAATTCTGGCATAACACAATGTTCACATTTTACATCTTTATAGAATTTATTCATATGTCTGATCCTGGCATTCTTTTGTTCCTTGGTCATAAGACACCACATTGGCTTTGCATGAACTAGCTTTTCTAAAAAAGGGAGGTCCTGACACCTCATTTTTTATCATCTTTCCATGCCATTCTTTGTCCATCAATATCAGTTCCTGTGTAGGGCAGAGGTAACTTCAGCTAGTCTAGCTTTGTTGCTGACTATGCCGCATAATTGCCTGAGTGTATAGTGGAAAAGACTTGAAGTCTGATCTATGGCCAGCTCCTCTAGCCCACTAAATCTTACTGACCTTGCTAAGTGTACTTTGATTTGATTATCTTGTTTCTGAGTAAATACAGAGGCAGATGTTTTAAAGAATATCTCAAAGCCTCATAAACAGACCTCTGTCTTCGTTATGTGTGTCACAACCTCCAAGACATGTGATAATTGTCTTTCTGTGTCTGGGTTACCTCACTCAAAATAATGTTTTCTAGCTCCATCCATTTTCCTGCAAAATTCAAGATGTCGTTATTTTTTTCTGCTCTGTAGTACTCCATTGTGTAAATATACCACATTTTCCTTATCCATTCTTCCGTCGAGGGGCATTTAGATTGTTTCCAGGTTCTGGCTATGACAAACAAAGCTGCTATGAACATAGTTGAGCACATGTTTTTGTGGCACGATTATGCATCTTTAGATATATACCCAAAAGTGGTATTACTGGGTCTTGAGGAAGGTTGTTTCCTAATTTTCTGAGAAATCCAAAGGGGTTGTACCAGCTTGCATTCCCACCAGCAATGCAGAAGTGTTCTCTTTTCCCCACAACTTCTCCAGCATAAGTTGTCATTAGTGTTTTTGATCTTGGCCATTCTTACAGGTGTAAGATGGAATCTCAGAGTTGTTTTGATTTGCATGTCATGAAATACCTTGTTTTCATCATCTGTGGTGAGTGAAATTTTGCTGGTGTAGTGGTCTGGGCTGGGATCTGTGGTCTATGGTGCTCTTCTGCTTTTCAGAGTCTCCATTGAAAAGCAGCGTGTAGTTCTGATTGGTCTGCCTTTAGATGTTACTTGGCCTTTTACCTTTGCAACTTTTAATATTCTTTCTTTGTTCTGTATGTTTGTGTTTTGATTATTATGTGTATGAGGACTTTTATTCTGGCCCAATGTATTCGGTGTTTTGTAAGCTTCCTTCATAGGCATGCCATTCTTTAGGTTGGGAAAGTTTTCTTCTATGATTTTGTTGAATGTTTTTCTGTGTCTTTGAGCTGGGATTCTTCTTCTTATTCTATTCCTGTTATCTTAGGTTTGGTCTTTTTGTAGTATTCCTGATTTCCTAGATGTTTTGTTTTAGTAATGTTTTAGATTTAGAATTTTCTTTGACAGATGAATCTATTTCCTCTATCATATCTTCAGTACCTGAGATTCTTTCTTCCATCTTTTGTATTCTGTTGGTGATGGTATTCTCTAGTTCCTGTTCACTTACCCAGATTTTCCATTTCCAGAATTTCCACAGTTTGTGCTTTCTTTATTGTTTCTATTTCCATTTTCAGATCTTGAATAGCCAATTTCCTTCACTGTTTGTTTTCTTTATGGTTTTCTACACTTTCTTTAAGGGATTTATTGATTTTCTCTAATTTTTTTGTTTGTCTTATCCTCAGTGTTTTAAGGGAGTTTTTCATTTCTTCTTTAAGGACCTCTATTATTTTCACAAAGTTGGTTTTAAGGTCCTTTTCTGGTACTTCAGCTGCGTTTGAATGCTCAGGCCTTGCTGTCATTGGATAGTTGGGCTCTAGTGGTGCCATATGGCCCTTTCTGTGGTTGACTGTGTTCTTTTAAAATTATTTATTTATTTATTTACTTATTATGTATACAATATTCTGTCTGTATGTATTCCTGCAGGCCAGAAGAGGGCGCCAGACCTCATTACAGATGGTTGTGAGCCACCATGTGGTTGCTGGGAAGTGAACTCAGGACCTTTGGAAGAGCAGGCAATGCTCTTAACCTCTGAGCCATCTCTCCAGCCCCTTGACTGTGTTCTTACATTGACGTTCAGGCATCTGGGTTTGGGATGATTATAGATGTAGGTGTTGATTCCTGAGTTTGTCTTTGTTGGATGAGTGTTTTGTTCCTTGGTTTCTGTTTTTTTTTTTTTTTCCTCTGATCTTCTGGCCTAAGTGGCAAGTGGTTCTTGTAATTAGCAAGTCTTCAGGTCTAGGAAGGTATCTCTTCTGGGGTTTTTGCAGCCTGCAAGACCTCTAGAGTTTTGGATGCCAACTCTGCCTCTGTGGTTCCAAGTACCTGTTGCATAAATAATAAAAACCCAGAGACAGATGTTGGGGTTCAAGCTTAAAGATCAGAGAAGCCCTACTAGTTCAGCTTCACTCTGAATGCCAGGGTGGTGGGTTTGTGCCCCACACTGAATGCCAGATTTAGTACAAATAATAAAAACACAGAGACAGTTTGGAGTTCAAGTGGAAAGATTAGAGAAGCAAAGCAGCCGACCACTAGAAAGCTTTCACCTTTTCAAACTGAAAAGAGTGAGTTACTGTCTCATCTTGCCTTATATTCCCCTCTAGTGCTGGTATTAAAGGTGTGCACCACCACTGCCCCGCCTCAATGGCTAACTAGTGTAGCTGCTGGGATTAAAGCTGTGTGCCAACACTGCCTGGCCTGTATGGCTGACTGGTGTGGCTAGCTTTGCACTCTGATCTTCTGATGGTCAAGCAAGCTTTATTTGTTAGGTGATAAACAAAATATCACCACAAGTACCTGTGTGACTCTCGGGGTCTGAGTGCTTGCTTGGTCTCTGGGGTAAGGCCGGGCCTCGAGTAAAGCAGAAGTTTTCTGCCAGAGTTGTGGGCTGGGCTGTGATGCTCAGGGGAGGGTGTAAAATTGGAGGCTGCTAGGCCAGCTTTAGGGAGTGTGAGCTGTCAGCGGGCAGCTTCTTACCTTAGGTCCTTAGAGCCGATCTGGCCTCAGGTAAAGCAGAAGTCATCTGTCAACGTCGTGGACTGGAATATGGAGTGGGGGTTAGGTTGGGGGGGCAGGTGCAGTCAGGGGCTGTTGTACGGGCTTTGAGGAGTGTTAACAGGTGGCGGGTGGAGTCTTACCTTGGGTCCCCGGAACCAGCCTGGCCTCTGGTAAAGCAGTGGATTTGTGGACCAGAATGTGAAGGCAGGGGAGGAGGTGTGATTGAAGTTGTTTTGCAGACTTTAAGGAGTATTAGCAGGCAGAACCAAGGCAACTCTTATAAAGGAAAACTTAATGGAGGCTGGTATACAGTTTCAGATGTTTAGTCATTATTGTTACAGTAGAAAGCATGACAGTGTGCAGGCAGACAGGGTGCTGGAGAAGGAACTGAGAGTTCTACATTTCTGATCCACAGCCAGCAGAAGGAGACTGTGTACCACACTGGGCATAGCTTGAGCATATCAGACCTCAAAAGCCCACCACTAACAAGGCTACACTGCCCAATAGTGCCACTCTCTATGAGCCAAACATTCAATCAAACTCATGAGTCTTTGGGGGCCATTCCTAGTCAAACCATTGCAATATTCCAGAAAAATAGAAGAGACAGATAAGGTGCAGAGATAAATGTTCTTTCAATGTACCTGGTCAGAGTCATTGGACACACAGGCCATGTGGAAGTGTGCCTCTGCCCAGTCTCACCTTAGACCAAAAGACAAACGGTCGGCACCTAAATGTAGAACACAAGACTTTCAGAGCATATAAATGAGATCTTTATGTTTTGTCCTCAAACACCAAATGTGCAATCTAAAAAAAAAAAAAAAAAAAGAACTGATGATTAGCTTTGTAAAAATTAAAATCTTATGATGTGCAGAAGACAGCACTGATAGAATGATTAGAAAGCCGTAATCCAGGAGTCAGCATTGTAAGCCATACAAAGACTCTGCAAGGAGAGTTTCATAAAGGTCTCCTAAACCCTAGAGCGAGAAGTCAGCCCCGTTTAAAAATGAGCCAAAAGCTTGAGCAAGCATTTCACCAAAGAGAATAGAAGACGGCAAATCAGCACATGCAAAGATATTCGCATAATTAGCTGTTAGGGAAATGCAAATTAAAACCGTGGTGAAATACCCCTGCACATCTTAGAGTGACCTAGATGAGAACACTGAGATTACCAGGACCTGGAAAGGGTATGGAGCAACCGGGATTCTCCCAAAGCTCGGACAGCAATGGAAGATGGTGCAATCCTTTGGAGAACAGTGTTGGAGTTTCTTGCAAAGTCAAATGACCACGTGACTGAGCAGTATGATTAGTGGGCACCAATTCGGACAAAGGAAAGTTTCCATTCACACCCAAAACAGTGCATAGTACTTAAAACAGTCTGCCCATACTCAACATTCTAGAACAAGACAGATATCCCTTACTGATAAAGCCTACTGTATCCAGGCCAAGGAATACTACTTGTCAAGAAACATCAACAGGTCTCAAAGGCCTCTGCTGCTTTCAAGAAAGTGATTGTTAAACTCTGTGCTGTGGGGTCCCATGTAAGTGGCATTCCCACTAACACAGCCATAGGGTGGAGGGGTCAAACTCTGTGCTGTGGGGTCCCGTGTAAGTGACATTCCCACCAACACAGCTGTAGGTTGGAGGGAAGGTGGTGGCTGCCAGCACAGAGAAGTGGGTTAACTGATGGAGGAAGGTCATTGGTTAAAAAAATAAAGAAACTGCTTGGCTGGCCCTCATAGGTTAGAACACAGGTGGGTGGAGAAAACAGAACAGAATGCTGGGAGGAAGAAGAAGTGAGCTCAGACTCGACAGCTCTCCTCTCGGGAGCAGACGCCTCAGAGAGACACCATGCTCCTCTCTCCCGGGTAGACGTGATAGCTCTGCTCTCTGAGACACGCGCCATGAATGACCCAGGATGGATGTAGGCTAGAATCTTCCGGTAAGCTCACCTAGCGGTGCTATGAAGATGATTAGAAATGGGCTAAATTAATATGTGAGAATTAGCCTAGAAGAGGCTAGATAGAAATGGGCCAGGCAGTGTTTAAATGAATACAGTTTGTGTGTTGTTATTTCGGGGCATAAGCTAAGCTAGCCATGTAGGTGGCCGGGGTGCTGGGGACGCAGCCCCACCACTCTTATTACTACAGGTTAACCATGACTGGAAAGGAATAACAGCGATGTACTTCTGGGTGCTGATGGGTGGGCTCTGTATTCCCATTGTAACCAGTATGTATTTATGTAACAGTTTTCTACTACAAAATTTATCTTAAAATTTAATTTTGAGATAAAGTAATATTAAATGCTGTCATCTCCCAACATCCAAGAATATAGTGATAGACTTATATCTTTTGTTCTATGTGTGTGACTGTTTTTGTTTCTTTTCTGTTGCCCTGATAAACATTTCCAAGGCGACGGAGAGGATTATTTTGGGTTATAGTTCCAGCAGGAGGAGTCTGTTGTGGCAGGATGGCAGGCGCAACACTGAGCAGCAGGCATGGGGGCAGGATCGGGAAGCCAAGAGCTCACGCCTCAGCCATAGCCGCCAAGCAGAGAGCACACTGGAAGCAGGCAAGGCTTTCAGCTCCAACCTTGCCAGCAGTGCCATAATTCCCCAGGAAGGCCGCACTGCCCACACCTCCCCAAACAGTGCCATCAGCTGGGCCAGTTGTTCACACAGACACACAGGAATAAAATGTTTAAAGTTAAGTTTTTGCCTACTGTATCGCTTAATATTTTGGATTTATTGACACTAAATGCCTCAGCGTATGGCTGTTTAGGAATAAAAGAAGCTGAAATCCTTCATAATTAAGATGTTAAGATACACTAGAAGGAGCATGGACCTCGTCGCAGGCCGACCTGGTTTCAAAACCCAGTTCTGCTAGTTTTTCCTCGACTTTCCTCGGTAATCTCTCCGCCACTGAGGAAGGGTCTCACGGAACAGAGAGAAGCACCGTCAGATCCGAGAGGTGAGTCCTAATGTCACTAAGTCCCAGGATCATCGTGGCAAGTGTGGACAGAGTTGTGACTACCTGGCTCCGTGCTCCTATGTATAGGCCTAAAGGGTGTGCGGAATTCTTGGTGAACCCAAGGTTATTACTAATCTACCATTCATGGAGATGATATTTAAATGGCCCGAGATGAAATGTTTGTTTTAAATGATCATACATATGTGATTAAGACAGAAAGTAGGTGTGACTGGACGGTGTTCAAGATTCTGTCTAACTCACACACGACTGAATTCCAACTAACGCCCACACAAAACAAGCTTTTACATCTCGAGCCTAGCCTGTGAGCTCCATAGATCTTTTAAGAGATTAGCTTTTAAGACTTACTCAGAAGCCAGCCTTTGTAAAATGTCCCCCTCAGGGGCAGGGAGAGGGAATAAAGCTTTTAGTCTTCTAAACCTGGAAAATATCTTCTTTGTGGGTACAGCACACATTGATGTCGTTCACGTTCTCAATCTAGTCTCTGCACTGTGATCAACTTTATTCTGAATAGACTCCAGGTTTCGTGGCTATGATAAAATATGTGACATTCAATGGTTGTGAAAATTTACTCTTTTCAAGTTTACAAGCCCTTCCTACAGGTGCAAATTCTGTCCTTGACTGTTGCTCAGAAGTGTGGATTATACAATGGAATCATGAAATTAACCTGGAAATTGCAATGCACAGCATTCGAGGGCAAAAGAATTCTAGTTTTAAGTGTACAGCAAATATGGGTGCTCATGACCTCTGTTTGGATTTTGTTACTTTCTAAATATGAATTCTCTTCACCAAGGCGGCCTTCCTCTACCTGCGTTTCAGCCTTCTGAAGCCAACTCTCAGATTCCTCCATTTTCCAGTGAGCCTCCCCGCTTCCCTCCCGGGGCTCCACCAGCGGCTCAAGCTTTCCCTGAGTTCCAACAGCTGCAACGTGTCTAAACTGCATTGTCTTGACAGCGTTGGCTCTAGGAAGAATGAGAAAGGAGCCAAATGATGAAAACAAAACATTTCACAGGGTTCCTATGGATACGCCCTGCCACCAGGAAGCTCGCGCTGAATGGGGTTGAGTCACTCGCTGCTGACGGCCTCTCCTGCTGGCCACCTTCTTTGAGTGTCTCAGAAGGATCACTGAATCTGTTGCCTGCAATCACACCACTAAAGGTGTGCCTTTTTGCCTATAAGATCCATTCCTAAGTAGGTTATAGTGTTTGAAGTGATTTATTACAATCTGTAGAGATAAAATATGAATATGGAACAAGGGTTGTGCAAACCAAAGTGAGAAATGGTTTGCTTTCTGTAGGGGAGTAATCAAGAAATAATGAGTGCATTCCAATCAGGGTGCAGCCTGGGAGCAGATGGAAAAGAATTCCTTTATTGCAGGTTAAACCTGGTGGAGCCAGACTTGGTGATAACGAGGTGGTACCACATTCTTTTGCGTCTGATCTTAGGGACCACCACGTCACTGTGACTCTCCTCTTCGGGAATTTGGGTTTTAGTTTTCGTATATCTGCTTCGAGTCAGGACGCAGGTGTAAACAGTGCTGGATGCCCCTGAGTTCCCGGTGGCAGTGAGCCCATAGGGAGTATGATGCCATGTCATTTAAAGACTTGAAAGGAAATGCTTCAAATCTCCATCCTGGGTGATTCCCCTGTAGCTGGCCTTTTCTATTAGCTCTTCCTGTATAATTTTTAAATGACTTTTCGCCTGTGACACATATGGGAAGCATATTACTTTGTAATTGGCTGCTCAGTTTTGGACATGAAGCAGAGACACAAGCGGTGTGACATATACAGGGTCTCGTACTGTCACATGTAAACATGGCTTCCATGGTCTTCAGTCCCCCAGGATGTCAGGTCTCGTACTGTCACATGTAAACATGGCTTCCATGGTCTTCAGTCCCCCAGGATGTCAGCTCTGTGTGTTTTCACTCAAGAGTTTCTTGATTTTGGGTTTTATTTTATTTCTTTTTAAATCAATTCTCAGTCTAATTGTAATTTATTCTGACATGAAACAATAGTGCTTATCCAGATGGGTTAGGGTTACACGAAGAACAAAATCGTGCCTAGAATAATTGAGAATCTCTGGGGTAGTTTATGACCTCTGTAGTTCTTAGAATTTTACAGGTGGTTCTAAAACCAGAGGGAAAGACCACTCTGTGGAGTGAGGAAGAGTCAGGAAGAGTCTAACCTTTCCTCAAATTGATCCAGTTCACCTTGCAAACACAGTAGTGATAGCATGCATGGGGGATGGATATAAACTCACTGTTGACTTCCCAAACACCCTGGACAATAAAGGCATCCAATTACAGAGATTTTAAACTTTGGAAAGATAGATGCATCTCGGAATCAGTGAACCCTGGGTCCTTTTCTTATGAACACAGACTACGGCCTTTCCGGTATATCCAGGGATGAAAATTTGAACACTAGCTTGCTCTGCATCATGCCAAGAATGAAGTTCTGAATGTTAGAACAGATTAGAGGGAAGGACTAGGTGTGCTAATTTGCTTAGAGACTTATTTGGTCCATGGGACTGAGGCTGTTCTACTGAACCAGCTTGAGAAGTCCTGGAGGCAAGGGACCCTAGGGATCTGTGCAGTGGTGTGCTCCCGCCAAAGCCAGCGCAACGTTCCTCTGCCAAAGGCTTCGACTACATGGGTGACTTAGGCCTGGAACCTCCTCAGAGCATGCAGTGAGGGGAACGGGACATTTTGTCTTAACGTTTGTGTCTGTATCGGAGCAGACAAGCAATCTAACTTAGTCGGATCTCAGGTTGGAAACAGAGTCTTAAAGATTATCTGAAACAGTTGCCTTCTTCTGCTGATAAGGTCTCAAGGTGCCAGAGGTAAATTATTTGCTGGCAACCCAGTCTGTCTAAAATACCTCTCTACTTGTTCATATTCCTGTCATTCACTGTCAGAGGTGCTGAGGATGACGTCATTGTAATAAGTGTACTAAATTTAACTGTGTGCTTATTTGTACGTATTTGTTTTATGTTTATTGTGGGGAAATTAAAAAAGAAAGAGCAGTGACATCCTCCTTATTTACAGAATTCAGGGAAGTGGTTAAACACATGTTATCTAACATAATTCTCTCATCTTCAAAAGGAAATTAATTCAAATACTCGAAGCAATTTACCGGCTGTCACATCGCTAAGTGGTGGACTCGGGAGGGCATCTCACGCCTCATTGTGAACCTTATTCGTTGCTTCATTCCATCCCCTTATCTCCAGTGGAACAAACTTCAGGTGAAACATGGGTGCTGCCTGGAAGACAGCTAGTCTCGGACATAGACAGTTTCCTAGAACACTCGTGGGCCTTTGGAGCAGGAGGGCAGCCGCGGCTTGGCGGGAATCCTGCCTGGTACCGCTGGGCTTCACTGGTGTGGAGAAGGAAGGACAGGCAGGTGTATTTCTTGTCTCTGTATTGCTGAGTTTGGCACACATCCTCTTTATCAGCAACTAAAGTGTCATTCATTCATATTAAACAGACTTTCCTCAGAGTATTCAGAAGGGAAATTCTCACTTTACACTTTGCTATATATTTAAGTTGTATACCTGTCCATCTTGTGGTTTTTGTTTGTTTGTTTTGCTTTGTTTTGTTTTGTATTTTCAAGACAGGGTTTCTTTGTCAAAAATCTTGAACTGGCTGTCCTAGAATTCATTCTGTAGCTCAAGCTGGCCTCGATCTCACAGAGATCCGCCTGCCTCTGTCTCCCGAGTGCACTACCACAACCCTGCTCCATCTTATTCTTAATCTACTGGCTGATTTGTATATCAATTTGACACAAGCTAGAGTCATCAGAGAGGAAGGAGCCTCAGAGGAAATGCCTCCATGAAATCCAGCTGTAAAGCATTTTCTCAATTAGTGACCAATGGGGAAAGACACCACCTACCATGGCCTGGGCCTTCCCCTGTCGAGCTGAGCTGGTGGTCCTGGGTTCTAGCAGCACCCTCCATGGCCTCTGCATCAGCTCCTGCTTCCAGGTTCCTGCCCTGTCTGAGTTCCTGTCTTGACTTCCTTTGGTGATGAACAGCAATGTTGAAGTGTAAGCCAAATAAACTGTTTTTCTTCTTCAAATTGCTTTTTGGTCATGGTGTTTTGTTGCATCAACAGAAACTCTAAGACACTTAGCAAGTCTCATTAGCCTGCATTGCTTCTCCCTCTGCAAACATATGAGCCCCATGTCTCTCAAAGGTTGTTGACCTTGGGTTCAACAAGGCATGGTATTAGTGAGAGGTAGAAAATGCTCCCCCAGACACTGTACATAGCTTTGGTATGGTGCTCTTTTGCCATACAGTTCTCTCCACACACACACAAAAGTTTTAAATGAAATTGTAAAACTCAGAAATTTTCTTTGCATTTTCAAAACCATGAAAGACTAAATTATAGTTAAACTTAAAATATAGTAGTGAAGATTACATAGTTTTGTGTAAGATAAATGGGACAGAACACAGAGCTAAGACGTTGACTGCTACTCACATCATCAATTGCTTTACAGCAAAACTGCGAAGACGATTAAATGGGGGAAAGTTCTCTGCAGCAAGCGACACTGGATGATGGGGCAAATGGGAAAGTAACAAACTGTGACCCTGAGCTCACCCCACAGTCCCAAAGTTCATAGGAGAGGAATAATAGGCATGGGACACAAGCGTTAAGGCTGCAAAGCTCCTCAGAGAAAAAGTTACGACAGAGACACACAGGAAGCCTCACGCGGGCAGTGGACATTGCATGCACGGAACCACGGAAGAATCTTAACCAGCCTGGATAGATAAGATGGACACATAAATTAGGAAAAAAACCCCAGTGCAATTTGCAGAAGGGGTCAAAAATCTTGAACAGGCACTTCACGGAAAACAAAAAAGAAAAAAACGAGACACGGAAAGGACATGAAGCTGAGGAAGGGGGGATCTGGAGAAGGGAAATCGGACACAAGAGGATGAAAATATTTGTATACATTATAAAATTTTCAAACAAATAAAAATCATTTTAAACTTTTTAATAAAGAAACCGAGAGATGGGAGTTTTCAAATGGCAAAAGTATAAATTAACTGAAAGTCCCATAGGTTGCTGTTTGGAAGGTAGAAAGTCAGATGGTTTGGGAAAGTTATCGGCACTTTCTTATAAAAGAATTGAGTATGCACTGCTCTTAGACCTAGCAATTCTACTCCTGTGTCCTAACAGAACTGCTATGGGAAGAAAACAGACATCCACAGAAACATTTGCTGGAACAAATGTTCATAGTTGCTCTATTCCCAATAGTCAAAAACCTGGGAACAAACCAAGCGTCCACACAGAGGAGAAGGAATAAGCAAACTGTAGTGACATAAACATAATACCAACATTAAAGAGGAGTGGGTGAACAGCAACGCAGTCACGTCACAAGATCGTGTGGAGCAGGAAGCTTCTATTCTCAAGTGAAGGAACATTCTGTGGTCACGTGAAGCTTTAGAACCAGCAAAGCTAAGCCATAATAAAAGGAACGTGGGCAGTGAGATCGGATTAGACAGAAACACACAGGAGCTCTCTGGTGTGCTAGAAACAGCATTTATTGGGTAATAGAAACCAACACTGTGGTCATGAGATCTATACACGTATCCAAACCCATTGAATTGTATATTTATAAACTATGCATTCTACTAAAACGATAGTGGAGACTATAAAGGCTGTGGTAGGTGCAGATTTGAAAGCAGCTAGCAAATGAAGTTGTCTGGCGTAAGCAAGGGAGGTGCAGAACAGAAACATCAGACTGCAGTGGAATGCGGCTGTGTGGATTTCACAAGGCAGAGAGAAGCTGGAATGTGCTACTCCTGACCACTGTAGAAGTCCGAGCACCTGCTGGGTGGCGGTGGTTTGAAAGGACTAAGGATAGAGCAAAGCAGGCAGAAGAAAATAAACTGAAACAACATGAGTCAAAGTTGATTGCATTCTAAATTTAAAAGGCAGGGCACAGGGATTAAGGGAAAAAGCCCAAGTCTATTTCTTAAAAGCAGAAATGTGAGAGGGGTCAGGCACGGGGAGACATCCCATGTTGCACCAGTGGCAGAACTGTGTAGAACAATAAGAAGAATGATTTATGCTAGACTTTTAGAAAGAATTTAGTGACTCGACATGCCCTTGTCTGCCGAAGGTCAGTCGCAATAGCCTTGTGCCCACTGAAGCACCGGAAAGGGCTCTTGACGGTGATGCTTGATCTTCCTGTACCTTTTAAAGTTGATATAGAACATGGAGCAATGCTAGGCTCGCAGAGCTTCACAGACAACATCCGGTTGTCGCGGTGAGTTTCTGCTCAGTCCTCCTCCTCTGCAGAGGTGGGGATTAGAAGGAGAGAGAAAGGAAATGGTGAAGGAGAACCATGGTGTCAAATAACGTTTTGGTAAATGTCAAAGGAGCTCTGCCCAAAGCTGCTGGGAAGGCGGCAGAGAGTGACCGCAGGCTTCAGGTACACAGGCGGGGTTTATAGGGGAAGTAAAACTATCAAAATGATGTCGAGTAGGCGGGGAAGTGGACGAGGCCCACCCTAGAAGGACTGACGTTCTGGCAAAAGCACGCGGACGTGGCCTGAGCAGCGCACAGGTCTGGGTGCGCGGGGGTGGGGCAAGTCTTCTGCAAGGCCAGAGGAGGGCTGGAGTTGGCGGCTCCAAACACTGGCTGGCAAGCCGAACAGCGGACAATCATAACGTGCTGAACGTCAGATTAAGGAACGGTTTTACCCACAAATGCTTTGGGAGGAAAGGGATGGGAGAGCTTTGTACTGAAATGGCCAGCCTCAGATTCAGCTTTTAGTTGCTGAGGTTAAGTCCATGCCAGAAGCAGCTCAGAAGGTGTGCCAGTGTACCCCGGGAGTGTAATGGACCAGGAGTGGGCAAAGATGACAAAGAGAACTAACTCCCAAGATTTCAGTTTAGTTAGGAGTGACAAGCTGGAAGCTTATTTCTTTCTGTTGTTGTTTCAAATGGTGGTGGCTTAAAAGAACTCGAACGTCTCTGTTGCAGGGTATGTGGGTTCAGAGTCCAAATCGACACTACAGTTCTCAGTGGAGCTGCGTTCTCAACGGAGACATCCCCTGGTATGCTCAGTTGCTGGTGGCACTGAGTTCCTCGCAGTCCTAGGACTAAGGACACTAAGTTCTTGTTGGAGTCTCTGGCCATCAGCCATAGGCTGCTCAGTCCTCAGACCTTGCCATGGGAACCTCCCAAAGGCCCTCGCAGAACACAGTACTATACTTCAGAGCCTGCAGGGGGCGTCTATGATCTTTGGGTCTTCTTTAACCATCTCTCCTCTTTCTATTAGGCCCACTCAGGTTCCTCTCCCTTTTGATTAACTCAAGGTCAACCAAGGTCAACTCAAGGACTCTACCTGTGCAAAGCCCCTTCATCTTTGCCGCACAGCATAGCATCACCAATCCGAGGGCCATGTGGGGCACTGTGTCACCTTGAGTGGAGCCCTGTGTTCGGTGACTTTCTCTCGAGCACGTGTGATCCTTGGAACACATCCCACGTCATTACAGATACTGAAGAATCATTTTTCTGGGCTGAGGACCTAACGCAGGGCTCTTGCCTAGCATGTGCGAGGCCCTGGGTCCAGTCCCACATCTGCAAGAAACAGAGGCGCGCCTCTCTGTTTACCAAGCCTGCCTGTTTGAATATAAGCCGGAGCCTAAAGCAGAAATTCCCCCTAGCTGCAGGCTCAACACAGATTCCCATGTTGTGTTTACTCTTATGTGCGTTCTTGTGTTATGTGTAAACAAAAGTGCTTTGAAATAATATTAACCAGTTCCCATTATATATTTGCTTCTCTTTGGTAAGAGAAGTTCCCAGGGAAAGTGTGTTAATACCACTTTTATTTTTGCTTGCTTTAATCAGCCATATGTCTTTATTTTACTTTCTGGGCTCCCTGGATTCAGGAAACTAACACATCCTTTCTTGGGTTTTGGGCTCTGAGAAGTACCTTCATAATGACACATTATTATGTAACTCTCCAGAGCATGACCTCATACAGTAAAGGTGGTCGGTGTGATGCCCACTACCACACAGTTGATGTCCATGGGCAGTATCGCAACTTGCTTTGACAGCCTGTGGGTTGGCGTTTTTTACAGAGAGAGCCTGTGTTCCAGCTGCAGAGTTGGCCCACAAAGGTGAAAACAGTTGCTAGCTGAGCGTAGGCACTGCCTGCGGCCTCCCGGAGTTTCCTTCAGCTGCAAGAACAACACTGAACAACTTGGTGGATGCCTTCATTAGCAGCCTGTCTGAAGAGCAGTTTCACACCTGGAGAGATAAAAATATTCTCCAGAGCTCCTTTGGGTCTACCTGTGACTACCGCAGACCAGCTGCAGAACACATGGGGTGAGGGGTGGCGAGGGGGGCACAGCACAAACAACCCTTTTCTGAACCGTCTGCCCTTGTGTTCAGGTGGGATATGCATCTGAAGAGGCCCGGGATATGCACCCCAGCACCGTTTTGCTGTTGGCAGTTCCCCCACTTTGCTATGGAAAAACAACTGAGCTCTCTCTCCCAGTCTCAGATTATAATACACACGGGTCATTAAATTAGATCAGTATTTACTTATTAAACATCAACTTTAAGGATTTAAAAATCCTTCCTTCTTAAAGGCCCAAACTTTACATGGGATGTAAAATTCAAAGGTTTACAAACAAGTGTGCTCTGGTGTGTGCCGGATGAGCTTCAGTTATGAGGGAAAGCAATCTTTGAAGTCTATCAGCCCTTACATGTTCTCAAGATCTTGAGGATCAGGCCCTTCATTTGCATTTTTGTATTTTCTTTGGCTCAAAATAGATTTGATTAAAAACAAAATTTGGCAGGAGATTAATCCATAATAGGATTTTATTGCCTCTGTTATTTAAAAAACAACAATGTTGCGCTTTGAGGTGTGATTAGCTCAAAGGTACAGCAGCTGCCTCCCAGATACGTCTCATTTCGCTTTCCTCTGTACCCGCCCACTGGCGTCCATGTTTGTGCTGTGTGTGGAAGCGTGTGCTTTTATCTGCACCATTTTCCCCTGCCAGCGTGCGACAAGCCGGTCTTTGTAGTTACTGTGTGTGTGGTAAATGTATGGCGGGAGCCAGTCTGTCTTTCTAAAAGTGCGCATAACAGAGGTGAGAACTGCGAGAAGTGTACAGTTGGGGTTGAGTTGCCCGCCCTGTCTCGGGAAGGGATTCCTGAACTTGACTTGGATGGCTCATTTTTTCCCATATGACATTTTGGCTAATATTCTCTGAACACAGCTGAGAGTTGAACAAGGCTCATGACGGAAGGTAAGTTTGACTCTTGACATATATGGTCTGAGGCAGATGTGCACTTCAAAGACAACTGCGGTAAACACACAGAGTGGGTCTGGAGAAGCTGTTCGGTTCTTGTCTGTGTCTGGGAGTACTACCGACTCTCTACACGGCTTCATCCTTTCCCTTTACTGCATGTGTGTGCACCTGTGTATCTGTGCTTCTGCAGTTCACTCGGTAGGCATGTGCATACATACATAAGCATGATGAAGGACAGCTACAGAGCACCCAGGTTTATGTCTAGTTCATGCATCTCTAAGTCAAGTTGTTTACCTTCATGGAATGACCTGCTGGCCTTTTACAAATCCAGAACGAGTTCCACACACAGCTCCTGATGTAATTCTGGACAAGCCCTATGTCTGTGGATTTTTTTTTTTTTTGCCACTGTGTCAGTAGACTAGGAGTTGTTTAATCTTTGGTCAATGAATGCTGGACTTCCTCATGGACACCTAAAAGCGATTTTCAAAGGTGTACATTGGAGGTGGGGGGTGCTGCTGGCCCCAGACAATGTGGTACTCTGCTTGAGCCAAGTGATTCCAATGTTTTCCTACAGTGGTTCTACTGAATCACACAGCAACTGGTAGTTCATAGAGACTTTTGTTCCTTTGAAATGACACTTCATATCTTTCCATAGAGAAAGGACAAAGGCGCTCTCAGCAGAGACTGTTGCATCTTCTCCCTTGTTCCCAGTGCTCTGTGGGGCTGTCACTTCTGCTCACACATGTCAGCGGGTGATGCTTGTCCTGTGATGCTGCCCACCTAGCTTGCTGGTACATTGTGTGTGTGTGTGTGTGTATGCATATGCGTGTGCATGTGTGTTTGCGTGTGCATGTGTGGACGTCTTCCTCTCCCAGTAGATTAAACATGGCGAGGACAGGGAGGTAAGTGTGGTTGTTGGGGCCTACCCAGTGCCTGCATCTGCCTCACTTCTGGCAACATCACCTTGGCCTCTCTTGAACATATCTTGTACGGCTTCTTCAATCCACGCAGCTGCCCACTCCCTGCCCCCGCAGCGTCTGACTCCCCAGCCCTGGTTCTATCTGGGTGCGGGTTGGTCAGGCATGATGAAGGCTATGCCAGAGCCTCACACTGAGACAGCTTGGGGGTTCTGTGGGACAGCTGCATGGACCCAAGTTAACTGAAATGAGACACAACACAAAAGGAAGGACACCAAGTGGAGGAAGGGACCTGTTCCTGGACTCAGCTGTGTCAGGAGCAGCTAAATCTCCACGGCTTTTCACCCACATAAGCTAGTGAAACTCGCTGTCCCGACTTCCATTTCCGACTAACTTAGGAAGTATCTGCTGTTCACCCATGCCAAGATGAAGAAAAGAACACTACGTGTGTCCTATGAATGCTTGCTTCAATCTGAATGTGAATTATCCCGATGATAGAAAGTTTCAGTGTTAGCCTCTGATTATCTTTACTATATGACAGGGAAATAAGCAAGAACTTTGAAAACTTCCTCAGAAGAAATTAGTAAGTGTTTTCATTCGGTGTGTTAAGAATATTAAGCCCACACTCTCAACTCTGGTACTTGTCGTTGTTAAAGAAGATCACTAAGAAATGGTCCCTAATTTGACTGGTTTGTTGCATTATCTACTAGAAAAGATAACACAGTCACATCTGGGGAAACCCCTCAAGACCCTAAAATGAATCACACACTTTAGTGCCATGTACAGTTCATAGAGAGTTTGTGTGTGTGTGTGTGTGTGTGTGGTGTCCTAGGAAGGTTCTGGACTAAGATGTCCACATGCAAGTGAAATAACCATAGGGGAAGGCTGGAATACGTCCAGTTTTCAGGATCAAAACTACACACACACACACACACACACACACACATATGAATAGCTTGAAAAATACCAGGTTAGGAGCTCAGAGCTCGGAATGGGCTTTCATCCACAGGTCTGGAGGCTGAAGACCCATGAACACCATGGCTGGCATCCCCGCTGCTCCGGAAGGTCCCTGTGAATGCCCCATGTAAGCTTCCTTCAAAAGGAGCAGGTGTGCCTCATTCGCTGCACTGAGAAACGAAAGCTCATCCAGAGGAGGCAAATGACCGCCTCACTAAGTGGTTCCTGGGGAAGACCAGTCTTGCAGGGACCTACAAGCTAAGTTAGCTTTCAGGTTAAAGCCTTAGGGGCATAGGGAAGGCTGCTGAGAGGAACTATCTTGTGTCTAGGTAACGATTCCTGACACTCAATTTAAGATAAATTAGTAAATCAGTGGATGGAGGCACAAGGTATCCAAAAGATATTCCTAGCAAAATGAATTGATTTTTGTAGACCTGGATGGATCCTGGAGAATACGAAAGGAAGAAAATGCAGCCACGTTCAATTGACGCTAGAGTATAGATATTGGGGAGTAAAAATAGACTGGAAAAATCCGCATGATTTCTAGGCTGAAGTGCCAAAATACTCTCCATGGATGCATTTTGTGTATTCCTTTTCTCACTTTTGCATTATGACGTAACTTCTCCTTGGATCACGGTTTAGGGCATTAGCGCTGTTTCACAGGGCTGTTTCCTTTTCTTGCACATGCACATTTGGTGCATAGCCTACTAATACAAGAATCTTGATACTGTCCCCATCTGGCCTATCAAAAGGCAACAGTGGGCAGCACCTCCATGGCAGCACTAAGCTCCATGTCTTAGTATTCCGGAAGAGGACTCTGGGAGGCCATGCAGACACCAGGGTCTCTCCTCGCCTCTGTCGCCATGTTCCCAGCTTCCACTGTCCCTCAGCACCTACCCTGAGTGAGGCCTGAGCCTGGAAGGACGCAAGCCTGTTGGCTAGTTCTGCTCACCTCTAAGTCCCAAGCAAAAACGGCACTTCTCACTCTGTGTGACAAAGAAAGGATTACACACTGGAATGGCACCGATGAGCAGACATTTTCTTAGTGGTCACACTTGAGAAACACAGAGAGTTTTTCAATCATTTAAAGGTAATTCTATCTGAGAAGACTGAAATAATCCAGTTTGGGCCAGACCTTCCTGAAAGGCAGAGACCATTACAACTGCAGACTTTTCCCTTGAGAAACCCAAATCGACTACCAGAAATACTGAAAAGATGGGGCGCGCCCTCCACTCCCCCGCACCTCTGTTTGTGACTTCCAAGGCCTGCTGGAAACCCCAGTTTTTTGTCCAGTCTGGAGAAACACCCGCAGATGCAAAGCTGTCTGGCAGGCAGGCTCCAGTCCGTTCCCTCCTCAGCAATGGCTCCTGCCCCCGGAGTGGGGAAGGGGGATCCCCTGAAAACCCAGCTCAGTGCTGAATGGTTGGATTTTGATTTCATCTGCTGCAGAGAATCTGTCAGCTAACCACGTGGTTTCAGAAAGGAATACCCCACAAGCCAGGGTGACAGGGAGTCAGACCACTAGGGGGATGGTTAGGCCGTGCTGGGCTGAAAGAGTGACTGTTGACTTTTAAAAATGACTGCAGTTCGACAATTTTAAAATATTCATTAGTCAACTTTAAGGACACTCAGAACGAGAATTCAATCTTTTTCATGCTAACTCCTATCTCACCCAAAGCCACCAAATGCCTGTAAACACCCCTTTCTTGTTTTAATTGCAAAAGGATTAATGGGCGCTTTGAAGTAAAGGCAGCTTCCACTACCTGCTTCTAGCAGCTTCCAAGCAGGGGCAGCCCAGAAGCCAGGCCCTGCCCTGACCTTGTAGCTCGTGGCGTATTTACAGAATACACTGGTTATTCCATCTTGAGTTTGCCCGCGTAGCTATCTAAATTCTCCTCGACTGACTCAAAACCCAACAAGAAATCAGCCAAGGGTGGCTCTGCCCCGATGATCACAAAGGGATGGAGATCACACAGGATTTAAGAGACAGAAAGGAAGAACCTTTTCTGTTGTTGTTGACAAAGAGGCAAATTAGATTTAAAACAGGGGTGGCTATGAAGTAAGTCTGTGTGTGTGTGTGTGTGTGTGTGTGTGAGGGTTGCTTAGACAAAATGCCAGTAGTTTTTAGAGCGGCTTCTCCAACAGATAAGCCATCTTACTTGGGCTGTGTTCATAATCAGTTTCAAATCCTGGGCCTGGTAGCTTCACAGAGGCTCCTTGGAGAATGCAGGGGGATAATGTATCTGGAAAGGAGAAGAGAAGGAACTGGGTGGACATCCAAGGGCCTCACAATTGTTTCACCCATCAGACATCTATATTTAATTTGCGCTTATTTGGGTCCAAGCAAAATAAATAAATAAATAAATAAATAGGATGGGGAAAGAAAGAAAAAAAGAAAATTAAATAAGTATAATAGAAGAATAAGGCGGGGCCAGTAGTTCTGGGCAAAGAAGGGCAATAAAGAGGATCTTTGTAACTACGATAGTGGAATAAGCTTTTCCCCCTCCCCACCAAGCAGAATGTCAAATTCTCTCCCCCTTTTTTCCCCTCTTAAAGCATGCTAAAAGGAAAATTCTTCACAGAATCTTAAAGAACTTTTTTTTAACACAACAGCTGCAAAAATCTATTTTCTAAACAAAGATTTATACATATTTATATGAGCTTAATCCAGATTTTTTTTTAATAAATCATCCTCAGAACTGCAGAGGTAAACTATATGTAAATACCTCAAGTAATAGGCTTGTAGTGCAAATCACATCATTTTATCTTCAATTTTGCATTCGTTTTTCTGGCTTAAAGGTGCATCAGAGATATGCATTTTAGCATATTCAGAACACGGGGCGTGAAATTAAATGTTTGACAGAGTGAGAAAAATATACAGACTTTGGAGATGCCTTAAAAATAGTAATTTATGTAGATCTAGAGGAGTGAAATCATTTGCAATGGAGTGACCCTCTCTCCAGGAATTTTGTGCTCAGTGTTCTTCCCTAATCTCCCGCTGTATCTTCATTTTTCATTGAACTAGCCAGTTTTCTGCGGCGCCGTCTTGTAGATAAGGAGAGTGCTGAAGAAGAAGAAAGGACGCTCGGTGGGTCCGTTTCCATTGCACTTTTACCCAAGGCAATGGGCAGAATTTAACGGATTCCTTCCAACATATGTTTTTGCCAGATAAGTAAACAGTGTGTGTCGGAAATGAAAAAGCATTTGCAATTTAATGACATTACGGCTCTCAGCTCAGGCTGGCGTGCTGCGAGGCGAAAAGCAGAAAAAGAGAGGAGAGCAGAAAGAGAAAAAGAACAAAGTTCATCTTCGCCTTTGTGCGTTTTATCAAGGAGAATATTACTTCTTTCCTCTCTTGTTCTCTCTTTCTTCCCTCGTCTTCTGGCTTTTTTGTCTCACTCATTTACATCCCCCCCCCTTCTCCTGCCTCTCTGTCCTCCGTTCAGTCTTACCTTTTCTTATACTGCCACGGACTCATTTTCCTTCCCTCTCCTTTGTGCCTCCTTATTCATCTGCCCGGGCCATTCAGCTTTGCCTTATGAGAAGCTGTTTATCCCACAATGTATCTTTTTTTCTGCGTGGGGCTGTCACTGCTATAGCTCACAGTCAACAGGATTGTTGGAGGGATTAGAACGTTCCATTTCAAAGCACTACAAATCTGCTCTCTTCCCTCTGTCCCTGCTCCCAGCTCTGCTGATGCTTGTCATTTCGGTGCACACCCATCGTAGCCTTGAGTCTCACACCTGGACACCGGAGCACCCTGATGTCTAACCACTGATCTTCACTGTCTTTGCCTTGTACGCCGAGGCCTCAAAGCTCTCAAACCTTCTTCTTAAAACCAGAGAGCCTTTCTCTCACTCCTAGCTGGGTTCAGACTAGTTCAGGAAACCACACCATGGGTCAGAACCGTGTTTTCCTTGACAGGGGCAGGGTGAGCTGCAGTCAGTGTTTGCCGACATGCAGCTACTGCGCGTGACGCCCCTCTTCCTGTCAGACATCGTGTCAGTGACTACTAGAATCTGTTCTGGAGTTTCCCATGATGCACTTGAATGTGCATGGGGGGTATATGATCCAGGCAACACGGTAACTGTGCTCAGCTGTGGACTTAGGGCCATAGAAGTCTACACGGACAGACACACAGAAATATTATCTTCCAGCCTTGATTTGAACTTACATCCCAGAAGCAAGAGTTGACTGGAAAATCCAATATTTTTCTTCATTAGTATCCATAGCATTTTTATTTCTAGGGTTTATCTTGGCTGCCATATTTTTACAGGCAGAAATAAGATTCCCCTTTTGAGGCAGACTAGCTAGACTACCAGTCAGCCCCATTAGGAATGAGGAACATCTCCGAGGCTTCTTTGCTGCCTAGAGTTGGTCTGTCAATCTGAGCAGTTCCTAAAAAGACAACTTCTAACATGAAGATTAGGGCCCATCGTCGTCTTTTTATTTTCATGAGGCAAGGTAACGCGTTTCAAGCATTGTTATCATGAACCCTTGACGCTCAGCCCTCTAGATTTTTAACATAAATCTCATTCCAAGAATACACTTGAAAGTTACTTGTTCAGTCCTAAGGTTAACCTGCAGGTTACACGTAATTGAAAGGACCATAATCACATTGCAACCCCTGCCGCAGAAGGGCTTTTAAAAGATGCTTAAATAACACCCTCTTCTCTAAAGACATGCACATGTGTTTACCATAAAATTAGATCTTCCCCATCTTCCAGACCCAGCCCTGGGTAAGTAGAAAGAAAATCTATTTGGACATAAGGTTGTAAAGTAGCTGGAGGTGGTAATTTAATCAAGCAAGGATATATTTCAATGTTTCTCTGGTCTTCTGGGCATTAGCACTTTAAATTCATTATGTCGGCTTGACAGATATTTGCAGCCTTAAGGATGGAGAAATGAAATCCTAGAAGTGCAGCCTGCTAGAGGATATCTATTGAACTTAAGAGATTAAAATGGTATAACCATTGCAACAAAATGGAACACATCGCATTTCTCATTTGTTCCCCACTAAGCACGCGCGCGCATTTTGCAGATGTAAAATACAGTCTTCTCTAATTATAAAACCTGGCTCGAGAGCCGGGGCTCCTAACGTGTTACTCATGAAGTGGATATCAGAGAGGAAATGCTGGCTTCGTACAGAGTCTGAAGATGAAGAAGGCTTCCATTTGGGATTTTCTGTATCAATCGTTGATTAAGGAAAATGGTTCAGTAGTTACATGCACCCTGCCATAAGAGGCAAGCACCATGCCTGTGTTTCCTGCGGCAAGCAAGTAACCAAATGGCCAAATTACAAAAGCAGGTCTTAACATACCTGGGACGTTAAAGCTGCTGTATCATTATGCCAATTTAGCAATGTTAATGATCTGTACTATTAATTCATCATCCTGAAAAATAGGGAAGAGTCGCCATAATTAACGATATTAAGCCACAATTAAGAAGCCATCCAAGCCGTTGTAAAGATCCTAGCGTTGATAAGGGCGTTTGTTGTATTACACACCTCTGACCAGGTACATTTTGTATAGAATACTGTTACAAACAACTCCCCAGCCTGAATTCAGATATGTCAAAAAAGCAGCCACCCACGGAGGCAGTGGCACCGGCTAGACGCCTTATCATCCCTTTCCATCGCTGGCTGCGGCTTCGCACTTTCTTACAGCAAGGACCAGCTTTGAAAAAGGTACAACCTTTTAGCATATCTGCTCTAATTCCTCACAGAAAAGCAAAATTGGGCTGTCTAGTGAAATTCACATGTGTCAGACAGAACCTCTAGTCCCCCGAGGTTAGGGTCATCTTTGAAAGCCACATATCAAACGGCACAAAATGAACATTTGATGTTGTAAAAATGGAGATCCTACACCATCTAAGTCTAAGCCCAAGTCGCCTATCACCAGATGTCCGATAAGTTCCTCATTCTCCTCCCTCCCTATTTGAAGTCTCTATTGTGGAGGGGAGTCTTTGGGTTACTAACAACACCAGGAGAGATAAATGAGGTCATATAAGAGCTGGGCTGCAGCCAAGGTGACAACCTTTTTAATTTTCCATGTCAAAGTACCCCCTTTGTCTTTGTCAGGATAGACCTGCTGGTTATAAGGGTCTGGCTCAGTGCATGGTGTTTGCCATGCAAGCACACACTGGCCACTGGCCAAACACCCTAGCTGAAAGAGCAAGTTCCAGGTTTAATGGCAGACCCTGTTTTGAAACATAAGAAGTGACTAAGAGACAACTCCTGGCTGCCACATGGGCTGGTATGTAAGAGCACACCTGTGTGTATGTGTGTTTGGCACAAACGACAACTTCCTCTTCCACTAAGGAGTTACATGAGCCCTTATATAAGGAGCTAACATGTTCCTTATATCCTTGCCGTTGAGGGGCCTACATTCTTTCTCCAGACATGTTTTATGTGCAGCTATCCAGGTGTCCAAACACCCCGGTAGTGTGTCCGTCATCAGTAACCGTCACCACTGTGGAGATCTGAGTGATGAAGGAAGGTAAGGCACAAGCAGACACACACAGCTGACACACTCGCTGGTGACAGTGGAAACACCACATCCCACCTTATCCTGAACTTGGTGTTAGAGACGGACATTCGCAGGGATTCACAATGAACGCCTCTATATACTCATATGGTTCTTTCTCTCTTCTTTTTTTCTTTTTCTATGAAGCCCAAAGGCCCATTGCAAACTGAAGCGGTGCCCAATGTGTTCAGCATTTGATCACAAACCTACACAATGAAGAAGCTGCCACGAATCCCTTCCTCCCACACGGCATGCCTTCCCACCCTTATACTGCATCTCCAGGGAAGAGCACCCACACACTCCACACCCCAGGCCCTGTAGTAGGCGGTGCGCTAGAAAGGCCCGGACAACAGCGAGAATGCACTCTTAGAGCTGGGCAGCAGCTCTTGTCCACCTTGAGTGACAGGAGACTGTTCATCCCAACCTTCCAGCTCAGCGGGGATCTAATCACAGAGAATTATCCAAAGAACCAAATCAGTCTTTTGGCTAAGAGCAAAGGAAGAAGAATCAGCTTCTCCAGGGGAATGCTGGGAGCGTCATGACTGCTACTGTTGTGAATCGGTTTCCTTTGAGATTGAAACATTCCTTCCTGCAGGGAATGAACGTCTGCATCTGACCAGATTCTTTAGGCTCCTTCCCCCACAGAACGTAATAAAAGCTGAGGGTCTCTCTCAGAAAAATAGAGTCAAGCTGCAAAGAAGAATCTCAAAAGAGAAAAGCCGGGAAGACTCCGAGAAAACGCAGAGACCAGCCACGCTGCCTGGAAGGGCTTAGACCGGAGTCACTTGGAAGGATACTCTCTAACCTGTTGAGAGCCAGCAGTCTGTGCAGTGTGTTTCAGGTCCCCACCCAGCTTTGTAAGCTGTCACCTGTGCTGGGGTGTGATTTTGTGCGGCAGCTTGCCTGGTCTGTAAGGCTGACCAGTGGGGCTGTTTTACTCTCTGATCTTCAGGCAAGCTTTATTCATTAAAAATACAAAAGAAATATCACTACTTTCCCCCTTTTTGTCTAAACTTCTTGTTGCCTGCAAACCAAGATGCAGGACACTTGGCTACTTCTCCGGCACCATATTTGCCTGCACACCGCCATATCCTACCACGATGTTAATGGGTACCACCTCTGAAAAAGTAAGTCATCTCAATTAAATCTTTTCCTTTCTAAGAGTTATGGTGGTCATGGAGTCTCTTCACAGCAATAGAAGCCCTAGGACAGAAGTTGGTGCCAGGGACTGCGGTATTGCTGTCATAGGCCTGACCATGCTTTTGTTTGGAGGAATGTGGACTTTGTGGGTCTGGGTTAGGAAAGCAGTGGAATGCTCTAAGCACTGCTTGATGAGTTATACCAGTAGGAGCATGGAAGACGGTGGTGGTGCTAAGAGTGATGTGAACTGTGGGGGGCTGGCTCAAGAGGTTTCAGAGGAGAAGAATTTTAGTATGTTGCCCATAGAATGATCTGGAAATATTTTGGCGAAGAAAGTGGCTATTTTATGCTCTTGTCCAAAGAGTCTTCCTGAGGCTAAAGTGAAGAGTTTTGATTAATTTTGTTGGCAGAGGAAATCTCAAAAGAGGCTAGTGGTTTTACTCTGTAATATGGTTATTACTAGTGACCCTTATATAGATTTATAATGAAAAGGAGCAAGATTTGTACAGGGGAGAAACAGAGCACTGAAAATGGAATGAGCTAAGTCCTCTGTTTAAGGAGATAAACAGATTAAGAAATGGGATAAAGGGAGTGGTGACTTCAAGGCAAGATCTCACACTGCTAAGTTTCCAACTTGTGGAAAGGAGTTAAAGAAAAAAATTAGAGGGCTGGAGAGATGGCTCAGAGGTTAAGACCTTTGCCTACTCTTCCAAAGGTCCTGAGTTCAATTCCCAGCAACCACATGGTGGCTCACAACCATCTGTAATGAGGTCTGGTGCCCTCTTCTGGCCTGCATGCATACACACAGACAGAATATTGTATACATAATAAATAAATAAATATTAAAAAAAGAAAAAATTAGAGTCGGATGTGGGGGTGCAAGGCTTTAATCCCAGCATTGGGAAGGCAGAGGCTGCAGATCTCTGAGTTTAAGGCCAATTTGTTCCACAGAGCAAGTTCAAGGACAGCCAAACCAGGCAGTAAAGGTAACCACCAACAGCAGAAAGCTGGCGAAGATGTAACTGAATGGGAAGGTCATGTTCCAGTCCCAGGAAGCAGTAGAATGCGGCAGCTTTGGCCACATGGTTGTGGCTTTAAGGGTGGAAGAAAGGGGCTGTGGAATTTGTTCCAGAAGCTAAGGAAAGCAGCTGAGACCAGGCATGTGTCAGGGGTGTCCCTGAATGGAGGTTCAGAGAGGCCATTATGTGAAGCTGTGAAGATGAAGCCTGGTTTGCCTTGGAGACCCCAAAATGTTGGACAGCCATGGGATACGTGCCAAAGAGAGCTGATAACAGGAAATGGAACCAGCCCAAGAGAAAGAAGCTGACAGGAGTGGAGCTCTAAAGAGCATTTGAACATCTGACGTGGAGATGAAGTCTGGAGTTCACCTAGCTGGTCTTTGGTCTTGCTTTGGTTCAGTATTTCCTCATTGGGCTCCCTTCCCTACATTTTTTAGTCTTTACAATCGACCTTTTCCAGGTGTTTGGTCATTGGCTTTTCCAGAGACCTGGGAAAGTGCCGTAATAACTGGCTGTCCCTGAAGAGTAGCATCTAGTGTCACAACTTACATATAGTGTGACACTTGTCTTCCAAGAACTGTCTAAATCGAGATGCTTTGGGGTTAAACACAGACTCTTTTCTAATCAAAACAAAGCTTGAAGGATGCACCAGTTTGGTGTTAATTCCTTTTTTAAAACCCAGAGGTAGTTCATTCTTTGGCTCCCCCTGGCTCTGTTGTGTTAACACTACTTCCGCCAGAGGATGTGGAAATCCTGATTCTTACTCACTTGTACACGTGACCTGGGTTGAAAGGAGGGTTCTTACAGTAGATCAATTAAAGATGAAATCCCTGGGTTTAACCCTAATCCCATAGAAGTGTGTCCTTATTAAGAAGCAAAGTTCTAGACTGGCAAAATGACACGGTGGGTAGAGATGCCTGCAACCAGGCCCGACAGCCCGTGTTCGACCTCTGGGATCCGCATGGTGAAGGAGGACTGGCTGCCACAAGTCGACTTCTGGTCTCAGCACATGTGCTGTGACACATTTGTTCCCAAAATAAAATAAAATAAACAAATAATCTAAGTTTTGGAAAGAAAAGCTGCGAACTCTGTAGAGGAACATAGGAGAATGCCGTGGGGAGCAGGATTGGAAAGCTGAGCCTGAACAACGCGTGCCTCACGTCCATCAGAGGCTGAGAGAGGTGCATGGAGTGGATTCCTCCTCACAGCCCTCAGATGGAACTACCATCCTTTCAGAGTTCCAGCCTCCAGAAACAGTCAGTGCCTGTGGTTCAAGCTACTTCATCTGTAGTCCTCTGTACAGAAGGGAAACGATGCTTTCAAAGGAAGAGAGAATGCGGATTACCTTCTGTAAGTTCCCTGCGTGTTGTTGCTGTTCCTGGTTGAGGGCAGCTCTGACGTCAGAGGCCTCCTCTAGACCCAGTCGCTAGTCGAGGTTAATGTCTGACCACTCCCACAAACACTCGTGTGTGCATTAGCCTTGGTCTCTAATGTAGCAATATTCAGAGATGCGTCTCTGGAAGGTAACTGGAGCTTGTGCTGATCCCATGAACCCATGAAAAACTAATTTATCAATTTACAGCTTAATGGGCAATTGGGAGACACTTTAGGAGGTAAGGTCTAGTCAGGTGTGCCTCAGGAGGTAGATGGTCCTTCCCACCCCACCTGCTAACTTCTCCTCCTGTTTTACTTCCCAGCCGACTATTATGAGTGCCCTTGCTCTACCATGGGATCCTCACCACGATGGTGCTTGGATAACGCCCCTCAACCCTCTGAAACTAAGAGCCGAGAAGAAACTTTTCCCCTTTAAGTTTCCCCATTCAGGAGTTTTGTCTAAGTGATGGGATGTTAACACCACAGCCTTGATGACGTGAAAAAGAACCACCTTTGTGGACATCATGTTCTAATAAATTCAACTCTGCTTTTCACGGGTTCTTTATTCTCTTAAACAGATTTTACCTTTATTTTTAATTATGTGTATGTGGACCAAGGTGGAGGGTGCACTTGAGTGTAGTGCCCTTGAAAGCCAGAAGACGGCATTGGCGCCCCTGGAGCTGCAGGTTGTTTAAGCTACCTAAGGCGGGTGATGGGAGCCAAGCACAAGTCCTCTGGGAAAGCAGTGAGCTCTCCTAACCACGGAAACACTGCCTCATTCCTTACGGTTCTTTAAATTTCCAGTATCATTTAAATCTCCCTCTAATTATTACTTAATAGCTATCCCTCTGGGGCCCGGAGAGACAGCTCAATGATTAAGATCAAATACTGCTCCTCCAGAGAACCTGAGTCTGATTCTTAACATCCATCTCAAGTAGTTCACAATCACTTGTAACTTCAGCTCCAGGGAGCCCAAATTCCTCGTCTGCCCTTGGAAGGGCAGCATATGCTTATACTCCACATAGACACATCTATCTGTCAGAGCCTGCTTAGGCAGAACTCAGTTGGGGGTTTTCTGGGAAGGGGCGCTGAGGCTGAGGAAATGTTAGATTAAGACAGAAACACAGATAAATGGGGGGACGGAAGGTCAGTATTAAAACTCTGGGCTGTTTGGCTGATTTGGCATGACCAGACAGACCTCCTGATTCTATCCTGTCTTCTGTTTCTTTTATCTGAATTTCCTTTGGCCTCGAGGATCCCCTATCCAAACCCTTAGCTGACTTTGTAGGAGCTGGCTCCTACATCTAGCCACATAACTAAAAATAAAATAAATCTTTTTTAAAAAGTCCTCAGAAGTTATTATTGTATTTGATTTTTAACTAAGTATCCTCTCGATGAATGAGGTTTTAGTTCATGGAATAAATTCCTATCTGGCCTTATTTTGAAAGTATAAGAAACTGATTTATATGAGACATACCAGGAACTTTATAAATAGCAGATGGATTACAGAAGAAGCATACCTACACAGGCCAGCAGGCTTCATAGCAGGTAGAATTAATTTAAGAAATTTCTAGAAGAGCCAGGAGATAGGGAGCAGTGCTATAAAATGCTGTCGTCCTGACATGACTGGGCCAAACACACAGTGCTATGGGTACCTACACAGATAGTGATATTTTGTGTTTTGATAAATAAAGCTTGTCTGAAGATCAGAATGCAGAGCTAGAGGCCGGGGAGTGGTGGCTCACACATTTAATCCCAAGCCATGCAGAGACTTGGGTTCCCAGCCCTCCAATCTTAGGCCTCCCACCCCACTCTGCCATCCCTCCATCCCATCCACTCCCTGTATCCCACCCCCTGCAAAGTGACTGGGCCATGGTCAGCTCAGATGCTTGGGGTTCAGATTCACCTAGGATTACAAGATAAAACACAGGATACCTAGTTAAATAAAAGTTTCAAGAGATTTTAAAGCTACAAAGCCTTAGTAGAAATATAGGCCAGATTTAGTTAACTTCTACTAAAAGGCGTTTGTTATTCATGAACCCCCCACTTTATTTATATATACCAGGGCACCTCTGTGGCTTAAATGTCACTTTCTCAAAAGAAACATTTCGAAGACCCACTCTAAGGTAAGTTATTCTACTGGTCTTCAGACGACACCATTGTTTGCTGTCTTCTCAATCACATTGATGGATTTGGAAGTGTATTTATGTGTCTGTATTCATTTGATCCAAGCCGGCCTTCCCCAGGAAGCCAAGCGTCATGGTGCTTTTGTTTGCTATTATGCTACTGAGCCTGTGACATTTATTAGATATTCAGCATGTGTTTGGCCATTGACTGGACGTATGAATGAATGAATGAATGAACCAGGCAAGTCTTATGTAGGAAAATGCCATGTTTTATTCCCATCCAATGTATTTGGTTAGACATATAATGAATCCATAGATTCGCAGGAAAAGATCCATCGAGGAGTTAATGGAATTTTCACAGAATCTGTTGGGAGTTGCATTGTGTCTCTTTAGATCAGGCAGCACACAGCTCTATCTATAAAGGTGTTCAAAGAATTCCGGATTAACCGGAGCCTCCTCTAACATAGCGAATCTGCCCTTCAGATTGCTGATTCTATTTTACAGCAGAATTCTGAATAGATGTCTTCTTTGATTCATTTGTTTAAAATGTTCCAATTAAACCAAGACACACCACTGTTTATTAATTGGAGAATGAGCACTTATACACACACACTCACACACACATATATACTCATACACGTGCTCACAAACACACTCACACACATTCACACACACTCGCACACACATACACTCACACACTCATAAACACTCACACACTCATACAAACACACTGACACACTCATACACACAAACACACTGATACACTCACTGACACACACACACACACACACACACACACACACGCACACACACATGCGTGCGCGCTACTTCTAAAGATCTTCATTTCCACTCTCTTTTTAGCTGTCAATCTTTATTCAGTGTAGCACTTTAAAGGAATAAGGGGCAAAGGCAGGTGGATCTCTGTGGCGTTTGAGGCCAGCCTAGTCTACGTAGTGAGTACCAGGACAGCCAGGGGTAAAGAGACCCTGCCTTAAAAAAAAAATTGTCTTGTAGCCGCTGAAGCTATTTCCCGCCATCCTCTGTAGCTTTTCTTGTGTGTGTGCTGATATATACGCACAGAAGTCTTTTTGCTTGTCATTAACTTTGCCAGCTCATGCTGGTGAGGTCCAGGCCACAGGCTGTGGAAGACGCAGCTTCTCAAACCCACAGGTCTATAGCCTAATGGTATGTTTCAAATTAGTCACAAGTTCAGCATGTCTCCAGTCTCACACAGACGCAGAGCCCTGCAAATCTGGAAGCGCTGTGGCTGCCGGCCACTGCAGAGTTGGTTCAGAGTCCCAAAGCGGTTTGAGAACTGCATCCACTTGCTTAGCTAAGCATGGAAATAAAATGTAGCCAAAAATGCATGCAAAGCAAACAAAGCAAAACCAAACCCTTAAGATTATGTAATAGTTTTCTAGTCAGACAGACTGGCTTTTTATATATATAAGAAAATGCAACCACATAGCAAATTATTTTAACTTCTATGGTTTACTGGAAGACATTGCAGTTTTCTGCCAGTCCCGGACCAGCTTCGTGTCATGGGAGAAATGTCACACAGCTGGACAACTCTGGGTTCACACCTTCGTCCTCCTGGCAGCCACTTTCCACCCCGGATCCCACAAATTCCTAATCAGAGCCGCAGAGTGGGAGGCACTAGCCACCGAGGCATCTGGAAACCGGGAAAATGCGAGCTTTGGAGCTTGTGACAGACATTTGCTGTGCCGGTGAGCATGCCAAAGCATCAGATTAGGCAAACTCCTTGCTACGGCCTGTCAAGGAAGTTCACCACCATTGATTTAAGTGTTTTGTTTTTTTAATCAGTACCTGAGATGTATACCTAGGTAAAATATATGAAATACATAAAAAATATGGGGAAGGGGGGAGGGTGACAGGAAGGGAGGGAGGGAGGGAGGGAGGGAAAGAAAATTTGGAGAAAAATCTTTAATTTTATGGAGAGGAAGCATTGTTTTTCTTTGCAGATTAAGCAAATAAATTTAATGTGACTGTGCTACTATTTTTGCTAAATTCAATGGCTGCTTGCAACATGAATATGTGCTGACATCTCTTTTTTAAAATTTAATTTATTTTTATTAGCAATGCATTCACATAGTTCAAAACAAACCCTGGCTGGCATATAACAAAAGCTTTTTTTCCTCTCTCTTTCCACTCCATTCCCAGTCCTTCTTCCATGCCTCTTTTATGTTCTTTCAAAGTTTTCAGGATTTTCTTTATACTTAAACACAAGCATCAGCACTTTCGGAAACACGCTCGGGTGAAAAGAATCTAAACCAAATTGTAGCGAACACAACGCCTTGGTCAGATCTTTGAGTTTCCCAGTGGTTGGACCTTCTCACTCGCTCTGGTCTTTTGATTTCAAAATTAGGATTCTATGCTAAAATAGTTAAGATTATAGGCATGTCTGTGCAAAGTTAATTATTTTTCCATAGGAAGTCAACCAAGCTGGGTTCTCAGAAAGTTCTAAAGATGATTTTTTTTCTCGCTAGGTGGCGCTCACGTGCCTAGAGGTCTCAGAGTGAGTAGCCAGGCCTGGCATCTGCAGAGCAACAAGCCTTGGGTGGTTACCATGGAGACCCCCACTAGCACACAGAGAGCAGAACTTCAGTATTTCCCTCTCTCTGAAGAATGACTCTTCTAGCCATGGTTTTGCTCTTCGCTGTATGTAACCTGGTAAGCAAAGAGAAAACCTTGCTTTATTCGTATTTCTCTGCAGGGTGAATTATGTAAGGTTTGTGCCCGGGAGAAGGGACCCGGAGACCACTGCTTTGACTTGCAGGACAAAGCCTGAGGAAATCGGAAAGTATCCCTCATTGTAATGATACTTCACTTGTATTTTAATAAATAAAGCTCGCTTAAAGTGATGGGGAAGCTCTGCCAACCAATCCCATCTAACTAAGGTGTGGCTACCTGGAGCCCAGGAAGAAAAACTGGGAGGACCCAGGTTGTTCTCTCTCTCTCTCTCTCTCTCTCTCTCTCTCTCTCTCTCTCTCTCTCCCTCTCTCTCTCCACGGCTCCCACTGGACAGATAGGAATTCGGACCTCCCACTCTTGCAGCTTGAGTTTCCCCTTATAACCATTAAAATAATTGTTATTCTTGAGCTGGCCTGGTTATTTATCGTACCGACCTAATTCACAACACTAAAGTTCAGGGAGTAAAGCAACCCCACTGGTCAGCCTTACAGACTAGGCAGTGATGATACACACGTTTAATCCCAGTAGCCACACTAGTTTGCCATAGAAACTGGGCGGTAAGATGCATGCCTTTAATTCCAGCCCTAGAGAGGAATATGAGATGGGAAGAGACAGCTCTCAATTTCATGCTGAGATTCCTGAAGGCAGGATCGCCATTTCAGACTGAGGTAGAAGTAAGAGCCAGTGACTGGCTGTTGTGCTTTTCTGACCCTCAGATTGAACCCCAATGTCTCTGGGTTTTTATTAATCGCGTTACACATCACCCATGAATAATTTGGAAGGTGTTCTCATTTTTCTCTGAAGATCCTGAAGTTCATTTCATAACAAAACAGGCTTAAAGCATCCTAGAAAGATTCCATTACCCTTCTGGGTATAGAAATGACCACTGCCTTATAAAGGGGCAACAGTGATTTGTCCATCCAGACTCCTCCCACCCCATGTAGTGACTGCAGGATAACCCAAGCATTTCTTGCTTGACATTTAACCAGAACAAAAAGTCAGGCACTCCAACAGGCAATGAAAAGGGGGGAAAATTCAACCAAGATAAAGGAGATATACATGGGATAATTTTATTAGCTACATTTTATGTCAAACACAGGTTTTTGCATATGAGTTCACCCACTATTACCCCCTTGTGTTCTGGTTGCCATGGATGCCATGATGGCTTAGACAAAATCCGTGTTCACGCCTAATGGGAAATGAACTTCCATCAACTCCTTCTGCCTCACAGGAACCACTGCAGTCAGCCTGGGTGACTTTATATACATCACCCTTTGTTTTCTGTTATCCGTGTCAAAGTGCATGCCATACACCCCACTTCCAGAATATTTCCTAATTCAGACAACGTCCCACAATAAAGTATTGTGTTATGATCACAATTCATGACTTGTAAGTGTTTGTACCACTATAAGTTGGGGACAACCTCAACTCACGTGGGGTGTGAGTTCATCTGCTGGAAATTAGTCTGACCTCTGAAGAGCAGAATCTGTTGACCTCTTGTACAAACAATGTGGTCTCAGGTCTCGTTTACTGAAATGCCCCTTCCATGGTTAAACACAGCGAAAAGCTTGTTGCAGAAAACTCTCTGGGAAAGATAGGGTGTCCACTGATTCTTTGGGGAATGGGGCCTGGTAGGGAAAGTGATCACATGGGGAACCCTCCAGTGGGTATCCAGGATCACGGTGAGGATATGGTGAAGGGTTTTCACCTCTGGCTTCCAGAGACCACGAGAAAGGGCACAGTCCAGATTCCTGTTCCCCAGAGGTTCTTAGAACAAAAGTTGCGGGGAAACCCAACATTCTCAATCACCTCATGTTTTCATACAGTCTTCTTTTTCTTGATTCTTCCCCCAGAAAGTGGGGAAAGACAGAAACTATGTGTTCTGTACTCAAACGGCTCCAGTCATCATGGTGTGTGACAGAAGTCCTCTATCTCAGGGCTTCTTGCGCATGAGGACACAAGCAAGCTTTGGTGGGGTTCTGGAAGAGCAGGGTGGATGTTGGTGAGATACAACAGAAAAGCCTTTGAGAAGAAATACACAGCTGGCTAGAAGAGATGAGGGAGACACGCCAGTTGTTTTTAAGCAACCAAAGTCTCAGCACATGGTACCTGTGTTCTACAGAGGGTCTGGGAGCCAGTCACCTGACGTTTCCCTATGCCTGGTTTCTTGAGCTTTGCTCTGGTGTGGTCCCAAAAGTGCAAAGGCGACAAAGTTTCCAGCCTGTGAAGACTCAAAGAAAAGGGTCCTAGAGGCATAACCCACTGTCCCTGCTGTCCCCCAGCCTCCTGCCAATTTCTAGCCGCACACAGGAGTGCTGTCACCATCAAGTCTTCTCACAGTGTTCTACGGTGCCTGGAAAAGGAAAGTGGAACAGCCCTCCCTACAAATGAACACCCCTTCCCAGCACTGTGGCGACAGCTTGTTTGTACTCTAACAAATAAAGCTTGCCAGAAGATCAGAGGGCAGAGCTAGCCACTAGTTAACAATAGAGGTCTGGAGGTCTGTACAGACAGGCAGAAAGTGATATGTCTGGGCAGAGAGAGGAATATAAGGTGGGAGGAGACAGGAGGTTGCCCTTTTCGGTTGAGGAGTTAGCAAGGCAAGAGTTGGCTGTGGCTTGCTCCTTCCCCTCTTAGATCTTTCAGCATTTGCCCACATATCTGGCTCTGGGATTTTTTTTAAAAGACCAACTAGAACTCATGCAATACAGCATATCTTCTTCAATTCCATGTCTTTGAAACTGGCCAACTTTCCATGTCTTTGAAACTGGCCAAGTTTAAGTGACCGTCTATCCACACTCAATCAATGTCCTTTGCATAGAATGTTTTGCTTCAATCACCCATGTAATCATCCCAAATTAAAATGGCCATAATGGAGATGCTGTGGCCACCATTTCCTTGGGCCATCAAACTCCAAGTACCTTTGACCCAAATCGCATCCTAATTATGGTTTATTGGGAATGGCAAGATAGCATGGCGTGTCTCTTGTAGGGGGATGTGTAAGAGGGATCTAGAACAGGTTTTCGACTTCTGATGATGTGGTCTGTAAAGGCAGAAAACACAAAGATGTCAACAGCGAATCCATGATTCATGGCATGCCATGATAAAGGATCTCTGAGGACACAGTCGTCCAGGAAGGAAGTCAGACAAAAGGCAAAAGGACTTGACAGCAATCTCAAAGGCCAATCAGAAATCTCAGCAGACCCGGAGGAACCGCTCCAGGTGGATGAACAGTGTGACTGGATAGGCCTTGGTGGAGTCTGTGGAAACCGGAAAAGAGTGGGCTGTGAGTTGGAAATGTGGATTGAGGCCAGAGTGTGGAAGGAAACTAAGGCACTTGGACCTCATCCTAGTGGTAATGAAGAGATAATGAAGATTTTTAATTAAGGGTTTGGCATGATTAAGTGGTGTTTTAGGGAGATTACTGTGGCAGCAGTGAATTGGAGGGGGGGAAACAAGTAAGAGATTAGCTAGGATGCTATTATAATTATCCAGGCTTGAAGCAGCAGGGGTCTAGGGGCAGTGGGAATAGAAAGGAAGGGTGGAGAGAGAGATAGCGGGAGGGGATGCCAGGACAGTCGTGGCGACTCAGGGATGTGCCTCACAAAAGAAAGCCAGGGCAGTAGTGAGGGTGGGGAATCTGGAGAGATGGTCACGGGGACAAAGGGTGAACAGGGAGTTGGCATAGCTGAACCTCAGTGGCTTCATGGTGATCTGTGATGGAGCCCTGCAGGGCAGCCAGCATAGCTACATGGGTGCTTGGAGCAACCTCTCTCCTGTAAGTCAGCCCGACCTCTTTCCTCAGAAAGACCTGCCACCCAGTGACTAAGCAGTTACCACGGAGTGTGTGTATTTGGGGATGTGTTACTACATACCAACAGCAAGGAAGGCAGAATCCAGGTCATTTGTTGAATATTTTAAACTCCCAGAAAATGACTTTTTGATAAGTCACCCAACTATTTCAAATGGATATTTTTAAAGGCAAATTTCCCAGGTAATATTCCCAAATGTTTAAATTTCCTCCTCTGGGAGGCTCAGCTTTCCGGCACCCAGTACTGTTCGATTACAGACAGAGTCATTTCCATGTTGAACGTGGCGGAGGCTGTGCCGTCTTGCTGGGACTGTGCAACTACCTCACGACTCAGGGTGAAACGTACAAGAGCCCCATAATCCTCCTCCTCAAAGGCCCCTTACCTAATTCTCTCATGCAAATTAGCCAGAAGAGAGCCTTCCAGATTGTATTTATCAGGGAAGCGCATTCTTCTAGCAAAAGGGACCAACTTGAAGAAGCACCACGCCCTGTCGTGCATGCCTGTGACTGATGGCTTGCGGCCACTTGGAATTCCACCAACACAGGTGCCTCCTGGCACTTTGCTTTAAAAGGGAGCGCACTGTGCATCATAATGTGACCATGGTACCAATACAGTAGCTGTGGACTTCACCCTCAGGTGTGACATTCAGCGACTGTGACTCAGTGAACGCTGTTGAGTTTTTTGCTACGAATTCAAGGGTCCCAAACAAGTCAGATAAGTGAACCATTGCCCAAAAAAGATCAGAGAGAGAAGAAACTTCACTTAAACCTTGAGAAAGAAATACTGGGGAAGAGTTCACCTCCAAATCAAGAGGGGAAAATGCCCACACATGCCTCTGAACAGTACTTGGCTTTCTAGGAGACTCACGGCTGTTGGGAATTTCTAAGTATTTAATTTCTAAAATTAGTTCATTTATTTTTGGTGTATGTGTGAATGTGTGCCGTCTGTACAGGAGCCTGCCAAAGTCAGAGGAAATGAACAGACATCCTGAAACTGGAGTTACACACTACTGTAAGCCATCATGTGGGTGCCAGGAACAGAACCCAGGTCCTCTGCAAGAGTGGTAGCCTCCCTCTACCTCTGAGCCATCTCTTCAGCCCTCTTCTAGGTATTTTAAGGTTTCGGCTGTGAATTTAAGCAGGTCCCGTAGTATTTTTAATGTGAGGGTGTCAAGAGCAGATCTGTAGTTAGTTAGAGGAGTTACAATCATCTTGACTGCCTGTCATCAGGATGTGGGCACTTCATGTTCACCTCACTGGTCCAGTCTTCACCTGCCCTCACCCAGAGGCACAGTGCATAGACTGACTCAGGATACACCGTCAGCCGCTCAAGCCATCTCTGGTAGACGGACAAGGCAGCGGAATAGGCTTCCTTCCAGGTGAACCCACCATGGGCAGATACCTGGAAGAGTATGATGAGGTTTTATGCATCTCTTCCTCCACCACAACCTCTCCTCACACATGCCGGCTTAGCAGATATTCTTTTTTTTTTTAATTTATTTATTTATTATGTATACAATATTCTGTGTGTGTGTATGGCCAGAAGAGGGCACCAGACCTCATTACAGATGGTTGTGAGCCACCATGTGGTTGCTGGGAATTGAACTCAGGACCTTTGGAAGAGCAGGCAATGCTCTTAACCTCTGAGCCATCTCTCCAGCCCCTTAGCAGATATTCTTATTCCCCGGTTCCATGCCCTAAATTGCTATCATTAACCAAGTATCCCGGCATGAACTATGCTTTATAGAAGATGGAGAATTTTTATTACATAATCAGGAAGTTCCAACAACCCAAGCAGACTGGATCAGACTGGCAGAGAGCCCCTTCCTTTTTCACTGAAGGTCCTGGCAGGTCTGAAGTCACATCTTTAATAATATCTATGTATCCCGAGCACTGTTCTGTGGATCTGCCACCCAACTAAAAATCCCCTCAGACTTCTTCAAAATGACCCCAAACCTTGATTTGAAGCCCTTAGGAGCAAATAATTGACGGGAGTTCTGGGCTCAGAAATAGGTGGAAATACACAGAAATATGTATTTTCATTTTTACTGAATTGGTTAAAACTTTCTCTGGTGTACCTAAAGTTTTAGTTACTCTGCATTCAGGTAAGTTCAGTTTCGGTACTAAGGTACATCTCCCTGCACGTGTTACAGCTCACTGTTCCTGGGTACCGTACGAGAAAACATGGGCTGGAAGGTGGCTCGGAGAGGAAAGGAACCTGCCACCAAAGCCAGCGATCTGGGTTCTGTCCTGAGAAGGCTGCCCGTGTCAGGAGGAAGCTACTTCCACAAGCTGTCCTTTGACAGGTGTGCCACAGCTTGTGCCCTCTCACGGCCACAGAACAAGCACCGAAATAACAGAGAAAAAACAAACAAACAAACAAACACCCAGTGAAGAATCCAGCCTCAGCCCATCCCCAGCAACCTGAGTTGGAAGTTCGGTCTTTGTTTCCTTCAGGAAAAAAAAAATTACAAAGGTCAAAACTAATCTTTTTCCAGTTGTTCTTGGGTGAAAGTAAATTCCGAATTTGTCTGTTATGAATCTGTTGCCCTTTATTATGTGTCAGAAGTGGAAATGGTAGCGGACTGGACTGTGGCCATGATGTATGGCTTTACACGCTCTCTTCTTCCTGGTGAACGAGCATCTTTTCATGAAGTATGTCTGAAAGGGAAGACTATGCCTTCAAGTCGCAGGGCTCCCAATCCATCACTAGTCACCAGCGTGATTAGTGATTCGCCTAGCAATGAGCTCGGAAAATTTCAGGACCAAAGATCTCCAAACCGTTCAAGCTTCTGCTACTATCATCACACACTGAACAGGAAACACAAGGTCTAGGATCCATGAAGCAGGGGCAGAAGTGATAGCTCAGTGGTTAAGATCACCGGCTGTTCTTCCAAAGGACTTGGGTTCGATTCCCAGCACCCACTTGGTGGCTCACATTCACCCGTGGTTCCAGGGAATTGAACAACCTCTTGTAGCATGAATTCTAATTGTTCTTAAAAATAAAACCCTGGAGTCAGGTGTTAGAGGGTGGAAGTGAGATCAGAGGAGCAGAGCAGTCAGCCCCTAGAGAGTTCTTACCTTGACCAATATTCAGACCAAAGGGCGATACTGCCTCTCACACTGAATCCTCAGACTACACTGAGCTCCTGTCTCCTCCTGCCTTATATTCCTCTCTCCACCCAACCATATCACTCCTGTCTCCACTTTCCTAGTGCTGGGATTAACGGCGTGGAATCCCAAGTGCTGGGATCACCTCTGTGTGTTTCTCGTGTAGCTCAGAGTAGCCTTGAACTCACAGAGATCTGTCTGCCTCTGTCTCCTGAGTGCTGGAATTAAAGGTGTGTGTCACCACTGCTCGACCTCTATGGCTAATGAGTGACTTAGCTCTGCACCCTGATCTTCAGGCAAGCTTTATTTGTTAGATTACAAACAAAATATCACTACAACCTTTTCTTGCATCTGTGGATAACAGGCATACTCTTGGTACACAAACGTACATGCAGATAAAACACCTGTATGTGTAAAGATTTATTTAAAAATTGATGGAACATTTACTCGATTAGATTTCAGGGAAGGAGGAGAGGGACACTAGTCAGACGCTGAAGAGAGCACAGTGGCGAGGACTTCCCCAGTGGAGGCTCCGAACATTAACGGTGAGCTGACAACTCTGCCTGTTTAACATCAAGAAATGGTAAAAGTTCTCGGAACAGTTGGCTGTCACGTTTCATCAGCTACACCTGAAACAAACTGCTTCAGATTCAGGAACCCAGAAACCAACTTCTTCCTCAGAGAATTGTGGACAAGGTTGAATCACGGAGTAGGTGGATCAGGAAAAGGAACTACAAATGCCCAATCAGTGGCCTCTAAGAAACACCCTATCAGCATCTAGGAGCCGCTTTACACTGCCACTATGAGACATACTTTCTTTTGCTTTGTCTCTGACATAGCAAAGGCCATAGTGACTTCGGGGTTCATAGTAAAGCTCATAGTGACTTGAGGGTTCATAGTAAAGCTCATAGTGACTCCAGGGTCCACCCCGTGATGGAGGAAGGTCATTGGCTAATAAAGGAACTGCCCTGGCCCATTTTATTGGTTAGAGGATAGGTGGGAGGAGTAAACAGAACAGAACGCTGGGAGGCAAAGGAAGTGAGGTCAGAGTCTCCACAGCTCTCCTCACTGGAGCAGATACCTGAGAGAGACGCCATGCCCCGCTCCCGGGATGAAGCTCCGACCCAGGATGGACATAGGCTAGAATCTTCCTGGTAAGCGCACCTTGGGGTGCTACACACAGATGATTAGGAATGGGCTAAATTAATATGTGAGAATTAGCCTAGAAGAGAATGGGCCAAGCAGTGATTAAAAGAATACAGTGTTCGTGTAATTATTTCAGGGCATAAGCTAGCCGGGCAGGCGGCTGGGGTGTTGGGGACACAGCCCCTCCGCCGCCCTTATTACTTCAACCCCGAGTGCCAAGAAGGCTTAGGATCCGGTTATGCTTCTGTCACCTAACGGCTGAACTTGAAGTTCTGGTAGGACGTTCACAGATTTCCAGCGAGCCTGGGAATCTACCTGAATCCCACCATGTAGTAGTTAAGGACCTCACCAGCTCGCACTTTCTCCCTGTGGGCTGAGACTGAAGAGTCTCCCATGTCCTCTTCTCTTTTGCCCTGTGGTCTTTAGTATGAGCTTACTCACATTAATAATAGTGAGTAATAGAGTGAATACTTGTGAGCTATTACTTATAGACAATTTACATCGGTATAGATTCATATATATTGATACGAATTTAAATTATATTTGTTTTATTGAATATGCTCCTATTTCTGTTTACAATATTTGTGCACCTATGCAAATTTATTTTGTCATATTGTATGCATACATGCTTCTACCTCTGCTTAAGACATTTGTATATTGATACAATTTTAAGATATATTTATCATATTTTATTATACATTTCTACCCCTAATCAGGATACTTATACATTGTTTACATTTTGAGGTCATTGTCCTCATTTTCTGCACAGTTGTTTAAAGATTGTTTTATATTCTAATATGAAGTCTTAGTTTTTAAGTTATACAGGTATTGAGTATTATAAGTCAATAGTCATCCACGTTTGTCATACTTACAGTTAGACTAATCGGGTTCTTTAAATACATAGAGATTATATTCCGCATAGATAGGTAATCTTCAACCACTTCAAAGAACTCTAGAATATGGCATTTAAGTAATTTAGGATTCTGTTGACGTGAGACATGATTGCTCCTGGCAGCACCTATCTACCCCTGAGAGAATGTTGAGCACTGAACACACTCCACTTGGAGCTTGTTTTCTTCTTGGCAAAACTGGCCTTTGGGAAAGGAACAGCTCATGCCTCAACCACTGACAAAATGCATGATGTCTGAACAGGACAAGCAGGATACAAGAAAAAAGCCTGTCACATCTTGCCAAGACAAATTAAGATGGTTTTGAAAATTTTCCTGCCTTGGAAAATGGTCTGTCAGTTACAATAGGCCTTAGCCAAAGTTGGTTGCTCCAGTGTTTCAAATGAGACTTAGGGTGATTGCCCAGGTAGACAGTTGTCTCTGTCATCTACTATACATTTTGGAAACTGCTTGGTTGCACTTCCTGCCTATTCAAGTAATATTATCTCCATTCTCAGGTCTTCGATGGGGTTGAAGACTAGATAGTCATAGTTACTTTTTTCTTAGGACTTAGCCAAGCCATTTCTAGTACAAGACTTAGATTCCTTAGGATAGAATAATTATTGAAACATTCAACATATGTTTCTTGCTTAATATTGTTTATGCTGGTTATAATTCTAATTTTATACTTGACATCTGTTCTTATTGTATATAGTTTTGTATTTGGTTTGGAACTCTCTTATTCAGGCAGAAGGGGGAGGTGATGGGGAACCTCCTCAGCCAATGGCTTTTGAAAGGCTGGTCCAGGTTGGGTGTGGCTTTGAGTACCAAAAGGCGCACATCCACCGCTCTTGTTCTCTCTCTCTGCTCTCACACCTGGATGCTGGATTCTGTTCCTATTCTCCATTGTGATCTATGAGTTCCCCTTAAATAAAAACCCCTTGTTATACCTTATTTGGAGCTAGTGTGGGATTACTTTATTCATGTTCTCCTTCCTCTGGTGCATTCCCCTTCAACTCACTTTATACAAAGAGTCACATGAAGCCATAGATCATTGTTCTCTTCCTTTCATGGAAAAACTGGAAGAGTTCTGCACTGAGAGGAACAGTAGAGTCCGTTGCCATCATATTAAATCTTTCCCTGGGTTCAAGGATGAATGAGAGTTCAGAAAGTCAAGGTAACAAAAGAAATTAGCTCTGTAAAGGATCCCAATTTTGACTGCACAGGTTGTGTACCAACCAACCGCTGAAACACCACTTAAAGTATCATAGTACGCAGCCATTGGTAGTAGCCCTGTGTAGCTGAGGTGGTCATGGAGGCAAACAGACTATTAGCCAGAGGATGTGTGATCAAAGGCAAGCAAAAATGCTTGAGCAAACCAATGAGACACTCGCTGAATGGATAATGAGGCCACACGTATGTGAACTAGTTGATTACCAAGCCTATAGGAGGACATGTGAGACATGAAAGACTATTTTAATACATCCAGACATGTAACAAGAGAGAGGAAACCAATGTTGAGGTGGGCAAGGTTCATGGTACTAAGTCAGATAAATAAGATTTTGAGGATGAGTTGACAGGTTGTCACAGAAGCATGTGGAAGTTGGGTGCTTGCTGAAGGGACTCTGGCCAGCTTGGGCTGGGCAAGCATGGCTCTGACTGGCCCTGCCCTTCTCTCCCATTCCCTCTACCTTGCTAAAAATCGTTAGATTATATTCCTAAAGCTAGTCATCAAGGTCTAGTCCATTATTTGACCACCTCCTCTTCCTGAGGCTGACTACCAAGGTCCAGCTATCAAAGTACTGAAGTCCAGCAATCAAAAGCCCCTTTGGTTCATCTAATTAATATGCCCTATTAAACACCTCATCTTAACCCAGGTTGTCCCTTTGTGCCTTTATAAACCTACATTTTCCTATGGGCCATTTCTGTCTCCTCTTTATCCAGAGACAGTCCTTTGTCTTTCTGGAACAAATACTTCTGCCCCCTTTCTCTTGTTCCCTTCTCCTTCTTCCTTTGCCACCATCTTTGTCCCTTATCCCCGTCCTCTGTCCTCCTGGGGCAAATAAATCTTCTTTGTGCTGAGAATTTGGTCTTGGGGTCCTGAGTAGATACTTGTTCCTTCACCTGCTGTTTCCTAAGGTAGACATTGTCTACATGGACAATTCACTTTGAGGATATTCAATATAATAAAAACTGGGGGGGGGGGCTCTTGACATTCAAGAGCTTACATGAGAGAATAGACTGTGTTTGAGTTAGTGTCATAGCTACTTTAATGTGTCAACAAACTGGACTGAATTGAGGCTGTGACTCCATTGCCCGAGGACTTGCAGGCAGGCACAAATGCTGACTTCAATCTTCAGCATGAAATGAAGGCGGGCACACCTTCTATGCACCTGTAACAACTCCACCGTGGGCTGGAGGTGAGGGCAGAAGGATCAGAGTCAAGCTGCTCCTTAGCTACACAGTGAGTTTGAGGCCATCTTGGGATGCATGAGACCCTGTCTACAAAACACAAACAAACAAACAAACATAAAAATGAAACAACAAACCAAAACCAACAAAATGCCTTGACTGGGCTATAATACTCACTTACTTGACTAACCATAAATCAAATGATATTTCAAGACTTTGAATGAAGCTGTGATGGACATTGTCATTCATTTGACCTTAAGTAGTAGAGACCCTTGCCGTGGATGGGCCTCCACACTTTAGAAGCATACAGTTCCTAGGAAACCTTGCAGCATCAGTTGCTGCCATCTTAACCACCCTACGAGCATGAGCCCCCTCCATACAAGTCTCCTCTGTCTCTGCTGATGTGTGTACATATATACTAAATATCTTCGTGTATGTTTTGAACGTATATTTTATGTGTATTTTATATATGGCTGGAGTGACGGCGGTCACAAGTGGGAAGTCAGCACAACCTTTTAGGAGAAGTAGGGAATCTGAAGTTTTCCTACTCAAAAGCTTCCAGGGCAGATCTAACTGACTAGGTGTAGCCAATTGTGAAATATGCCAAAAACCAAAGCTGGGGAAGTCTTCGTTGGCAGCCTGTTAACCTGGGGGTTTCCTGGCTGGCACTATTGGCTTTGGGGACCAAGCAGAGCAGGGGTTCTGTTCTTTGCTTCCTTCCCTTAGGTGGGGAGCCATCCCATGTATTAGCATATGCTAAGCAACAACTTATGTTATTCTACAACACTAGATAACCAAAATATGTCTCCAGATATCCACAAATGACCCCGAGAGGCAGTGTTGTTTGAAAGCCACCATGTTTACACTAAGCATGTGTTGTCCTGGATTCATTCTCTCTCTGCTGTGACTTCACGGTCCACTCTTTGTGATGATCTCTGAGCACCTGTTGGCTTCAGTTTTGTCCTACAGGAAGGATGAAGAGATGAAGACCTTAGGCACCTCTCCAGCCTCCTCACAATCCAGTTCTCACGAGTTCTTCTCCCTCCCTGAACCCAGCGCTTCTACAGAACTCAGAAGAGGGGGTGGGTGTTGAGTATAAAAAAACCCCAACAGAGGGGGAACCTGGGGAAGTGAAAGCAATCAATTTTCATTAAATGTCAACATTATTAATTTATGCAGGAGTTATATCTAAAAAAGTAAAACAGATAAATATAAAAATTAGACAAACAAAAATAACAAAATTTTTAAAGTAGATGTCCAGCTTCCTAAGAACTCACGGGGACCTGAGAAGGCTCACTGGTGTTAAAGCAGATATGAACCCCAGAGCAGAGGGGCATTCACAGCTCTGTGTGTTCATCACTGAAATGAATCTCTTTTGTGTGGGCATACCATGCGCCAGCAGGCGCACATCAGGACCTGTACTTGAGCTCCGCCCCCAGTCCTTCCTAGTCAGCACCGCTGGAAAGCTCTGCCATCAAAGCAGAGCACGTTTAGAAACCGAATCCAGTTTTCATAGGGGATGGTTGAGTGAACGGAGCATTTTCACCTTTAGAAAGAGCAGATTGAAGGAGAACAAGATAACTGCCTCCCAAAAGCTGTTGGGAAGGGAGAGCCGTTTCATTCTCCTCTGCTCCCCAGAGCGGAGAGGAGCTTGCATTAAGGGGCCACCAGCACAAGGAGGTAGATTTGGGCTCCCATGCAAAGGAAGGCAGGAAACTGAAGGCATTATGTACCCACGCAGAGCAGAGACTGCCAGTGTCCACAGTGGTCTTATCCCATGCAATCCCCATGGGCTGCAACCATTAGCCCTAGTTTTAAAGCACAGGAAATGGAAACTTGGGAAAGATGTTTAACTGCTCACAAGGTTACAGCGATACTCAGTGTCAGAGTGACGCCCAGAGGCTGGCTCTCCCTTCCTACCACCCAGAGGCTCGCTCTCCCCTCCTACCACCCAGAGGCTGGTTCTCCGCTCCTACCACCCAGAGGCTGGCTCTCCCCTCCTACCACCCAGAGGCTGGCTCTCCCCTCCTACCACCGAACCATGAACTTTCCACCACTAGTGCTTTCCAAAACATGCACATGTGTTGGGGGTCAGAGGCGGGCCCTTGCATGATAGACAGGTGAAGGTAGACCAGCTACCTCAAGTTGTTTTCCAGTTTGTCTGATGCTGACAAAGCACTTTCCCATTGCAATACTGCATGTGGCTCCATGGATACCCGTTGCGTAGCAACCCTTTTCCTGGAGAGACACTGCGCACACATCTACTTGCTCTAGATAAGAAGCCCATGACAGACTATAGTATGAATACCACCAAAGCCCAACTTGGTAAACCAATGAGATTTATTGGGGTTACTTACAGGAGCAGAACAGACAGTTGCATCACTAAAGCCCACCCCAACATGAGTGACAGCTCACAAAAGCTGGGAACCAGGAGCACACTGCACAGCCTGCAGGCAGCTCCTCGGGTTGGAGGGTGTACTTTGCGGATGACTCTGATCTAAACCTCTTCCATGCAGCTCAGTTGGTTTCAGCTTCTTCCAGGTCTGTCTTGGTGGGTTGTTTCCTAATTTTCTGAGAAATCGCCAAGGTGATATCCAAAGGGGCTATACCAGCTTGCACTCTCACCAACAATGCAGGAGTGTTCTCCTTGTTCTACATCCTCTCCAGCATGAGCTACCACTTGTGGCTTTGGTCTTAGCCATTCTGAGAAGTGTAAGATAGTCTCAGAGTTGTTTACACTTGCATTTTCTTGATGGATAAAGATGTTGAATATCTCCTTAAGTGTTTCTCAGCCATTTCAGGTCCTTTTGTCGAGAATTCTCTGTTTAGATCTGTACCCCATTTTTAATTGGATAATTCAGTTTGTGTCTGTTGACAGAGGTTTCTGTCCTGCCTGGTCCTGTAGACATTCATCCCAAAGAAATACACAGAGGCCTACATTAATTATAAACTGGTTGTTCTATTAGCTCAGGCTTTCTTATTAACTAACTCTTACATCATACATTAACCCATTATTCTTTTTTTCTCTTTCATTTATTTATTTATTTATTTATTATGTATACAACATTCTGCCTGCATGTATGCCCACATGGCAGAAGAGGGAACCAGAGCTCATTACAGATGGTTGTGAGCCACCATATGGTTGCTGGGAATTGAACTCAGGACCTCTGGAAGAGCAATCTGTGCTCTTAACTACTGAGCCATCTCTCCAGCCTCAGTAACCCATTATTCTTGTCTGTGTCAGCCATGTGGCTTGGTACCTTTTATCAGTGAGGCATTCTCATCTTGCTTCCTCTGCATCTGGGTGACAACTTCAGACTGAGCCTGAAGGGGGAAGAAAACATTCCAAATATCATCGAAGTCCGTGGAATGGGAGATCTGGGGTGGGGAGTCTATGGAGAGTCTCTTGAGTAGATCTTTGAAAGGCAGATATGACATCAGGGTAGAGGAAACAAACATAGAAGAACCAGAGATTAACTCCGTGAAAGAATAATTTACAGATGTGAGGATGACTGGCAAGGACTGTATGTATGCCTGCCTGTGCAATGGGCAGACACGGCGCTGGAAAGATGAAAAGCTAGGTCTCTCTCCCATTGGTTGTCTCTTCCTCTTCCTATTTCTTGTTATGCATTCAGATAGCTAGAAACTGTAAGATCCTTCCGAAGTACAGTGTGGTGTCTTGTGGCAGTCGTGGATATGATGAGAAAGAACATTCCAACAACAGTGGATGGGAAGTTTTTAAAGTCAAAACCCTGAGATGAAAAGATAGAGCAGCAAGCACGCAGATCCTTCCCAGGTTCAGGTGTAACTGCTGAGCCATGAGGAGTCTTTTCAATTTCGGGACATGAAAGACATGCTGCTAATTCAGGATGTTCAGTTACATTTCCTTCTGTAACATGTGTACACAAAGAAACGGTACTGGGAATGCCCTTTTAAGATCTATTGGGATGATGTGTTAGGTGGGGTTTTTATTACTGTGAAGAGACACCAAGAGAAACTTTTATAAAGGAAAACATGTAATTGGGTGGCTTGCAGTTTCAGAGGTTTGGTCCATTATCATCATGGTAGGATATGGTGGTGTGCAGTCAGACATGGTGCTGGAGAAGGAGGTGAGCATTGTACATCTTGACCCATAAACAATAGAAAGCAGTCCGACACACTGGGCATGGCTTGAGCACATATGCGACCTCAAAGTCTGCCCCCACAGTGACACATATTCCAACAAGGACATCTATACTCCAAAAAGGCCACACCTCCTAATAGTGTCACTCCCTATGAGCTTATGGGGGTAATCACATTCAAACTGCCACATTCCACTCCCTGACCCACAGAACCTTGTAACAATATCAAAATGCAAAATACATTTATCCCAGCTTCAGAAGTCCCCATAGTCTATTATAGTCTCAACAATGTTTAAAAGTCCAAAGTTTAAAGTCTCTTCTGAGATTCAAGCAATCTCTTAACTGTAATCCCCCATAAAAACAAAATTAAAAATTCAGATCACATATAACATATAATGGCACAGGATGTACATTACTATTCCAAAATGTAGGAAAAGGAGCATAGTGAGGAAATACTAAACCAAAGCAAGACCCAAACCAACTGGGCCCACTCCAAAATCTGCTTCTCCATGTCTGATGTCAACGCGATCTTCAGATCTCCAGCTCCTCTCAGCTTTATTGACTATAACACACACACTTCTTTCTCTTGGAGTGGATCCGCCCCCCTGGTAGCAGTTTCCTTTGGCAGGTATCCCCTGACTCTGGCATCTCTAACATCTTGGGGTCTCCAAGGCAACCCAAGTTTCACACAATGGCTTCTCTGGGCATCTCCATTCAGAGACACCCCTGCCGCATGCTGGGCTTCGGTAGCTCTCCTTGGTTACTGCTTGACTCCAAAGCCAGAACCATGTGGCCGAAGCTGCCAAGTTCTACTGCTTGATGGCACTGGATCATAGCCTCTCGTTCAGTTTCATCTTCACCAGCTTTCTCTTTTCCATGGTTCCTTTCACTGCCTAAGCTTGGCTGTCCTTGAACTTGCTCTGTACACCAGGCTGGCCGTGAACTCAGAGATCAGCCTCTGTCTTCCGAGTGCTGGGATGAAAGCTTTGCACCACTACAGCCAACGCTAGTATTTTCTTTAGCTCCTTTGCACAAATTGGAAACTTAGACGGGTGGGATCCTACCTCGAGGTCACTGCTCCCTTTATTCCATTTCTTAATCTGTTTATCTCCTTGAGCACAGAACGTAGCTCCATTTCATTTCCTGGTACTTCTTTTCTCCTCGAAGTTGCATTGTGTATTTTTCCTTGCTCAGCTTGCTCCTTTCCATTATAAATCTTCATTAGAGTCAAGACTGATAACCACATGACAGAGATTATACTAGGCTGTGTTGAGATTTCCTCTGCCAAGAAAATTAATCCAAAACTCTTCACTTTAGCCTCAGGAAGACTCTCAGACAAGGGCAAAAAGTAGCCTCGTTCTTCACCAAAATATCTCCAGATCCGTCTCTAGGCGACACTGAAATTATTCTTCTCTGAAACCTCTTGAACCAGCTCCCCACAGTTCTAATTACTCTTAGCACCACCATCTTCCATGCTCCTAATGGAATGGCCCATTAATCAGTGCTTACAGCACCACTGCTTCCCTAACCCAGACTCCCAAAGGCCACATTCCTCCAAACAAAAGCATGGTCAGGTCTGTCACAGCAATACCGCAGTCCCTGATACCTGCTTCCGCCTGTGAAGAGACTCCATGACCAGGGAAGTTCTTACAAAGGGAAACATTTAATTGGACCTGGCTTACAGTTTCAGAGGTTCAGCCCATTATCAGCACAGTGTGACATGGCTGCATGCAGGCAGACCTGGTGCTGGAGAAGGAGCTGAGAGTTAATGCAGCTTGACCCTCGGGCCAGCAGGAAGTGGACTGAACTTCCTGTGGTTCAGTTAGTCATAGCTTGAGCATAGGAGTCCTCAAAGTCCCTGTGGTGATGCACTTTCTCTCAACAAGGCCACACCTCCTAATAGGCTGCGCATATATAAGTGCACTACACGAATGCCTGGTACCTGTTAGGCCAGAAGAATGGGCCGGTTCCCTGGAAACTGGAATTAATGACAGCTGGAAGTCACTATGTGGGTGCTGGAAACCAAACAGGAGTCCTTTACAAGAGCAGTAAGTGTCGTTAATCATTGGGTCATTTCTCTACCGCTGGTGAGGAATGTTAAGAGTTAACATAGGTCTCCTGTGTTGGTGAGCTTTTGTTGCTCTAACAAACACCTGAGGTGACATAGAATTACAGATGCCAATATAGACATCTCATAGTAGAGAAGACATTTATTGTAGGGAGAGCCTAGAAGTGAAATGGTAGCTGGAGAAGGAAGTGAGTGAGGTACTGGGAATTTTGCTGTGGGACAATGGTCTTTCATCCTGTCACTTGTATTATTTTTAATAAAATGTTCATTGGCCAGTAGCCAGGCAATAAGTAGAGCAATGAGAGCAGGGCAATTTTGAAAAGAGGACGCAGTCTGCAGTCATGACCCAGCTGCAGAGGAAGCAAGATGTGACTGACTTGTCGAAAAAGGTACCAAGCCACATGGCTAACATAGACAAGAATAATGGGCTAGTTTAAGATGTAAGAATTAATTAATACAAGAAGCCTGATCTACTAGGCTGATCGGTTTATGATTAATGTTGACCTCTGTGTGTTTATTTAGGACTAAATGGCTATGGAACCTGGTGGGACAGAAACCTCTGTCAACAGGTTTCATTTGCTTTGTTGTGTGTGTGTGTGCGTGTGTGTTTTTAAGGAAATATATATATATATATATATATATATATATATATATATATATTATTGCTGCAGGGAGAGTTGCCTGGAGCCATGTCCTTGAGTATATCATAGGGTCTATAAGCATCACCTCCTGGATAACAGCTGTTATAGATAGAAGTTTCTGTCCAGATCAGTCCTGCAGCCATTCAGTTCCAAAGAAATACACAGAGGCTTATATTAATTATAAACTGTTTAGCCTATTTCTCAGGCTTATTGTTAACCAGCTCTTGCAATTTAAATTAACCTATAATTCTTGTCTATGTTTAGCCATGAGATTTGGTACCTTTTATTGGTAAAGCATTCTCATCTTGCTTCCTCTGTGTCTTGTTGGTGACTGACTCTCTGCTCCCCTCTCAAAAGTCACATTAAGCCAGAAACCATGACTTTGAGCACCTGGACTAAAAGGAATGCAGTTTCAATCGTTTAAAGCAGAAAAAAATAAACAATAACAAATGAAGACACAAACATTTCCCCCTCGACTAAAGAGGCCCCCAGACCTATCTGCCTGCAGCCCTGTTGCTAGAATGTGGTACCCCGGAAACAAGTCACCAAGAGCTCTGGTGTTTCAAGGATGTCAGGGAGAACGTTATTAGTAGTGAGCCAGGGAAGGGCACGTTGTGGAATATGAGCCCAGGGCAGTGGTGGAGGGCTTTGATGTGGGAGAGAATCCCTTCCTTACAGCGTGCTTGGTGCCACATACAAGTCAGTGAATGAGATACATGCTGTGAAATGGATTTCCGTTCTGGGAAGGGATGCTGTGGTAACTATTCTTGGTTGTCAACTTGGCCGCCTCTGGGATGAACTAAAACCTAAGTGGCTGGGTACACCTGTGAAGGATTTTTCTTAATTAAACCACTTGAAATGGAAAGATCCATCTTTAATCCGGATCTTTTGAGGTAGTAAGATCCATCTTTAATGGGGGCCACACCTTCTGCTGGCAGCCTATATAAAGGACATGGGAGAAAGAGGCTCGCTGTCTTCGCCTGTTTGTCCTTACTGTTTTCTGCCAAGGCTATTTCTTCACTGGCGTCAGAGCCTACTTCTTCGGGAATCTGGTATACTGGAGACTATCTGAAACAGCTGGCCTCACAGACTGAACAACTGCTGGATTCATGGACCGTCCATTGGCAGACAGCTATTGAAGGCTAACAGGACCACAGCCTGTGTGCCACTCTGATAAATCCCCACATCCTACCAGCTCTTTCCCTCTGGAGAGCCCTGGCAACTACAGAGGCATTCACACAGAGGACCCGAGGAGGGTGCTTCCTGTCCTAGAGCTCTGGAAAGGCAAATTGGCAATCGGGCATAGCAGCTGTTACCAGAATTATGGCCATCCCCTACCAGTTAGAGGTGGTATCATAGAGACAGTGTGTCTCCACCCCCACCCCTTCTGCTCACCTCTGCACACTCTAAGATCCACACATGCTCCTGATCGTCTTGAGTCCATATTTGCTTCCGAGCCATTCTTTAGTCAACAGAACTACCTGGCATTCTGCAAACCTTCTACCAGCTAGCTCTAGACTCCCAGACAGCCAGTTTCTATTACAGTGACCTTCAAATCCATTTAAATGTAATGAAAATTCACCAAGGAACAGGTCGGGAGCTAGGCCAATGGGTGATGTAAAGAGATGTCCCAAGCCCGTGTCATTCTTTTGGGAAAGCCCTGGACCTCGTGAGCGGGGTCAGAGCTTGGTCTCATTTATGTCAAATTTGAGCAGGAGCACAAACCTTCTCTAGTGGGTTGAATTATGTTAGCTCTAGATATGTGTTTCGCAGACAAACTCTGGTTGGAGGGTATTTGTACCCTGCTCGGATGCACATCCAGCCCAGTCAGAGCTGAGGAGGTCCTTCTGCAAACTGCTTCTCAAGGCTCCCCAGGAAGCTCTGTCAACCGCAGGGCAACGCCTGAGCCTGCGGTCCTGAGGACTCGGGCTGCTGGAGCTTGAAGCAAAGGTTTGAAGTCCTAAAGACCTGCTGAGGTAGGGATCTTGTTTGGTCTGCTGGGCCTGGTCCAAGGCCACACAGTAGCTTCCAATCTGATTCTCAGATCTGAGCAGGTGCTGGGTGCGATCCCGGCTGTCATCAAAAGCGTGTTCAGGAGAGACCCAGGGTTATTGAAGTTGGGGTCAGAGAAACTAGCGAAGCTGCCAAGTCCTATTCTGTCCCTTTTCACAGGTTCCAAAGGCCACGGTGCTGTGATTCTAGGGGGACATATACAACGAGAGAAAGCGAAGATTTGGGAAGTGTAATGATGGACGGGTGTCCTCCGCGGCCACCCGTGGGTCCACAAACATCGGGAAACAAACGCCTTACCGGAGCGCAGCCTGCTCCTTTACCTCATTTGGCAGGCGGGTGGCTCGGGACCCTCTAGTCGCCAGAAACCAATGTATTGAACTCCTCAGCAACTGCTCTTCTTTGTAACATCAGCTCAAAACTTTGGGAACGGAGAAAAAAAAAAAAACTGTATCCAAAGATCCAGGAGTCAATGTGAACTTAACTGATCCGTGCCACTCGGGATGCACAGAGGTGTGAGCCACGTGTGGGGCGCACAGAGACTCGCTCAGGCTCTGGCGGAGGCTCAGGACCGCGGGAATCCCTACTGGGCACGGTTCCTCCTCCCAGGCAACGCTAGGCAAGAGGGTACAGCCGCTCATGTTTATTCACGCCCCTTAAACAGCCGGGTTCTCGTAGACATTCATCAACCGCTCAAACTACTCAAGTCTAAGATCTTTCTGTCGATCTGACTGGTTGGCTATTATTTATACTGCAGGAAAAAATTTCAGTTCCTGAAAAGGTCTCACCACCCATTCTGACGTTGGGGTGGCTCACGAGGGAGCTCGTCGTGGGGGCTGCGACTGCGCTCCCGGATTGTCCTAAGGATCTAAACCGAGGTAGTTCAGATTTTTCTGGAAGACTTCACCTTTTCCTTGAAGACGAGGTCCGTTCCGTAGTCCTATGAGAATGCTGTGTCTTTGCTTTAATAGCCGCTCCCCCTCTCTCCGCACCCATCAGACAACTTTCAGGTTGCTAAACAACAACAACAAATGTTTTGAATGCGAAATTTCAGGGGTTAAATTCGTGGATGAGAGAGGGCGGTCCGGGTCACAAATCCTCACTTTAAAGTAATTCCATCCCTGGGGTGGGGCCTTCGGGACGTTCTTCTCTTCGGGAACCCTTTCTTCTGCTGCTGGTCCCGCTGGAGCGAGCGCAACCCCTTTCCTGCTACCTCCCTCCCCAGCAGGGTTTCAACTTTTCGGCTGACGCAGAAGGAGCCTGGCAGGGAAGCCAGTGCCCTGCTGAGGCCGTCAGGAAAGGTCTCAACCCTGCCTTGGTTGACCCCAAATTAGTGTCACTTCCGCCCCTTTGGTCCTCAGTCTGTCTGCCCCTTGACTTTTCTAGACTGGCTGTCCCTCGTTTCTTTGGTGTCGCCCTGTACCTCTCTTTTGCCCATGCTGTCCTGAAGAATCTTCCAGACTCCGCAGGGCTCCTTACTACATGGCTCCTTCAGCTTTCAAAGTAAGACCACCAAGTCAATGGTTTTTTTTTTTTTTTTTTTTTTTTTTTTTTTTTTTTTTTTTTTTTTTTTAAAAGCCTCAGCAGAACTTCATTTGAACTTGAGAGAGCTAGGAAATATTTCGGCACACAGCTCTCGGGTATTATGCATGTAGTATCAGCCCCACCCAAAAACTTTGGCTTCTGGGGTAGCCCGCGTAAATCTCTAGCGTGGTGAAAACTCGGTGTGGACTTGCACGTGTTGGGTTCATTCTCCTGCAAGCTAGAAAATAAAAAAGCTGGGACTCATTCCAAGTCTCAGTCTCTCTCTCTCTCTCTCTCTCTCTCTCTCTCTCTCTCTCTCTCTCTCTGTGTGTGTGTGTGTGTGTTTGTGTAGGCGCGCTCGTGTGCGTTGACCGAATAAACGAGCTTTTGGAGATGGGCTATCCACTGAGGAAAAAGAAAAGGCTATAAAGGCTCCCAGAACTCTCCAGGTTGCCTGCAGAGGATTTTGGGGAAGACTAGTTGGACTCCCTGGGGGGCCCTGAATTCCGTGAAATACTCTCAGGGAGAGCTGACTCTGTGGGAAGCTTGCTCCTCCCTACTGGAGGTCTTGAGGGCCGTTTTTTCTAAGACTTTTGGGACTGCTCCCCACTTGATGAAAGGTTGGCCCCGGCAGAGACAATCGAGAAGCTTCACTTGGTCTCCTTACGGCAGACAGTGCTTTTCCTTCCGGGATCTCGGCTTTCTGCAAATGGCTAATTACCTTAGGGCGACCCTGAAATCTAATGGGGTGGTGGTGGTGGGGGGGAGGCAGTTGCTTCGGGAAGTGTGAGTGCAAGAGGAATTAACCATTCAGGAATCTCTTCCGGTGGCGTGCCCGAAGAATACCTTGCAATTTCCCTTAGGAAATCTGGTGTTACTAGTCGCTCTCACTAGATAGAGTTCTTCACCTACAGTATTAGGCCGTGTGTCTCCAAGCCTTTGGCTAACACGTCCAAGAAGAGCAACGAGCGAGGCCTTTGCAATTTGCACCTAAACTTGCGTGTCAAAAAGTCACTAAATCACCCCTCCCTGAGTGAAACCAGGACCTCAGAGGGGATAGAAATCAGCCGCAGACGTCTTTGGATTTTAGTTTTCTCTCGAGTCCTCTGGAAGGCTGGGCAGCAGAAGTGGCTTGGGGTCGGGGAGGCAAGGCGAACGTGGAGGGAGCCCACCAGAGCACGGTTACCCGACCCTTGTCTACTGGGTGCCACTTTCCTGCTTTTCCAGGATACCCCTGAAGGCCCAGCAGTCACGGTAACCGGAAAACCCAGCCGGACAGCTCCCTGCCTCCCGCGCACCCACTACCCTAATCCTATGACGTAGTTCATCCGAGAGACTCCCTTAGCTACAGGTATTTTTGCATAGATCACCCCAAGATTTTCAGATTTGCCCATTTCTAGGAATTTGTATGTTTTGAGAAGAGCCAAAAGCTAGAAGGCACCAGTTACATTTTAAAATGAGCAAGGCTTTCCCACCACACTGGCACTTAGGCCAAATGGCTAGGGAAGGGGGTGCTTTTTTTTTTTTGAGAACTGGGAGGCACTCATTTTTGCCTTAATTGTGAATTTTACTGCCAGTTGTCAGGGAGGCCTGGACTTGGCTGCCCAGTTCAGAGACCATGAACCTCCACCTTTGCTAGGACACAACTGCTGGGTGCTCCATAGTCTGCTTTGTTTCATTAACTGAAGGACAGCCTAGGCAGCGGCTGCAAAGTTAGACTGCTGGGTAGCCCAGCAGCCGCCAAGCCTGGGAATGAAACACAGGAAAGAAACCCCAAGGCCCATATGGATGCTCCCAGGGCAGGGAACCCAAGAGCGCCCATACCACGGCAGGGTGGTGTGCAGCCTTGGCTGGCTTCAGCGAAGATGAGTCCTGTCCCTCCTTCCTGTTCACTCTAGGTGGCTAGAAGCCAGAAGTGTGTGTGTGTGTGTGTGTGTGTGTGTGTGTGTATACACAAATAAGGCCTCTTTTTTTTTTTAAATGCTTGTTTGTAAAGGAGTGAGCAGGGTTTCTTAGAAGAGCAAGCTAGCCCTGCTCTCTCAACTCCATCCAGTGAGGACTGGGAAAAAATGAGAACAGGGATGTGAGTGATGGCTCCTGTAATTTTAATACTTTCTTCTTCTTCTTCCATCACCTCCACCTTCTTTTAGAATTTATCTCCATCTTTATCAGTGGCCCAAGTAAGCTGGGGGCAAAATCTTCATCAAGGTGGCCGCTCCTTCATGAGTAAGAGCTGGAAAACTGAAAGCTGTACTGTGATCTTCTCGTCCCACGAGGGGGCTGCGCCCCCCCCCCCTGCAAATTTATACTCGTTCATTCATTCACTCATTTCACACTAACTATTCATGGAGCTCACCTATCATGTGCCAGACGCTGACTCCGGAACACAGAAAGAAGGGAAATGCGGCCCTCCCCGTGGAGCCGCAGGATTGGTCCCCTGGAATGCTTGCCAGGCGCGCTGCGGCACACAGCCCAGCCGGTAGACCCGAGGAAACATAACTTTTACTTCTCCTTTCCCTTTTCCTTTCTTCGACTAGCAAAGGACCATTAATTAGAAGAATAATTACGGCTACCCTATATTATTCCAACCTGTTCAATTTCTATCTGCTGCAGACAATGCTAATCATGGCAATTATTGCTTCTGTAAACACCCCGAGGCAGCACTCTTCCCCCCCCCCCCGCAGTGTGTGTGTGTATTTAAAGAATATATATAAAAAGTTCCCCCACTCATTTACATAGCTTCATCCTTACCTTTTCCCATTCAGCCCGAGCAAAAAGCATATCTATTCAAAGCCCTTGCAAAAAGCATATCCATTCAAAGGGCATTTAGTCCATTTCTTTCTTGGCGGGTAAACCTATTCATCAATTGTTCTGCCTTGTAGATCGTATTCTAATGCTAATCTAGCGTGTTAAATATCTTTTTGTTCCCCTTTCACCGTTTTGTTATTCAGTTTATCCAGTTTTGGTCACCCATTTTATTTATTTATGCGCCTGCTCCTATTCAGGGGCTCATGTATTTTTTATTATGTTGTTCCACTGTCACGCAGTGTCAACTTAGTCTATTCAATGGGGGCTACTTGAAGGCCGGAGGGACAAAGCCGGTACACATCGCGCCGCTATTCATTCCGGCCAGCTGGATCGGCTGAAAAAAAAACCTTGTGAAAAGAATCGCCTCACAATGGACACAGAAGAAGTGCACAATGCTAACAGTTTTCCAAATACCAGCGATTGGTTTCTTCACAATGAGGAGAAAGCCGTCGCTTTTTCTTAGCTCCACTTCAACAAACAACGCTGTCACAAAACCTCCCAACCCCGCGTTTTGTTCCGGGACAAAACCTCCTCGACTGTCTAAACGCTCCCACTGAAGGACAAAAAAAAAGGGAAAGAAAAAAAAAGAAGAAAAAAAAAAGCTCTTTTCACTATTTTCTTTTTTTTCCCCCTGCAAGAGAGAAAAAAGGAAAGAAAAAAGGGGGGGAGATTGTCAGTGAATTAATAATATCAGTCTTTTAAAAGAAGAAGGTTGACCTTTGAGATGCACTGGACTGAGGGAGAAAGAACAGGGGAGAGATTAATAAAGTTTGGATTCTCTCTCTCTCTCTCTCTCTCTCTCTCTCTCTCTCTCTCTCTCTCTCTCTCTCTCTCTCTCTCTCTCTCTCTCTCTCTCTCTCTCGGCTGCCAGAAAGACGCTGCCACTTCGGGCGGGCGCGAAACTGGGAGGACCCGGCCGGCAGCGCCAAGCTAGCCGCGCTCTGATTGGCTGGCGGGCAAGTCCCTCTCCACCCCAAGTCTGTGCTTCTTCGGCGCCCTTGCAAAGATACGGGGCAGCCTGAGCAAGAGAGGGAGATGGACACTGGTTAGTCCTGGTTGGGGAGGGATGAGACTGTCCAAGGAAGAAAGCTCCGAAGCCTCCTTGTCGGCTTCCCTGAGTCACCCCCCCCCCCCCCCTGGCGGCAGAGTTCTCCAGCACAAGGCCTTTTTGCCCTCAAACATCACTTCCACCTGTTTGCTCAAAGCCCAAACCAACAAGCTCGGTCCTTCTCAGACCAGGTTTGTGTAAAGCTTTGAGGCAAATAAACAAACTGAAAATCAGAAGGGCAGAACCGAGGTGGGGGATAGAAGAGAGTGAGGTGGCGGAAGGGCAGAGTCGAGAATGCACAGAAATAGAGATGGAGAGGCAAAGAAACCGGCTCTCTTCCCCTGGCCACGGCGCTGTTTCTGTGGCTCACTTTCTAGTGGTACCCAGCACCCGCACAGCCTCCACACCTTCCTGCCCGAGCGCTGCTCCTGCTACTCCATGCCCACCCTTAGGACACCCCACCCCGGATACTGCAGTCTACTTGGCCAGAGGCCCTCTCTGGATGTAGAAGCCGCCAACTTGTTAGTTAAGATCACTGGAGATGCCTGATAAGGAGTCCCGGGAGTCTGCCTACAGAGTGCCAACTGCAGCGGGATGGCTGAGGATGCGTCCCTGGTACTCCTCCCTCCCCCCCACCCGCCCTTTTCCCGGTGCCGCCTTTCCTCCCCTTTCCTATCTTCCTAGACTTCTCTCATTCATCTATGCTCGAAAGCTTTTCTCCCAGAAAATACAGAACTTTGGGAAAGGGTGGGAGGAGGGGGCGCGAGGGGGCGGGGTATCTTCTACGGCTGGGGCCGGAGCTGGTAGGCTGGGCTGAGAGGTAACTAAGATTTAGGGCTGGGGTGATTTCCAGCAAGCCGCAGGAAGTTCCGTGTTGAGAAGTGATGGGCTGCTACAAAAGAGAAAGACGAAGCTTTGAAAGGATTTAATTAACCGTGTCAGGGATAATTACCCCTGGACAGTCCAAATTAGTTTTGCATAATCGCTCAGAACCATATGAATTAACTTATAATATTGCAAAGAGCCCGGGGAATAACAGGAGAGGGATCGTTTTAATTACTGAATCAGGGTCAAACCAGCAGAGCCTATTTCTCACATTTCCAAAACTTTTCATGGTTTTTAAAATATTATTCCGTTGGGAGAAAACAATGACTTTAAAGACTCGGGCACTTATGAAGATGTGCCGCTTGGGCTGACTTCTGTCAATGGGGAAACAGGTTTAAGACTTCTACATACAGAATTCTGAGGCTTCCCAACTCAGGACTTCGATTTTCCTGAGTTTCAGACACCCGACCCGCCCGCCCTCGAAATATCTGCCAGTGCCCTATCATTTTCTTTCTAAAACTAAAACGCTGTATGGACTTAAACTCGTCTCGAGTGGAGACTTGCCTAGCACTGGAAAGCCAGCCCTCTGGTTAGAATCTGCCACACTGCGCTTCTATTTGAAAGCTATTAGCACGACAGAATAAAGCCCTAAGGAGGCCAAAAGTTGTACATTTCTGTTGGCAGTGATTACCCTTCCAAGTAAATCCTTAAAGTGCAAATCAGGAATACCCTAAAGATATGTGAACAAATTACACTGATTTAAGTGGCGGGGCTGCTCTGCAAACAAGATAAAGTGGTCGGGCAACTTTCCCCTCTGAAAACGTGGCTGGAAACCTGGAGCAGTCTCGCCGTTCTCAAAGGGCTCCCTTCTGCTGGTTCATGAATGCCTGCCCCCACCCCCGAAAGATAATGCAACTACTTGGGTTTTTTCTTTTTTAAATCTTTCCTATTCACGATTAAAAATGTGATAAATCAGGTTTTTGGCTCTGAATAACAATGACTTGATTTAGATTTCCTAGTAAATCTATTCAAAAGTGAAACAAAGACGGCCTTTGGAGGATACCTTACATTTCACCTGGGCCAGGCACCGTAAGGGCAATTCAGATAAAAATCTTGTTAGGAACTCAACAAGAAATAGAGGATTTTCTCTTTTCCCTGGTTCAGGCTTTATTTAAACTCTTTGTTCAAAAAAATGAACAGAGTGATAGTAAGATTCTAATTTACAGATATAGCTTAGACGCATCTAATATTAAATTAGAAGATCGCACAAGAAATCCATTTACACATAAAAGTTAAAACCAATAATTAATCTTTTAAAACTTTATCTTACATAAAGCCAAAATGAAACTAAATACATGTTAGCAACTTCATTCACAAACATTAGTCAAAATATATACATTTAAAAAGGAAAACGCTATAATTTGAGGATTTTTTTTTCCCTAAAATGTATTTCATCAGAATTCGCAAGTGAATTGCAGGCGGTCTAGAAAACAAGCTATTCGGAAAGGGAACTCCGAAAAACACATTAAACAGCACGTGCCAGAGGAATGCTAGATGACAATGAGGCATCTCTAAAAACAATTCTGTGCTTTCTTTCTGTTTTTCTTTTCCAGTTTTGCTAAGTAATAAATATATAGTTACGACCCAGACAAAAACGTCTGATTTAATCTTAGATAAAATTGCGATTCTAAAATAGTTCCGCAATTCTTAAAAGTTAACTTTGACATTTGCTCAACATGTTTTTTTTTTTTCTTTTCTGTTTTTGAGTCTAAAACCGACTCAAATTTAGGGCAATGAGAATAACACATTTTCTAAGACTCAATGTTTTCATTGACACACACACATTTACAGTCTTGAGGTGAACTCAGCCATGAGGGGGAAACCAGCATGCGAGCTTTCCATACTTTCGTAAACCTCGTCACAAGTCCAAGCCAGTGGACTCAGGGAGACTTCTAGTAGATTTTCCAGGGGCAGAATATCCAACTGACAACTTCCACCCGCACAGATTTTTTTTCTTACATTTCTTTTTCTTGGGGAAGAAAGAAAAAGAAAAGAAAAAAGAGCTCCCGCTTTTATTTGCATACGGGATGAAACAAAAGAAACGGTGATCATCTCCCATACAAAGGCCAGATTCGAGCCGGTCACTGGTCAGGAGCAGATCCGGTGTGGGGTCTGCAGTGTTCTGCAAACAGTATGGGCAGAGGACGGCTGTCCGGAGCCACCCTTCTCTAAGAACCTAAGGACAGGTCATCAACTCTCCCCTTTGCCACATTTTTCAAACCTAACGTCAGAACCGGGTGCATGCAACACAGACCGAGGAGGACCGGGAGGGAGGATCGATGAGACACACACACAAAAGCAAAAAATCCAAACAACAAAACAGGAAAGCCCACCGTTGTGTTAAAGTTTCTCCTCCCACCCACCTCTATGGGTAAACGCAACAGGTTCCGAAGTGCAAAGCAAACGCCGAGCTGGCGGAGGCACACAACCTCGCTCTTAAAGCAGGCTGCAGAAGTGCGGGTGGGAAGGGATCCTAGAATCCACACGCACACTCTCGCTCGCGCCCTCGAGCGCTCGGCCACTCAAGCCACAGCTGGCTGGCATCTCCGCCTCTGCCCGACACCTATACATCTATGTACATACAAACCGGGCCCCCGGTCGCCCGAGGGCGCACCGGAAGGCCGCCAGTCTCGTACCTATACATATGTACACGTGCGCACTCAGGTCCTCGCGGGTGGGCCCCGCGGGGTCATAGCGCGGCCGCGTAGGCCGCGGGGTAGGGGTCCAGCTGAGGCTTGCCCATGCCTGGCAGGAGGATGTAGGCGAGCGGCGGCTGCAGCCCGGGGCTGGGCCACGCGCTGCAGTTGCACGGGATCATATAGCCCGGGTTGCCCGGGCTGGGGTGCGAGTGCGTGTGCCCCCCGGCGGCCGCCGCGGCCGCTGCAGCCGCCGCTGCCGCACCGTGGAAGGCACCCGCGCCCGCGGTCGGATACCCGAGCGACGATGCATACGGCAGGCCGGACGACGACGAGGAGATCTCTGCCATCTTGGAGCCCAGGTCGAGCAGCGAGTAGGGGCTGCCCGCGGCGGCGGCTGCAGCGGCGGCGGCAGCGGCGGCCGCCGACTGCGGGAAGAAGACGCGCGCGGCGGCGGCGGCCGCTGCGGCCGCCGCCTTCTCCGGGTTGGCGAGCAGGGACTCGGGGACCAGGCCTCCGCCCGCACCCGCGTGCAGCCCGGCTCCCGCCTTGAGCGCCGGATGCTCGGCGTCCGCCACGCCGCCCAAGCCGTAAGGCACCGGGAAGGCGAACTTGTCCTTCTTGAGCAGCGTCTTGGGCTTGCGCCGGGGCCGGTACTTGTAGTCGGGATGCTCTTTCATGTGCATGGCTCGCAGACGCTTCGCCTCGTCGATGAACGGCCTCTTCTCCGACTCGGTGAGCAGCTTCCACTCGGCGCCCAGGCGCTTGCTGATCTCGGAGTTGTGCATCTTAGGGTTCTCCTGGGCCATCTTACGCCGCTGAGCCCGCGACCACACCATGAAGGCGTTCATTGGGCGCTTGACGTGGTCCACCGGCTTGGACATGCTGTCGCCGAGCCGCGGCTGCAGCCCGCCGCCGCCGCCGCCACCCGGGCCCTCGGCCTCTGCCCGGAGGAAATCAATGTTGACTGCTAGCGGGCACCCGCTCAGCCGGCGGCCGTGCGTCCGGATGTCGTTCCCGCTCGGGAAGAGGGGAGCTAGAAGACCAGCCCAGGGCCGGGGCGCTGCGTCCCGGGACGCTGGGGTCTCTCTGGCCGAACTCTAGGAAAAATACTCTCCGGGACCCTGGAACTTCTTGACAGTGTCCCCACTCAGCGTTGGCACTTTGCTCTCTGCTTCCTTTTTGTCCTTCTGTCCGGTAGCCTTTGCTCGCCAACTCCCTGCAGGTGGCCACTGCCCCGAACAGCTCTGCCCTTTCCAATGTCTCCAAAGCCTCAAATGCCAAGCAGCCCCGAAAGTTAAGTTAGGGAGGATCCACCAAGTTGAGCCGAGGAGCCCGCCGCCGCGTGCTGCCAAGTGCCAAAGGGGGCTCTCGGCCGCTGGAGTGTTTGGGTTTTCCGCGGTGACTTTCTCATTTGACAGAAGCAGATGGGAGTGGGGGAGGGGTGGCCCGCGAAGAGGAAGAGGAGGGGGAGGGTCTGGGCACACAGAGCACCGTGATGGGTAGAAACACAAACACACCACCACACCACCGGCCGGTCCGGTGGAGTCAGGGCGCGCTGATGGAACCCCTGATCCGATAGCTTTGCTGAGGGTGGCCACTGTCCCCTGGCACCTGATTCTGGAGAGTCTCTCTCCGCGGCTTCGCTCAGGAGAGGTGAGGAAAGAGGTGAGATGAGGTTTTGAGCAAGCCTGAGTCGCCGGGTCTTAGTGGAAACCGTCCGGGCTTTTCGAATCGCCGCGCTGGGCTGTCCCCAGGACCAAGCTTGCTCCGCTGGCTCCCAGCCCTTCCAGGCTCGCACGCCGACTCGGGCTCCAGGAGCACTCCAGGCGTGGAGGGCGGCGCCGTGCAGCGCGGCAGGCCGGGCCCTGGCTGCTTCTCCTCCGGCCTCCGGTTGTCGTAGCCAGACACTAGCAACTAACTTCTTGCAAGTTTCCGGCCCGGCTCAGCCGCGCCCCTAGGTGAGCGAGCCGCGAAGCGTGCGCCCGCCTGCGTGTGTGTGCCGTGACCCGGAGTCCCTCTCTCCCGGCTTCTCCCGGGGCGGTAGGTTGGATGGGTGCAGGGACTCAAGGTACTGGAAGAGGGGGATTAAAGAAAACGCGCCATCACCTCGGGTCGCAGGTCTGCGCTGGAGCTGCTCCTGCTTCCGCGACTCGGGGCCCCTTCCGGGCCCAGGCCGTCGCTCCGCTGCTCCCAAGGTGGCTGGAGCCCTCTGTAGCAGCTCAGGTGAGTGTCGCCACCTGCGAGTGTAGGCGCTGGTAGCGGGCGCTGGGTGTGCATGTCCAGCCGCGACAGTGTGTGACTGTGTGTGAGTGTGTATATCCTGGGTGTGCGGAGGAGGAGGAGCCGGGGACTCTAGGAGGGAGGAGGGACCAGCGGAGCCTCCTCCCGCTCTCCAGCTCCCCGACCTGAAATTAACAGATCCCCCCCTCCCGCCCCCACCTCCCGCCTTTCGCCCCCTCCCAACACTCCTCCTCTTACTCTTTTTCACTTTGAGTGCAGGTTTAGGCGAGTGGAGAGTCCGCCGCGCGCCGCGGAGTCTGCGCACTGTTTGGCGCTTGGCAACCCTTGGTGTCACTGGCGGCTGCCCCTGTTCGACCCGGCGCTACAGCGGCTCTGCTGGCAGCTCCGGAAAGCCTCTTTCCGGGAGGATAAAGGTGGTACACCGGAGGAGAGGAGCTGGGAGAACTGCGGTGGAAGAGGGTTAAGCCTGAGGAGGTGTGGTGGGGACGAGGGGGGAGTCGTCTTCGAAAATATTTGAGACTGTTCCGAAAGGCAAGAAAATGCTCATTTTCCTTGGAGGGCCGAATGGTTCCCGCATTTTCTTGCCTGGTGATGCACTCAGTCCGAGGTAGTGGAGCGAAAAATAGCTTAGGATGGACAGGGCATTTTTGGGCAAGCTTTCGGCAAAGGAGCGAGCCTAGGCTGAGTCTGAATCCTCATCGGAATACCCAACTCTTTCACAATTGTCTTCTGCCTTGTTTGGATTTTTTTTTTTTTTTAAATCTGGCCATCAGAGTCATCTCGTCATCTCTTTAATATCACAGTTTCTCCACCGCATGGTAGGGGGCGGGGAAAGGTGCCTCAAATCAGAAGTATAAATCATTTCTCTAAACAAATAAAAACCATGTTCCACACTGGGCTGCGTTTATGCTGCTGGCGCACATTTTCTTGCTTGGTAATTAGAGCAATTATAATTGACACTCTGAAGAAAAATCAAAAGGCATAGTTTTGTTTGCACCCCCTCTCCCATCTCCCTGGGATTCCCCCCTCCCCCAGGTAGTTTATGCTTCAGGCTGTTTGCTCGCCTTCTTACTTTGGCTGTTTGCAAGTAACAAATTTGTATAAACAGTTAAAAATTTTAAGTGTCTTTTTGCAATGTATGTTCAATTTGTTCACACACCGGACCCTTAAAGCACTGATTGAAATTACGGCGTTGCTGTGAACCGTTTTGTGCGTCTATTTATTAAAGAATTAGGCTTGCTTTGTTGCTCGTTTAAATTGAAGAATAGCGATTGCTTTTGAAAGTGTTGGTTGGGATGACAGACATGCCAGTCAGCAGTGGCTAAGTGGTTTCTGTTTTCCTTAGCTGTCATGTTTGTAAATGCTTGTTTCGTATTGTTTTTGCCCTTCTGTTGCTAAAACAATTGAACTGATTACTTTAGAATCATACTTCTTCAACACACTCTAGAAGACACTGTCATTCACAGACTCTGGGTGGTGCAATGTTAAGACACTAGCAGGTGTAATTACATAGACTAGGATATTAAATATACTGTTTCATGATGATAAACTACAAAATTACCATCTCGGAGCTTTCAGCCTACCAACTTGTATAATAGGTTTGAGACAAAAATATTAGACACTGGCACACAAAGAGCATATGTATGGAGACACAGTGTATGAAAACTGTTATCCACTAATCATTCTGAATAAAGTGGAGTCTAATAGTGAAAATTATCTTGGCATAAAAATGACTGAAGGTTGAAGAAATTAATTTATGTTGGTATTTTAAACGATCTTATGTGTGTCATGTTTGTTTTTGAAATCTTCAATAAATTATGATTGCATTGAAATGTTTGTATATATGACCAAAAGCTATGCTTATATATGCTATATGTTGTCAATATCAAATACATCAGACTTCCTCAGGTAGCCCTCGTGTAAACTGCAATCATACCTTTAAAGTGAATGAACCAAGTTAGACAGTTCTGTAGAGAGCGACGGCACAGACAGGACACGACTATTGTGTTGCACATTGTGTGTTCACTAGACACAACTTTGCACATTGCAGAATGGGAGGAGTTTGATTTATCTGCTCTGGACTTTTTGAGGATCAGTATTCTTGCCCTGAGTTCTTCATATCCAAGAAAAGGGCACCCCAGTGATTGTGAGATGAAGTGGGTCCCTGTTATCTGTCAGCCTTTAGACCTCTGGCCTGAAGCTGGCTAACCCCTGTTATGTAGACACACCCAAATCTACACTCACTTTTAATATGCTCCTATGCTGAGTTCCTGTCGGTGGAGTGGTGTGTGCAGTTCTCTCTGAGTGGCCGGTGTGAGGAACTTACAGAGGACAAAGCCCCTTCAGAGACCTGTGAGTGTGATGGTCTTGTCCAAGTCCAGGCTTTCTGCTCAGCAGCCCCTGAAAAGGGTCTGTTTCCCTGAGGGACGCAGTAGCACCTGGAGCTACAGTGTCAGATAGAAAACAGAGACACACTTGCAGGGAAGTTTGTGGGCGCCCAGATACTTAGCTTCCTTCTTCTTTTCCCTTATAGCCTCCTCTGTAATTGGTCTCCTTTCCAACCCCACAACCTTCACTAGGAGGCAGCAATGAGGTTGGTTGGAGTAGAAAAGTACCTGGCAACAGAAAACCAGCCGGCTCCATTACCTTCTTCCTAAATAAGTGGAGTCCTCAGGTTCCAATATGAACCAAGACACTTTCTTCCATCTTTTCAACCATCCTCTTCCTCCTCTCTCCCTTTTCCCCTCCCTCCATCCTTCTTCCTCTTTCTCGACTCCCCTCTGTATGGTATTTTAACTGCATGGTTCAGGAAGCAAAGGTGATACTGTCACGGTACAGAGACCACGCCCCTCTCGGTGGGACCCACCTGGACACGGAGAGCGGGCAACTATGGTGACGGAGCTCTGAGGGTCAACGCTTCAGCACACGCTGCTGTGAAGGAATCTTACTTTAATGGAAGCGCCAAGCAGCCTGCCGGACCTGCTAGGAAGGAAGTGGTCAAATGACGAGGGCTGCCAGCATTTTGTAGGCTTTTCTTCCAGCTCTGCTTACCCCCTTAGCTCCTAAGGGGGTAGTGATGGAGTCTAGTCGGGACCCGAGCGAAGAGCCGAGAGCAGGTTAAATCAACAGCTATAACTGTGGCTGCTTCCTGTGGCTGTGAAGTGCTTGTCTGTTTGAGGTTCGGGTTCCTTGATTTTCACCTTACTTGTGCTGATCAGGTTTGGGAACACCTTTCTCTTCTTGACAGTGTCCAAGAGCTGATAATAGCTCAAAGACCTTTCCCGAATGACCAAGCAAGGAACACCAAAGCTGTCCCCTCCTGCCTCTTCAACCTCCTGCCCTTCCCTACAAAAAGAACCCTTCTAACCTAATTTAAGACAATCGCACAAAATCCCAAGATTAGGCCTCAAGAACCCTCCAAAAGTAGCAGAGAGCTTTAATTCTCTGTAGATAAATGCTTTAAAGCTTTTTTTTTTTTGGAGGGGGGGAGTGGTAGTGGTGGTGGTTGCTATGCTTGAGCAAATCCAGAGATGCACCACAGCCTCTCATTTGCCCTGTGGTGATAAACAATCCTCCCAACTTTCTGGAGTTCTCAAATGGAGACTGAATTTGGGAGGGGGGCTGGGTTGATCATGCACAAATCACCAGCACCTTCTGTTGATTAGAGAAGTTCTCCCAGATGCCCCTGCTGTGCCTGGGAGGTACCTGGGAGCCCATTCGAAGCAGTTTCCTGGCTACCAGGACTGAGTTCTTAAGGGGCCAGGCCTTTCACGTGGATCATCTTTCTGTGTTTTTAGGAAAGCTCTCTAAAGTAAGAGTTATATCTCTAATTTATAGGTAGGAAAATGGAGCCAGAGAGCAGGTAAGGCCTCTGATGTAGCCCAATGACAAATGACTGGATTTGCATTATTCTGGTTACTTCAACCTCCACTGTCCGGAGTCCCAGTGGGCAGTCTCTCCTGTCTTCCTAGTTTCTTAGCCTTTTTGTGACTCAGTTAGGGCCCTCTGAGGGGATGCAGGGGACTGGCTGATGGTAATTCTCTTGTAAAGTGTTCTAAGGGCCCACAGCTCCCCTGAGGATCCCTCCCACAGTCCCTGGTCTCCTCATCCATATGTGTCAGCTGTAGTCCTCTGCTCTAAGTCCCTGGACCTCCCAAGGCAAACACTGAGCCACTGCCAGCCCCAAGCACCTTCCTCTGATAGCCAAGGATCTAATCTTAGGCCTCTCTTCCTAACCCCAGCTGTTGTCCCGCCCCTCCTGTTCCCTCTACCAACCGGTCCAGTTTCCTTTTCTGAACCATATTTGGCTTAATCACAGTTCTCAATTCACGATACATTCTCATAATTAATCAACCTATCAACAGCCTGCTTTTATTATTTAGTTCATCTATATCTATCTATCTATCTATCTATCTATCTATCTATAAGCATGCATGAAGCCACTATCCAAAATAAACCTGTTCATAAACTTAAATCTAACTAGATAATGTGTGCAGTGAACTTCTCACCAGCCCCCAAACCCAGCCTAAACATTTGATGTTTGTATAGTTTTTTTTTTTAAGTCTAAAGTACCCTTAAAAATGATTGTTTTAGTTTTTTAACTTGTGAAAGGTTTCTCCAGGACACTTCGGTCTGTAGTCTCTATTGACTTCTTCCACCTAACTGTGTGGTTTGGGGACATTAGTACTCCCTGTTCCATCATTTTAGCTGCCGTGTAATGTTCGTGCAAACATACTGCCGTCTACTTCTGCTAACTACCTTGTTGATGGCATGAATAGGCATTCCCACCCAATAGTGTTCCCTGTGTACCAGCGTGAAATCTGTGAAGTGGGAAATTCACTTCATGCTTATTTCTAAGTGGGTCTTTTACTGGTTTAGTTCATACATGCATGTGTTTATATGTGTGCGTGTGTGTACATACAAATGGATATTATTTACAGCTATGACTACCATCCTTTGTTCATTATATGTGGGTGATAATACATACACATATATGTTTGATATGCATATATGTATATAGATATTATAGATATGAATCAGTTTCATTATCTTTCAGATGTTTGGTCTTGTAGGAATTATTCTCTCATGACCAACATCCCTCTGAAATTGTTATTTGTAGATACCATGAGGTTCACTTATTCCGTACAGATCCTTAGGCTTTAGAACTAACAACAGAGAAAGCTTCCCTGTGTGCTCTTCCTTAGGGCTGCCTTGCCCCAACTGAAGACCACAAGCACTGATATCTGTGCTTTCTGCTTTGCTTCAGAATTTAGTTCTGCTGTCTGTCTGTTTTTGCATTATCTGGTATAGCAAATCCTGTCATTGTTATTCAAAAATATTTTGAATACTCTCAGCATTTGTGTTTATACACAAATTTGAGAACAAAATGTCTGGTTATAGATAGTCTTTAAAACCCCAACTATTTTTGATAGCCTTTAAAATTAAGGATGCTATAAGCCTGTGTGTTGAGAATTGAATGTTTATAATATTGACCTTATAATCCATGAACCTAGTATCTCTTCATTAATTTTGCTGAAATGAAATAAAATTTATTTTTTTCAGTGAGATCTGTGTGTGTGTTTGAATAAAATTCTTACATCTCTATTATTTGTAGGTTTTTAGAGTTTTAACTCCATTTTATTTTTTAAACTACCTTACAAAATAATGTTTTTATTACTGCATTTACATACATTTTAAATTATTTTAAATATTTTTAAAACATTTATTTGCTAAGATAAAGAGCATTTTTTAAGATGCTGCCTTCAAAAATGATGTCTTTTCGGGGTTTAATTTTCTCCCTTTTGTCAATGGTTAGAAATCATTTGATTTTTATGTTGATTTTTAGATGGCAACCATGACAGCAATTAAACATATATTCATCTACCTACTTAGTTTTGCGATAGGGTCTGACTGTTTTGCTTTGAACTGATGGCTGTGAACCAGAGGTCTTTCTGTCTTAGCATGTGCCACCATCCAGCTTGAAAGCACTTTTCATGCTAGAGTCTCTCCCTTAAAACACCTGTAATCCTGAGAGTTTCATCCTCCTTCCTGGCCCCTTGTGTCTCATGTGTCTCACTGTCCTGTCCATCCTTCATTTCTGAGCAGAGGGGAGATCTTTGTCTCTGTGCTGACCTGTGAGCAGCTTCCAGGAGGAAGTCACACGTTTTTGATTTTTTGTTTATTTGTTTTCAGATCTTGGTACTTTGAACAATTCAGATATTCTGGCCTCATGCCACCAAACCCACAGGCACACACATATGTCCCCACGATCTTTCTTAGTTATCTTTTTCTCAGTTTAGACAGCTGGGCAACCAAGACATGATTCTTTCTCTCTAGAGCAAGAGCCCTGCCTCACTGCAGCCCTCCATGTTTGGAGGGCAGGTCAGAGCCTTCAACTGCTCCACATTCTCCGTACCTACATAAGGATGCTTGTTGACTTAGTTATTTTTTTTTCTAACTTGATTAGTATTTGTTTCTTTTATTTGTAGTCAGGAGGCAGCCTGGTCTACAGGGTGAGTTTCAGGAGAGCCAGTGATAGACTGAGAAATCATGTCTTGAAAACCAAGCATAAAATTTTTTTTAAAAAAAGCAATACAAAGTGAGGAAAAGCAAAGTCATAATTCCTTCTAATTTTTCCTACATGAACATGAGAGGACCTCGAGCAGGAATTCTGATTATTAAAAACCAGTGCTTGACCTGACATCATCAGTCTAGCTGCCTGAAAAGTTGACTAATGACCTCAGTGGACTCCTCACCTCCAGGAATTTGGAGAGCTGCACTCCCTTTGGACGCTCTGTTTGTGCACTAAACATTTGTGGACTTCTCACCTCCAGGAATTTGGAGAGCTGCACTCCCTTTGGATGCTCTGTTTGTGCACTAAACATTTGTGGACTTCTCACCTCCAGGAATTTGGAGAGCTGCACTCCCTTTGGACGCTCTGTTTGTGCACTAAACATTTCTGCACACTGACTTCCTAGTTGACCTGTCCTCTTGATAACTGTCAGCCTCCAGTCTCACAGTCCTGTCTGCTGTCAGGAGTGGCTGCCACGCAGTGCTGGTTTCCGTGCTCCCTGGAAACCATGCCAGATGTTTGTGCATGCATGTCTGAGAGTCAGTCCATCTATTGCTGCCAGACAAAGCCCTGTTCGTGCTAACATTCATCTTTGTTTATTCATTGAAGACCAAAGGGGCTCTCATTATATCACAATTCTTTTTTCATAATGCGTTGTTTCAGTTGTTTTATCAATGAAATCCCCTCTTGGCTACAAGGGCACATGGAAATGACTTGGGAAGCTAGGAGCAACTAGACAAGAGAATTTTCTCAGATGCATTCACTAGCAATAGCTTCAGGTAGCTTTTTAAAGAACCCCCTTTTTTTTTCATGGTTCCAACAGGCTCAGTTAAGGACTCCAAGCTTACTGCTTCACATCCTAGCTCAGCTACCATAAACTAGTGCCAGTCGCTCTTGGTTACAACTGTTAACCCCCAGCGTTTCCTCATTCAAATTTAAACACCCCAAAGGCAAGGACTGTATCTTTTTTATCGTTAAACCTCAAGGCTCCTGGCATCAACTAAGTGCTTAATAAATGGTTGACAGTGAGTGAATCAGCCACATGCTCTATGTCCCTGTATGCACAGCAAGAAGAGAAAACAGGATGAGGACTTAACACCACGATTCACATACAGTATTGCTAAGATAATCTTAATTAATTAATGCCCATGATGTCTGGACTAAAATTAGAAATGACAAGACTTAATGTACCCCCATGTAAAAATCCTATAGCCTAGCCTCTGTTATCAAAACATATCAATTAGGGGGCTGAGACATGGCTGTGAAGTTAAGAGCATTTGTTGTGGTTGCAGAAGTCCTGAGTTTGGTTCTCAGTACCCACATGGCAGCTCACAACAGCTTGTAATGGCAGTCCTGGGGTATCTGGTGCCCTCTTCTGGCCTCCCTGGGCATCTGCCCACACATGATGGCACACATATACAGATATAAGTGAAAATAGAATAAGAATAAAGAAAGACATATAAGACGTGGTTTACCCTTCTCTTTCTCTGTGATCAACTTGTGGTTATTTAACTTCTTAATAAAATGAAGATGTATCAAATATGGTTTGTCCTGTCCTCTCTCCATGATCAATTTGTGGTTATCCAACTTCTTAACTAAAAGGATTTTTTTGGTTGTTTTTACAGCTCTTTATATTTCTTTTGTGTGTGTGTGTGTGTGTGTGTGTGTGTGTGTGTGTGTGTTGGCAGGCAGCCCATGGCTTGTGGGAGAGGTCAGAAGACAACTTGTGAGAATGGATTCTCTCCTACCGCTATATGAATGTCAAGGAGAGAACTTGGCCCTCAAGGCTTAGAGACAAGTGTCCTTACCATCTCCTTGGCACTTAAGTCTGTAACTTTAAGTTGTTACTGAGGGCAGACAGGTTACAAAACAACATTTATTAAGTTTAAATTTAAGTGTTGCTTGGCTGTGCCTTTTAACAGTTCCTTGGCTATAAAGGAAAAACTTATAATGTGATTAAATCATGCTTTTGCAATGGATTCTATACTCTTGTTGGATCTGTTCTTTAAAAATCATTCTTGGAATATTTTAATTGTAAATGATGCAGTTTTGCCTTTAAAATTCTTTGGACCTGAGGCAGTGACAATTCAGATCTCCCGGGGTATCAAGACAAGCCTCCCTGCAAATCCTGCTAGGTCACCTTCATTCTGAAGAAGTATTTTCTTCATCTCTTCAGATTTACTGATTTATTTATAGATAAGTTAGTAGCATAGTTGTGAGAAATGATTTTCTTTTAGTCTTTTTTTCTCTCACATAGTCTGGGTTGATCTCACACTGAGGTAGGTGAGGATGATCTGCCCCCTTCAGTTCTTCCCGCCTCTATCCCCCCACCTCCAAGGGTGCAGCTTCTCCACCTGCTTTACATGGTGCTGGGGGTTTTGCACAATCACCCTACCAAGAGGTACATCTCTGGGCCTTTTTTGTTGTTTTCTTTCTGAGACAGGATCTCATTGTGTGTTTCATGCTTCTTCTTCCCCAGCACTGGGATTTAGATGGCATGGTGCCACCATTCATGTCCCCAAACTTTTTTTTTTAAATAAATCTTGTTTTTTAGCCAAGGAGACATCTGGGGTGTTGGTTGGGTGTCCTGGACTCTGTGTGGAACCCTGAGGCAGAACTATACTTGGGTGAGCTCTTCTAGGCACAGAGTGCTAATCAGACAGGCAGATTTTCTGCGAGGGAAAGGGAACCACAGACATCTCCTAGGAATGTTCACACCACAGTTACTTTAAAGAGTTAGTCTCCATCTCCTGGAGGTTGGAACGACAGGCGAGCGCTCGAGCCGACTCACCTTTGATTTTATGCTACTGAGGAAATGTCACTGTTTATATTCTACCAGGTGTGCACATGTCCTCAATGGCTACGGCTTTGGGGGAGACTGAAGGTGGAAGCAAGTCCTTCGTTAGCCGTTCATGAGAGTAAACCCCTAGAATCTGAGCTGGCCTTGATGACTTGCTTGGCCAATACATCACGGCAGTGTAATTCTGGGGTCTCCAAGTGTAGTCATACGAAGCTCCTACTGCTTGCAGTCCCTGCTCTCTGGAAGCCCCAGGCTGCCGTGTGAAATTTGCAATGGCTTCGAGACTGCGTATATAAGACGTGCTAGCATGCAGTGCTGGCTGGTTCAGACCACTGGGCCATCCCACCTGGCATGGCAGACCTAAAACTGATTCTGCCCTGTAGCCTTCAAAGCAGTTCATAAATCAGAGGATTCCACCAAATGACTTTTGTGTCATTCGTTGAGATGGGAGAACCGTCCAGCTAAGCCCAGTTGATAAAAATCATGGCACAGGAAACCGCTTGTTTTTATCAAGTCACTGTGTTTTGGGATGGTTTCTGAGGCAGCAGCAGACAGCTAGCCCAGCCTTCATCTAGTAATCCAGGGTTAGCATCAGTTAAACAAACTAATCTACCAGCTTACAAGTGGAGTGTTGGTAAAGACTCCCTAAGTTAAACAAACTAATCTACCAGCTTACAAGTGGAGTGTTGGTAAAGACTCCCTAATTCCATTTATCCCTGGAGAGCCAGATTTAATCTTAACAATTAGTATTGTCACTATAGTTACTGATATACAGCACAGACTGTAGAATCTATAAGAGAAGACCTCCGATCTAATAATAATAATAATAATAATAATAATAATAATAACCCAAGAACTGTAAAACCCCTGTAGTGCTCACCTCCACCCCTTCCCCATATGAAATCACGGGCAGTTTGCAGGGCAGCAGAGGGAGAGAGGCACCGTTCTAGCAGTATTTATTTTCTGTTTTGTGTTAATTACCTTCCCTTTCCAATTCTAAAGTACTTAAGCCTTGACTTAGTTACCAGCTATGCAGGGACAAGTTCTCTTTCCTAGATTTTTGAAAAGTAGAAAACTCATTTTCCACTGGAATGAGACCATTTCTTCTCTTTTTAATTTATTTTTAAAATTTATTTTAATTTATTTTTTATTTTTATTGAACTCTACATTTTTCTTTGCTCTCCTCCCTACCTCTCCGCTCCTCTTCAACCCTCCTCCAAGGTCCCCATGCTCCCATTTACTCAGGAGATCTTGACTTTTTCTACTTCCCATGTAGATTAGATCTATGTAAGTCTCTCTTAGGGTCCTCATTGTTGTCTGGGTTCTCTGGGATTGTGATTTGTGTGCTGGTTTTCTTTGATTTATGTTTAAAAAACACCTATGAGCCGGGCGGTGGTGGCGCACACCTTTAATCCCAGCACTAGGAAGCAGAGGCAGGCGGATCTTCGGGAGTTCGAGGCCAGCCTGGTCTACAAGAGCTAGTTCCGGGACAGGCACCAAAGCTACAGAGAAACCCTGTCTCGAAAAAACAAAAACAACAACAAAAAAAACCCAATTATGAGTGAGTACATATAATAATTGTCTTCCTGTGTCTGGGTTACCTCACTCAAAATAATGCATTCTAGCTCCATCCATTTGCCTGCAAAATTCAGGATGTCATTTTTTTTTTTTTGTTCTGCTGTGTAGTACTCTATTGTGTAAATGTACCACATTTTTCTTATCCACTCTCCGGTCGAAGGGCATTTAGATTGTTTCCAGTTTCATGACAAACAATGCTGCTATGAACATAGTTGAGCACATGTCTTTGTGGCACGACTGGGCATCCTTTGGATATATACCCAAAAGTGGTATTGCTGGGTCTTGATGAAGGTTGTTTCCTAATGGCGAGACCATTTCTATGATCAATAAAGTTACTTTTCAACTGAGTGATTACAGATTGAAGGAAATTGTTTTACCATATATATATATATATTTTAAAATCCATACATAAGGGACTGGAAAGATGGCTCAGTGGTTAGGAGCAGTGGCTTGGGTGTGGTTCCCAGCACCCAAAGGGCAGCTCACAGTTGTCTGTAACCCCAGTTCCAGGAGATTTTAGGCCCTCTTTGGGGGACACCAGGCACACCGGTGGTTCACAGGAATATGAGCAGACTATATGTGTAAAATTAAAATTAAAAATTTAAATCCTTATATAGGGTCAAACCTTAATTAAAAAGATGAACACACAGAATCAAATACATTTCCTCCTAGATAATATTTCTCTGCAGCTGGGAAGATTCTGGAGTCCTCATTATAGAGGTGAAGTTAAGGATCCCACCTCCTATTCTTTTTAATCCCTTAATGTCTAATTTCGAAGTGTACATGAATAAGTTATATTCATTTGGACTGAGAAAATGATCTGTGCTTACACAGGGCCCAATTATACATCTAACAATGATAGTGTTTTTAAAAGGAACAGAAACAGACATGGCTGCAGGGTCCAAAGCTTCGCCTCCAGATTACCATACAACAATACACTTGGATGATGTTGGTTTGGTGGTGTTCCCTTTCCTTCGCCATAGCCATGGGCTTCTGCTTTCATCCTTTTTTGAGCATACGTTACTTAAGGAAAATATTAGTAATGTCTGCAGAGATGGATTAATACATTCCATTACTGACTGGACTCCTACTCAATCTGATGAATCAGTGGTTTTGTGGTTTCTGAAATCAACAGAGCCCATCAATTAAAACACATATTGCAATTAATGTTTTTAATTGTAAACACTGACAAGGATGCTGCCTGAGAGAATAGCAGTATGTGTTAAGAAGGCAGGTTGGAGCAGCCCCGTAGACGGAGCACCCCACAGAAGACCCAGTGTGCTGTGTTTGCTACATACAAGCCGCCAATTCAGCCTTGGGTATTTCGGTCTCTTCTTGTTAAGATGACAGTACTGATATAGCCCTACGCTAAGGTGAGGCTGTATACATAAGCAGGCAATGCAAGGGAATGATGGAAATTTCCACTTCTGATAAAGCATCTATGAACTTCCTAAACCATGAGTGGAGACAGGTGTGTCAGGTTCATGTGGGCAGTGGGCATGGGGGCAGAGCATTCTGCGTAGGAAGGAAAAGCTGTCTTCCATCCAGATGGCTACAATCGGAACTTCTGCTTTTGTTTTAAGATACATGCGAGGTGTGCTCACTCTGTTTTCCACACTGACTCAGGAACTCAGCATCCTTCTCTTCTCCTAGCTGCAGAGCTCAGCTAACTAGCAAAGCCAACTGTCACATTATACAAGGAGGATTAACTTTTACAACTTCCTTACAGCAATATATAATTTCCACGATCTGGGGAGAGGGCTCGGTGATTAAGAGCACACATTACTCTTGCAGAGGACCTGAATTTGGTTCCTAGTGCTCTTGTCAGGGCCTTGCAGCTGCCCATGACTCTGCTTCATGAGTGTCTGATACTTCTGGCTTTAAGGGACACCTACTCTCGCACAGGTGCAGGTATATTATAAAAAATAAAAATCAATATTTGAAAAGGATAATTTACATACACAATGCAATCCGCTCATTTAAGGTGCATAACTCAATGGTTTTTTTTTTTTCTGGTGTAGTCACACAACCATGTGGCCACCACCATAGTCAACTGCAGAACATTCCGACCACTCCACAAAGGAATGTTGTCCCTGTTCACGGTTGCCTCCATTGCTTCCAGGTTGTCCTCCCTCCGCTCACTCAGGACAACCACCATTTCTCTTACTGCCTCTGTAGATTGACCTGCTCTGGGCATTTCGTCTGAACCAGATCTTATGATAGGTGGTATGTGATGAGAAGCTTCTTTTGTGGAGCACAGTGCTTCTAGGTTCATCCCAGTTGCAGCTTGCATCAATGGTTCATTCAGTTTTATTGGCAAGTGCTGTCTCATTGTGTAGATACTCAATTTAGTTTATCCAATCATGAGTGCTGTCTCATTGTGTAGACACTCAATTTTGTTTATCCAATCCTGAGCTGATTGACAGCTGGAAAACACTCACAGTAGTCCCCATCTAAGATGCTTATTTGGGTTTATGGTTCCAGAGGGTTTGAACCATGATGGTAGAGGTTTAGGTGGCAGGAAGAGGGTTCAAGCCCTGATGATGGAGGCTCAGGTGGTGGGGGCGGTAGCTAAAGATTCCTGTTTCAAACTGTGAACAGGAAGCAGAGGTCTTGAACTGGGAATCATGGGAGGCTTTGATACCTTGAGCCTGGCCCAGTGACGTACTTCTACCAGCAAGGCCACACAGCCTAATCCTATCCCAATGGTAGCAGCACTGGGGATCACACCACAGGAGATAATTCTCATTCAGACTATCACGAATTTATTCACAAGTTCTTATTCAGAAGTGTATTGACCAAGCTGTGCACAATTCTTTGTAGGTTTTCAATAGCTTTAGTTATTGATTTCTAATTTCATTTCATCATGGTCAGAGAACTTACTTGACACAGTTTGCATCCTTTTCTGCTTACTGTGCCTTGTTTCATGGACTGTCCTACAGAGTGGACCCTTGGGATAATGTGAATTCCAATGTTGTAAGAGGAATTCTCTGCAGGTAAAGAAAGAATCTGTTAGCTCAATCTGTTTACAGTGCTGCTCATGTACTGTATTCTGTGGTTGATCTAGTTCTAAGCATCATTGAAGGTGGGGTGTTAGCTAGGTCTTGGTCCAGGTTTATAATCCCAGCTGCTCAGGAGGGGTGCAAATACAAGGCCAGTCTGTGCGACACAGTGAGAAAGACCGTATCTCAAAATCATGTCATTTCAAGGGGGTAGGGATGGCTGAGGACATAACTCAGTGTCAGAGTACTTGTCAAGTATGTATGAGATATTAACTTCATGCTACACAGACAGACAGACAGACAGACAGACAGACAGACACACACACACACACACACACACACACTAAGGTGGGATGTTAAATTTTCCAAATAATTTTGAGTTTTCTCTCTTTCCTTCCATTCTGTCAACACTTGCTCATTATGTAATTTATTTTGGATTCTGTGAAGAGTTACATGTGTAACTGTAATTGTTAGGTCTTCCTGGTAGATGGAATATTAACAGTGTAACACCTGTGTTTCTAGTGACTTTAATTGTTATGTCTTCCTCATAGATGGAATATTAACAGTGTAACACCCGTGTTTCTAGTGACTTTGGTTTAAGGCTTGTTGGTCTGTTATGGATAGATCTGCTCCATTTTCCCTATGGTGACTATTGGAATGGCGCGTTGCTTCAGCTGTCCCACTTCCCGTGTGTTTGAAGGTGCATATCTTCATATTTGCAAATAGTTGGCTATTTGAAAAGCATTTGATCTGACAGCATTAGCACTTGTGCATAGAAAAGTGCTTGTATACTCACGCTTGTTTATTTTTTTTATTGATGGTTAAATGTAGCTTTTTCTTAAGCCAGTCTATTTTTGATGTTTTCTATTTTTAAATTTTGATTTATTAATTTTATTTTCCACTCATTTTTTTTTTTTAAATCTCAGTTTCTTTATCGCGTGTCCCATTCACAGCGCATTCTCATCAGGACTCTGAGCTGGAGGCCTTGCTGCACACCTGGAATTCAGGGGTCCTCGCTGTAGCTGGGCTTAGGCGTTTAAAGTCTCTGTCTGGCATGGCAGCCATCTGAATGGCTTCGCACTTGATTTACCGGGGCGTTGTGATCGTCTGAGGACTCATAGTCCATAGACTCATAGTCCATATTTCCATGTGTCTTTTTTTTTGTGTGCCATAATAGGATGGGCATGTCTTCCAGCTTTATTCGTGGGTCTCAGTGAACAGAACACACTTGAGGGCTCAGCCTCCAGAGTCACTGAGAGGAGAGAACGTCGTCTACTGTAGCAAGAACCACATCAAGCCCAACCAGACACAGAAATACAACTACAATCAACTGAGGTCCAGTTCTCCACCAAAAATAAGCATAGGAAAGAAAATTCTAAAAAAGTTTAAAATATGAAGTTAAAATGAACTATGGTGTGTTAATTATGTTAATAAAGTCCATTTTTCTTGAAATATGAAATCTTTGCTGTCCCCTCCATGGGTTATAACCTAGGGTTTGTACCTACTCTAGACAAACACTGGTTTTCATAGAGCACCTCCGACTGTCTTCCTGATGTCCCTGTTAATCTGCCTACCTCTGCTGCTACCAACTCCTAGGCTCTTCTGTTTGTAGAGACATAGCTTTACTGTTTAAACGATACCCTGGGGTATAAATTGTTCTACAGTATCATAAAATAGATGTTTGTCCCTTTGCAAAGATAGTGTCTAAAGTCAGTTTTGTGGATTTGTTTGAGCAGGGCTCTTCTTAGCTGTCCCTTCTTCCTGTTATCTTTATTTTTGAGTACTCTTCAATTTAGACTTTTCTTTCTGGGAACTTCCTTGTTCCTCCTAATTGCTAACCTCTAACATCTCCATTGTTCTGAGACTCCCTCAGGCCTGGGCTTTCTCAAGCACTGTTCTAAATCAAGTCAGCATAGGGAACATTCCAGAGACCTCTGTTGTTTTGACTTGCTTTTGCCTTGAGCAGCACACCTTGGCCAGGCCTCAGCAGTGGTAGGTGGGGCTGGTCCACTTCTCAGGGATCTCCCACTTCAGGGTACCAGGCGTCTGAGGTAGCTACTGATGTTCTCATCTATGTCTCCCCATATGGAATCTGGAATTGGGCCAATGGTACTCATGGCGCTGGTTTTCTGAGTTTTCTAGGCCTGGTATGGAACCTCCATCCTATGTATCCTACTGATGGCGAAGGAGTCCCCAATCCCTTTTGGCAGTTACTCAGAGATTAGTCTCCTACAAGAGGCTAGGGTAGGGGGACACGCCATGCCAGTATCTCTTGGATAAACACTGCGACCCTTGACTGGAAGATGGATGAATGAATCCTTTGATTTTCTTCATATCCACAGGCACTGAAGCAGAGACTTTAAAGTATTGTTCTGCTTCTTACCCAGAAGCCCCTCATACTGTCTTCCCATCGTGGTCTTATTAGCTCCATTGGTCCAAATCAATGTAAGAAAACCAAGGCTCTGGGCTCAGCCTCCCCGAGTCCCATGCAGTAGGTTCTAGTTACCGTTCAGCCACTGTGAGGTTGTGACTAAGAAAGAGCTATGGTGTGTATATTTCTTCCACCAAGGAGGAAATATTAGTCTGTTCTCACCGTGGGGAGAAGATTATGTAAATAACAACAGGGGAGATAATTCCTAGTGCGAGGAAAAACACACAGAGGCCATATAGTCCATCTTACATGTAAGAGAATATTGCTCAAATATTAAGACAGACACAACTGCATGCATTGAGAATTGACTGAAGAAGGAACATTTGTCTATGAAAAGATGACATATAATTTATAAATTCTATTGGAACTCAAATTATTAGTTGATGTAATTATTTTCTTGGAGCTGGTGTAATTTATCAGTGCCGGTGTAATTACATTGACTCATAAAGATTAATATTTCAAAATTAGAACTAGGTTTTAGATCTACCTCTGCTACCATTTCCTCATTCCCTCTTTTTATCCGCTGTGTTGAAAACACATCAGTATTGTAGGTTTTGTAGTTTTTGGTTTGAACAAAGTAACTTCTTTATTGGTAAGATAGAAAGAAGGAATTTGGTCATCTCCGAGGGAGCTCTTTTGAGCTCTGAAGTCTTGCTATCCCACATGACCCGGTTGACGCAAGCATTCTTTCAGTACTTCAACACCTACTCATGGTTATCTAGGTGTGAAGTGCTGTGTTAGGAACAGCAGATATAGTAGACAGAGTCTGTGTTTTTATGACAGTAGCAGATACTTAAGCAGCAAGTGGAGTTCCATTGAGAGGAGAAGCAGGGTCTCCTCGCCACATCTGGAGGAGTGGCAAGCATTTCAGAGAAGTGTTTCTGAAGAAATGAAGCTGATGTTTGCATTAGTCCCTTCTTCCGGTCATAAGAAAACAAAAATTCTGTGTAACATAAACAATGCAAACTTTATTATTATTATTATTATTATTATTATTATTATTATTATTATTTTCTGTGGTTCTGGAACTGGGATGGGCTTAACCTTTGCTTTCAAAGGGCATCTTATTGCTACCATCTCTGGAGGAAGGACAGCACCCATATGGAGAAAGTCTCTGAAGAACAAAAAGCTCCTGATGACAGGGAATAACAAGGATCCCAGACAACATAGGACTCTGGGAAGTGAGTCCCAGACCTAGCATCATAGCAAGGATGCAGGAGAGTGGTCTGGAGCTGAAATGTGTTTGGAACCCATGTCCCTTTGGCCTTCCTTGCTACCTTAGACCTCACAGGACCCTTTGCTCCCTGCAGCTCCTCCCTTGGTTGTGTGTGTATGTGTGTGTATGTGTGTATTGTGTATGTGTGTGTGTCTCAGTGAGTCATATAGTATACCCTTTAGTCCATACATGGTTATTTCTAAGTGTTCATTGCAATGAATCATTGGTCTGGTTCAAGACTTTGGGCTTCTGCTACATAATCGATACTGGGCCCTCACAGGGACTCCTCTTGGGTATCCTGCTGTTGCCTTGTGCCGTGGACATCCTGTAGCTTTGGATCTGCCAGTCCATCCCCTTCAAGGCTTCAGCAGTTCATAGATGAGGTGGATGTTGGGGTGGGTTAACTCAACCCTCGTTCTGGGCCTGGGTGGTAGCTGAGTTGATCAACCACCAGCTCTCCCTCACTGCCACCACCCAGGTGAGCTCTCCAGTACTGCCCTGGCTAGCTCATCCAAGGTAGCAGGCAGCAGGAAGCAGGGCCGGTTCTCCTGCTCAGGTCTGGCTCGCCTGCCCTCACGTCACCAGGCCCAGCTCTACTGTTCTGCACAGGGGAAAACAGAGCCAGCTTTCCCAATAGCTGCGGTTGATGAGGACAGGGCCAGATCTCCTGCCTGTGGCAGGAGGCAAGGGTCGAGGGGCCAGGGGTGCATCTCCTCTCGCAGGCCACCACGTGACAGACAGTAGGGCTACCCCTTCCTCTCTCATACCTTCAGGACCAGCTCATTTGCACCCCCACCGACAGGGACAGCTCTACTGGGCTGCCCAGGCAGGGGTAGGGCCTGTTCTCTAGACTGATGCAGTGGGTGAGGGATAGGACCAACTCTGTGTAGCCCTATCCTCACTGCTTTCGGTGGTAACAGGAGCCATGAGCATCAACACTGACTGAGGCTGTGGCAGGGACAGACCCAGACATGACCCCCAGAAGTAGTCCAGACTCCAGTGTCACCATGGCCCTGGGTGGCAGCATAGACTTCCTAGATCATCATGGCCCCATGGTTCTTGGTGGCAGCATAGGACTCTTAGATTGGCATGGCCCTTATGGGGATATCTCCCTTGAACAACATGGTCACAGGTGGTGGCATGGATTCTGGAAGTCCACAGATGTCAACCATGGACTGCAACACAGATCCCCATAGCTGCATCAGGGTCACAGGCCAAGACTGTCCTCAGCACGCCCACCCAGGCCTAGAAGCACTGAGTATCTCTTGGTTGATTTCTGCCCTCCCAAGTAAGGACAGAGCTGTCTGCCCTTGGTTTTTAATGTCTTTCAAATTCTCCTCCAGTTATGTACTTCCTTTAATAAATTCTGATGTCTATTAAAATCAGTAATCAACAACAACAAACAAGCAACAACAATAAAACTCAAAAACCAGTTTCATTCTCTTCTTTGAGGACAGGTTTCTAAGAAAGAGAAGAGACTATAGTTGCATTCTGTCCTTCTTATAAAAACATGAGAAAAAAGAATAGCCAAGAGGTTTCCTTCTACAGCTTAACAGAGCCTCTAATTGGCCACAGTGGTAATACTGAGTTGTCAGGTTTAGTGAGGCCCCTCAGAGATGTGCTCAGCCCAGTGTCTCTCTCTCTTCCTGCAGTCTGGTGATGCAGATGTAGAACTCTCAGCTCCTTCTCCAGCACAATGTCTGCCATGCTTCCAGCAAAGACGATAGTGGACTACACCTCTGAATCAGTAAGCAAGCCCCAGTTAAATGCTTTCCTTTATAAGAGTTGCTGTGGTCATGGTGTCTCTTCTCAGCAATAGAACACTGACTCAGAAAGACACTGTGTCATTCCAACTGGACTTCATCCTCTGGCTGGGGCTATGCAGTACCATGCTTTTAGTAACTGGCTCACTCAAGATTCATGAAAATAAGATTTTGTTTTTATTAGGCAAATGAGTGGAAGGAAAATCAAAGAGGTGAGTGAGTGTATGTTATGTCTTGACATGTATGTACTTCATGTGAATACAAGTGTGTGTTATGTCTTGACATGTATGTACTTCATGTGAATACAAGTGTGTGTTATGTCTTGACATGTACTTCGTGTGAACACAAGTCTATGCTGAATAGCACTGGCTATTTTAAGATTTGTAAGAACGAGGGCAGAGGTGTAGCTGTGTCTAGCATACATGAAGTTCTGGAATCTACAAAACAAACCCAGGGATCCTTTGAGTGTTTGATGATTATGAAGTAGAAAACACAGGTAAGTACAGAGAAGAAACAGGCGCGAATGATCCCCAAGCCTGTACTGCAGAATTGGCACAAAGCGGAGCTTTGGATGTGAACATAGGGACAGAAATTCACTGACCACAATCTGGAAGAGTGCAGAACACAGATCTGGGTTCTGTTTGAAATCATTTAATGTGTTTCTTTCCTCTGGGGATGTGGAACCCATTTTAGATATTTGTTTGAATCACAAAGTCAAGCAATTCTTTTAAATAGTGTTCAGTCTTCTGAGAAAATTGCAATATTGTTTTCACCCTGAAAAAAAGAAAAACAAAAACAAACCCTTCTGTTCTGTGTAAATTGGCTGTGGGTATCCTGGGAGCACTGCTCAGAGGACTCCAAAGATGCTGAACAGAGATCCCCAAGCAGGCAGTGTCCAGAGCATGATAAGTTAGGGGACAGAACACTTTTAGAGATGGAGGAGGAAATCCAAAAGGCACACACACACACACACACACACACACACACACACACACAACTAATAGAAATAGTTGCATGTGTTCTTAGCAGCTTCCTTCATAATAACTTAAAAGTATCCATGAGCACGGAGCGAAAAAAATATGCTGTGGTATATTCAAAAAATTGGAATCCTACACAGCAATGAAAAACTTTGAATATTTACACTGGATGTGCAGAAGTCTGGATGAATGTTACAGAATTCTTGAGCAAGAAGATTGAGCCAGGCACGGATTCAGAACCACAACATTTCAATTTAATTTTGTATGTAAGAAATTTGCAATGCTAACATCTGGTGTTAGAAGTCAAAAGAGGGGAGAGAACAGGTACTGATTGGCAGGATTCCATGAGGGTGTCCAGGAAGCTGGAGCGGATAAAATTCCACTCCTTTAGTTCTATGTTGATTAAATAAATGTGACTATTAGTTTACAACTCAGTGAATTATATGATGAGAACCTATGTCCTTTTTCTGGACGCTTACAGGAAAATGTTAAGAGAAGGTAAATTGGGATGCTATAAACATGCAATATCCCTTTGAGGAAAAATAATCTAAAAACCGCTGGCAGCCTTCAGAAGCTGCCATCCCTGAAGGTACTGGGCAAACTCTATGGCATTAGTAACAGTGCTTTCTGAACTCTGCAGCAGGAGCTGAGTCAGAGAAGGAGGCGGAAGCTGGCTTAGTGTCCCATGAACCCCGCGGAGCACAGGAGTGTGGTGTTGGAAGTGAGCTGCGCTGTGCCCCACAGGAACAGGAGCATCGGTTATTGTAACCATCAGCATAGCAGGAATCACCACCAAGTGGTCTGCAAGGAGATCAACAGCTTAGCTTGAAGTGACAGAATAGAATGTGTCCAAGCTGGATGCCCTGGGACTCAGACCCAAGCCAATATAGGAAATGTGATGATTTGAGTCTGAACAACTTCCTATGGGCTCATGAAGGACAGATGCAGTTTCAACTACAGTTGAAGGGCTGTAGTGGTGTAGGAGGCTGGGCAGGGCTGAGAGAGAGAGAGAGATTAGGGATAGACCACAGAGTTGGTCCAGCCAGCATCTCAGGACTGAGTCAGGAACAGTGAACAGGGACCCTCCCATGTTATTCCAGCTCTGCTTATCTGACTGGGCTTGAGTTTAAGTAGACAGCAACAGCTTGAAGCATCCCGAAACTGCATGTTTAGTACAACCTACAGAACACCAGGAAAGGGAGTGCATTGTCAACCGTCAGTATGCAACATGGGGAGGTTTGGGTATTGGGGAGTTTACTCTTACAGGGCTCATGGGAAAGCCCTGAGCAGAGGGCTGGAAGGGATGCTGTGAGATGGCCCTGGGAATGCCCATGTATGACCCGGAGGACTTTGCACTTTCTCCTCCTGGGAAGAGCTGGATTTGTGCTTGATTACAGAATGTCACAGCACATCTGGTTGCTCATGGGAGTGGTTCGAAAGCTTTTGGCTTCTCTGCAAAGTATTATGAAAAAAATCCTGTTGCCATATGTAATACGTTTTGTTATGATAATTGTGACATCTGAATCAATTACCTTTCTTGTACTTTCTAGATGGTTTTCACTTCTCTGAAAGTTAAATGCCTCAAAGTTTAGGCAAACAACCCAGATGTGTCTTGACTTGAATATAAAAATAAAGAAATATTTGTTTGTCTCAGCAGCTGTCAGGGTCTTTTGGCCTCATCTCTTTCCTGTCCTTTAACCTCGACAAGAGTTCCAGGATGAAGCCCGTCCTTAGGCATAGCTGTGTTAAAGCCACTCTATGCTCTGACTGAGTCTCAGAAACATCTATGGCAGTGAAATAACAACCCCTACCTGTCGGGAAATGGATTTTGTGTCCCTCACATCCATATGTTGAAGCTGTAACTGCCAGGGTGACCGCATTTGAAGGTGGTGGCCCATGGGACATCATGATATGCAGAGGTCGCAAGGTTGGTGCTCCTGTGGCGAATGGCACTCTTGTAGGAAGAGAATGGGATTTGATCATTCTCTGCCTGGTGGGAACACACTGAGGAGATTATCATCAGTTAATACAATCCAGGAAGACACAATGAACTCAGATCAAGAATGAGAAGAGAGGGTAATTATAAAAAAGAAAAGTATTTGGACAGTCCTCCTAAAGATGAGTTCCCCTATGCCAAATAATCTTGCTTCATTTGGCTGAGATAGGGCCTCGTGTAGTCTAGGCAGAACCCAGACTTGCTCTGCAGCCAAGGATGGCCCTGAAATCTTGATCCACCTGTCTTGACCTCCCAAGTGCTGGCTCCAAAAAATACCTTCTTTAGTCAAATAGCTATTATCTGGATTTCTCAAAATGGCTCTTCTCAGGTTTTTGTAACTTTTGAGAAGCCTTTATCACGGGTCAAAACATTTTCTGTGCCATTCAGTTACGGGGGGGAGAATCAGGAAGCCAGAGAACAGGGGTTGCTAGGGTTTGAGTGTGGTTTATCCGGGCAAAGCTCATGCTGAAATCCGATCATCAGTGAGGTGTATTGGAAGATGGATTGGGGCAGAGAGAGAAGGCCCTGCTGTCAGGAAGGCAGTCTGCACTCTGCAGGATCACATGGGTGGGGCGCAAGGTGATTGTTATAAAGTCCGGCTGCCCTTGTGTTGTGACTTTTCCTCACACATTCCCTTCATCTTTCCACGGTGAGTGGAAACAGCAGGAGGTCCTTGCAGGAGCCCTGTGTGTGGACATCTTAGCTTGTAGACTATAAACAAAATAAACAACCTTCCTCATCGATGACCTGGTCTTGGGCAGGAAAATGGGGCTGAAGAGAAAGCAAAGAGGGAGAATGAGGAGCTGGTGGGCAAACAATGAGAAAGCCACTGAAGACTGATGACATGGGGGACAGTGAACGGCCATTGCAGGGTCACTGCATGTCAGCAAGAGTGACTCGGAAGATCACCAATAAAAGCTCAGAACCCTCAAATGCTGGGTCTCATTAAAATGCTTCTTTTCGTTGCTAAAGCCGCAGCGGGCTTTCCCTTTTCTCTCTGCCTCCCGTTTTCAAGTCCCATTATGCTCATTAGCTCAGCCTTAACCAAATAAAAAAATTCAAATAGTGTCTCCATTAGTGACAAGGTCCTTTCGTTTCCTAGGTCACACTTTACAGATGTAACCTTGACTGTGCTTTGCTGTTGCCATTCACATCAAATAGCAGAACAAAACGACAAAAAGCGACTCTTTTCTAGCATTCTACATTATATTCAAGTGCCTTTATTCTTTGTGAGACACACACACACACACACATGCACTTTCATGCAAATAATTTTTACTCTTATAGGCGCAAAGAACTTGATCTTCTACTGGTCGTCATTTATAAATTGTCTCTTTTTAATTTATAATCTGCAATTTCTTCTTTATATGAAGTTAAATAATTTGTGTGAACTATAAATAGCAATCACACAGTTTGAATCGAAGCAAGGCTCTTTTATAAAGACCATCTGTATGTGCTAGAGCTATGCATGAGCCAGTTTCCGATGCCCCTGTGTGGTGGAAGGAGTAAGTTATAGCTTTGCAGTCGATCACGTCTCTTTGTATTGTTGTGTTTACACCCCTGGTTGGTCTTTTATGCATTTTTCCCATCCCATCTTATAAAGTGATTAGGACATAACTCCTTCCCTATTGTACTTATAAGAGACCATCACAGTATGGATTTTAAAAGAAAAGTTGAATACCTAAACTCAATTGTTGCATTGTAATTCTGTCCATGGGGCCACCTACCTACACCCGACTTTAAAAAGAAAGCGCAATTAAAGGCAGAGTGCCACGATCAAGGAATTATATTCTTCCGATAAAAATAAGTCAACCTCACCCACTCCTGACCCGAGATAGGCCATCTTTGAGTTTCCTAAAGGACAACACCCCACGTCTTAACACAAGCCGTGACAGAAAATTATGCACAGATCACTTCTACTGGTGTCACAAAGCTGACCCATTGTGTCCCCTGAAATTATGGGCACATAATCCTTGAATGTGCTGTGTAGCAAAAAAAAAAACCAAAACAAAACAAAAAAAAAACAAAAAAAAAACAAACAAACAAACCCAAAAGAACAAACAAACAAAAAAAATCGAGCATGCCCTTTTTGTTTGCTGAGGACCTGGTGCCATATATAGGGGAATATTTAGTTCTGTCGCTCAGTGATAAAATGTCATTCCAGGTACAATAACAGCCTTACCCAGTTCCGAGAGCCTGGGAACAGCTGGATGAACTGGGCAGATACAGCTGAAAGGGAGGGTGCTGAGAAAGTTTCTCCGTGCAGTTCGGAGGCCCAGACTGCAGTCTGATGGGATGGGTTTGTAGGCCAGTGAGAACTAAGCTGGGAGGAAGGGGGCAGGTGTGAACGCTTAGCTACAGGAAAGATGCCCAGAAGTCGCTGCCTTTGAAAGTCTCTGGCCATTTCTCGCTCGAAAGCAGAGAGGGAAAGTAAGAAGGGGGTTTCTGCTCCTCCTCTGCTGGGCTTTTTACTCTTGTGATGATGTCTCTTCTTGACTTTGTCGGGGACAAGGATCCCATAGCTCAGTGGCCACTGGTGTGGAGAGCATTGAGTCACGGGGGATGATGGTGTGACTTGAAATACTTTTTTGTACTGATCTGAAGTGCTGGGGATGGAACCCAAGGCCTCGTGCAGGGTTGGGAAACGCTCTACCTCCGAGTTAAAGCTTCAGACTGAAAAATAATATTAATCTTGAGGTAGAGTCTCACTAGGTTATTCAGACTGGCTTTGAAATCATTCCATAGCCTAGGCAGGCCTTGAACTAACATTCTTCTGCCTCAGCCACCCAGGAAACTGGGAGAACTGGAATTCGAGGCTTGTGCATCAGGCCCTGCTAGAAGTATCCATTTAGTTCTGTCTGTGAACTTGATGAGCCAAGCTTTCACTGACCCTTACTGGTCATAAGTACTCGAGGACAGTGGCCTATGACCGAGAAGAGAGTCTTGAAGTCTTTAGATGGCACCAAAAACATTTAGATTTGTAGACTGGAAGTGACCTAAAATCTAGACCCTTTTCGTTTCAGAGGCCTTAGAGTCCACACTTCAGGAGTGCTTATATTCTTAGCATCTGGCCTGTAGCATCTTATGTTGATTTCTCCAGCTGCAAAATCTGGGGGAAAAAAATCCCAATTAAGGCTGAGAAGGAGGAGGATTGCAGATACTTTAATAATAAATGATCCATTTATTTTATTTCAGCTCAATTTTTCTGGTGTCTTGTTTCTCACTTCTTTCCTTTCCCGTAACCCCCCCCCCCCACCCTATCTCTTGTCAGCTCCGACTGCAGAATGTGCCCCCGACCATGACCGGTAGAGCCCATGGTATTGTTCTCAGCCTGAAAAACCTACATTGGTACTCGGAACAATCAGCCTTCCCATTTATCATCAGACTCAAAGCTTCGCGAGTGGCGAAGATGTAAATTTATTTAAACCTTAAATGACAGGTCTAATTCTTGCATGTGGGAAGCCAGCAAGAGGAGAGTGGTGTGATTGAGAGATACATTTCAATTAATTCTCCCACCAATGCCATATCTCTTCTGCATCAGAACCTTTTATGGTGTTAAAATTAACAATTATGCAGCTGATGGCTGGCTAAATCCACCAGGGGACCAGAGAGAGCCTCAGATAACATGACACATAGAAACCATTCAAGAGAACAATTCACGGAAGAAAAGTTACCCGTGTCAGGGATGACATTGGAAGAGCCCAATAGGAGTCGATGGGAAGAAGGGACATTGAGGACCATTGTCCATCTCACTTTTCTTTTTCTTCAAAAAAATTGTGTTACAATTAAAAAAATAATTAGTTATCCACTAGCGGCAAGATAAACGTCTCTCCTTATGCTAAGGAAATAGTGGCCTTGGCAGGGAAGACCCTTCACACGGGAGCGCTGCTACAGAGAGCTGTCTCCAGATGAGAGGAACGGCTCATTGTAGAAGCACAGTGAGGAATGACAGGCAAGCCCGCATTGAGCAGCCCGAGTAAAACACCTGCTGATGTCGGTCCACTTATCAGTCGCAGCCACAGAGGGATGGAGGTCAAGGACTCTGTCTCCAGGTCTCATCAATGACAAGTAATAAGAAGTCCGGAAGGATGTCCCCCCAGTGCTGGCTCCTGCAGAATGTGGAGCACTGTTTGCAGACTTCCTCCAGTATCTACACCAAGACCTTAGAGAAGCATCTGTGCTGGGGGTTTCATTCCTCAGCCTTCAGGTACCATGAGAGAAACTTTTCTTGGGCTTTGTTTTTACTAAATATGTCACTCTCAATGTAGGCAACGCACTCGGACTTACGTGCATTTCAGGAACATCTGAGTTGAACATGACCAACCGACAACTACTGGGGTCTCACGGATTTTATATACCTAAATCCTTTGCATAAGTTTATTCTCAATGTAGTTCATTTCATTTAAAAAGTCATATCTGTGTGACCTTGTTTTGTCTTTCACGGCTGTAGGCTTTGCGTTGAAGCTTCGCTCACGGTTTGCAGGAATATTTGACTTGCTTGCTCCACACAGGGAACAGTACAGGCTAAAAGCTTTGCTAAGCACGGGAGGTGACAACATTGCTACACAATTTTCATTTCTCTAAAATAATTTATTCCTGCCCCCACCTTGCTTACTCTGCCACTGGCATGCAGAAGAAATAAAAATCAAGAAGGAAAACGGTATGTTTTTTTGGACAAGGTTCAACAACTGCCTCACACTGTGGTGAATTCATTACTATTCATAAGTCTTTAGTGAAGTATGGATTATAATGTCCTCACTGCTGCTTGAATGCAAAACACCTGGATAGGAGTTGTCTTCCTTTCGCCACCCACGCAGTTGTGACTAAACATGTCCACGACACTGCGCAGCACTTCCGTGTTTGCCTTGAGTAATTTTTTTTTTGCCTTGAGTATTTTAATTAGGAGTCTGCCTCGATGCTTCATTCTCCAGGAAGATGGAAATGTTTACGCTCCAATATTGGTAATCAATATTGATGCAGAGATGTCATTGATTTATGTAAACACACTTATTAAGATGTGGAAACATTTAATATTCACATTTCATGGGCAGACCTAGCCATTCTGGAGAAGGTGCTCCAGAGATGTTGACGGTTTGCCGCATGGGAGATAAGCAGTTCGGACACAGGAGTGCGGATGCAGAGCTCTTTGATGGAATCCCCTCCTTGAGCTGGGAGATGTTCAACAGGTGATACCCCTTGCTGCCAACTCTGACCCCTGGGTGGATGAGAGAACCAGCTCCCACGAGTTGTCTTCTGAGTGCAGGCGTACACAGATGTACACAAATAAAACTAATAAAAATCAAATTAACACCACACCAACATTTTAGTGAAGAGAAACTGAGATAAAATAGCAAAATTGCTAAATGGCTCCTATAAATTCACCTACATGGGATAGTTCATGGAAACAGAAACACATGACATATGGCTTGAATGTGTGGTTGCTTTAGCCATACACTGTTATCTGTGTTGCAAATTAGATGAAGGCAGCAAAGCGAGCAGCTGCTCACTCTCAGGAGACCCCCCCTCCCGTCATGGTAGAACCACCATCTTGGATAAGGGCACGTTGTGCACAGTATGGCTCCTGTCATGGTAGAATCACCATCTTGGATAAGGGCACGTTGTGCACAGTATGGCTCCTCTCATGGTAGAACCACCATCTTGGATAAGGGCACACTGTGCACAATATGGCTCCTGTCATGGTAGAACCACCATCTTGGATAAGGGCACACTGTGGACAGTATGATTCCTGTCATGGTAGAACTACCATCTTGGATGAGGGCACACTTTTTTTCCTATTCCTTTATTTGAATACTTAATTATCTTTAGTTATATATGTCTGTATGTGGCTATGTGTCTGTGAGTGCAGATTCCTGAGGAAGCAAAATGAGGGTATCGGGTGTGAGAAGACTGTAAAGATGGCCCACTGCTAAGAACCCTGACTGCTCTTGCAGGTGATTCAAATTCCATTCCCAGCACCCACATGGACACTACAGGTATCTCCAGTTCCAGGGGGACCTGATGCTTCTTATGGCCCTTCTGGGTATTGGGCACTCTTATGCTGCACATTTGTGTGTGTAAGCAAACACTCATACACATAATAGAAACATATAGCTTCATAAAAAGATGAGGGCCCTGGGTCCCCTGGAGTTAGAGTTAGATGGGTGGATAGCACCTGACGTGATTGCTGGGAACTGCACACAGGTCCTCTGCAAGAGCAAGTGAGGTTCTAACTAGTGAGCCCCTCTCCAGACCCCTTCAGTTCTTTCAAAGTGAGTTAAATATTTAAACAGTTTTTCACACAAGCATATTCTGTGTTGAGTATATTCACCGTCCTAGCCATCCTCCCTCCCTCCCATTTGTCGCTCTGGTCCCCTGCACAGGTCACTTTTGCTTCCATGTCTTGTCTACAAACATGATTTTATGTAAAACCTAGAAACTGCAAACGAGGGAAAGTGTACAGCGCTCGACTGTCTGAGAATGTTCCCTTGGGATGGCTGACATTCCTTTTCTCCGCTTAGCCAATGGTTAAGGAAACATACAACCAAGGTAGAGTCACCACCACTTCCAAACGCCACTGCTGGGGTGGGCAGGCATGCTTCCTCCTTTCCCTAGTTCCTCAACTACTCACGGGGTCAGAAAGCTTCATCAGCTGCCATCAGCAACACTCACGCCAGCATGCCACTCCAAAGGCCATTTCCCCCCTGCACCGAAAACATGTTATTCTAGTTTGTCCAATGAAGAGTTATTCCTAAAAGTCCCCACAGCCAATGACTGACACTAAGCTGTGTAAGATTTGCTCAATCCAATGCAGTGTTTTGTGTATTCTAGATTTTAAAGTCATTATTATTATTGTTGTTGTTGTTTCTATCAGATTTACCACCAAGCAAGATTTGATGTAGTTTTTATATGCCATAATATTTCTTAAAGTAGGGCTGGAGAGATGGCTCAGAGGTTAAGAGCATTGCCTGCTCTTCCAAAGGTCCTGAGTTCAATCCCCAGCAACCACATGGTGGCTCACAACCATCTGTAATGAGGTCTGGTGCCCTCTTCTGGCCTGCAGACATATACACAGACAGAATATTGTATACATAATAAATAAATATTTAAAAAAAATATTTCTTAAAGTAAAGCACTTTTATAAATAAATAAAAGTCCCCACACTAGCAAAAGCCTTCTCTTATCCCATTATAACATCTGCAACTATGTTTGTGGTGCTGGGGATGGAGCCCAGGAGTTCACACGTGCCAGGCTGCAGCCCCAGCCTCTGGGAGTATTTTTTATAATACAAGCCAATACAATTACTACTTTTACCCATGAGTGTTTCAAAAATTGTCTGTAGAGAATTTGCAAAGAAAATTACACTGAAGAAAATAAGAATCATCGATAATCCTGCCACCTCCACTGAGCTAATATGGACTTTCTGATTTTACTTATTGTGAACATTCATATTTTTCAAGTTCAATCAAACTATTGAACCTTTCCATTATTTGAGGGAGAAATTTAGTGATAGATAAGAACAAATCTGGTGTTGGACAAATTTATAAATATTAAATTAAGGTTACACTGTTTCAAAGATTTGTGTCTTTATCCAATCAATAAACATCAAAACAAGTGTATCTTACCATATTCTGAAATACTTTCTTGAAAACATAATTTTTTATATCTGCCTAGGGGCCTGTCTTGGTGTCTCACGTCTTTCATCCCAGTGCTCAGGAAGCAGAGTCAGGCAGATCTCTGGGAGACCGGGGCCAGCTGGTTTACAGAGAGTTCCAGGCCAGTCAAAGGTCTACGGTGAGACCTTGTTTCCAAAGAAAATCTGTAAGTGAACTGTGGCCCATTTTTGTTGCTTTCTGATTTGCTTTTACTACTAATTATCATTATTGCTATACTTTATTGCTATTTTAAGTATATCTTGTTTCATGCCACCAGGGATGATGATGCTTCCCACAGGAACCATAGTCTATCTAACAAGAACTCTTGTACGAGGCATGAGGATACATCCTTTGCATTGTTGGTCAGGGACTCCAAGAGAGTTCCCACACAATACTAGCTATTGCCATTGTTCTCTGCTGCCTTCCAGAATTTGAAGGCAAAGTACTACTGTTGAAGACACTTCAACATAGGGCTTTGAGGAACTGAGCTAAAACGGACCTGGAAGCCTTCTCCCTGGGCACTAACTCTATAGTATTGCAATGTGCTATGAAAGCCACCAAGGGAGAAGAGCAGTCAACAGTCCTACCCGACTGTAAAGCCTAGGAGCCACAGGACCAGCATGGCAAGATATCCCCCACAGTGCAATAATGGTGCTTACATCTAGGCAGTAATCACTGGCTATCTAATTAGACCAATAGGAAGGGATTCATGCCTGATATTTTAAATGCAGTCAACTACCCATGGTTAGTGAGGCCATGGAACCTAGAGAAGAACCTACGACTACCATGTCCTTAAACCGATACCATTTCTAACTTCATTCTAGACACATTCCATTCTACCCATAGGTAGATTTCATCCTCGTTTCTCAACGGTTTATTTTTGCAGCAATTGGAGAGACCATCACAGAAGCTACACCTGATCTAACTGCAGAGAATAATTGAGAATGGGCTACCCAGCCCCAGTGGATAATATCTACAACGCAACTCCTGCATCTAAGGCTCATGGAGCATCACAGAAGAGGAAGTGGATTTAAGAGACAGAAGATCAGGACCTTTGCCAGGAGACTGAGTCTTCTATTTACAACTGGAAAGCTGCACCCATAAAATCTCAATAATTTGGTAGACTAAGCAAGACCTTGACGATGACAAAGCAGTTGACAGGCCAGTGTGAATGGGGAGATCCCACAAGGCCATGCACCTAAATGAAGAACTACAGGAAATTCATGACTGCTGAGAGTTGGAGAGCCAGTCTTCCCTAGGGATGAGCCCCCTAAGTGGTTATCCATTCGCCAGTTAGTCTGCAGACACATATATCCATATAAGCAGCAATTATCCAGTGACTACCTAGTCAGTATATATATGTATACATACACACACACACACACACTATATGGAATCAGTTGGTTGCATTTATATATTTAAATGTATGCACACATGTTCAATTATAATTAAAGAAAACAATACAGATAATGGATGAAAGTAGAAGAATGGCTTGGGAGGAAGCCAAATATAATAGGGGAAGACGGAAGAAGATCTGAGTGTATTGTATACCCAGATTATATATGTATGAAATGTCACATACCTGCCAGCTTGTACAGTTAATAAATGCTAATCAAGATGGAAAAGGGTGACAGAGGCGGAGCGGTGGCGGCCAGACGCACAGAGGCGGAGCGGCGGCGGCCAGACGCACAGAGGCGGAGCGGCGGCGGCCAGACGCACAGAGGCTGAGCGGCCGCGGCCAGACGCACAGAGGCGGAGCGGCGGCGGCCAGACGCGGCGGAGCAACACCGCATACAGGAAGAGGCTTTCGGGGACCGGCGCAGAGGCAGACCCAAGCGGCGGGAACAGGCGTGCAATAAGGAGAGCAGATCGCCCTACTACAATCGAATCAAAGAGGTAGGCCTTTGGTTGGCCAGGTCACTGGCACAAGGGGAGCCTGGTCCTGTCCTGAAGATCCTTCAGAGGGGTGAGAGGGTTCTTGGCCTGCAGCAGGAACCACGAAAGAGAGTGAGGGCATTTTGTAAGCGGAGCCCTTGGCCAGCAGGGAAACCTGATCCGGTTTTTAAAGGACCCATTGGATAGGATCAATAGGAGGAGATGGGCAGGCGCCAAGGCAAGAATTCTCCCAATAATCCGAAAAACAACATGAAAACATCAGAACCCAATGATCTTACAACAGAAGTATTTGAACAACCTAACACAGAAGAAATGGAAAAAATCGACTTTATGAAGATAATAGAGTCCCTTAAACAACATGTAAAAAATGCCCTTATAGAAATGGATGAGAAGTATAACAAAAAGTTTGAAGAAATGAGTAAATACGTACATGATACCCTGGGAAACCAAGAAAAAACCATCAAACAGGTAATGGAAACAGTTCAAGAATTGAAAACTGAAATGAAGGCAAAGAAGAAAATACAAACTGAGGACCAGCTGGATATGGAAAATCTAGGCCAACGAGCAGAGTCTACAGAAACAAGCATAATCAATAGAATACAAGAGCTAGAAGAAAGACTCTCAGATGCTGAGGATACCATAGAGAAAATAAACGAACAGATCAAAGAAAACAGCAAAGCCAACAAATTCTCAACACAAAACATTCAGGAACTATGGGACACAATAAAAAAACCAAACCTAAGAATAATAGGAATAGAAGAAGGAGAAGAGTCACAGCTCAAAGGCCCAGAAAATATTTTCAACAAAATTATGGAAGAAAACTTTCCCAACTTAAAGAAAGATATTCACTTAAATATTCAAGAAGCATACAGAACACCAAACAGACTGGATCAAAGAAAAACATCTCCTCGCCATATAATAATCAAAACACAAAATATACAGGTTAAAGAAAAAATATTAAGAGCTGCAAAAGAAAAAGGGCAAGTAACTTATAAAGGTAAACCGATCAGACTTACACCTGACTTCTCGATGGAAACTATGAAAGCCAGAAGGTCCTGGATAGAGGTTCTGCAGAAGCTAAGAGACCATGGATGCAAACCCAAACTACTATACCCAGCCAAGCTATCATTCATTATCAATGGAGAAAACAAAACATTCCAGGATAAGAACAAATTTAAACAATACGTAGCCACAAATCCAGCCCTACAGAAAGTAATAGAAGGAAAATCGCAACCCAAGGAATCCAACACTGCCAACACTGCCTACAATAACCCAGGCATCTAATGACCCTTCACGAGCACATCTCAAAGAAGGGAGACAATCTCTACTACCAAAAGCAATAAGAATAACCGGAGTAAACAACCACTGGTCATTAATATCACTTAATATTAATGGGCTCAATTCACCTATAAAAAGGCACAGGCTAAAAGATTGGATACGAAAACAGGATCCAACATTCTGCTGTTTGCAAGAAACACATCTCAACCACAAAGACAGGCACCTACTCAGAGTAAAGGGTTGGGAAAAGGTGTTTCAAGCAAATGGTCCTAAGAAAAAAGCAGGTGTGGCCATACTAATTTCTAACAAAACTGACTTCAAACTAAAATCAATCAGAAGAGACCGAGACGGTCACTTTATACTTATAACAGGAACAATTCATCAGGAGGAGGTCTCAATCCTGAATATATACGCCCCCAATATAAAAGCACCTACTTATGTAAAAGAAATATTACTAGAACTCAAGGCAGACATCAAACCACACACACTAGTAGTAGGAGACTTCAACACACCTCTCTCTCCAAGGGACAGGTCAATCAGACAGAAACCTAATAGAGAATTAAGAGAATTATTGGAGGTAATGAAGCAAATGGACTTAACAGACATCTATAGAACATTCCACCCAAATAGGAAAGAATATACCTTCTTCTCTGCAGCTCATGGAACCTTCTCAAAAATTGACCACATACTCGGAAACAAAGGAAACCTCCACAGATACAAAAAAATATCAGTGTCCACCTGTGTCTTATCAGATCATCACGGATTAAAATTAGAAGGCAACAACCACGCTGCCCCCAAAAAACCGACAAACTCATGGAAACTGAACAGTCAACTACTGAACCACACCTGGGTCAAGGAAGAAATCAAGAAAGAAATTAAAGTCTTCCTTGAATTTAATGAAAATAAAGGGACAACATACTCAAACCTATGGGACACAATGAAAGCAGTGCTAAGAGGAAAGTTCATAGCACTAAGTGCCCACTTAAAGAAAACGGAGAATGCATACATTGGGGACTTAACAACACACCTGAAAGCTCTAGAAAAAAAAGGAAGCAGACGCGCCCAGGAGAAGTAGAAGACTGGAAATAATAAAACTGAGGGCTGAAATCAACAAAATAGAAACACAGAAAACAGTCCAAAGAATCAATGAAACAAAAAGCTGGTTCTTGGAGAAAATCAACAAGATCGACAAACCCCTATCCAAACTAATTAAACGACAGAGAGAGAACACGCAAATAAATAAGATCAGAAATGAAAAGGGGGACATAACCACAGACACAGAGGAAATTCAGAGAATCATTAGATCTTACTACAAAAGCCTGTATGCCACAAAACTGGAAAATACAAAAGAAATGGACATTTTTTTAAATAAGTACCACATACCAAAGCTAAACCAAGACCAGGTGAATGATCTAAATAGACCGGTTTCTCGCGAAGAATTAGAAATGGTTATCAAAAATCTCCCTTCGAAAAAAAGCCCAGGACCAGATGGTTTCAATGCAGAATTCTACCAGAACTTCCAAGAAGAACTAATACCTATACTCCTTAATGTATTTCACAATATAGAATCAGAAGAGTCATTGCCAAATTCCTTTTATGAAGCTACAGTTACCCTGATACCAAAACCACAAAAAGACCCAACCAAGAAAGAGAATTACAGACCGATCTCACTCATGAACATCGACGCAAAAATTTTCAATAAAATACTGGCAAACCGAATCCAAGAACACATAAGAAAAATTATCCATTATGATCAAGTAGGCTTCATCCCAGAGATGCAGGGCTGGTTCAACATACGCAAATCTATCAATGTAATCCACCATATAAATAAACTGAAAGAAAAAAACCATATGATCATTTCACTAGATGCTGAAAAAGCATTCGACAAAATTCAACACCCCTTTATGATAAAGGTCTTGGAGAGAATAGGGATACAAGGGTCCTACCTAAATATAATAAAAGCTATTTACAGCAAGCCAACAGCTAACATTAAATTAAACGGAGAAAAACTCAAAGCCATCCCACTTAAATCAGGAACACGACAAGGATGTCCACTCTCTCCATACCTCTTCAATATAGTGCTTGAAATTCTAGCAATAGCAATAAGACAACATAAGGAGATCAAGGGGATTCGTATTGGAAAGGAAGAAGTTAAGCTTTCGTTATTTGCAGATGATATGATAGTGTACATAAGCGACCCCAAAAATTCTACCAAAGAACTCCTACAGCTGATAAACAGCTTTAGTAATGTGGCAGGATACAAGATCAACTCCAAAAAATCAGTTGCCTTCCTATACACTAAGGATAAGGAAGCAGAGAGGGAAATCAGAGAAGCATCACCTTTCACGATAGCCACAAATAGCATAAAATACCTTGGGGTAACCCTGACCAAGGAAGTGAAAGATCTACTTGACAAGAACTATAAGTCTTTGAAGAAAGAAATTGAAGAAGACACCAGAAAATGGAAAGACCTCCCTTGCTCTTGGATTGGGAGGATCAACATAGTAAAAATGGCAATTCTACCAAAAGCAATCTATAGATTCAATGCAATCCCCATCAAAATCCCATCAAAATTCTTCACAGATCTGGAGAAGACAATAATCAACTTTATATGGAAAAACAAAAAACCCAGGATAGCCAAAACAATCTTATACAATAAAGGATTGTCTGGAGGCATTACCATCCCTGACTTCAAACTCTATTACAGAGCTACAGTATTGAAAACAGCTTGGTATTGGCATAAAAATAGAGAAGTCGACCAATGGAATCGAATAGAAGACCCTGACATTAACCCACAAACCTATGAACACCTGATCTTCGATAAAGGAGCTAAAAGTATACAATGGAAAAAAGAGAGCATCTTCAACAAATGGTGCTGGCAAAACTGGATGTCAATCTGTAGAAGAATGAAAATAGATCCATATCTATCACCATGCACAAAACTCAAATCCAAATGGATTAAAGACCTCAATATCAGTCCGAACACACTGAACCTGATAGAAGAGAAAGTGGGAAGTACTCTACAGCACATGGGCACAGGAGACCACTTCCTATGTATAACCCCAGCAGCACAGACACTAAGGGCATCATTGAATAAATGGGACTCCCTGAGGCTGAGAAGCTTCTGTAAAGCAAAGGACACTGTCACTAAGACAAAAAGACAACCCACTGACTGGGAGAAGATCTTCACCAACCCTGCTACTGACAAAGGTTTGATCTCCAAAATATATAAAGAACTCAAGAAACTAGACCGTAAAAGGCTAATCAACCCAATTATAAAATGGGGCACTGATCTGAACAGAGAATTCTCAACAGAAGAACTTCAAATGGCCAAAAGACACTTAAGGTCATGCTCAACTTCCTTAGCGATCAGGGAAATGCAAATCAAGACAACTTTAAGATACCACCTTACACCTGTCAGAATGGCGAAAATAAAAAACACCAATGATAGCCTTTGCTGGAGAGGTTGTGGAGAAAGGGGTACACTCACCCATTGCTGGTGGGAATGCAAACTTGTGCAACCACTCTGGAAAGCAGTGTTTCGGTTTCTCAGGAAATTCGGGATCAACCTACCCCTGGATCCAGCAATACCACTCTTGGGAATATACCCAAGAGAGGCCCTATCATACAACAAAAGTATATGCTCAACTATGTTCATGGCAGCATTGTTTGTAATAGCCAGAACCTGGAAACAACCTAGATGCCCTTCAACGGAAGAATGGATGAAGAAAGTATGGAATATATACATATTAGAGTATTACTCAGCAGTAAAAAACAAGGACTTCTTGAATTTTGCATACAAATGGATGGAAATAGAAAACACTATCCTGAGTGAGGTAAGCCAGACCCAAAAAGAGGAACATGGGATGTACTCACTCATATTTGGTTTCTAGCCATAAATAAAGGACATTGAGCTTATAATTCATGTTCCTAGAGAAGCTAAATAAGAAGGTGAATCCAAAGACAAACACATAGGCATCCTCAGGAATATTAACCTTCATCAGGCGATGAAAGGAGACAGAGACAGAGACCCACATGGGAGCACCGGACAGAAATCTCAAGGTCCAAATCAGGAGCAGAAGGAGACGGAGCACGAGCAAGGAACTCAGGACCACGAGGGGTGCACCCACACACTAAGTCAATGGGGATGTTCTATTGGGATCTCACCAAGGCCAGCTGGCCTAGGTCTGAAAAAACATGGGATAAATCCGGACTAGCTGAACATAGCGGACAATGAGGAATACTGAGAATTCAAGAACAATTGCAGTGGGTTTTTGATCCTACTGCACGTACTGGCTTTGTGGGAGCCTAGGCAGTTTGGATGCTCACCTTACGAGACCTGGATAGAGGTGGGCAGTCCTTGAGCTTCCCACAGGTCAGGGAACCCTGATTGCTCTTCGAGCAGATGAGGGAGGGGGAATTGATCGGGGGAGGGGGAGGGAAATGGGAAGCGGTTGTGGGGACGAGGCAGAAATCCTTAATAAATAAATAAATTAAAAAAAAAAAAAAAGAACTTGACATCAAGTTGGTCAGATTCAAAAGCCTTACTTTTGTCTTTAATAATGATAACACTAATAACCATAAAAAAAAAAGATGGAAAAGGGTAAAATAAAATACCTGTGTGTGAATTGTGGCTTTGGTTTTCCATGTTTTACCATTAAAATTTATGTCATATCAAAAACATTTTGAATGAGCTGCTAGATAATCTTTAAGAGCATGTAGAAGCGAATTACTGGAAGACATCATTGAGAGAATTGCAGAACCAAGGCAGCATTTTTCATAGGGATATTTTTACACATTGCTAAATTCCCTTCAAGGTATGATGGTGATTTATTTACACTTGGACCAGCTTTGGTTGGCAATGGTCACTTTTCTATTTCTTTGGAAATAACGCTATTGTAATTGTTAACATTTTCAGCTGCTCTCACAAGCAACAATAGTGCCTTTGTTGGCAAAGTTGAGCATTCTTTACAGGCTTGGGCCGGCCGTGTGTGCTGTTTAGGACTTGACTGCTTCCCTTTTCTTATCACTAGAAGTTCTTTGATAAGTCTTAGATCGTAAATTAAAATTTTGTACAGCTATTATAGTGGGAATGAATAATTTTCTGGGTCTCCGGCCAATTTTCCAGCTCATTAGAGATTGGCTTCAGCTGTTATCATGAAACAATCATGTAGGTATTTAGCGTGGTGCAAGCTTCATGTCATACACTAGTTACCCTCCATATGTGAGCTCCCCCCCCACTCCTGTATGGAAGGGGGCTTCTGTTTCTCCCCCAAGGCCATGCCCGTATTGTCCAAGATTATTAGCCATGTTCTGCCTTTTAAACTCTAACACCTAGCATAGGCTTAGTACAGCCATCCTTAGAAAAGTGTACGATTATTGGATAATTAACTGGAAGAATAAAAATGTCTCAGCTGTGGAGATGGTTCCTCAGTAGAGTTTGTCACAGGAGCCTGAGGACCTGAGTTTGATCCCTGAGTTTATATAAAAACCTAGGTGTGACGGCCTTGGCTTGTGATCCCAGAGCTGAGAGGTGATGCAGGTGGATCCTGGGGCTCACTGGCCAGCCAGGCCCAATCAGCAATCCTACAGTACCAATCGAAACCCTATCCCACAAAGTAAAGTGGGCCAAGGGGCTGTCTAGGTTCCTGAGAACCTACATTTGGAGACCTAAACTCGTGAAAAAGTTGGCTGTGATAGTATGTTCCCATGACTCCAGCACCGAGTCAAGCAAACATGTAGAGCCCTGATTCTTGTTGATCAGCCAGCCAAACTGACATGCTTCAGATTTAATGAGAGACCTTGTCTCCAACCATGCAGGTGGCAAGGAATTGAGGAAAGGCATGCAACATCCACTTTGGGCCTCTACTCATGGGCACATGTCACATATCAGAGGCAGAGGCAATACTGTAACACTCACAACCCTCCAACATGCATGCGGGCACACACACACACACACACACACATACACAACATACACACACATACACACATACACACATATACACACACACATATACACACATACATACACACACATACACACACATACACACACATACACACATACACACACATACACACACATACACACATACACACATATATACACACATACACACACATACACACACATACACACAGACACACACAGACACACACATACACACACATACACACACACACAACCCTGTGTATGGCTTTCTAAGGACAATCACCTAAGATTGTCTCTGATCACACATGTGTAAATGCACAAATCTGCACATACATGATCATACACACAGAGTAAATGAATGGTATGGGATTTGAAAGGTAGTATCTTACACACCCATATTTTCAAATATTCTTTTGTCGGCAGATGTTACTGATTCTGCTAGCCCCCTTTCATTTTCTGTCCTTACCTCTAGACTCTTGAGACATATATCTGACTAGGCAATCTTTAATTTGCTCACTTGCTGGTAGATTTGAGCCAGGTAAGGTGAAAGCACACCTTTAATCCCCGCAGTGAGGAGGCAGAGGCAGGTTGATTTCTGTGAATCTGAGGTCAGCTGGTGTACATTGTGAGCTCCCACCCAGCCAGGTTAAAATAGTTATGAATCTGAAGTCTGCTTCTTTTCCATCCTAGGTTTTAATAATGTTGTAGAAGGAACTGCAGGCAGCGTTCCTGCCGCCAGCTTCCGGCTGCCTGGCTAGCTTATGCGCTGAAATAACAACACACAAACTGTATTCATATAAACACTGCTTGGCCCATTTCTATTAATGTGTGTAGCACCACGAGGTGTGCTTACCGGGAAGATTCTAGCCTACGTCCATCCTGGGTGACACGATGAGCTTCATCGTGTCTGCCTTGGAGAGCAGAGGCATGGCGTCTGAGCTCACTTCCTCTTCCTCCCAGCATTCTGTTCTATTTACTCCACCCACCTATGTTCTAACCTATCAGGCCAAGCAGTTTCTTTATTAATTAACCAATGACCTTCCTCCATCATAATGTCTCCCTTCTCTTCATGATATATACTTTTAAGTACAGTGAACAGCACAGTGCAGTTATTTCGTGTAGTAAAGCTGGGGTGCTGTCTGATTTTAGCTTTTTTTTTTTAATGTGCTATCAACATTAAACTATGACTCATATTGAAGTCTCTCCTTTTTTAAACTATATCTTATGATTTCAAAAAGCTATTAAACTTTCTTATCCTTCCTTTTATTTATCAACCCAGATCTATTTTTGTCTTTCCTTTTATTTTTATATTGATAATGCCAAGAATTCACAGGAAGTGGACTCCAGGAATGAGACTCATTCTAGTGATGGTCATATCTTCTGGATGGAGCAGACTGGAGCTCAGCTGATTCAGGGGATGAACCCTTCACTCCTCTCTCTTCCCCTACTCTTCCCTCCTTTCCCCTCCCTTCCCTACTCCTTGTCTTTCCTCCCTTCTCTTGCCCTTTCATTCATTCCTCTCCCCCATCAATATATGTGGGTCTTATGCACCCCATTTTGGCCTCTAACTTGTTGCGCAGTGAATGACCATGTGGTTCTAACACCGCTTTCTTCCTCCCAGCGCTGTGACTATGAGCACGTCACTGAGTTGAGCCTATGAAGTGCTGGGGATGAGCCCTGACGCAAACGCTATTAACTGGGCTTCATCCACAGCCCGTTCTCATCACTCCCTTCACAGATTTCAGGAAGTTACTATTTCAGCTCTCAGACAGTTAATGTGTTCAGTGTGTATATGAATTCATTGAGAAAGTTTTCCCTTAACCCATTTGCAGAAATGCCAGTGGCATGCTGGGCACATTGAAGGCTCTCCCAGTCTTGCCCTGGTAACATTGGTGGGACACTCATTGCTTTTTGGACAGTGCTCATGCATCAGATCTTTACTGATTCATTCATTCATTCATTCATTCATTCATTCAGTCCTCCCCACAGCTTTTCTACAATGAACGATGTCGTAGATAACATTATCTTTTGCAGAAAGTGTATGTTGTATTTTTCAGTAACATTTATTACTTTCGCTGTTATTTTCTTGGTCATGCCAAACTGTCATTTGTGTTCCATGTTCTCCTTTGTCCCTGCACAAAGTACATCTTACTAATTCTGTCTGCCACCCCGCTCCCTACCAACACCACTACCTTCCCCTCTTTTTCCTCATGTGCCCTTTTCTCTGGAGGGGAGTGTTTCTTATTGGGGTTTTCCTTAAGGATTTTCTCCATAGGCCTCTTGAGCCGGTCCAGTAAGTCTGCCTGAGCTGAGCTGTGACCTGTGTCCTTTATTAATGCAGAAATGGACACTCATCCCCAAGGAGACACACTGGCAGTGTGTGTGTGTGTGTGTGTGTGTGTGTGTGTGTGTGGTTTTCTGTGTCAACTTTAATCTCCTGCTGACTCTAAAAGTAGTCAAGCTAAATCAAATAAAACCATAAAAAATACAGACCCTGACAGGCATTCCCAGGGCTGTTCCTTCTTGCTTCAATTCTCTTCTGTCTCCATTTCTTCACCCCGGTCAAGTGTTTTCTGTCCCTCTTACTGTCACAAAGCTATGCTTTTATTGCTGCACTGAGCCTCAGACATAGCTTCGGTGGCCACATTCGAGCAATGTGTTTCTTTTACTTCAGAGGAGACTCTTTGCAGCCTGGCCCCAGAGTTTCCAGAGCCTTGGTTTTGTTCTGGAGGCCAGTGAGTTGGATTCTGACTCATCAGGAATGTCTTCTAAAGGTACTTATATTTTTCTCTGAACATCATATCCAAAATAAACATCTATATTTCTCCTGATTCTATGAATCATGCAGTAGACCTTTTGCTTCTTAGGTTAGAGCAGAGAAGAGTCTACCACATATGAAGTGCTCTGTAAATGCCTGTTGGGGGTGGGCACATCTGAACTTGCCTCGTGCCTTTTATAGCAATAATAACACATTCATCTCCACTCTTACGTCATCTTTACTGCGGCAGGTAGCATTTGCTAGCATTGCTGGGTGCCATGGACTAACCCTTTCTGAGATTTTTATCTGATGACAGCAGCTGGCTGGAACTTGGTTTTTCTTTAAAATAACTTACTTAATTTCTAGATCCTGTTGTAGCAGGACTGTAGAAGCGTTGTCCTCAGTACTTTGGGGGTGTCCATCTTCTGGACTCTTACAAAGTTTCGGGATGACAGACACCACACTACATGCTTCATGACTTCCCTCCAATTTAAGGAAAATTTCTTTAATTTTTGAGATTACATTTCTGCCTTCCCTTTCCTCCACTCAAAGCCTCCTATCTCTTGTTTTCCCCCCCAATTTATGGCCTCTTTTTCTGTTAATTTTTGTAGCGTGTGTGTGTGTGTGTGTGTGTGTGTGTGTGCGCGCGCGCGCGCGTGCATGCGTGCCCTTTTCATTTTCTGTGGTTACCTCTAAACTCTCGAGACACACATCTGGCAAGGTAACCTTTACTCACTTGCAAGTTGATTTGGGCAAGATGACACGTACTTTCAATCTCATCACTGAGGAAGCAGAGGCAGGCAGATCTCCACGAGTTGTGGTTTACCTAGCAAGTTCAAGGTCAACCAGGACTACATATAAAAAAATTCAAAAATAAAATAGTTATGAATTTGAAATCTGTTTCCTTTCCTTCCTAGTTTTTAATTTGTCTACCTTCTCTTCATGCTATATACTTTTGAGTGTAATGAACGAGCATATACTATTTCTTGCATTAAAACCTTGAGTCCTACTTGCATTTAGCATCTTTTACAGAATATAAACATTAAACAACTCAGCCTGTATGGTACATGTATGTATGTTTTCAGGGCTGACCATTTGATATTAGAAAAAAGGGGGGGCTCCTCCAATTTTCTCATCTGTAGGATTTCAAAAAACAAATTATTTTCTAGATGGGTTCATTCTGGATCCCCTTGTGGCTGATGTAACAAGGACTGGCCTGAGGCCCATGTGAGTGACACACACGAGTAATCTCTGGAAATCTCCAGGACAGCTCCACTTTCTCATGGCCCGATGCTGGCTCTTCTTCATGCTTCCGATGATCAATTATAGATATTTTGTCTTAGGGTTATCATTGCTGTGATGAAACCTAAGACCAAAGCAACTCAGGGAGGAAGAGGTTTATTTGTTTTACCCTTCTATATCACAGTTCATCACTAAGAAGTCAGGGCAGGAACTCAAACAGGGCAAGAACCTGAGGCCAGAGCTGATGCAGAGGCCATGGCAGGTGCTGCTTACTGGTTTGCTCCCCATGGCCTGCTCAGTCTCCCTTCCTATAGAACCCAGAACCACCAGCCCAGGGACAGCACCACCCGCAATGGGCTGGACCCTCCCCCATCAATCTAATTAAGAAAATGGCCTGCAGGTTTGCCTACAGCCTGAACTTATGCATGGATTTTTCTCATCTGAGGCTCTCTCCTCTCAGATGACTCTACCTTGTGTCAAGTTGACATAAAACTGGTCAACACATATGTGATATATGTTTTGGAGCAAAGGTAGCATTCTAAGGAGCAGGTTGGAAATGCTAACTGTCAAACACACTGCTAACCCAATTTGAGAAATCATTCACTCTTCATACTCTTATTACAGGAGGAAAATTAATATCCACTTTTAAAGTCACTTGTAGCTGAATATACTCTTAGGTAACACAGGTGGGTGGCGGAGGGCTTGATGCGTGGTGGTCTGTCTTCTACATGGGTTCTTATTTCCCCATTCCCTTCTGCACTGTACCATATAAATCCTCACGGAGGTGACTTGCATCTATCCATTGTTTGAAGCCTGCACCTTCCACTGAGAGAATAAACCTGACGGTGTTGGTGGCACAGTTCCCTCAGTTTCTGGTCTCTTGGGTATGAACAAGGCTGGTTATGAATAAGGCTGGTTATGACTCTGGGCGAATTATTCCGATGTTACCTCCCATGCAACCACAGCTTCAGCAGTCAGGGCTTGTGTTGATTCTCCCCACGGTGACCCGCCGCTTATGCTTCGGACTGACTTTCACTCACGGGACACAAGCAAACACTACCAGCAGAGTTCAGTAAAATGCTTGTACAAGACTTGTCTTCATGAAATGTTCCCAGCTGCTTTGGTCTGAGAAGCCCAAGCCCCAGTAATAAGAAAGCGAGCAGAGTTGAATCCTCCATGAGCAACCAATCAACCCATGGTGCCAACTGCCATTCATACCAGCAAGGATTGTGGATATTCAAGTTCAGTTGCGTCTCCAAATGACTAGGGCTCTAGTGCCATTGGAGGACTGGCCTGTCTAAGGTAGACAATACACAGAGACCCGAGAGATAACAAACACTTACTGACTCAATACCTCAGGGTTTGCAATAGCTAGTCAAAGAGTCGCCACTAACGGGAAAAGGCCCCTTCTTCCTGGATACACTGTGACTTAGATAGGCACAGCATCTTAAAGATTAGCACCGCTTTACCAAGCATAAAAGACAATAACTGTTTGGCTTGACATTTTGGTGCAAGTACTCTGTCTCATCATTATGTGTGGAATATAAGAGACCGGATATGGTTATAAAATAATTTAAAATACCAGATTTTCTACTTAGCACTTATATAGTGCTTATTGTTACTGAATATTCTGAATATATTATATTATTTATCATTCAACATTTCTACTTCATGTGTATATATATCTATATATATGTATGTATGTTTATGGGCATTAAAATTTAATAGTTATTCTATAACTCTCCTTATGAGGAAAAAATATGGAACCAATTTTGGGTTCAGTTTCTGTCATTCCTAAAATTATGCAAATGTTGGCTATTTGAAGGTCTGGGTCTAAGGCTTTGAGCAGGTATAGAGTGACACCAACCCTGGAGCACATATCTCCTATTCCTGTGTTTATGTGCACACACACACACACACACACACACACACACACATATGTGTATCACCGAGTGACACCAACCCTGGAGCACATATCACCTATTCCTGTGTTTATGTGCACACACACATATGTGTATTCTGTTAATACAACCTAGCCAACTTCCCTTTTCAAGCAATATCTGACACAAATAGCTACTGTCTCCACTGTGGTTATGAGAACAAGTATGCTAAATCTGGGCCTGATGCGCCACCAACATGAAATTAGAGCCATTCTTATGGCCAAGTAGAGTTGTGTGCAGAAGTCATAGAACGTCCATACCTTGCCAATCAATTCCCATCTATTCTCTATAAATAACCCCAAGAGTGAGTTCACAGCAATTTATTTCCCCAGGGCTCTTTCCTGTGGTGAATGTTTCCCAGCTCATCCTTCTCCCACAGCCATTTTACATATTGTTAAGACAGGAAACATGATCCTGGGTTTCTCCTGGGAAAAAAAGATGCCATTGGACACTTCTGGCAACCAGGCCTTCTGTGCTGTTCTTGGAGAATATGAGAGTTTCTTCCCTGAAGAGGGTCTCACCAAGATAACAATGGCATTCCTAAGAAATCACTAATGTCCTTGGCCATTAAAATTCCCTCCTGCCCCAAGAGCCCATTTAGCAAATATCTTCCAGGTTCAAAATTCAAATCCATCTGTCTCTCCTGAGAAGGGCCTTGACCGATGGGTAGTCACACGTTTTAGCAGCTACATTATAATTTAAACTCAATCATAGATTCTAGAAGAGCACATTCTTCAGAGTTGCACAGACAGCTTTCTGCACGTCTTCTTCACCTTTTGAAACGATACAATTACCTATGAACTCTATGGAACATGCTTAGTCTGCTCAAACCGCTCATTCAGTTGCTTTGATCCTAGCACTTTGGGGCTTGGCTTCCTAAGAGAAATACATGTGTTCAGCTTGTTCGCTGACACAGGGAGACAGAAATCAGGGTTTTGAAAAAGCGCTTTGTGTGTCTGAATGTTTTTATATTTCCAAAAAAAAAAATTCTCCCAACTACAAATCAAATAGAATGCTAAGTTAGGAAGTATCCCTTGGGCGTTTATTTGCTAAGCACAGACACACTCTAAGACTCACAAATGCTTTTGCACAGTGAAAAGGAAGTGTGGGTTCTATGTTTTGTTTCGATGGATTTGCTCTCTGTGGAAGGGATGTAGTTTTATTACTCTTCAGATGCCTTTTGGTTAAGTTTTAGTTATTGTATGTGTGTGCACGCGTGTGCCACGGTGCATGTGCGGAGAGCAGAGCACACTTGCCGGAGTCAGCTCTCTCTCTCCATCATAAGGCTGACACTCAGACCCTCAGGCTCGGCAGCAGGCACCTCTACCTGTTGAGCCATCTCACCACCTCTACTTTGATTCTTTTAGTAGCGGTGCCTAATGATACCTTTGTTTTAATGTTTGAGTCATGAAAACATTTGTTTGCACATTTTGTTATTTTTCATAAACGGGTAAAACCGCAAAATTTTTGTGACATTAGATCTGAAACATGCTCAGATCAATAATAGATGCATTTACTCCAGGGCTTTTTGTTTAAAAAGTTTGGCCCAATTTTCATTTTCAACTTACATCCCTAAAAATATCAGCTTTGGAGGAAAACATGAATGTCTCAAGCAAAGCCGCTAAATGAACCTTGAATTGTGCTCAGGTCTAGATATGTCAGGCTGAGAAGATTCCCACTCTTGCTGTTCCTGGCTCATCTGTTCAATAGAATCCCTAAAGTTAATTTCTGATCAAGCAGGGCATGGGAAACCTGGGTCATCCCGGGCACGCTCCAGAACACCATGGAAAGGCGGAGGGCAGGAAGTCAAGAAAAACTAATAAAAAAGTGCCGAGGAGGAAGCAAAGATGATAGGAGAGATTCTTGGAGTGAAAAATAGAGGCTTGAATCTGATGCGTGCAAAAGAGAAAAAAGATGCCCACAAAAGAGGTCTTAAAGAATTGAAAAAGCCCTGGAGATGAAATGTTATATAAATATTGCTAGTCAGTTATAATCAACCATAGCAAAGCCATATGTTTTGTGGCTGAAAGAGCCAACAAAGGCAAAACAACCTCCTCAGCATTGGATAAAGGGAATGGGAGAAAAGAGTATTTATTAATTGAGGGAATGAAAGTGGAGGAGGGGTGGTATTGGGGACAGCTGAAGAAAATACAAGGAAATAGTGGGAGACACAGGAATGTTGAGAAAGTAAATGATCCATCAAAGGAACTTGGAAACAGATTTTCTGTATGAAGGAGTTATGCTGGTGTTAATCAAGAACTGATCATATTTAACAAATACATCGTAATTTGGTCATACACACACACACACACACATACACACACACACACACACACACACACACACACACACACACACACACGAGATCATACCAGTGTCTAAAAGGTAAGCAGTAACACCAGTGGCAGGTACAAGAACCTGCACGGGATTGTTCATCAGTCTTACCAGGTTCATTTGTTGTTCAATTCCTCAATATTCTGGCTGCCTGCTATTAACCCCAGGCTCACGCTCCTTGTGCTAGGCACCCGTCCAGCCTCCTGCAGGGGATGCTGTGTGAATGAGCTGTAACAGTCAACCTGACCTAACTTAGAATCACCTGGGAAGAACGTCTCAGTGAGTAGTTACCTAGATCGGGCTGATCTTGAGCATGTCTAGGGAGGACTGTCTTGATTACTCATGGATATCGGAAGACCCAGCCCACTGTGGGCAGTGCCATTCTCTAGCCAGGGCTCTTGAATAATATGAGACGAGAAACCTGGCTGTAGGCCAGCAAGGGTCCCTGTGTTTATCCTTTCTCTGCTCTCAACAGTGAAGGTGATGCTCCAAGTTCCTGCCTCGACTTCCTCCATCAGTGGCGGATGGTAGCCTAGAATTGGGAATTCAAATGAGTTACTTTTTGTCAAGATATTTTTATCATAGCAACAGAAACAAAATTAGGAAAGTTACCATTCCACCTCTTGAGCTCTCAAAGGGGCAGAGTCAAGAACAACCAGTTCTACTGCTCAAGGCTCTTTTGCCTTGGGTCTCCAGCAACTTCTTTTCTCTGGGATGATGTCTTCTGACGTCAGCCATTGTTTCCAGTATCAAATACATCTCAAACCATATTCTTCACCACTCAACCGTCTACCTTAAACCTGGACTTTCCTAGACGCTGGGGTCACAGCGATACCTGACAGTGAGGAGGGACGGGGAGAAACAGCCCACGGGTGGACGTCTCTTGATTCCCCTGAAAGTTTCTCTCTGCTGCTGTCGATCTGAAGCCCTCACAGGGCAGGGACTTTTCACTGTTTACAATTGCGTCATTGTTTTTGTCAATTAGACATCCATAGAAAGACAACGCCATGGCTTTTAACAGATATGCACAAACAAAGACGAGTACACTTAAAAACAGGACTCACTGCATCCCACGGAGGCTCTGAGCCCTTTGCTTTCTCCTTCACCCAACGGCAGAGCACACGGGTCTGCTATGTAAAAATGGTTAACTTTGGTTCTCAGCCGCGAAACTGAAGTTGGATGACTTGTTCACAAAAAGAAACTCACAGGAAAAACCCGGCTTCAGCTCCTGAACCCCGAATCTTCAGATCAGGTTCCCTGACTTTTTGCTTTGTATTTTAAGTAGCACAGCGGAGCTCCCCCAAAGGAGGGCTTCTCTCCTGAGATAGGTCAGGAGATATGAAACAGTTCAAAGTGTGTTTGCTCTAAAAGCCGATGATCCTGGCTGAGGAGCTGGCTCAACAGCTACAGTGCTTTATGCACAAGCATGAGGACCAGAGTTCAGGCTCCTGGTCCACGTGGAATAGAAACCTGGTGGGCATGGAAGCCCATCTGCCACCCTAGCACACAGAAACGGAGTCAGGTAAGTCCCTAGAGCAAGCAGCCTGGCTAAAGTAGCTGAGGCAGAGACTTCAAGTAGGAGACCTCAGTATGTAAAGCTGAGATCAACCAAGGGAGATACCCAACCAATGTTAACCTCAGAGCTCCATGTGTACCCACTCCATGTGAACATGCCTACAAGGATGCATGCACACACACACACACACACACACACACACACACACACACACACAAAGAAGTAATCAAAAAGTACAGACCTGAGAGAAACTCCATATTCCATACTTCAAAGGGATAGATGACCTAGCAGAGACCTGGGCCTAAGAGCGTTCCTCTAAGCAACCTATATTTCTCTTGTATCCTTTGTAAGATAAGGGCTCAGTTCTTGGATGCTTGAGGAGGAGGGAGAGTGGTTGGCTCAGGGACTTTGTCTTAGTACTAAGTGAACAACTTTTAAGGTTAAAACATTAGTTTTTAAAGACATCTAGAAGTAAATTAGTCAAGCCTTACCCTGTCCTGTCTGTCCATCCTTTGGGCTTTCTGACTTTGCTTTTAAGGACAGAGGAGAAAGCGCATTTCTGTGTCAGCTCTGGGAGGGCCTCCTACTTATCCCCAGTCCGGCCTCTCTCGGGTGCTGTGCTGTCAGGCATGGAGCCCGGAGTAGTCCCAGGACCATGCTGTGGAGCAGCTAAGCTATTCCCATCAGACATCTGGCCTGGGGCTACCCGAAAGCCCCAGCTAGAGAGATTCTGAAGGTCAGAGAGGTATCTGGCATGGCTCTCTGCTACTGTGGATGCCTAGTGTCTGTGAACCCAATGAGGTGTGATAGGGAACTCTGGGTAACTCAGGAGATTCCCACATGCTGGCACCCAGCCCACTCCATTATGTCACAGACCTTTCCACTCATCCGTGCCAAGTACGTGATCTCGAGGTTCCACTTGCCTTTTCTGCCCCAGGTCTCCTTCCCGAGCAGAAGGCAGCTTATGCACTCAGCACAGCATCCACACTCCGAGGTTCTTGCCTGTCTGTTTATAGGCTTTCCTTGGCATCACCCAGCCATCATCTACTTCCTGCAGCTGGGACAGAGACTCCATGGCCTTTTCTTCAGTTCCTGCCTTGAGTTCTTGTGCTGATTTCCCTCAGTGTGTGGCCTGAGAGTTATAAGCTAAATAAACCCTGTCCTCCCTAGGTTGCCTTTGGTCATGGCCTTTCTCCCAGCAATAGAAACCCTTAAGACAGGTGCCAAGAAACAGCCCCTCTTTGGTTACAGGCTTTCCTGGTGAGCACACAGGGAACCTGGATGCCCTACAGAGTGTATGTGCACACTTGTGCAGAAGATATATGTGGATATATTCAGATAGAGCTGAGCAAGGAAGCTCCTCATGGTGAAGTATGAAAGATTTAGAGCCTGAAAATTTTGCTTGTGGTTCCTGGTTCTGATTATAACCCTTTCTGTTTCCTTAATCCTGGGAATGGGGTAGCCACCTTCAACCCAAAGAGTTTGTGCTAAGTTTGGTAAAGCTTTCTTTTTTTTTTAATTATGCAAGGTTATGCCATGATTGAAATAAGACATGGTGGAAATGAACTTGGCAGATGGCATGGAAAGAAGGAAGATGCTTCAGTTACTTTTCTGCTGCTGTGAGAAACACCACTGTAGGAGAAGGGCCCGCTTGTTTGTCCCGGATGCCCGGCTAGCTTAGACCTAAAATAATCACACAGAAATCATATAATTTAAATCACTGCTTGGACCATTAGCTCTAGCTTCTTATTGGCTTAATTTAACCCATCTCCATTAATCTGTGCATCACCACGAGGTCGTGGCCTACCAGCAAAGTTTCAGCACACCTGTCTCCAGTGGTGGTTCCATGGCATCTCCCTGACTCCACCCTTCTTTCTCCCTGCATGCAATCTAGTCCTCCCTAGCTCTGCTCTGCCCTGCTCTGCTCTGCTATAGGCTCAAGGCAGTTCTTTATTCATTAACCAACTAAAGAAACACATAGACAGAAGGACCTCCCACACCACAGCATGGCCAAGGCAATTTACAGAAGGGATTCATTTGGATTACAGTCCCAGAGGGATGAGTCCATGCTGGCGGAGCAGAGATTGTCCCATCTGGAGCAGCAACTTAGAGCTCACATCTCCAACCCCAAACAGGAAGCAGAGAGGACACTGGAAACAGCACACAGCTCTTGAAACCTCAAAGCCCCCCCCCCCCCACTCCCCAGTAACATGTTTTCTTCAGCAAGGCTATACTTCCCACATCTAACTAAACAGGGACACTGACTGGGGACCGAGTATTCAAATGCCTGAGGCTTATGGGGACATCTCAGTCACACCTCCACAGAAGAGACAGAGAGGATCCATGGATATCTCCGTGAGAACATGACGGGAAAGTCTCCTTGGATTGGGGCTTTAGAGATTTTAGGGTGAGTTCAAGGATTCTGTCAGGAAGCCGGGAATGGTCCACGGGTGGATTGATTGCGCAGAAAGTGGGAACAGCGATGCAAGAATAAAGCTCTAACTGGCAAAGAAGAAGCCACCATTCGTATTTCCCAAAATAGGGGATGCTTAGTTTTGTGGTTTCAACAATATCTTTGTCCTCATCTGTCACAGATGGTAAGTGAAGCTGGTGTCCTGTAGAGTAAGGCTAGCGTGCTTAGTACCCTGTGTTAGGATTCCAGCGTTATACTCACCCCACCCGCACAGCTCACTGGCATTCAGGCAAACACCTAACCAGCCCAGAGGCCTTGCCACCGTATGTCGCTCTGTCATGTGTTGTGTGGCTGCATATGGCTCTGTAACCATGTGTAAACTCTGCCCGCCTGTTCGTCCTTTTCCCCACTCGCCATTGGTGGACCATGTTTCCTCCCACTTCCCTTCCTCCTTTTACCCCCATCCTTTCCTAATAAATCCCTACGTGGGTTTGTTGAGCTCTGTGGTTCATGCCTCACAGCCGCAGCTACAGCCCAAGAACAACATCCGGGTCCTCACAAAGCTATTTCCACCTCTTCCATAAACTGAACAATATTCTCTCCAACCCTGAGCATTCTGAGCAGAGTTTAAATACACAGGTTGTTAGAAGTCACCTGGCTTTTGCGGAGGAAAGCTGTTCTGTCTGTAAGTGAGAATTGCAGCTTCTACCAGGAACTCATGGATACTTTAAGGCTCCAGTTTGCAGCAAGAATTCGTGTGTCATCAAGTACTTATTTTCTTGTGTTTGCGACTCTCCTTAAATCTTAACCTCTGATTGGAGCATGGCTGGGGGGATAGTCCTCTTATTGGAGCATGGCTGGGGGGATGAATCTCTGATTGGATCATGACTGAGGGGATGGATCTCTGATTGGACCATGACTGAGGGGGTGGATCTCTGATTGGACCATGACTGAGGGGGTGGGTCTCTGATTGGACCATGACTGAGGGGGTGTGCCTCTGATTGGAGCATGACTGAGGGGGTGGGCCTCTGATTGAAGCATGGCTGGGGGATGGATCTCTGATTGGACCATGACTGAGGGGATGGACCTCTGATTGGACCATGACTGAGGGGATGGACCTCTGATTGGACCATGACTGAGGGGGTGGACCTCTGATTGGACCATGACTGAGGGGGTGGGCCTCTGATTGGACCATGACTGGGGGGAATGGGCCTCTGATTGGAGCATGATTGGGGAGACCGATCAGTTGGTAAAATGCATGTTTTACAAGCTTGAAGATCTCAGTTGGATCCTCAGAACACACTTAAAAGGGGGGGCGGGCAATGCTAGTAAGTCAGTAGCACTTAGTGTAATACACACACACACACACACACACATACAAACGCACGTGCACACATGCACAGGTACACACAGTCTTACCGTGGTTGTGGTTCCTGTCATATTCATTTTCGCAAGCCAGCTGTGTACGCTGCCCTTAGTAGGTCTCATTGGTTTAACCTTGCTCAAGCAATGTGCCCCCAAATCCACAGCACCGCATAAGGAAATAGTAGGTCTCTGCGTGCAGAGTCTAGGGTTCTATCAAGAACTACTGTCACCGTCCTAAAAAAAAAAAGAAGAATAAAATGAAATGGTTTTTGACTGCGTCATCAAAAGATTCAACGTGAATTTTCCCTCCATGGTCAAAACCCTCTTTTTTACTTTAGAGTCTAAGAAACGAGGTTGATTCATGTTTTTATTTTTATAAGAAAGTGGAAGATTACAAGACCACATTCCTGTTGTTACAATCAAATGGTTTAATTGTATTCCCGTTTCTAATTGATGTCTTCACAGGGCAAGGGGGTAGGGGTTGAAAAGGAGGAGCGGGCTGCTTTTATCTTTTCAGGGCAGCCCCTTGCAAGGCTGGCATAGGCACGGCTTACCCAACATAACCTCGCATTTCCTCATCTGTGAAATGGGGATAATGATACGTGCCTCCCTCCCGGGGTGTCGTGAGTATTAATTAGTGTTTGTCAAGGGCTCTGAGAGCTTCAGATGAAAGGCCTGAGGAAACTCGGGATAAAGCGTGATTATGTGCAACCTCCTGCCTCCCACTTTCGCCCAACCGGGATCCCCAATTAACAGCCGGCTCCGTGCAGGTGACGCTGCGTGCAGACAGGACAAGGCAGGTTTTATTGGTCCATGAGGACACACCTATACGAGGGAATTAGTTTTGTGAAAATGGTCATTATGCCAAGGACTTTTATTCCCGGCGGTTGTAGCTGTTAATGGTTAATAGTTAAATATGGAGTCATAGGGATGGCTGGTTTCACATTTCAATGGGGAAAGGCAAGGCCGTGCACTTGACATCCAAGGGGCTCAGGCGGGTGGCCCAGGAGAACTTACAGCCCATAAAATGAAATTATATTATACGGAAGGCCGGCTTCAGTTTCTGAGAAACCAGCCGGAGAAAGAAGACAATGCTGCCTGCGTAATTAGGAAAGGAAGAAGCCACTCCTACCTATAATTTTCTGGATTCCAATTTCAAAGGATTTGTAACTTGCAAAAAATTAATTCTCTCATTAGAACCACATTTCATACCTGGCAGCCAATTAAGTCAATTGATGACATTAAAGGAGGAAAAAAACCTTTTGTGGATAACTATTGATGACCCAGGACTTGAGGATTAACAAACCAATGGTTGATCTCCTAAGCATGGCTCTTTCTGGCTAAAAGCTGATTAAACTAATGGATGGTCTTTTGGGAATGAAATAATTAAGTCATTCAGTTCTGGGTTTGTTTGGATTTTGATCTGTTATCAGACTAATTATTTTACTGGTCTTTTCTGGAAGCAGAAGTTAGTTTCCAAAGCTCTGTGTATGGGTAACACTTTGAGCACTGACAGAAAAGTTTGGGGACACAGTCACACTTCACAACCACAGGCTTCTCTCTAAAACACAAGCTGAACGTCCCTTTAGAGACCACTCACTCACCCACGGAAGGACTGTGGTATTTATTTATTTATTTGTTTATTTATTTATTTATCTTTGTTTAAAGAGTACAGAAAACCTTGACTGATGGAATTCTACCCATTTTATGGGGAGACAACAATAAGCTGTTCTCTTTTCTAGCCAAGAAGGTCATCAACGGGATGGAGTTCTGCCACATCTATAGAGACTGTGTGACCTATATTTGGGGGGATGGAGTTCTGCCGCATCTATAGAGACTGTGTGACCTATATTTGGGCTGTCTGGTAATTTGGTTGCAGAGAGAGGTTAAAAGCTGCCATTGTCAAGCAGAGCTCGTGAGCCAAATCTGTTGCATAAACAGGAGGCATGTTTACTTAAGAGTGAGGGCTGAGTTTGTCCAGGGCCTGAGCAAGCAGCCTGTGGCATTGTTGGCATCCACAGTACATGCCAGGAACAAATGATTCTTATCTGCTATGAACACACTTAGCCCATTATCCTAAGTGTAATTTTGATATGTTTGCTTACTAAAGCATACACACACATCTTTTTTTAATGTACAGATTTAAGTAACCTAACGAGGCTTCTCCTGTGTTCCTCTTGTTGTTTTAGAGGTAGTTTAGCACCGGAAAGCGTTTGTTCAGTCACTCAGCAACATCCAGTTTTCAGAGTGCCCTCCTTCCACTCAGGAATTTCTGCTACAAAAAAAAAATTGTTGTTTGGTGTAGCACAGGGAGACAAATCTTGTTTATTTTGGGAAAATCTTGGATGATAGAAAGGTATAGGGGGGCCGACAGACTACGCATTTCAAGTTGTTGCATGGTGAGGAGGTGATGGGAAGTGGGCAGGGAGGAAGGGGTTGTCAGAAATGGAGGAGCTGCCTTGTGGGGTGAGGGCAGAGTGGGTGGGCTCATACTGAATAGGTCCTATTGGATCCAGGTGCCATTGAATGTCTCTAGGGAGTTTGGGTGGTAGGGTATGGCTGAGAGCTAGGGGTTAACATGCTTCAATGTGTTTTCCTCAGGGCCTGCCTGGATTGTCATCAGGACCACCAAATCACAGGAACAAAGGCAATGCCCTTTACCTTTTTTTTTTTTTAATTTGAAGGGAGTTAAAATATTTAAACATTAAAAATGGAGGCTCAGAGCTGGGTGTGGTGGCTGGAACTAGGGAGGCAGAGGCAGACAGATCTCTATGAGACTGAGACCAGCCTGGTCTACACAGCAAGTTCCACGCCAACTGGGACTACATAGTGAGACTTTGTCTCGGAAGGAAAATAATCATATACAAAGATACATTCTCGCTTCATTCGTGCTTCACGAATATAAACCTTTGCCCCCATATGCAAGTTTTCTCTACTCCCTATGCAAATGCAATAACAATAAACACAAATTCTGTTTTCTTTCCTTGCTTAACTCAAGGAAGCATATTATAATTATATACCTCTGCTTTTGCTTCATAATTGTAAATTCCACACACACACACACACACACATACACACACACACACACACATATATATATAAAGAGAGAGTGAGAGAGAGAGAGAGAGAGAGAGAGAGAGAGAGAGAGAGAATGTGATGTTTCCATTCATGCACATATTGTGCAATTGGACCATCTGTCACATCAGACTGTCCTCCTTTCTTGACCTAACCCTACTGTCCTATGCAGCAGAATACAAGCCCTCCTCCTCCTCTCCTCTCTGGCTGTAAGACTGCTAGTGATGGCCACCAACCTCTCCCCACTCCTCTCCCCAGCTCCCCTCTCCTCTCCCCAGTTCCCCTCTCCTCTCCCCAGCTTCCCCACTCCTCTCCCCAGTTCCCTCTCCTCTCCCCAGTTCCCCACTTCTCTCCCCAGCTTCCCTCTCCTCTCTCTAACTTCAGGCAGCCACAATTCTACCCTCAACTTGGCTGAGATCAAAGACTTAAATTTTATGAAGAGATGGGAGCCCTGCATGTTGACTTTGACTTTTTAGTCTGCCTAGGAAGGGGTAAGCAGGGCAAAGGTGGGCTTCCTTTGTATGGAGCTTCTCCCGGGTGCTAATTCTGTGTAATTATATGGAAACCACTGGCCTGAGAGACGAATTGGAAGATATAAGTTTAGAAGCAGTAGGAGGGGAGAGGAAGCCACATTTCGGTGATATTTCTGATCTTTAGTGAATGAAATGCATGTTATCATTAGAATTAAACTCTCTAATATTCAAAGCAAGTGTTTTCTACTGCTCGTCATTTGAAGAAAGCATTAGTTTACCCCGGAAGGACGAGGAGACAGGAACTGTCAGCCGCATGGACAACAATGCAAGCAGGAAGTTTCCACCGTGCTTTGTACAGGTGAAGAAGAGGGCCCAGTCTTGGTTCTTAGGATCCTCTATTGCTGTCATAGGAGAGGGCAGGAAGGCACTCCGTAGTCTTCAGAGGCCAGTGCAGAAGTATACAGGTTGGTCCATGACCAGCTTCCTGGAAGATAGCCACGCTGAGGGTGACAGGCCCCTGGTCTAGCAGCTTTCTGGGCACACCACTGCTCACAGAGCTTAGTGTGGTCAGGATCATGTCTCGGAGTTGCGTAGCATCCAAGCGTGGAGAAGGGCTCCGCACAAGAAGATGCAGGGGCTGAGACAGCCTTTGCCATGGAGTCAGGAAAAAATCCTGTCCTTAAACTCCCTGCTATTCCTTGTCACCTTGATGTGTAACACAAGACAGAAACACAGCAAAGGCCAAGAAGGAAGTCTTAAAATCTGAAAAAGAGCGTTATTCAAAGACACCAACTAACCTTAAACAGTGCTTACATTAGGAAGCAAGCTTGCAGTTATTTGTATTGTTGATACTGAAAAGCAGGTATCTTTTTATATATATAATTATTATATATATCTAATAATTATATTTACAATTTCACTACAGCATTACTTAAATTTTTATAGTATATCTGATTTTATGCTTTTCTTAAGACCAGTCTATTTACAGTTGACTGAATTTCACCCAAGGCTGGAAGATGTCATTAAGATACACAGGTATTTTTTTTAAATTTATTTATTTATTAAGGATTTCTGCCTCCTCCCCGCCACCGCCTCCCATTTCCCTCCCCCTCCCCTGATCAAGTCCTCCTCCCTCATCTGCTCGAAGAGCAATCAGGGTTCCCTGACCTGTGGGAAGTCCAAGGACCGCCCACCTCTATCTAGGTCTAGTAAGGTGAGCATCCAAACTGCCTAGGCTCCCACAAAGCCAGTACGTGAAGTAGGATCAAAAACCCACTGCCATTGTTCTTGAGTTCTTAGTATTCCTCATTGTCCGCTATGTTCAGCTAGTCCGGTTTTATCCCAGGCTTTTTCAGACCCAGGCCAGCTGGCCTTGGTGAGTTCCCAATAGAACATCCCCATTGTCTCAGTGTGATACACAGGTATTTTACTCACCGAGGTGGCTGAGTGGGTGAGAATGCTGCCAGACCTGAGTTCCATTGCTAGGGCCCACAAAGAGGAAGGAGAGAACTGACTCCCGTAAGTTGCCCTCTGAGCTCCACACATTCACTGTGGTATGTGCGTTTGCACGGATACACACACACACACACACACACACACACAGTGTGTATATGTGTTTATATGTAATATGTATGTGTAATAATAATTGTAACAATTTCTTAGTGAGTTGGAACTGCAGTTCCTGAGACAGGTTCTTTATTCAGTTAACCAAGGTATAAACTAGTAGTTTAAATACAGATGAAATATTTTTTTCTTGGGATCCAAAAATGTTTATATGGTTTAGGGTTTCTCCACAATTCAAAGGGTACTATCAGAAGAGCCCGAAATCAATTGTTTAATCACGAGATCCATGTGGTTCTTAGGTAAATAGTTTAATTACGGAACATTTTATTATGTGCAACTATAAGATTTTGCATTATTTAATTTGCTTGCTGTTGCTCTTCAATAAAAACTTTTAATAATAGGACAAGCCCTGAGCTCTTGGCGATGTACAAGATGTTACTAGAGCAATAAAAGATGCGCCTATTGACTCCTGACTCACGTGGTACTTTAAAAAGATAATAATTCTAAGGAAATCACTCAAAGTGATATTCTTATTGTAGTCTATATTATTCATGCAAGGGAACAATCTGAAACATTGCAAGCAATGCATCGAGGGTTCTGTCGGGGGCGGGGGAGGCATCATGATGAGCGCCAGTGCCATGACTGTTTAACATACGTATTCTTCCTATGTTGGCATTTGCATGTTCCCAGTCCTCTTCTGCAGCTTGCTTTTGTCCCTTAACCCTCTTGCTGTGGCATCAGCCTGCCCCTCAGCTTCGATCCCTTTCTAAGAGAGAACTCTTCCACAGGCCGAGCCTGCCTTGCTCTCAGAGGACAATGCCCAGCGGCGCTGCAAGATTAGGGACTTCTCTGAAATGGGCAGCTGTAGGGACTTCTCTTACCAGTTTATGCAATGACTTTGTCCTCTGTGTCCCGCTCTGGGAAACATCTAAGTGGAGACGGGGAGAACTATTCTATGTAGAAGAGCACGGCACATGGGGTCGTTCGAGCTAGCTAGGCAGGAACCCAGCTGTTCAAGGAAATGAAGGATTCACCAGGGATCCTTCTGTGAGGACACACAATGCAACAAACGCTTCAGTGCGTGTTAGGTGCCAGGCACAACTGCATGCTTCTGAGTAGGTCATGTTGTAAGCAGTGTTGGTGTGGTACCCAGGCCCTTACTTGTACCAGGGAAGCAGTTCCACTGAGCTGTTCCCCTAGGCGTGAGGTTGGAGACTCTGACGGACTTCTCCTCAGAATCACACTTTTGCTTTCCAACTGATGGAAAAACTGCCAATTCTTCTTCTTCCTCTTCCTCCTTCTTTTTAAACTCAGTTGTGTGATGGTAGAAAAGACTTTACTGAGACGCACGGAGGCGGAGCGGCGGCGGCCAGACGCGGCGGAGCGGCGGCGGCCAGACGCGGCGGAGCGGCGGCGGCCAGACGCGGCGGAGCAACACCGCATACAGGAAGAGGCTTTCGGGGACCGGCGCAGAGACAGACCCAAGCAGCGGGAACAGGCATGCAATAAGGAGAGCAGATCGCCCTACTACAATCGAATCAAAGAGGTAGGCCTTTGGTTGGCCAGGTCACTGGCACAAGGGGAGCCTGGTCCTGTCCTGAAGATCCTTCAGAGGGGTGAGAGGGTTCTTGGCCTGCAGCAGGAACCACGAAAGAGAGTGAGGGCATTTTGTAAGCGGAGCCCTTGGCCAGCAGGGAAACCTGATCCGGTTTTTAAAGGACCCATTGGATAGGATCAATAGGAGGAGATGGGCAGGCGTCAAGGCAAGAATTCTCCCAATAATCCGAAAAACAACATGAAAACATCAGAACCCAATGATCTTACAACAGAAGTATTTGAACAACCTAACACAGAAGAAATGGAAAAAATCGACTTTATGAAGATAATAGAGTCCCTTAAACAACATGTAAAAAATGCCCTTATAGAAATGGATGAGAAGTATAACAAAAAGTTTGAAGAAATGAGTAAATACGTACATGATACCCTGGGAAACCAAGAAAAAACCATCAAACAGGTAATGGAAACAGTTCAAGAATTGAAAACTGAAATGAAGGCAAAGAAGAAAATACAAACTGAGGACCAGCTGGATATGGAAAATCTAGGCCAACGAGCAGAGTCTACAGAAACAAGCATAATCAATAGAATACAAGAGCTAGAAGAAAGACTCTCAGATGCTGAGGACACCATAGAGAAAATAAACGAACAGATCAAAGAAAACAGCAAAGCCAACAAATTCTCAACACAAAACATTCAGGAACTATGGGACACAATAAAAAAACCAAACCTAAGAATAATAGGAATAGAAGAAGGAGAAGAGTCACAGCTCAAAGGCCCAGAAAATATTTTCAACAAAATTATGGAAGAAAACTTTCCCAACTTAAAGAAAGATATTCACTTAAATATTCAAGAAGCATACAGAACACCAAACAGACTGGATCAAAGAAAAACATCTCCTCGCCATATAATAATCAAAACACAAAATATACAGGTTAAAGAAAAAATATTAAGAGCTGCAAAAGAAAAAGGGCAAGTAACTTATAAAGGTAAACCGATCAGACTTACACCTGACTTCTCGATGGAAACTATGAAAGCCAGAAGGTCCTGGATAGAGGTTCTGCAGAAGCTAAGAGACCATGGATGCAAACCCAAACTACTATACCCAGCCAAGCTATCATTCATTATCAATGGAGAAAACAAAACATTCCAGGATAAGAACAAATTTAAACAATACGTAGCAACAAATCCAGCCCTACAGAAAGTAATAGAAGGAAAATCGCAACCCAAGGAATCCAACACTGCCAACACTGCCTACAATAACCCAGGCATCTAATGACCCTTCACGAGCACATCTCAAAGAAGGGAGACAATCTCTACTACCAAAAGCAATAAGAATAACCGGAGTAAACAACCACTGGTCATTAATATCACTTAATATTAATGGGCTCAATTCACCTATAAAAAGGCACAGGCTAAAAGATTGGATACGAAAACAGGATCCAACATTCTGCTGTTTGCAAGAAACACATCTCAACCACAAAGACAGGCACCTACTCAGAGTAAAGGGTTGGGAAAAGGTGTTTCAAGCAAATGGTCCTAAGAAAAAAGCAGGTGTGGCCATACTAATTTCTAACAAAACTGACTTCAAACTAAAATCAATCAGAAGAGACCGAGACGGTCACTTTATACTCATAACAGGAACAATTCATCAGGAGGAGGTCTCAATCCTGAATATATACGCCCCCAATATAAAAGCACCTACGTATGTAAAAGAAATATTACTAGAACTCAAGGCAGACATCAAACCACACACACTAGTAGTAGGAGACTTCAACACACCTCTCTCTCCAAGGGACAGGTCAATCAGACAGAAACCTAATAGAGAATTAAGAGAATTATTGGAGGTAATGAAGCAAATGGACTTAACAGACATCTATAGAACATTCCACCCAAATAGGAAAGAATATACCTTCTTCTCTGCAGCTCATGGAACCTTCTCAAAAATTGACCACATACTCGGAAACAAAGGAAACCTCCACAGATACAAAAAAATATCAGTGTCCACCTGTGTCTTATCAGATCATCACGGATTAAAATTAGAAGGCAACAACCACGCTGCCCCCAAAAAACCGACAAACTCATGGAAACTGAACAGTCAACTACTGAACCACACCTGGGTCAAGGAAGAAATCAAGAAAGAAATTAAAGTCTTCCTTGAATTTAATGAAAATAAAGGGACAACATACTCAAACCTATGGGACACAATGAAAGCAGTGCTAAGAGGAAAGTTCATAGCACTAAGTGCCCACTTAAAGAAAACGGAGAATGCATACATTGGGGACTTAACAACACACCTGAAAGCTCTAGAAAAAAAAGAAGCAGACGCGCCCAGGAGAAGTAGAAGACTGGAAATAATAAAACTGAGGGCTGAAATCAACAAAATAGAAACACAGAAAACAGTCCAAAGAATCAATGAAACAAAAAGCTGGTTCTTGGAGAAAATCAACAAGATCGACAAACCCCTATCCAAACTAATTAAACGACAGAGAGAGAACACGCAAATAAATAAGATCAGAAATGAAAAGGGGGACATAACCACAGACACAGAGGAAATTCAGAGAATCATTAGATCTTACTACAAAAGCCTGTATGCCACAAAACTGGAAAATACAAAAGAAATGGACATTTTTTTAAATAAGTACCACATACCAAAGCTAAACCAAGACCAGGTGAATGATCTAAATAGACCGGTTTCTCGCGAAGAATTAGAAATGGTTATCAAAAATCTCCCTTCGAAAAAAAGCCCAGGACCAGATGGTTTCAATGCAGAATTCTACCAGAACTTCCAAGAAGAACTAATACCTATACTCCTTAATGTATTTCACAATATAGAATCAGAAGAGTCATTGCCAAATTCCTTTTATGAAGCTACAGTTACCCTGATACCAAAACCACAAAAAGACCCAACCAAGAAAGAGAATTACAGACCGATCTCACTCATGAACATCGACGCAAAAATTTTCAATAAAATACTGGCAAACCGAATCCAAGAACACATAAGAAAAATTATCCATTATGATCAAGTAGGCTTCATCCCAGAGATGCAGGGCTGGTTCAACATACGCAAATCTATCAATGTAATCCACCATATAAATAAACTGAAAGAAAAAAACCATATGATCATTTCACTAGATGCTGAAAAAGCATTCGACAAAATTCAACACCCCTTTATGATAAAGGTCTTGGAGAGAATAGGGATACAAGGGTCCTACCTAAATATAATAAAAGCTATTTACAGCAAGCCAACAGCTAACATTAAATTAAACGGAGAAAAACTCAAAGCCATCCCACTTAAATCAGGAACACGACAAGGATGTCCACTCTCTCCATACCTCTTCAATATAGTGCTTGAAATTCTAGCAATAGCAATAAGACAACATAAGGAGATCAAGGGGATTCGTATTGGAAAGGAAGAAGTTAAGCTTTCGTTATTTGCAGATGATATGATAGTGTACATAAGCGACCCCAAAAATTCTACCAAAGAACTCCTACAGCTGATAAACAGCTTTAGTAATGTGGCAGGATACAAGATCAACTCCAAAAAATCAGTTGCCTTCCTATACACTAAGGATAAGGAAGCAGAGAGGGAAATCAGAGAAGCATCACCTTTCACGATAGCCACAAATAGCATAAAATACCTTGGGGTAACCCTGACCAAGGAAATGAAAGATCTACTTGACAAGAACTATAAGTCTTTGAAGAAAGAAATTGAAGAAGACACCAGAAAATGGAAAGACCTCCCTTGCTCTTGGATTGGGAGGATCAACATAGTAAAAATGGCAATTCTACCAAAAGCAATCTATAGATTCAATGCAATCCCCATCAAAATCCCATCAAAATTCTTCACAGATCTGGAGAAGACAATAATCAACTTTATATGGAAAAACAAAAAACCCAGGATAGCCAAAACAATCTTATACAATAAAGGATTGTCTGGAGGCATTACCATCCCTGACTTCAAACTCTATTACAGAGCTACAGTATTGAAAACAGCTTGGTATTGGCATAAAAACAGAGAAGTCGACCAATGGAATCGAATAGAAGACCCTGACATTAACCCACAAACCTATGAACACCTGATCTTCGATAAAGGAGCTAAAAGTATACAATGGAAAAAAGAGAGCATCTTCAACAAATGGTGCTGGCAAAACTGGATGTCAATCTGTAGAAGAATGAAAATAGATCCATATCTATCACCATGCACAAAACTCAAATCCAAATGGATTAAAGACCTCAATATCAGTCCGAACACACTGAACCTGATAGAAGAGAAAGTGGGAAGTACTCTACAGCACATGGGCACAGGAGACCACTTCCTATGTATAACCCCAGCAGCACAGACACTAAGGGCATCATTGAATAAATGGGACTCCCTGAGGCTGAGAAGCTTCTGCAAAGCAAAGGACACTGTCACTAAGACAAAAAGACAACCCACTGACTGGGAGAAGATCTTCACCAACCCTGCTACTGACAAAGGTTTGATCTCCAAAATATATAAAGAACTCAAGAAACTAGACCGTAAAAGGCTAATCAACCCACTTATAAAGTGGGGCACTGATCTGAACAGAGAATTCTCAACAGAAGAACTTCAAATGGCCAAAAGACACTTAAGGTCATGCTCAACTTCCTTAGCAATCAGGGAAATGCAAATCAAGACAACTTTAAGATACCACCTTACACCTGTCAGAATGGCGAAAATAAAAAACACCAATGATAGCCTTTGCTGGAGAGGTTGTGGAGAAAGGGGTACACTCACCCATTGCTGGTGGGAATGCAAACTTGTGCAACCACTCTGGAAAGCAGTGTTTCGGTTTCTCAGGAAATTCGGGATCAACCTACCCCTGGATCCAGCAATACCACTCTTGGGAATATACCCAAGAGAGGCCCTATCATACAACAAAAGTATATGCTCAACTATGTTCATGGCAGCATTGTTTGTAATAGCCAGAACCTGGAAACAACCTAGATGCCCTTCAACGGAAGAATGGATGAAGAAAGTATGGAATATATACATATTAGAGTATTACTCAGCAGTAAAAAACAAGGACTTCTTGAATTTTGCATACAAATGGATGGAAATAGAAAACACTATCCTGAGTGAGGTAAGCCAGACCCAAAAAGAGGAACATGGGATGTACTCACTCATATTTGGTTTCTAGCCATAAATAAAGGACATTGAGCTTATAATTCATGTTCCTAGAGAAGCTAAATAAGAAGGTGAATCCAAAGACAAACACATAGGCATCCTCAGGAATATTAACCTTCATCAGGCGATGAAAGGAGACAGAGACAGAGACCCACACGGGAGCACCGGACAGAAATCTCAAGGTCCAAATCAGGAGCAGAAGGAGACGGAGCACGAGCAAGGAACTCAGGACCACGAGGGGTGCACCCACACACTAAGACAATGGGGATGTTCTATTGGGATCTCACCAAGGCCAGCTGGCCTAGGTCTGAAAAAACATGGGATAAATCCGGACTAGCTGAACATAGCGGACAATGAGGAATACTGAGAATTCAAGAACAATTGCAGTGGGTTTTTGATCCTACTGCACGTACTGGCTTTGTGGGAGCCTAGGCAGTTTGGATGCTCACCTTACGAGACCTGGATAGAGGTGGGCAGTCCTTGGGCTTCCCACAGGTCAGGGAACCCTGATTGCTCTTCGAGCAGATGAGGGAGGGGGAATTGATCGGGGGAGGGGGAGGGAAATGGGAAGCGGTTGTGGGGACGAGGCAGAAATCCTTAATAAATAAATAAATTAAAAAAAAAAAAAAGAATTTAGTGTGTTAACACAGGTGAGCAGTTTATCATAAATTATGTATTAGTATGCTAGGGCTGCTACAGACAGTCAGCACATACCGGATAATTTAAATAACTCTTGTTTCTCATAATTCTGGGAGCCAGAGATAGTGTCATTTTTTGTGAGACCTCTTTTGGCTACACTGCGTCTCCCCCCTGCATTCCTGCAGTTTCTGTGTGTTCCACTGTCTCTTTTTTTTAATTTTTTTTATTTATTAAAGATTTCTGTCTCTTCAAAAAAAAAAAAAAAAAAAAAAAAAGAAAAGACTTTACTTTACCTTTTCACCTAAAATTTGGGAATTCATTGGAACAAAAGGGTTTGAAGGGTTTTTCAAAATACCCTGTGCATCCCAGTTGCCCGAAGGTTGGTTAAAATGTACACTATCCGACTTTACTTCTGAATTTCAGACCCAGCAAGTTCTCAGATGAGGCCTGCCGAGGACTAGGACATTTGACCTTCCTGTAATTCTCTGGTGTTTAGTGTGTTTCAACTGAACTTTCCAATCTCCTTCTGAGATTTTCCCTACAGCCTTCTAAGGCTGTATGGATTAGCACTTACAGAATTCACTTACTGTCCCTCCATCACACCAGCAGAGCCCTTCCACAGAGGTCACATGAAGGTCGGGAGCTCCCTTCCACCTAGGAATGTGTGAAAAGTCATTCTCCTTGAAAGCCATCTTCGCCATGGCTTACCAAGATCTACATGTGAAGAGTCTCCCATAGGCTCACATGTTTACAGACTTGTTCCTTGGCTGGTGGCACTGAGAGACATGTGGGACCCCCCCTGCTGGAAACAGGTTACTATCGGTGGTGTGCCATGAAGGTTGTATCTGGTACCTGGCCCCTTCCATTTTGCATACTTCCTATCACCAGGCTATGAGTAACTTCTGCCACATACTTCTGTAACAGTGATTCTCTGTCTCACCACAGAATCAGTAGAACCAGGGATTATGAAGTGAGGTCTATGAAACCATGAGACAAAATAAATCCTCCCTCCCTTAATATTTTCCATCAGGAACTCTATCACAAAAATAGAAATATAGCACCTTATTGGCTAACCATTGTGTGGTTACTAAATTACTCAGATCTGTTCTGCTAAAACTTTTAGATTCTTTCTATCCTTACCTTCCTGGAAGATCATTATGGGTATCCTGGCCAGTTTTATGTCAACTTGATACACACTGGAATCACCTGAGAGAGAAAAGGCCTCTATAGGGGAGGGCCCAGCCCATGGTGGGTGGTGCCATCCCTGAGTTGGTGGTCCTGGGTTCTATAAGAGAAAGCCAGGTCCAGATAGAGAAAACCTCTGAACAGATACAGTATGCTTGAAAATGTGCTTAGGTGCTGAAGAAAGAAAATAAAATGGGTATAGACAGACATAAAAAGTAGTTTGAAAATAATAAAGCAAAGTCTTTAAAGAATGAGTAAAGTAATATAAAAAAAGCTGTGTAAGGATGAGAAATAACATAACGCAGGACATTTGGACCCTATATAGTGCTTTATTAGCTTTTCATTTTTAAATGCTAACAAAGAAAAACCAACAGCCACTGAGAGACACTGGACTGTAGGAAAAGAAACTGCTGAGTTAAATCAGCCTATATATTTTAAAGATGTGTTGACCTCAAGATGGAAATGGGGATATTAGTTACATGGAGAAGAGGCTTTGTTTTTGTTTCCAATGGAGAAGAAGTGCTATAGGTGCCATCCAGATTGATAAAGGTCAGATTTGAACAAGAGAGACCTCCTGAAAGTCTTGACCACAGGCACGGAAGAAGGAACCAAGAAAGACTACAAGACATGTAACATGTATGTTGATCCCTCTACATGGGAACAATTTTGAGACTGGATGAGACAGGATAAATGTTGTTGGCTACAGAGTCCTCATGACAGTTATGCAGTCCAACCAGACTTATAAAATGGACAGATGCTTTTCACCTGCTCGACTATAGAGCAGAGGTTCATCCCTAGCTGATCTGTCAACACCACACATTCCTTACTTGTGCTAATGCAGATATGTATGCCACCTTTAAAGGCTCGTGTGTTTTCAAAACAAAAGGATCAGAAATCACTGAAGACAAGACAAACAGGTGATCCAGCCTCACAGAATACTGCCCTTGCTGTTACCTGAAAAGTCTGCAGGCAGACCAACTTCACAGTGGCTAGCTAGGATGGTCCAGTCTCACAGACTATTCCAGTCAGGACTTCAGTTAAGACAACAAATGATACAGCTAGCTCTCCTGGGACTTGACCACTATCCCAATTTTTCTCAGGGTCCCCTAAAAATGCCATCACCCCCAGACAACAGGAAGTAATTTTGAGAACACGACACCTACATTCCCAAGAGGTGGGGTGGGTTTTTTGATCATTCGGTGGGTAATAGATGGTTGTAATCATTTGAGGGGTGGTTATAAGTTGTTATTCATCATGGTCAAGGAGGAGACTAAAAAAAGGAAGTGAGATTAAAAGATTTCTTTCTTTTTCCTTCCTTTCTTCTTTCCTCTATCCCTTCTCTCCTATCTAATGTTGGGGGAAAAAAGGAGACACGGGATGAAAAATAGCAGGCTGTAGGAGTGGTAGGATAAAAGGGTAGATTATTGAATCTACTTTTAAACTAAAATACAACTACTAGTCTCAAATATTTTTACATTGGTATAGATTTTTGTATATGGATACAAATGTAAGGTTATTTTTGTTGCAACATGCTGTATATAAGGTATTGTAACTATGCAACTCATTTTAAAAATATGATGTAATATTCTAGTCCTTAAAAGCTATTATTATAAACTATTTGGGATAATTAAGAAATTCAGGTTAGTAGTTAACCAAGCATAAAAATCAAACTTGTGGTCATGTTAGACATGCTTTCAAGGTTAAACAGAGATGTGTTTTAGGTAGATAGTCTTCAAAGAACTATTAAATACAACATTTAAGATGTTTTAATAACATAAGGCTTTTCATGACAGTGAGATACATTTGCTCCTGTCAGCACCAATCTACTTTGAAGAAGATGATGGGCATTGAAGTCTCTTCATGTAGAGTTTGCTTTAAATGTGACAAAGCTAGCCACTGGGTGAGAAACTGCCCTTGCCTTGACTGCTGAAAGTATGATGCTCAAATTGGACAAGCAGGACACCAAAGATGTTGACTGCTGAACTTTGCCAAGACAAGGTAGGTCAGTCCTCCTTGCTTCACAGAAAAGTCTGTCAGATATTCTGGGCCTGTGGACCAAAGATTGATGCTCCAACATATTGGAAAATCAACATAGTGACCCCCGTGAACATGGCTTTGCCTTGATACTGACGACATGGTTTAGGTTTGCCTTCTCTTCAACACTGAATGAACTGGAGGCAGTGGGGCCTCCTTACTCTGCACTAGGTGCACCCACATCAGTTGAATTCTCTGGGCAGCCAGTACCTGGCTACATCTGTCATGCTGACTCTTATACTCTTCCTTCCCAAGTCCTCATTAAGGCAAACTTTATCAACAGCAAGCCTACTGGATTACTGATATTCAAAATCCATATTAATATTTGCATTCGAATAGGAGGTAGAGGGAAACAGCCTTCTCTTGAGGTGTCAGTTTAGATGCCACCCACTCTGGGCCTGCTGAGGTTTATTCAGCAGCAGCATGGTGAAGAAGGCTTTGAGGTGGTAGGATTGGGAATGAGATCTCTTAGATGCCTCACTTGGCTTACCTTTATTTGTTTTGTATGGCAGGGTTTTACACAAGGTTTCTTTTAAAGCTTTTTTAGCACCTTTAAAAACCACAGCTGGAAAAACACTAGCAATGTAAGCTCCTACTGAGCAATTATGAAGACAGAGATATGAGAATTAGCCTGTGGTCATGCTGTTCCAACCAGCAGAGGGGAAGACACAGTTGCCACAGACTCAGGTGGCTGCATCCCCACATATCTGTCCTTGGGATGCGAGTGGCATGATTAACACTCGTCTTTAAGTGTTTATGTTATTAACATGGAGTGAACTTTATTCTACAGTGGTTGATGTCTGTACCATAGAGAGGAGAGTCAGAGGCAGTCTCCAAGGCTACAGGGTTTTTTTATACACATAAGTTCAGCCATTTTCAACTGTACGGTTCAGGGGTCTTTGGTAACATGTGAAGTCCATCACCATTGAATTACTCTGGGAGGTAATCTCGCATTCAAGAATTAACGAGTCAGCATTTTCTTTCCTTTAGCCTCTCTAGCCCAGCGCAGCTTCAATTCTTGGTGTAGGAGGTCCTTCTGTATTTGTGTCGCTTTCATTGGTTATCAAAGAAACTGCCTTGCCTAGTTGATAGGGTGGAAATCAGGTAGGCGGGGAAGACAGAACAGAATTCTGGGAGGAAGAAAGCAGAGACAGACAGACGCCAAGGTTTTCCTGCTCGAAATGGACGGACGCTGGTGAGACTCAGTAAGCCACCGTCAAGTGGCGATACACATTAATGGAGATGGGTTAAACTAAGATGTGAGAGCTGGCCAAGAAGTGGTTAGAGATAATGGGCCAGGCAGTAATTTAATTAATACAATTTCTGTTTGGTTATTTCGGGTATAAGCTAGCTGGGCGGTGGGACAAAAAGCAGCTCGCTCGTTCATACTACAAATTCTACCCTATGTCTCTGTGGGCTGCACAGTTGTAGAACTGTCATACAGAGGAAAACACACATATGGCTTTTCTCCCCTCTAATGGCATCTTCACAGGCTAGCCACAGACTAGCGTGTGTCAGCACTTTGTTCACATATATGTACATATGTAATATATGTATATGCACTCATAGATTTCAATAGTATTCCAGTGTATGGGTATGCCGTATGTATTTTTCTCTATTGACGTTTCTATAGTATTGTTCTGTCCTTGGCAACACCCCATTCTTGTTTCTGGAAGTGTGTTTCTTTGTGTCGGATACGAAGGGTGAGTTGAAATGAAAAGATAACCGTTGGCTACACCATGGCCTTCTTTGGAAGGCAGCTATGCTCATCACTATACCACCAACGCCATGGCCTTCTTTGGAATCCACTAGTGGCCATTACTTAGCCCTGTAGGAGCTACCGTGACTGACTTGGAATGAGTCATTTTATCTCCCTGGGTCTCAGTTTCCTCTGCTGTCAATTAGGCTTGATGACCACTTGCTACCAATCTCACAGGGAGTCCTGAGCTGCCCTTGTTCAAAGCTCCCAGGTTCTCAGATGTTGGACACAGCACATCAGACCTAAGTACAATGTGCTACCGTAATAAGCAGCCTCTGGCTTGTTTATGTCTAACAACCTTTGTAAAAAATGACAAACATCAGTACATTTTCCCAGGCCTGCTGAGTGTGCTTCCTTCCTTCCCAGAGCATGCCTTACTCTACGGCACAGCAGAGGTCTCCTCAAAGAGGCCCTGAAGAGGCCTGTATCTGCCTCCTCCAATGCTTTGTCTGCTATTCTGTTTCAGAGTGGATACTGGTGCTTGAGGTGATTGGGCACCCACTCCACGCTAAGGTGGAGATTTTTGGCTCCATGACCTCATATAATCCTGATGGCAGCAATATGATTGATATATGCCACTAGAATTTTAATTATGAAATAACTGTGGTGAAATCATGAGACTTTTTCACAGTCCCAAAGCCAGGCTCTAAGAGAGGAAGGATCCAGCCGAAAGGCCTAGGGAGAACCTGTTAGAAGCAATTGTGCTGTTTGAATGGGGAGCCCTGAAATCCACTCTCAGCATGTGATAATCGTTGGTTAAAATGAAGTCACAGTGGACTAAGGTGGACACAAGTCTAGTAAAGAGTATTATCATAAGATAAAGGAGAGCAGTTTTCCAGTCCAAAAATGAAGCAGGACCTCTCTGTGGGATGACAAATGCAGAGATCAGAGTGATTTAGCTGAAAGACAGGAACCCCCTAGGGCAGGAGTTCTCAACCCTTTAACACAGTCCTGCGTGTTGCTCTGACCCCAACCACAAAACTATTTTTGTTGCTACTTCGTAACTGTAATTTTGCTGCTGTTAGGAAATGTAATGCAGATATTTTTGGAGATGGAGGTTTGTCAAAGGGATCATGATCCCATAGGGTGAGAACCGCTACCCTAGTGGCCCCTACTAGACCTCCGCAGTGAGAGAGAAACACCTGTCTGAGCCTCTGTGCACAGCATGGCACTGCCAATGCCTTGATTACAGACTCCCAGACTCCAAAATTATAAGCCAATAAATGCTTGCCACTTGAAGTCACCCAGTCTGCCGTATGGCAGCCTCTGGGAGCCAGTACACATACCTTCTGACATTTATAGTACAACATGTCCTGTCTCCCACTACATTCTATATTCCGTGTTGTATTGGGTGAAAGAGCCTTCGCCACAGAACTGACACGTAGCTGAAGGAAAACGGAAACGTTGTGAAAAAAAACCACTGGGTCTGTGTGTCGTTCTAACCACACGGCTGCCGTGGGTTCTCCAGAAATGAAGACGTAAGTAGAAGAGGCTTGACTCAGGAATGGAATGACGTGTGTGTAAGTGGTGGTATGAAAAGGGCGGATTAGAGCCCAGAGGGGTAAAATGACCAGTGTTTAGGGTTGTTCAACAAAGGAGTAGGGAAGGCTAGGGAGAGAGCTACTTAAGGAGTAAGTCAAAGAACAAGAAAAGGTTCCGAACCTAAGACAGATTTTGAATTTAGTGTTTTTTAAGACAGCTTCTCATTTAGCCCAGGCTTATCTTGAACTTGCTACGTAGCCAAGGATGACCTTGAACTCCCGATCCCACCTCCATTTTCTCAGTGTCTCACATATTAAGTTTGCAGGCAAAAATACAAAATAATGGATTTCATTATGACATTTCATAGATGTGGTTTATTTTACCTTGTTCTTATTCATGCCTCTCTTCACCCTTTGGATCCCGATATTTATCCAATATTTATCAAGACTGATTTTCTGGTTAGTCGATCTAGAAACTAAAGGTAAAGTGGATGCTCTATCTCCGGGAGGAGCAGAGCTATCAGCTGAAGGCAACACTGAGAGAAATTCTTTAAAGTAACATAGAGAAGGCGAGTTATGAGTGCCTTTATGAATTGGTTCATCCTTCTCTTCACTTCTTAAACTTCCCAAAGAGCCTAACCCAGGCTGGGAACCAACAAGTCAGCCAGTTTTCAGAGCAGTCAGAGCGAGCAGAGGACTAAGGGCCCACAGGGTCGGCTCTGATTCTGATCCAAATTCTCCAGTGACTGTCTTGTGATCTCAACTTAGGTTCCCTTCAGTTTTCTCTTCTATGCCATTCATGTGGCATATAATAACAAAAATAACAGCTGAAATACATGTACATATGGAAATGCCCTTTCACCCAGTTAAGTGAGGAACCAAGCAGGTTGCTACAGGGTGCTCAGTGATTCTTCGGGCAGGAGCCAGGCCAGAAGGCAGGAGTGAGTGTGCTCTTTATTCTAAGTACAATTAATGATGTCAGGTGAGGGTTCATGAGAGCCCAGGTTCACACATCAAATGAATTCCACTATTAACTTGATGATATTCAAAATTCATTGCTTCACATGCAAATCTTAATGAGGTAGAGATGGCTCAGCAGTTAAGAGTGTTTTGTGATTTGAATTTGGATCCAAGCACTCATATTGGGTGTCTCTCACTGCCTGTAACTCCAGCTACAGAAAACAAATACCCTCTTTTGGCCACTACATGCATGTGCAAATACACACACACACACACACACACACACACACACACTTGTGCATACAAATAAAAGTCTATTTTTAAAAATGAGATTCTTCAGTAAACACACTAATGCATTAAGGTTTTCTCTAAAACCTCTGATATAAATGAAGAGTGTTTTCTCAAAAGTAATAAGAATGGACAAGACAGTGGTGGTGCATGCCCTTAATCCCAGTACTCCGGAGGCAAAGGCAGTTGGATCTCTGTGAGTTCGAGGTCAGCCTGGTCTACAAGTTCCAGAACAGCCAGGGCTATTACACAGAGAAGCCCTGTCTCAAAAAAAAAAAAAAAAAAAAAAAAAAAAAAAAAAAAAACCAAACAAGACAAACACGCATGGAAATTCACTGACTATGGGCTGCAGTGGGCAAACAATCTGATTTCCTTGGCGGAATTGCTTCTATGGGGAACACTTTCTCGTTGGTAGTTGCACCCAACATGACTCTTGGATCCCACAGAACCGCCGTTCCCTTTGCCAATCTTCAGTCTCGATATGAGATCATCTATCACAGTGACTTGCAGAAGTGACAGGAGACATGGAGATGGTCACTAACGCCCTTTGTGCCATTTGATCTTGAATTTGTTTCTATTGTGTGATTATTGACAGTTGATTGGCCTTCTTTCTGGGTGCTGTGAATATTCACCTTGCAAGAATGTTGCCCGTCACTAATGATTGAAAGAGCCTTCAGATCCGCGGATGAAAGGCGGCAGATAAGTACACAGTGTTGCGATTGTTGATCCACATGGTTGTGAAGATTGCTGGCTGTCAGGAGTGTTTTATTGGACCCTCTCTCTAATGGTTGTGCCAACGATGCTGACTTGCCTTCACAGGATTCTTAGTTCATGATCAGTTCTGGCTATGTACTGCTCTGTTCAAGCTGTCGAGAGCTTAAACTGAATGATTGCAAGGGTTTAGCCAAAATAGTTTGTCCAGAGTTGAAGAAATCATTTCAGCTTTTGTGAGCAAGGTAACTCTCAAAATGGGGGGAAAGCTACATGGCTTTTTTAAAAATTATTTTTTATTGATTATTTGGGAATCCCACATCATGCATCGTGATCACCCTCACCTCCCTGTCTTCCCCTGTCTGCCACTTCCCCTGTGACCCCACCCCCTCCAAATTGTCCATTTTGTGTTGCTCATATATTCGCCAGAGCAGGTAGGAAGTGTCTTTCTCTGCCTACATCTGTGCCAGAAGCCATCAACTGAGGAGAGCTGAGAGGTGGCTCTCTGGAGCCTATGCCACCACCTACACCATGGTGCTATGGGCCAGTGAGGGGCGGGACTGCTGGCCTGGACTCACAGACATTCACATGGCTCCAGGCGGCAGTCCAGACCACCGGTCTCTGGCATCCGCATGGGCTTCGGTGGTGACACAGTCGCAGACATCAACACAGTCCTTGGCCGTATCAGGCCCATGGTTACACATACCACTCACAGCAGCACAGCTCCCCAGGCAGCAGAGCCCGAGGACATCACCAAGGCATTGGGTAGCGGCACAGACTGTGTACACACACAGATCTCAGGCTTCACTGTGGTCTGGGGCAGCACACAGACCACGTATGGCTCTGGGCCATCAGGGGCCACGGTGGTCCTCCGAGAGGGTCCAATCCAGAAAGTGAGCCTTTCGGGTCTCAGACCTCTGTCATTGCCCAGAGCTAGGGGGATCTCACAGCCAGGCTGCAGGTTCGAGGGGCCAGTCTGTGTCTGTATAGGCTCCAGGCTGTTGTTCCCCATCCCGCTAAACCTACGGGACAATAACAGCATGTCGACCTCAGCCCTCTCTCTCACCTGTCCCCGTCATCACGTCTCCTGATCCTCCCCTCTCCCTAGTACAGGCAACAGTCTGCTTTTCTCTTTCCCATCTTTCCATCTTGTATTGGTTCTTTGTCGTGGTACCCAGCATTTGGCTGTCTGCTGCTACTGCCCTAGGCCAGTTCCATTTCTTATGTCTCTCCTATCATTCTCCTGAGACTGGAATTTTTCATTCTCAGCAACTCAAGCATCTCGTGAGGAAGGTCACTAGCACTGATGTTTTCTGATGAGAGGGTATAGGCTCTCCTTCAGGCTCTCTAAACATGGTATATCTAATTCAGTGAAGTCTGTTTCTATGGAAGTCACCTGTTTTTCTGATTCCTCACACAGCCCCACCTCTTTCTTTTTTTTTTTTTAACTGTGTATCTCTGGCTGGTCTTGAACTAATGTTGAGCCACCTGACTCTGCCTCCCAAGATATGTGGGATTAAAGGTATGTATGCTCAACCAAGGCTACTGAACAGTAAATAGTTTATGTGCATGTATTTTCAGCCTCAGCAATTTTCAGACTAGTTGAACTGAAGAGAGATGAACAATGAAAATACCTTATAGAGGGGCCAGCAAGACAGCTCAGTGGGTAATGGTTGCCACAAAGCTTGACGACCCCAATTTGAGCCCTGGAATCCACACTGTAGAAGAGGATAACTGACTCCTAACTGACTCCTGCAAGGTTTCCTCTGACCTCCATATGGACTATGACGTGTGTGTGTGCCCTGGGCTGGAGAAATGACTCTGTGGTTAAGAGCACTCCATGAGTTCTGTTCCCAGCACCTACAAGGTGGAACACAACTATTTGTAACTCCAGCCCCAGGGGATCCAATGCCCTCTTCCAATCCCCAGGTCCACACATAGTGCACTTATAAACATGCAGGCAAAATACTTGTACTCATAAAACAAGTTAACAACATTTTAATACCTTGTACTAAATACAGTGATGGAAATCCACAGAACATATGGTGGACTTCAAGAGAGAAGCGTGGGCAGCATTGCCCAGTGCCAAGAGGAAGCAAGAAAGGAGAAGATATGGTTCTCAGGACAGGTGGGCTAAGTGACCAAAGACGTACAAGAGCCACCCAGAGAGGGAAGATTGGTAAATTTTATGATATATTGTAGTAGGAGGCTGCTTGTTCATTCCGGCCATCTAGAACTGAAATAACCACACAGGAACTGTATTAATTCAATCACTGCTTGGTCCATTAGCTCTAACTTCTTATTGGCTAACTCTTATATCTTAATTTAACCCATTTCTAGTAATCTGTGTATCGCCGCAAGGCTGTGGCTTATTGGGTAAAGTTCTGGCGTCTGTCCCCAGCAAGGCTGCATGGCTTCTCCCTCTGTCCTATTCCTCCCAGCATCAGTTTCGTTTTCCCCACCTAAGTATATTCTGCCCTGCACAGGCCTAAGGCAGTTTCTTTATTAACCAATGGTATTCACAGCATACACAGGGAAATCCCACATCGAAATATTGTAAGAAATATTGGGTACTTGGAGAAACTAGAGAGGTCAAGTGGCTGGGTCATGGGAGTTCTGAATGTCGCAACCATGAACTTAGACCTTTTCCAATGGGAATAAAAAGCCCTAAATATCAGCTGGACACTTAGAGAATGCTGGCTGGGAGGATGGTTTTAGCTTCAGAATGAAGAGGCCTTGGGTACAGGACCTTTTGGGGAGTGAAAACCAGAGGAAGATTCATAATGAAATTGCATGTAACAATGGGGAAGGAGACCTGTAGTAACTGGAACATTCTCAGTTACACGCATTGCTGTGACCAAACCCTTCACACAGACAGCATCACAGAGCAAGCACGGACTTGGGCTTCTGGTTCTGGAGTTTCCGTCTTCAGCCCCTGGCTCTGGGTCTACAGTGAGCCAAATACTATGCTGGATGAATGAGCTATCTGCTCCCCGTAGCAGAGGAGACAGGGTGGAGAGGAAGAACCACAAGTTCTTAACTGTCTGGACTTGGAGAAGACTGTGTTCTGTGAAGACGTCACACGCAGGCCATGAAGACAACAGGAAACATAGGTTGCAAGTTTCCTGTCTAGTTCTTGACAATCCGTGTGGTTGAGAATAAGGTCATACCTTTGAAGGGAATATTGAGAGCTCAGTCTTTTCCTGCCTCTCTTACACACAGCTAGCAAACTTCCATGCCTAACATTCAATAGTGATGCCACCTTCTCTATTCTAAAAGGTTTGTGTGCATTGGTGCTTTGCCTTTATGAATATCTGAATATCTGCCTGGTGCCAGAGGAAGCCAAAAAGAAGGCACCAGATCACCTGGGACTGGAGTTACAGATATTGTGAGCCAGCATATGAGTGCTGGGAATTGAACTCAGGTCCTCTGGAAGAGGCTGTCTTTCCTAAAACAGGTTCCTGCTCTAGTTTGCATTTTGGATTCCCTCCAAAGGCTCATATATGCAGTGGTTTATAGTGATATTTTATTTGTGTTTTAATGAATAAAGCTTACCTGAAGATCAGAGTGCAAAGCTAGCCACACTTGTCAGCCAAACAGGCCAAGCAGTGTTGGCACATACCTTTAATTCCAGCAGCCACGCTAGGTAGAGGCTAGGGAGTGGTGGCACACACCTTTAATCCTGGGACTCAAGGCTACCTTGGGCTGCACGAGAGTGAATCAGTCTAAAACAGAAACAGAGCTCAGACCTTTGATCCCAGCACTTGGGATGACACGCCTTTAATCCCAGCACTGGAGAGGAATATAAGGCAGGAGTTCAGTGTGGGCTCAGTCTTCAGTCTGAGGACACGTGGAGGCAGAATCTTGCCCTTTCGGTCTGAAGATCTGGGAGAGGTAAAAGATCTCTCAAGTGGCTGACTGCTTTGCTTTTCTGATCTTCAGCTTGAATCCCAACCCCCGTCTCTGGGTTTTTATTATTTGTGCTACAGCAGTTAGTGGGCCAGACTGTTGTGCTTTGAGACATAGTAAGACCTCCAGGAGATAGGACTTAGTAGAAGGAAATTATGACACTGGGGACATGACTGTAGGGACCACAACTCCCTCCTGTGTCTCTTACTTTCTGGCTGCTGTGAGTTAAGCATGATGCCCTGCCTTGACCAGGCTGAAAGGAACAGTCAGTCGGCTTTTAGGTTGATTGTCTCGAGTGTTTGGCACAGGGACCGAGAGGCAACTTACTGAGCACCAATGCATCCAACAATTTGATTTTCACAACAGTTTGGTGAAGTAATTGCTGCTTTTATCTCCACGCCTCACAGATGAGGAAACTATGACCTAGGGAATTAAAGATTGCCTAAGAAGTTGTAGAGCCAGGGATTGAACTCAGACTGTGGGTGATGACGTAGAGAACTGGGGTCCTAATCATTCCTGTTGGGAAGGGTCAGAAAACAGCTTGGGAATTTTCCTCAGAAAGGTGTACATGGCATTCTCAGATGGTCAGCAATGCTGAAAGCGTGCTCGAGAGAGACCCCAGCAACCAGCTCTTCTACCGCTAAGTCTGGTCCCAACGGCACACAGAGAAATAAATGCTCACGACAGCATCATGCATCATAGCAAGACCATGAGAACCCGAAGTGTCAATCATCTGATGAAGGCGTACACACGTGTTATGTGTCCACAATGAAATATTGCTCATCCCTTAAAAATAACAAAGTGACAGTATGCTCTGTAACCCAGCCAGACCTTCAAAGCGCACTAAGTGAAATAAGTCAACATCCCAAGTCAACATTTCCTTTAAAGGAAGTGTTCAGAATAGGCTAATTCATTAGATAGAAAGTAGATTAGCAAGTGCCTAGCTCTCAAGGGGCTGGGAATAGGCAGGGAATAGGAGTGACTGTTGATGGGTTTGGAGTGTCATTGCGGGTGACTGAATAGTCTTCCGTTAAATCTGGCTACGCTTGTATGACATTAGAAATGAACGAAGAGGTCCTGAGTAGTATTCTCTGAAATGCGAATTTTATGGGGTGTGAATGTCACCTCAAAAATTACTTCAATAACTCTAATGTTTTAATCTGAATGCCACAAGTTTTAAGGTGCCTTTAGCATGAGGATTATTTCCATCGCTCATCCTGGTGAGTCCTGTGGTTAAGATGGAGTTGAGATCCAATGTCATTTGACTGTTTACCCCAGAAGAGCTTTTCACTAAGGTCTGACCCATACCATGACACGAAGAGCCACAAGGACAAGTGCTAAGGGATGCAGGACACTTTCAGAAAGACTGTCATACACGCGTGTGTGTTTTCCCCACTTTGATTCCATTCATTGTGAAGTTCAGGATGGTTTCAGGTATAACAAACAAGATGGAGCTACTGGCATCGCATTCAAAGACTGAAGACCCGGGCTAAAGCATGCCAAGTGCTGCATGCGTTACCTAAAGCCCCAGCCACAGGACTCTGCTCTCCTCCTGGGGATGGCTGGTCTCTTGGCCTGTCTTCTGCCTTCATCAAGGTCCAGCTGGATAGGACTGATAGCTGGAGCACCCCTCCACCCCAGCCTTCCTGGACGGGCTATAACTAGAAAGACTTGACTTGGCCTTTATTAGCCGTGATCCCCATCCAAACTGTGTCAAATCATTGAGGAAGAGTTCTTGTATCTTTTATGAGTGCGGACAAGATTACAGGATAGGATTATTTTAGAATAGTTACACTGTGACCTCCAGAGCTGTTTGCAAAGGTCAAATTCTCTTCACACACCCTTGATTTCCTTTCTCTGTTTTCTTTTGTCCTGTCAGACATAAATTTAGCGGAGGAAGAAGAAAGAGAAAGTATTTTTCCCCCTTTGGATGAAAACCGGAGAAGATAGTTCAAAGTCCCCATAGGCACTCGGAGGGCTGTGGGCTATGGTAGGCTATTTTCCACCGTTTAGCTTCTGCGTTATCGCCACTCCGTTTCTTCATTATTCTCTACTTATCGCGTGCAGCATCACTGCAGAGCCCGAATAGAGAGTTGTAATTACCGGGCTGCCACACGATAGCACCTCCTCTATCTTCTTATCTGGCTGGGCCTCGCTGTTTCAACGGCGGGTAAAACTCGCCCACGGCAATGTCTGTGATAGCGCATCTCAGAGATCCATTTAAAGTTTACTCATTTATCGCAGAGACACGCTGAACCCAGGCAATTATTAGATACACTCCCCAGCTTAGTCTCTCACTGAGGTTGCGTTAGCTCCCTTTTGTACCAGCCAGCTTTTCCCTTCCTTCTCGGAAATGCTCGGGTCCTGACTGGAGACTGAAACACAATCTTAAGGAAACAGTGGAGCATCGAGAATACGAAGGGGCCTATGAACGTGTGTGCGTGTGTGGATATGTGTGTGTGCCTGTGCCTGTGTGTGCAAGGGTGTACATGCATGTGCAAGCTGGCCACTGGTTTCCAGCGTTCTTGTCTGCACACCTCCATGCAGCAGCGTACCCCTTGAAGCAGCAGTGCACCCCCATGCAGCAGTGCACCCCCATGCAGCAGTGCACCCCCATGCAGCAGTGCACCCCCATGCAGCAGTGCACCCCCATGCAGCAGCGCACCCCTTGAAGCAGCTGCCCTTAGAATTTGTCCCGTCCTGTTCAGGCTTAGAGCACAGAAAAGCTGACACCTAAAAGAACATGGGGCATGCAACCTGCTCTTCCTTACCACATAAAATGGGTTTTTCTTACTTCAACAACAGGGTCTTGAGCCCAAGAAACAAAGCAAACGGCACCTGTGTGTGCACACATACACACCATGACCCTCTTCTCTCCCTCCTGTGGCCCCAGGGACTGAACTCAAGGCCTCAGACTTGGCAGAAGCACCTGGGCCTGCGGAGACCTCTTACTGCTCCCTCAGAAGGGCTTGATGAGGTAAGCCGGGAGGGGCTATGTATTTTAGAAAAAGAATAAAAATGGTTGGAAGAGGGGCTCCTACCGAGCAAGGTGAATTTCATCTGATCCGTTTTTCCAGCATTTTTAATATTGACTTTTTGGCTCTCTTTGAGTAGCTGACTCTGTCCTATGCGTGTACTAGCATCCTCTATGCATTCCAGGTAAAATAAATTACAACAACAACAACAAACCCAAACAAAACGAAACAGAAGTCTTTCAATTCTCTGTTCTCAGGCAGGTGCTGGCTTTCCAATGAACATCACGTGTTTGTTTGCTAGGACTGAAAATGTGTTCTCTGTGAAGAAACAGTCCATTAGGTCTGTTCATGGGGCACCCAAAATGTACCTCGTAGCGGGACATTTGACTTTATCGTACCATTTGGAATGACAACTCGGTATTGCTGCAGAAGGATCATCACAGTGCTTTTCTCGGTGATCTCCCTGCCACAGGAAAGGTTAGCCTTCCTGGGATGAGGAATCTCAGCCAGGAAGGACCCGGTGATGCAGGAATGAGGTTTGGTGGTGGTTGTGGTACCACGAGCACTTTGGTCTTGAGGAAGTTACCTGCCCTTGCTAAGCCTTGGTTTTCTCACTTATATAATAGGCAGAACAAGGCCAGCGATGCAACAGGATGTATAAAGATTGAGTATATATCCATGTAGGTCACCACTAGTGACTGTCACCTGGATTTAGAATGGCGGCCTGGAATGAACCCTGACTAGCCTACAGGTCTCTGAAGCAGTGTGACAGGGTGTTGCTGTGAACCACACGGTGTTGCCGTCTCTCTGGGCGAGGCAGGTGTCCCGAAGCCTAGTTTATTCCCCCCCACCCCCAGTAGTCAGGGTTGCTTTGTTCAGGCTGAGTCACAGGAACCAGCTCATCCCATGGAGTGATGAAGTCACTTGGGGCTGTGTCTCTGCACCTGGCTTCTTTTCCTATGAAGCGTTTTTGTTGCCAATTGCTCACTGATAAGGAGACAGGGCATTGCTTTTAAATACTCTGAGGCCAGAGGACAAGGATGTTAGGGAGGGTTTAAGATGCAACCAGAGCAGACCTCCTTAAAACTGGAAGATCAAACGCTAAGTCTCTCAGAGCTGGGGAGAAAATTCTTGGCACAGAGCTTGCTGGGCAAGCATGGGGACAACGTCTGACCAACCTGAACCCACATAGGAAATCCCTGCTATGATGGCACAGTTGTCAGCCTCGCCTTGGGCAGGCTGAGGCAGGGGGATCACTGGAGTTCATTGGTTTCTCCTGGGTGAGCTCCAGGTTAGAGAGAAACTGTCTCCAAAAATAAGGTGGATGGCTCGACTACACCTGAGGTCCCGAAATATGTCCCTATGCAAGGGTATACACACACACTCATATACACGGGCACACACATGTACACACATACAAACATCACACACACATGAAATAAATATGTACCTATGCAAGGGTATACACACACACTCATATACACGGGCACACACATATACATATATACAAACATCATACACACACACGAACTCATATATACATATGAGCACACACGTGCACACACATATACACAACATAGATACACACATGAGCGCATATATACATGCACATATATACACGCCCGCACACACACAGACAAACAGACAGACAGACACACACACACAAACGTACTTCTTTAAACCTTCCTGCAGAAATCAGTTTTAATCAGGAAAGAGTCCTGTCTGGCAGGGTAGGCTTCCTTTGTAACTCAAGTTTGCCGCCTGGAATAGGGCAGAACAAGGCGTGTGTTGGAATAAGCTTTTTATGGTCACTGCCAATGAGGAGGAGACATGTTTCAGATGCCCGGGACCTTCTCCAGGGTGAGGCTATGCTGTGGGCAAGCACTTGTTGGCACTCCAATCAGTTATGAACCCAATTCTCCGTGAAGGCCCTGGATGTCACACAAAATGGGTTGCATAGACTCTTAGAGCCCCTGCACAGGCCGCCACTTGCTAGACCCCCTGCCAATGGGTGATCTTCACTTTCCCATTGTTCTTCAGAGAGATGATGGACAGGTTTGTAATTCAGGCTCTGCAAAAGAAGATTCTCCTGTCTTCCAAATTTTTCTGCAAAGTTTCAAAGTTATTTTATTTTTCATGAGACAGAGTCCATATTTTGAGGGCAGGCTTTCTGTGGAAGTTGTGTTCTCAGTGTGATGCTTTTTCTAGGAATCGGCAGAGGGGAAGGAGAGTGGTGTTTCTAGGAGGAGCACCCGCATGGAGGTTGTCGGAGAAGAGAACGGCATATGTGTAGCCTTGTCCCTCCTCCCCTGCCACCTTCTCACACCCTGCCTTGGCCTCTACCAAGCCTCTTGGCTGCAACCCAGGAGGGCCCCAAACTCGGGGGTTCACGCTGTGCGTGCAGGAGCGGCAGGAAAAGGCCGTGTGTAAACCCCCACCCACTCTAGAAGCAAGAGCCAGGTCATTAGTTTGAATTGGCTGAGATTTCTCTTTCTGTTTCAAACAGCAGAGATTTGTGTTCCATGTAGGCAGACACAGAACGGCATGTTGTAGCACGCGGTTTTTCCCTCGGCTTTAGCTGAGTCCCTGTACATCATCCCTCCCGACTCCCTCTCGCCACTCTGAATAAAAGTATAGGTGTCATTATGGCAGCTCCTAAAAGCAGGCCTATTGATCTATTAAAAGAAGCACTTTAATTAAGCAATAATATGTGGTTGAGGGAGGATGCCAAGTAATAAATGCCACCGAGTCGCTGCCAGGGAAGAGCTCTGCAGAAACACTCTGGCATTTGCTGCCAGGTCTGAGAGATGCTCACCCGTGAGACCTTTCCTACCTGATACGGAAAACCAACGTGTTTGTAATTCTTATCTTGTTAATACTTAAAGACCCGGGGTCACGGTTCAAATGGCTGGTCTCACTAGTGAGCGTGCCGGGACATCAGGACCTTCTAGTTGGTGCTGGAATTTGAGTGATTTCTCCTCCTGCCACACTTCCTGCGTAGAGAAAAGGCTGGCCAATGAGTAATGACAACAATCTCAGCTCACGTTGTCGCCTGTTTAAAAACGACAACATCTGGTAGGATTGGACAGGCAGGCCTGCTAAGCGCTGAATAAACCAAGAGTGGAGTCTTAGGTGCCTCAGACTCTGCTGTCATCTGATCCCTTTCGCAGCCTGGGAGTCCCTGTTTCATTAATTCTAAGGCGGCAAGTTCGTTTTTTGGCATAGCTTTCCTACTGCCCTGTTTTATCTTGTACCATTTTCTCACCTGCTGACTCCCTGATCTCCTTTTCAGCTTTGCAAATGCCAGTCCTCGTTAAGCAGCTCGGAGCTTGCCATGCCCTGGCTTTCCTGGAGAGTCAGCCTCTAAACTTTCTTGCAACACAGTTCTCTTTGTACACAGCCTCATGTGGTTTTATAAATGTGCTGTTTGTGTTTCAGACAACATGGACAGCTTCCTGAGGGACCGTGTCTGTCCTGGGCAGACAGCAGTTGGTGCTTACTAAATCCTAGTACGAAGGGTGGCTGTCGTTTTCTTGAAGTGTTCCTACAAGGCTGCAAGTTGGAGAAAGCTGTTCCCAGCAAGTTCCAGCCTGTGATTGGGAATTTCCCTCTATATTTGGTTTCCTATCATAGTTTTTCTTTTCAAAAAGAGAAGTAGACAAAGAGACAATGAAGGCGCCCCAGGCCAAACTAAAGTTTAGACATTTTGCTTTGTGAGCGAGAAGATGCATCAGCAGGGCTCTGAATGTTGCAGTTTATTAAATGTGGCTCTTGGAAGTGGGTGAGGAACTTGATTCAACAAAATCCTACATAACCCTCATCATTTCTGCTTGTGTTTCCCCCTGGCATAATGTAACAACTGATGGTTGGGGATTCCTGGTAAGAAACAATGAGGACAAAAATAATGAGGGGACAGGAAGAGTCGTGTCCGAATTCAGACTTGGACTAAAGATCGCTGGTTGGTCCAGCGTTGTGATGAGACTTCTGGCTTGCACGGGAGGACATTTCCATCCTCACTGTCAACATCATCTTGGAGTGTGTGTGCAGTGCTATGCTTCAGGTCATTAGTGTCCCCAAGAACCACAGGAGTTCAGTATGCACTTCCCAACTAGAGATACGGTTGGGAGGTGACAGTAACTCTAACTGGTGGGAAATGCCCTTGGGGGAGCACAGTATGACCCTGGCACCTTGGTTCTTTTCTGTTTCTGCCTGCCGTGAAGTGAGCAGCTCTGCTTGGCCACACGTGTCTCACCTTGGTTTCCTCTCTATGGTCTAAAAGGCAGATGGAGCCAAAAGAAAGGCTTCCTCTTTTTAAGGTGTTTTTGCCAAGCGTCTTGTCAGAATGATGGAAAGCTGATTGGCATACGGGTATCTGGGTTTGGCCAAAGAAATCTGCTTTAATCTAACGCCTTGTCATGCTTAATTGATAAGACATCTTTTTGTCCTCAAAACTGGTTGATAAATTACTTAGGGCGTTAGTTGTTTTTTAACTTAACATAAACTGGATTCATCTGGGAAAAGGGAAACTCAGCTGAAAAACTGGCCTGTAGGCAAGTCTCTGGAGTGCGGTTTTGATTAATAACTCATGTGGGATGGCCCAGCTTCTGGGGCAGTGCCACTCCTGGTGGTCCAGGGTTGCCTAAACAGCAAGCCTAGTGAACACTGAGGAGCAGGGCAGTAAGCAGAGTTCCTCCACAGCTCCTGCCTCTACTCCTCTCTTCCTGCCCTGAGCAACCTCTATTCAATGCACGCTCGTCTCTGCTGCTTACGACTTCACCCAGTGCTGTAAGTTCTGCTGCGACTTGGGTTTCTTCTTAGCAGGTAGGAGAAAAGATCCTTCTGCAAGATCCTTCTTATATTGTGCTAACTTCATCCTTCTTTCTGCTTCCAGTAGCAGAAGAGGTAAAAATCCTGCAGTGAATAAGAATGTCTTTAGAGACAATCCAGGAGCAGGAAGCCTGGGAAGGCAGGTGACCCTGCGGCCGGAGGAGACAAAGGACACACAGGAGGGAAAAGACAAGAAGGGAGAGAACCAGGAATGTTGGAACACACCTGCAATCTCAGCACTTAGCAGACTGAGATAGGAGGATTGAGAGTTTGAGACCAGGATGGGCCACGCAGTGAGACCCAGTCTCAAGAATGAAATTAAAACAAACAAGAAACAAGAGAAAGAGAATGTGGGCCGCTTGGCTCTAAAGTAGTCGATTCAAACAGTAAAGCAGGAATGTCTGCCTTTGACCATCTGAGGTGCAGATCATCGAGATCCCACATTCTCAGATCTCCAGTTGTTCGCTTAGAAACTCCAGCTCCTTCTTACACGTGGATGGACCAGCCAGCCATTCAGGTGTCAGACATTGTCCACTCCTAAAGTTCTGCATTTGCCTCTAAATTTAACGTTCATGGGTCCAGTATGATGTAAAAACACAACCCAGTCCTCACTCATACCATTCTCTAAAGGTCAGAGCTTCTGACACGAAGATTTTTAAATCTATTGACCATGGAAGCGAAATGCTGTGTGCATAGACCTAGCAGCATTCTACACACTACACACACTAGCTAGCCCCGGGATCTTGTACACAAAGATGGCATGCTAGCTTAAGGGGTTATTCCCTTTGTGTGCGTGTGTGTGTGTCTGTGTGTGTGTGTGTGTGTGTGTGTGAGAGAGAGAGAGAGAGAGAGAGAAGGAGAGGAGAGAGAGAGAGAGAGAGAGAGAGAGAGAAGGAGAGAGAGAGAGAGAGAGAGAGAAGAGAGAGAGAGAGAGAGAGAGAGAGAAGGAGAGAGAGAGAGAGAGAGAGAGAGAGAAGGAGAGAGAGAGAGAGGTATGTGTGAGAGAGTGTGTGTGCGTGTGTGTGAGTGTGTGTGTGAGTGTGTGTGTGAGAGAGTGTGTGAGAGTGTGTGTGAGTGTGTGAGAGAGTGTGTGTGCGTGTGTGTGAGTGTGTGTGTGAGTGTGTGGGAGAGTGTTTGTGTGAGTGTGTGTGTGAGTGTGTGTGTGAGAGAGTATGTGAGAGTGTGTGTGAGTGTGTGAGAGAGTGTGTGAGAGAGTGTGTGAGAGAGTGTGTGTGTGTGTGTGTGAGTGTGTGGGAGAGTGTTTGTGTGAGTGTGTGTGTGAGTGTGTGTGAGAGTGTTTGTGTGAGTGTGTGAGTGTGTGTGAGTGTGTGAGAGATTGTGTGAGAGTGTGTGTGAGTGTGTGAGTGTGTGAGAGTGTGTGCGAGTGTGTGATGTAGTAATAAGAGTGGCGGGGCTGCATCCCCAGCACCCCAGCCGCCTACTAGGCTAGCTTATGCCCCGAAATAATTACACAGACACTGTATTCTTTTAAAGACTGCTTGGCCCTTTAGCCCTAGCCCTTACTGGCTAATTCTGATATCCCGATCAACCCATCTCTAATAATCTGTGAGCACCGGTCTTACCGGGAAAGGTTCAGCATGTCTAACCTGGCGGCTTGCTTCATGGCGTATGTCTGCCCAGGAGTGGGGCATGGTGTCTCTCTCAGGCGTCTGCTCCCGAGACGAGAGCTGTCGTGTCTCTGACCTCACTTCCTCCTCCTCCCAGCACCCTGCTCCGTTTACTCCACCCACAGGGCCAAGCAGTTTCTTTATTGGCCAATGACCCTCCTCCATCAGTGTGAGAGTGTGTGAGAGTGTGTGTGAGTGTGTGAGAGTGTGTGAGAGTGTGTGTGAGTGTGTGAGAGTGTGAGAGTGTGTGTGAGTGTGTGAGAGTGTGTGTGAGTGTGTGAGTGTGTGTGAGTGTGTGAGAGTGTGTGAGAGTGTGTGAGAGTGTGTGTGAGTGTGTGAGAGTGTGTGTGAGTGTGTGTGAGTGTGTGAAAGACTGTGGGAGTGTGTGAGAGTGTGTGAGTGTGTGAGAGAGTGTGAGATTGTATGTGAGAGTGTGAGAGAGTGTGTGAGAGTGTGTGTGTGTGAGAGAGTGTGAGAGTGTGTGTAAGAGTGTGAGAGAGTGCGTGAGAGTGTGTGAGAGTGTGTGAGAATGTGTGAGAGAGTGTGTGAGAGAGTGTGTGAGAGTGTGTGAGAATGTGTGAGAGAGTGTGTGAGAGAGTGTGTGAGAGTGTGTGAGAGTGTGTGAGAATGTATGAGAGAGTGTGTGAGAGAGTGTGTGAGAGTGTGTGAGAGTGTGTGAGAGAGTGTGTGAGAGAGTGTGTGAGAGAGTGTGTGTGTGAGAGTGTGTGAGAGAGTGTGTGAGAGTGTGTGAGTGTGTGAGAGAATGTGAGAGTGTGTGAGAGAGTGTGTGAGAGTGTGTGTGAGTGTGTGTGTGAGAGAGTGTTTGTGTGAGTGTGTGAGAGTGTGAGTTTGTGAGAGATTGTGTGTGAGTGTGAGAGTGTGTGAGAGTGTGTGAGAGTGTGTGAGAGAGAGTGAGAGAGTGTGTGTGTGTGAGAGAGTGTGTGAGAGTGTGTGTGAGTGTGTGAGAGTGTGTGAGAGTGTGTGTGAGTGTGTGATAGTGTGTGAGAGTGTGAGTGTGTGAGAGAGTGTGTGAGAGAGTTTGAGAGTGTGTGAGAGAGTGTGAGAGTGTGTGAGAATGTGTGAGTGTGTGTGAGTGTGTGAGAGAGTGTGAGAGAGTGTGAGAGAGTGTGAGAGAGTGTGTGAGTGTGTGTGAGAGTGTGTGAGAGTGTGTGAGAGAGTGTTTGTGTGAGTGTGTGAGAGTGTGTGTGAGTGTGTGAGAGAGTGTGAGAGAGTATGTGTGCGTGTGTGAGAGTGTGTGAGAGCGTGTGAGAGAGTGTTTGTGTGAGTGTGTGAGAGTGTGTGAGAATGTGTGAGAGAGTGTGAGAGAGTGTGAGAGAGTGTGTGTGTGTGTGAGAGTGTGTGAGAGAGTGTTTGTGTGAGTGTGTGTGAGAGTGTGTGAGAGTGTGTGAGAGAGTGTTTGTGTGAGTGTGTGAGAGTGTGTGTGAGCACACATGGAGGGCAGACGTTGATAAGCCTCCCGTCAGTTTATATCTTACCTGCTGATCCATCTCTCTAGGCCCGTGTTACTTTTTAAAAGATTTAATTTTCTAGACAATATTTGGAAATAGTTGATTGGTTTTAAAATTCTGCTTGCCTTTTGAGCAATTGATTTAGAAATGAATTTGATTGATACTTTGCATTGATCTCTCTTTTATTCATTTCTGTCCTATTTTGAAATTTCTTCTTGTGCACTAACCTGGATTTTCTTTGTTGTTGTTTTTTTGTCTTGTTTTGTTTTTGTTTTTGTGGTTGTTGTGGTTGTTTGTATTGGTTTCTCTGTAGCTTTGGAGCCTGTCCTGGAACTCACTCTGTAGACCAGGTTGCAGAGATCTGCTGCTTCTGCCTCCCGAGTGCTGGGGTTAAAGGAGTGCGCCACCACCACCTAATTAGGCCTAATTAGGATTTTCTAAGACCTTGAGGTAGATCATTATATTATTTATTTGTATCTTCTATGATTTTTAAAAATGCATGACTATAAGCTCCCATGTTAGACCTGCTTTTGCTGTGTTCCAAAGGTTTTAGAACACTGTGATTTTGTTTTCATTTGATTCCAGGAATTTTAAAAATCCTTCCATGGTTTCTTCAATGACCCACTGGTTGTTCAAGAATGCACTGCTCAATCTCATGAACTTGTACATTCACTGTAGCTTTTCTTATGATTGAATCAAGCTTTATTTCCTTTCAGTCTTATAAAAATACAAGAAATTAGCTGGGCGGTGGTGGCGCACGCCTTTAATCCCAGCACTCGTGAGGCAGAGGCAGGCGGATCTCTGTGAGTTCGAGACCAGCCTGGTCTACAAGAGCTAGTTCCAGGACAGGCTCCAAAACCACAGAGAAACCCTGTCTCGAAAAACCAAAAAAAAAAAAAAAAAATACAAGAAATTATTTTACCTTTATTTATATTTTGTAGGACTTGCTTTAGGACCTAAATTTTGATCTTTTTAGAGAAATGTCCATGGGCTGCTGACCATCAGAGGAAACCTTTTATGCATCCATAGTACTGAGCGTGTTCTGTCTAGGCTGTAGTTTAACTCTTTGTTTTCAGATGATTTCCAATCTAGTTTTCATGTAAATGTGAGGCTGCATCTGGCTCTTTACTCAGCTCTCTTATTTCTTTTTACCCTACTCCTGTGAAAGAGAAAACAGTATCTAGAATATAGAGATTTATAAATAAGCAATAAAGCAAACAGCCAAATAGAAAAGCAGACAAAAGACAACAGCAATAAAGAAACAATACACTCTTGTACTTTGTTTTCACTGCTAACCCCCCATTAAAAGCTTTAGAGAATCCCCCAGTCCATCCCACCCCCACCTATCCCATCCTTACATCCTTCTTCAGGCGTGTATGGGACCAGAGAGAGGGCTGAGTAGATGAAAGCCCTGGTTCACACCCTGCTACGATGTCTGATCATCCCCTGTTCACACCCTGCTACTGTGTCTGATCATCCCCTGTTCACACCCTGCTATGGTGTCTGATCATCCCCTGTTCACACCTTGCTACGGTGTCTGATCATCCCCTGTTCACACCCCGCTGCGGTGTCTGATCCTTCCTTGTTCACACCCCGCTGCGGTGTCTGATCCTTCCTTGTTCACACCCTGCTACGGTGTCTGATCCTTCCTTGTTCACACCCTGCTGCGGTGTCTGATCATTCCTTGTTCACACCCTGCTACGGTGTCTGATCCTTCCTTCCCTGGGACATTGCTAACCGTGATGACTGCTGGCTAGATCCATGCATTAGGACAGAGCAGATAAAAAGTTACGGTTCTAAGTACACCCTTTTGTCTACGCATGCTAAGTTTTTTCCTTAAAGACTTTCCCACATCAGCTATCCTGACATGGATAAAACAGATATAAAAACTGACAGGAGACGAGCAGTGGTGGAGCAGGCCTTTAATCCCAGCACTTGGGAGGCAGAGGTAGGCAGATTTCTGAGTTGGAGGCCAACTCGGTCTGCAGAGCGAGTTCCAGGACAGCCAGGGCTACACAGAGAAAACATCTCAAAAAACAAAACAAAACAACAACCAGACCAAACCAAACATACAAGTAAAAAAAAAAAAAAAACAACAACCCAAAAATCTCCAAAAGAAAAAGGCAAAAAACTGACAAAAGATGAAAGCCTTCCACATACTTTATCAAAGTTCAATGTCATCATGACCTAACGTAACTTTGAGTTAATAGCTTTTAAAGTAAAACATATTTTTAATCCAAATATGTATGTGGGTGATTCTTTGGAGTCATCATTGAAATTCAACTGCAAAACCTAGACATTAGCAAGTATAACTCTGTATTTACGTCGAGTGTACAAAGAAGGATGTTACACTGTCCATCCAAGACATCTACTCATATAACTAAGCATGAATCTTATTATTTCCCCCAAATGAAAAGCCCTTGTCAATATATCACTTTTTATATTATGAATGAAACATTTAAACTGGTATTCAGAAATTCATATTTTCTGTTCCTGCCAAGTCTTGTTCAATCTATCAGTCTATCTATCTGTCTGTCTGTCTGTCTGTCTATTATCTATCTATCAGTCTGTCTGTCTGTCTATCTATCAGTCTATCTATCTTCTATTTATCCATCTATCATCTATCTATCTATCTATCTATCTGTCTGTCTGTCTATTATCTATCTATCAGTCTGTCTGTCTGTCTATCTATCTATCTTCTATTTATCCATCTATCTATCATCTATCTATCTATCTGTCTGTCTGTCTATCTATTATCTATCAGTCTATCTATCAGTCTGTCTATCTATTATCTATCAGTCTGTCTATCTATCTATCTATCTATCTATCTATCTATCAGTCTATCTATCTATCTATCTATCTACCTATCTATCATCTATCTATCATCTATCTATCTCTCTACCATTCACCCACCTATCTTCCATCCAATCATTATGTATTTTATACTCACGTGGAGACTGGCACATATCACTCGAGTACGGCTCAAACTAAGTGGCCCCTGTGGCATGTCTGCAGGGTCACTGGTGACACCAGTTGGACAGGCACCTGCGTCATGACTCACTTCTCGCTGTGCCAGTTCTCAGGAGGGCCTTTCTCACCAGGTACTGGACCCTAGCCACTCTCTGACACTTAGGACCTGGGCCAGAGTCAGCTTTCATCTTGCCTTAATGCCCCAAACTCAATTTACACCCACTCTTTCGCCTGTTGCTGCCAAGAGAGGTGCGCTGTACTGGGGGTACCCGGCCCGACTCAGTTCTCTGCTAACAAAGAACGAGCTGTCCCCACAAAGCACTTAGGGAGCTAGGAAATGTTTCATCTCTGCTGCCTCCTGAGAAGGGATCTTGGGTGCTTTGTCAGTAGGCAAAAGCAAGTCTATAACGTCTTCCTTTGCAGGACAGTATCTAGCTGACTTTCATTTGCATAACTAATAAGTATACTTAAAGTGAGCCCTCCCAGAAGTATTAACATTTCCTACGTGTCTAAATAAATCCACCTGGATGTATTATCTGAAAAGAAGATTTTACATCTGGACTTTCTCAGCCACTCTTGGTTGGTTATCTTTTATGCATGTATGCCATAACGCCTCAACTAAGATGGAAGCCTGTTATGTGTTCCTTGCCCAAGTGTTCCACAAACAACAAATGTCAGAAGTGTGGATGGGGAGGAGTACTCCAGAGAGAGAATTTGATGAAGGGAAAGACTGATCCCGTGGAAATTGCCCCTCTGTGTGGAAAGCTGCGTGTTGACGGGTGAGGAGTGGGACCCTGTGGCCCGCAATGTCATACTGTGAACTTCCTTCTGAGGATGGTGATCCTATGTGCCTGTGCACACCAGAAGTGTGTCGTATCCCACGTGATCCATTGCACTCCTGTAGGTGAGGTTATCACCCCTGCAGGTGAGGAAACTGAGGTTGGAGAGGTTAACATGTCAAGTTTAAAGGCATGCTTGCTCTGAACCATGTAAAACAGCAGACGGGAACAAGAGCGGCTCAACCAGCTGCAGCGCCTCCCCGGCAGCAGCTCACTGCCTTTTGCAAACTCCAGTCTCCTTACCGGTTCCAACCAGCTCACAGCCCTCTGCCGGGAGTGCATTTGTCAAATGGCTGTACAAGGTCTGGACATCTGCCCAGCATGCTCCAGTCCTGACAAAGCAGAGACCCTGCCTCATCTGCATTCTCCCCGAGTCTCCTAGGATCGCCTTCTGTGCCACAGCTCACATGATGGCCCAGAGCGTTGGTTAGAGGGAGGTGAGACATCTCTCTGGAGACCCACCTTGCCCCTCCGCAGCCAGGGGCACACAGTGGTTTTCCAGCTGTGGTGGCCTAAGATCTTCTTCTTCTATCCTCAAATGACCTTAAAGGGAGATTCTACACTAGCCAAATGGGAGCAGGAAGGTAAATATGGAGGCACGTGACACAGGAAGTCGGGGTATTGGAAGCACCTTCCCTGGTTCCCTAACTGAGCCTTAATGTGGGCAGAGCTAAGATAGCCCAGAGGATTGACCGAGGGGGAGGGGCCTCCACCCAAAGACCTCGAGGGTCGCAGTAGGTGAGGGAGCTAAGATAGCTGAAAAGATTGAATCAGGGGTCCCCAAAGGATACTGAGGGTTGTGAGGCAAGGGTGTCAAAAGAGGAAACATTTGCACACCGGGCATGCTTCCTGGCGGCTTTTGCCTTTGTCCTTAGCCCAGCACCACAGGCCACAGCAACAGCAAAGAGGCACCTCTGGGTTACAGGAAGTGAAGCTTCTCGTGGTGAGCCTGTGCACGGCAGAGGTACCTGAATGACCTTAAAAATGGGGCCAAAATACGGTGTGATTTTGATTGTCAAGGGTTAAGGTTAACAAATTTACCTACATGGCTTCCAGTTACTACTCAGGTATGTCTGATAGATGCTATTCCCCTTACGCGGATCTGAGGCTGGGGCGCCAAGAGTTTCCTGGGTTTGTTTGGTGTGTAAGCCTAGCAAACGGAGCGGTCTTGACTCCAGCCCAGACTTTTCCAGACTTCCTCATGGAAAACTTGAGTCTCCAATCTCTGTACTGCATCTCTGCCTCTCCACTCACTTATTTACTATGAAATATGTATTTAGTGTTCACATGATTTCCTAGTAAGGTGACGAATAAGAGAGTAAGTAAAACAATATGATTGCAAACCATGATTAAAGCTGTGACCGCTACTGAATATTTGAGATTGTTGTAAAATTAAGGTACTTCTTTAAGTATCTAGTAGTCCAGAGTGGTCCTGTGTAACTCTGCCCACACTGAATCCATCTATAAGAAATTTTGCTTTAGGGAAACATCTTTCCATTTAGCTATTCTGTTTGCTCTGAGATCCTCCCACACTGAATCCAAACTTGTCCCACTGCTATTTTTAAAAAATATTCTTATTTCCCTGTCTCCGAGTCAAAGGTATGCTTTTCTTAAGATTTATTTTTATTTATTATGTATAGAGTGTTCTGCTTTCATGCCAAAAGAGGGCATCGGATCTCATTATAGATGGTTGTGAGCCACCATGTAGTTGCTGGGAATTGAACTCAGGGCCTCTGGAAGAGCAGCCTTGAAATCCACTTTAAATGACTAGAGGTTTTCTAAACCAACCCTGTGAAATCTTTGGAGAACCCCCAGGAAAGTTGAAATTGTGCCCTAGGCCAGCTTAAGGGACCATGCTAAAAAGACTGTCTCTCCTCCAGCAACTCTGCCATCTTCATTTCACTGGCTGAGCTGTGTGAAAATCTCCCAGGGAGAAGGGACAGGATGAGAATTAAACCCATCATTTGAGAGACAAGTATATCAGATGGACAGAGATCTAAGTGGTATTATTATGTTCTGCTATTATCATTGTTCTTCTGTGTAGCTGAAGATTTACATCTAGACAATCTTTTCTCCTTTATGTTCACAAATACCTAGGAGGAAGGAAGGTAGGCGATGTTAGTATTCCCATCATTTCCTAAATAGCATTTAAATGGAAAATACCCGCCCTAGACCTGCATGCCCGAGACCTGGCATTTAAGTAGATCAGCATCTCTCAGCCGCTTGGGTTTCCCAGAGATAGGCATTGTGTAAACACAAGGTATTATTAATGTTATCATAGCATCATTACGGCGTTGTAATTGTGTGGATTCTCCCATAAAGCTACCAAGGATGGAATCCTATCCCAGGCCATTACTGTCTTTGAGCTTAGATGAAAGGGACACACAGACTGTCTTGTGTTGTTAGCATCGCTGTGGTGGGTGGTTATTATTACATTTAGGATTACTGAAGAATGGACCAATTTTCAAATTCATCTCAAGATGTCTCCAGGTTGTTTTCTTTAATGCTTGCTGTGTGACTTTGATGGTGTGTTCTTCTACATTTCTTTGAAGATGTGGGGTAAGGCAGCACCTCCGGCTCCTGAGGAGCGGCAGACAGGCAGAGTCCCTGAGGACAGATGTTTCCGTCTCTTCTCTGCGACTCCTGGGGAAGCCTCCAGGGGCCCCAGGCTTGTTGACAGCTAAACTCGAGTCAATTTTTCTGGTCCTCGCCAACTTTGAGTGACTCTTTTTCTCATCTGCCACCTATAGGAGCCATAAATGGCTATTCTCCGACAGATTAAGATGGGATCCATCTCAGAAAGAGGAAGAAAGAAGAGCCGAAGAACCAAACAGCACACCGGAGACTAATTTTAGGAGATTAAAGCAGTTGATTCATCACAAAGTATTCCAGCTGGAAAAGTGGCACGGTTTATTTGAGGAGGTATTCATAAATCCAAAGATTTATGTTGTCCGTGATGAAAACAAGACTTTGGAGTTTGGGACCAGCTTCATTTTATCTCACTGTGCTCTGACAAAGTCACCCTCGAAGATCATTTTCATTCATTCTATTGTATCGGCTTTTCTTTCAATAAATTCTACCATTATTAATCTCCGCTCAGCTGCACTTGTGAATATGGCTGTAATCACTTTCATTAAGGTTTCCCCTTCAGGTGTGTGTTTTCTTTCATTTTTCCTCTACCAGGAGTTCACTGTCTCCTACCGCCAGAGCACCTGAGAACCGCAGCCTTTGGGAATGTAAGAGGATAGAACCTCTATCTGTTTCTCACTGCTAGCTGGAATCCTTGCAGGGCTGAATATTATCACATTTAAATGAAGGCACTTTCCGCCCCTCCCCCCACTTGATCAGCTGACTGCTCATTGAAATGTTTGTCTATTCAGGCTTCGGATTAGTATGTCTCTGAATGATTTTTCAAATGTGTTGGCTCGCAGAGGGTGGGCTCTTAGGATGGTATTTCTTTCATAGGGTTCTGAGTCTGTCACATAGGGAAGAACTCCACCGGGACCTGTCTGGGAAAGAACCTGGTGACTGGGGTGTTAAAGAACTTTCAGGTCAGCTGTTTCTGTGGGTTTCCCCTTCATGGTCTTGACCCCTTTGCTCCTCCCTCTTATCAGTTGGTCTCTGGAAGCTCGGCCCGGTGCTTAGCTGTGGATCCCTGCATCTGCTTCCATCAGTTGATGGATGAAGGTTCTATGAAGACAGTTAAGCTTGCAGTGGGGTCACTGGCAGTGGGACCAGGATTTATCCCTAGTGAGTGCTTGAACTAGCTTTTTGGAGCCCATTCTCTTTGGAGGGATGCCTTGTTTCGTCTAAATATGGGGGGGGGGCTTGGTCCTGCCTCAAAGTGATATGTCAGACTTTGTTGACCCCCCATGGGAGAGGGGAGTCAACCTTACTTCTCTGAGGAGTGGATGGGGAGGCAGAATGGGGAAAGCAAAAAGAGGGGAGGGAGTGGGAACTGGGATAGGTATGTAAAATGAGGACAGATCATTTTAAGTTAATTAATGAATTAATTAAAATAAAAAAGAAAAGAGCATTCAGGTGAGATGGGGTACCCTCCAATACAGGTACAGCCCCTGGACTCTGAGCCCTGGTCTTCTTATCAAGACCTCCGTTTCTCACAGGATTTGCAAACATTTCCCATCAGCTACAGGTTGCAGCTGTTCTCACCAGGGTGTGTGTGTGTGTGTGTGTGTGTGTTTAGGCCAGCACTTTATTATCCCGACAGAGCAAATCCAGGCTAATGTGCGTAGTGTCAAGACTCCCCAGGACCGTCTCCGCCTCGTTCTCAGGCCATTCTTCCCAGTTTTTCTGCCGTGGCCCTCTGGATAATTGCAGTTTAATTGGGTGACATGAAATGAAAACTGTGTCCACATTATCCAGGATTATCTCTTTCTCCCAAAGCCTGCCACCCGTTGAAAGGAGCCCATTTATCAGACCAAAGGGCTGCGCCTGGCTGCTTTCACAAGCGGGGAAGAGTGTGAGAACAGGCAGGGGAAGGGAGAAAGGGAACTGACAGCTAAGAAAAATTATTTCAGTTGTTTATCATGGGGAAGGCTTATCTGATTCTTTACAAAATGATACGGAGGCTGGAGTGTCGAGCCATGAGTAATGAACATTGGCCAACTTCACCCCCCAAATGGGCTGCACCCGCCACTGCCTTTCCCTTGTGTGAGCACCTATCAACTCTAAAAGCTTTTTCTCAGACAGCCTGAATGCACTTCATTTTACCAGAAAGAACTTTGTATTGATAGCTAGAATAAAGGAAGGTTGTTTAAGAAGGAAGGGGAGACAATGGGGACGAAATGAGGACTTTGGGTTTCTCTTATGAACATGTCGCTCCGTTCTTCTGAGGTGTGTGTACAGTCCCAGCACAATAATGTCTCCCTGCTGTCATCTGTTTCCCCTTCTCCACCATTCGCAGGGAAAACCGACTCACATCAGGACCACGGTGATAAATACCACGGCGATGTGAATATGATGTCAATTTGCGTTAGTCAAGACGATCAAGGTCATGGTGGGGCTGAAAGAACCAGCCGCTATTGCTGCTTCGTCGTGCTCCAGGTCCAGGTGAAGAGGGCCCTGCCCTGGCAGTGCAAAGCCCGCCCGTCTGTTGCCATTGCATTTGCGTGAGCATCTCAGCCTGATGCGCTGATTGTTAAGGCGGAAGAGCAGTGTTTGAAATTGTCCATTGCACTCAAATCTCTAGCTGCACAAGGTCCAGGCAGGAGGCGTTCCTATTCAGAATGGGAATAGAAGGCTTTAGCTCAGCAAGCATGGAGTGGTTGAAGGTTACAGAGGACATTGTGTGTTTTTTAAATAAAAGTTTTCGAATAGGGGTAAAGTTCATTATCTGTAATGGCAGCAGTGAATACAAAGCCAAGATGGGGCGAGACTGTAGGATAGGTGGCTGGACCTCTCTCCATCGGCATTGTGGTCGATGCTGACAGTCGGCATGAGGATGTTCTGGATAAGCAGGGTGAGCAGACACATGTCTTGGTCATGTGGGAGCTGTGCCTTGTGCTGCCAGGCACACAGGTTCTATGTTCCTTTCCTAATTTTGTTTTAAAATTACATTTACGTATTTGTGTGTGTGTGTGTGTGTGTGTGTGTGTGTGCACGCGCACGCGCGTATGTGTGGTGCACATCCGTGTGGCTTTGTGCTCCATGCCAAGCTCAGAGGTCATCTTGTAAGAGTTGGTTCCTCCCTCCCACCATGTGGTCCTGGTGATCCAACACACGTTGTCAGGTTTGGTGAGAACATCTACCAGCTGAACCACTTCACTGGCCCTGATTTGTATTCTTATAATGTCTGCTACTCAATTTGATATTGACCTTCAGAAACGGGAAGGGAAAGGCTCGAAGCTGACGTGAAAGGTAAGTGTTAGACACCGGCTGTGGATCAGGAATCCACTGCTAATACTATCCACTGGCCATGGCTTGAGGCCACTGCTAATACTATCCACTGGTCAAGGCTTGAGACCACTGCTAATACTATCCACTGGTCAAGGTTTGAGACAACTGCTAATACTATCCACTGGCCAAGGCTTGAGGCAGCAGAACTCGGTTCCTCTGAAACTCCAGCTGCCCCTTTGCCTTCCCTTGCCGCAGATGTGGAAATGTCGGGAGGCTTTCCAAAGCAAGACTTGTGAACGTCACACAGCCTCATTGCACTTCTCCTAGTGATCCATGGGCATGTATGTTGAAGAAGAAGGCTTTCGGGGAGTAGCTATAATTCCCTAAACCTACTTTTATTCCACAATCACTTGAGAGCATAGGCTGTCATAGTTTACAGGGACTCTAAGGGGCTCCAAAGCCGTGGTTGCCTGTGTCCCACACACCGCGGAGCTCCCTGGCTACCTCGGGGGATGTAAGAACCTGCAAGGAGGAGCAGCAATGTCGAGGTGTTCATACCTCTTTTACTCTGAGTTCTTGGCCGTCCCTATTCTATCTGATTAGAGTTATTTAAAGCTGAGAACAACATAAACTATTGGTCTAGTCTACACCCGTCATTTTCCCAATGAACAGACTGAGGTGCAGACCTGCTAAAAATGAGAATCCACAGAGACAGAATTACAGGTTGCCTCTATCCTGCTATACCCCGATGCTCACCTTAATAGGAAAGTGGGTGAGTTAACCCAGAAATGAAATATCCCAGGAAGCCTGACTGGCCACGGGGCCAAGTGGCCTGTTGGGAGGGGTCTTCAGCCACTCTAGTAGATGAAAAAGAACTATGTAGCCATAGCCTGGCTTCCAAAGGAACTCACCCAGTACCTTCTTTTAAATCCACAGAGGGAGAATTGTCTCCAAGAGGGAAATTTATTCATGAACGGGTTTTGATTCCAGCCACGGCCCTACTTGTAGCCCAGGTGGGAACACTTTATATAATAGAGCTCTTTCTATCCAGCCCCTAGTGGGCTCTCCTAGTGTTGGCGAGTTACTCTATGCTTCAATCATTACAGAGTCAGGGGAAATGGGCGCTATCCAGATGACAACAAGAGGAACCATAGCTATTTCTGGTATAAGGGAGCCTCTCCTGCAGCCTCAGTCCCCACGAATGACCTGGATCTTTCTGCCTCTTTTTAGAATCAAGCTTGCCTTGAATGATCTACCTGTGACTAAGGAAGTGCAGTCAGGAGATGGGGGATACGCCAATCCTATCTGAGCAGGTGACAGACATGGAAACCCCAAAGGCTGGGGAAGGGGGTGGAGTCAGAAGCCAGTTTCTATGCAAGGCAAGGAAGAACACCAGATTGAACTGCAGATCTTGGAATATGTGTATAAGTGCGTGCGTGCGTGCGTGCATGCCTACGTGCATGTGTGCGTGTGCGTGTGTGTATGTGTGTGTGTTGTTGCTACCACGAATGAGCCGTTGATCATGTGAGCTGAGGTGGTTTCAGTGAACCTTTAGTCTTGTACCAAGTCAGCCACTGTACACCGTACCCCCACCTCAACCTCTCTCAACCAGCGAGACCACCAGAACAAGCAATGCCTTCTCTCTCCCTTTCTCAGGGACCACCAGGCCGTGCCAGCACTGCAAGGATCAAGGAATTATCTTGCTTATGGTGGGTCTTAAGGGAGTCAAAGCCAAGATGGCAACCGATGCTCATTCAGAACCAAGCTATCTGTGGGAGAAAACTGCTGCAGGTGGATGCTGGGTCCAAGGTGCTGGGTCTCCAGCAGCCCTGCTGTGAGCTCCTTTCACACTGAATAACTGAGAGGGAGGACTTGCTGGGATGATCAGAAACCAGCAGGAGGTGGAAAGCGCCCCTTTGAGGGGCATTGAAGCAACAGCTGAGATGGCACTGGTGCCCCAGTTAGAAGATATGTCCACCCATCTATGGCTTGCTGGAGCACATGAAGGAACTGGTCCTGTGGAATACCCAAAGGATTTCCACGACCGGATCAGCAGAGAGATATCCTAGAGGAGTTTCAGTGAGAGCCCAGTGAGGATGGAGAACTAGAAATCAGAGGCCTTGAGTCAGGCCAATGGCTCACTTCAGTGAACGTTTTCAAGGAAATCAGACTGGACAAAAGGGTGGCCGTGTGAGACACACCGCCGCTTCCAATGCCATGAAGACAAATGAAGAGGTGTTGGAGAGGCCAGGAAGACAGAGGGGTGAAGAGGGCTCTTTTATTTGTCTGTTTGTTTCTTTGTTTTCCTTTGGTTTTATTATTATTATTTAAAAATTTTTGGAGGGGATGCTGCAAGGGTTAAGGGCAGGGATGGGGGGACTTGGAAATGAGTGGAATTGGGGTGCATGATATGAAGTTCCCAAAGAATCAATAAAGAAATTATGCTAATGTCAAGAGAGGCACTTGTATAACCCCCTGCCATCTAGCAACCAACCAGTCCATAAACCGCTCTTCTCGTGCGGTCACTGTGGATGGGAGCTCAGTCATCACCCACACTATGCAGGGTCCCCTCAACCTGGAGAGAAACGCAGTGGTGTGATGGGGGAGCTGGGTTGAGACCTAAGTAGCCTGTGCACAGAGACCCCCCCAGAAACCACTGGACATTCAACACTGAACAAAGCATCAGAGGAAAAAAGCCAGCCAACCACAGAGCTGGCTCCGTGAGCCAGAGAGGAATGCACCAGAGATTTGCAACGGCATGCAGCTGTAGCGAGCAAACGTCTCCTTTGAGGAATGAACCTTAAGATATCCAAGAGTCCTAAAGAATGGTGGCCGAAAGGAGACCAGAGTTAACCTCCAACTGCCCCAGAAATCTGGACTTCAGCTTCACCATGGCCCCGTGCATTCGGGTAAAGGATGTATTCTCTTCCAGGAGGCCGGCTTTGCAGGTGTGGCCGATTGCATTGCTCTGTGTTAATGTGTAAAAAGCTCTCTAGAAGTGTTCCCTGGTCTTTCCGCGGGCCAAATCCCAGGCACAGTTAGTGCAAGAGTTGTAAAACCTTGTATTTAAAGTACAACAGGACTCATTTTTCATCATTGCTAATTTTGACAGTTCAAGCTGTGATGTGAAAAAATAAAACTGAGTGCCAGGGGCCCAGTTGTGATGGGTTTTGTTTTAATAGCCATACGGTAATGTTTTTTATTAAAGCCGTCTTTGTCACCAAAGCTGTGTCTCTAACTGATTTAGTTTAGTGACCACACATGCTCCACAGACAGCAGCATCTACCTTAGGGCTGCAAAACCATAGCAGCTTCCTGAGGAATAAGAAAGGATTCTGTTCCATTGAGTGTGTTTCCCGGGAGCCCGGGAGCTGATTCAAGGGGCGCTGACTAAGCATGAGGACCTGAATTCAGAATGGGGTCCATGAAAACATCGGCCCCACAGTAGGTACCAGCAATCCTTCCTGGGGGGCGAGATGGGGGTCCCAGAGTTTGATTTCATCAACTTGTTCTCTCCAGGTTCAGTGAGGGAGCTTGTCTATAAAATAAGATGGAGGAGGACCAGTGAGATGACTCAGCAAGCAAAGGCCATGGCCATCCAGTCAGAAGACGGGGTGAACTCATTCCTGCAAGTTGACCTCTGCCGTTCACATGCACACCGTGACACACACACACACACACATACACACTCCTAAATAAATATAATATAAATATAATTTTAAAAAAATAAAGAATAATATGAAGGAGAGGAATTCAGGAAGATACCAGGCATAGCTCTCTGGCCTCCACCCACATGTGCGTGCACACATGCATACATACATAAACAAGTGTACACACTCAGAAATAACGATTCCTGGAAAGGGCTTAGTTGGTAGAGCACCTGCCTACTGTGCACAAAGACCCTGATTCAGTCCCCAGTACCACAAAAAGGAGTCCTGACGGTACATGTCTATAATCCCAGCACTTGAGAGGCGAAGGCAGGAAGACCAGGAGTTCAAGGTCATCCTCAGATACATAGGGATTTATTTTTAAGCTACCCCAAAAGGTTCTCCATTTCACTACACTGGGGATGTCTGGAAGGCAAGAGGTGTGGATTGCATTCACACACTTGTGAATGGCTGGTCATTAGATAGGTCTCAGATTTCCAAACCTATCTAGCTCTTTCGTTGGAACCCCCAAACCACCCCTCTATGTCAGCCACAAGACTACCAAGGTAGAATCTTAAAGTTAAGGCCTCCAAAAGCAAAGACCTCATCCAAGACTTATTGTCTAGTTTTGCTCAAACGAAGCCATGAGCACAGGCCCGCCACCCCGGTCTGTGAGTGAGTGGCACTTCCACCAAATAGATTTAATACACCAGACAGCCCTTTCTTCAGTGTTGGGATTTATTTCAAACTTGAGACTGTAAATAGGCACCATGGAATCCATAAAAATGAAGACACCGTGATTTACCGGGAGACGTGTATTTAAATCAGACTTTCTCCTTAGGTGAGAACATATTGCCCACCAAATAGATTTCATCAAGGGGCAGATCAGGGATAAGGATGGGCAGGCTGGCGGGAGAGATAGACCTGAGAAATGGCTGGCAGATCTATTGAGTTCAGACATTCATGAGAATTTCCTCCTGCAGTCCCTTCTAGAACATGCCACCCAAGGGACACTGCTCCACTGGTGTGCCGTCCGCTAACTTCTGCAGCAGCTTTGCACTCGAGTTTTTTAGGAGAGAGACATTAAATAAACCAGCTCATCTTCAGCCCCATTTTCTCAGCAGGAGCATAGTACGCTGGCTAGGAATAGGGAACATTTTTTCCGGGTGCCATGAGGGCCACAGTCAAACTCCCTTTGCCATCTCTGAGAAGGGAAAGCAAACGTCTTTTGGTTGCTTGTGGGATCCTCAGACTTTCCGATGTGGCCCTTCTTTGGGTCAATAAGAAGAAGACAGCATAGGCTTTGTCTTGACTATGAACCCATAGTCTGCCTTCTATTAGCCCTGAAAGCCTTTTTGTGATGAGTTTGGAAACAATTACTAGATCCCTGAGAAACATTCAATTTGCACTCCAAGGCTGTATCTCACCCCATCCTTCAGTTCTTCCACTGGGCAGGGAGCAGTCTCTTGGATTTTCCTCTACATGAAGGCCCCTTGGCCTGGCTTTTGGAGATACTAGGAATGGGCACACCCTTAAATGTAGTATAGTCAAAGTATTATTACATTAACTACAGCATGTAATATAGAACTATTTACAAGGCAAACTTCTGCAACATAAAACATTAAAGAAGCATAATTACCCTGAGATGAGTGGGGGATGGTAACCTTTCAAATACTAGGGACTGGGTTCATTAGTTAGCTCCCAGAAGGGTTAGTGAGTCGATCCTCCACCCCCACCCCCCCTCCCCCGCTCAGAGATGAGGCCTACATTCCTGGGAAGAGTCAGCCATGCTGAAGACCAGGTCCCAGAGTTACCACTAGACTTATTTTCTCTTTGTTTTAATAGTAAATATAACTGCATTGCTTCCTGTCCTAGAACATTGCTTTCACACACATCGAATCACTTTAATTGTCCGTCATTCGTATCTCTCTAAACCGGGACGAAGGATACTATTAAGTGTGATACTATCTTGTTCACAGAACAGATACCGATCTTGCTCTCCTACCACGCAAAGGAGAGGCCACGGGCTACACCGCAGTCTTTCCCACATACAGATTCTCACTCACAGGATGTCTTTAGCAAAGGGAGGGGTTCTGTGACACAATTCCCTGCTCTATTGCTGTCCCCCAAACACTCAAAACACACAAGATGTACAGATTTTATTATTTTAATTCACTTACAAACAGATGACTGTCTTTTTCAATTTTTAAGATTTTTCAAGTAGGTCTCCAATTCAAAAATCTTCCTTTGTATTTTTTTTTCCCTCTTAGCCATTTATTCAAAGACAGACAGTTACATAATCCTAGTTGTTCAAGACCCAAATTGGGGAGTAGTAGGTGATTATTCTTAGAGACACCCCAGTTTCTTAGACTCCCCATTTTCCCATCTGCAGTACTGCAGTGGTAGCTCTCTACCTTTGCCTGATGAGAGGACGATGAAATGGCATGGAAATCCTACAGAGAGCCAGACACTCATATGTGTCTGTCACCACGACTAAGCTTGTGGGAAGACCATATGTGGCATGCTTTGTGCAATGCTTGAACATTCATAGAAAGAGCAAGAAAAAGGTGAAGATGAAATGCCCATCAGCAAAAGAAACAACTGGACACAGAGGGTTTTAAGATGTAACACTAGATACGCTTTACGAACTGCAGCTGCCCAAGAGAAGTGTAGAGCTTGTCCTTAAAAACAGGTGGACAATTGAGCAAACAAAACTCACGCTCTGTAAATCAGAGACACAAATGGAAAAACCAAGTAGCACTAGTTTTAAGAAACTGCTGATTTCTGAAGATCTATTTTCATTATTTTTAAATTAAGTGTGTGCGTGGGAAGGGGAGGTTGTATGTGCACATGAGTGTAAATGCCTGAGTTGTGTAAAAGAGGGCACTGGCTTTCTGTACTGGGGTTGTAGATGGTTGTGAGCTGCCAGACATGGGTGCTGGAAGCCACAATAAGTCAGTACTCCTGACTGTTGAGCCATCTCTTCAGCCCCAGATTCGTGTGTGGTGTGGTGTGGTGTGAGCCTGTGGGTGCGTGTGCATGTGTTTTGCTGGTATGTATGTCTGTGCATCATGTGTGTGTTTGCCCACAAGCCAGAAGAGGAGTCACAGGTGTTGTGAGTCCCCATGTGGGCACTGGGAGATGAACCCTGGTCCTCTGAAAGAGCAGCAAGTGCTCTCAACTGCTGAGCCACTTCCCAGCCCCAGGCTGAAACTCTCTGAACGTCTATCCTCAGCTGAGCTTATGAATTATTCTTGGAAATCCTACTTTTCTACATTTTTCTGAATTATTTTAATAAAGAAAACCATTGAAATAATTGGAAACATTAAAAATTAAAAATCATTAAAAATTGCCTGCATTAAAGACAGCTCAAGCCACTTAGTCAAAACAGACTCCACGAATCCTAAACTTCAGTCTAACCCAGTTTGCATTTATTGCATTAAAGCACGTTTTAAAGAGAGAAAGCTCAGCCAATTACCACCCAAGAAAATAAGATTTTAATTCATTTTAATCTGAAGCAAAGTGAGAAGTATCAACTGGAAGGAGGCGTGACATCCACTGACTGCTGAGAAGGAACCACGGCCTTGTGCTCGTCAGCGGGCTGCCTTCCAAGCTGCCTCCTTTTACGATGGACTTGGTCGTTTGGTTTCGGCTTGTAAGTTGTATTATTAAACTGTTTATAAAAGTTCTGGCTATGTAAAAGTAATGAAAATGAGCCTCGGTGTGGTTTTTTTTTCCCAGCGCTCAGCTTTGAAGTACAGCACTGTGGTTTAGCCTGTTTAAAGGCTATATTTATTCTATAATTTTAAAGTATAAAAGTTAATAACTTAATAGGAGCAATCCGAGCTATAATTTTCATTATGAAACGTCACGATTCAATAGAGTCGGGGTTTGAAAATCAGGCCACAGATGAGGACAGGTGCATGCAGGGACTGCCTCTTCCACGGCGCTGCATTTGTCTGGTGATTCCACTGCTCTGGCCTCCTGTTCCCAGAGCTCTTCCAGGTACCTGAGCATGCTGAAGCTTCGGGAAACACCGAGATAACCTCCTTCCCTCACCTACAACCTTCCTTCCGGTTGTTAGCCAGGGTGAAGGGCGAGACGAGAAGACAGTTCTATGCTGCTCTTTCAGATGCACCTGCGGAGTGTCTGCTCTGCCAAGGGATGGGCGCTTGACACTTTTTGACATAAAATGTTTCTGAACACATTTCCTCCCTTAAGGCTACAGGGCCTCTGGGATTGAGGTGTTAAGAGTTCAATATCTTGCTGGGTAGCGGTGGCCCTTGCCTTTAATCCCTGAACTTGGGAGACAGATGCAGGTAGATCTATGAGTTCGAGGTCAGCCTGGTCTATGGAGTGAGTTCCAGGACAGTCAGGGCTACACAGAGAAATCCTGAAATGTTAATCTAACTATTCCTCATCAATAAAAATTCAGGAGTCAGATATTGGGGTAAGAACCTGAAAGGTCAAAGGAGCAGAGACGCCACCAGTCCTCTCCTACCTGCTCCGCTCCTTCCTCCAAAAAGAGGCGAGAGCCCTCTCAGCCTTGCCTTACTACTTCCTGTCCTATCTGTCCCCAGTCCTCCAAAACCTCTGTGGTTAATTTTGGCTGACTAGTGGCTAGCTCCACCCTCTGAGTCGAAGCAAGCTTTATTTGTCAGAACATGATCAATATATCGCATGACAAAACCCTGTCTCAAAAAAAAAAAATTGTATCTCACAAGAGGAACAAATGACAAGGAGGTATCCAAACCCTGCTTGTCTTGTCTCAAACCACAATGCACCACATAAAGCTCGAGTCAGGCCCTGGAGAATAATAGCTCAGATGGTAGTGAGCTTTCCCCGCAAAACGCAAAGACCCAGGTTCGAGTTCTGGAACCTGGAGCTGGGCCTAACAGCATGAGCTGTGATTCCAGCACTGGGGAAGTGGAGCCAGGAGGATCCCCGGGGATTCTGGGGAGCCAGCCCAGCCTGCTCAGAGAGAGACCTTGTCTCAAAGCAAAAATAAATGGAGAATGTGTGGGAGGGACGGAGGGATCAAAATGCATCATACACGTGTATGAAACTGTCAAGGGACAAATCTAATTTAAAAATAATAGAAACCAACTTATAAAGATTATAGAGGGGGTAAATCTGATTGAAGTGCTTCATACACATCCACGGAAATGTCAGAACAAAATACCTCACTCTATACAGTTAAGATATGCCAATAACATTCAAAGACCTCAAATGGTTGATGAATGGTACCTGGATAATGACGTTGGGTATTGCTCTCTGATATCCAGATACCTACACACATACACACATGCACACACACACACACACACACACTTACATACACACATACACACTTACATACACACATACACACACATACACACATGCACACACACACACACATACACACATACACACACATACATACACATGCACACACATACGCACTTACATACACACATGCACACACATACACACACATACACACATGCACACACACATACACACATGCACACACACATACACACATGCACACACACACACACTTACACACATACACACACTTACACACACATACACACTTACACACACATACACACACATACATACACATGCACACACACATACACACTTACATACACACATGCACACACACATACACACTTACACACATACACACATGCACACACACATACACACATGCACACACACATACACACTTACACACATACACACATGCACACACACATACACACTTACATACACACATACACACATACACATGCACACACACATACACACATACACACATAACACACATACATACACATGCACACATACATACACACTTACATACACACATGCACACACACATACACACTTACATACACACATGCACACACATACACACATGCACACACACATACACACTTACATACACACATGCACACACACATACACACTTACACACATACACACTTACACACATACACACTTACACACACATACACACATGCACACACACATACACACTTACACACATACACACATACACACACATACATACACATGCACACACACATACACACTCACATACACACATGCACACACACATACACACATACACACACATACACACATGCACACACACTACACACTTACACACACATACACACTTACACACACACATACACACACATACATGCCGCGCACCGCGACCCCAGTCTGTGCTCTATGAGCTAGACCCCAGTCCGCCAACTTTGGGCAAGGGGCTAGAGGTTGAGAATACACATGCAGAGACAGACCAACACGCATACCAAACAAAGCCCCTCTTTAATAGCACCATGGAGGCTTAAATACACTGCAGTCAATGGCCAACAGGTGAAAATCCCATCCTCTGATCCTCTAAGCTAGGCACAGCTTCTAGTAACTTCAATTAGAAGGTTCTAGGAGGGAAGAGCAGCTGAAGGCCAGGACTCATTAGTCCCAACACATACTCGCATGCACACACACACATATACAAATACACACTCACATACACACACTCACATGCACACAGACACATCTACAAATACACACTCACATGCACACACACACACATATACAAATACACACTCACATACTCACACTCACATGCACACACACACATATACAAATACACACATACACACAGTCACATGCACACACACACACATATACAAATACACACTCACATACTCACACTCACATGCACACACACACATATACAAATACACACTCACATACTCACACTCACATGCACACACACACATCTACAAATACACACTCACATACACACACACACACACACACACACACACACACACACACACACACCAGAGGGGCCAGGAATAAACCAGAGTCTGATAGAACTGGCTGCAGAACACTGCGTGTAATCAGAGTAAAAGCGGTAAAGCAAAATCAATTGAGTCCTGAGTGCTTCTCCCTGGAGACACTGGTATGTCCTGGCATTAGATTGCCTGGCTCCCAACCCTCTTGCTTATCACCGGGCAACAAAAAGACCGAGTCGTGGAACACGGTATTCTTGAGACAGCGTTCCACCCTGGTCCAGTCCCATTGCTGAGAAGGGAAGGGGCAGCGGCCAAGTCGAAGAGCCCTGTGCAGCCCAGAGGTGACTGACCGGGAAGCCAGAGGCCTTGGAGGTTTGGCTGGCCATGGACAGGGCACGGGTACAGGGACCAGAAGCCCACCTCAGGGTTGTGACCAGTTTTATTTGCTCATTTGTCTTTTGCCTTTTTGCTTTCTCCAGGAAACTTTGAGCTGCCGGCAGGCAGGGTGTTGGTTCAGCTGAAGGCAGAAGCGGCCTTGTGTTTGGTTGTTGACTGGAAGAAGGGGTTGATGTGACTTGTGGTGCCTGATAAAAGTGTGAACAAGATCCACCGCTCCGCACAGGAAACCCTAGGGGGAATTCTCTCCCAGGCTCAGAGTCAGACATAGCCCCTTCTCTACCTGACTCTCCATACGTATTAAATAGTCAGGGTCCTCACTTCATAAAGGAACCGAAAGCTGTGATCCAAATTCAGGCCCAGCCGGTGTTAGTGAGTGCTCTGAGCTGTAAACCTTTTTATGTATCCTCACTCCCAATTCCTAGTTTCAACCACCTCTTCCCCTTCTCATCTAAACACATTTTCTTTGATTTTTCAGCAGTTCCTCAACCTCCTTAAGGTGCTGGGATCTCTTTGAGAGAGAACCAGGTGCCGATGCACACGGAACCCACACAGGCTGACACGCCTAAGGCAGAGGAGGTCCCAGGCATCCCAGTCTCGCTCTCTAGCATGAAGCAGACAGGACAGTCTCCACTTCTCTTTCTAAGGCTCTCTGAGAAAGTCCAGAGCCTGGTGACGAGGTGAGGCAACCATATCCGTGGAGTTACGCTGGGTTTCGAGACCACTAGGGAAGCACGCCAAAATCACAGAGAGGGAAAGGCAAGCCACCCACTCCCAGCCATTACCGGCCTTGCTACCTCCCAAGATGTGATATTGGCAGAAATCTCAAACCTCTACCAGCCTTAGCTTGCCATTTCTAAAGTAGAATGGTACCCTACATCACAGGGTTGACATAAATGATATTTGCCAAGCACCTACCCTGTCTATTGATAGTAAAAAGTCATCACCATAATCATATCACTAAATCCAGATAAGCAAAACTAATGCCTCCAGTCTCAGGGACTTAATCTTACATGGGCATGTATGCACACACATGGCACATCTCTGAGGCACACGCTCTGTACTCAGGGACTTCATCTTATATGTGTACACTCTCACACACAGACACACACACACACGACACATCCTTGAATCACATGCTCTGTCCTTGGGTGTCTCATGGGGGAGAGGGGAACATCTCTGCAGGAGGTGCATTGCTATAAGACACAGCCAGTAGCAAGAGCTTAAACACACAGTGAAAACAGTCAGCCTGCAGGGCTGGGGCCCAGAACCTGGTGCTGCCTGCTCAAGCAGAATAGAGCATGCCCAGCTTTCTTTTACAGATGTCCTGTGAAGATGTGGCCACTGGGATTCTTTGGATTCCTGAAAGAAGGTCCGAGTCAAATGGACTCCTCTCTGCTTCTGTGCAAGGTTAGGTTGGAGCAAAATGAGCCCTTTTCCTCAGATGGCCTCTGTTGGCCTCAGCTCTGCACCCACATGGTTGTAGCGACACTGTGAGATCTGGGCCCCACTGTCCAGGTCACACACTCTCTGGCCTTGCGGAACGGAGTGTCCAGCCTATGTCAGGTTTGCTGAGGGGTGTGACGTATACACATGCAGTCTTCGAAAGTGGGGAAGAACCAAGGGAATTTAATGTGTCTTCAGCTATCAAAGTAGGAAATGTACCTCTTGCTCTCAGGCGAGCGTCCACCTTCCAGAACACACTCTCCTTCCTCTCAGGTCCACATCCCTCCCACCTTAAAATAGAGAACAAAATTGCTGTCCAGCATCTCATCCGTGCAGGGCTCTCTACAGCATGAAGTCAACTCATTGTCGCCACCCACAAGAAGTTCCTTTTGTTGCTCAAAACCTGAACCGCAACTGCATTGCTTTCTATTTGGTGGTGATGGAGAGGCAGCCACCTTCCACTATGGAAGAGCTCACTTATATGGTCACACTGGTGTGAGCAAGAGCAGCTGGAAATTGAAGTTCTACGGAAAAAGAAAAAATTTTCTACTTAACGCACGATGTTATAAATGCAGCAGAAAACACAGAGGGGTCTGATGAGCGTCTTGATTTCTCTGCCCACTCCCTTCTCTCTCTTACACACACACACACACACACACACACACACGCACGCACACACACGAGTGCATAAAGGAAAACCAACAGCTTGAAAGCCTTCGAGTGAAGATAATTAAAAGCATCATTACACACCTAAGGCAGTAAATCAGTGTGAGCTTTGGTGACTCAGAACATTGGGCATCTGACCTGAAACCAGTGGTTATTATGTAATGGGGGGACAATTGATCTTAGTTTTTATGTGCTCAGTCTCATTGCCTGCACTTTCTTTTCATTAAAGTTCCTTACAACTTTTAAATACTTTTGTGCTGCATGTTGGCAAATTAATCATTTACAATAATTATTCCTTGCACAAGCATCGCCAGGCTCCACTGAGAAGTTCGCTGTGATAAGGAAGAGGAAACACGACTGTATTCACGGGGAAATTCAAATATGAACCATAAGTCAGTTTTCTTGGATTTTCAGCCATGTTAGACCTTTAAATGAACTCGTGTTGATATAAATCTTCCCATTTCTGCCTCTGCTCTTTTTTATTTTATTTTTTGATGAACACTTTGCTTGTTTTATTTAGCTCACCTTGCTGCGTAGGAGAGCAAGTCCATTCATCATTTTGCTCACTGCTATGAAGCGACAAGAAGCAACTTGAAGGAGAACAAGCGTATTCTGCCCCCCAGTTTGGGGGTACAGGGCATCACGGAGGGGAGACTTGGTGACAGGAGTTTCCAAGAACTAATCTGCTGTCAACAAGAGAGCAGGGCAATGCCACTCTTGAGCATCCTTCTTCTTTGTTCTATCCTAGCACCCCTGCCGTGGTGCTGCCCACATTTAAGGTGGTCTTCCCACTTTCACAAGCCCAGTCTAGAAACTCCCTCATAAACATCCCTTCTTGACTGATAGGAGGCAGATGCGCAACCAACATTTCTCCAGAAGTTTATCTCCTAAGTGATTCCAGATCCCATCAGGATGACAATAAGCACTCTTGCTGCAGGAGGAGGGCTTGTTCATCCCGGCCGCCTGGCTAGCTTACACCCGCAATAACCACACAGAAATTGTATTAATTAAAACACTGCTTGGCCATTAGCTCTAACTTCTTATTGGCTAACTCTTACTTATTAGTTTAACCCATCTCCATTAATCTGTGTATCACCATGTGGCAGTGGCTTACTGGCAAGATTCTAACTAGCGTCCATTTCAGGTGGAGGATCCATGGCTTCTCTCTGACTCTGCTTTCTTCCTCCCAGAATTCAGTTCTGTCTTCTTTGCCTACCTAAATTCTGCCCTATCAGGCCAAAGCAGTTTTCTTTATTCATTAACTAATACAAGCAACAGACAAACAGAAGGAACTCCTACACCACACTATCGTACCATGTATTTATAGTATGATTAGTAAAGGCCTTAGCCATCACAAAATGGAGACCGTGGGTAGACTTATTTGAAGTCTAGAAACCTGGCTTTTCTCTCCTCTAGTAACTGGTTTTATATGTCCAAAGTCCTCCATCATGATTATTAAATATTTAAGAAAATCTGCATCATAGCACCACAGCATTGGTTACCTTTCTGGTGCGGTGAAAAGACACCATGACCAAGGTACTCACAGAGGAAAGCAGTTAACTGGGGTCTGCTTACAGTTTCAGAAAGTTAGTCTGTTACAACACGGCAGGGAGCTTGGAGGCAAGTAGGCAGACATGGTGTTGGAGAAGCAGCTGAGAGCTAGCTACATCCTGATCTGTAGGCAGAAGGCAGAGACTTTTGAAACCTCAAAGCCCACCCCCAGTGGTACATCTTCTCTAACAAGGTCACAACTCCTAACCCTTCCTAAGCAGTTTCACTAACTAGAGACCAAAGACTCCGACATATGAGCATATAAAGTCCGCTCTCATTCAGCCCACCACAGTTGCTATAACAAAACACCGTCACCAGAAGCCACTTAGAGAAAGAAGTGGGGCAAAGGGTTCTAGAAGGAAGAGAATCTATCATGACGGGATGGCATGCAAGAAGAGAAGCATGGCAGCAGGAGCAGGAAGCCCAGGGCTCACGTCTTCTCAGCGACAAGCAGGAAACAGAAAGAGTGAGCCGGAAGTAGGACTGGGCTGAAGCTCTCAAATTCCACCGGCAGTGGCACACCTCCTCCAGCAAGGCCATATCTCCTGAGGCTCCCACAGGGCACCTCCACCTGGCGAGCAAGCATTCGCATAGCGGGGCCTATGGAGGATATTTCTCATTTACACCACCGCAGTTGCTATGGACATCTAGTGGGTATCTAGAAAGCCCGAAGCATCAGTTTAAGAAACAGCCTTTCCAGGTGTGAGAATACCTTCTGCAATAAAGTCTTGGTTGATTCACTGTAGCCAATGGCTAACAGCTTCTTAGGACTTTTAAAGACGTGAACTTCTTTTCCACCTCTAAAAAGCATTATTTCCATAGCATTGATGTTAATCTCAGGTTTTGACCTGGAGTTTGGGTGCCTCAGATGCCCCAGATGCTATAGAACAGTGGATCCCAATCAACTACTACTTAAATAGAACCGAGATAGGCTGGAGAAACTGCTCTAGAAACGGGGTGAGTCTGAGGGACCTGTTTCTCTAGGGAAAGGAAGAGGAAAAGTTGGGTAATTTCTCTAAGCAGTTTCAGCTAAAGTGATTCAGATCAAGAGGACACAAGAGAGAAGACTGGAGGACGGAGGAGGGGGAGGCAATCTCATGATTCATCTGACCCAACTGGCTCTAAGTGGCAAGCGAGAGGTGTTAAATGTCCTTTCGGACTTTAGGTCCTTGGCCATTTCCATCAAACTCCACAGCCTTCAGGGAAGACCCATTTGTTTGGGAGATCCAAACAATCTGTTCCAGAGGTGCTTCTATCTGGTCACATTCCCTCCAGATGCATAGTAGAATAAATCTCACCAAATCTGCCCAGGACCAATCACTTCAGATGCACAATGAAGACCAGGTATCAGAAAATCTGTAACCCAGAAAGTTTATTGTAGGTGATTTTCATAGCTCTTTTCCTTAGATCTTAGTTGTTGTGAGCACCATGAAGGCCAGGACATGGTCTAACTTCACTAGTGCATTGCTGGAGATGAGTGTTCATTGTCTAAGGCGGAGTCTGGCACGTGAAAGAGTCTGGATACATATTGTTTTAGCAGATGAGAAAATAAATACAGTCTTTCCCACTTCGTGCCTGGGAAGCAGCAGCCTTTGGGACACACTTTTTAGAGTCTCCACCTTTCCCACTGTCTCAGAGCCACTAATCTACGATGCCGGCTCCATCCCAACACCTAAATTTGTGTTTAGTTATTAACATTCAGGTGACATTACTGTTTGAGGTCCCCATCATGTAATGTGACCACCGAGGACAGTGGCTTCACTCAGGCTAACGCCGAGACCACTCTGCTGCTTCCCAGCTCCATGAAAAGAATCTTTGTTTTTTTCTGTCCTTTTTTTTTTCTTTTTCTTTTTTCAGGACTGTGTTTTGCCTCCTAGATTGAGAGCTCCAAAAGACGACCCTGTGTTTTTATGACTCGGGCACCTGTGCAAACGTGTCACATGGCTCTCAGTCCACCTGGAAGTAATCTTCAAAACCACTTACTAAAAGGTTGCAATTGTACCGGGCACTTCCATCCACTCCCCTCCGTGGCAGAAGTGCTTCAGGAGACAAAAAGAGCTTCATTTCCAGAGACTCTGAAGGTTCAAGTAACTTGCCCACGGTCAAATAAATGTAATTGAAACCCAGTTCTGTCCGGCCTCCGTTTTTCTGTTGCTACCCTATACCATGGATACCTTACCATCGAGTGCTTTTAAGACATCGCACATTCTTGGTACTTAAGAAATAAAATGATCCTGCCGTAGTTATCCAGAGAGTCCTTGTCCCTTAGTCTCTCAGACATGTTCTCGGATGGACATAATAGGCAGGCCAGTGGCTGCGACGGCGTTAAGATCTGACACTCTAGCTCACAGAGTAAGGTCCTTGTTCATTGTTGAGGAAAGAATCTGGGGAACATGGGCACTACCGGGAATATATGGGTAGAACAATAGCCATCTGCAAACCAAGGTGGAAGGAAACTTCAGACTCAGGACAACTGAGAAAGTACCAAAGTTTGATGGCTCTGGGCTGCCATTGCCAACCACACGGAGCTTTGAAGGACATTTTTATTAATTCTTTGAGAATTTATACAATGTATTTTGATCATACGCACCTCCAACTGCTCCCCCTAACTCCTCCCCCTAATTCACTCCTCCTCCTAGCACCTCCCCATAACCCCTCCCCCTAACTCCTCCCCCTAGCTCCTTCCCCTAACTCCTCCCATAACTCCTCCCCCTAATTCACTCCTCCTCGTAGCACCTCCCCATAGCCCCTCCCCCTAGCTCCTTCTCCTAACTGCTCCCCCTAACTCCTCCCCCTAGCTCCTTCTCCTAACTGCTCCCCCTAACTCCTCCCCCAGCTCCTTCCCCTAACTCCTCCCATAACTCCTCCCCCTAATTCACTCCTCCTCGTAGCACCTCCCCATAGCCCCTCCCCCTAGCTCCTTCTCCTAACTGCTCCCCCTAACTCCTCCCCCTAGCTCCTTCTCCTAACTGCTCCCCCTAACTCCTCACCCAGCTCCTTCCCCTAACTCCTCCCATAACTCCTCCCCCTAATTCACTCCTCCTCGTAGCACCTCCCCATAGCCCCTCCCCCTAGCTCCTTCTCCTAACTGCTCCCCCTAACTCCTCCCCCAGCTCCTCCCCCTAACTTCTCCCCCTAATTCACTCCTCCTCCTAACTCCTCTTAGATCCACCTCCACCTCCCTACCCTTCCCCCACTTCATATTTTCTCATTTAAAAAAATAACCCATAAAGTCCAGTTTGTGCTGTATACCTCTGGGTGCGAGGCCACTCACTGGAGAGTGACTGAGCCACCAGGAGACAAATCCTTAAAGAAAATTATCCGCTGCCGTTCACAGCTCCTCACGCAGGGGTGTGGGCCCAGGAACACCTCCCTTCGCACTCCAGGCTAGGATGTGGAGTGGCTTCACCCTGTGCAGGTATCATAGCTGCTGTAAGTCGATGGCGGTAGGGGTCCTGTTATGCTGAGAAGTCGCCATTCTGCTGAGGTCCTCCCTGGTCCCCCGTTCTCACAATCTTTCTGCCCCATCTTCTGTGTGAGGCCCTCGGTGCTGGGGAAGGGCATGATATAGATGTCTCATTTGTGGAAAAAGACTCTACCAACCTCTCTGCACTTTGTTCGACTTGTCCTACAGGAGCGGTACTGTGAGCCCAGTGGCTCAGGTCTGAGAATAAATCAGTTGGACAGTCCTTGAACCGCTCCAGATAGGCGAGGCAAACACTTGCTGCTTAGCTGTTCCTTCGTGAATGAGCTCTCCTCACACGGGAAGGAAACGAAGTCTGAAAACATGGATACTCAGTTTCCACTCTTCTGAGGGATAAAGTTAAAAGCCAAAGACACACACCTGCATGATAGCTGGCTTTTTTTTTTTAACTTTTCGAGACAGAGTTTCTCTGTAGCTTTTGGAGCTTGTCCTGGAACTAGCTCTGTAGACCAGTCTGGCCTCGAACTCACAGAGATCTCCCTGCCTCTGCCTCCCGAGTGCTGGGATTAAAGACACACCATCTCCGCCTGGAGATAGGTGGAATTTTGGGGCATATTTTTAAAAGGTGAGCTCTTGAACTTATTACACGTGTGTGTGTGTGTGTGTGTGTGTGTGTGTGTGTTTGGGTGCGCACACACAGGCGTGCTCCTGCCATGGAGCACATGTGGAGGTCAGAGGGCAGACTGAAGAAGTTAGCTCTTTCCCTCCAACACGTAGGTCTGTGGAATTGGATTCTGCTTGTCAGCAAGCATTTTTACCTATTGAGCCATCTTACTCACGTGGGATTTGTCTTAGGATGAATTTTTAATTTTAGTATAACTCTAGTATTACAGGAAGGTTGCAGCAATAATCCAGCGAATTGCCCTGTGTCCCTCACCCAGCTTTTTCCACATTTGATAATTCTGTGGTTTGCTTATCATAACTGAAGCAGGGTTCCAAAAGAGGCATGTTAGGGGGTTGTTTGGTTTCTGAAAAATGAGTTTTATGTGCCTGAGGGTGGCTTCAAACTTTCCACATGGCCAGGATTGTCTTGTCTTCCCGCCTCCCTCTCCCACGCACTGAGACAGCAGCTGTAAGCTACCATGTCCAGGTTTTGGGGGGAGAAAATTGAGCCCCATAATGAGCTGGACAAGTGCTCCACAGCTTAGAGGCATCCCTAGTCCTTTTTAACCTTTTATTTTGAGATACGATCACCCTATGTTGCTCAAACTTGAACTCTCTAACCTCTTACCTCGGCCTCTTAAGTAGCTGAAATTCCGGGCTGGTGCTACCAGAATTAACTTTTTTTTTTTTTTAAAGAGGCTGCATAAGGAAGTGACCGAACATGATTATTGACAATAACAGTCTCAAAGGAGAACATCTAATCTGAACGGAAACAAGACGAGGTGACAAAGCCATATTTGTCTGACCTCTGTAATCCCAGGGGTGTGAGCAGGCTCATCATTGCTCATTTGTTGGAACACGGTCTTCAAGCCCAGACGATGACCTTCAGGATCCAGCCACAGAGAATCTCAGCGAGGTTTTCCTGGTTTGTTTACACTGTGGTGAATGTTCGAAAATTTGCCTTACAGGGAAAGCTTAATTCCTGCTATTTTTCTATTTCCCATAATTTCAGGACTCTGCAATTTACCTGAGAACTCAGAGAACTAGCAGAAATACAAGAAAATGCTGCCCCAGATTGTCATGTGTAATTTAGTTGTCTCAGATGTTCACTTCATAAAAATGTTTTGAATTTTGGACAGAGGTAATACAGAGGGTTGCTTGTCCTCAGAAATTGAGGACAAAAAGGAGTTTGGGTAACTTGCTCATACCATGTAGTTTTAATGGAAAAGCTCGCCGCCCACTTTTCAGTTCTCATTTCCCCAGGACTGGCTTGCCAATGCATTAAGTTTTACAAAAAGTGCAAGACCCTGTAACAGCCTGGTTGATGGTGAGAAGAGGAGCCTTGGAGCTCCCTGTGGCTGCTCCTTCATCTACAGGCTACACTGTTGTCATCTGGCTGTATCTAAAGCCCGAAGCCCTGCACAAAGGGAAGAATGCTTTGAGACAGGAAGCAAGGTCCAGCCAGTGGGGCTTGGTACCTATTCTGGCTGTTTTCATGGAGGAAACACCCACTGGTACTGGAGGCTCTTCTGGTCAACCCACATCTGGGCTGTAAGGAGGAGAAAGCTAGAACATTGAGTATGTGTGTGTGTCGAGGGGAATAAGGGTGTTCTGGGTCTCAGCCAAGCTTTGATGGTAGATTTCTCACCAGCTGGATTGTGAAAATCAAAATCTTACAGTCATATATCCCCAATAATTACACACACACACACACACACACACACACACACTCACACTCACACTTATCACTGGAGAGATCCTTCTGATACATTTAGAGTTCATAATTATCTTTGTTCTCCTAGACCTGAGAGAAATTCCCTACCCAAAGACTCCACCTGCGTTGTTTCTCTGCATGGGGTCTCAGTTCTGTAGTCTTCTCGGGTATGTGTGCAGCCAGGGGGAGGCAGTGTAGGCAGAGACTCCTTGTCCATTCCCCGCCACCCAGACCCAAAATAATCACACAGAAACTATATTAATTACAACAGTGCCTGGCCTATCAGCTCGGGCTTCTTATTAACTAACTCTTACATCTTAAATTAACCCATTCCTATTATTTTGTATTTTACCATGAGGCTCTTACCACCGGTAAGGTTCTAGGGCAGGCATCTTTCTCCTTACACAGCATCTTCCTGACTCCGCCCTCTTTTTTCTTTATTTCTGTTTGGAATTCCTGCCTTGCTCTATTCTGAGCTGCCATAGGCCCAAAGCAGCTTCTTTATTAACCAATGGTTGTTGAAAGGATCTGCAGGCTGCGTTCCTGCCGCCCGGCTCCCAGCCACCGGCTAGCTTTACCCGAAATAACAACACACAAACTGTATTCATATAAACACTGCGTGGCCCATTTCTATTAATGTGTGTAGCACCACGAGGTGTGCTTACCAGGAAGATTCTAGCCTACGTCCATCCTGGGTCGGAGCTTCATGTCATCTGCCCCGAAGAGCAGTGGCATGGCATCTGCACTCACTTCCTTTTCCTCCCAGCATTCTGTTCTGTTTACTCCACCCACCTATGTTCTAACCTATCAGGCCAAGCAGTTTCTTTATTAATTAACCAATGAAAGCAATGGATATATGATACTCCCACATCAAATGGTAATAAGACATATTCACAGCATACAGAGGGGAATCCACATCATGGCGGTGTGTAGACTGGTCTCACCACCTCTCCCTTTCACACACTCAGTCTCCTCTGAACTAGCTGCTGAGTGACAGAAGGAAGGATGGCTGCCCTGCCTGGAGCTAGGAAGGCCCTGCAGGACTCTTGGGCACCCAGAGTACTAGTAACTACTTGGAAAACGTCTCCTTTATAGTTTTTTCTGACTCTATTGAAAATTCCATCTGAAGTCCACCAAGAGAATAATAAGCTATCCCAAAACAGTTTTTAAAGAAAAGGTAGACTTGGTCATGCCCCTGTTTAATGCAGAGAGTCTATCTGGAAGCCTCTAGGAGGCTCTACAGGATGAAGCGCAGTAGGGCTGCATCCCTGTGTTTATAAGATTTTGGGATGAGCCTACTTTCTCTGTTTTGTTTTTCCAAGTCCATCTCCAGCTAGCGGAGGTCACACACCTCAGTGTGCCCTACAGTACCTATTAACAGGTACCTATGGCCCCCATTGTCCCCCTTCTGCTCCATCCTCTTACTCTCTACCCCAGTTCTCATTTGAGGCAATCAAGCTGGTCTACTGCCAGCCTACCTCAAAGAAGACAGACTGCAGAAGGTAGACCATTCCTAGGGACCCACTTAGTAACCTCATTTGCCCCAAACACAGCCATTACTAGAGCGGCTGAGCTAGATTTTGCAGCACTATCAACTGTGACCGAGGACATTGACCTCCAGGTCCACTCACAGTAATTATTCTAATTTCTCCTCTTAAGTCCTGGGAGTTGAATCCAGGGCATAGAGCATTCTAGGACAAAGCTCTACTGCTAGGTTCTACTTCCAGATAACTGTTTTTGTTATTAATTCCAGGTTGCCTTAATAGCAGTGAAAAGCTTCTGACATGGCTTGGCTTCCTTTCCTAGAGAGACATGCTCTTATAGCTGAATGACAATGTAACCTAGGAGGGAGCAGATTCAAAAAACAAGCACTGGAAAACAATTTATAACATCGTTTGCTATGTATTTATCACGGGGCCCATTAATGACAATTCTGAAAATTTTACAAACGTGTCAACTAATACTCAAACATGGTAGCTTGCCTGTATCATAGGCAGGTTAAAAAATATTCTCTATACATCAATTTGTTAGAAAATTACTTAATGGCAAGCTACTGGAGAGGGTGGACTTGGGGGGGGGGGGGGCTGGGCCTGCTTGGTTTACTGCTCAGCACTCAGCCCACATTCAACACAGAGCATAGGTGAGACTCTACTCAATTAGATGTCACTCATCCTGTGCCAAGTGCTAGAGACAAAGTTGGAACAATTCAGAATTCAAAGAAAAAAATGGGAATCCAGGAAACAGAAGCAAAAACAGAAACAAAATCACACAAAAATGAGAAGACATGGCACTGTCCATGGGAAGACGTGGCACGGTCCATGAGAAGACGAGCACTGCCCAAGCTAATGGAGACAGGCATAGCTCTACAGTGCTATGTGTAGCAATATAAGGCTATCCCTTAATTGTGTCGGAACCTGAACTCAGGTGAAATTGGATCCTTGGTGATGGTGGTGGTGATGGTGGTGGTGGTGGTGGTGGTGGTGGTGGTGTGTGTGTTAGGATGGATTTTTCCCTTCAGCATCCTCTGTAGGGCTTGATTTGTAGATAGATGTTTAAATTTAACGTTATTATGGAATATAACATTTTCTCCATCTATGGTGATATAAAGTTTTGTGGGGTACAGTACTCTGGGTTGGCATCTGTGGTGTTTGTTAGAGTCTACAGCACATCTTTCCAGGCTCTTCTGGGTTTTAGAGCCTTCATTAAGAAGTTGGTTGTGTCTCCATTTTTAGGCCTTGAATAGTTTTCTTCATTTCCTTCCACTACTTGTGTTTTCATGAATTTCTTTAAGGCGCTTATTTATTTCCTCCAGTTTTTGTTTGTTTGTTTATCTTCCTAAATTTCCCTAAGGGACGCACTCATTTCCTCTTTGAAGGCCTCTATCACTTTCACAGAGGTGCTGTTACGGTCTTTTTTCTTGTGCTTCAGCTATGTTGGAAGAGTCAGGGCCAGCTGCAATAGAAGAGCTAGATTCCAGGGGAGACACATAGCCCTGGCTGTTATTGTGTTTCATGCTGGCATCTAAGGCATGAGGGTTTGGGGTGATTATCAGTCTAGGTGCTGATTTCTGGATTTCTCTTTGTTGGGTTCATATGTTGGTTCTTGGTTTCTGTTTCTTCTCTGGATTTCCAGAAAGTGCGATGTCTGTGTGTGATCTGCCCAGCTGTAATGTTCACAGGGAATATCTGCTGCTGTCGGAGGCTGGCATAGAAGATGAGTCGAGGGGACAGGGGAAGGAAGACGGAGAAGGTCTCTGTGATATCTCCGGGAATGGGGTCAGAGAGGAAAGGGAGAGCACAGTGGTTTCCTGCTCCAGAGCTGGAGATAGGACAGGAAGGGGAGTAGAGGATCTCAGGAGCAGTAGCTTCCTGGTTTTTCTATTGTGCTCAGTACCAGAACTGCTTTGTCCTTGAGCTAATATTTGACTTCTGAACTAGTCAGTTAATAAGTTTTCCTCTTTTTAAAATTGAAAAAGCTATCTTAAACAACCTCAGAGAATCCTTGTCAATCCCCCTTCTTTCTCCCCTCTCTCCCTCACCTCTTTCTTTCCTGTTAGACGAGTCCTCAAGTAGCTCAACTGGCCTCAGACTTGCTGTATATTTGAAGATGACCTTGATTTTCCTGCTTCCAATTCCCAGTTCCCCAGTGCTGGAACCACCAGTCTAGACCAGCACAAGGTTTATGGCTGCTCAGATCCAGCCCAAGGCTTCATGCACATGTGCAAACACTGTACCAACTGAGCTATGTCCGCAGCCCCTTCTCGACTCTTCTGACTGCAGGGAAATAGTCAATCTGGGACAAATGTATGCAGGGCTCGTCTCTCTTCTGCAGCCTTTGAGTGGATAGAGGCGATGTGAGTCCTCACTGGTAAGCAGAAGCACATATGTCCCCTTGAGGGGGCCATCTAGGGAAGAAGGGGCGCTGCCAGGCCCTGGGGAAGCTCCTGGTAGGAAGGAGTTATGTCAGCACTTTGTGGAAGCGGTGGTGAGGCTGGCTGTTCCCAGGTCTCTGCTGCTCAGCGTTGCTGGGCAGCAGTTGGCAGGCTTTCAGGGACTTCTCATGCAGGACAAGACGCAGGCTTTTCAGCAATGCTGCAGCTGCAAATCCTCTTTCAGCCATCCCCTTCCAAGTCCCCAGAGAGGAGACCACGGGAGATGTTGAGTTAGCATGTCCAAACCGTAGCAGGATGAGCCCGGGCCATCTCCTTGGCACTGATTACAAATGCAAACCTGGTGCTTGCAGACTGTTCCCCTGCATGCCCGGTACCTCCATAAGGCTGTGTAGGGCATATTCCTAAAGCAGTAGCCCCATGCTCTTAATGACTTCAGCCCCCACATTTGAAGCTGAAGACTCTGAATGCCACATCGTCTCATGCCTACTGCCTCTCTTCAAACACTGGATTTGATCCAGAATGCCAAGCGAGCCCATTAGTCAGACCAGGAAGTCCAGAAATTCCCCGGCCACCAAAGAAGACGCAGTAAACAAACAGAGCAAACCGGGATGGCATTTGGATTTGGCGCCTGGCACAGCTTAGGTCACTTAACTTTCCCAGCTGGCAGGGTAACAACCAAAGATCCTGATAACCAGGAGAGATGTGGTTGTTCCGGTTGTCCTCATCTCGTCGGGTCAGCAGGCGTCCCGAACACAGAACATGGGACAGCAGAGTGAGCTCCAACAGCTGCCTGTCTGGGGCCAGCACACAGCTGCTGTGGTTTCAACACAAGCCACCGGGTGGAAGATAAACACAGCCACGCACGCCCAAGGCACGTGAGCCACTGTGTGCAAACGGCGTGACTGAAGCATGTGAGAAACAGGAACGGCATCGAAGGACAAGCCTTGTGCCAAACCTCAGGCTTGAAGGGAGAGCTGTGCATCCTATTGCATGTGAAAAGGGGGGCTGAACGCACATGTATCCACACGTGCGCGTGCATGCACAGGGATGCATGCGCACCCGCATGCCAAAGCCTTCTACTTTGGAAGTCATGGGTGTTTTCTTATTAATTTGTGTCACCTGTATTTTAGGACATCATACAAAATCTACACAACAGCCTTTCTTTTTTCTTTTCCTTTTTTAAGCTTTCACGCATTATATGTAGCTCATCCCCCACCTCCGTCCTCCCTGTTCTTGTCCTCCACACCCCCATTATATGTAGCTCACACCCCTACCTCCGTCCTCCCTGATCTTGTCCTCCACACCCCCATTATATATAGCTCATCCCCCACCTCCGTCCTCCCTGTTCTTGTCCTCCACACTCCCTTTAATCATCTTTGCCCACCTTCACTTTTCCTTCCACTTTATGCCACATACATATATATTACATATACTATACATATGCATACTATATATCTATGCATATGTGTGATTTTATCATCTATTTCAAATCTAGTAACCCCAGGTGAGGGGAAACATAATCTTGGTCTTTCTGAGATTGACTTAATTAATTTAATATGATTATCTCTAGCTACAAGCATCTGCAAATGATCAGACTTACATAATGTCTGTATCACATTTCTTGTTTCTATTGATTTGATTTGATTTGTGTTTTAAAGAAAATATCCACCTTGCTGGTTTGAATAGCCTTCACCACAAACATGGCTGTGCCCTGAGGAAGGACGGGAAAGGCTTTCAGGAACATGAGTCGGTTGCATCTTTGCACATTCACCATAGTGTGCGCTCCCACAAACCTAGGTGGTATAGCCTGCTTTACCCCTAGGTTCTATGGTGTGGCCACTGTCAAATGGTGGGAACAAAACCCGCGTGCTTTAGTTTCTGGATGGCTGAGTCTCTGTTCTGCAGATCACCCTCACGGTTCCACAGCAGCAGCAAGCATCCACCTTTGCTTCTCTTTGTTTCTTTAACTAAAAGTGAACACTAAATACTCTTGTGTAAACATCCACATTCCCACCCCTCCTGCTTTTGGGAGTGTCTTCCTCTTCTCCCAGGTGGGCCTGATCAGTTCTCTATGTGGTGATTTAACACAAGCAAACAAACCCAAACAGGGAAGGAGAGCAAAAGAGGAAGAAGTAACATCAGGAAAGGTGAGATGGAGAGAAGGAACTACACAGAAAAAGAGGACGTGGAAACATCCCGGGGTTTTCTGTGAGAAAAGAAAGAATTCCTACTGCATTCACTGATGTGTTAGCACCGCTAGTGCTCAGCCTGCAGTGACAAACACAAAGCTTTGGTGGCAACTGACATCTTTTCAGGTTCTAAAAAACTTATTCCAGTGTCAACAGAAGGGACGTAGAACTGTCTACAAAGGCATAGGGATGACAGACAGCACTGGAAGAGCTGAGCAGGGTGTGAATTCTGCGTCCTTGGAGCTGTGGGGCTGGAAGTTTGTTCTCAGTGTGCCAGACACGTGCAGAGCAGTTCGCAATGTACAGTGATAACTCTTCTTTAATAGTTACTCATAAACTTTCATTATAAAGAGATAGTTCATAAGAGCCAAAGGATTTCCAGTCACTACTTTGTTTTCTTAATTAGACAGCATGAAAAATCAAAAAGCCAACTTATGTTATCTATGCATATGTATGTAAATATATATATTATTCCCCCAAATAAGTGATTTTTTATGTATTTGAATAGAAGGGTTTCTAAGCTGGAAATAATACATATGCTACTTATTTTATACATGGCACTAAGAAATTAACCAGTCAGCACACTTTGTAAAAATGCTTAACAAGAAACAGGACGACCTCCGGGACCTGGAGGAGAAGTGGAAACAGACTCTGCCCTTTATATTCTATGTGAAAATATTTGATTTGTGCCAACAAAGCATTGCTCGTAAGCCAGCTTCAGAGCTGTCACACTGCAGATACATTTCCCATCATGCCCCAACCCTGAATTTCCCCCGAAGGTGGGATAATTTGAAAATAAGTGCGCAGAGAGCGCTCTGTAGCTGGGCACCTCTGAGATGAGTTGCTAACACTGCTGTCTCTAGGATCCTCCTCAGAATGCATTCATTTTCTTCTGCACTTACAAATTAATAAGCCTCTTTATTCCTAAAATTTCACATTAGCACAAGCTGCAGGTACTGCGAGTTGTTAGAAAAGAAAATCCAGACCACTGCAAGAGGGGCTGAAGACGCCAGAGTGGGGAGGTTTGCTCTGAGGGCCGTTGAAGACACGGGAGTAGGGGGTGTGGTCTGTGTGGGAGCCCTCCTTGCCTGTGTGTCTGTGTCTGCCTGCTCTTACTGCCTTACTTCCCTCTCAGAAGTCCTAAAGGACGCTTTCCAGGCTTGGACAGGGTGGCCACCTGGCACCTGACCCATTCCTCCAAGGCCCAGGACAGGACCGCCCAACAAAGGGAAAGATCCGCGGCTGTGTTCAATTACAGTTGCTCAAGGCAAGCTCATCTTTCCCGTTGCTCCCAGCAAAGCTAGGCACTTTGTGGCCACGCACAGAAGTTGTCTAGAGATTCCACCTTGTACCTTTGAACCTTCTGGCCATAGGATCGAATTTCCACTGCAGACTGGGATTAGGTTCCTGGTTTGGGACAGCGGCTGTCAATGAAGGGAGTTGGCGGCTTTGTCCGCTGGGTGGTTGAGGTTTGAATGGACAAGTGTCATTTGCCATGGCAGCTGCAGCTCACAGTCGCCCACGGTAGCTCTGAGACTCCTTGACATGAGGGCTGTTGGATTGGCTGTTGTGGCTAAACTTTCTAAGTCAACAGGCAGGACTCGAGAGCGATGTGGATAGCTCAGCTGAGCTTATTAACTCACTGTCATTTTTTTCTTGGATTTTATAATTTATAAAATTGCTTTTTCTACATTCAGGTGAAAAATAGGCGTGTGGTTTTGGAGATCTCGCTTCTATGTGAAGGGGGCGGGGATGAGTTATCTCTTGTTATCTGTTCACTGGCGTCTACCAGGGATAAAAACACTAGCTATTCTGTATACCGTCATAGCAAATCCAGTCCCAGCACGTTCTACATTTTGCTTCTAAAATGTTCCCCAACTCCCGGAAAGAAAACAGTGTGCACCCCTGCCCTGGGAGTTTTGGGCAAGTTGGTGAAGTCATTTTCTCACATTCTGTGTGCTATGACTTCCAAAGAGAACCAGCAACCCGAAACTCCCTAACAGTGGAACATGCAATGTTCCTTCTCATTTAGAGAAAAAAAAAATCAGAAACCAGTCTCCTTTCCCAGTCTGCGCAGACTTTGGATGGAATTGATGGATCGTCCTGGAAAGAACTCACTAAAACCTGGCCCTTTGATTTCATGCCATCTGCATCCCTAAGCCACACAGGAGTACTCCGCGAAACCACGGGTCCCTTCTGTCTCCGTTTATTATAATCCAGCTGGAGCTTGAGAATGTTTGTCCAGGGCAGATGGTTTCTCAAGGGTTAAAGCCAAAAATGCTTGAGGTAAAATCAACTTAAACATGTCGTACAACAAAACACGTAACTGCGGGCATTGGAGTTGGGCTATGATAATGAGTTTCAGACCCACGGTTTCTTCGAGTGCCACTAAAACATGTGAGGAACCACGGGTTTGCTTTCAGGGTTTGGCGTGGCACTGGTGGCGTTTCGTAAGAAAACTGTTTTCCCAGGCAGAAATTCTGATAGGGCAGGGGACGGGGACCCCCACTCTCCGTGTGGATGGTTATTTAAAAGAAGGATGGATAACAGCCACTGGTATTTAAACACTCTGAAAGAAGGGCTCAGTGACCAATACTTGTCACTATAAATCCAGCTGCCACATGAGGTTAACGACACTTGCTTCTAAGACCCTCCATGGCCCTTCTCAAGCAGACAGGCAGATGCTCTCATTGGTCAGAAGGGCAGTTGTCCATCACGTCATTAAACAAGCCAATAGCGTTGAACAACCAAACTTGGAGAAAGTGCACCATTCATCCCCGTCTCCTGGTGTCTCCTACAGTCATCATTCAATACTAGGGGCCTGAGAGTTTACTGGAATTTTTTTAATTGGGCCCAGCTGCCATGCCTTGCTTAGATTCCAGGCAGGATGCGAACAAGACAAACCTAAGAGGAAGATGGGCACTCTGCCTGATAAAGGATTAGAGTGGAGGAGAAAAGCTGACCTACAGTCAGGAAATGTTAATCATTTCTACACCAAAGTGAGTGTAACGTTTCTATAGGGAAATTACTTCAATCTGGTCAGTGCAAGGAGCAGTTTGTATAATCGGATTGCAAATAAGGTTTGATCACATTCCAGCTTAATCTACTCTCTGAGCGCCATTTACGCCACTAAATCAAACCCAGAGAAGCTGCCTGCGCGGTTTTACAGTCATTACACCCAAGGGGCAGGGACTTGGTAATAAACAGCAAATAAATCGAAGCACTGACTGGCCGGCTACAGGGCATTTCTAATTATCCTCTAGTTTAGCTGGAAATTGCCGGGCTCTCGTCACAGCCCTTCTTAACGGCCGCTGAAGAAGAGTGATACTTCTAGGCGGAATTAATTGCGAATATGGAAAAATGTAGATTGTGCTTCCCTGCCACCAGCCCCCCTTTTTTGCCCCTCCTACCACTCCACCATCTTACTGGAGGCGTGTAAGGAGCTCTGAGCAAACTATTCACGCTGCCTTAATCTGTCCCCTGCTCTGGGGAGGGGACCACAAATTCGGTGTCTCAGACGACAGCATGCTTCCCTTCGGATCCAAAGAGTCACCAGGATGGACAGTTGGACAGAGGTAATAGTGCTCGCCCGCGAATCATCTCACAGGGACCGATGAAGTGAGAGAGGCTCATTGCATGTTTGGGCTTTCTGAGCGAGTGGAGTTACCAGTGTAATCACAGCACGGGAACTGAGTCAGATAAAGTGAGGTGCAGGTGCCTTTGGGTCGCCATTGCCGAATCATTAGACCATAGCAAAGTCACAGTCTGAATGGCCCCAGGTACTTTGGAAAATACCATCAGAAAATGAGGCCTGGCAGGGTGCTCAAATCCTATAATCTATATGGAAGTCACCCTCTATGCACGTGACCAGAAGCACTAACATGTTATGGCCTAAGGCAATGTACCCCTCAGGTTCAAGGGCAGTGACTTCAAGATAAATATTTTCTGAAATGGACGGTAGCATTGAGGTGCCTTCCTAAATGGTAAAAAAAAAAAAAAAAAAAAAGATACCTTATTAGCTGACTTACTTTTGAAGAGAGCTGTAACAGCCCCCCAAATGCAGAAGGGTCTAAGCAACCCTGGTCCACTTGCAGCCTGTAGCCTCCACTGACTTTCCAGACTTGGATGTAATGCTTTCTACTTTGGGAGCCTCGGAGTCAAACATTAGCATCATCCTGAGCTTGTGCAGCTCCCTGACATCAGTCCATGTCAGACAGCACAGAATCCTGGTAAGCCCCTCCCTGCCCTCAACCCCCAACCTGTCTTCTCACCCAACACTGCAATCCTACAGCCAGCTGGGGAAGGGAAGTTCTTTCTCCACTCAAAGGCCAGAGTAACTTGGGAAAGAGAAAGTTCTCTTACACCGCTATGAAAGCCAGGGCAGGACTTTCCTCAGCAGGCACCTTCACTGTCACCGCAAAGACAGAAAGTAGGGTCTTGGTGACCAGGGAAGCTGGAGGGAAGTGGCAGTTGGAACAATATTTAATAACATGTTCCCATGGGGGCTGGTGAGGCTGTTCTGGGAAAGGGTGGAGGTGGCAGCTACACAACACTTGAGTGAGGAAGGCCATTGCACTGTGCACTTAAAGATGACAAAATTATTGCTCTGAATATCCCGTCACAGTAGGCTGCTACATAACAGTTTGAAGAGATAGTCAAGTCAGAAAAGGCCTTGCTTTTGCAATCATAAGAACCTGAGTTTGATTTCCGGAACCAGTGTAAAAAGGCTACTAGGTATAGCGATGCGCTGCTATAATCCCAGCACCAAGAAGGCAGGAGCAGGTGGGTTCTTAGGGCTCCCGGGCCAGCCAGCCCAGTCCCATGAGCCAGCTTCAGCCCCCATGCAAGTTATCTTTCCTCCTTTGCTGCTAACATACGAGAACCATCCTTTAGCTGAGCTTTAGAAGTAGACATTCTTGGGGGGTAAACTGTACATTTAGATGTCACTCATGTTGGTCTTAAACAACAGGGAGTGAGTTTGGCCAGTGCATTGCTTGGACCTGGCTGATCATAACTTCTCTGCATAGCAAACTAACCTCCTCCTCAATTTAACATTCTCCCCTCTTAGATGTAGAATTTTGCCTGTTTCCCAGAGACCCAGCATGAGCTCCCGTGGGTGAGCATTGGAACTGGAAGTGAGGCATGCGCGTGTCATAGTCGAGCATCCCCAGCCGGTGCCCCCAGCACAGCAAACTGCATTTACAGGAACAGTGGCCATTCTTAGTGCACCCAAACCAGCCTCAGATGGGTCACATTTGAGGCTCGGAGTTCCCAGTACTCTCTTTGTGTGACCATGTCATTTTCCAACCAGGTCATCATATCTTAGACTGCTGTGTTCATTTTCCGGCCCACAGTCATCTTGTAAAGTTATGCCATCTACTGTAAGGGGGCGGGGAGCTTGAGAGTTCTCTGCTCATCTGTACAAACAGTGGTGTCCCCTGGACCAACCCAAGGATGATTTGAAATCAACACTAGAAACAGCTGTATATGGAAATGCATGGATTGCTACTGACAGATAAATTGTGTCCCTACCCAAAGGTGTGTTTCTTTCCTAACCCAGGACCTTGGATGCAGTCTTTTCAGGTGCAGTCTAGCTGATGTGTGGAAGACAGGGCAGGCAAGCCCTACTCTTTGTGACTGGTGGCCTTCTAGAAGAAGGGCAGGGGAAGATGGAGACACATGAGGACAATGCCAGGTGACAACAGAGACAGAGAATGGGTACTGAAGCTGCAAGTCAGGGTGCCAAGAATTGCTGGACCAAACCAAGGAAGGGCTCTACCCAGAACCTCAGATGGAACACGGCTCTACTGATTGATGCCTTGATTTCTAACTTCCAGCCCTGCACGATGGGACATGAATCTGTTGCTTAAGTCAGCAGGTTTGGGACCCTTTGTTACCACAGCCCTAAGACACCTGTACACCGCCATCTCCCTGAGAATCCATTTGCTGCAGACACTGTACGAAAACAGTGTCTCCATCTTCTAGGGGAGCTCTACTTTTCCACAGTGTGCTCTTTCTTTTAGTTTTGAGGCAAATTAATTAACATGATACAGAAGAGGGAGACTGCGGATGCTGAAGCCCTCTCTATAAGCCCTCAAACTCTTTTGTTCTCCATTATTGCACTAAATTATTTAATTGGGTCCCTCTGATTGTGCTCAGTCACAAGAAAGAACACAGTCTATTGTGAGGCGCCCTACACCCATAATGCAATATCAAATTCAATTCCCATCAAAAGTGCTCGCTGCTAAAAGCCTGCTCCATGGCTGCAGATTAATGAAGATCCGCAGTGGGCAAAGTGGTGGTCGCAGAGACATTATTTTCCTCCAATAGAAAGCCTATTCTTGAGGAACAATAAAAGCAGAGAGAAGCGTCAGTCTGCTTATGGATGGAAATAAATCAAAATGAATAAGAGGCTTGATGGAAATAGTCTGAAAGCAGAGTAAATTCTGAAAATACTGTTTTTGTTTTGTGAGGAAATTTTCTTTGTGAATGTGTGTGTGTGCGTGTGTGTGGGTCTGTGCGCGTGCACGCACGCGTGTGTTTCCCTCTCTAACTGCTTCATAGAATGCTGTTGGGTGGAGAATCAAAAGCTTTGGCAGGAAGAATAAATCTGAAGATGCAAAGTCCAGTCAGTTGTAGACAATCAGCTTTTCACCATCACAGCTCAACCCAGCCTTGCTTCTCCTCCTGCCAGGGGAGGGATGGAAGCCTGGGGCACCACACCCAGTGAGGCAGGAATCTCAAAGATGGTGGGCACGATGGGGCTATGTGCAGCAGCCAGACGCTTGGACTGACTCTTGACTCTGTTCTCCCCGCTCTTGGACATGGATTTCTATTCCCTTGTGTGTTCTCTCCCAACATCCCCATGATACATGTATCAGGACCCCCAGCAGTGTCACTGATGAAACATTTAAGGCCCTCCATGTCACAACTCTCCTATTCATTCTCTCTCTTAATTTTTTTGATGTATACAATGTGGTGTTTGAATGAGAGATGTCCCCCATAGGCTCCTGTATGTGGACGCTAGGTCCCCAGCTGGCAGCACCGTTTTGGGGAGGCTATGGAAACTCTCCGAGGTGGAGCCTTGCTGGAGGAAGTACGTCACTGGGCATGGGTTTTGAGAATGTGGAGCCTCAGTCCTCTTCCAGGTCATGTTTGTAGTTGAGATGTGGTTTCTCAGTTTCTTGCTTCAACTGCATTCTGCCTTCCTCCCCTGCTTCTATGGACCTTCCCTCTGGAACCGTAAGTCAAAGTAATTCTTTCTTTCTAAACCACTTTTTGATCCTGATGTTTCTTCCCAGCAATAAAAAGTACCTAATACAGACACTGTGGAAACATGGTCTTTCTTGACATGTTACACAAAATACAACTCATCCTAATAGTTCCTCTTTCCTTTGCACTTTGAAATGTCAGAGCTAACCTCACTGTTTCATTACAGGAGAAAATGTCTCTTTCATTACAATGATATTCAAGTGAACAAAAGCCCTGCCATTGGGCTGTCTTTGAGGACAAGCACACTTCCTGGCATTTGGATGATTAATAAATATTTATAAAATAAATACACCTCCTGGTGGTGATACATTTATCTTACTCCTAGGGCCATTTTTTATCTTATTTTGTGTGGAGGTTTGAATAGGAATGCGCCCCCCCAGACTCGAATATTTGAGTGCTTGGTCATTAGTCAGCGGTGTCACTTGCGAAAGATTAGAAGGTGTGGCTTTGGTGGAGGAAGTGTGTCACTGGGAGTGGGCTTTGGGCTTTCAGAAACTCAAGCCAGGCCCAGTGGCTCCCTCTCTTCCCGCTGCCTTCCAGATCTGGATGTAGAACTCTCACCTACCATGTCTGCCTGTGAACTGCCATGCTCCCTGACATGACAGCAATGGGTTAAACCTCTAAGCCTCTAAGCCATTCCCAGTCAAACAGTTACCTTTATAAGAGTTGTTGTGGTCCTGGTGTCTCTTCACAAGAATAAAACATTGGCTAAGACAGTTTGTCTACGATTTATTGTGTATTATTTTCAATCCATTTAAATCTTTAGTTGGAAGATGGTAAAGAAGGGAGGTGAGAAAGTGGTATGAGGGAGGGAACAGAAAATGGAAAAGTGAAGTAAAAACGGTCTGAGTAACTCCACTAAAGGAGAGCACAGCATTGTGTCTGATTATCACTTAAAAAAGATGTATCCTTTCTTATTAACGCTTAAAACAGCAACACATAAGCCCGCGCATTGTGTACATAATTGTATTAGTGACCAAACACCTGACCGGAAGTGGGATGGTGAGCAGCATTTATTTCAGCTCCTCGTCTGAACGGACGCGGTTCACCCTGGTGGGGAGGGCAGTGAGATCTGGGTCCTGTTTGTGGGAGCGGGAGTGGGAGACTGCTTACACCTCAGCAGATTGGGAAAATGGAGCGCTCGGGCTGGAAACATGAGACTGGGCCAACACATAGTGGTCCTTTTCCTCCAGTTAGGCGCTACCGTTTGAAGGTTCCCCAGTCAGGCAAAACAGCACTACCAGGTGGGAATGAAGTAAGCAACCAAGCCATGAACCTGTGGGAGGGGCCCGTGGGAGGAGCCCAAGGGAGGGGCTTGTGGGAGGAGCACATGGGAGGGGCCACGGGAGGAGTCTGTGGGAGGAGCCCGTGGGAGGACGGTCACACTCAAACCTTGACAGTGACCTAAGCAAAACCCAACAGGGCGTTGATTTACCTGTCTATCAAAAACGACTACTGGGGCTGCTGTCTGGTGTGTCAGGTCTTCTGCTAAAACGATGGGGTATGGCCTGGGCATGAAGAGCCTCACCCACGCGATAGTCACCATTGGGGTGGGGTAGGCACAACAGGTGGATATGCATGGTCCAGTGAGCACGCGAAGGGATTATGACACGGTGTAGACGGTGGGAACTGAACCCTGACCGTGGCTGGTCTTTGCCAGGCACGAGGCTGGAGAGCTGCTGAGAAGCACGGGGAAGGTGGTGACGTTTCTGTGCTCGAGCAAGGAATACTGGAATGTTCTAAGGCCGGGCACAATGGTTTAAATTCTGTCTAGCTACGCATCACCTTAAGGCACAGAACTTTAAAAGACCACTTGGCGGAGGGATGTCATTGGACAAAATATTTGCTCAGAACTATTATGTAAACAAGATCCACGTATCGGGAGAAACCTTTCTTTCTGAAAACCCCTCAGCTGTATTCTGAATGCTTTGAATTCAACTAACCAAGAGACATCCTTTCAAAAGCGCAAAGTAATTAAAAATTGGATATTGTTATGATTAGAAACATCCTTTATGGAGAAGTTGATTTCTTTGAAATAATATTCACTTCCCTTGGGGAAACAATCTCAATAAATGAAAATATTTTTACGCCAAATAACACATTGCTTTAAATTCATTTAAATTGATCTGATCATCTATCTTAAATCCTGTGGCAAATTTCAATGTGGGAAGAATTTTAATTAAAGTAGAATTGATATATGCATAAAGCTAACAAAATCAAATAGTACAAAGAACTTATAATGGAAAGGATAAATTCTTGTCCAGCCCTCCCCAACCCCCACTAGAGGTAACCATTTTAATCAATCTTTATTTCTGCTCTAATGGCTGCTTCTAAATCTATGGATGATGCTTCTCCCGTCCCATCTCCTTATTTCTCAATATTTGGCTTCACTTATAGCTCTTATCTCCATCTTTACGTGTATCAACACTTTCTTCTTAAATAACTCACTTCTGGAACTTAACCAATGCGTTGAGACTCCTGTCTCTGTCACTCAGAAACAGTACGCCTGGACTCCGGACTTTGGCTCTTTTCCACTCTCTGGCTTCGTATTCAGACTCATTACTTTGTATTGAATCTTTTTTTTTTTTCCAATTTAACTGCCCTGAAAGTTATAGTACTTATTCTGTGCCTTTCCCAAGTCATCCGAGTCTAGCTGGTGAGATGGTGGGAAGGCTGCTGGCAGCCAACTCTGATTGCCTGAGTTCCATTTCTGGGCCCCATGTGGAAGACAGCTATGACTTATCCTCTGACCTTCCATGGTGCGTGCACACACACACACACACACACACGCACACACACGCACACACACACAAACACACACACCTCTCAGTTTTTCCTACCCACACAGCAGAAGCCCTCTCATGAAGCCTTCATCACCTGCACAAGCTTGGTCTCATTACTGTCTGTGCAGCTTTCTCCCTGGGACCGCAGTGATTGGATCTGTTTCTTCCCTCTTTGCATTTACTTCCTCATTTTACTGGAGCATAGTCTCAAACTACTTCTCAAAGAAGGATGGGAAAGAAAGAAATATTCAACCTTTCATGTTTCTGAAGCATCTTTACGGTTTTCACAACTGATAACCTCTCTGGCTGGGTATGGAAATCCATTCCAATATGTTTTCCTTTAGAGATCTGAAAGGCCTTCCCGTTGCCTCTTAGCTGATGAAAAGTTAGAACTGGGTGTTTTGCAGGTTCTCTACTTTTCATTTCATTACGTAGTTTACCTATGTGGCTGTTCTCGTCACTCTTATGGATGTCCTGTGCCATCTACTTGTTCCCGAGTGGCCCTGGGGATTTGCAGTGTTGGGCCTGCTAGCCCCGGGAATCTTCTTTCATTCTTAGACTCTGACCACATAATGCTTGCCTGGATTTACTCTCTTTGTCTTCAATCTTTGTCTTGTACTTCTTGTCTCAAATTCCTCTTTTACCTTTTTCCTTCCCTGGTTTTATTCTTCAGATAGTTCTCAAGTATCTTGTTAACTTTTAATTCAAAATTAATTTTTAATTCAACAATTAATTTTAAATTCAACAATTTAAATTGATCTGTTAATTTTTATTTCAAAATTAAGTTTTTAAGTTTCAAATATTCTCTATTATTTTTAAAGATGATATTGCTTTTATTTCCTAGATGTTTAAGAATTCATATCAGATTTGTTTTCTGTTCTTTCGTTTGTTTTTTGCTTTTCTGTTCTTTGAATTGTCTCTACTTTCTCCTAGTAAGATTTTCTGTTTGCTTATCCTTTGTTTATTGGCTTTCTTCACATGTCTGATGATTCATGACTATATTCCTATATAGAAAGAAAGCTATCATGAGGCAGGCTATTTTTTTAGACAGTGTCTGGGTGTAAGCTATGTGCTTACTTTATGTTCCTAGTCCTAGCCAGTAATTTCCTACTCATTATTGTTCATTCAGAAAAATTTCCAGTTTCTTCATCCACCCAGGATGCTGTGATGGTCCCCTTGAGCTGCCGTCTTGACACAACCTCGAGCCTCATGGGAAGAGCGGCAGTGTGGCTCTATCTACTTCGGGTTGGCTTGTGGGCGTGTCTGTGGGGAGACTGCCTTAATTAAATTAACTGATGAGAGCTGGGTGGTGGTGGTGAATGCCTTCAATCCCGGCACTCTGGAGGCAGAGGCAGGGAGATCTCTGGGTTAGAGGCCAATCTGGTCTACAGAGTGAGTTTCAGGATAGCCAGGGCTACACAGAGAAACCTGTCTTGAAAACACAAAAATAAATCTATAAATAAATGAATAAATTGATGTGGGAAGACCCAGGTCACTTTGGGAGTCACCATTCTCTGGGTAGGGGGTTCTGACCTGTATAAGACTGGAGAACTCTCTCCGAGTGTTTAGTCGGGGGCTTCATCCCAGCCCCCTGGCATCCATTTTTGGAATGCTGGGAAGAAAACTCCATCCCAAGCTCCCTCCCCTGGGAGTTGCCTCAGTCAGCCCAAACTCCCTCGGAGAAGGCCTGCCAAATGGTGAACCCTCCCCAGGGAAGGTCAAGACCACTCCCACGGGCTATTTAAACTGCCCCACAGAGAATAAACACGAGGTCTCCCCTTTTTCTCTCCAGTGGTAGTTTTGGCTTTCTTCCTCCCCCCCCCCCCCCCCACACCTCTGTGTTTTCCTGGGACCACCCAGGAGCGCTGGCACCCAGTTAAACCTGGGTATCTTTTAATTCGGTCTGATTTGGTCTGATTGGGATTATTTGTGTCCCCGGAGAGGTTTGTTGGCTAAGAAATACTTAACTCTGAGAACAAGAATGAAGGTGAGCATGCAAGCCTCCGATCACTTCCCTCTGCTCTCAACTGTGAGCAGCAGCCTCGAGCGCTCAGGCCTGAGCTTTCCTGCACTGATTGGCTGTAACCTCAAACTGGGAGCTACGTAGCCCCACCCCCAAACTGTCTTTGTGAGGGCATTTTCTAACAGCCACAGCAATGAAACCAAGACAGAAGCCGTCAGTCTCTCTGCACGGGACACTTAAATACCTCTACATTTTATATCATGGACCCTAGGGATAGGAGTAGAAACACGCACACGTGTGAAGCTCAAAACTGTCTACTGACATAATTAAAAGTTTTTGGTGGTGGCGCACGCCTTTAATCCCAGCACTTGGGAGGCAGAGGCAGGCAGATCTCTATGAGTTCGAGACCAGCCTGGTCTACAAGAGCTAGTTCCAGGACAGGCTCCAAAACCACAGAGAAACCCTGTCTAGAAAAACCAAAAAAAAAAAAAAAAAAAGTTTTCATCTGCATGCATATGGGTGCAGAGTAATTGAGAAGCGACTTTAGGTTCTTTTTCTTGTTACCTCATTTGCTCGAGAGAGGATCAGTTAAGATAGTCTTTGACCTTAAGCAACCAAAACCCAACAGCATGAGCTTAAACGAGTGAAGGGCTATTATTCCTGTCCGTGAGAAGAAGTCCGGAGAGTGGTGACTGGGGCGCATTCATTCGTCTTCTCCGTGACGCTATCGAGCAACCAGGCTTTCTTGTCCCTGCTCTCTCCTCTCTAGTGTGCTGGATCTTATCTTTCTTGTCTCCTTGGGTAAATACCACACTACACTTCATCGGAGGCAGTATGAAGCCTGCCGTGTCAATCATTTCTGCCTTCTTTTTTAAGAAAATAAAAATTTCTGATGCACATCTTCCTTTCTCATTGAAAATATTATGTTATATGATATTCTAGTTGTCTCTTTATTGCTATGATAAAACACTCCAACCCAAAGAGGTAGGGAGGAGGAAGGGGCTTATTTCAGCTGACGGTGTCCCAGTCCGTCGTTGGGGGAGGTCAGGGCAAGGCCAGCGGGAGTTCTGAAAGTCTGACTTGTGTTCAGCTGACTTTCTTCCACAGCATAGGCACATGTGGATAGGGGTGGTGTTGCCCACAGTGGGCCCTCCCATGCCAAATCAATCAAAACAATCTCTCACAGACCTGACCGCAGACCAATCTGAAGGAGGCCATTTTTCAGCTGAGGTTACCGTATACAAGGTGACTCTAGATTGCGTCACCTTGATAATCAAAACTAGATAGGATACATGACTGTACCGGATCTGGAAAACTGAAGACCGTACTATTCGAGTATATTTTTGCTTGAACAAAATTAAAATTTCCAAGGAAGTTAACTGAATGAGTAGGGAGCCAATAGCGGTACCTTGTATCAGTGAAGATGAATGCTAAAGAGAAATCTCACACTAGCTCAGAACTGAGTAAAATAAAGGGTTACTTATTTAGGGGTAGACTCACAGATCACAGTCCTCTGAACGAACTCTGCACGAATGGGGAACAGGAACCAAATCCAGCAGCAGCCATAAGAGTGAAGGAATACCCTTGCTTGACGTGGGTGTTTGTAGTATAAGAGGCCACGCCCAGGTGGGTGGGTAACTTAAAGGCTATTGGCTGTAGGGTTTTCTACAGCGTATCAGGAATAAAATACAAAATTTAAAAGCATAATCTTTAAAATGAGCTGTATGATTGAATGCAAAGTAAAATATGTAATATAAGTACTCCCCAGTAAAATCCCAATGATGTCATACAAGTGATAGAGGATAAAATAAACATTTTCATATTTCCAGATCATGTTTGTTGCTGTGTTTGGTAAGAACATCTGGCACACTATGAATATTATGTTAAAATGCATCTGGACTATGATCAGATTTCCTAGGATCATTTATGGACTAGAGATGTCTTCATCTTTACAATCTCCAAGCAGTTTGTTCTGTAGAAGTTGTCCCAGTTTTTCAGGAGGCTGCTCCCTTCTTCTTGACACTCATTTTATAGATGGTTATGACCACTTCTGGTAAATTCGGGGCTCACGGACATCAACATTTTAAAGAATGAAATCCAGTGCTTTGTTTGTTTTGTTTTTCTTACTTACAAATGCCTAGTGTGAAGAGTGGGTTTTGTGTATTAATCTATAAATGTCTGTCTTGACAACAATGGCTTTTATATTCTTGAGGTATTGGCCAGAGCAGGCACCTTGAATACTTGAAAAATATTAAAGACATTTGGGCCGGGGAGACGGCTCGGTCGGTAAAGAGCTTGCTTCGCAAGCACAAAGACCTGGGCTCCATTCCCAGAACTCACATAGAATGCCAGGCACGGAAGCAGCTCTTGAGTTCCCAGTGTTAGGGCAGCAGATACAGGAGGAGCAATCATTGCATCTCACTGACCAGCCAGTGTAGCCTCATTGTAGGTCAGTCCAGTGATAGACCTTGTCCCAAAAATAAGACAAACAGCGTTCTGACACCTGAGGTTGTCCTCCGCCTTGCACACACACACACACACACACTTAGGCATTGGAGAGCTAGCTCAAGATAACTTATTAGTCAAGAGCCCTGCTGGCCTTGGATCCAGGATTGCCCCCAGAATCCTCATGGTGTTTGACAACCATTTTTGATATCAGTCCCAGGAGATCTGAGACATGCCCTCTTCTGACCTGGATGGGCACCGGGCATACAGATGGTACACAGATACCCATGTAGGTAAAACACTCACACATAAGATAGACACTTCATTAAGAAGGAAAAAAGATGGTATGTCGCTTAGGACTGGATTTTGCTGCAACTGACAAAAAACACCAATTATGATGACTTTAAGGATAAATTTCTCCTCTGTGAAATCAGTCCCTAGTACTCCAAACATCTGGGCTACGGAAGCAATTTCACCGTGTGGTCAGGATCTCTGGCTCCTAGCCTCTGCTTTTCTCAGCATAGGTCTTTTTCCTTAGAGGGTCCCAAATGACAGGGCATGGACCACCACACCCACATGCTGTGTAGCAGAATGGAGTGACCTGCACCTTCATAACCCTTCCTGGACCCGGCGTGTATGCCACTTCCTGTAAACCACCAGCTCCGCACCTGGCTATGCCTTGCTGCGGGGGAAGCTGTGTAATAGCCCTGATAATCATGTAGCCGGACGACCAGTTCAAGCTCGGGCCTTCTGTGACCAAGAAAAGACAGATACTGGGGTCAAACATCTGTCTTTTACAAAAGACTGCTGACAGCGTGTAATAAGGCTTTATCGCCTGCCGGCTGTAGAGGCTAACATGTTGGGAATGTTTTGCCCGTATTAACTAATTAAATTCTCATAACAGCCTTGTGAAGTGAGTGTTGCTATCTTTACTTTTCAGCTGAAAAACAAAATAGGTATTCTGAGGAATGATTCTGTTGTTTATACCCAATACATCAGCAACACGGCATCTCTTGCTTTGGATGACCCGGATGTGAGCGTGAAGGCGCGGGTCTTGAGAGAGGCTGACGGAAGGAAGCCTATTACTGTGGGTAATTACTCTTGCAAGGGGTTTTATATTATTGATATTTATTTGCTCACATTCCGTGCTGGGAAGCAAGCCTTTCAAAGCTGTCTGTTTAAGTGAAGAGGCCTCTGATTAGTCTTGTTGGCTAAATATTCCCAGAGGGGCCCAGAATTACCAGTGGATGGTTTCCAACAGCTGGGTCTTGGGGGCGGGGACCGCCAACTCCGGTTCTGTGGGCTGGGGAACTGTGATGGCTCAAAAAGATTCCTATTCTTTTCCAAGGAGTCTTTTTAAATTCCTGTAAATAAAAGAGGACAAATGACTTTTCATCACTAAAACTTTATGGGTGAGAAGTACTAAACAAAATCGACATGTCCAAAACACACTATCCGTGCCTGCGTCGGCCCTAAGTCTTACCTCTGTTTCTATGACCGTGATGTGGCAGCGGTCAAATCCCGAGCCACCTCAGAGTTGCCTGTGAATCTGAAAATAGTTCGTGTAACCCATGGACTTCTATGTCTACTATAATTACCTTGTCCTGTAGAGCTTTTGACTAATAAAATACCAGGAAGCACCATCAGAGATATATTTTTTTTAAGTATAGGCCTTATTTTTAATTCTGTTTTATTGTTTCTTCAGGCACAGTTCCTCTCCTAGGGACAAAGGGGCATTGGCTCTTGGAAGCCTGGTCCTGTGTTCTAAGTTTCCTATCGCCCTCTCCTCCTCTCCTCAGCCCGTTTTCTTTAGCTGTATAGTTTACTTTATTCCCCTGGATTCATAGCTGATGCTCTGTGGACCATAAAATTTCAGCTGCAAAACGAGAACATCTCATTATTTCTGAACTATCAAGCTTGTATCTTCTTGATAAATAATTCCTACTAGTATAATGTATCAGACTAAAACATATTTTCCAGGGCCAGTGAGGTTAAAGCGGCAATCTCACCTCTTTTAATTTTTTTGCCCCGGAGACAGTGATTTCCATATATAGAGTGACCCCGGTTTGTGTTGAACATGGAGCATGAGGATGAAGCATGAAACGGCACATATTGCTGTCAGAGATTGGAAATGAGGCCCGCTAACCTGTAGGCAGCCTTCCAGACTCATCAGCCCTCCATCACCAATGCATTCGGACGGCTGCCTACCTCACTCAAAGCCCGCTGGATCCCTCTTCTTCCTCTTCAGCCTTCTTCCTTTAAAACATAAAAATAAAAAAGAAAGAAAGGAAAAAGAAACCACAGCCACCTACACACATCGCATTTTAATGCAATTCTCCCCACCCCCACCTTTTCTTACTCCTCTTGGGGGAAAAGGCTGAGGGGGAGTGAAGGGAAGGACAGTTCCCCTCCAACACAATCTCAGCCCCTGAACTCTTCTGGCTTCCCTGAGGCCCCAGGAGTGGGTGTGACTGCTAGATTTGCTTTTGACTCTCCCCCAGTCAGCAGCAGCACTTAAACAGGTGTGAACCTTTCCCTCCCTTGGCTCAGGAGCTGCTCTGGAGTTCAGACACTTGCTGTGAAGTCAGTAGGCCCGTGTCACCAGGGTTTTGTTTGTTGGGCAGTGCCTGCCAAGGAACCAGTGTGTGTGTGTGTGGGGGGGGGGGGGGGATGGGGGCGAGTGGGGGCACAGGGAGTTTAAAATGAGTAGTGAGTTTCCTGCTTGAGGTCCTCTCTTACAGTGTATGCTGCATAGTCTGCTGGTGTTTTGCCAAAAGAAACATCTCTAGATCATATGTAGAAATATGTCTACATATGAATGACAAGACTGTGTGCATGTGTTTGTATATACATCCATATATGTATATGTAAATGTGTGTATATCGATTTAATATGTATGGTGGAGGCACTCACAGCAGCACGGCTCAGGTGATATAAAGTTATCTCAGCCACCCATTACTCTCTATCTTCCCTTTCTAAACACTGACCATGTCAGGAAGGGTGTCCTGACCCTAACTGAGAGCCTGTTTTCCAAGTAGAGACTGTCAGCAGGAGAGCCCCGGGGGTTGTGGACCTTTGTGGGCCGTGAATGGCCCCCCGCCTTTCTGGTGAGGGATCAATACTATCCAGGCAGATAGGACACTTGCTTTTAAACGCACACGTATGCATCTAAGTGCTGTTGTGGTGTCGGAATTCTAAAACTCAGCGACATTGCAGCAGCCATGACACACAGGTGCTGAGAAGAATGGGGTCCGACGCCTTTATCTTGGGAAACGCGGCACTGGGGGAGACAGTGTTGTTTCAGTGGTAACCCTGTCTCAGAGTCCAGGCAACCTTGGTGTTTGGCTTTTGTAGTGGTGGTGTTGTTGCTGTTGTTGTTAAAACAGCTTTATCAAGTTATTTTTTTATATTTGTAAAAAGCTATACCTACACAATGCCTACAACCTTGGCTTTGAAGGTGACTGTGTCACCAAAATTGAAGTTATAAGTTTGTTTATCACCTCCAAAGTCCTCCTCTGCCTTGACAGCTAGGAGTGCACCCCCTCCTATTCCTCCTTCCTCCTTGTCCCCAGAAGCAACTCTCACGCACGTGACATCATGTAGCTTTTGTTGTTCATGGTCAGCTTGTTCCACACAGCGTAATTTTTTCTCCACAGGTCACAAGTGGCAGGAATCCCTTCCTCTTAGAGGCCAGATGACCTTGCATTGAAAGTAGTCATTATTTTTCTCATCTGCCTGTCCACTGACGCACATCTGCTTCTGTCTGGGCTGTGGTGAAAACTGCCAGAATTAACATGAAAATGGATCTCTATGAATGCTTTAAATTCTAAGATAGATAGATAGATAATAGATAGATAGATGATAGATAGATAGATAGATAGATAGACGATAGACAGCTAGAGAGATGGATAGGAGATAAGTAGATAGATTGATAGATGATAGATAGATAGATAGATAGATAGATAGATAATAGAGAGATAGATAGATAATAGAGAGATAGATGGATAGGTGATAGATAGGTAGGTAGATAGATAGATATATAGATGATAGATAGATAATAGAGAGAGATAATAGAGAGATAGGTAGATAGATGATAGATAGATAGATAGATGATAGATAGATAGATGATAGATAGATAGATAGATAGATAGATAGATAGATAGATAGATATCCAGAAACAAGCTTGCCAGATCACGTTTTATATCCAACAGCTCTGTTTTTGTTTTTGGAGGAACCAACCTCTCTATTTTTTCCCGTAGTGAGGGCAGTCATGTTTTCTTAACTAGTGTTATTCTATTTATCAACAGGTGATGGAGGAAGGTCATTGGCTAATAAAGGCACTGCCCTGGCCCATTTTATTGGTTAGAGGATAGGTGGGAGGAGTAAACAGAACAGAACGCTGGGAGGAAGAGGAAGTGAGGTCAGAGACACGACAGCTCTCCTCTCAGGAGCAGAGCTTGAGAGAGACGCCATGCCCCACTCCCAGCATGAAGGTCCGACCCAGGATGGACATAGGCTAGAATCTTCCTGGTAAGCGCACCTTGGGGTGCCATACACAGATGATTAGAAATGGGCTAAATTAATGTGAGAATTAGCCTAGAAGAGAATGGGCCGAGCAGTGTTTAAAAGAATACAGTGTCCGTGTAATTATTTCAGGGCATAAGCTAGCCGCCGAGCAGGCAGCCGGGGTGCTGGGGACGCAGCCCCGCTGCCCTTACTACTTCAAACAGGCTACACCATCTTGTTGAGAAATTTAAATTAGAATTTTTACAGCTAACGGTATAGATGCTTCTGGGAGGGAAATTGGATCAAGTGTTGGCCGTGACTCTGTTTATCTGTATCACAGATAGGCACATACAACACTAGATGGACTTCCTAATGCTTATGATTCTGTGATAAATCTCGGCTAATAAAGAACCGAAAATCTCAATTACCAGCACTGAAATATGTTATTCTGCTGGGATAGTGTTTTAGATTTGTGATAGAGGGATACTGACTGCCACAACCTAGACTTTTTAGGGAGTCTGGCCTGTCATAACGCCATGTAGCGTGTGCTCATTTAATTCTGCCATTGTTTTTCTTAAACTTATTTTGATTTCATAATACATTTGTTTAATATCACAATGAAAACACAAAACAATGAGGGTCTTACAGAGGCCTCCCCGGGCTTCCCGCACTATTCATTAAGCATCTGAGGAACTCAGACAGAGACACAGTGTGTTAGCTCCATAATGTCCAAGGACAACAAAGAAAACAGTAGAGGCAGCATCCTAACCTCAAGGTTCAGGCAGAGTGTGGTCTAAGGCAGCAGCACACTGATTCTTATTAAAATAAAAAGCATTTCACCATTACAGGCACAATGGCTGAGTTCGGCAAATATACAAATAAATGCAAGAATTATTTTGTCTTTGAAGAGGACACGGCATCATTTTCTGACTGTTGAGGTCAGAGTTTAAGAATTTGATAAAACACTTTTCTAAATAATAGCGTTCCCGGTCACCCTCAAGTTTGCTGCTTCTTTTGCATTTAAACACGTTTGAATTGGAGAAACTCTTATGCCTCTTTCCTTTCATCCCCATGAAGTACAGAAAAGCTTCTTGCAAACATCCATCCAAGCTTCGATCTGAACCAAGCTTCACCAGGTTCTGGGACACGCGTGATTCCCTGCCAACATTACGAAGCCACTCACTAGCCAACTGGCAGCACACCCGGGTACGTACAAAATTCAGGGCATCTCGGCCTGAAGGAGACCTTCAGATTGCCAAGAATTTATATGTTGGCTGTTTTATCCCCAGAGCCTTGTTCGCCAAATTCTCACCCCTGTATTTGCACAACGATGGTGTGAGTTCATTTTGAAACCGTTTAAAGCTCGCTTCTCACTTGAGAAGTTTCTATTCTATTTTCATGAATGACCTTGAACGCAAGTACAGAACACTCGAGGAATCTGTTCTGGTTCAGAGGAAGTTTATTTTGTTTTCCTAAGTTTTTACAAGGTGTTTTTCTAGGACTAGACCTATCTCCTGACGGCAGCCATGGGAAGTCTTCTATTTTGCCAGAGTTGCTATTTTGAAGCCTTGCTCTGCAAGTCTCTGAGTAAAGAGATCGTGTGCACACAGCCATTTCGCTCTCCCAGGCCGGGTCTCTGTATTAATAGGCCAGCAGGCACTGTGAATGCAAGTGATGACTAATTGATAGATACTTCAGCCATCTGGGTGAGGCCGGTAAAAATGTGGCTGTATACCTAGTCCTACGACATGTTTAACCATTTTGCACATATAATTTCCAATTCTAATCATAATTCCCCAACAAAGAGCTCTGTGAATGTGTTTAAGAGGAAGGAAGCCCAGCTGAAGCTCATTCATCTTACAGTTCTCTCAGGCTCATGAGCCAAATTTCAAGCAGAAGCCAGATCCTAGACATGAACTCTCTGCCTTGCCATAGTCTGCTTGGGGGACCACGACCAAACACACTGAGTAGGTGCTTTACAGACTCCCAAGTATCACAATTAAAGCATTCACCACGACACCTGGCTAGAAAACAATTTTAAAAAATCTTGATGCTTCCTATGTGAACTAGTGTGTATTCAATTTTGCTAAATGTTATAGATATGACTGCAAAAATATGGCATATCTATCTTGCTTTGTTTCTAATACATGTGAGGACAATCTGGCTGCAATGTGTGTCACCCCAGTGATGTCCAGCGTTGATCTGGCTGGCTAGGCGGTAGGCGGTGTCCCCTTCCTCCCTCATGGGTGTCCCTCCCGCAGCTACAGTCATTTGAAGAGCCAGCCTTCCCTGAGTAGAGGAGGACAGGTCTTCTGACAAGAATATACAAGTAGCGGCACTCCCCTGCTAGAGCCTCCAAACAGGCTCTGTTATAAGTTCCGGGAAATCTATGAGCATCTCCCACTGTAGCTATGGATTTGTCTCTTTTCCTAATCTTTTTCAGCTTTTGCTTTTATGCTCAGTAAATTGATACATTTTCTTGCCTGCATGTGTGTATGTGGATCATGTGTATGCCTAAGGCCCACAGAGGCCAGAAGAGGGTGTTGAGTGTCAGTTCTGATTGATCACGGGATGCTGGGATCCGAACCCAGATCATCTGCTAGAGTAAGAGGTAAGTCTTACAAGTGCTCTTAACCACCGAGCTGTCTCTCCAGCCCCCATCTTAGCACATTCTTTCCCTTCTCACGCTAACTGTTGCCCTGGATTCCTAACTCTGGGCGTGCTTCATCTGATATTTATGCTGCTGCAGGGCCTTTCCTTTTGTTACCTAGTTTTCTCTTTTGTTTTTAAATATCTTAAGCCTTTTATTATTTTATCTATGTCTCTCATTAGTTGCATGTGCCCATATTTTACTCTTTGTATTAATTCTGTAATTCTCTATTAGTGGCCATGTTGCTGTATTTATGTATCTTCTTTTCCATATAAGTGGAATTTTAAATTTTGTCAATAAGCTTTTGACTATTAGTAGATTTTTAAAACCACTGCAGAAATAATATAGGGTCCTGTAGGCCTCAGTAGGGCCTCAAGGCCAGTTTATAGTTAGGCAAATAGAAGTTGATAACTCCAGCAGGGATAGGGGTTACAAGTCATCACTAAATTCCTCAGAATATTTGGAGAACCTAAAAGTAAACAATGATGCAATCTGTTATATAACTTTTTTTTTTATCAGAATGTCATTTTTGTGTGGATTTTGTACATACGCCGTTGTGGTCAAGGCCCTTACCTTGACCAGCCTGCCTGCGTCTTTCTATCCACAGGCCCATGTGTCTACCTTTGCACAGCCTTGCACTGGTCTCTGTGTCTGTCCTTTCCAGTCTGTGTGTTCCCATGTCCCATCGTGTGCCTGGGTGTCTGCCAGCATCTGCCTGTGTGGTGGTCTGTGGTGGATTTCTGTGTCTCATCATGTTCCCTTCACCCTCCCGCTCCCTCCCGCCTTTCTTTCCTGCAGCCAGAGCTCTGATCTACAGGCTCCCATATTCAGTTTTTTCTGTGATTGCCATCTTATGGGGTTTGGGAGATCCACCACAGCTACTACTGATTTTATTATTAATTAAAATAGCAGGCTATTTTAATTAATAATAAAATAAAATAAAATAAAAAAATAATTAATGCTTCGTCATTACCTAAGGTTTCTGTTCCAGTTCCTATCCAGGACATCTTGACACATTTGGTCCGGTCTGCTGAGACCCAGTCAAAGAGAACAGCTTCTCAAGCCCTCCTTGACCTTCACAGCTCTGAGAGCATTGACTGCTTTGGAGATGTCTCTCAGCTTGGGTTTGCCTGACACCTTCCCATGGCTAGTCTGGGGTCATGTGTTTGTGAGAGGCTCTGCTCAAGTCAAGTCCCTCCTCATTACTCTGCTGTCTCAGTTTTGTCTCCTGTAGCTGTGGGAAATGTCCGGATAACAGCAACACAGGGGACAAAAGGTTTACTTGGCTCACAGTTCCAAGTTAAATGACTGTTAAGGGGAAGTTCAGGCTGAAGCAGAGAACAGAGAACTAAGACACACATATTGATGATCTCTTCAGTCTCTCACTTTGCAGGCCAGGAAATGGCTCTACCCACAATCAGGTGAGCTTTTCTACTCAATTAATTCAATGAAAAAAATCCTTCACAGGAGCCTGGGGAACACTCAATCCTAAATAAGATGTCTTCCTCCAACCCCTCCCCTCAGAGAACTGTGGAAGAGAAGGTAGAAAGACGGCAAGAGCAGAGGGGTGGAGGACATGAGGAAATAGTGTCTTCAGATACAGCAGGGCTGACATGTATGAACTCACAGAGGCTGTGCCAGCATGGACAGGGTCTGCACAGCTCCAGATCAGATGGCATTCCAGCACTGAGCCGGAGGAGTAGACACCCTCCATTCCTGACCCAGAAGCTATCTCCAATGGCAACTGCTTGCAAAGGAGAAACTAATTTTCTCCAGTGGAGTTCTGCTGAGTATACAAACCACACTTAAAGGCAGGCCTCACACCCAGGAGTAGATGACCAATGCAAAAAAAAAAAAAAAAACTCAATAGCATTTTTGTAGATTTTTTTTTTTGCCTCATGTTTGGGCATTTTTTAAAAATTGTCTTTTGCCTGTATGTTATGGTTTTCAATTTTGTATTTTTATGGAATGTGTGTGTGTACGTGTGTTTGCGTTTCTTGTGCTTTTTCTTTTTAAAAAAGTCTGTTTTTTTTATTTGCATGTTTGTTTTCTAAAGAGAGAGAAAGAAGGTGTGGATCTAGATGGGTGGGGAGGTTGGGAGGTAGGGATGAGATGGGAGAAAGAAAACTATGATTAGAACATATTGTATATTTTTTTTAAAAAAAATCCCTCAGACATAACACAGGCCAAGCTAGTCTAGATAGCCCCTCATTGAGCTCCTCAATGTGATTTTGCATTTTATCAAGATCAAAATTAAGCATCCTTTCTATTAAAAGCACCTACAGTTAATGTGGTTTATCATCATTGCTATGTATCCTGAACACCTGGCTAAGCCCATTTCTAATCGGTCTTTCTTTGGACCTCCAGCTCCTGAAAAATGACATGGAGACTTTTATTAATTATGAAAGCTTGGCCTTAGCTTAGGCTTATTCCCACATAGCTCTTAAAACTTAAACTAACCCATTTATATTCATCTACATTTGCCACATGGCTCGTTACTTCTCCTCAATACCATACATCAAACTTCCTTCCCATCTGGTTGATGAATCTTCCACCTCAGGTTCCTTCCCAGAGTTCCTATCTCTGCCAGGAAGTCCAGCCTATCCTCTCCTGCCTTGCTATTGGCCACTCAGCTCTTTATTAAACCAATCAGAAGTTGCCTTGGGCAGATGAGGTAAAACCGAGAGACATCTTCACTCAGTGTACACAGAGATTGTTCCAACACCCATCTTTACCTAAAACTGTACCACGCAACCTCATATGCAATGTTGATTGCTTCCAACAGCGTGCCTCAATCCCTCCCTTACATACCACATGATAGCATGCCATTCCTCACTTCCCGTACACTGTGACCCCTCAGTTTGCTTCCTACGGCTGGGATAAAAAGCATTTGGGGTAGGAAAGGGTTTGTTTGCATCACAGTTCATCACTGAGGGACATCAGGGCAGGAACTCAAGGCAGGAATCTGAAGGTAAGAACTGACGAAGAGCCATGGAGGAACATTGCCTACTGGCTTGCTCAATTTTCCTTTTTATACAGTCTAGAACTGTCTTCCCAGGGTGGCCCTGCCCACAGGGGTCTGAGCTCTTCCATACCTATTGTCAATCAGGAAAATGCCTCCAGGCATGCTCACAAGCCTATCTGATGGAACATTTTCTTAGTTGAGGTTCCTTTTCCCAGAAGACTCTAGCGCGTGTCGAGTTGACAGAAACTGACATCCACAGCCATTCGCTGCCATTTTACTGTTTCTTTCTACTCTCATTCTTCATGGAAACCCAAGTTTCTGGCCTGGGTTCCTTCCTACTCTGCCACATGAGGCCACGCTGTACATGCACATAAATTACGTAGGCCTTTCCGGGGCCCAACATCACCCATGAGCCATCAACATTCTGGCCCTAGGGTGACTAAGCAATTTGCCTGAATGTTGATGGCTCATGGGCAACGTTGGGACCCGGAAATGCGAGCACCCAGGGTGACTAAGCATTTTGCCTGAATGCTGACTCTGTGGGACCCGGGGTGTGATGGAAATGACAACGATAAATGTTTAGCTTTGCAAACTCAAAAGAGCTCTAGATATGGATGTCGGCGATGGTTTTGCATATGAATGTTCTTAATGCCATTTAACTGGGCAATAAAAAAATGCTTAATATGGCTCAGTGGGTAAAGCGCTTCCTGCAAGTTCTGTCCCTGGAACCCCCATAAAGGTGAAAGGAGAAAGCCAGCTCTCCAAGCTGCCCTCTGTCATTTACGTGCGCGTTATGACACAGGCATGTCCCAACATACATCAACACACGATAATAGAAAATAGAAATTTATATGTGTCAAACCCAGTTCGGTCGTAGATACTAGGTTATTTTTTAACCACAACACTCTCTCTCTCTCTCTCTCTCTCTCTCTCTCTCTCTCTCTCTCTCACACACACACACACACACACACACACACACACCAGATTCCGAGAGCAGAGCAGGACCGGGGCTCCTGTGTTTTGCTAAAGCTTTGTGGCGTTTTCCTATGAGAAGATTCACTCTAGAACAACTTGTCCGTCTCCGGCCCTACTCCGTGGAAACATTCATCTTCTGTACCAGAATGTCGCTGCTGGTTTGGAGCAACGTAAAAACAAAAGCCACTGGCAACACCTCCTGTGAATATTCTCTTGAGCTTATTCTTGGAGGGGAGAAAAGAAAAGCAGCTTCTGTCTTGGGTTTGCTGACGAGAAAGACTCCTCTGTGCAAGCATTCTCTTCTCAAACAAACCTTGCCCTGAGTTCCGACCCAGGAAGAAAGCCCTGGTATCTGCAGAAAGTAAAAGGATCCCGAGCAGCCATCAACAGAGGCCCCTGGGGAACCAGAAGAACATTACGATTCTGTATAAATTTCTGGTGTGCTTTCAGCCTGCAGCATTGTCCTGAATTCTATGCAAAGCACCAGGGGTGCCTGCCAATTGGAAGGTTTCTTGGATAATCATGGGCCTCCGGCCTCGCAGTGATGATGAAGTTAGAATTAGAAAAGATTTACAGTCAGAGAGAAGCGAGGAAATCAGGGAGAAGAGCTTCGTGGAGTATACAGGAGGACGGAGACAAGGGTGTATTATCTGTTCCTGAGTGCACAAGCTGCTTTGGAACAATTAAGGGTGCGCATCGTGCTGCAGAGACGTAGTGTGGATTTACTGCGGATCGGAGGGAGGAAATCAGTGGAGAGTTTAGGATCTTTGAAGTCTGGTGTGTTCGCTGCTTATGCTTGGGGCCGGTCTCCTAGATCTCATTCTGCACAATGGCTGCCACAGAAGGAAGCTTGGGCATTGTCCAGGCGGGGACTCCAGGAGAATGCTCCTCACTCAGTGCCGGGACCTTGGTTCGCTAGGGCTGTTCTAATGCCTCCTTAGAGCTGGCTGCTAAGCACCTTTATTATTAGAGGGGTAAATTGCATAAACTCACCATACGATATTATGGTTTGATTTTTTTTCACGATTCATACATTTTACTATAATGAGCTTTAGTCTTATCCAACCGTGCTTCTGGCTTCTGTCTCCCACCTCCCTCCCAGAACCTTTGAGTACCGTTTCCCAACCTCTTCGTGTCTTCCTTTTGTGTGTGGCTCACTGAGTTTAGAGCACAAACAGAGGGATCGCTTGCTGGAGGCAAGAGAAAATTATTTTTAAAAAAAAATAACCAATACTGGAAAGCCATCCCCTCTTCATCTTTCTACCGTGTTTCACTACCACACGTGCGTGGAGACCCTCAATGCTTGCTGCCCCGACCAGAGAGACTTCAGCTACCACACGTGCGTGGAGACCCTCCATGCCTGCTGCCCCGACCAGAGAGACTTCAGCTACCACACGTGCGTGGAGACCCTCAATGCTTGCTGCCCCGACCAGAGAGACTTCAGCTACCACACGTGCGTGGAGACCCTCAATGCCTGCTGCCCCGACCAGAGAGACTTCAGCTACCACACGTGCGTGGAGACCCTCAATGCCTGCTGCCCCGACCAGAGAGACTTCAGCTGGACTAGTAGGACCAAGGGACTGAAATTAATATATCTGTAAACTGGCTCCTGTAGCAGAGAATACAGATTTGGGACTTTAAAAAAAAAAAGGAAGAAAATTGCTGTGAAAGGAATCACTAAGGGGCTGGAGAGACGGCTCAGTCGGTAAAGGACTTACCACACAAGCCTGAGGACCTGAGTTCAACTCCGGGCACCCACATAAAAGCCAGGTGTGCCACGCACGTCTAATTTTGGTATAGGGGGATGTGGGGATTGGCAAATATGGATGTCTAGGCTCAACAGCCAGACAACTTAGCCTTAAAAAAAAATGGTGGTGGTGTCTGGTTTCTGGTCTCCACATACGTGCACATACAAGTTTCCTTGAATCACACACACATGCGCATGCACACCTCCCCCCCCCCCCACACACACACACACTGGGGTGAAGAGGGAAGCAGGGGCGGGGCAAGAACTAATGCCTGAGACCTCTTATCTAATCTGTTACCAGAAGTTTCCATTGCTAAGTAGTCCTCATATCGACATTGTAGGATTGTGTTAACAGCACTTGGACCTGACCTCCGAGTCTTTGGGAGGCCAGTGATGGGCAGGCAGGTAGGGAAGGCTGGGGAGAGAGTCCTCTCCACACAGTAAGGCCCATGCTCCTGCCGGTGTGGAAACTTTGAGCTTGATCTCCAGCCTCCTGGGAGCCAAAGCCGACAGATGCGGCTGTCCCACAGGGGTCTTGAATACTGCCACAACTTTGCCCCATGTCAGTACCAGCTCAAAATTCAGAAGCAAACCCCGTCTCCTATCCCGGACACTTCCCCATTTGACTTTAATTTTAAGAGAGCGATTGTGACTTTCCCAAACTGCCTAGGGAGAGCCCCAGGCTGGGAGAGTGTTGGGCTGTAAGCAACTGCCCACAAGGTATCCAGACCTTTCTCCTGCCCTGCTCCCCCAGGCGGCTTTGTGTTAATTTCCTTGCAGGATGCACAGATATTACAATCACTGGTGCTTGTGAGCAGTCTTTTGTGACCAGTAATGATTCTAATGAAAGAAGAGAAAAGGGGGAAATGGGATGATTGCGGCTCCCGCTACGCTCTTGCTGTGCAAGCAATACAAACACACAAAGCAGGGCCTTCTTCACCCCGCAATCTGTGCCTGCGGTTTCACTTGTCGCTAAAGGGTGAGTCTGTCTACTAGGCATCTGCCTGACTACGGAGACCACACTACTTTACTCAAGGTGACATCCTAGAGACAACATGAGTCACCTGACTGCCTTCTGTGTCAGCCTTGAGGTCTTGTTTGTAAACGAGTCAGCCCTCAGAGACCTGCTGTACAACAGAACGTAGACACTAGCTGAGGTTCTTCCAGGGAACACTGGCATCCTTGTTAACCCCACCCTCCGCATCCACCTGACCCACTCAGAGCTCTTCTGCATCTCTCTAGAAAGACTCTGAAATGCTCTCACGCTCTAAATTCTTCCCCAGTCCCTGCTGCCTGAGAGCTGATGTCGGGGACCTTCAAACACTCAGTGTAAATGGGGAAGCAGCTTGGACCTCAGAGGCCCAAAACTATCTCTTGGTCCAGAGCGAAGTCCAAAGCAAGAAAGTAGAAGAAGTTTTAATTTTTCCATTAGTGCAATTACTTGAAAATGCAGACAGGAGAGAAAAATAGGAGAGCGAGAAACATAATTTTTTTTCTCTAAATGAGTGATTTCCAAGTTTCTTTTTTAAGTAGCATAAAACTTGTAAAAAATATTAATACCTGCTACCGCAGGTTATATAACAGAAATATTTTTTCCCTTTTTGTATGTTTTATTTTTGTGTTTTTATTTTCGTTTTTTTGTGTATGTAGGGGTCACTAACGTATGTGTATGTGCATGGGTGTGTATGTGTGTGTGAGCATGTGTGTGTGCATGCTTGTGCCTCTTTGTGTGTATGAATGTGTGTGCAATCACTGGAGAACATGTGTGTGTTCATGTGTGTACGCATGTGTGCCCGTGTATGTGCCTGTGAGTGGGTGTCCTTTTCCATCCCTCTCAGTATTAGTCACTGAAGCAAGGTCTTTCTCCTGAACCCGGAGCTAAGGTGACCAGTCCAGCCAGCCAGCTTGCTCTGGAGAGCTGTCTCTGCCTTCTGAGCCCTGCAACCACAGGTGTGCCAGCCGTCACACCCACTCAGCAAACACGCAGGTTCTGAGAATCAAGCCCCAGTCCTGTCTTAGTGACATGCACTCTGTCCACTGTGTCATCAACCAGATTCATTCTGCTGGGTTTTTAAGCTGGAGTCTCCTGTGGCCAGCCCAGACTGGCCTCTGCCTCATTGGGAAGGTGAGGATGACCTAGAATTCCAGCCCCCCCTTCCTCTACTTCCCACATGCTGGCATTACTGTTATCCACCATCATACCCCATTAACGTGGTGCTGGGGATAGAACCTAGGGTCATGTGCATACAGGGTAGACATTGTACAAACTGAACTACCGCCTCATACGTGTACGTGGAAAGCTTCTGTCTTGGGCTGACTCCACTCTACATTCCTGCGGCCCCATAGAGACCACGCCAATGCCAGCCCCAGGAATTCCATCCTGCATATCATGCCTTTGAGAAAGAAAGACAGGCAATGTGGAATCGATCCTTTGCTGTGCCATTACTGGCCACGTGACCTTCTATAGAACGAAAATGGGACAGAAAACATGATTCTAAAAGCTACAGTGACTCTTTCCGAGGAAGAAGAAACCTCGACTCCGTTTCCTTTTGGCCTGTGACTCTCAGATGAAAGGTTTTAATCATTTCCAGAGTTTATACGACAAGCACCTATCTATCTGTACAACCTGCGGACTGAGGAGGATGATTTGGTATTCTTGATAATTCTGTTATCTTCATTTCAACCTAGGCTTTTGTGGTAGATTGAATGTAATTGCCCCCCATAAGCTCATAGAGAGGGCATTGTTAGGCGGTATGGTCTTCTGGGAGGAAGTGTGTCACTGTGGGGGTGGGCTTTGAGGTCTCGTGTGCTCAAGCTATGGACACTGTGCACACACATGCCTTCTGCTCTCCGCAGACCAAGATGTAGGACTCTCAGCTTCTCCAGCACGAGGTCCGCCTGCACGCCACCATGTCCCACCATGATGGTAATGAGCTAAACCTCCGAAGCTGTAAGATATCCCAATTAATTGTTTCTCTTTATAAGAGCTGCCATGGCCATGGTGCCCCCTTACAGCAATAGAAACCCTAACTAAGACAGCTTTAAAGGTCCCTTTGCGGAATGGCATCAGAGAAGCAATTAGATAAGTTTCTCTGGCAAACAGTTGTCAACCTGTTTTCCTTTTGTGGTGGGTTGAACGGCCCTCATGAGCACATACATTTGAATGCTTGATCATTGGGGAATGACACTTCTTGAGAGGCACTGGGAGGTGTGGCCTTGTTGAGTAGGTGTGGCCTTGTTGGAGGAAGTGTGTTGCTGGGGTTCACATTTGAGGTTTCAAAAGCTCAAGCTAAATCCAGTGTCCTTCTCTGTCTCCCTGCTGCCTGAAGAACTAGATATAGAATTCTCAGCTGCCACGTCTCCCTGCATGCTACCGTGCTTCCTGCCGTGACAATAATGGACTGAACCTCTGAAACTGCAAGCCAGCCCCAGCAAAGCTCTTCCTCTTGTAAGAGTTGTCTTGGTCATGATGTCTCTTCACAACAATGGAACCCTGAGTAAGACAACTCTTAGAAAAGATAATCTAATGTCGCCCTCCGACAAAGCTAATTCTAAAGGCTATCTCATTGTTCAAGAGTAGACACTATTCTCTTGGCACTTTTCTCCTGCCCTGGTAAGACAATAATGACCAAGGCAACTCGGAAAAAAGAGAATTGTGTACAGATTCCAGTTTCAGAGGGTAAGGCCATGAATACAGTTGGGACATGGTGCCTGCTAAGCAGGTATGGTGCTGGAGCAGCGGCTGAAAGCTCATAACATGATCCACGAGAGGGAAAGAAGGAGAGAGAGAGAGAGAGAGAGAGAGAGAGAGAGAGAGAGAGAGAAATGTCTTTTGAAACCTCAAAGTCCATCCTCCAGTCAGGAACAGACCTCTTCCAAGAAATTCCTCCCTTGTAATCATTCTCAAGCAATTGCACCAACAGAGACCAAACATTCAAACATATGAGCCTATGGAGTCCAAGACATGCAGGTCCACAGACACACAACTAGCTGGTGCGTGTCCCTCTGTCTCCCATGTTGACCATGGGCTACACAGGCCATGCAGGTCCACAGACACACAACTAGCTGGTGCGTGTCCCTCTGTCTCCCATGTTGACCATGGGCTACACAGGCCGTGCAGATCCACAGACACACAACTAACTGGTATGTGTGTGTGTCCCTCTGTGTCCCATGTTGACTATGGACTGCCTAAGCTATGCAGAAGTTAAGCAAACACTGTGGTTTTTGCTTTCTCAATCCGTGCGATGGTTACACAGCAACATATTACCCAGAGGAAGGACATCAGTCTTGTGTGACGCATCTGCCCACTGCTTTATTCTATTTCCTTAACTTTCAGTTGTTTTTTATTAACTGATAACCATTCGCTTTGCAGCTCTGGTATTCTGAGATGATTCCCAAGTCTGTTTCTCCACTCCCCCATTTTTAAGCTCCTGATCACCATTCCTAGGGGAACACACAGCACTTGATAGGCACCATGACATTTCCAGCACAGAGGTCATTGAGTCAGTTGCTTAGGCCAGCAGATTCTTCTTTTTAACTGCAATTTCTTGTGTCACCATAATGAAAATGACTTTAAAATAATTTCTAGAAATAAATGAGACCCACAAGCTGATGCTCAGGAAATATAGTGTTCTTACCATGTTCTCTTTGTTTCCCCAGGACCAGCCTCTGGTGTGAGAGCACAGGAGAATTAGAATCAGCTAGCATCGAGGTGGTTATGGTGCTGGCTGCCAGGGTTCCTGCTCCAGCTCAGTCGCTGACTAGACACATGAACTTGAATAAATGCCTTCATCCCTTGCAGTTGCATCCTCTATGAACAAAGGATAACTTGAAATGTCTGCTTCATAAAGTCCTTGAAAGGATGCAAAGTCATTGATTAAGTATGCATTCCTATATAGGTAGGTACAAATATGATATATACACATCTGTATCGCTTTGATTATCCGAGTTCACAGCCTCCACAATTAACAGAATGATCTTTGAAAAGGAAATGCTCAGAAAGCAAAACACTGGCGGTCCAGGGTCACTGTGCGGTTTTTATCACAGCGGAGCTGCTGGACCCAGCACTGCTGTGCAGTCGGCTGTCTTTGCTCGTGTCCCATGTAATAATGAGGAGTTAGCTGAGAGCAATTCCTCACATAGACCTTGAAACCCCTTCCAAGTGTGGGTAGGATCATGGTGCCAACTCCGTGAGGCTTGCCATGGGTGCAGAATCAACACCAAGATGTCACCTCTTCCCCACGGGAAGCACAGTGAGTTTCTAGGGTGGGAATTTAGCAATAGTATTTCCCTGACGTTCCCAATGGTCAAGACTAACGGTCACTCCCCTCCCTAAGGACAGCAGCTTATTGCAGCCCCTCTCCCAGAGACATCCTCGGCCTGAATCCACTCGGCTCCGCAGTGTCTGGCAGGCACAGTCCTCGCCATGCAGCTTCTACTCAGCAGTTGTTGATGAACGTGCGGGGGCTGAAGGAAAGACAGCGGAGACCCAGAAACATGCCTTTTCTAAATGCCTGTGCTATATGTATTTTCAATTTTCAACGAAAATTCTTCCCTCAAACACAGTGACCAAAATAGTCCAGACGTTGTTAGTTTATCCCATTAAATTTGTTTTTGTTCTGAGAGTGAAAATAAACGTTCATGCGGTATGACAACAGCGGTAAGTACTTGGTTTTGTTTTTGCTGAAAGCGGGGTGGGAAGGGGGGATCAACTTTAATTTGAATACCAAACCATCCAGAATATCTAACTGAAAACATGTTCTCATTATTTGCATCCTCAGGTTTGGCTTGTCGTGCCTTTGGCATATCTGCTGATATCGTTGGCAATTTTTTTCATTTCATATATTAATATTTAATATTCTTTAAACATTGTTCAACCTTAATGGTTGTCTAATTCCTGTTTTTCATCCACAGAGAAGCTATTAATTTATGAGCGTATAGGGCAATAAGCAATAATTTGCATGAATGCCTCGAACAGATATGCTTCCATAGGCCGCCCATAGCATAGACTCGGGAAGGTCTGATACCATCTATTGGCTAGGCTCCAGTGAGCGCCGCTGTACAAGAAGAAGGGGGAAAAGTTTTTTAATCCATAAAGAAGTCTACTAAGTGAAAAGTCAACAGAGATGACAGCAGCCCGCTTGTTTCTGCTCCTCTTTTATTTCCTGAGCTCTGCAGTTGGCTGTGGGGAGAGCCAGGTGAAAAGGCAAAGCCAGAAATGCAGGCGCTTTGAAGGAGGTGAGACCAGAGAGCATCGTCTCCGGGGTCCAGGGTCCCAGGCTTCTCCCCAAACCCCTTGTGACTGCATGTCCTGCCCACACACTACCAGCTGAGCTAACCAAAAAAAAGTTCGGTTGGGTTGAAACAAATATACTGAGTCAGGCCAGTGTTTATCAATCTCTATGCAGCTGGCACCTGTTAAATCTCCATCCGTTGGGCACAACACTTTGTGATGTGTGAATGTGACCAAGGCTGTCAGTCAGCACACCACCTGTGCTTAGCATCAGTCTGGGAAGGTGGAGGTCAATGTCACACTCAGAGGTGAGGGATGCTTGATATTTGAAAATATATTTGTTAACTGCCTTCGGTGCAATATCGACAATTCAGTTCTCCATAAAGGCAAGGGTTCTCCCTCGGGCTAGGAAGTCAGTGTTGAAGGCAATCACCATTGCTCCAGGGCCTGACACCGACCATACAGCCACTTTAGGACAGAGCCACAAACAAGGTAGTTGTCCACACAATTTAGAAAAGTCAAACTAATTCTTCCTCAGTTACCTACATATGGTAGCTCGTCTTTTCAAGTAGCGATGTGATGGGTATAATTCTCTTCTCAACAATTTTTCTCGTCTTGAATAAACCTTGCAAGTAATCATGGAAACTCCAATTTAGTGCCCACACTATAACATCTCAGCTCCGGATCTCAAGTTTTGACACTCATGAAACATTCAACAGGAAAAACCAGCTATGTTAACTGGGCTAGGAAGTTAAACTACTAACTCAGACTCGTGAAACCTAGGGATCTTAATTTTAAACCAGGCTCCTAAAAACATCACCCCTGCTTGTTTTGTCTTACGCTCAACACTGTAGTCCCATGCCTTCGGGGTATATTTCCTCTTCGTTAAATTACTGAAAGAAGATTATCGGTGCTTAAATTATAAATACTACAGCCTCACCATCTTAGGTAAGGATTCGTTTTATTGGCTTTTTGTTTGGCTAAAAGTTTGTGTAAGCCAAGAAGACATATTTGGGTATAAATTTATTCATGGGTGAGTTATATGTTGAACACAATCAACTGTGACATGACTCCTTCATCCCATTGCCAGTTCGTTAATAGAAGAGGTTTGTCACTCACCTGTCACAGAAATAGCCGAATTTAAGGTTTATTAAAGATCTGGGGCTTTCTCATTGAAAATATAATTATTAGGTCATACTGATTGAGCAATGTTTATGTAAGCAGTATATTCTTTCTTCCTTTAAATAGTAATTTCAAACAGCTTCCTGTGTTAACGGCTTCGAGTGCTCTGAAATCTACTCTTTGTGGTGCTGCAGGGGAAGACGGTGAAGGGCTGGGGGTGGGAATGAAGGGGGGACTAAGCTCAAATGCCATTGTCTCACCCCTAACTCAGAGGGCCACTGTGCTTGTGTTGAACACTGGTTGCAGCTCGGTGTCGGGATAAGAAGTGGTCAGATTTCTGTGGCCAAATAATAAACATTCAGAAGTGTCTGTTTTCATGAGCGAGAGCAATGTAAATGGAACTAAGACAATTCCGGAGCATCATGTGCCTTCTCCCTACAGACTGGAAGGCAGGCTCAGGTGTGCACAGCTAACTGTGCACAGGGCAAGAACTTGCAGCTTCTAGCCTACAGCCTACATCACTGTCAGGGCAGTGAACATGACCTCAAGGGCGGTCACCGGTGGGGTCTTTGGGTGTGCCTGTGTTGGCTGAATGCCACGGTCTCCTGGTTTCTTCTACACTACTTTTTTTCTTTACTTATAGGTAAAATTTTAATATGAGGCCCGAGATGTAAAGAATCACAAATAGGGCATGTATGCTGTGTCGTGACCAAGAGACAATGAAAACTATCTCCCTCAGAACCATAAGCACCAGGAGGATCTAAATTGAGTTTCCAACCATACTAGATCAGTACCAACCCAGGATAACAATGAACACTGGACAACGTTTCAGTAACTAATTATGAATTATCCATGCATATTCTTTAAAAGTACCTATATACACATTATTAATGTTGCCTGGAGAAATGAGATCTTGTAGGGAAAAAAAAATCAACATTCCTTTTGTAAAATACCCAACAGGATCAGCTTGTCTCTTTCCCCCAAACTGAGATTACAGACTGGAGCTCCAATGCCTGACCTTTTTTTTTTTTTTTTAAATATGAGTTCCAGGATTCAAACTCAGGTCTTTTATGCTTGTACAGCAAATATTTTATTAAATAAGTCACACTCTCACCTCCTCAAAAATTTTGAGAGTGTGGTAGGTAGACTAGCGACCTTCCTCATTGCTGTGACCAAATACTGAATAGAAGCAACTTAAGAGCAAAGAGGTTTGCTTGGCTCAGGGTCTGAAGGGACACGGCCCTTTCTGACAGGGAAGGCAGGTCAGCTCGTAGCTCCAGGGTGGCAGGAGTGTGTGACAGCTTGTCCACTCAGCTTGCCTGTAGAAAAGGGGGTTCAAACTTCATCCCGTGATTCTTTCTGATCGGGACGTTCTGCCATTCCTGAAGCCTGCCAGCTGCCTCTTCCAGGCAAAGAGAATAAGAGATAAAAAGCTGGGAGGGAGGAAAGCTCTAAAGAGCTGGGCTCACAGAGTGTTCCCAAACCCCACAAAGGCCATTTCCGTAACAAACCTGCTCCCCAATAGGAGGGGAAAGCCACAATGACATTCCAGTAGGATTCCTAGCAGCTGGCAGATTCAGGCGGGAAAGGGTTTTCAGGAAATTTGGGGACTTTCAAATCAAACTGAAAAAGCTTAAAACATCATCCAAACAGAAAATTGCACGATTACACTCTCCCCCCTTTTGTTTGTTGTTCAGCTGCTTTGTTTGTTTGTTTTAATGTTATTGTGATCATTTTCTACTTTTGGCAAAAAGAAAAGGAAAAGAAACAATTTAATTCCTACCGTAGAGGAGGCCATCGCTCCGCACTTGGTTGGTGTAGCAGGTTGGTTCCACACGATACCTTTGGCTTTGAGCCTATGCCACCACCTCCACAGGACAGAACACACAGGCCACGGCAGCTGCACAGTGCTAGCCCTTTGGTTTACATATTACTAAGAAGGTGGGAGTGCTGAGCCTCTTGACCGGAAGGTCAGACACTATACCACAAGCCCAACCCATGTCACCTTTAAATGCACGCTAAAACAGAAGCCCTTTCTGTAGTGGCGACTATTGGGAGGTTACATAACCAGACCTCTGCTCCCACATAACTGTCAAGGGTTATTTATTATAGGCCAGTCATAACAGGTACAGCCTTAGAATCTCATGGCAAAAGAACGTCCCCAAATTACACCTGTTGAAATTAACTGTTTTCTACAAAACTCACATTATCAGTGCCTTTGAGTCTAGTCTTGCAAGCATCCGAGTCAGGCTGCACAGCAGAATCATCTGCCTATCCATCATATTCAAGTTTTTCTTGTCTTTCTTCCTTTTTTTCCTTATCAGTCATGGCCAGGATAGGAGCCTCACAGAGAACTGGAGCAACACAGCATTTTCTGAGTGAACACATATCTCAGAGGGAACTTCAGGAAGACCCAAGTCAAACCCATTTTACCATGCACCATTTGACTTACTAGCTTAAACGGTGAGATGGGTTCGAGAGTGAGAAAAGAATTTCTTTCAGCAATTGAAAGGCATGGTCCTAGCATCTGAAGAACTTCACAGTCTGAAGACAGACATTTTGAGAGGCCCAGCTTTCCCACACTCAATATTTGCATAAACAGGAAGCCTCCTTTGACTGGTAGAATTAGCGAACCTCTGGCCTTCTCATGCATTGCTGTCATGAGATTTTATTATGAAAAAATTAATTTATCTGTTATAAGAAATGCTTTTATTTATTAAAGTACACAATGAACCATAAATACAAATCCTGAGCGATTCATTGTTGATTTAAAAACCTGAATTAATGACATAATTAATAACTTTAATATAAAAAACGTGGCTGTCAGATGGGCACAACATCTAATCAATGGGAACAAATCTTTCTCTCTGATATTTAATGATTCTCTTGAGAAGTGAACCTAGAAAAACAATAGAGCCAATCAATGAAGCGTCTGCATAGATTGTCTCTTTTATCAGTAAGACTGAAAACAAAGGTTTTCCTTATTGTGTAAATTTCAACCATCGGAAATCAATTTTTTTTTCTACATAGAAGGAGGTAGGTGGATGTTGCAGGCTCTAATTTCTGTGCCATAAAATCCTGGCAGACTGGAGTATTGCTTACCATGACTTTTTGGGGCTACTAAATACGATGAAAATCAAGTCTGAAAATTCACGGTGTTCAAACTGGACGAGCAGGATACAAGCAAAAACGACTGCTGAACCTCACCAAAACAGGGTAAGTCAGTCTTTCAAATTTTCCTGCCTCTGAAAATGGTCTGTCAGACACGCTAGGCTTTAGCTATGTTTTACCACAGGAAAATGTGTTCAAGTCCCGCCCTAACTCCCACGTCTTTGGAATGGAAGCTAATTGGGAAGCGGTGTTCACAGATGCAGCTGTTAAGTCAGGATGGGGCTTTAGAGGGGTGTGACAGCTCTAACAAGCAAAGCTGGGTGAGGAGGAGAAGAGGAGACTGTAGACGCGCAGTGGCAGGCCAAGGGAGGTCAGGGATGCAAGGTCACCACTGGGAGCCTGCAAGAGGCAAGAAGGGATTCAACCCGGAGTTCTACAGGAAGCAGAGCCATGCTCGCAACTTGGCTTGGCCCATTTGCTCTCTCCAAAACTAAGAACTAATAAACTTATATGGTCATTCAGCTTGTGGGACATCATCCTGCTAGTCTTGGGAAGCTCACAGAGTCTGTGATCTGTGGTGCTCACTGATGCAGGGGAGAAGATCTAGGCAGGGCTGTGGCAAGTAACAATGGCCAGTGAGAAAGAGTGAGGTTTGACTTGAAAGAGGTGAGGGATAGTCCTTCCAGAGATTTAGCAAGGAGTTCTAGGCTTACTAATGACAAACATGGACATCCTAGGTAGGAACCAGCCTTACTTTTTTTTGAGAACGTGAAAGAGACCCTTGAATGGAGCAGAACGAAGACTGAGCATATCCAAGGTCAGACACACAGCAAGGGATCTGGGTCCCTGATGGTGTGGAGCACTGAATGAGACTGGAAGACCAGAGAGGATTCTGAGCAGAGGAACGACATGGGTTTTCACATAAAGGATTCTTCTAGCATGTATTTTTAAGATAAAAATATGATGCATTTTTTTAAAAAAATTCAAGCATTACAGAGGAGAAAACTGAAAGTCTCTCTCTTTGACCCAGTTTCACGGCTCATTTACAGCCGTTCTTATAAAAAAAACCAAACAAACCTGTAATCTGCATATATAACGTACATGCAGAATATCCTAGTACTTATTCAATTGTGATTGTATTGCTATGCTTCTTACATTTCCTTCCTTAAGCATGGATATGTTATGGTGGGAATATGAAATGTCCTCCACGGACTCTTATGCTAAAGGCTTGATCCCTGGCTGGTGGTGATATCTGGGGAGGTAAAGGATGTTTAGGAGGGAGGGCCTGGCTGCAGGAAGTCAGGCCCTGAAGGCCATGTCAATGATGCTTATCCCTGTCTCTGTCTGTGTCTCTGTCTCTGCCTGTCTCTGTCTCCCTGCCTCTCTCTTTCACTCCCTCTCCCTTCCTATCCACCATGAAGTGAAGACACTTCTACACCCCATACCGACAACACCATGTTCTAGTCAAGTGCACAAGACCAAGCAGTCATGAACTGGGCCATCTGTAGTTGTGAGTCAAATACACCCGTGCCCCCTACCTAAGCTGTTTTTGTCAATTGTTTCATGAGAGAAGCAACTTTCACAGCATCTAACTTAAACATAATTTCAAATCAATGTTTGCGAAACTACAGTGTTTTTTTACACAAAGCGCCCAGTGTCTACTTAGTACTGTTCTGAAGAATGCCTTGTTTTTTCACGACATTTTAATAAGCAGAGACTGTTATCATCCCTAGTTTCAGATGAGCACACTAGACCACAGAAGAATCAGTGACTTGTTAGAACTCACAAACCACCAACCTGGTCCATCCTCTGGAGCTTCTCTATGCCGCTATACCTCGTAGGCCAAGCAATGTCGTTGCATCTAAGAGTGTCTGTAAATTCTGATGGAAAATTTTTAGCTGCCTGCCAGAGTTGCTACCCATCTGTCATGAGTCCTATGTGATGGTTTCTTTGTACTTGTTCTTAATAACACTGAGAGCAATCAGGTGTTTTCGTCTCTGCAAACTGACGGGCTCAGAATGTAATCTCATCTCTGTTTTGATCTTCCTGTCTTTAATACTGAGGGAAGCTGAACATTTCTGTGTGTTGCGAACTGTGTGTGTACGTCCTGCCCAAGGACTTTGTTGAATTTATTTTGGTTTGTTAATCATTGTCTTTCTTTCAGGTTAACTGCTCCTTCAGTCATATGTGGACATAGTTTCCCTTTTCACTCGATTTTTTTGTCTATGTGAAAATGAATCAAATGATCACATTTTTATATCATAATTGCTATTTGCATGTATAAACCTGTACGCACATATTCATGTATGTGGGAATCATGAACACATGCTGTCACATACATGTGGAGATCAGACTTCATCTTCTACCTTGTGTGAGATGGGATCTTTTATTGTTTGCTGCTGAGTATGCAAGGTTAGCTGACCAGTGAGATCTTGGCATTCTCCTGGCTCTGTCTCCAATGTTACTGTAGAAGGGCCGACGTTATAGACATTCAAGGTTAGCTGACCCGTGAGATCTTGGAATTCTAGCTCTGTCTCCAAGGTTACTGTACAAGGGTTGAGGTTATAGACATTCAAGGTTAGCTGACCCATGAGATCCTGGGATTCTCCTGGCTCTATCTCCAAGCTTACTGTAGAAGCGCTGAGGAAATAGATGTGTTTGCACGTTCAGAGTTACCTGTGTTCTGGGGCTCTGAACTCAAGTCCTCACATTGTACAGCAAACCCTTCCCCGTCTGAGCCATCTCTCCAGCCCTGTGTCATAGTCCCTATAATTTCTAATTTTCTTACTGAGACCTAAAAGAGCCTTTCTTCTTGTATAAGGAGCAATGAATTAAAATACCAACTTCAACCACATTTCTGAAAGAAATATTCCTCTAAACTAACTGTTTATTTATTCCTTATAAGTTGCTTATAAATTGGAGAGATGGCTCAGCAGGTAAAAGCACCTACACAGTAGCTCCCAACCATCCTTAACTCTAGTTCCAGGGGATTTCATACCCTATTCCGACATTCATAGGCACCAGGCACATATGTGGTTCACAGATATACATGTACATGAATTAAAATTTAATAAGAGCACTGTTTTGGAGATCTACATCCAAAATGAGTTGGGTGGATTCACATCCCATTAAAGTGTCTTGGGCTCATGTTGACGAGAGGTGGCCTTGGGATGCTAACTTTGTTTGGAGGTACCCAAGAGATTGCAAAATGCACACTGAGCCTATCCGTTAAGGCATTTCTAGAGAGGATAGATGGGGTGGTGGGATGGGACCTGCCTTTCCAGAAAAGGGAGGTTAACATGCTACACAGATATAAAGTAAGATTGATACTGACAAATCAGAACAATGGGGGGGGAAATATGGAATTTGGTAGTGTGGAAATGTAAACTCTGCAATGAGCTTCCAAATTGTCTAAATGCTTAGAAGACGAGAGAAGCCCTGGCCACTGGGAATTCAAAACATTTGTTTCGGGAGTTAAATTGAATGGAAATTGTAATTCTGGCCACTAGACAGAATTACCAGAAAAGTTAATGGGATCTTGAATTACATTAGTAGGAACAGTTTGTCTAGAATGAAAACAGCAGATATACGCTTTGCGGGCATGCCTACCGTGACTCTGTCTACTCCGAGTGTCAATGTTTTAAGAGATATATTGGCAAAATGAAGTTCCTCCAAGAGTGAAAAATGGGTCATTGTTTTATTAAAATAAATCTGTTGTGGGAAAGATGAACTTTAGCTATTTAGTGGAGCCTCAGGTAGAGGTGTGTTTATATTTATGTAGTCACAGAAGGTGGAACTCAAAACAAGTGGATTGGAATTACAAAGGAAGAATTGTAATCCATTTTTTAAGGTTATCTAATATGTCTAGCGGCTAACAGGCAGCTTTATGGGAGAGCGAAATTTCCATTACGGGGACACTCGAGCTGAAGTTCAAGTGTGTGTAAGTGGAGTAAAACACTGACTGAGCTCAGGTTATGGGGGGGTTATTATGTGTGCCTTACGTGGGGTCAGGGTCTGCAGCTTCAGTTCGAGCCTTAGAATGGTGCCCCCTTCAAGAACTGGCTGCTTATTGGCTGTTGGTTGAGTCTGAAGGTGGGAGAAGAGATTCTGCCAAATACAGGAGTGTGCCTGTGTCTCACAAGAAATGATCGTCTATCGTGTCTGTTAATATGGAGGAGAGAGAAGGAAAATAAGCAATCAGTGGTTCAGTGATGTGGGATTTCCCGCTGATTGCTGAGATCCTAAGGATGTAGATCTGGGGAAACTGACATGGCTTCATTTGGGGAAAAGGGGATCCAGGCAAGAAAGAACCAGCTGGAATCCGAGGTGAAGAGTTTGGCCACAAGTGAACGGGGAGCCTGGAGAGTAAACAAAGCAATGGAAGGTGAGGAGGGAGGGGATTGCTACATGGGGGAGAGCAGAAGTCTAGCTTTGGGGAGCACAAATCCGGTCAAACCCAGATCTCTCCTGACGTTAAGCCAGTTTCTCTTAGCATTATCCCCACCTTTACCCTGCCAGCACCGAGTTTGCCAGTCCTGGAACACAGGAGCACAGGCCTCTCCTTCTTCCTGGAGGATCATCCCTCCCCCTGCTTCCCTCACTCACCAGTCTTCCTCATGACATAAACAGCGGGTCTCTGGCCAGGCATCTTCTCTAGACAGACTCAGTCACTTGGTCGTCTGTGCTCCAGCGGCATCCTGTACATAATTCACATGCCTGCATCTACCATAAGACTGTGAGCCACTCCAAACTAGGTACCATGATCTATTGATTTTTCTATCATCAGTGTCTTAAAGGAGCCAGGCTACTTAGAGATCAATAGTTGTGTGATGAGTGCATGGTGCTGATGATTTGAACAAGAAATATCCCCTGTGAGCTCATGTGTTTGAAAACTTGATCTCTGGTTGGTGGTGCTCTTTGTGAGGTATGGGGTGGCTGGAACCGTGTCACTGGGAGTGTGGGTGGGAGTGATTGCCTTGCCCCATCTCCTGCTCACTTGCTCTGTTTCCAATGTGCGGATGACATTCAATCTGTTAGCTTTTTGAACCTGCCACCATGACTTCCCCATCATGTTGGACTCTACCCCCCCCCCCAGATCCATAAGCAAAATAAACTCCTCTTCAAGGTGGTTTTGTTCATGTGGTTTAATCACAGCAGGAAAGTAGCTGGTTTCTATGAGTAGAAGGATGAATGAGGTACCAAGGCAGAGAAAGGCAGCATGATTGAGCTCATACTGTGGACTCAGTGTCCTCTTCCTTCCAGCTAATCTCTGAGCCCTCTAGGGGACTGAGTAATCCCAGTGGTAGTGTTTGAGGTGTTTTAGGGATAGAGGACCAAGTGTACAACTATAAAGAATACCACATTTTCCATGAGTCTCTGACACCATATTTTATCTGATAAATACAATGGGTTACACTAAACACACACTACACACATGAAGAGATACAGGAATGAGCACACGAAAGTCTGTGTTTTTCAAGAGCACATCGTTTTCCCTGATTCCAGATATCCAGAATTGTATAATCAGGTCCCACTCACCCAGAGGAGTCTGGCTTCACCGCTCCCAAAGACATCCTGTTTTCTTTGGTCAGTTTAGTCGTACCCATGCAGATGAAACAGCCACTTACCCCTACCCTCTCCCAGGCTACTGTTCCAATGGCCTTGCGTTTCTTGGGGCTACTCTATCACTCCCTGTCATAGCAATGAAGGACAGGGTACATCCCTAGGATTCCAGATTCACTCATGTCAATGGCTTTTCCTGCTGACTGGGTCTTGCTGTCTGTCCCCTGGCCATACTGGTTTTTCATAATCCCTGCTATAATATCACTTCCCTTCCACAGGAGACCACAGGTCCTACTATTTGAAACCGTTCAGGACAGTCTGTTTGATGCTAGAGTCTTACCGGGTGCCACAAATGCGTCCCTTGAGTTAGAGGAGGTGTTTTGCATGGGTTGACAGGACCCCACCTTAGAAAATATAAACTCCAGACCCTTTGGAAACTCCTTACTGTGCCTTTCTCAAATTAGAGGGAGGACGAGAGAGTTGATTCTTTCTACTCTAATAAATCAACATTAAAGAAAAGAACTGTGTTCAGGAATTAAAATGAGCCATTTAAAACAATCCCTGTTTTAATTCTGGCATTATTTTTCAGGACTACAGTGGATTCGTGTGGCTTGGGTCTGAGCTCAGGACCACAGTGGATTCATCTGGCTTGGGTCTGAGCGAGCTCAGGACCACAATGGATTCATCTGGCTTGGGTCTGAGCTTAGGACCACAGTAGATTCATCTGGCTTGGGTCTGAGCGAGCTCAGGACCACAGTGGATTCATCTGGCTTGGGTCTGAGCGAGCTCAGGACCACAGTGGATTCATCTGGCTTGGGTCTGAGCGAGCTCAGGACCACAGTGGATTCATCTGGCTTGGGTCTGAGCTCAGGACCACAGTGGATTCATCTGGCTTGGGTCTGAGCGAGCTCAGGACCACAATGAATTCATCTGGCTTGGGTCTGAGCTCAGGACCACAGTGGATTCATCTGGCTTGGGTCTGAGCGAGCTCAGGACCACAGTGGATTCACCTGGCTTGGGTCTGAGCTCAGGACCACAGTGGATTCATCTGGCTTGGGTCTGAGCTCAGGACCACAGTGGATTCATCTCAGTGTCAGACAGAGTAGAGACACAAGAAAGCTACTGACCCAGCGTTCAGAAACACTTTCTCACTTCATACATGGACCCTAGCATGTCACACTTGTCGTTTGCCTGTTTGTGGGGCAGAGAGTGTGTGCGGAGACTAGGGAGCCAGCAGGGCCTGAGACAGGGAGGGGAATAGAACACGGGCTTGAGAGCGGAAGGGAACTGGGATAGACGGGTCTAAGTGGTCTCCCTCGAAGACAGAGGAGGAAGAAGGCAAGGGGAGGTGGACAGCTGAATCACGAAATGTCTGAAAATTATCTAAGAAAGTCTGCCACTTCGTATGTAAATTAAATTTTTAACTTAAAAAAAATCCTTTTCAATACTGAGAAACACGGGCCGTTGTCACCAACAGGAAACTCTTAGACCCTGTTCCATGCTCCTCACTCTTGCAAGCACTGTTCTTTTCAAAGGAGAAGCACACAGACTCAAATACAAGCCCCCGGTCGGAGGTGTAAAAAGATAGCAGATATCTGGGAGAGGGATTACGACACAGCACGAAATAACAAGACGGAGTGACCCGGCAGCACCAAAGCCAGAGCTTCTGGGAATCAGTTACCCTGAGCCCACAGTGATCTTCTTACATCAAAAGCCCTTTCAGGACCAGCAACTTACCTGCCCTGTAGACTCTCTCCACCAGAGGATAAAGTGATTCCTCAGTACAATATCCTCTCTCTTTTGTGAGCGCTTTAGAGAAAGCTCAGGCTAGTGGTGACTCCGGGATTAAATGTCATTTTAAACAATACCTCGAAACCATAATGCAATCTTACTCCCAAATTCGAAATATTTGCTGCGGCCGTGAACACACCTGGGTCTCCTGGTCGCTGACGGAATGAATCTGGGTTTCTTTTCCTTTGCTTTCTAGCTTGTGCCTTGGCTGACTGAGTTGCAAATCAGTTGAATTTAGCCTTCTTTCCTGCTTTGTTTCTGGGCCTGGTATTTGTTCGTGCTTTATCTTTTCCCTACCTGTTAATAAAAAGAGTAAACCAGCCTGCCTGTGAGAGTATTGACGGTGGAAGAATGCAGGATTGTGTTGCAAAGAAGCCGGGGCCTGTAATGCTATCACTCAGCAGGACCAGGTCCCATCAGAAGGCGCATGGTGTGCCATGACGTAGCTGGTCTCCGACCACAAAGGCAGACTTTTCTCTGTGAATTAGACAAACCACACAAAAGGCAACAATAGCTGGCATAAACACCATTTAATACTATTCACGGGCTATTGAAGAGATGGGCGTTGACGGAGAGTCGCCGCAAAGCCAGGACATTGTAGTCGGATGAAAAGGGACCTAATGAACAGGAAGCATCGTATGAACGGGCTGACAGTAACCGTATAACAGCGGGATTGTGGGCTGGCATTTACCCCGAGGAGCTTTACAGTTGGAAAATAAAGAGAAATTAAAGCATAAGGAGTCCTCTTTGTGGGCACTTAAGGCCCATGAAGCGACACAAGAATCTCTACAATTGTCTTTCCAAGACTCCTCTGTGCTTCAGAGCATCATGAAAAGGAAACATTTGGGGCGTGCTTGCTTATAGGATTCCATATCACCCGCTGGAAAACCCATCCAGAGAAACGAGGAAGTTTTCACAGCAAAAGGAATCATTATATAAGCGTTCACCTCGATTTTAAAACAGGAAGTATTTACCTTCGCTTCGGTTAGATTAGTCAAGCTACTTGATATTTCTGGCAGCCACAGATTCAAAGTGTTTGGAGCAGGGACTCCTCCCTTTTCATCAGGTGTAAAGAAGAAAATTAAGGAAGCTCTTGGACCTAAAATGCCTATCTTTAAATGTGTATCCCTCAATCCAGTAAAAGCAAATCCGCACAGGCATGGTTCATAAGTAGGAAATTAATGTATTAATAATTCTGTTTTTGAAGCAAAGATTTAGTGGTAATCACTCTTTGGCACACCCTTCAGATGTGTTTAAAAGCTTACTGTATACATAAGATGCATTAAGGAAGTTTAGAAAAAAACACCAGGAGAGATTATGAGCTAGGACAAACCCTAGAATGCCCCAGAATGCCACCCTTCTGGAGAAGAAGGGAAAACCAGTCATACTCACATAACTAGCCATGATCTCTAAGGCTAGACCCAGACTCTTCATCCATGTCTTCTTTCTCCTTTTGAATATAAATACTCTTAGTTTAAATATAGAAATAATCTCTTTGAGGGATGGGAAGATGGCTCAGTGGTTAAGAGCCCTTGCTATTCTTTTAGAGGACCCAGGTTCAGTTCCTAGCATGTACATGGTGGCTCCCAACTTTAACTTCAGTTCCAGAGGATCCCACACCCTCTTCTGGCCTCTCACACACACACATGTAGGCAAACACTCATATACATAAATAAAAATAATGTGTAGTCAGAAGTTTCTGCCCCACCCAGCCCCACAGCCATTCAGTACCAAATAAACACAAAAAGGCTTATCTTAATTATAAACTGGCCTATTGCTCAGGCTTATTACTAACTAGCTCTTATGACTTAAATTCACCCACAGTTCTTATCCATGTGACTTGGTAGCTTTTCTCAGTGAGGCATTCTCATCTTGTTTCTTCTGCGTCTGGCTGGTGATTGACTCTCTGCCTTTCCTCTTTCCAGAATTCTCCTAGTCTTGTTGCCCTGCCTATACTTCCTGCCTGGCTACTGACCAATCAGTGTTTTATTAACTAATTTTAGGGACAAATCTTTACAGTTTCCTGGCAACTCAGGCCCAAAATAATCACACAGAAACTGTATTAATTAAATCACTGCTTGGCCTGTTAGTTTATGCATATCCCTAGCTAGCCCTTACATTTTAAATTAACCCATCTCTATTCATCTGTGCATCACCACGAGGTCACGGCCTACTGGCAAGGTTCCAGGATGCATCTGTCTCCTCTGGCAGTTACATGGTGTCTCTTTGACTCCACCTTCTTTCTCCCAGCATTCAATTTAGTTTTCCCTCCCAGCTCTATCCTGCGCTATCACAGGCCAAAGCAGGTTTTTTATTCATTAATCAATAAAAGCAGCATAAATACAGAAGGACTTCCCATATCATCTAATGAGCTCCCTACCTTACATGCTTGCTGAGAGAAGTTAAATGAACGAATGTGAATAAGTACTTGCTCATATTCTTACCTGCTCATAAAACATCAGAGGATTTTAAGAAACATACCTTCAGTGAACTCTAGGACCATGGGAGACATCTGTGGAGCTTTCAGAAAAGCTTACAGCTCTAATAGCAAGTGAGAGACTTGAACACCAAAGAGAGGTGGGCTGGATGGAAACCCACACATAAATGGTAGCAGTTCTCGGGGTTTGTCTCTGCACAGTGCAGGTCCTTTCCCAAGAGGCAATGGGAATAGCACCTCCCAAGATCTGCAAATGTCTCCTGTAAGAGCATGGTGGTGATGGCCACAGGCCATGCGCAACAAATCCAGCACTGTCTACACACTGTCTTCTCTTCCTCAGGCAGCATTCTCCTGCCTTCCCATGTGTTTTTCAAAAGTGAATCTAGGGAGGTCTGTTCCCAATATATCACATAGTTTCAGAGGTCTCATGGGTGTGGAGGAGAAGAAAATGGTATTTTCAAAAGATGCCTCTGCCAAGATGGCTCCCTTGTGAGCCATCCAAAGATGGCTTGGAGGGAAATGACCTTAAGATGGAGGAGCCTTTCTACCTCTCCTGAATCACCTCTCTGTGGGTCCCTTTGACTCTCTTATACAGGGGTCACTGGTGGTCAGCCAGTCTGTTTTTTGGGCAACAGACAGAGGGACTTTTTTAGACCAGTGAAAAATAACTAGAAAAAGTGGAAACTGCAGAATCCAAACCCAACCTGAAACCCACATTTCGCCTGTAACTCCAGACAGCCTTCTTCCCTTTGTAAACCTAGCCGATGGGTGATGTCATCAGCCAGCTCCTCCACCCAGCAGAAGGAATTATGGCAACTGCACCCCTCTGAATGGCAGGAATATCAGTGCCAGGCCTAGATACAAAACCAACATCATGAATTCATCTGTTGATCACGTAGGTCAAGAGCATGGCTTCTCAAAAGCAGCCATTTAAGTGAAGCAAAGCACAGCACTAGCCGTCAGCCAGGTGGCCATAAAGCAGGGAAGAAAAAGTATACACGTTCATCTGTGAGCCAAGATCAAATTACCACAGCCAGGTGTTGTGTTTGAGTGCGAACTGTCCTCCTAAGGCTCATGTGGTTACCACTGGCTCCAGGCCCAAGAACTGTTCTGAAAGGCGATGGACTCTTTCAGGTGGGGACCTAGGTAGAAGAGTCGGTCACTGGACCCAGGGATTACTCAGTTGTGATGAGATGCCCACAGAACGCAACTAAAGAAGGAAGGGTTTAGCTCGGCTCCTGATTTAAGGGTTCAGTCTATGACGGTGGGGAGCCGTGAAGGCAGGCGCATGAGGCAGCTCACCCTCACTGCGTATGCAGTCAGGAAGCGGAGAGAGAGATGAACACTCTTGTTCCTCTTTTCATTCACTTTGGGACCCTATCCAGCCGTCCACACTCAGGATGGGTCATCCTTCCTTAGCTAGGCCTCTCTGGAGTACTGTCATAGACACATCTAGAGGCTTTTGTCTATGGTGGATCTACATCCCATCAGATTTAGAATCAAGTTCACCACCACACCTGGGCAATCTGCTTCCTCCCAGCAGGTGTCCCATGCAGACATCCTGAAGACTATTGTGGACTCCACCTTCCATCAAGGCTCCTTTCCCATGACTAACCCTCAGGGTGAGGTTCTGGTGATTGTCTTGTCCTTGAGATTCTCATCCATATTCCTCCCCTCTAATCCCCACCCCCGCTGTCCATTGTCTGGTGTGAATCTCTTGTTTTCACTCTGCATGAGTTCTCAAGTTGGGATCCCTCAAGAGGCCACCTCTGCATTGTCCTTCTTCCTGGAAACCTCACGTCCCCTCCGTTCTTTATGAGCATCCCCAGACACCATGCACAGTTTGAACTCTGTCTTTCCTCCTTGTGGCCACCTGCTCCCTCCATCTCCATGAGGAGATGGGCTAGCAATGCCAGCTGAGAGCTTCAGTCGGATGGCCGAAGCTCTCTCTTTCCCATTTGCCACGGTGTGACCCTGAACACGGCACTCACAGCTCTAACCAGCTCACACAATAAATGTGTGTCAATTGGCTGTTCCAAGTAAAACACCTAGCTGTCAATAACACATTTCTGCAAGGATGGTCAAATGTGAGGATGCTCACACATTGCTGTGGGAATGTAAGCTAGGAGAGCCACGTTGACACCCATCTGGAAGTTTCATAGAAAACATCATATGCCTGAGCCTATATTCCTAACCTTCTACTCACGAGAAATGAAAATACATGTTTGTGCAGCATGAATGTCTCAGTGGTTTATTTGTTATTATAGCCAAAAGGTGGGAGTAATTTAAAGTCCATGAACCGGAGACAGAGAAGCGTAAGATGGTATAGTTACATGACGAAATGCAAGAGGAAAGAAACACGGATACAGGCTTTGTCGTGGGTGAACCTCAAAAGCATTGATTACTGAAAATGCAGCTAAGTGAAAGAAGCTCAGGCTGTTTGCACCCTGTGTGGATATGTGGGGAAAATGTCCCCAAAGAGAGTGCAAAAGTCAAAAGCAGGTGAGTGGTTGCCTGGGTCTGGGTGGGACCAAGGATGGATTGCAGGCAGACCCATGTATCTCTTCGAAGAGAAGGACATTTTCTACAACAAGATTGTGGTCGTATTTGTACAACTCTGATCTAATGAAAATTTTTCCATTGAATTGTTCATTTAGCATGTTGGTTATGCGATATGGCAGTTATACCTGTTTTAAAATAGCACCTCATTGGAGTGCTGTCCAGTATGGCTGAAGCATGAGTGCCGTAGCCTCCCTGCGAAGGTGCTGTGTGCTGGCACGGTGGGCCAGCCAGCCACCATGCTTGAACGTGGTTGGCACCCACAGGATGAGCAAGAGTCGTCATCTTCTGGCGTTAGAATACTGTGCTTTTTTTTTTTAATCTTCTATATAATACTGTCTACTACCTAAAATAAAACATCCCCATACGTTGGGTATAAGATTATACTTTGAAAGAAACAAACAAACAGGCAAGAATCACTGCACTGTGGGCTTGTCCAGGAATCCTGGGGGACAGTGAGGTGCCTAGACTTGCCTGAGGGGCCCGACTAACTGCATGCAGCCTGCCTCTGAAGCAGGAGTTGGATTTGCATAAGGAAACCCTACTTCCTTTGGCCAACTCTGCACCCCTCTGCCAGATTCATTTGGTTTGCCAAAAGCATCTCCACAGGGTGCACCAAGGCAAACCACCTCATACCTTGTGCAAGTCACTTCAATTTGTCAATTATGAGGGTGCATCTAATAAATCTCAATTAGTCATCAAACCACACTGTTCTACCTAGAGACCTAGAGACTGGCAAACTAGCAGTCCTAACAGACAAATGATCTTGCAGCGAGCTTTCTTGCTGGACTTTCTTAGATCACCAGCCCCCAAATATCAACACGGAGACTTATTATTAATTATGAATGTTTGGCCTTTAGCTGTCCCCAACAAGCTGTTATAACTCAAAATAGCCTGCTTCTGTTAATCCATGATCTGTCATGTGGCTGAGTTACCTCTACTCTGTACCGTATGTCCATCAGACCTTTTTATTTTTTTCCAGATTTATCAGTAAAAAGCAAACCATCCAACTTCTTAAAGAGTCTCTCTGGCCTCTTACCAGGGCAACTTGGTCCCTAGGTTCTCCTTCCTTGTCTTCTCCCAGGAAACCTATCTTTCCTGCCTTGCTATTGGCCATTTAGCTCTTTATTAAACCAATCAGAAGGCACCTTAGGCAGAGACACATCTTTCTACTGTGAACAGATATACTGCAAGAAGAACTGACTGCTAGTGTCTCTGTTTTATTTTTTTTTTTTGTTTTTTTGTTTTTTTTTTTTTTCGAGACAGGGTTTCTCTGTGGTTTTGGAGCCTGTCCTGGAACTAGCTCTTGTAGACCAGGCTGGTCTCGAACTCACAGAGATCCGCCTGCCTCTGCCTCCCGAGTGCTGGGATTAAAGGCGTGCGCCACCACTGCCCGGCTCTGTTTTATTTTTATCCAGGTTTTTGCTGCTGTTTTATTTTTTGAAAGAAATTGTCAGTATGTAGCTCAGGCTAGCCTGGAACTTTCTAGGTAGAGATCTGTCTACCTCTGCCTCCAGAGTGCTGGAATTAAAGGCACTCACCACCATACCCAGCTCATTATCCCCCACCCAATATTTTTGTTCTCTAAATTAAAAGAAAAATAATGTTAACCCTAAGCTAGGCATGATGACACATGCCTCTAATTCCAACACTCGGAAGGATGAGGCAGGAGGATAGTGAAGTTTGAAGCCAGCCTGGGCTACATGGCAAGATTCTGTTTTAAAAATAAGAAGAGTAGAAATAGTAACTCGATGTTACCGTATCAGAGTTACATCTTTGAGATCACCTCCGTGGACTTAAAGCACACTAGGAATGTATTTTAAATATAACCAGAAAGCACATGCGCACACATAAGCAGTAGTTGCCATTTATAAAAACCGATTCAAGAGGAGAAATAAACCACTCCAGGGGACCATCCTGTAGATCCTGACTTGAGCTGCCCTGCGAATTTAAATGGGCGACTGAGTACAAAGTTTTGATTGTATTTGTCCCTCCTCCTGGGCCTTGTGTTAGGGACACAGGTTTTCATATCCTTTTGCTTAGACCATCACAGATCTCTGGTCAGCACTAACTGCCCCGTTGGTAAAGCTGGCACTACGTTCCCTTCTGGGGCCCACATCAGGCCGAGGCAAAGCCCTTCTGCCGCTGAGGAAGGGCGGAGGCAGAGAAGCAGGATGCCCACTCCCCTGGGGAGTTCGCTCCAGAGCGGCCTCCAGATGGGCCGAGCTGGCTGGCAGCTTTCTTGTGGCCTGTGGGAACTGTGTGATCTCATGGCTCTGTGAGCCGGGGGACAGCACTGAGGGGCTTTATTTTCCTGCACCTGCCCGGCGAGCAACAGCATTGATTTCGGCTCCCAGAAGTCCTCAATAAGGAGAGCTGTTCACGGAATACGCTGCCTTTTTTATCACCCAGGAGGAAGGGTCCATGAGTTCGCTGCCTCTAGAGCGATAAATAAGTCATAAAAACTTTCCTCTTATCTTTGTTTTCCAGGGCATTTATTTTTGTAAGATGTCGCCCAGATCAGAAACCCACACACAGCCTTTGGCTCTGGATCTGTGAAGATCGTGACAGCTTAGTGTCGCGATTAAAGAGATCCCTGCCACAGACTGGGAGTAAATCTCTCATAAACAAAAGAAGCAATCAACAGGGCCTTAAAGCATGATTTACCCCCTATTTTTCAGGGGACGATTTCTTTGGGAGAGGGGCAGCATCTTTTACTAATAAATGATATGATGTTGTCACTATGACTCACAGAACCAGAATACCAGGAGAGACTTTTGCGACCAGGTCACTCTTGACCAAGACCTTCCTCAATGGTCAACTTCTTATTTCCTCTGCAGGGATATCTTAGAGAGAGTCTCTCCAAACTCACTCGACACAATGCCTCAGGACTAATATTCTCAGCTGTGTCTGCTTTGCCTGCCAAGATCACCCCCTGCTCTAGTTTGAACGCTGAATATCTTCCAAGGCCCATGGGTTAAAGGCTTAGGCCAGTAGCACTGATGGAAACTGGCAGAGCCTTGAGGAGGAGAGTAACACCTAGCAGGAGGCCCTTATGTCATCAGAGACATGCCCCCTCTGTAGGCTGAGGCCGTTTGTTTCCTGGCTGCCCAGAAACCAAAATAATCACACAGAAACTGTATTAATTAACTGATTAGCTCTAGCTTCTTACTGGCTAACTCTTACAAATTAATTTAACCCATTTCTATTAATCTGTGTATCACCATGTGGCTGTGGCTTACCAGCTAAAGTTTTGGTGCCTGTCTCCAGCAGGGCTAAATGGCTTCTCTCTGACTCCACCCTTCTTCCTCCCAGCATTCAGTTCTGTCTTCCCCGCTCCCTCTGCTCTGCCCTGCCATAGGTTCAAGTCAGCTTTCTTTATTAACCAATGCTATTCACAGCATACAGAGGGGAATCCCACATCACCTCCCCTTTTCTGTTTAAATAAAAAAGAAGGTTTTAACTTTAACATAGTAAAATTACATACAACAAAATAGTTATCAAGCAAGAATTACAGTTACAATATTTATATTTACTTTATCTTTCATCACAACTAAGGAAAACTTTAATTATAACTATAAATTCTTCAATCCTATCAAAGACTCCAGAAGGATATAATATTACCTAAATAAACAATAAGTTCATTGTAAGCAACGTCCAAAATTCTATAATCGATAGAGACATCTCGCTGCCTGGACAGTCACCCAAAGTTCTTCTGTACCATTGGGGCATCCATCTTCAGCCTACTGGCCCATAGTATCCAGCAGACCTTTCCATGAAGCAGGAAATTTCAAAGACAGTTCCTCCTATATTGGCAGTTTGTCAGTCAACTTTCTTCTGTATCCTGCAGAATGTCTGGCAGACTCTTTCATGAAGCAGGAACCCCGAAGGATCATCTGACCTTTCACCAAGTTCATCAGTCATTTCTTTGCTAGTCCTGCATGTCCAGTTAAGCAGTCCAGGCAAGAGCAATTTCTTGCCCAAATGGCTAGCAAACTCCATAAGGAGCATCTTCAATGTCCATCTTCCTTTTGAAGTAATTGGTGCTGCCAGGTGTAGATGAGTCTCATTGTCATGAAAAGTCCCAAGATCTTAAACATTTTAAACGCCATAATCTGAAGGTCTCTGAAAGATTTGAAAAATATCTAACTGAAATATATCTCTATATATCTAAAAAAAACCTAACATGACTACAAGCTTGACTATTATACATGATTTTCAGTTTACCTATATTTATTAACTATACATTACATTTTAAAATGAGATGCATAGACACAATACCGTAATCAGGAGCAGAAATACACATATAACAAAATTGAGCTAAAATTTGTATCAATAAACCAAGATCCATACCCATGCAAATCTCTATAGCATATCCTCCTTTAAATGTAAACAAACATTTATAAACAATATTTGGAGATTTGGACATAGTTCTCTAGACTACTTCACATCACCCCCCAAAGAGTATTAGGGACCCCCTGATTTTCTCTTCTCTTTTGCTTTCTAACCAAGATGCTAGGGTTCGCTCTGCCACACAAAGGGAGGGGCCCAAATCAACCCCTTCTCTTCATGTTGACTGTATGGTGTATTGGTTATAGTAAAGGAAATCTAAGATCCTTTGAGTTTTGCTTAATTAAAGTTGGATTTCTTCTTGAAGCTCTGTTCAGATGGAAGCTCCTTCAGCCTCTACCTCCTGGATTACTTCATACATGAACACAGTTAACACACATCTTTGTGGTAAGGGGATCCCAAATCACTAGTCTTCTACGTGATTGTTTTCTGGTTACTGTAAAATTAGACAACTTAATAAGAATTACAATATTATTTGCAACAGTCTCCATCCAAGAATATGTTCTCTATGACTCCAAACACTGCTCAGAAGGGACTAGTCCCGCCAGAGGAATGGCAGCAAGGTCTGCAGGGGGACAGCCCGAATGGAAAGTAAATCCATAATCTATGAAGACTTCTTTGGGCAAATACTTCCTTCTATGTCCCTGTGGGTCCCTAATGGCATGTTTAGAAAGATTCAGAACAACCTGAAGCCTCTTCCTCACAGGAGAACTCTGGGCCCTGGCAGGTCTTACTTCTCTGACTCCTCCTACCTCAACGCATTGTGAGAACAGTGAAAACAGCTGCCCAAGTTCCCCTTACTCAGTTGCTGCTCACAAGGCTGCACTGCCCTCTGCAACCCTGGGCTGCTTATTTTTGCGGATACGTTCCGACGAGGCTATGTAAACGCCAAAAAAATCCAGCTAAAAGGGGTATGTGAAATTCAAGCAGGCAAATCTTAAAATATAAATTCTTTGACGTTAAAAAAAAAAGAGATTTTCATTTGAAAAAGCAGTTAACTGTACAAGAGTGTATACCAGCAGTCTCCAGATGCCTGAAACTACCCTCTGCAGAGCAGGAGGGAAGGTGTTGTGTTGCAGATTTTTCTCAACTCTAAAAGAAAGTGGCTAAGCTTGTTAATATTTACTGTAGAATGGCATACACCTGTGCCGTACCACACACATGAGCAAGTGGTGAGAGTGTGTGCTTGGATTTCCTCAATTATAAAAGAAAATTACTTTAAAAAAAAACCCTGGAGTCCTCTCCTCTCGTTTAAAATAGGTTGATAATTAATTTATTAGAATAAGTCACAATTTCCATAAAGCAGAAATGCTTTACAGATGGTCTAAGATTGTGTCAATAAAAAAACACCAAGATTTAGCTTCAGTGTTCTCTTGATTAACCATTCTAATGGTTTGATTAAGTAGATGTCAATTCTCTAATGAAAGTGAAAATTACTTAATTTATGTAACAGGAAAAATAAAATTATATTTTAGTCATTGTGTAACCTAATTTGAAACCATTAATTTAATTTTTCTATTTTAGCATTGTTGATATAATTACAGAAGTTCTGTGAGTCAAAATAATTTATTCCCTAAAGATTGCCGTCAGTCCTTAATTTAAGACCCGAAACTTTGAAACTGTTTGATGGAAAGACCGACAGAACCCTTCAGACTTCAGTAGCACGGGGAATAATTAAAGAATTGACACCGTGACATTATAGGAAGTGAAAAGCTCCTGCCCAAGTCACCGAGTGTGGTGTGCACGCCTTTAATCCCAGGACTCGGGAGGCAGAGGCAGGCGATCTCTGAGCTTGGTCTACAGAGCAAGTTCCTTCCAGGACAGTCAGGGTTACACAGGAAAACCCTGTCTGGAAAAGCAAACAAATGAAACAATCAAATAAACAAACAAACTTCTGCCCAGCAAAGGAAGCATTGACCAGAATAAAGAGACAGCCCAGAGCACTGAGGGGAAAACCTTTGTCAACTACACGTTAGATGAGGGACTGATATCTAGAACATATAAGGAGCTGGAAAATAAACACAAAAATATCTTGCCATCAATAAATGGGCTGATGAACAGGATAGACAGTTCTCAATGAAGTAACAAATGGCCAGCGAGTGGCTGAGAGGGTGGTCAAGGTTCTTAGACATCAAGGAAGCTGCCCATGAGAACTGCGCTGAAGGCCAGTCTGTTGGCTCTCCCAGTTAGAGTGGCCGTCAGCCAGAAATCAAAGGCCAACACGCACTGATGCGGGCGTGAGGGAAAGGCACCATTCGTTGCTGGAGGGAAGACAAACTGATGTGGCCGCTAAGAAAAGCAGCAGAGAGATTTATCAAAACATAGGCGCAGAATTACCACACAACCAGCTCCCTTTTCTGAGTGTAGACACAATGGCTCTAAATGAACATTCACAGAGATACTTAGATCCACGTTCATTGTTGTGCTCTTCTCGATGGCCAGGAGTCTGAGATAGCCCAGCTGCCTGCCAGCAGATGAACAGATAAGGACAACGTAGTATTTGTACAACAGCATGTTATTTAGCCATAAAAAAATCAAACTATGACATTTTCAGAAAAATGAATGGAACCGGGGCTCTTTGTGCAGAGCTAAATAAACCAGATTTAGAAAGAGGAACACCATACATGGGGCCTAAATTAAAAACTGTGTGTGCGCATTTGTATGTGTGTGTTCATGTGTGTGTGCATGTGTGTTTGTGCATGTGCATATGCATGTGTGTGTGTGTGTGTGAGTGAGAGAGAGAGAGAGAGAGAGAGAGAGAGAGAGAGAGATCAAATTAGCAAAGGGATGGTGAGAGAAAGAAAAAAGTCTTAAACAGGGAGGGAAAGATGGTCCTGAAATACTTGTGACATGAAGCAGAAGGGGACTATTTGGGGACTAAGGAGAGGGCAGTAGGAGAGCGGGATGGATTAGAACACAGTATTTTGGCATATACATGTGAACACCCCACACCGGGACACATTACTTGTATGGTAGCTTTAAAAATTAATCCAAAATTGATACTAAGGGTCCTGTCGGTGGCCTGGAGGGGTGCTTTTGTTCAGTCTGAGCAGGCTCGTGGCATCGTCATCAGACTGGCTCTTTGCAGGCATGTCATCCTGTAACTCAGGGTGTTAGAAACCTCCACCATGGAACTGGTTTCTGGGATGTCTGGAAACCCTCCGTGATTTTCATACCTCTCTCTGTCTTTGCAATGGGGAGGGTGGCATGAAGAAGCAAAGAAGTATCTTGTTTGAAAGAAGAAAGCAGCAAAAGCGAAACGTTAGAAAGAAGGAGCTAAACGTGAAAGTGTGTGGGAGAGGCCACGGGGAGGGACGCGCCGGGCGTGGACGCGCCGGGCGTGGTTGCGCCGGGCGTGGTTACTGACAACCATGCACACAGTCCGTTTCCCAGACAGTTACTCTGCAGAGATGGTAATATTTTAGGCAATTATCCTCAGAATGGGGCAGTTTCCTGCAATATGATGGGGAAAAAAAACACTTCAGAATCAATGAATTTGCAACATTGCATACTTAAAGAGCCATACACAGAGAGACACATATACAGTAATACACACATACAGAGAGAGAGGCACGCACACACACACACACACACACACACACACACACACACACACCAAGAAAGCCAAAGACCTCGATTCATTCTTTTCTGATTCTGTTGAATGTGTTATGTTAGTGGTAACAATCGCTTTGTCCATATTTAATGAGTGATCACCAGTTTCCTTCCTTCTGTACCATTCTGAGACGTTCTGAGACCATGGTTTCTCTCTTGGTTTTCTTTTAAGGACAGCTTCAGGTGGGAGGTAAAGAGAGGCCGGGACTGCAGAGAAAGAAAATCCTGAAGGGTCACCGAGCTTTGCCATCCTTATTTTTACCTATTACTCTGAAGCACCAAATACCAAAGGGAACCCAGCGCCAGCATGACTGTCGCCTGGAAATTCTGTGAAGGAGCTACCTGCTTTGAATCCTAACGAGAAAAACCAAAAAACTCCCTCACACTCCTTGGGAAGATGAATAACATAAGTGGCCTTCTCCCCAGGAAAAAAAAATCTAATTATTTGTGTATAGATTTTTTTAAAGGTTGGTACTGAATACCCAGAAATATATTAGAATCACATTTACCTGCAATAGGAAGAGTGAAGGGAAGTGGTATTCTGAGACAAAAGGCCAACTCTGGAATGCAGGGGATGATAGTGATTACAAACACAGGCTTGCAATAGACAAGTACCTTGAGGTACCGACAGCATCCTTTCCGCAGAGGAGAGGGACACTTCAGAAGCTCCCACTCACATGCCCTCTCCTTTCCCTCTCCTTCTCCTTCCAGAATATCTTCTTCCATTGCCGGCTTAATGTAAAATCTTTCTCTGCATGATGACAGTGTTGCTGTTAGTGAATTGCTACTAATCTATACCAAAGACCGGCAACCGCTCAGATGCTTTTATTGCTAACATCAATATTTATAATGAGAGAGAATGGCAATATAGTATCATTGTAAAAACATGAACCTGGGATGCAGAAAAGCTTGGCTTGGAACCCTAAGTGCATAATTAACAGATTGATATAGTTTATTTAAACCAGGCCAGCTCCGGTTTTATATCCACAAATGTGGTAGAAGTCCTGCCATTCAAAGTCAGGTTTGAATTCAGAATGAAATGTACACACCAAAGTGGAAGCGCTCAAAAAATGGTCACTGTCATCCCCTTCACAGATTTTTGTCTACTTTTTCATCCTCAGGTTAGAATGCCAATGAAAATGACATATTCAAACTCAAATTTTTTCTAACTTTATGAACTCAATAATTATTTTATACTCATCCTAGCAAAACCCCCAAATCGGAGCCTGTGGAGATGGAGCAGTGGGTAAGGGTGAGATTCTGAGCGCAGAGCCAAGCACCCGAGTGAAGAGTTAGATACGCTGGTCTGTGTCTGTGTCAGGGCCAGGACGGGGAAGTGAGGACTGGCAGTGGACACAAAAGAGACAGGCTCGCTGCAGACAGTCTAGCCAGTCTCAAAAATAAAACAAAATAAAGTAAAACAGGGAGGAAATAGATGGCATTGACCTCTAGTGTCCACATACACACAAACACATACACACACATACACACATACACACATACATACACATACATACACACACATACACACATTCACATACATACACACATACATACACACATACACACACACACATACATACACATACATACACACATATGCACATACACACATACATACACACATACACACAAACACACACATACACACATACATACACACATACACACACATACATACACACATACACACATATGTACACATACATACACACATACACACATACATACACACATACACACACATGTACACATACATACACATACATACACACATACACACACATACACACACATACACACACATACACACATACATACACACATACACACATACGCACACATATGCACACATACACACACATACATACACACATACATACACACACATACACATACAACACATACATACACATATATACTCATCCATGCATGCACATACATACACACATATATACTCATACGCACACATACACACACATACATACAAACATACACACATACACACACATACACACATACACACACATACACACATACACATACACACATACACACACATATATACTCATCCACGCATGCACACACATACACACATATATACTCATACACACATACACACACATACACACACATACACACATACACACATACACACACATACACACATACACACACACATACACACACATACACACATACACACACACATACACACATACATACACATACATACACACACACATACACACATATATACTCATACACACACATACACACACATACACACACATACACACATACACATACACACATACACACACATATATACTCATCCACGCATGCACACACATACACACATACATACATACACATACATACACACACATACACACACATACACACATACACACATATACACACATACATACACACATACACACATACATACACACACATATACACATACACACACATACAGACACACATACACACATACGCACACATACACACACATACATACACACACATACACATACAACACATACATACACATATATACTCAACCATGCATGCACACACATACACACATATATACTCATACACACATACACACACATACACAAACATACATACACACATACACACACATACACACACATACACACATACACACCCATATATACTCATCCACGCATGCACACACATACACACATATATACTCATACACACATGCACACATATACACACACATACACACATACATACATACACACACATAGAGAGGGGGGGGGCACACATTCAGAAACCTCCCGTGTTGGTTAGGTTTTTGTCAGGTTTACATAAGCTAGAGCCATCTGAGAGGAGGGACCCTCAACTGAGAAAATATCCCCAGCAGAGTGGTCTGTAGGCCAGACTGTAGGCCAGTTTTAACACTGCGATTGATGTGGAAGGGCCCAGGCCACTGTGGGTGGTACCATCCCTAGGCAGGATGAACACACCAGGAGGAGCAAACCAGTAAGCAGTGTTTTCCCATGGAATCTGCTTTCATTTTAGCTGAGCTCCTGCCCTGATTTCTCTTCATGACCGACTACAATAATAAGCTGAAACAAGCCCTTTCCTCCACAAGTTTATTTTCGTCATGGTGCTTGCCATAGCAATAGAAACCCAGCTAGGACACTCTCACACAGGGGGAAAAGTCATGAAAATATCTGATACGTGAAATCCAATGGAGACATTTCTTTTTTTTTTTAATTTATTTATTTATTAAGGATTTCTGCCTCGTCCCCACAACCGCTTCCCATTTCCCTCCCCCTCCCCCGATCAAGTCCCCCCCCCATCTGCTCGAAGAGCAATCAGGGTTCCCTGACCTGTGGGAAGCCCAAGGACTGCCCACCTCTATCCAGGTCTCGTAAGGTGAGCATTCAAACTGCCTAGGCTCCCACAAAACCAGTACGTGCAGTAGGATCAAAAACCCACTGCAATTGTTCTTGAATTCTCAGTATTCCTCATTGGAGACATTTCTTAAGGAAAGCCTTTGGGGATTTGTTACCCCAGCACAAAATACACGTGAGACATTACTCAGCCCGCCTGTGTCCCAGTGCAAGCTCCCATTTCCAGAGTTCATGACCAGGATATTTACTGTCCTTGCTAAGACGGGCCGGCTTGGAAGGAAGCATGGGTCACGTGCAGGAAGTGAGAGCTGCTCGCCCGTGATAGGGATCATTGGAAGCGGTAGGTTTTCCCAGAGACTGGTTGGTTAATGATTGAACATACGAGATGTCAATCAGGAGCAAGCCATTTGTTTCCATGAATCCTTCCACTTTTGTGACCAGGAGCCTTCGCTTGAATCCCATCTATTTAGGGAGAGTCCAGGGACAATGAATGAAGAGCACTGACATTTTCTTTTTCACCTCCTGGAGGGTTCACTTTTTTCAGGAGAAGGTGACCTCAGTGTGAGACTCGCCCTTCTTAAGCCTTCAGAAGCAAGTCCCCTTGTTTAAAGATTAGATTATCCGCCTTCCATTGTTTTCCATTAGGTTTTGCTTCCTTTCTCCTTTTTTGAGGAAGGCCAGCTCACCATTTTTAAAGGGTGATGGACCATGTCGGGATTTAGAGAGTGAAAGGAAGGAGATCGGTTTGGATTTTCCCGCTCCCTTTGTGTGCTCTAAAGCTCAATAAACTTCGAATGGCGGTGCAGGTAAAGGGGTTGCAGGAAGCCTTTGTGCCCTTAGAAAACCCGGGTTTCAGTTGGATTACAGAAGCAGGCAGGAACGAGGGGGAAAGTTCAAACAACACTGTCGCTCCATGCAGTGTCGTGGGTGTGTATCAGTCAGATTCCCGTGCAGTGAGACTCGGCCTGTTTAAGTATCAATTTAAAAAAAAATTAGAGAACACAATATAAGCTATCAAAAAACAGGATGAGTTTGTTGTAGCCCATACAGGTCTGTGCATCTTTTATATTCAAGCCTGTTGAGTTATCTGAGTTCGGAATAAATTGTCAAGGTGGTACAAGAACTCTGTGTGGAAGAGTCAGCCCAAAGTGTTAACCTTCCTGCGGTATCTGCTGTACTGTGTGTGTGTGTGTGTGTGTGTGTGTGTGTGTGTGGTGTGTGTGTGTGTGTGGTGTGTGTGTGGTGTGTGTGTGTGGTGTGTGTGTGTGTGTGGTGTGTGTGTGTGGTGTGTGTGTGTGTGGTGTGTGTGTGTGTGTGGTGTGTGTGTGGTGTGTGTGTGTGGTGTGTGTGTGTGTGGTGTGTGTGTGTGGTGTGTGTGTGTGTGGTGTGTGTGTGGTGTGTGTGTGTGGTGTGTGTGTGGTGTGTGTGGTGTGTGTGTGTGGTGTGTGTGTGGTGTGTGTGTGTGGTGTGTGTGTGTGTGTGGTGTGTGTGTGTGTGGTGTGTGTGTGTGTGGTGTGTGTGGTGTGTGTGTGTGGTGTGTGTGTGTGTGTGGTGTGTGTGTGTGGTGTGTGTGTGTGGTGTGTGTGTGGTGTGTGTGTGTGTGGTGTGTGTGTGTGTGTGTGTGGTGGGAGGGGTTAGCTGGGGGATGGTGTGTTCAAAAGACTCTAAGTGAAAATTGGGAGCTAATTTCAGCGCTGCTGTGGAGATCCATCAGGACTTCTTTGCCCTTGTTTAGTGGGTGGGCCTCTGTACAAAGTAAGTCACTAAAATAGATTGGTTAAGGAGACTGTGTGTTCACTTTTGTGTGTCTATATAGCACATGGGAATTTCTTTAGTCTATGCCTATAATATGAAGCTAACCAACATTGGTCAGCCAATATTTATTACCCAGTTAAAATGTCCTACAAGAACGGAGTAGCCACTCAAGGGTTAAGATAGTGATTTAAAGTTCCCTGTTTCAACTGGTTGGCCCTGTGGAGAAGCTGGAGGGAGGTTGTGAAGGACACCACCAACCATGGGGTTGGTAAGAGACTTGGATTTCAGACCCCTTTGTGGAGATCATTCACCTTTTAGAATACTTTTACTCCTGGGCTCTTCACCTATGGCTGCCTTCCCCTCTCAGAGAGGTGGGCAAATCAGAAATAACTAAGAAAAAAATGTTAGGAGAGATAGGATCTCATGACCAAAGTCCAGCATCAATCGGACAATGGATGGTATTCTCACTTTCCTGTGACTCTCCAACATGGCCAGAGACATGTCATATCGTCATGCACCATCAGACGGCTGCTGGCCCCCACCACCCTTCCTCCTCATTCCTTTCCGTTTGGGTCCACACATAGAACAAGGAGGATGGATGATTCTGCATGACTACAGCATTCTCCAAACACGGGCAGACTTCACCCAGTGCGCAGGCTGTGCCTTTGCAAGTTGTTGGTGTAGCTAGTAGACAGCCATCATCTACTGGAGACTTTGTTCCCACAAGGTTGCAAAAATTCAAATTCAAATGATGCGCCCATAATAAGGTGTCGGCGGTGAAGCATTCTCGGTTTCTTCATTGCAAAATAGAACAACACCTTTGATGTGGGGTGATCCTTGAGAACTAGGTGAACCCCAGAGAGCAGTGGACAACAAAAGACACCAAATCTGCAGACCGCCAGCTTTATGTGACCCTAAAATTTTGTAATTAAGTGTTTTTATTTGTCTAGACACAGTCACCTGATTAAGTGCAAGAAACACTTTCTCCTGATACTCAAAGAACACATTTTTGCAATTAAAAAAAATTGTCACAGCTTGCTATACAATTGCAGCCACCAGGACTGGGTTTCCTTAACAATGCCTGTAGTTTCCTTCTCTCTACTGCTTCGTCAATGACAATACATCTTTCCATCGGAGTTCCCAGCATGCTGCTTTCTGTAACACATCTTCCGATTAGAAGCAAGTTTGTTGGCTCATTAATACAGAAGTTACATATTGATCTAATTAAAACGTTTTGAGTCAGGACAACAATAATAATGGGATTAATTATTGCAATTTGTGCACCAGGAGTAGATACATAAATAGGTAAGCTTTATTCTTTTTTTTTTTTCAGTATTGCAGTGGAAAATGAATTTCAGACATTAGGACCTGGGAGAGTCAGGCGCTCGGCTGCCTGGTGAAGGCCCCTCCCTTAGTTCTGGCCAGCAGCCCCGACATCCCTGCACAAAGTAATCACAGATCACAGCATTTAATCACTGAAAACAAGCACCCCAGAGGACAGCGGTGTCAATATCCCACTCTCTCATTATCTGTTTGGATTGCACATCCACACTGTCAGATAAACAGAGTGGAAAATTAAGATTAAAAATATGGTAATTTCATTTCAGGCAGCAGGCACCACTCACTGCCCCTATTATGCTATTGATTACCTCTGAATTCAATTTTTCTTTCAATGCAAACTTTAATCTGTTTGCTAGCCAGCAATTCAACTCCCCAAGGGCTATTTGAGAGTAAGTAACCATTTAATCTGATGCTAACTGAAAAATCACCGTCCTTAATGAATTGTGTAAATCATTCAGCTCTAAAGCACCTTTGACTTCTATTTCATTTTTTATTTTCCACTCAATATAGGGAAGGATCGGCATGTGAATAATTACAAAGTAGCAAGTATTTTTACATAGCGCAAATATGATAAAAACCCTATTATAGCGGGGCATGTGTAATGAACAGTACTTTTTAATTTCAAAATAGCTATTCATTAAAAAAAGAATGGAAGATTAAAAAGAGAGGCTCAAAGCTCCAGGTAAAAGTTGATAGACATTGTAATTACATGGTTAATTTCAAAGATTTATATGCTGTTATGATTTAAAAGGAATTTTTATGACCTGACATTTTCATTCGAGAAGATTTTTTATTTAAAATTAATCTTCGAGCTCCTGCTCTTAATTATTTCTTGGCAAGCGATAAATGGGAATACAAAAAAAATGCCCTATATCAAATTTTAAACTGAATAAATGCATGCGAATTTTCCAACAGCAATAAAATGGCTTTTACTTATTTGAATTGCTTCACGTGGAGATTCCAGGATGGGGGAATTTGTGGAAATGAGCACTGCAAATTATTGGCCCATTTAAGGGAGCAGCGATCTTAGCTGCCACACAGCGTTTGTGACACTTGAAACTATCAGATGGCAGAGAGGGTTTTGCTCGGTCGATTTGATTGGGTTTGAAGTCGGCCTTCGGAGTTTTCAACAGGTCTCTCGCCTGCTGGTCCCAGATCCGAGGGCTCCCGGGGAGCAGGGGGTGGGACGCTGGTCCTGTCTCTCCTCCCGCAGCTGCTGCGCCAGGGCGCCGCGGGTGGCAGCAGCTGCGAGTGTCCGCAGGGATGCTCGGCCGCAGGGAGACTGGGACGCCCGGGCGGCCGGACGCAGTCACCCGCAGCTCCCCGCAGACAGCAGGCACTGGGCTTCCCGAGGTTGAGCCCTTGGAGGCTCCCGACAGGGCAAGGCTCCCGGTGGTCCCGCAGCCGCCGCCGAGGGTGGCCTCGGAGCTCCGCAGCGTCCCCAGTCCTGCCCGCCTGGGTTGGGGACACGGTGCCTTTTCCGCTTGGCTCCCTGCGGGCGATCGCAGCTGCCTGCCCCCGCCAGCTTCTTTTTCTCTTTTTCCCGCTGCCACGCCGCACCCCATAGGGGCGACTCTGCCCGCTGGGAGAGGCCCAGGCCTCCTTCATCCCGCATTCCTCTGCTCGGTCGGGCCACCTGCCCTGTTTCTCCCCGTGGTCTTCGGCGCAGCTCCTGGGAACCCCTCACCAGGCAGTAGGCAGAAGAGTCCAGACACTTTGGAAGTGTGGGGCAGGGGTTGGGCTGGGGACGACCAGAGAGCTGCTGGGAGCCGGCGACTAGTCAAATACAACGCCTCCTTAAAAAGCCGGGTCGCCCCTCCTCAGGGTCCAGGGGACACTGGAGGTGGTGGGGGGTGGGGGAGGTGGACTCATGGGCTCCAGGCTCTGCAACTCCGGGCGCACGGATGGGGCTGGAAGGTTCCGGGTGCGCGCGCGGTTCACAATGATTTTTAGCCCAACAGGCAGGAGCTGAGTGAATTTCCCTGATGGGCACCCTTAGGCCACCCCCTCTAGGCAAGAACTCCCCGAAGTCGCCTCTCACCGGAGGGCAGCCCTGCAAACCCGCAGGAGACTTGCTTAGCCAGTGCACGCCGACTGGCTCTCCAGCTCGCGGCAGCGCCCTCTCGGCTGCCAGGAGACAAACAACGTTCAAACCAGGACTCTGCTCCATCCGCATTCATGGACCCCAGATCTTCACCCCACCCCACCTAGAAATTTCCATCTCTGTATTCCACGGGGGCGGGGGTGGTATTAAGGAGAGCCATGGGCGCCTAAAGCAAAGGGGGTCTCTGCAGCTCCCTTAAAGATGGCTTTTTGCGCAGACTCTTGGGAACTAAAGATTTCACGAATCTCGGGTCCTGGGGAGGAGTCTGGAGAGGAGGGTACTAGAGTCCTTGGTACGGCAGAACACGGAGGCTGAAATTTTATTCCGGCCGCAGTTTGTTCTGAATTTGAGCCGGTGGTGTTTTGGGGGAGCGGGGACAACCTCAACGGATCGTTATCACTCAACAACTTTAAGGACAACTCATCTCAGCCTACAGGATGGCCTGGCCCCAAATCAAAACCTTTCCTTCACTCTGTGGGTTTCTATTTGCTCACAGATGAAAAGCTTTAGGCTTGGTTTAGTATTCGTCATCGTCGTCGTCATCATCAATTTCTTAACGCGAGCAAAGACTATTTTTTTTTACTTGTTTAATATCATTTACTATATATTGAGCGCCAGACACTGTGCTGGGGAGATAGAACCCGTCGAGGTTCAGGCTGTTTAAAAGATTATCTTGCTAGAATGGTGGCTTCCTATATTTAAGTGCAAAAGCTTTCTTGGAACTTGTCGAAACTGCCCTGCGAATGACAGCTTAGAAACCATATCATAAAACATCGGCTACTGGGTATTTCCCAAAACACGATTCTCAACCTTTTCATATACTTGAAACTGTAACCTTGTATTAGATCGGTCATAGTGCTGGAAAATCTGGTGCATTCTCTTGTAGAACACATTTTGACTATACATTCATTCCCATGTGCCATGCCTACAGTTTTTAAAAAGGGCTTTTGTCTGCGTTTCTCCCAAATTTCCAAAGGGCACCATCTCAGTGTGGTCCCTGAAGCAGCACATTTTCCAATTTTAAAAAATATTAAATTATATGCAGTCCTCAAAAGGAAAAAAAATGAGGAGAAACAGCACCGCTTGTTCTGAGCCTTGCTTTTAAAATGCCTGATTCAATGTCGTTTTTTAGCTGCTGGTTTTTAAAGGAACCCTTACACCGAACAACAAGGACTGAGTGCCCAGGAGCTGAACCCTTCAAGGTTTTCATTTTTCTCAATCTGAAAATGCATGCAAAACCACACATTTGTACGTGCAGACCTAGTTATGACAAGTTATGTAAATGAAATGTTTAACAAGTGCAAAATTCCTTTAAAACAGTGCCCAAGCCCCTGCTGTGTTCTGGAGAACGGATCAAATGTCATATGATGTTCGCCCTCTCGCCCCTAATGTCCTCTGACTTGTACTAAAGACTCACACCCCTGAAGAGGACTACTTAGCATGGAAGAAGTCGAGCTGACTTCCCGGCATCTATTTTCTTTAAAGGGTATTTTGGGCTGTAAATGGTTGTTTCTTTTCGGTTAGATAGTATGTGGAAGAAACTGTAGGAGATTGTTAAAAATTCTAAAATAACCAATTAAAAAGTTGCTAAGGTTGACATATTCTTCCATTACTTTGTTGGTGGGTATTTTCTTCTCTTTGCCTCTCAAACAACACTGTGAGACAACCATGCACTTGAGGCCAGAAAACACACAGACATCCATTTCTCCTGATTTTTTTTTTTTAATCTGACAGTATACAAGAGGAAGTGGCATAGAGAAGGCGGTCATTTCCACCCTAACTGTTAGAGGTAAGTTAGAAAACAGGCCTAATCAGTTCGTTTGTTTCTGATTCTACCAGTGAGACACTCCTAGGTGCCCACTGAGCTGACCACAGAAGAAGGCAAGGTGTCTCTGTGAGGGGTCCATAATACCTGAGGAGGAGCCAGGAGCATAGCAGACTCTCCACAAAGGGGATCTCAGCCAGCAGAGCTCAGAAGAACCAGAGGGCTGCTTGAGAGAGCCACAACTCTGCCCTGGGAACACATGCAGAGAATAAAACAAGGACCTGTTCGTTGTCAGTCTAGATGAGGACGTTCTATTTCCCATCTGTTGCAAGGTATTAGAGAATCCCAGGAGAAAGAGAAGAAATGAATTTGTCAAAGAACTGAGTGTAACGTAGAGGTCACCGGAATGAAAGGCTAAGGGAGAGAAGCCACCTGGAGTTGGGGTCATTTATTCATCCATTTCTTCAGCAAATGTTTAATAAGCACCTACCAGCTTCAGGCTCTGATCAAGCCCTGGGACATGCAAAGATTTCCTGAACAGGGTTCCTACTGTGTTCCTTAAAGGGAGTACCTGTCATTGTAGCAGAACAAACAATTCATACTTTCTGTCTAGATGCTAGAGACATTCTTTCTTTTTGGGCTGCCGTGTCCCTTCCTCTAATGGAACCAAAAACATTTGGAATACTGTTTTGCCCATTGACTGATTTAAATTTAGTTCCCCAAAGCTGTTTAAACCCATCCACTTTCCCCAAATAGAGGAAAATTAGTATTGAGCAACTGCCCGTGGTATTAGAGCTAGAAGCTGGGGTGTTAGAAATAGCCCCTTTAATGCATAAAAAGACATTTTACAGCAAGTCTTATCATCTTCCTACAAATGAGGAAACTGAGGCTCCCCAGTGCTAAACTTCGTACTCAATGTGAATTGCTATTGAGTTGAAGCCAGTTTTGAGTCTAAGTTGCTCTGGCAGGAGAATTCACCAAGCTAGTCTCTGAAGCTGTAAGTGTTCTATAAGTGTAAGGTGTGTCTATTATCATGTCATTTCAAATGCCAGGTCTTACAATGATTGGCCGCATGGCATGGCCATCATTTCCTTACTGTCAGTGAAATGGTTAAGCATTCCCCTCTTATTTTCTCACAAGAATTAATTTTACACAAACTGTCTGAAACTAATAATTTCTGTATTTATAGATGTCATTAATGATGTGGCTTCTGCCCCCATGACCCTAGGGTCTCTGGGAAAAATTTCAATTCTCAAGTTAATACCTCAGATCCTGGCTGTATGCGCTATTCTGCCATGTCAAGGATTGGGTTTCTTCTCATTAGGCATTTCTCCAGAAAGAACTCGATTAGGATGAGAACATCATCTGAACCATGTCCAGCTCGTCATAAATCCCACTTTCACACAATTCCACAAAAGGCTACAAACACTTGCCAGAATCTCAGGATAACTGAGCAGTACCTGAGTGCTAACCAGAGGACCCAAAAGGCCTCAGTCATTTGATTGCCAAACTCCAGAAAAACATGAATAAAACTTTGGAAGTGGGACCAATGCTACCAATACAGGAAGTTCCCTGCTAGGCATAGATTGGTGGAGGAGGTGATGACATTAAGGCTTTGTTTAACCATCAAGCTGCTGAGAACTTATTCCCAGAGTACTTTCCCTTTGCCTGAGGACCTTGGGGCCATCAGATTGAAGGAACCAACAGTGGAAGCTTTCAGTTAGTTGTACACAGTGAGCGGTTTGTCCAAGAGAGTCTAGTGTCAGTTGTGTGTGCCCCACGTGTCGAGTTGTGTTCACCTGCAGTTGTGACTGGGAAGGCCACTTTCACTATGCTTCCCAAAGCTCAGTATTGCTTTTGAGGAGCCCAGTGAAGCTAAGATTCTTGTCTCCCCAGCAGTATGTTTGCACAGAAGCCCTTGTTTACAATGTGGGCTCTGCAACCCCCAATGCACTCCCCGAAACCATATTCTGTGCAGGTTGATCCTGACTAGAAGGGTGGAAGAAACAAAGGGCACTAGAAACACCAGCATTTCAGAGCCAACCCTTTGTCAGTTTTTGAGGAGTTATTTACAGGAACAGAATATCTGGAGCCTGCATTATATCAGGCATGAGCATCTGGTATTGGGTGTTGGGTTTTCATTACTTACTTTTCAGTTACTTAAAGAGGTTTGGTGTGGTGTCTGTGTTGCTTTTACTGGTTAATGAATAAAGAAGCAGCTTTTGTCCAATGGCTTAGCAGAATAGAGGTAGGCAGGGAAAACCTAAACTGAGTGCCGGGAGAAAGAAGGCAGAGTGAGGAAGAAGTCATGGAGCCGCCAGAGGGGAAAGACACCAGCTAGAACCTTGCCAGTAGGCCACGAGCCTCATGGTAAAATATAAAATAATAGAAATGAGTTAATTTAAGATGTAAGACCTAAAAAGAAGCTGGAGCTAATAGGCCAAGCAGTGATGTAATTAATACAGTTTCTGAGTGATTATTTCAGAAGTCTGTACAGCTGGAAAATGAGCAAGTGGCCTCCCACAACAGAGGGTCTTTCTTCTCTTACATGTTTGTCTTCAGCTGATCTGTTTGCGGGATATTCAATGGATGCTCCACCTTCTCTCCCACTGATAAGGAACTCATCCAGGGTCCAAGTGCAAGGGGCATCTCAGCCTCCACCAGGGTGTTAACTAGATTAGTGTTCTCTCCCTTTTTCCTACACTGACCATGCTGAGCCCTGTCTCTCTAAGCTGGCCAGTCCTCCTCTTGCAGCCCAAGTCTCTATTATCGGCAGCCACTGCACACATATGTTTGTTTAGTTTTCAGTCCTCAGGGGAACTTTCTCTCTGCTCCCCTCCTAGAGCAGCAAAATCTCTGGATTTTCCCCTTCTATTACAGCTCCTGAAACACTCATCTTTGAATGTCTGTCTCAGGTGGTTACTGGAAGCTCCCACATTGGGAACATGACCACACTTGCTTTGAATGTGACTATCTTATGCATACTTGCCTGGAGTCTTCTGATGCATTGCCTGCTGCAGCCCCCATGCATCACCTGCTACACACAGACACTGTTTTCAACTCTGCAGGCTCCTCCTTTGCAAACCCTGGCCTGTTTATTTCTAGTGTGTTTTTTTTTTAAAAAAAAAAACATTTTAACACTGATACCTTGGTTCAGGCAGTAGGAGCTATTTATTCCTAAACTACCAATATTAGGACGGTTCTGAAGACCATCCTTACAAAGTAGCAGGTCTCCTTTTAAACACTAAATCTTTCCAAGTAGACAGCAACGGAGAAACCACTGATGATTATAGATTGGGTATTGCAGTGTACAATGAGCCGGCTGGCTGTCCTAGGAACAGTCATCGGGCCAAACCCAAGACAAGGAAGGAGGGGCAGAATTGGCAATACCTCCCAAACCGCGCTAGGATGGCACAACACATCTTTTTTTTCCAAATCTGTAAGATGGCCAATTTATTCCAGCATTGTTGAAGACCGCGTGTCTTCCACACCACTGTCATGTGGTGAGAGACCTGCACAGTCTGAGCTGTTTGTCTCAGGCGATGATGAGGTTGAAAGCAAAACCATTTTATTTCCTTTCTAGAGGAAGCTTTCTGGGGACCAAACGAGCCATGCCCCAGCTGTGATTTACCCAGAAGAATGTGTGGCTTAACACATGACAGTTTCTCTGCAAAAAGCCTCAGAGTTGAGTTGCCTTTCCCTGAAGGAGGTTTCTACAAGGAGCTGGGCTTCTCTTCATCTCAATTAGGGGTAATTTGTACTTAGAGTTGGGAAAGAGGCAGGCCACAGCTCTGACAAAGCCTTATCAGTATTCCCATTTTAGAGGCAGAATAAAGGAGGCAGGAAGCCAAGTGCTTGCTCACGGTCATAGATAAAGTGTATCTTTACATCGGAGTGTTTCCACGGAGTCCAGAAAGGCGGGGACAACGGTGTGTTCCCACAGTGTCATGAGCAGAAGGACAGGACACAGAAAAATCTTGGTGGAGCAGCCTGATTTAGGCCATGTTTATTCATAGAACAACCACTAGATTATCTAATACATTGTTTACGAAGGGAGTACTATACAAGTGCCATTGTCTCGTGCATCCCACAGGAAAACACCAAGAACTAGTAAAACGATCTTTTAGGATCTTCCCAGATAAGAAGCAAGGCATTTTACTAGCACTGAATATGTGCCCAGCACCCAGCCATGTAGTCCTGGTGCCTGCTGTCATTCCTAGGGCACAGCAGATGATCAAGAGATGCTTGTCAATCAATTGTTATTCACTCACCCCCACACCTGAAATCACGCTCTGCCTGGGACGCTGTGTGCTTGGTTTCTCTGTCTGAAGTTTTTACAGACAGGTTTTAGGAAGGTAAAGTCCTGAATTGAATTTTATAGGAAGTTAAAAGATCATCTTAACCTTAAATTTTTAAGTAATGTGTGAGTTTCAGAAAGTGGAAATACAGTAAGAGAATCCCCAAAGGCCTTTTACGCAGCTTCAAGTGTTAACATCTAATGCAGTCTTGGCAGAACCAGGGAATTAACATATTGTGGTCCTATTGTTCATGTACAGATTTTGTTCAGCATTTCCCATTTGTCCCATTGCTGGTCTTATTCTTCTGCAGGACTCAGTTCAAGATCACATGTGGCCTTCACGTGGTACCTACCTGCTTCTAATCTAAGTCTGCCTTGCCCTTTGTGACCCGGGTAGAGGGTTAGTTGTTTTGTAGAGTGCCCCTCAAATTTGTGTTTGTCTGGTATGCCCTCTTGAATAAATTTAGAAAAAAAAATTTATTGCAGGAATTACCGTGGGATGGATATGATGTTTTCTTTGTGCTCTATGCTGCGCTGAGAATGACATTCGCTTTGATCACTTAGCTGTGGTGGTATCGGACAGGTTTCCCCACTAAAGAGTAACTACTTTCCCTATATAATTAATAAGTTTCTTATGAGGTTGGACATGGCGGTTGTGCAAGTATCTTCTTCCTCATTAGACTTCTGCCCACTAATTTTATCCATCGCCCATGCTTCTCGTGTGTAATTACTTACTCTGGTGCTCGCCAAACGGCAATTTTCCATCTCAATCTCTCTTCCTACATCGATTAGTTGGAATAACACTATAAAGGAGTGTTTTCTCTCCCCGTAGTTATATAGTTATTGAAGTTTTTAGAAATGAAGGACGGAGTTCTCATGGTGGCAAATCTCAAGCCACTAAACTCCTGGGGAGGAGAGCAGACCCTGTGAGACGGAACGGCCGGACTGTTTAGGTGGAACACACGGCAGAAGCAAGGGCTGTGATCAGAGCTCTTATTTTCTGGGGGTGGGAAATGGAAGTCTTTTAATGGTTTCTGAGAAGACAGAAACACAACCTCGAAGGGATGCTGCAATGGCATATGGGGTATAATTGATGGCGGGAGTGTAGCGATGAGCACAAGCATGTGAAGACATTGGGACTGGAAGACAAATTGATTCATAAAAGGAACGAGTGCCCTTCTGACTTGAATGTTACTCTGTAGTAACTGGGTGGTGGAAAATACTGAGGGTTTTGCAGAAAACTCAGGGAAACCCTATGAAGAAAGGTTAGTTAACAAAGCATCCAAACCTTCTAAGATGCCTCGGAACTCGGATCTTAGCAAAGAATGTGGGAGGGCAAAATCTTCCTAAAATCAACCAGCCTTGGGGGACATTGACCTTTTATTGCTCTCTCTGTTTCTCTCTCTCTCTCTCTCTCTCTCTCTCTCTCTCTTTCTCTCTCTCTCTCTCTCTGTCTTCCCTTCTCTGTCTCCCTCCCCCTCCCTCGTGTGTGTGTGTGTGTGTGTGTGTGTGTGTGTCCCCATGTCCAGAAGTTAACATTGAATGTCATTTCTTGTTTTTCAGGCAGGGTCTTTCGCTGGAATTTTGGGCTCAGTGATTAGGCTAGGCTGGCTGGCCAGTGAACCCCAGGAGTCCTCCTGAGGTCTGGGATTACAGGTATTAATCATGCGCAGTTTCTCACATGGGTGCTGGGAATCAAACTTGGGTCCTCAACTTTGGCAGCAAGCATTCCACACACTAAGTTATCTCCCTGTCCCTGATGATTTCCTGATGTTATCTCAGCCAGAGTGGCCTATAGCCTCAGGATAAAGAGCACTCATGGGACAGCTGGCTATTAGAGGACAGTCTGCATTGCTGTCAAGGAAAGCACAGTGGTCCTCACCTCCGCTCTCCTCATGGGTGTCTGTGGAGATCTGCAGCGTGCACCCTCCTCCTGTCGGTGTGATGAGAGAGAGCATGCCAGGTGATATCCACCTGCTCCAGCTCATCTCCCAAGAAGTAGCTTCTCCAAGAAGCAAGCCAGGGTCTTGGCTGAATGCACCATAGATTCCCCATTAAAACACTGGCCACTCAGGGGCTTGGGGGGGACAAACTGAAACAACATGGCTGTCTCAGTCCCTTGCCATGGCATCGGAATATTAGCCTGTCCATCTGGAGCAGCGTGGCAAAGCCTTTTGACAGGCAGGATGGCCTGGGATAGCATTGCTATCTTTTGTCTAATCTGTAGCTAGTGTTGTCTCTAACCGAGAGGCAGTATGTGGCGTGGTAACAATAGAGAAGCTTCAGGGGGAACACACATGTGCAAACCTCCCAGACTTCCCTCTGGGAGCACAGAACTCCAGGCCGCTTTCCTCTGTGGATGGGACATTGCCTAGACTTGCTGCGGCAGGGAGAAGTAACTTCCGAACCAGCAGAAAGAGTCCCCACATTGTCCAGTGACGGAGCTATGGGGAGCAACAAGGGTTGAGTCAGACCTATCTGCATTGCAACTGCAATGCCACCGAAGCTCTCTCTGCCTTCAGGTAAGTCATCGGGCCCATGGACACCTACATGGTTCTAAAGCTGAAATGGTACTTGGGTAGCTTTCCATGCCCACTGTCTGTGACTGGCATCACTAGGGAACTGGATGTCCCTTGTCATCATTGCGAAGTCTCATAGCTTATAGCTCATCGTCATTCACGTGGCCTCCTGGTCACTCACGCGGCCTTCCTATGCCGCTACCACCGTCTTTAACTCTGTCATGTGGAAGAAAGTGAGCACTGTCTTCTAGCAAGAATAGAGAGAGTCTTGCACACCATTGACTACAGATGATTAAGATGTCATCTAGCAAAAGTTCACAATATGATATTTAAGTATCGGTGAATAGAAACTAAAAGCAGAACTCGGCTAACCGAAAGCACTAAGCAAGCGATACTGTGCTTCGCCGTTGGTCTTTCCCACTCCTTTGACCCTCGCAGGCTGACACATCGCTGTGTCTGGGAGAGTCGGCCGGGAGAGCCACACTTCAAGATGGAGTTTGTGCCTTTCTTTTTTACAAGTGTGATTTAGTTTCAATTATTTGTGATAATTCTTAATAGCATATATTATCCAAGTAATGATGCCCTAGAATCGCGAGCCCTTACTGTGGATCACTGTTATTAAGTCTTAATGAGAAATGGGGCATGACCGCCAAAGTTTTTATAAGAATTACGGGTTATGGGGCTACAAGCAAGGTGCGGCAGGGCTTCAGAGTGCATGGCAAACGCAGAAGGCTCTAGAGCCTGTGGGTGCTAGGTCTCAAGACAAAAGTTTGTTCATTGAATGCGTTAAGGGCACCAGGTGCCAATAATCTCATGGGATTTCTCTGGAAGAAACGTTTGTATTAATGACATGTTGTGATTTCTTTACACTGAGGGTAAGAGGTTTGCGTAGGTTTTTAACGTAATTCATATGTATGTGCATGAGCCTGCGAGGGCTTACGTGCACCGTATGTGTGCCAGCACCTTGGAGGACAGAAGAGGGTCTTGGGTTCCCTCGAACTGGAGTTAATAGGCAGTTGTGAGCCACCACGTGGGTGCTGGGATCTGAACCCAGGTCCTTCTCTGCGGGAGCAGCAGCTTCTCTCAGCTGCTAAGCCACCACTCCAGCCCCAGAGGTTTCCACCGAACCCAAACACATTCCCAACTGGGATGAATTTGCCTGTTTATGTTCGAAATTCCTGTGATGATATGTGGACAATCAGAGCTCGGAAGAAAGGTCACCAAGAACCTGAACAGTGCTTTAAAAAATCTACATGGGGCCAGTGAGATGGCACAGCAGGGAAAGGGGGCTTGCCACAGCGTCAGAGGACCCGAGTTCAATCCCCAGTCCTCACACGGTGGAAGGAGAGAGTGGACTCTTCCACGGTGTTCTCTTACCATCATTTGCTGTGGCATTTGCACACCTGCCCTCCCCATACACACACACACACACACACCACACCACACCACACACACCACACACACACCACACACCACACCACACCACGCACACACACCACACACCACACACACACACACCACACCACACACACACACACACACCACACCACGCACACACACCACACCACACACACACACCACACCACGCACACACACCACACACCACACACACACACACACCACACCACACACACACACACCACACCGTGCACACACACCACACCACACACACACACACCACACCACGCACACACACCACACACCACACACACACACACACACCACACCACACACCACACACACTCACACCACACCACACACACACACACACACCACACCACACACACACACACACACACAAATATTTATTGACTATTTTTCCAGAGTCTATCGATAACCTTTGTCAGAGGGTTTTCTCGGAGCCTAGAGAAGAGACACCTAGGCATGGTATTTGGCCCGTTTAATACCCTGAGTGAAAAGCTAGAGGTGCTAAGCTCATTACTTCTCTTTAAAAAACCTCTGTGGCTAGGTTTCCCTGCCTTGCTTCTGAGCAAGCTTAAAGACCTCGGAGAGTGGCAGCCATGCCAAACAGGTTGGAAACAATAACATTTTCGCTATTTTATTCCATGTGAACCTCCTGGTGGGTGGCAGAGTGACTGAAACTTTCTGAGGCCTGCTTTATTTTCATACCGATTTGCAAGGTTGCTGTGGCGTTTCTCTATTCCTTATAATTGGGGCGTTTATTACATGCTTTACAAGGTGCTTGAGTAATAAGATGTCAAACTTAAAAGTGGTATTGTATATACAGAAACTCTATTAATAAAAATTGCTAAGTAGTGCCATTTGTTTACAAGTGAAAGAAAGTTTAAGTAAGATGGAAGGGTCCTCTTTGCATAATGACTTAATTAGCAATTTGGAAGTTAGCTTTTCTTGTTTCACCGAGCGTCTGGTTTCTACTAAATTCACTTGACAAATGCATTTTGATTATTAATCATCCCTCATGCCAGGTCCTTCTTATCTGGACACAGGAGTCTCTTCCGTGAAGCTCTGAGACTTCTCTCACGGTACATTTTAAAAATCTCTGTGCCGTGGAATGTTGACTCGTCGGTGCAATCCTTGTGTTGACTGCATGGACCACCTTGCAACTACAGCTGTCGGCCGGTAACTGGAATGGTTGTTCTCCCTTGGTACCAATATCCATGGATGTCCAGCTACTTTGTATAAAATGTGTGGCACATACAGACACATATTTTGCATAGGTGAGTATCCTTCCATATTCTCTAAATCATCCAAGGCTAATTATAATGTCTAATGCGGTATAAAAGCTTGGTAGGCAGTCCTGACAGATGTATTGTTTAGAGACTAAAGATAAGAACATGTTCATACATGTAATCGCATCCTCAGGAACATGTCATTTCCCCCAGTAGCTCTGAGCACTGCTTGGTTGACTGCCCAGCTATGGAGCCACTGACATGAGGAGCAAAGTCGATGTCTCTTGATCTCAAGAATCCCGTTCCTGTACGATGTCTAGGAGCAATGAATTCATTCCTTGGACCTCTTCTGATGACTTCTCATTTTAGGGGATATATAAACACCAAGATTTTTAACAGCAAATTAATATTGTACCCAAAATCTACAACCCTAAGGTTATAAAATAAACATGTAAGAAGATTCTGTTTGTTTGTTTATTTGTTCAATGAATCGTGCCTGATTACAGTTCATAGTAATTCATCTTGATTTTTGTTTCCCACGTTCAAACATGGCCTCTCAGAAAACTTTATCTAAACTTTTTTTCTTTCCAGAGAATTAAACACTCACCCATTATTTCTATGATGAACCTATTTCATTTTCCATTCCCAGAAGTCTTAAAGTCCTATTAAAGAGTAAACACAGGATAAGAGGGTGTTACAGATCACGTGCATATGAGACCCCCATGGTGTTACAGACCACGTGTATATGAGACCCACAGGATAAGAGGGTGTTACAGACCATGTGTGTATGAGACTCCCATGGTGTCACAGACCATGTGTATATGAGACTCCCGTGGTGTCACAGACCACGTGTGTATGAGACCCCCATGGTATTACAGATCACGTGTGTATGAGACCCACAGGGTAAGAGGGTGTTACAGACCATGTGTGTATCAGACCCTGAGGAGTCTGAACGTCAGGCACTGGTTTATACTCTTCTGCAGGCTTTCTCCTCCTGTTGCCTATCTTACATGTTTGTTTGCACCACACAAAAAGAAGTATTAAGTCATCCTGTGACTCAGTCTTGATCAGCGCCCTAGAAAGATTTTAGCACACGCACACACCCCAACTCCCAAATGTGTATCTGATAAACTGTAAGATGACTCTACCTCTCATATTTATGAACAGTTCCTAACATTTATGTGCAGAGTTTGAGATGTGGATGCTATGGTTTCTGTAGACCAGTATTTGCTAAGCAGCAGGAGAGGACAAAGCATTGCTCTCAGTTGATAAGAATGGCAAAGGAAGTAAGACTTCTGACGCGTGCTCTGAAGAAAGGAAGAGGAAATGGTAGCGGACGAAACATATCTGAAATAACTATACACGAGATACAAGAAATATGTCACAGGTCATTTACACATGAACAGGCACATAGGCGTGAATGTCATAAAATTCTGAATATCCCCTTTCCAAACAGTCCATATCCATCCCACCTTCCGCAGCCTTCTTCGAGGTTAGATTGGCCACATGATTGGTTCTAACTAGTGTATGCCAAAGTTACAGCCGCTAAGAGTCAAGGTGGCTTTCTCAGCCTTCCCATCCCCTTGTCGTGACAAACTGCAGGACAGTCTGTTCCAGAGGGGACATGTCTACACTACAGAAAGGGCTTACCCACCCCTCAGGACCTAACTTGAGAGCGGAATGAAACACAACAGCAGCAGCTCAGTCTCGAGGACATAGGGGTTTGTCTGCCATGGCCCCTGGAACAGAAACCTAGGCTTCTTCTGACTGGAAATTTGGGGTTGCTCCTGGTCTGCTACCGCCTAGGTTCCCCTCAGCAGGTGCACCATCCACCCACCTTCCCATGTGACTAATCCTAACTATTGGAGACCCAAGTCAAGTGCTAAGTTATTCACTTAGGCATTCAATCAATAAGCATTTATTTGAACACCTTATTGTACAATGGTAAGCAGGGGGGTGTGCATCTGATTTTGAGAGTTTAACCAAGACACATGGGTAGTGCCTTGCCCTCAGTTTGAGGGCTGAGAGTATGGGGTGGGGAATCTAATGAGGGCAGCCAGCCCTGAGCAGAAGTCACTTTCCCCTCCCAGAGCTTTGGCAGCCCCTCTGCCGCCCGCTGCAGTCTCTAGTCCCTGTTAGCGCAGCGCTATTATCCATTTTCACCGGCTCCCCTCTGACCCAGGGGCAAACTCTTTGACCGTGGGGACTTTATTTTATTGATCCGAAAATCTTCTGCAGCTTTTTATGTGGAAGAGGTTTTACCGTAAACAGTTATTGATGGTGTGGAGAGAGGGACACAGTTATATGTCTAAAAGCAATTCAAATTATCAGAATTATTTCTGAGAGCTTAAATCAGCGGAGGGTGTGCCGCAGAAGGTTTTATAGTGACTTCCCGGAGTCTCTGATCGTATCGTGAAGATCTGTAATTAAATACTTCCCTCTTGCGCACCCGGATCATCAGAAGCATAAATATATTGAATGAGTGAGCCGAATGAATGGGCTCCCTGCTTTCTTGCTGATCAATAGCTCTCCTGAGTGAATTAATCCCTACCCTAAGGTACCTGCAGTAATTGAATGAGGAGACACACCACGAGTCATTGTGGCAGATGGAGACATTTCTAAGTCCACAGAGCAGGGGGAGTATTGAGTTAGTTTTCTTTAAAGCATGTTGAGAATCAATAAGCTTATATTGTTTCTAGTCATTTAGACCAACCCAAATGTAAATTTCTCCATAAATTTTGAACTCACGTGGCAAAGTTAAGAAGGATCTTTTAAACGTGGTTTTCTTAAGGTCCTGTTAACTGAAGAGGTTGTCCCTAGTAGTTAAATTACTTCCAAAGGAATTTCAGAGATCATCTTTCCCAAGTTTCTTTTTAATAAAAAAAAAATCTAAAGAGGAAAGAAAATGAGGCTCTTCTTTTTTATAATAAATACGATTTCAATTAGCTAAAATGTTTTGTTTAAAATTATTTAAAATCACCCTTTTGGGTGTTATTCTAGCTGTATTGTGGGTTACATGATGTTTGTAATTGCTGAGTCATGAAAGCACAGGGGCTGTGGATTGAATAGAGAGTCCCCGTGTATTGCTTTACTTTGTGTCCTGTATCTCGAGTTTCTGAAAATGGTGGTCACATTAAGGCTGGGTTTGCTCTCCCTAGGGAAATGAAGAAACTTGCCCTTCCTGTCATACACTCTTCAGTAAGTATCACATAGAAATCATTGTTTAGAATAAATGAATGAAAGGCTCAGATGAAGCAGAGTGCGTAGCCTCGCACGCCGGAGCTGACGGGAGTTACACTCGGGAATGAAGGTAATAGGAGAAGCCCATGCCAATGCCCTGCGCCTTTTCATTAACGAGGTGTTTATGGGCTCCAGACAGGCAGGCAGGAGTCTTTCTCCTGTTGTTTTTGGAGTTGTATAATCTTGCAGAGTTAATGCTATAAAGAGCGGAATGAATCCAGTCATTCCTGTGTAATTCTCAGCAGCCTCTTCAAGCCTGAGGAGCGCTTCTAATCGTCGATGGTAAGTAAGGAGATATCATTGTCACCCTTTGCCCCCCAGCCTTTCCTGTTGGTAGATTCTGCGTCACCTTTAAAACTAAGATTCACCGTGTTGATTAAGGTGAGTATTTCTTTATTTGAGATAGGTTATGGCTGTGTAGCCCTTGACTATCTGATCCTCCTGCCTCAGCATCCTGAACAATAGAATTACAGGTGTGCCTCCAGACATGACTTGATTTGGATCATGCTTAGTGCTTGGCAGGGGGCCCCTTATCACTATCCTGGGTGGGTCTGCAGAATACAGGAAAGAGTTTTGGAACCACTTATTTCCATAAACAAAGAAGAACCTTCTGAAATGAGTTCAGGTGAACCCTGGTGACTTCAGTTCAAATGAGTGCTAAGGACCACATTGGGCACCTGCTTGCTAATTTTTAGGTGTTTTAGGAATGAATAGATTGGCAAAGAGCCTGGATGGTCAAAATCAGGCATTTCACTTAAAAAGAGCAAAGGTGAGATGGCTCACTCAGTAGAGTCTTGCACAAAGCAGGAGGACGCAACCTTGATCCCAGCACCCACATAAAAATCTAGGCATAGTTGTATACACTTTTCATCCCAGGTATCACCAGGCTAGCCTTAGGTTATATTAAAATTGTTCTTTGATTTGTTGATGTTTTTTAAATCATTCAATGAGTTTTGGCTTAAATTGGGACAAAATTTCCAACCACTCTGAAGTGGCCCTGAATACAGAAGGCTACCCTGGTGATACCTACATGCTAAAGAACAACGGTAGGGAAACATTAGGGCGTCCTTTTTCAGAACAGAACACTGTACGTACAGCAACACAGTGAGATGCACATCTCAATCCGAGCTGAAGAAGTGAATGTGCACCACAGTGTGGCTGAGGGCTGCCAGAGACATCCTGGATGCTTAACACCTTGATTTTGGAGTAATATTTTGTGCTTGTGTGTTTGATTTTTGGTTGTTGCCAAATTTCGTGTGATCCCTCCCCCCAATTCTATTACGCAGCCTCCACACAATCAACTTCCACAGTTGAAGAACCAGGAGGTGGTGGAGAACCAGGAGGTGGTGGAGAACCAGGAGGTGGTGGAGAACCAGGAGGTGGTGAAGAACCAGGAGGTGGTGGAGAACCAGGAGGTGGTGAAGAACCAGGAGGTGGTGAAGAACCAGGAGGTGGTGGTGCATGTCTCTAATCCCAGCACTCGGGAGGTAGGGGCAAGCAGAGCTCTGTGAGTATGAGACAGCCTGGTCTACAAAGTGAGTTCCTGGATAGCCAAAACTGTTACACAGAGAAACCCTCTCTTGAAAAACAAAAACAGCAAACTCAGAGGAGTATATCACAGAACCTAGGATCTTGAAGCTGGAAGGAATCTCTATCAGTGAAATAGCTCTTCGGTTTATGGTTAAAAACCACAGAAGCCAGAGTATAGTGTATGCTGGCCGTTAAGAGCCAGGCCCACATATCTGACTTCCTTTTGTAACTTCAGTAACCATCTTTCTTACATGAAATCACTGTTTCTCTCAGGCTTTCTGCTGACAAGGCTGTCCTAGGTTTCTTTCTGATGGTGTGAGAAAATACTCTGACCCAAGGAGAGAAGGTTTATTTGGCTGGCATTGCCAGATCACAGTTTATCATGGATGAATGGAAGGACAGGAACTCAAGGCAGGAACCTGGAAGCAAGAACACCTGGGGAACCGCTTATTGGCTCTCTCTGGGTGGCTTCACCAGCATTTAGCTTTCTGACACAGTCCAGGACTGCCTGCCTGGGGATGCTGCCTCTCACAGTGGGCATGGCCCTCCTCTGTGAGCTCACCCCCTCACAGACAAACCCACAGGCCAGCGTGAGAGCAACTCAGCTGAGGCCTTTGCAGGTGATTCTTGGCTGTGTCAAGCTGATAATGATAATGAGGACAAGGGAGGGGAACTGTGGTTGGGTTGTATTGAACCAGAGAAGAAACTATTTTCAATTAAACACACACACATGCACACATACACACAATGGCATGTCCCCTTGGCGGGATGTCATACAACCCATGAAGATAACACTTATAAGAACTGAATGATGCTGAAGTGTGTGCTTGTAAGAGAAGAAAGGGGAAGTGAAGCCACACACACAGCAAATACACAATGATTCAAAAGCCTTTAAATAGAAAAAAAGAGGGGGGTTAGAAAGTTATTTTCCCTAGCATTTGAATAGTGGGAAGAAGACAAAACAATGCTTTCCTTTTTCTTGCTTTCCAATGTTTCAATTGAAGTTTCCTTTATGAACATGAGACAGTTTTCAAGTAGGAAAGTGGAAACAACTGTCTTGCTATTTTCAGAGATATTGAAGACAGAACCCTTTTCACGGCGGGTCTGGAGATGTTTCTGGAAAAAGACAGACATTCGACACAAAGACAAGCAAAGTCTCCTGGCGAAGCTGGAGTTGGGGGAACCACCCATGCTCCTGGGGCTTCTGGTCTCGAGAAGGCCCCGAGAGATGAATGGCTTCAGTCAAAGAATATAGAGGTGCTCCCCAGTCAGGGCTGAACCTTAGCCATGACGGAGGCGGAAACATGCATCTGACTGCAGTCATGCTTGCTTGGTCATATAGCAAGGAGCCCTCCAGCCCAGGAGGCAAACTAAGGATGGAGCTCAGCTTCAGCATGGGCCACGCAGTATGGTCCTGACCTGAGAAACCAGCTGATGTAGTTAAAATGGGAAGCCCGGGGCTTCCTGTCACCTACCCTGGCCCACCCAGTTCAGGTCCCTTCTGCTAACCTGGTGGCTCGCTGAAGGCTGTTAGCTGTTCCTCATGATATACACACAACTCTGAAGGTCCTCGGTTTCCTTTTGTCTGTTTCTTTGTGTAGCTGTTGCTGAAATGAAGCCTCATTATTTAGCCCAGGGCGGCTTGGAGATACTGTATACCAAATACTATTCATTATTTGGCCCTGGTTGGCCTTGAACTAGTGACTTCCCAAGGACTTTGCTTCTGCCCACAAGTGACTCTCAACCCTTCTTTTCTTGGTGTTGTCCCCCATCTCTGCAGCAAAGCCACAGCCACTGACACCTGCTTTGTATCTCCTGATACTATGAAGAAACAGCCACAAATCTGTGGGCTTAACCCAAGGCGTCAGATGAATTGTGCAGCCTCTGGAAGAATCTATCTGTCACTTCTGTCTTCTGTATCACTCAGCAACCTGATACTGGAAGCTGTGTCCTCCTCAGGCTGGCCCCACCTCTGCTTCGCACTGACTTCTGTGTGTCTTTTCCATTCCTCATCTCATATCTACCCCTTTCTTGGAAAGGACACTAGTCATTGGATTTAGGGGTTACCTGGATAATCTAAGATCTCCTCCTCCCTTTAGAACCCCTATGTGGGTTTTCAAAGACCTTTCCCCTACATGCTATGTGATAATTACAGAGTCCAGAGATTTCACATGGGCATCGCTGGAATATCATTTCAACCTACTGTATTTGTTAAGAATGAGGTATGATATGGTTCAGTTCGGGATGCCTCATTTCCTCATTCATAAAACGACAACAATTAAGGTGTTGTCTGTATCTTCTAGGCAGTGAGGATTCAACCAAGCTTCTTACATTTAGTGCTGGTTAGAAGTGGTAGTATCAGTACCCCAAATCCTCTTTCCCTTGTTTCCTGCCTTTTGCTTCTGTGTCCAAGTCTCACTGACACAGCTCCCTAGGGCTAGATCTACCCAGTTCATTTCATTGTAGAACATTCTGAGAGACTTCTTGGCCCTGAGGTCATATCAAGTTCACTTGGAGAGTTTTCAAACGATGAGCGATGGCTAACTCGATCTTCTGAGCTAGTTGTATCTCACAGGGTCCAGCACTCTCTAAGTTCCACAAGTACCTCCCACCCACTATCGAACCTCGGAATTCTCAACCAAGATGATCGTTTCCTTGCTGGATTCCGTTTTCCTTGGAAGTCACTCTGAAGTAGGTTAGGGTCTCCCAGTCATCACAAAAGACACTCATTATCATAAGTGTTAATGCCTAGTCCCAGGGCTTTTGTTGCTGTTGCTGCTTTCTCTAGAAAATTATTAAAACTTGTGTGTGTGTGCTTGTAGGCCAGAGTCTGTGCACTCTTGTGCAGACGCCTATGGAAGACACGAGGGAACAACAGTGCCCTGGAGCTGAAATTACAGGAAATTGTGAGGTGTCTAATGTCAGCACTGAGAACCAAGCTTGTGCCCTCTGTTCTTAAGCCCTGAGCCACCTCTTTCGTCCCCAAGCCATGTTTGAAACCCACCTGTTAATTTTCTGGAAGCTGCAGTCTGTCCATTCTAGATGGCCAGTTCTCTGGGAGCTGCGGCACGTCCATTCTAGATGACCAGTTCTCTGGAAGCTGCGGCACGTCCATTCTAGATGACCAGTTCTCTGGGAGCTGCAGTCTGTCCATTCTAGATGGCCAGTTCTCTGGAAGCTGTGGCACGTCCATTCTAGATGACCAGTTCTTTGACTCAGAAGTTTAGTTCCACCAGTCTCAACAAAGGACAACTAAGTTGACTCAACAGCTCTGCTGCCCGTTTTCTGTTCGTTCGTTTGTTGTTGTTGTTAATTATGGCTCAGGTGTTTCTTGGGAAGCAAGGTTTTCTTGATCGATACCTTTATTTTAGACAACTACATATTTAAAAATACATCTCCAAAAACATCCCATGAAGAGAGCAACTGAAAGACTTCATCAAAGGAATATGGAGCCAATTGTAAATTTTCCCTTTGTGTTAAGCAAGGCATATTATTTTTGTCCTTTGCCTAATTAGAAGTGGCTGGGCGCATTTCATCTGATTTTCTTTCTCTAAAAGTTGCCGCGGGATTAAAAGCGGATGTGGAAGAATTGCTTCCCCAAGTTAAGATTTGGGGAGGCAGTTATGACACCTCAATGTTTACTTCTTTGCACACAATAATTAAGAATTTAGGTTCCCGTGTTGCTGTACTCCAAATGCTCACGAATGAGAGTCCTTGATGCTTCTTAACAATTTCTCTCACCTGAGGAAGTCTCGGTTTTCAGGTTTGTCTGTGAAGAAACAAGTTACGCGAGACAGCAAGAAGGCACAGGGTAAAGATGCGTGTAATGCGAGCCTTGTGACCTGCTATGAGCATCGGAATCCATGCGACAGAGCAGAAGAACTGAGTCCCTAGTCTCCTCAACCTTCACACCTGCACTACGGCGTGTGTTCACCATCTCCCACTAAATAAATACATGATAAAATGTGTAAGAAATAAATTAGGCAAAACTGTTGTTTTCCCCTGTATATGCTATATTACAGTCTGCTACACATTTTCCATAAAGAACTAAAAGCTACTCCGGGCTGTTCTTGGTATTCACCTCTGTTTTTAATGAACAAGTCCTAACTGTATATAGCTGTGGGGTACACTACAGTGTGATGCTTCAATATACATAGAAGATGTATAATAATCAAATCAGAAAAGTTGCACTTCCCCCTCATTGCAGCCTTCAAGTTCCTCCCCTTCCCCACAGGGATTCTCAAATACAGTGTAGTTTTTGTAATCTACAAACACCCCACTATCCTACTGAACACAAGAGCTTGCTCCTCGGTGTATCTGGGGATTCATCTTCCATCTCTCTCTCTCCTTGCAGCTTCTATCATGCTGAGCCTACAGTGAGAATTAGTCTAGCCCCACCTTCTCCAAGATGATCTCTTTAGCCTCCACACACGAGGCGGACCATGCAGTGCTTGTTGGTATTCACGGTTTGTTTCTGCAGTCCACAGGCTGCAGGAAGATGAGGGGAAAGACATTTGCTGTGGTTGCCAACTGTCTCTAAGCCTTTCCTGAGTCGCACTGGAAGTCACAAGCCACAGTCAAGTGGAACTTGGAGATGGAGGACAGGAAAAGCCCCCAGTGTCTGGGATGAGTCATAGGGTGGTGCTCTGCTTGGTTGCACAGCAGAATGCTCTTGCTGAGGGCTTATGTGTGGTGTCATACAGCCTTAGGTCACTGGGATTCCACAGAATTCAAGCAGGTTTCTAAAACTAACAATAGCTCTTTGGGAGACAATTATCAATGAGAATTGTGAAACCTCTTGTTTTCCAGAAAAGACTCACCAGGGGAATTTTAAAACTTTCTTCTCTGGCTGTGCTCAGAGAATGCAGCTGTCGCTTGTGTTACCTGTCTGTGTCCCCTGTCTGGATGGTCGTGGAAGTGAATTTCAGAAACCTGGATGGAGGCTTGCCGAGAGAGTCTGCACTGTAACTCTGCCCTCAAGTGCCTGGTAGGTAGAGGGTGGGGACTGGAAATAGTTTGCACATAATAATTTTCCATTCACTCACTGTCTGAGGTACGGTTCCCACAGTCAGTCGGTTTGCTTGTTTGGGTCATTGCAGAGCTGACTGTCACCTGCTTGACATATTGATTGTTTACAAAACTATTAAGTTTTATTAACAGCAAAAGCAAAGGAAATGATCAAGATTTGATAGGACGGATAGTAAGCCTGAGTCACCAGTTAGGAAAAGTAGTATAATTGCAGGCTTGGTTATCATAAATGGTAGTTGCCTCTCCATTTCATCTGACTTAAATTATCTAATGTTCTAGAAAAATCTCGTCACTGCGTGCAGTCTGTGCTGGATGCTGGGCCGAGTGACACACTCAGTTGGCATCTCTTCACAGTGGATGTGACATTTCTTAGCATATACATGGCCCTCTTAAAGCCAGAAGGGACTTCAGACATCACTTGTCCACTCCCCTGAAGTTCCCTTCATGTCTTTTTCCTAAAAAGCCTAATCTGGGCCAGGGAACATGGTTCAGTGGGTATAAGGGGTTGCCACACAAACATGACAGCCTGAATTAGATCCCTTGAATCCACCATAGATAGAGAGGGGCTGAATGCCAAAAGCTGTCCTCTGATCTCACAAACACACACACACACACACACACACACACACAGAGGGAGGGAGGGAGATAGACAGATAGAGAGAGAATGATCAATAAATGCTATTCTTTTAGAAAGGCTGAATTAAGCCTACGTCAATGGGTTGACTTTGGGTCCCGTTAACATTCAGTGTCCATACCAATCATTTTGGGCAAAGAAGATGAATTATTTCAACTGATCCCCTGGTATACCACATGTCCAAGGTTGTTGTATATGGAAAATATGATCTATGGCCTGAAAAAAAAAAGTTGATGGACCCAAAGTCAGAATACAAAAATCAATCTCCACTTCAAATGCCATGTATTTCCCATTATGTGTTTAGAACTATGCAAATAATTTTATAACTAGAAAATCATTTTATATGCCCAACAATTCAATTTAAGTATATACCAGTATTAAAAATATTAAGACACTCGTCCATGAATCAGAGCTAACTGGGAGTGTCCCAGGTCCTGGCCCAAGATCCTGAAGGCCTACGCTAGGTGTAGGAGGGTTTAACCCCTTGTTGACTGGATGGATCTCTGGCACTTCTGAGGAAGGTAACCTGTGGGAGAAGCCAGCTGATGGGAAAGTTCTTTGGACGAGCTTGGAGCAGGAGAGCTAGTCTTCCAGGACCAGCTCAGCATCTATGGCTGGCAAAGCCATACTGATGCATTGAAGGTGCTTGGTGCCCTAGAACTGGGGACTGTCTCTTCCTAGTTTCCAAACAAGGAAACTTAGGAAGAAGAAGTTAGGTAATTTGTCTGGTTACGTTAGTAAACTGGTAACTGAAATCCAAAACCAGGCCCCTCTGATTCTAAAGCACATATATTCCAGAAAATTGTAATTATCCAGTGAGCCTCCACGTATTCCCACTTCTGTGCCTGAATAGCCAATAGGAAAGAGTCCCGGACACTGACGTGGCATCCGTGCTCACAATGTAAACTTTATCAGTAGGACAGAACTCAGCAAGATGCTCAGAACCCCAGACTTTTACCTTCCTATCATTCCACCAGAAGCCCAGATTACAGAGCACCTGATACATAGTTACATCAAATGTTGATGAAGAATTGAATGCCTGTCTATCCATGGATTCATATGGTTCTAAGGGTAAGATGCAATATTCATAATATAAACATCAGTAATGTCTTATATTGCTTTGATGACCATGTAAGCTTTGCTACAAAATTTCAGTGGGGAAGTTTCTTTTCCTAGGAAAGTTAGAAGCTCCTTGTGAATATTTTAGAAATGATTAAGATTTATTCATTGCTGGTCATGGTGGCATATGCCAGCTCTCGGAAAGCAGCAACAGGCAGACCCCTGAGCTTGAGGGCAGCCTGGTTTATAAAGTGAGTTCTAGGACCGCCAGGGCTGCACAGAGAAACTCTGCCTCGAAGCAATGTCTCAGTGGTTCAGAGTTTCTGATGCTCTGTCATGAAGACCAGAGTTTGAACCCCAGGCCCGATGCCCGGTGTCTCACAAATGCCTATAACCACAGGTTCAAGAGATCCCATTCTCTTCCCTGGCCCCCATGGGCAGGCGCGCGCACACACACACACACACACACACACACACACTTAAAATCAGAGTTCATGTTCTCTTCACAGACCCTGCCACACAGTCTCTCTGGTGCTGGGGTCTGAATTCTCCTCAAAGCTCCCACAAAGGTGTTGCCTACTCTATCCTTTTGCCATGGTCTTAGTAATTCTCACAACTCCTTCTTCCCCAGTTTTAAAACCTTCAAATAAAAAGAATTCATTTATAATGATTCAAAAAAATGAATTTGGACTATAGAGCTCTGTCACACGTGTCGGATTTTGGATTTCTCCACGCCAAGCTTAGCAGCTGGAGTGAGAATAATGCCATTCCTCGCCGAAATTATGGTGGTCAATGGATGAGTAAAGCAAGGATTTCACGTGGAAGAAATCACAGAGCAAGGGCGAGCGTTTGCTCAGTATAAAGTCTATGAATGGTCTATCATGGTCTTTGAAGTGATCTTTCCAGAACCACGGCCCCATTGCTTACTGACTCTACACACTTAGATCTGCCATCTTAAACACACTGAGGCTTGGTTTCCCAACCTGTGAAAGGAGTACATAATACTATCTCCTAAATGATCATTGTAAGATATTAAAATAATTTGTGCAAAGTTCTCAGCAAAGTGTTTGGTATCATTTGTCACCAATGTTCTGAAAATAATCATATACCAAGAACATATCAATTAGAAATAAGGCTGGCCTCCTGATGGAAAAAATGCTTTAATGAGTTTTGAAGGATAAATAATAATTGAATAGATGAGGAAGGAGGAGGAGCAATTAAGATAAGAAGTGTTGGGAAAGAAAAGTGTCAGTGAAGTTAGGTAAGGACTGGAAAGATAAAAGGCTCCAGACATGATGTTATCAGGAGTCTGGCTTAAAAGGAAGGAAGTTACAAGATAAAGACTCTGACATAATGTATGGTCCTGTGTCTAAAAGTTTTATGTCTGTGGGAATGTCTTAGACAGTGTTGGATTTGTGAATGGAGGAGGGAGGGGGAGGGAGTCAACAAATGAGAATATATTTCCGGCTTTTAGAGTTTAGGGGTGGGGGAGGACAGTCTCTGCTGGAACCCAGTCATATTTCCATCTAGGTAATAGGAAAGGCAGGTTCCATAAATGTTCTGGAGTATAGAACATTCCCAGGAAGGTGAGGCCTACAGACTACCAACAACAGAAAGCTGTCTTGAGCGCTGAGTTGAACTGGCAGGGCTTTGAGCCACTTTACTTATTTTTCTTGATTTTTTTGCATCAGTATAGAATGTAGGGGCTCCAGAAATAGGAGGACCTTTTATTATATGAGGGATAATCCAATTAGTTCTTTTTAGAAACTGAACTCTCTTGCTTTTGGGTGTCTGTTGCTAACTAATCTCTCCTAAAAACTTACTGCAAGTTTGCCAGTGTTTATTTTCATCATCATCATCATCATCATCATCATCATCATCATCATCATTATTATCCTTAATGAGGCAATTTCAGCATTAGTAAAAGGTACCACAGTTTCTGCTGGGTCTCCTTCTACAATTTGATGAAGTCTCAATTTTCCTTTCAGAATCAATTCAGAAACCGTCTCTACATAGTTCTTTCTTTATTTTTTTTTTTACTCTGTTGGTATGGTTAAAAATATCCATTTGCGCATAAGAATTCCTGTGGAGAGTGAGTAGAAGGCAGGATGAGAATCAAGTTATGGATTCAAGTGGTCCACAAGTACATCTGCAGTTTCCTCTCCGCCAGAGCCAATTCTCTCTTAGCCTCAGCTGATAATTTTCTTGGAGTATTTAAGCCCTTATCACTTTGTAAGTTTTGAAATAAATTACTGATGTCTTGAGTTGTTAATCCAGTTGTGGGCCTTAGCCAGTTAATATCTCCCAGCAATTTTTGAAAATCATTAAGAGCTCATAATTGGTCTCTCCTAATTTGTACTTTTTGTGGTTGAATTTTTTTGTATTGAACTTTTTCCTATATTCTAGGTAATTAATAGAATCTCCTCTTTGTGTTTTTTCAGGAGCAATTTGTAATCCCCAGCAAGGCAAAATTAAAATTGATTTACTTCATACAATAAGGTATCTTAATCTGAATCAGCCAATGAGATATCATCTATATAATGATAATAATAATGGAGTAACTGATTATGAATTATTCCTAACCACTATTGTACAAAATATTGACACAAAGTGGGACTGCTTGACATTCCTTGTAGCCAAGATCTTCCAGTGGTATCTTCAAACAGGTTGAGAATTTTAAATGGGTTCCATGAAGGCAAACTTTTCTCTATCCTGTAATTGTAAAGGTGTAGAAAAAAAAAAAAAAAAAAAAAAAAAACAGCCTTTTAAATCAATCACTATAATAGACCATTGTTTCTGTAATAACGAAGGCAAAGGCATTTCAGGCTGTAAAGTACCCATTGGCTGGATCACCTTATTAATAGCACCCAAATCTGTTACTGTTTTGCATTTTCCAGGTATCATTTTAATGACAAGTATAGGAGAATTCCAAGGACTGGTCAATTCTTCAAGAGGTTGAGCATTTAGCAGCTCCTGTACCAACTGTTCCAGTCAAAGGCCCTTGTTCCACTCACACAGGCTTGTCAGTTGACCATTTTAAAGGTAGGGCTGTTGGTGCCTTTGAAAGACCAATAGCTGTTGTGTCTTGTTTACGAACACCCAAACTGTTGGTGACTATTCTTGATAATGCATCTTAATAATTTTCTCCTTATTTTATGGTTTGTTTATAAGATTGGAGGGATTTCAATTCATATTTTCCATTGCTACAACAAATCATGTCCCCATAAATTCACAGCTATGTTAACCACATATGGTTTAAATTTTCCTATCTGTTCTTCTGGCCTATACACTCAACCCATCTTGCACTTTGGTTTTACCTGAGATAAAGCTCAAATTCCTGGAAGTTGAATATTTACCTCCCAAATAGGCCAACTGGAATGCCAAGATTTTTGTGAAAAGATTGCTATAGGTCCTCCATACTCCCTATGGCTAATTCTTGTCAACTGGTCACTGGGTCTGCCCCAATCCAAGGTTAATTTTATTAACACATTCTCAGAGTTTCACAATGAGATCAAATACCACACAACATATGAGTCCAGCAAGGTGTACACCTATAGTGCCAGCTACTTATGCAGCTGAGGAAGGAGAGTTTGAAACCAGCCTGAGCAGTATACAAAGAGCCTTATTATAAACAAACAAACAAACAAGCAAACAAACAAACAAAATTCTCCTTCCAGATTAGAGGCTGTGTAAGCAAGTGATAAAGGTTAACTAGAGGAGACAGTCAAGCATGATGGCACACGTCTGTCATCCACTACCAGGATCTTGGGAATTTGAGGCAAGAAGTTAAGGGTTCCAGGGTAGCCTAGGCTATGAAGTGAGACCCTGGGGTGGGGGAGAAACTGACCCTTTCCAGTCTCAAAGTACATCAGGCCAACCAGTCCTTAGGAAATCAGCGAGTATTTCACAACTGGGAGCAGAATTCACTCCACACAAAAAGAAAAGTATGCTATGCAAACCCAACTTTTTGATAGTAGATATGTTTATCATGGAGATTTATAAATGAATATTACTCATTATATGCAATATGAAATCAAGAAGCAAAATCATTCAGGTATTGAGCTCTTGTCTAGCATGCCTGAAGCCGTGGATTGAATCTCTAACCCAGAAGAGAGAGGGTAGAGTAGCAGAAACAATTGCAAGGCAGCAGAATATAGAAGAAGAAGAAGGAGAAGGAGAAGAGAAGGAGGAGGAGGAGGAGGAGGAGGAGGAGGAGGAGGAGGAGGAGGGAAACTGGGAGTAAAAATGAGTTAATGTGATAAATATGCTTTAAATCATATGTTGGATTAAACCAACTAGTTAGGTGAAGAATTTAGCACCAAGATGAAGAGATGAAAACATCAAATATAAGAATTATAAAAGCTGGGGCTGGGGAGCTCAGTCAGTGGTTAAGCGTACACAATGCTCTTGTAGAGGAGCTGCGTTCAGTTTTTGGCACCTACATCAGGAGACTTACAATTATCTCTAATTCCATTTTCAGGGGATCTGACTCCCTCTCTTGATCTCCATGGGCCACAGGCATGCATGCATGCATGCATGCATGCAGACACTCACACATACACATAAAAATATAAATCTTATTAAAAAGGAATTCCTAAAGCTATCATGAAAAAAATAAAAAAGATGCAGAAATTAGTGTGGACTTTCTATCATGAATAGATACCAGGAGGCAAAGGAGTAGTATTGTTTTAAATGACAAAGGAAAGTAACTGTGAGACCTATGTCACCCTGGTCTAAATAGAGGGTTCCAGCCAGGGCTGCATAGTAAGACCCTGCCTCAAACAACAGCAAAACCACATAAGGCAAACAAGATACAAAAGCAACACCTGTCAATTCATTCCATTGGATGACTCTCATCCCTCTGTGAACCCTGTAATTCAGGAGATGGTAATGATGTCATTCTATGTCCCATATACATTAAAACCTTCCTGCTGTGGGTTTCCAGGTGGAAGTGTCTAAAAGAGGGCTGTTTAAAATAAAGCACTTGGAATTTGTGGCTCTCAACACCTATGAAGTTGAGCAACTGAGAGCAAAGATGAATAACTTCAGCCTCCAGAACTGGAAGGGGAACTCTCCAAGACGAAATAATTAATGATTTTCAGAGAGGCACATTGCGAGAGTACCCAGATATTGCAAAACATTTAGTCTGTGCTCTCCCTTCCTTTGCTAGAACATTCTCTAGGCTCCAACAAAAACAGAAGAAATGAATAGACCCAATGTTGCATCTGATACTGAGTTCTGACTCAGTCCCATTGTTCCAGATAATACACAACACAAAAGTGTAAGACATAGGCCACTAGATGTCTGTTCCATGTACTGTGCTCTATAAAAAATAGTGTAACCTCAACTGGCGTTATATCATTCTTAATGTAGTTAATTCTCAGTAAAATGAATTACATTATTATCATTGGTAATACATACTAAACGTATGTATTACCTATTAAAAACACAGTAAATTAAACCAAAACTTTGTTTTTATTAAACAAATAAGAACATGCAAAGATGCCGAGCATCACCAGCCCCTGGGCGAAAACCAAGTGAGATGCTGCCATACACTCATTAGAATGGGTAAAAGCGAAAAGCCTGGAAAAGTGGAAGCTAGTGAGAGTCTGGAGAGTGGATGTTCTTATCAGTGTGTGAAAGAGGAAAGCGTATTCTACAGTTTTAGAGAGGAGAGGTTCAAAACCAAGGTGTGAGTTGAGCTCTCTGTCTGGAGGCCTCTGAGTCTGGAGGACTCAGCTTTCCTCATCCTATGACCTCATCCTTGACCTCTCTATGAGCCTCTCTCCTCTGTCTCTGCCTCACTTATAAAGATAGCGTTGGCCTTTAGAATCTACCCATAAGTCAGGATAATCCCCTTCTCTCCAGATCCTCAACAAACACAGCATTTAGAATATAGAGATATGTTTAAGGTTCTAAATGTGGGTCTACCTTCCAGCCCATTATCCAGCCCAGACTCAATGACTGGTGAACTGGTAAACCATTTACTCTACATCCTACACAGCAGTAACTGTAACAAGACAGTTGCCTTTCAAGGCCTCTTTTCTAGTGAAAGACGATGGACCCCAAAGACTACAGACCATATTATTACATTCAATCCAGTCTGTTATAAGAATTTTCTGGATGACACATGATAGTTAGTTGTTAAAGATTGGCAATTCAAGAAGCAGACAGACTTAAAAGGGGCGCTAGGACATGGGATGGGAATGGCACCCATCTTGACGACTGTAGGGTCATATGACTATGTACATTTCAAAGCTTATCTACTAGATGTTTAAAATTAGTGAATTTTGTTTATCTATTCTTTATAGATAAGGACATCCTGATGGTTAATGTTGTTAACTTGACAGGGTCCAGAATCCCCTAGAAGATAAAACTCTGGGCATATCCGTTAGTAGGCTTTTAGATACTGGGTTAGCGGAGGTGTAAAGACACACCTAATATTGGTAGCACTATCCCATGGACTGTGCAGAATCCAATGCACACCAGCGCTCATGGCTCTTGCTTTTCACCTCTGAATGTGACAACTGCATGACATGCCTTCCACAGAGTCTTCCCCACGGGACAGACGCCCTCTTGACCTGGGAGTCCAGGCAAACCTTCTGTCCTTAAGTTGCTCCCGTTTGCTACTTTGTCACACAACAGAAGTGTATAACACTCCCACCAAACTTCAGTCATGCATTTCATCAGATATAACTTTTAAAATTCTTTTCTTGATCTATTTCTTATAACAGGCTCCGGATCACTGCTAGGTTGATCCCACCCCACCCCCATTGTTCTGAGGTTAATAAAAAAGATTTGAGAAATGCATGTAAAAAGTATCTTTTAGACGTGTTAACCTGGAGGAGGTAAAGATGTAACTTCCTTGGGTCATCTTAAATTCAGGATCATCAACACCAGATGCCCACACTTGCCCAACTTTGAGCCAAGTGAAATCAGTTGTGTACCTGAGATTCGCCAGCACTTGAGGGTTACACGAGTTCCCACCTGGTTGCTAAGAATTTTCCCTTGGATGAGTCCCCAAAATGACAGTGATGAGTTTTGTTTAAGGCAATCGGTGACTGAAGCATTTGCAGATTCCAGTGAGATTAAAGAACAGACAATTCCAGAAGGGTGGCTCTTTATTCTACTGCCAGATTGTCAAAACCCCCAAGGAGCCACCAAGAGACAGAAAGAAACAGGAAAAAAAGTAAATAAATGAATAAATAAGCAGTGTAGAAATCTATATACAATACATACACAGTTGGTTTGGTTGGTTTTGGTTTCTCAAGACATGGTGGTGTCAATATGGTTCTGGCTATCCTGGAACTCTCTCTGTAGACCAGGCGGGCCTCAACTTCAACAGACCCACCTACCTCTGTTTCCCAAGTGCTGGGATTAAAGGCATGTGCCACCACCACCCTGCAGAAATACTTTTTTTTTTTTTAATGAGATGGCCAACACTGTTTGACAGGTATATCCTTAACCAGATGACTTTTTGGAAAGTCCTGGAGGCTGTCTAACCTGTGGCTGCCATGTTGCTGGCTGCCCTCATGGTATCACAGCCCTGCAGTGGATACCCTGATGGCTGAGAACCATGAGGAAGAATAGGTGCTACGTTTTTTAGGTTGGCTTACGTCTGCTCCTCCGTCTCTTCCTTAGAGTACGATCCTGGTTACAGCAGAGAGATTCAAGTGAGTTCCTCCCCAACTGTGTCTGTCCAACTGACACAGCAATCCTCAAATTTCTAGAATTCTCTATGAATTTCAAGGCCTACATGCTTTGATCCTTTAACCCTCATCAGTTTCTGGTCCTTGTCTGTCCCCACTTGGATCCATTCTTCATAGTGACACTCTAAAATTGCCTTTCAAATAAAAAATCCAGTCTGGACTGGACCGTTGAAGTGCTTGTCAGAAAGCACAGAATTGGAGTTTGGATCTACAGATGCCACATAAATGCTTAGTTGGCATGGTAACCTCCCTGCAATCCCAGTGCCCCCCCCCCCCCAGAAGACAAGAATCCCCGGGGCAAAATGGATAGTTCTGGGTTCAATTGAGAAACTTACTATCTCATTGAAAACGGTGGAAAGCAACAGGTAAGAAGTCATGCCTTCTTCGGGCCTCCATCTGTACACGCACTCAAGTACACACACACACACACACACACACACACACACACACACACATCTGTACACGCACTCAAGTACACACACACACATACACATACACACACACACACACACACACACACACACACACACACACACACACACACACCTGCCCTCCAGGACTGCAGGAAATGGGGCAAGGCAGTTCAGAAGCCCACCTCCAGCTCACAGGTAGAAAATGCCAGAGCGAGCCTCATGATCACGCCCACTTTGTGGGCGAATCGAATCTTTAAACTGTATCCAAGTTTGTTTTGCCTACTCCAAGGCACTTATTTCATTCTTCTTTACACGAGACTGTGAATTAACAGGAAACAAAACCATAGTTCTAGAAGAGGCCATATTCGGTCCCGAGCAAGAGTTCATAGTCAAGTAGCTATCACGTGGCCAGATAGGGTGTGTCTACAAAGCCTCTTTAAGGGCAGAACACCCCCTTGCTGGTGCCACCTTGTCACCTGTGGAAGGCACTTTTCTGGGGAGTTAGGAGAAGCCCCTGCTTGGCCCTTGGGCTCCCCGTGGGAACGCGCCAGCCATGGCTCTCCCCAAGGGCTGGGGCCGCGCCACCTCCTAGCCCGCGGGGTGCGGAGCCCTGGCCTGTGATCGCGCGCCAGGGAGCAGGCGGGCTCCCGCGCAGGCCGGCCGAGGGCGGCGCCTGTGATCTGCAGCCAGGGCGCGCGCGGGGCGTCCCCGGGGCCCCGCTGTGATCGCGCGCCAAGCGCACCTCCAGCCCGCGCGCGCGAGCGCGCTGCCTGCCCGGAGCTCCCGCTGAAAGTGTCCCCAGACCAAAGGGTCGGGGAAGCCGGTTCAAGCCGGCAAACGAGGTCTGGTGAGTCCTTCTGAAGCGTCGCACCCCACTCTTCACTCTGAGGCACCCCCAAAATCTTCTCTAATGCCCACTCGCGGCTGGATGGAAGCAGGATGACGTTTGGCCCCAAGCGATGAAAAGGGAGGCTCTTGGAGATGCCTGTCACGCGTTCTGAAAGAAGCAAAGGAGATCTCAGCTCATCTCGTGTCCAGTTAGAGGAAGTCCTGCCTGGTTTGGTGTTGTGATCCTCGTGGTGATAATCAAACAGGTGTGAATAGTTTCGCATCAAAGAACCGTTTCTTTCTTGAACGGCTCCCTCTGCTGAGGGAAGGGAGACAAAAGCCTCTATTAGCATAGGGTGTGCAAAGCCACCTGTTCAAATAACTCTGCCAAAGAGAGCAAGCCAGCCTTGGAAAGAAAAGCCCAAAGCCGTGCAAATACTTGCCGCGAAGTTGAAGGATTAAGCTGATCACAGTCGCAAACTGGGAGGAGGAGTTCTCCGTTTGTAATAAAAGTTGGCAGAGATTATTTTTAGCAGCCTGTTTGATTCCTTTCGATGAGGAGATAACACCTTTCACAGTCTTGTCAAAAATAAAAATATGAGAGAAAAACTCAGTCTGCCCTAACTAATCCAGCAAACCTTTCTGTTTGGAAATCCCGATTTCAGGTCATGGGTGAGCAGATAGGATTCTGCCCAGAGACAATGGTTCTGCACAGGCCAGGCTGTGTCTGCAATTGTTGTCATTGCTGCCTCCCATTCCAAGAAAACAAAACCACGATTTCATCAGCATCGATTTTTAATATTTTTGAAATGTTATTTTACATTTGTTTTTGTGGCGCAAGAGGAGAGTGTGGGAAGGAGTGGGAGGCAGCCGAGCGAGGAGCCAAGAGAAACTTGACTTGGGGAGAGTGGGTGGGAGATCAAAGGATGACAATGGTGGCAGAGAGGGTGGAGGACCAGCGCCCAGCACTGTGGGAATAGCGCACACTGGCACAGGTAGGTATGGCAGCAAAGAAGAGGTCGGACCCTGACAAGAGGCCTCTGCCCCAATCGTGCTGTTTAGAAGACCCCTGTTGGCTCTCCCGGGTCCCGGTTGGTTACCCTGGTGCGAACACTCTGAGAGCCTAAAGAACACACCTATTTAGGGAGGGCTTTATCCTTCTCGCCACTGGCTATGCAAGTGTGACCCACAGACCAGGAGCCTTACTTGGCAGCTTGACCCAGAGTTCGGTGTTATCACACATCTGTCAAGAAGGTAGGGGTACGTTCAAGGCCCAGAAGTAGTGGTCTAAATCACTCAGGGTTTGCAGAAACCTAAAACGGCCTGCCCAAAGGTGCCAGCCTCCTTCAGAAACCCATGTGGACCTCTTTCCCAGGTCTATCCTTGCATAGAGCAAAACCCACTAGTGTGAGTAACCCAGGTCTGAGCCATTTGTGAGGCTGGAAGAGATGGCCAGTCTTTGCCTGTGTCCTTTGGACTGTCCTTGAACGTACAAAGCCCTCCTGTGCCAGGCTGTGGACTCTCACGTGCCTCCCCGTTTCAGAGTAAAAAGGCCAGCCCAAGAATTTAAAACTTAAAAGAGGAATTCTCAAATGGAATCAGGACTTCCAGATAGCCATGACGGCGTGCCAAGGCGGGTGGTTAACATGTATTGGCTTCCACGTTTCATTAATTTCGTTTGTAGATGCACCTATTTAGACACACGATTGATGGCTGCTAATCACATTCTTGCCCTGGGCCCTGCAGGCAGCAGACACTTCGTATGGTAGGAGAGAGAAGGCAGCTGGAAGAAGCGATGTATGTAGCATCCTTCAATGCCTAGATGCATCCTTGTGACTCAGTTGTCTAAAAGGGCAAACTACATCTGTGTTTTGTTTTGTTTCTTATGTTGAGATGTTCGTGACAGCTGTTTGCCCCAAAGAAGGATTAAGCTTCATGAACAAACAGAATTGAACTTGTTCCACTAACGCTCAGAACGAAAGCCATTCATTTTTCTTTTCAACCAACATTGATTATTCCTCCATTATGGTCCAGACACCATGTTTAGCCTGCCTCTGATAAGTGAGGCCTGGCTGCCCTCAAATCTCCTTGGCCACTTACGCTGGCAAACCTGTCTTTATCATGTAGGCCTGCTTCTCCAAACTTCCTTGTCTTCCACACAATAAATGCTTATCCAGATGCCTGGGATTCTTCAACAGCGTTCACCCAGTAAGGACTTGGGAGATAACTCGGATGAGTAGACAAGGAGGGTAGGCGGCGAGTGTTCAAACTTGTGTACACGGCAGCCTAAGATCCAGGCCAATTCAACTGCTTATGTCTTATCTATTAATCTTGTTTAGGGCACTGGCAATTTCCTTATTGTGACTTGATATTATGAAATCTTGTTGAATAGCTTCATTGGTGATGCGTTATGTCTGGTCTCCCAAGGATAGGTCAAAAACATGCATCGTTTAAAACATGTGTGGTACCTATCATTGCTTCTACCAGAAAGACAGCACTTGAATAAACTCTCTCACGCTGAAGTGCTGGCAACTTTATGTTTTTAATCTTCATAATAATTGTCTCTTATTTTGAAAAGGAACTCAAGGGGCTAGAGAGATGGCTCAGCAATTAAGAGCGCTTGCTACTCTTCCAGAGAACTGAACTTGATCCCTAGCACCCACATGGTGGCTCACAGACATCTGTAGCTCCAGTCCTAGGGGATGATGCCCTCGTCTGGCCTCCGTGGGCATTGCTCACGTGTGGCACACATGCCAGCAAATACTCATACACACCAATGATAGAAACTTTTAAAGGAACTCAAGAACACGAGGCATCAACATCAACAGCCAGCAACAGCTTCTTTAGCATCGGCATGGGATATATTTTGTGTTGAGTTCCCCAACCCCCTAAAATCCAGCACATGGGCAGTTTTATGGCTTGCCAACTCAAAACTTAACCCCTAAGGAAAGGCCCCTGGCAGGAATGAAATGAGGGAATTAATGTCTTTACTAGGCATGGTTGGCTGCCACAAGGATCCTCTCAGAAGGGCTATTTTCATCCCAAAGGCCAGCAGTCAGGAAATCCATTAAACTGGGGTCCTAATATTTTAAGTGTGAGTAAAACTGAGAATGAGAATGAGCCTTTATGTGATGATGAAGAAATCTTCCCCTGCCAGAGATGAAGCAAAGTCCAAGGCAATCAGGAGCTGGTACCAACAGGATTCCACAGAGAACCTGCATGTCAGCAGCTTGCAAAGTCATCATGGCTCTGGGAATAGTCAAGGTCTTGCTGGAAACCCGTCCCCAGAAGAAACAACCTTGCTTACTGTTCCATCCTCAGTTCCTCTGGATTTGACTCCCAAGTCTACCGAAAGAAAGCAAAAGACAGCCATGGACACCCCCATGGGGTCAACTCCAGCAATGCTGGCGGATGCCCCGTGGATGGAGAGCAGGAAGCATGAGTTCCTCCTCCAGCTCCTGCTGTGGTGGACAAGATGTTGCTAACAAAATTGGCATCTCCAAAATGGAGTCTCGCGAGTTAAATCTAAACGTCAATTTTCACCATAAAGGGGAGGAGGGGACCAAAGGTAGACACAGAAATGCTCACTACTCCAACTTCACCATTATACAGGTCCGCTCTACCCCACAAATACATTCATGTTAAAAATCACGGTGCTGGGCTCCTTACCCACCACACACGAGGCACTTAGTGTGATTCTATACATTGTAAATCTATAAATACAAACTAATAAATGAGAAAACAACAAAACCACATAATCATTTTTTTTAAAGACAGAGGGTAACTGAGGGTGAATATGATCGAAAATACATAATGTACAAGTGTGAAAATGTCATATTGGAACCCGTTATTATGCGTAATTTGGTTGATGCCAGGGACAACATTAACTGTTTTAAAGCGCTGTCTGTGGAAGGCTGTCCTGTCTTCTTGCTGTGGTTGCCTACAGGCTGGGGTGGCCCTGCTGACAGTCCTCACTGTGGCAGCCGAGTGGCTTCAGAACAACTTGAAAGCCCAAATCCCACCAATAGGAGTTGATTGGTTCAAGTGTTTGTTTGTCTTTTGCTTTGCTTGCCCCACACATGTGAATAAGAAGCCCGCCATTATTTTGATCTTGGGAAACACCATTTTCCCAGGAAAACTTGCTTAACTATTTCCTTTTGCCTGATAACTGATTTTCGGCACCTCCCCAAAGGCATGTGGCAAGAAGTCTAGATGCACCGAGCAATTCGGAAGCCATTATTTCATTGGTGACTGACAAGAAGTAGATAGGCCCTTAGTGTGGTTACTAAGGTGCTGCCCCAACACAAGGTAGGCTGTGTTCACCACTGGTCACTCTTTAGCAATTCTTTTTTCAAAGATTTCTTTCTAATCAGTGTATGTTCACACGTTCCTATGTGGGTATTTACACGAGAGGGCAGGGCCTGCAGAGGCCAGAAATGTGAATTGGATCACCGGGAGCAACTGAACCTGGCGGGACATTTGTACTGGGAACTGAACTCAGGTTGTCTGCAGGAGCAGTACACGTTTTTACCCAGATAGATCTAGCTTTATTACATTTATGGGCCCTCACACGCTAAGGCCCATCCGTGGGGTCAGAGCACAATTTGGAGAGGATCTTTCCTCTCCTTCGATCTCCCACAACTTTGCAGGCACCCTGTTGCTCTCTGTTTGTTTGTTGTTTAGATGGTTTTTGAGATAGGGTCTCACTGTGTACCTTGGCTAGCTTAGAATTCACAATTCTCCACTCCATCTCACAGATGTTGCCTTCTCTCTACTTCCCAGGTGCCGCGATTAGAAGTATGTGCCACCACAGCTGCTCCGTTTGGCAGCGGAGATTTTGTTGTAGTCCTGCCAATGGACAGCCTCGTTTTGTTTTTTATTTTTATTTTTTTAAGTGTTTTTTATTGCTGTGAAAAGACACCATGACCACAGCAACTCTTATAAAGAAAATATTTAATTGTGTGGCTCCCTTGTAGTTTCAGAGATTCAGTGTGGCGATACCTTGTTTGTACAAATAAAGCTTGGCTGAAGGAGGGTGGAGCTAGTGGCTAGTTAACCATGGAAGTCTGGAGGTCTGTACAGACAGACAGGAAGTGATATGGCTGGGTGGAGAGAGGAAGTGATAAGGCGGGAGAAACAAGAACTCAGTCTGTTTTCAGCTGGGAAGGTGAGAGGTAAGGTGCTGTGGTTTTGTTCCTTTGGCTCTCTGATCTCTCAGTATTTTCCCCAATATCTGACTCTGGGCTTTTATTATTAAGACCTATTAGAACTCGTGCTACATGTCACTAATGGTCTTATAGAGTACTAACTAACTCTAGAAAAAGGCTTCTCTTAGTTTTCTGCACATGATTTCGGGTTTGAGTCTCTATCAGTTTTCTGCAAGGAACCATGCATGACCATGCCTAACAGCACACTGTGAAGTCTCCAAAAGGAGATGGAGCCCCACATTGACGACTCCTCCAGGACTATGATAATGCCTCTCAACTGACAGACACCACCTAATGTATATATTTATTTAAGGATATATTTACGAATAAAAGCCCACCCCCACAGTGACACACTTCCTCCACCAAGGCCACACCTCCTAATAGTGCCACTCCCTTGGGGAGCCATTTTCTTTCACCACAGATACTATTTTCTGTCTTAAATCTTGCCAATTAGAGAATACAGATCCGTCATGGTCATCATATTTGCTAACAAAACAGTACGGAAGAAAACTGAGAAATCCTCTTAAGGAAAGTAGCAACCAGCACCCTTCAGATTTCAGTGAACTTTACAGTAGCCAGAGGTGCTAACCTCGGTTTGTTAAATCAGACATATTGACTTTTTTCAATATGATTTCAAACCACCGAGGTGATGTGTTTTAGAAATTGTTTCTATAAGGAGTTGTGGAAGCCTGGGCTCAGCCTCTCTCCACTGCGTTAGTTACAGCACACTGGCTTGGTTACAACATAAAAAAGTAGCAACAATCAGTGATGCTCCTTCCTTACACAGCCCGGTGCCAGTGGAGTCTAATGGGTTGACCAGATGTCTAAGAGAGGTGATGAAAAGAGCTAGATACTTTTCATATTTAGAAAGCACCTTTATTGTGCTAAGAATCTAGACAGTCATAGGCTCTCGGGGAGAACCTTCAACTGTTATGCTGCTAAATAGACATAACATTTAACCAACTCCTAATAACTTATCATTATACCCAAAGATCAATGAGATGCATTCTCAACCACATCTGAGAAGCTTCTATTTGCAGCAGATGGTGATTAACACAGGGGCCCACAGTTGGACAAGATGCAGAGACTGCACAATGCTCAGCTCTAAAGGGATCGTATATACACTGCAACCCCCACCCACCCCAGGCTCAGAGATCACTGGAAGAGGTGGAGGAAAGAGTGTACGAACTACAGGTGGTAGTTCACTACACGGGACAACATTATCTGCACACTTGAAATCACAGTGGTTGTGACTGCATGCACAAACCCTGGACAAAACCAAGTCAGACGAAGTCCCAGCCAATCCCATCTCACGCCATGGAGCTGTTACAAATTGTGAGCTGTTGGGAGTGGGGCTGACAGTTGGCACTAGGAGCAGCCCCTTGTAAGTTGGTCATGCGCCAGTGAAAGACCACACAGCCAAGACTATCTGGGCAGCACAAACTGGTCTTGAGAGGTATAAAAAAATAAAGGGACACAAAATTGGGTGAGCAGCAAAGGGTGAGGGGTAGGCACAATCAAAACACATTGGGTGAAACTCTCAACAAACTAATTTAAAAAGGCAAAAGATGAAAGTGCACCCTGAAATAAACTGATTGGCATAGCAACTGTTGACAGAGGTTTCTGTCCTGCCTAGTCCCCCAGCTGTTTCATCCCAAAGTAATACAGAGAGGCTTAGATTAATTATAAACAAGTTGGCCTATTAGCTCAGGCTTCTTATTAACTAATTCTTACATCTTCAATTAGCCCATAATTCTTGTCTGCGTTAGCCACCTGACTTGGTACCTTTATCAGCGAGGTGTTCTCATCTTGCTTCCTCTGCATCTGGGTGAGGGCTGCAGACTCAGCCTTTCCTCTTCCCAGAATTCTCCTGTTCTCATAGCTCCACCTCTACTTCCTGCCTGGTCACCCCACCTCTACTTCCTGCCTGGCTATTGGCCAATCAGTATTTTATTAAAACACCAGTTTACAAAGTATAAGACCATTGCCCCACAGCAAGCAACAGATAAAGATACCTTTCTATTGTGGAAAACCATAGAACTTCCTGATAAAAGTGAACTTCAGCTGAGTCCCAGTGCCGTGGGCCATCTACATGGTGTCCCAAGAGCAGCGCGAGTCACTCAGGCCCCTGCTGATGGAGGTTTTTCTTAACTAGGAATTTACAGGACACCGTGAGCTTTCAAGGTATTAAAAACTCTAAACTCCGAATTCCTGATGAGCCAGGTTTCCAGGAGTGGCCAGGAGTGGTTCTGCCTGCATTCTGGGTAAGGCTCTAGCTACTCAGCACTTGACACATATGCACCCCTCACACAGGTATGCAGATTGAGTGATAATCTTTGCCTTAAGCTACGCATGAGGAAGCCGTTCAAACCCAACTCAAAATTAAGAGTTGCCTGATTTTTCTCGAACTCGTACAGTCATCTCCTGCTTATCCTGGTGTGGGTTCTTCACTCTGCGGCTGAACTGTAGACAGCATTTATGTTGGCTTCTGACTTTGTGTTTTGAACAAAGAACACAAGAGAGTTCAGCGATACAGACTCAGACCTTCATCTAGATTCTCACTTAACATTTTCCTTCTGCCTTTGCCTTCCGTCCTGTTAACATTTTTATCTGTAATCATTTACATGCTATCTATGTATATACTATGCATATATGATGTGCATAATATGTATATGCACATATATACCTAACCATGTTTGCTTAACCATTGGAGGATAAGTTGCAGACATCATAGGCCTTTACTGCTAAAGAGTAAGTGTGTATTTCATAGGGTTATTTTCTTACATTGCCTAGAATAAAAAGCAAATTCAGGAGGCTTAACATGGGTAAAACTCTATTAGCAACTGTATGGCTTTTACTCCAATATCACCAACTGTCATTGCTGTCTTTACTATTGTTCTTTTAAATCCAGGATCACCATGTATTTGATTGCCATGGCCTTTAAGTTCCCTACACGGGAATACTTCTGCAACCTCTAATGGCTACTGACAGTTTTTAGGAGCACAGGCCTGGCATCTTGTAGAATGTTCTCAGTTCTGGTTCGTTGGATGGCTGATGACCTCAGGAGTGTCAGGAAAGTGAGGCGGGCATAGTCATGGCTACACACATCCAGAGACAGGGTGCTAGCTGGTCTCACTGCTGTTAACATTATCTGCTGCCTTAGGTCAGACCTGGTGCCTGGTTAGGAGGCGTCTGCCAGATTTTGCTATGGTAAACATAAAATTCCCCTCGTACTATGGGAAAACACATTTCCACAAATGGGTATTTGTTGTTTCTACCCAAATATCCATTTTGGCCACCTTAGCAAAACCAGTGTTGGAACTGTCTGAATTGCTGCTGACAATGGTGGCTCCGCAGGTGCTTTTCTACCAATTGTTCTATATTTATCAGTTGCTGTTCTGTTACAAGAAGCTTTTAATTCCATCTGTCTGTTCATCTACCCACTCACCCATCTCCACTCCCATCTTATTGTTAGTGTGGATACTTGAATTATTTTTGATTCATTTCTCATAAATGGAAAGTTTCTGCATTCTTAACCTGTGACCTCCTGACACCTTACTTAAGAACCTACTAACATGATAGAAATGCTACCTCACACGCCCTCATTTTAGCTTTTGCCAGAGCAATCTGCAAAACTTGATTTTAAACATGTTTTTCATGTGATTCTCTCCCCCAAATAACTGTGATTAACTTCTGTATCAAACATGGTTTTCACAATAATCAATTCCCTTTGACCTGGTGGGATGGATCCTTGTAGTTTATCTTGCTGGCTTCATGCAGATGGCTGCTAAGTGATTGAGTTTAATTAGGACCTCGCAGAGGTGTTGGAACCCAGGGATCTGTCTTGACCCTGGCTGCTCTTAAAGAACTGTATTCTCGTCTTGACTCACACAGTGAACCAGGCCCGCAGAGTGAAGGTGGTAGTCATTTTTAAGTTCAGTTTTGTTCTATGTGTGTGAGTGCTCACGTAAATGTGTGTAACATGTGTGTACCTGGATCCCAGAGGCCGGAAGAGAGAACATCCGGAGCTCAAGTTAAAGGCGGTTGTCAAGCCCCCATTCAGTTTCTCAAGCCTTCCAACTCTGAGTAGTAAATTCTTCTGTTACTAGAAAACCCTGTTACTGGAGTAACATTAGTATAATTGGCACCCAGACCTGTGCTACTGACCTCAAAACCAGAAGTCCATTACCATAGGCTACCCCTTAAAACTGATAATTTTAAAGTTTAGAAGCCAGCCATTGCTATCCACTCAGCAGACATCTTGTGGTTCGGGGACAGCTACATGCAATGACTGAGGAAGGCCCAGCTACCTCACATGTCAAGACAATCTGTGTGCACCATCTTAGCTTTGTCTTGCCTCATGGTGTGGATGTTGGGGGAAGGTCGTCTGGATAAGCCTCCAGTTCAGCTTTCCCTTCCGGCCAACCATGAGTCTTCTTTCTTGATGCTACAAGTGTGGGTCCTGAGGGCATGTCTGCCCATACCAGTAAGCATGCTGAACCCTAAAATCCATCTTACTCTTCATTCTACAAGCCAACCTGCAATCTGGACCCAAAGAACTGGTTCTCAGGGAGGATTTTCATTAGCAAATTATACGCATACCCAAAATACTGATTTCTACATCCCAGACGATGAAAAGGTAGAAGCAGGAACGGTGCATTTGGATGTGATTAGCTGCTGGGTAAAAGTCTTAGGCTAACAGGGTTAGCATGACCTTTCAAATACACATACCATACCAGTTAGGGCACATGCAGACCTTGGCTGCCCAAGCACCAAGAGCTGCAAATGCTTTGCTTGCTCCAGGCTACAAGATAAGCCTAGAACAGCCACGCATTTGAAGAACTCTGGAGGAATCATTTCCCAGCTGTGCATGAGTCATGACTGCACCCAGGCGCGTCTCTTTGTCGGAAGACTCAGGGGCCGAAGCTGAGATTCTGACAGATAGCAGTGAGCACAGCTCGGCTCACTTAGTTGTGGGGTATTGGGTGTGGAAAGCCTGGAGTACGAGTCTACACACTACTCAGGCCAACCACCCCAAACATACACATATGGTGGGCGGGAAGTTAAATACTCCAAAAGGCCCCTTTGTTTTATTATTGTTTTGGGTCCCCTGGAACTGTGACTGCAGATGACTCTGAGCTGCCCTGTGGAGGCTGGGAGTTGAACCCTGGTCCTCTGGAAGAGTAGCCAGTGCTCTTAGCCACTAAGCCATCTCTCCAGCCCCTAGAAGCTTCCTTTGCATCTCACCCGACCGCCAACAGTTTCAGGTTCCTAAAGTAAGTGCCACTAGGTTTTGTACGTTACAGTTTAGTTATGACTAGCTTTGAATTCTGTATAAAAGGAACCATAAGTCTTTTGGGTCAGACATCTTTGACATGAGATCATGTTCCTAAAGTCCGTGTGTTGTGCCTGTACTTTGTCTTCATCGCTGTATTCTAGCACCAGCTGTTTCTGTGCTGGTAAGAATTTCACTTATTTCCAGCCTAAAATACTTAGAATTACCCTTCCAATGACACCCTGCACACTTCTTAGTGCTCATGTACGTATACCAGAGAGGGCACAAACCACAGGGTGCTGCGCACTGCGCCCGTGTCTGCGCTCTGTGCACTGGCACCCAGTTCGCGAGCTTCAGGCAAGGGGCTGGAGGTTAAAATACACAGACACACACACACACACACACACACACAGAGAGAGAGAGAGAGAGAGAGAGAGAGAGAGAGAGAGAGAGAGAGAGTCATCCTTGAATTCCCCAAGAATGCCCCCTTTATTGTGTTCAGGGACAGATTATATAGAGATAGCCACGCCCCAGCCAAACCCACCAGAAACCACTCTCCTGCCATCAGGAACTCCTGAAGGTCTCGTGCTCAGAGAAGCTGTAGGCACTTGGATCAGGGGATTACAAGAAATTCAGGATCTGGGGTCTCACTGCTCCCAACAACAGGGCCTATGGCTTCAGCAAGTGTCATCAAGATATTTTTCTAAGATATTCATTCACTTGTGTGTGTTATGTGTATGTCTATGTCTGTGCACACGCAATATCGAGGTCAGGGGACACCTTTCAGGAGTTGGTTCTCTCCTTTCACCATGTGGGTTCCAGGAATCAAACTCAAGCTGTCAGGCCTGGTGGCAAGTGCCACTACCCACTGAGCCATCTCACTGACCCGAAGTTTGTTTGATTTTACTGAGTAGGTTCATGTAGCATTACAGGAACATTCCTGTTGCTTCATTGGCCTTTAGCAGCTGATAGAGGGGTTTTGCTTCGTGCCCCAATTGCAACGTTAAACTGTCTTTTCTCAGCAAGAGTGAGCCCTTTGCCAACTCTGGCCAACTGAGTAGTCTCATCAATGAAGCACCTGTTCAGTCCTCCTGCTCACCTCTAAGTGGACCCTGAGATTTTCCTAAGGAGCTGGAGGGTTTTTCAAGTTCTCGGACATCAGTTCTGAGACTCTTTTTGTGAAGAGGAATGATGGTACGGCTTCATGAACCAGACCATGATCTCCACAGCACAGACTCAGTCCCAGTACATCTGAGTGAAGCAGAAGACACTCACTCTCATGATTCCCAGGTAAAGTTGCTGCTGGCCGAGGCCACACTCGCTGAGACCAGCATTCAACAAGGCTTTAAAGAGAATGGCTATAGATTCCTCCCGTGAGTTTGAGGGAAAAGTCACCTTAAGAAAACCCAAAACCATAACCATCTGATGCGTGTTCAAGCCTGGGGACGAAGCTAATATTCTCCTCTAGGTAGGAGTTACCGACCCCTTTGGCAGCTCCAGGAGCAACTGTTCCAGGCTGTCTGTCTGGTACCCAAGTGGCCAAGAGAAACAGGTGGTGGCGGAAGGTGTCTCTGATTTCACAACAGCTCACTGGCTTTCACCAGCAAGGACACGAGTCAGTGCGGAATCCCTCACAGAATCAACACATCTTTGAACGGAGATGAAAACTGCCATTTATTTCAGTTGAATTTGGTTTGTCCTGGGATGGCGTAAAAACAGAAATGAAATAGAAACACATTTATATGACTGACTTTAATTTCTAAAGACCAAATAAACATATATACATTCAAAACATTTCTAAATATTCAAACAGACCTTATTATTGCCATTGCTGCATCCCAGGCTCCTGAAATAGTAGCCATGACTACTAACGAACAGATGTATATCACTTATTGGACTAGACATTATTACACTAATTACAGACTTTTCTGAATACCAAGAATCAAACAGCCACTGCACTCCATGTTTGGTGTTTTGCTATGTATGTGCTTTTGAGGTTCCATTTTATAAAACAGGCTTTGTTCTGTTAACTAGTCTAAAAACCTGATACACATATATGTACATATATATGTATTTATATGGATTGACATATACACACATGATCCTATGTGAGCATGTCTCTATTAACATACGTAACTCGAGGGTGGTTTATTGTGACAGATCATGAAGGGTTCACTTTAAATCATGACAGTAAAGCCTTTAGTAGCATGAACACAACAGATTGCATGGCTTCCACCATCCAGGAAAATTTAAGACCTGTGGTTACGTGGAGTCCAGCAGGTCCAAGGAAGTGTTGTTGTTGATTGACTATCAGAAGGTCCCCAAGACCTGCCATTAGTGGTCGGAAGTAAACTGATTTGGATGGGCTCTATCTAGAAAGTGAAGTGTCTGCACGGGTCCTGAGAATGGGAAGCGCAGTTACAGCAATGGCCTGCAGCAACTTTCAGGGTTTTCACGCCGTGAGGACCTCTGCATGTCCATTTGGAAGGACTTCACGGAAGGCTGATGGCCCATGGAGGTTTACCTTCTGTCAACAGAGGCCAGATGAGAGCCACTGTTCCGGGAAAAGGACCGCAATGTTGCGTCCATCACAGGAGCAGTTCATCCTGAGACGCTAACTTAAACCGGAAGGGACGTTTTTGTTCCCTTCACCAAACCACCTAGCAGGGCTCCCACCGAGAAAGCAAAATCTTACTTTTTCCAACATAAATGTCCGCCCATCCTTTAGCCACATATGTTTGTGTATGTATGAGGGGAGGGAAAGTCTCTCTCTCTATTGCAATGCCATTGAAGGATCTGGTTTTTCTTATTCTTGTTCATTTTACTTGTACTATTTTAGGCAGAGGCCTTTGAGGGGAGGTAACGGGTCCTAGCTATCTATGTCAAAGAAGGTGGGGGGCAAACTGGCAACTTCACACAGTCTTCAAGTAAATGGAGTCCCTGATATAACTGGAAAAGTGTACTTTGAAAGGCAACAGGAAAGAAACGAACTGCTTGCGACAGCTTACAGAACAAATGGGCTTCGGCCCTAGAGTCTTTTAAGGCACAAAATCTGGTAGACGGCTGCTGTCGGTGGCGGGCACCTCAGAATCGGATATGAAGAGCGCAGCTGGAACATTTCAATAAAACAATCGGCCGTTTTGTTAGAACCTGAAATCACTGAACAAAGGTGGAGGGAGAAATCCAGACACCAGTATCTTGCGTGTGAAGGGTTTGCTGCAGAGTGAAAACGGAGTGTGCTGTAGTGTACAAAGTGCAACCCCATCAGGGGAAGGCCTTCGGAACAGGCTCCGCATTCCGGCAGTCACAACGCTGTTTCAAAGATTGTTAAGGCCGAGGGCTGTCCATTGGAGGTGTTCGTAGCCACGGGGCTGGTGAATGCAATGTCTGGATAATTCCTTCTGAAGTACACCTGTGCAAAAGGCATACAGAAAAAGAACATGAGTACACTTTTCCAAACTTCCCCTTGGAGGCAATGCCTTTTCTGCCCAGGAAATCACAGCACTTGATGAGGTGCAATTAGAAGGCGGGGCAAGTTCACATTCTGTGGACGATCGGCCCCGTTCAGACCCCCAGAAGGGCTGAATCCCAAACAACTTGTAGGTCCACTTTGGCTCCGATCGCTCCGATGCAGATACACTTTATCACACCATTAAATTGATAAGTAAAATCATTTTACTGGCTCAAAACCCAGAGATAAATTAAAAACGGGGACAAAGAGGGCAGGGAACCGAGCATCTGCACTGAAGTTTCTCATTTTCGAGCATAAAATGAGCACAATAGGCTTGGATGTTAATATCAGGTTGTAATCCCTATAACATTACAAACTCTGATTGACAAGCATTGAAACTCTGGCGTTTACGTAGGAAATATCCTGGCACTTAATTTGTACAGCAAGGCAGCCATAGGGCCTATGGAAACGCGATCTGTGGATAGCGGACCACAGTTATGAAAAGAGAAGCAAATACTGTAACAATGACCCCACCAAGCGACTTCTCTAAACTGGAAGATGATACCGAATAATAGGGCAGTTCTTAGCCGAGCCTTTGAATCCCTGAATTCTGCCAATTCCGAGGAAGAGATACAGGTTCTCTGATAAATGTGTAATCAGAACATAAAGGAAATGAAATGCTGTCAGGTCTCAGTGTCCCACAATCACCAGTTTTTAGCGGCTGTATCATATCTGGGTTCCTTGACAGACACGTATTACAAAATGAAATAATGTCAAGGCTTGTGAGCGCTTATCTCCAGATGTGTTTGGCTTGAGAAAGGACTTCAAATGCAATTTTTTTCCTTCAAAGAAAACTGTGAAAAGTTTTGTCTGAGTCTTTAAAACAGAAAATGCACCATCTCTGTGAGCTGCCATGTGTCATCAGCTGGGTCCTGTCATGCTGGATCCACTCTATAAAACCCCAGCTGGCAATGGATTTGTGGGTGCAGTCAACAAAGTTATCATGGGATCATGGGCTTCATGAGCAACGAGAAGGTCGCAGAGACACCTACTTCCACAGTCAGTATAGCGCCCTTGGGTCGCCTGCAAACACTTCCCAAAACACCACCACAAGGAAGAGTCAATTTATAAAAGAAATGTCACTTAAAAAGATTGTACTGGAATGAACTTGAGACTCTTCCCATAACACAAGCTTTCAAAGCCAGGACTTGTTCTTTCAGTGCCCGGGGAATTAAATTTCACATCACCTCCACCAATCTCCTCTTGGAGTTTCCCAGCACTCACATGACTGGCCACAACTGCCTGTAACTCTAGTTCTGGAGGATCTGACACCCTCTTCTGGAGCCTGTGGGCACTGCATGCACATGGTGCACATACACGCAGGGAACAAACCCTACACACTAACTAATATGGATTCATTTTCCAGTCAGGAATGTTCTGCTGAGAAACCATTTTAGGAGTAGAAAATCCCTAGTCTGACTTTTTCTACCATGTTTTCTTTCTTTCTTTCTTTCTTTCTTTCTTTCTTTCTTTCTTTCTTTCAATGGGCAGGGCTTCTCTGGATAGCTTTGGTTGTCCTGGACCTCGCTCTGTAAACAAGGCTGGCCTTGAACTCAGAGATCCCCTGCCTCTACCTGGGATTAAAGGGACGCCCCATCATTGCCCAGCTTCTACCATGTTCATAACACATTCTGGATAATGGTATGATTGAGACTAGCATCCCTTTTTTAATTTAATTTTTTAATTTTTATTCTTTTGGGAGACAGGGTTCCAAGTATCTCAAAAGCTGGCTTTGAACCTATCATGGAGCTGAGGACAACCTAGAACTCAGAACCCCTGCTTCTACCTCCAAATGCTGGGATTAGAGTGTGTGCCAATTACCAAACCTAATAAATCCAAAACCAAATCTCCTCTCTCTCTCTCTCTCTATATATATATAATATATATATTCATATTCATATTTCATATTCATATTCCTGGGGACTGAACCCACAGAATCACACACTCCAGGCAAGGCGCTCTGTCTCTAGACTCCCACTTCATAGCGTGTATTCACAGCAGGTGATAGAGCCAGAAGGTGACTGACTTCTCTACTGGGCCCTCAAGCTGGAGGCTTGGTTTAGGCTAAAAAAGGCCAGTCTCTGTCCTTTTCCTGAACACACGGCTGAGACTGGAATGTCTACCTGGACTCCCTCCACAGCAGCAGCCTCATCTGTGAAATGAGATAACAAGAACTTAGCTCATAGGAACTAATGAGCGGCTACAAACTGCAGGCTGGAAACATGCTGAGGTAAGTGTTGGGTGTGTCAAGGAAGGCTGCTCGGAGAAGCCCCTTAGTGTATGGAGAGGAGCCTTACAGGCATGACGACTCCTTTTTGTGAGAGCATAGGATCTCTGTGGAGTCCTAGGGCCACTGTGGTGACGGTGTTAACAAGGAACCATGGTGATCTGGGAGGCAAAAGAAGGCCAGGCTGGGAGATGACTGGTGCTTTCCGAACCAGCACCTGCTGGCTGGCAGCTCTGAAAGCTTAGCTGGCCTTTTCTGCCTCAGTTTCTTCATGAGGCAAATGGTAACAATGGCCCAGCAGAAGATTTGCAGAGACAAAAAGAGACATTGCCAGAAAGCGCTAGTCTGTGGTAACTCTCTTGTTCCTTCCTTTCTCTTAGAATGTGCTCAGAGGTTCTCTAATGTGGACCGAAACAAAGACCCGCCATTAACTTGTTCATCAAGATACCATATGGGGACAGCGTCTTCTAAAGCACAGAGCAACAGGGCCTCCTTTCATGGGCAGAGAAGAACAGGAGCTTTGATCTATACTGCACTTAGAAGACAACACTCAGTGTGCTGAATTCAGATTCAAGACTGAATTTATTCTCAATAACTGGTTCATTCATGGTAGTTTTCAAAGCCTCGTGTTCCTCAATGTTACAGCAGGTCTAACGTTAGACTCTATCCCTGGTACCACGTTAAAGAATACTGGAGGCCTAGTCCTGCTCTGAACAATAGATTATCAAATTCTTACACTCGGAGAAATCACCGTACACATCAAAGATACAGAGGAATAAATAAAGAGCTTATAGACTCTCCCATCTGAAACAACATTCTGTCCACAGCCAGCCTGCAGCTGTGTGATCTGGGAAAAAACCCATCCAAAGTGAAAGGCAGTAATGATAATGAAAAGAGTGGTATGCACTCTGTAAAACAGACAAAAAGGAACCAGACAGACTGATGCTGAGAAATGCTCAATAAGCAGACACAGCGATGGGAAAACATCCGCAACACAGGGAAGAAGATTCAAGAGGGCCACCAACTCTGCAGAGAGTGAGAACCCTGGAAACACAGCAAGCGAGAGCTGAGATGAAACCTAATTAATAGAGGTCAGCAGCAAAGAGGACAAAAAAAAAGATCAGGAAATGACCGGCATGGCAAAGGCAGCACAAAGATTATTACCACAGAAAAGAGCAATAGAGTGAGACATGAAAACAGGATTGAGTGAGCAAGCAAAATAAGTGGGAATTAACATTTTTAAGGAGATTAGGGAAAAGAGCTTTATAAAACTGATAAAGGTAAAATGATACATGGAAAGCAAAGTGTAACAGAATTATTACAGATAAAGCAAACCTACGATTCCAATAAATGTAAATGGGTTAAACCATCTATTATAAAAATGCTAGGATCACATCTCAGAGCAAAACCCAAGCCCATGCATGTACAGAAGACACACTCTGGATATTAATAACAAAGACATACAGAGTAAATGAAGTCAGAGTGGAGAGGACAATGGAGTGATCTTAGTTTTGAACCAGCTAGAAGTAAAAGCATTCGATAACTAAAAATAACAACAAAATAAACCCAAACCAGAAAGAATCAATAGAGTAGATACTGATCAGCTGTACAGTAGACTTAATAACTAGTAAATCAACCAGAGCTAAATCTTTGGGGTAAAAATAACTAATATAGTCAGAGAGGGAGATAGTATGTAAAGGGTGGAGGAAGGATAACTGTAAGGTAGCTATTAAAGAAACTGAGATAACTATGTAATGATACAAAGATGCACTATCGAATGGGGATGTAGCTCAGTGTAGGTAAGGCTCTGGGTTTAATCCTTAGAAACAAGAAACAGAGGAAAAGGTAGCTCTCTTCGGTGTTTGATAACTAGAAAGGGTGGATACATACACACCCTCAGTGAGGCACATACAACATCAGCAAACCTCTATGCGGGGGAGGAGCTATAAGACAAGACACCAGAATGACTGAGTGAGTTATTTTTTTACTTATTAGCATTAAAGAAGTGGGGGATGGAAGGTGGGGGGGGGTGTTGCTCCCCAGCAAGGATGAAAAGAGCGAAGTGTGAGGATACACACTGGTAATTCGCAGGTGTGAGGACACACACTGGTGTTTCCCAAGTGTGAGGATACACACTGGTGATTTTCGAGTGTGAGGACACACACTGGGGATTCTAATGCTGATAAGGTGAAGATGGAAAGATCTCTGGAGTTCCTGGGACAAGCTGAATGAGCAAGCTCCAGACAAGAGTCTCAAAGGAGGTGGGCAGCACCCCAAACAATAATACTATGTTGACTTCTGGCTTCCATATGTGCACACTCATGCATCCATACACATATACATGTGCACACATGTATACATAAAAAAGTTTACCATATATAAACTTTTGAAATTTGTACTCTTGGCACAAGTCATCTGTTAGGCTGGGTGTTAAAAATTATTGCTAATGGTATCAGGTGGAAGAGGTCTGGCTTGAAGACTTTCCCGCCTTCTGTTTTCAACAGCTGGAATCCCCTTGCATTTGTGAAATGCTGCACCCCTTTGGAGCTCTGGATCGTCTACCATCTTGTCTGACACTCATGGTGTGGAGAGTTCACCAGCACTGCAGACCCTACCTGTACCACAGAAGGGAGCCTCACCTGCAGAGGCATCAACCACTCTTACGGAATGCCAGCACCTGCCCAGTTCCTCATGTCCTACTTGAACAGGTCGGGGATGTTAGGACTTGGTAAATCTGGGGTTGTAACTGGTGACTTCGCAGGTGGATAAGTGCCATCACCACGACACAGTGGGAGCAGAGGAACTGGAGATATTTCAATGGGGGTCTGCTTCATCCAGAGAAAATGACAGTCACCTTCCATTATGGGCTCAGCTGTGTGGTGACTCCATTTGTCTTAAAAGCTCAGCTCAGTGTCTTAACCCCAGTACCCCAGGATGCAACTACACTTGTAGACAGTGTCCTTACAGAGGGGATAAAGTCAGAATGACATCTCAGGGTGGCTCCTCGTTTACAAGGACAAATACAAGATGCACGTTGCTGGAGTCCAGCAAACACCCTCATGCTAAGGCATCTGAAAAGCACTGTTTTGACACAGACCCCATCTAAAAGACAAGCTCAGGACAAGTCAGCAACAACCCCTTCAGAAAGGAATCTACGGGTCAAGATCATGTGACTTGGAAGCCCCTCATCCACGTGTTGGGATTGAACTGAGAACAATCAACTCTGCTCTGTGAGAGGAAAAGGCTGGTTGGTGCTGCCTAGGCTTAGTCTGCGGCTCAATGGGGTCCGTGTCACAGTGCTACAGCTCTGAAGATGCACGTAAAATACAGGCAACTGGACAGCTTGTCTCCTAAAAGAGCCTCGGTGTGCGCGGTAAGAATGCCAACTGAGTTCAATGTCTCTTCCCGTCTGTCTGTAGATGTAACCAACTCCAGAGGTGAGGCAGGGCTTCCATCCAGGTTTAATTCTACCACCTGCCACCACAGATGTCAGGGGAACAGGCCCATCACAGATACCAAATAAACAAGGGGTAGTGTTTTTAAATGTAGTACCTAGAGCCAGGCATCAGACTCAGCCGGCAATGCACCCTCTACTCTCTGTGTTTCTCAAACCCTTGACCTATCCACCTCACCACCAACCAAGTGGGGGGAAAACCTGCCATGAGGATTGCCAGAAATCACACACCCAAGAACTGAAAACACATGCTGAAATAACTCCTAAAGGACCACAGAAAGCTAAGTGTGCTCGGTCTTTTTTCTTTTTGGGGGGATGTCAACCAAGAAACTGCTTCCATCAGACTGGCCTGTGGGAAAATCTGTGGAGACATTTTCCAGATGAATGATTGACACAAAAGGGCAGGGCAATGGTTCTGGGTTGTCTAAAAAGCAAGCTGCTCAAGTGAAGAGAAGAAGCATTCCCCATGGTGGCCGCATCAATTCCTCTCCCTAGGTTTCCACCTTGCCTTCTCTTGATGGACTGTGGTTGGGACCTGTCAGCCAAAGAAGACAACTTTCTCCCCAAGTTGCTTCTGGTCATGGTCTTTATGAGCAGCCATCAAAAGCAAACTAGAGCAGGACCGATCATGAAAGCCCAAAATTGAATAGAAGAGCATAGAGATATTTCTCGTACTGTGATCTGTACTCTCCTCTGCATGGATGATACCCCTGGATTAAAATGTTGGCTGAAGGGGGAAGAGCTGGAATTCCTGCTACAAATTAGGGTAACGGTGGGCCGTCTCAACTCCTGGGCCTCGCTTTCCTCATCTCTCTAGAATAAACATGTCGCAGGGCCGAGGGGATGGCTCAGCTAGTTAAGCGGTGCTGTGTAAGCACAACTGGGCTTAGACCCCAGAATCCGTGTTAGAGTCCCGTGTGCCCCCATGATCCCAATGCTGAGGCAGGGACGGGGGCGGGGGTAGGGCTTGCTGACCACCAGGCTACCAAATCAGCAAGGAGGTAGAAAGAGAAGCAGCGTCAACCGTGGTCTCGATACACACAAAAGGGTGTGTGCCCCTGTATATGCGCATATATCCCCTGAGAAAGGAATGAGGCTTTGGGACTGTGTTCATTTACATGATGTAGATCTAACTGAACTGGAAGACCATTCGTTATCAATGTCTCTTTCTCTCCATCCAACATCCCCCCTCCTTCAGAGATTAAACCAGAGATTAAACTCAGGGTCTCAGACACGCTGGGCTAGGGCTTTACCACTGGGCAACACCCACAACCCACAACAGCTGTGGGCCTTTGAGGGGCTTAGGGTGTGGCTCAGTGGACGGAGTCACATGTCTAGCAGGTCCCAGACTCTAGGTTTTATTTCCAGCACAACAGTGTAAAAGGTGGGAGGGGATTGATGCATGGGCGGGGAATGTCTACTACAAAAACGTTTGAAGTTCCTGTTGGGTGATTCTCAAATGACCAGGTCTCACGAAAGGGAACCTGGGCCGGGGGTGGGAGTGGAGTGGGGGGGGAGACTCTAGAAAAGGAAGTGTTCTAAATATTGAGCTCAGTCAGTGGGTTGTCTTTTTGTCTTAGTGACAGTGTCCTTTGCTTTACAGAAGCTTCTCAGCCTCAGGAAGTCCCATTTATTCAATGATGCCCTTAGTGTCTGTGCTGCTGGGGTTATACATAGGAAGTGGTCTCCTGTGCCCATGTGCTGTAGAGTACTTCCCACTTTCTCTTCTATCAGGTTCAGTGTGTTCGGACTGATATTGAGGTCTTTAATCCATTTGGATTTGAGTTTTGTGCATGGTGATAGATATGGATCAATTTTCATTCTTCTACAGATTGACATCCAGTTTTGCCAGCACCATTTGTTGAAGATGCTCTCTTTTTTCCATTGTATACGCTCAACTATGTTCATGGCAGCATTGTTTGTATTAGCCAGAACCTGGAAACAACCTAGATGCCCTTCAACGGAAGAATGGATGAAGAAAGTATGGAATATATACATATTAGAGTATTACTCAGCAGTAAAAAACAAGGACTTCTTGAATTTTGCATACAAATGGATGGAAATAGAAAACACTATCCTGAGTGAGGTAAGCCAGACCCAAAAAGAGGAACATGGGATGTACTCACTCATATTTGGTTTCTAGCCATAAATAAAGGACATTGAGCCTATAATTCATGTTCCTAGAGAAGCTAAATAAGGTGAATCCAAAGACAAACACATAGGCATCCTCAGGAATATTAACCTTCATCAGGCGATGAAAGGAGACAGAGACAGAGACCCACACGGGAGCACCGGATAGAAATCTCAAGGTCCAAATCAGGAGCAGAAGGAGACGGAGCACGAGCAAGGAACTCAGGACCACGAGGGGTGCACCCACACACTGAGACAATGGGGATGTTCTATTGGGATCTCACCAAGGCCAGCTGGCCTAGGTCTGAAAAAGCATGGGATAAATCCGGACTAGCTGAACATAGCGGACAATGAGGAATACTGAGAATTCAAGAACAATTGCAGTGGGTTTTTGATCCTACTGCACGTACTGGCTTTGTGGGAGCCTAGGCAGTTTGAATGCTCACCTTACGAGACCTGGATAGAGGTGGGCAGTCCTTGGGCTTCCCACAGGTCAGGGAACCCTGATTGCTCTTCGAGCAGATGAGGGGGGGGGGACTTGATCGGGGGAGGGGGAGGGAAATGGGAAGCGGTTGTGGGGACGAGGCAGAAATCCTTAATAAATAAATAAATTAAAAAATAAATAAATAAATATTGAGCTCCGCCCACCCCAGTACAGCACTCCAAAGGGCAGCCTCGCACCTCGGTCACCCAGAGTAAGTCCTTGTGGGAAGTTCCAGGCACCAGTGCTCTGGGCCCAAGTCGAGGTTATAAATACACGGTCTCCCATCCCCTGCTAGCTATGTGATTCTGGGCACTTCCTGCTGTTCTCTGAGCCGTAACCCCTGAAGCAGACAATGTTCTGAGACCCCGGATCGTATTCCAGACCACCACATCTAATGAGTGCTAAAGCCCCACCGTCGTCGCTGCTGCAGTCATCATGTTTCAGTACAGGAAATGCCGCTCGCTGGTTCTCCGCTCTGTCAGCATCACCAATGACTAAAGGCATGCTAACGTTCTTAGCACACAGTGTCCAATATAATACTTTTATATACACAAACACATTTAGTAGTTTTTAAAAGTTATTTATGTGTTACTGTGTGTCTCTGTGAGTCTGCAGACCTGTGGGGGTGTACACACAATATGTAAGTGGGACGCCTGGTTTGTTACCTGAGTTTGGGGACCCAGACTCTGGTCCTCACAATTGAGCAGCAAATGCTCTTCACTGCTGAGCCTGCTCTCCACGCCCTACTTACAAGTTTTTAAGAAATGGAAAAAGGATTCAGTAAAATATGAGAGGACACAGACCTTCTCCCTCCCTGTTTTGAGGTGCTGGGGACACATCCAGCCCTCGAGCATTCTAGGCAGGTGCTCTAATCCCCCCATCCCCCCCGATGGCACACCAACTCTCCTCCCGTCTAAAGAGAGAGGAGACGGCAGTGGTACAGGGGACTTGGGCTTTAGGTGGAATGGCTAGCACAGGACTGAGGGTGCCGGTCACTTACTTTCTCCTTCTGTGATCTTTAATAGACACACAAATAAATGTCACTCAAACCCAAGCAATTTTATTCTGCCCATGGAGCTGAAAAAATCTGAGAAATAACGGAAAAGAACGAAGGTGGAAAAAGGAACCCCTCTTGTGGCATCTGGAGATGAACGACAACAGACCATACAGCATCCAGTCCTTTAAACCAAAGAGAAGTCTGTGTGCTGGGATGCTCTGTGCAACCTGGATGTCTTTAAAGCCTTTTCTACCTTCACACACTCTAGGCCATAGATGTACATATTTATGTAAATATACATATAAATTATAAATGGAGATGGGGTAGAAAGATATAATAGTATTCTTTAAAAATTATAAAGCAAAGAACTAAAGCCACCTAGATGTCTCTCTGGTAGATCCTTCTAGAATAAGCAATACTCTATGTTCACTTAACCCCTCTCTAACTTCCTGGATGTACCAAGACAACATCTTCACTGCCAATGTGTTAAGTATCAATAAGATATAAGAAAGAAATTTCATGAGTCTGCAGTTAGGTTCACTGCCTCTTAGGCACGCCTGCTTGCACATGCGTGTGTGCACACACCCTCCCCTCCCTGACGCTCCTGCCAAGTCCTGGTAGACCTGACTTCAACCCTGGACGTGTCGGAGCTTCGTCTCCAGAGGCTTATAATTGAAAAGGGCACATGGTGCTCTTTACCAGACCCCTGGTGCCAAACGGCAAGGAGGGAGCTGGTGAGACACACCGTAATTAAGACTCCTGGGCGAACTCACCTGTTTTGCTGTTTCGGTGAGGGCAGCGGCTTCCCCCTTGCCCAGTTGCTGAACCATCTTGTAGAAGAGGCTCTCTGGATTCTGTAGCAGAACATACGGCTCATCATATTCTTTCAGTCTTCCCGAATCCAAAACCTGGGCATCAGCAGAAAGAAGCCCACTGAGACACAATGTCTTGCAGCAACGTATTATAACGCAGACAATACTTCGGAAAGGGGCTGGGCCAGGGAGAATACAGACTGTCTATTTGGGTGGTAGGCCTGGAAGGTTCTTGAAAGGCTTGATTCCCCTGAGCTATGGAACAAACAAAGGCCTAACCTGACCTTTTATTATTATAATGCTGCAGGAAAGCTAGAAAAATGGAAGTTCTAGACTATTATTACAGGCTCTCAGCTGTCTGCTGCTCTGTAGAGTCTGCCAAGGCTACAGGGGCGGGGAGGGGCTGTTAGTGCTGTTAAAAGCCTCAGACTAAGCTTTGGGGTACACACACATGCATGCAGAGCTAGGAAGTCTATGGACGGAGGAAAGTTGACCTCAGTTTATTCAGAATGTGGGTAATGTCAAGGAAGCCAAACAACAGTGGCCTGAAAGGTTGCCAAGCTGGTTTGATAGAATCTGGGCGGTTGCTGGAGAAGCATGGGCTTCTAGAGTTTATTTAGGATGCTGGCAAGGTGGGCTATGCACCAAATGCAATCACAGGCAAGGTTAAGCTGCCTAAAGTCACAGTGCTGGCTGTGGTTTGTCATCGCCAGTGTGACCAATGAGCACAGGCAGCTTCGGCACCACCGCTGCGCACAGAAGACATCTCCAGAAACCCCAGTTCTCTCTGGACACACCCACAGAAGCAATGCAGGGACTGAGCCTAAAATTCCGGCGATCCCACGTCCACACAGCCCACGGTGGCAGCCCAGTCGGCGCTGCACAGGGCCCAGGTATCTGTGGCTGACCTTTCTTTCCTGGCTTCCTTCTCTCTCCCTTTCCATGTCTGCCTTGCTCACTAATCTACACTGGAAACGGAAAGGTGGCGGGAGGCGTGCTTCACCTTGCATCTCTACTTATTAGTGGCTTTGGCTAATGGTTTCAGACAGAAGAGAGAGTTGGAGACAATTGGCCAAATGACGCACCCAGGGAAACAGCCCCGAGGCTAAGTGGTAGTTAGTTCTCCATTTAGGTTGTATTTAGAATAAATCCATCTTAAGAGAATATGCTGAAACTCTAAGCAGGGCATCGGTTGTTTTCCACGTTTAGATGCTGCAGTTCATTTGGCCCATGGTATTTAATTGGAAACATTTATTGAGTCTCTCTCCTAAAGGGTATTTTCCCATTAATCTTTTGTTTACTACTGTGAATTGCTGCTAAGGGCAGCTTTCTCAAAAAGAGTTCAAGAATAATTGAATCTGTCACATCCACACAATAATTAAAATGTCCTATAATTTGGCATGCCAATTTAGATGCCCCGAATGTGTAATTTTACTTAAGCATTGCATTACAGGGCATGGCCACTCCTCCTGACGTTAACGAAGGGGGAAAATCACAATGTTCAAACACAGGTCTCTCCTATGCTAAAGACTAAGTAAATGAGTCAAATTACTTCACAAAATGATGAACTCTCTGTTCTGCAAAAGCAAAAAGCAAACTCACAACCACACTTCAGAGGCAGACACTGAGTTCTCAGACGGCACCGACTGCCTGTAATTATAACGACTGCTCTTTTGTCCCTCTCCAACTTCCTACTGAACGTACTGAGACTCCTTGCCCACACCTCACAGTGTCTGAAACACACGAAGGTCACGCAGACCAGCCCATCTCAGAACTGACCCCCATTTGTGAAGGGCCAACCAGAAAACACTCTCAGAAGGCAGGAGGGTTTGGAACAGAAGTGACAGAAAGACTGTTGGTAAAAAAAAAATATTCGGGGACTTCTTAGTATTAACTTAATAAAGTTTAATTTAGTGTGCTGAGAAATTTAATGACTTAAAAATGCTTATTTAGGGCTGGAGAGATGGCTCAGTGGTTAAGAGCACGGGCTGCTCTTCCAGAGGTCCTGAGTTCAATTCCCAGCAACCACATGGTGGCTCACAACCATCTGTAATGAGATCTGGCGCCCTCTTCTGGCCTGTGTGCATACATGGAGGCAGAATGTTGTATACATAATAAACAAATAAATCTTTAAAAAAAAAGAAAAATGCTTATTTATTTCTAACTATGTGTATGTATGTTCCTGTGTGGATGATGTTCATGTGTCCATATCCATCCATGTGTTTGTAAGTCTGTCTGTGTCTGTGTGTGTCCCTGTATGTGTCCATGTGTATCTGTCCATGTGTGTGTCTTGTGTGTCTGTCTCTGTGTGTGTCTTTCTCTCTTTGTGTGTGTGTGTTATTAGAAGCTGAACCCAGGCTGAGCTACCCTATAGCTAGCCCTGGGATAATGCATATGGAAACTGTATTTAAGGACTCTATTGTAGTTTACATTTCCAAAGTGTTATCTCACAAATGTTCATAAGTTCTAGGGCTAGGGATGTATCTTTCCATAGTAGAGGGTGTGCTTTGTATGAAAGGGGCCTTGAACTCAACCTCTATCAACAAAATAAGCAATTCCCACAATTCTGTCCTACAGCTCCAAGTAAAAACTGTCCGACTGTGTCTGAAGACATTGACTCAGTGGTCAGGAGCATTCACAACCCTTGCAGAGGATCCCCGTTGGTTCTCAGCACCAACATGGGGTCACACACACACACACACACACACACACACACACACACACACGGTGATGAACTAAGAGTCGGGGGACGGCACACCCTGATATGTGTCAATGAGACCAATGACAAAGGCCATTTCTGCACAGGACGTTTTTGCTTGGTTTGTAAAGGGCAGAGTCCGGCCTGGAGAGGTGGTTTGGTGGTCAGGAGTACAAGCTCCCATGGACTCCAGTTTAATCCCAGGCACCCACATGGCAGCTCACAGTTGTCCACAACTCCAACTGTGGTGGATCCACTGCCTCTTCTGGCCTCCACAGGCACCAGGAAAGCCTGCGGTACACAGACATTCACGCGGGGAAAACACCACACACACAAAATTAGTAACCAAATAAAAACAACAAAAACCGGGTCTTCTGTAGACCAAGGTAGGGCCTCACACCTTGGACTTCGAGTTGCTATGTCCTTCTACCCTTATCTCTCCGATGCTCAGGTTACACATGTGAGCCGTCACAGTTGGTTCGCATGGTTCGGGGAGATCACACCCAGCACTTGGTGCGTGCTACGTAAGAACTCCGACAACTGAACTACATTCCAGTCTCAATCTCTACACTTGAAAAGGCTCGACTACTCATGGCTTCTAACATCATCACCATTGACTCCCCAAACAAATGAGACAAATAGGCCAGCATCTCCCTTTCGCCCGCCCGTTCTGTGACAGCACCATCCGAGGAGTGGAGACTTGGAGGTGAACGAGATGGCTAGCCCACTTCGGTTTCCAGTACAAAACATTTATTGTCAGATATAAAGAGAAAAAAAAATAGCAAAGAGAAAGTAAAACAATTACATTTCTAAGATACCTTTTCATTTGGACATGATAACTTTAACTGACTCAAAAATATATCCTTATAGGCAGAAACATGTCACCTGTCCACTCTCCATGGCAATTTTATCCTGCTGAAGATTCAGGTTCTACACTATATACTGTGTGCCTGGCATACAGTCCCCAGTGAAGAAAACCAACTTTCGTTCTAATTTAATTTTCAGGATTAATAAGGAAAGAGTAAGGTACAGCCAAAACATACTGGGAGCCAATTCAGGTGACCTTATTTACTGTGTATTTACTCAGCACGTTTTGATCACACACTTACCGCATCCATGTCATTAAGCTAGTTACTGTGGAAGAGGAAAAGACAGGTCTCCACCCAGCCTTCACAGAGCCTTTCACCAAAACAGGCAAAAAAAAGAAAACATTCAAGCAACCATCACAAAAGATATCAAAACAAAACAACAGCACCACACACACACACACACCACACACACACACACACACCCAGCATGACATGGAAGCTGGAGCTGACAGCATCAGGCTCTGAGGAAGAGTGTTATTGAGGACAGAGCAGAGGAGCAGGCTGGACCAGTAAGCAGATCTGGACACAACATGAGCACTGCCACCCATCCCAGGGCAGGCTTGCCTCTAGCTCACTGTCGTGTCACCAGGGGCTGGCACTACCCACAAGGACCTCCTTTTCAATGCGCAGGGGACGTGAAATCTCAGGGTCACATTCAGGGGTGGGCGACGTGCGAAGACAGGAGGAGAAAGGGGGCAGAGATCTCTGAGAGCCACGAGGCAGGGCAGTGGGATCAGAGGACGGGAGAGAAGGACTCAAGAGTTCCACACGCTTCAAACCGACAGCTGTGGGCAAGACGGAGCTTAGAAGGAAGGACACGAGGACTCAAGGCACCGACTCTGTTATATACCGGGGAGGAGAAAAAAGGAGGGTCAGGCAGTTGCTGGAGTGGAAGTTGGGGTGCACATGGGGCGGGGGAGCCAGGAAGAGAACTTTGTATCCTCAGTCACTATGTGGACAATGTGACCAAGGGTCTAGATTTTCCAGAATAAACAATCGGAAAGCCACTCGACATGGCTCTCCCCGAACAGAAAAAAAGTGCAATTTCCATATTTCTCTTAATGTGTTTTGTAAGACCATTCTCCCGGCACATTCTGCTTAGACCCTTCCCTTCCTGGGCCCAAGTAAACTGTAAACCAAACCACACATTAACACTTATGTGACAGCAATGCCTCAACCCTACGTCTCTCCAGAACGACTTCAACATGCCCACTGCCATCCCGCAGGTTAAGGACTGAGAGATTCTCCTGGATGAGCCAAGCAGTTACATAAGCTCATTGGAGCCGCGTTATCAGACCTACATCTCTGCAGTCCAGGCAGTTGTCGTCCCAGATGTGAAAACGAGATGGTCCCGTTTCAAAATAATTTAATCCACTTTATCCATAGGGCATAACCACGCCTTCCGACATTAACAAAAGGAAAAAGATACTGCAATTATAAAATATAGGTCTCTCCCATACAAAAGAGTAAGGTAGTAAATCAAAAGGACGACTTTTCTATTCTGCACAACAAGGAAGTAAACCTTGGTCTTCACTGCCTCCCCCCCCCCCCCCTCACATTTCTTCTCCTGGAATCCGAGCTTCCAAGTTAGTTAGAACACTTGACCTGAAACTGTAAGCACATTTTTGAAGGAACATCTTTTTTGTTTTCTCTCTTTTCTTCTTCAATGACCTAATTTTGACCAAGTAGGCTTATCAAAAAAGTTCCCCAAAGGTTCAAAAACAGAGCTGAATAAAAGTCCAGTTAGTCACCAGTGGTCTGCTTTCCTAGTGGGGTGTGTTACTACGGCGACTGGCCTTATCTTCTCTGGGAAAACAACTACGAAGAAAGGTAAAGATTACAAGACCACAGTGTGGCCTGTCAACAAGGAGCCACAGGCCGAGTCTCTGAGCCTGCGGTTCTCTACCATTTAATTCCCCAAGAATTCCCTGACTGCTGCTAGAGGGGGTGGCTCACACAGGCAGGGGTGATAGCTGTGGCCCTTTCCAAACATCTCTCTCTCTCTCTCTCTCTCTTGCTACTAGGAGAACCCACAGAGCTGTGAGGACAGAGGTATGCAGGGACCGGAAGGGAACACTGCTATTGGTGGAAGGGAAGGCAGATGTCAGGTACCCAGTTAATCCTAAAAAAAAAGAAAAAACCCACAAGAGGGAGGAAGCTGCTTTTAATGTGGAGATAGTGCTGAGCCTCGGGAGAAGAAGGCTAATTGTCTGCCCTGCTCCGTTGTTTTGTGGAAACTGGGCAAATGAGTGTGATTAAATTAGCTGTCATAAAGACTACAACGCGCTTAATAAAGTTAGAGTGGGAAGAACATCTTCATAGAATAGGATTCTAAGCCTAACACATTAACGGTGCTTAATGAACCAAAACTGGTTAAGAATCCCTCTGGAGAGCCAATACATAAACAAAGCCATTAATTAGGTCACAGCCGTTTCCCAACAAGCCTTTTGTTGGATTCACTTACAGTAAACACAGCCATACCCATCCGCCTTTGTGGCATATTCACCGAAGCAATGAAATGTAATTATTACACATTAATCACTTGTAATCGCATAACTTCACGGGGACACGCTACTGCTTCTGGCCTTCGGCAGCATCCCTTCCCTGGCCACTCCCTGAGCCTGGATCCTGCTCTCTGGTGCATGGGGCTGTGCAGGTGGTTGACATGATGTGACAGTTTGAGTGAGAATGGCCCCCACTGGCTCCTATGCTTGAATGCTGGGTCCTTGTTAGTGGAACTATTTGGGAAGGATTAGGAGGTGTGGCCTTGTTGGAAGACGTGTGTTACTGAGGTTTCAAAGGTCCACACCAAGCCCAGTATCGTCCCCCTCTGCCTGCATACCAGGATGTAAAGGTCTCAGCTACCGCTCCAGCATCAAGATGAGCGTGGACTAGCCTCTAAAACTGTCTACACAACAACAAAGCAGTGACTAAGACACCTGTGTGCGTCTTTAAGGCGGTAGAGCAACAAAACAGAAAGCGTGTTTTCTAGAAAAGGAGCAGGTACTTTTAGGGCAAAAACAGCCTCAAACTTTGACCAGGGTGGTGTTAATTGGGTTCAGTAGAACCTTTTGGAGGTGGGCACTATCAGGGAAGGTTAGGACATTGGGGGTGTGCCCCTCGAGGGGAGTGGGGGATCTTGGCTCCTCCCTTGCTCTTCTGCACCCTGGCCATGGGCAGAGAGCTCTGCTTGGCTGCACATCCCCCTATGATGCAGTGCTTCACGGAACCAGACAATCAGACGGGATCTTACAAATCTGCCGCCAAATCAAATCTTTCATTTAAAAAAATCTGATGATCTTCAGTGTTTTGTCACAGCGACAGAGCTGGCAGACACACTGGTGTTCGACTGAACTGAAAGTTGAGGTGTGAACAGAAGTACTAGAATACAACAACCTGGATGAACAGAGCAGAAGCTAAGACCCCATCTCTGAAAGTACAGGCTGCACATCTTTTGGGTCCCCTGAGTTGGGAGCCTGTGTCATCCTTACAGAAAGCTGCTCAACTGACCACACTTGCAAATCCCGGTGGATCTCCTCTGATACTGCTTTTGAGCCTGTGGCCAGCAAACTCTACACTGAAGACTTCCCCATATTAGAGTTCTGAGTAGGAGGGGCAGTGCCACAGGGACAGGCGAGGTCACCTGCTCAAAGAACCCTCTTCCAAGTCTTCTCCCCAGGTCTCATCCATGAAAACCAACGTGGTCGGACTCCTCTCTCTTCTCATACTTTATCTGTCATATCTAGTCACACCCCTTGCAATTTCTCCCAAACCCATTCCCTGTGCTTTTCATTGATAGCGTCTCAGTCTATGCAGCCAACGTTCAGGAGAGGACAAGCACACAATTGCCAGAAAGATAGCAGACAGACAGACAGACAGACAGACACACACACACGGACAAAGCAAACACCACCGTGGCTTCACCCATAGCAGAGAGAGGATCATGCAGTGGGGTGAGGCTAGGAAGGGAAGGGCAGGCCAGATTATATAACCTGCTTTGTCAAACCACGCTAACGATTTAGACATAGATAATGAGAGAAAAAAACTCTGACTCTGAAGATTTAGCAGGAGACACTATTGAGCAAAACACTAAACCCTGTGGCCAGTGACAACAGAGGTGAGTGGCGAAGGGGCGACTCGTGAACGAGATGTTCACAACTGTGGGTCAAATAGTGATTGAAAGATTTAGCAGTGACCAGTTGACATTTCTGCGAGATCTGTCCTTCCCTGCTGATGGCAGGTGAGCCCCATGGAACAGAACATATCCACATGCCCAGCATCTACTGGCCAAGCAGATGGTTCTGGGTGTGTAAGAAAGCAGGCCGAGGAAGCCATGGGGAACAAGCCAGCAAGAACCCTTCTTCTACAGCCTCTGCTTCAGTGTCTGTCGGAATATGTTGGCTGGTGAGAGGTCGCAGTTCACCATAGCCTGGCAGCTTTCTCTAAGCTTGGCAATAGGGAAATGCCCTCCCTCCCCAGCAAGACTTCCTGCTCTCTACCTGCTCTTGTCTGGAGGATGTCCCTGGGCCTGGAGGACTACCCTTATCCAAGATCTGTCTCTAAACAAGATGCCTGATTCATCTTTAGCTTGACCCTTGGCACAGACCCCTGCTGGGAAGACTGGTACTAGGGACTCTGAGATTGGACCTGACTGCCACATACTCAGCCTTGTGATAGCAGCAAGCCACTTAGTACAAATTAGGGTTTGTCCCCAGGTTCCTCAATCCTATATATTCCTTTTACTCTGGAATAAAGTTGAACTGATTTACCAAAGTCTGTCTCCTAGAGGGTTCCCTCTGCCTGTGCTCATGGGCCATATACAAAACTTTCTGAGCGGAAAAGACAACGCCCCCCACAAGTTTTTGCCTCAGGTTTCTGCGCGGGTTTTCCCCGGTGGTGAACTGTGAAGTTGTAAGATGTAAATAAACCCTTTATTCCCATGTTGCTTCTGGTCATCGTGCTTATTAGAGCAATAGGAAGCAAACTAGCACAGCCTTTCCCAAATAACCACACAAGTGATTTCTTTCACACTCTCAGCCTTCCTATGACTGCTGTGGGAAAATGTGCTTGCACACTGTAAAGTTTTGTCACTCAGATTGGTTTAACAAAATGCTGATTGGCCAGTAGTCAGCCAGGAAGTACAGGCGGGATGACCAGACTAGGAGAATTCTGGGAAGAGGAAAGGCAGATGCAGTCACCAGCCAGATGCAGAGGAAGGAAGATGAGAATGCCTCACTGAGAAAAGGTACCAAGCCACATGGCTAACACAGACAAGAACTATGGGTTAATGTAAGCTGTAAGAGCTAGTTAGTAATAAGCCTGAGCTAATGGGTCAAACAGTTTATAATTAACATAAGCCTCTGTGTTTCTTTGGGACTGAACGGCTGTGGAACTAGGTGGGACAGAACTTCCATCTACCTATTTCTTTACATACGGGTGACGATGTACCAAGGTTAGAGTACTCTGTGACAAACACTAGCCAGTACAGTGCTCATAACTATGGAGTCATTCCTTCAGCTCCAGAGAGATTAGCATTTGGTCACGAGAAGCCAAAACAAGGTGACATGCACACAATGACACGGCCCTCCTACTCTGGAGTCTGAAACAATATCGTAACTCACTGCGCGTAAACCCGCGCAGAAACCTGAGGCAAAAACTTGTGGGGGGTGTTGTCTTTTCCGCTCAGAAAGTTTTGTATATGGCCCATGAGCACAGGGCCTAGGTTTGGGACATTTCCATTCATATTTAAATGGTCCTGAAAATCTACTTAAGCATACTTAAAATAGAAGTATATGAAGGAGTACACAAAGGTAGACTGTCTGTAGCACCGAGTGAGTGCTACTGGAAATAACAGAAAAATGGACCAAGCCTTACCTTACTGACTGACTGGTTAGCTCTCAGCCTGTTCAAGGGAGGATGAACAGGAAGAGGACGCACACACGGTTGCCACTGGGGGAGGACTCACCATTATCTTGTCACTGTCTATGATAGTGTTCAGTCTGTGAGCAATGGTAAGCACAGTGCACTGGGCGAACTTCTCCCGGATCTTCTGTTGTATTAGCTCATCAGTTCTGGAACCACAGACGTCACATTTAATTCAGCAAAGACGGGTAGAGACTTAAAAGATCACATTACTCTTAAGAATGTTGTTAAAATCCGCTTATTGTTGTTGTTGTTGTTAATGTTATTATTAGACAGACAGCTCAGGCTAGCTTTGAACTCACTATGTCATTCAGGTGACTTTGAAACCCAGAGCCTACATGAAGCTGCCACATGCTAGGATTACAGGCATGCAAAGCCACACCTTCTCCCCTCCCCCCCAAAAAAACCCTAAAATCTAAAAAGTCAACTTAGAAAAACTGCAAATGATTCTCTCTCCAATGTTTGACACAGAACTGGAATTTGGGAATCTAATTTACTCAGAAGGCCTAGAATACAGGCTGAGCATCCCCTTTCTGCAATGCTTGGAGTCAAAAGGGCCTTAGGTTCTGAACTCTGGTATATTTGCGTGCACGTAATGGGATACACACAGGCAGAAGACGATTTTGTAACTGTGTAAGTAATTCTGTGCGTGACGCTGCAGTGTGTCTCCCATCTGAAGGGCAGACACACCCAGACACATTCCTCAGTACCATCAAATCCTTCCCTGGGGCCAGAGTGAGAATTCAGGTTCGACCCACCACGACCACTTTAGCTCTGTACCTCGGATCCACATTTGCTGTTGCTTCATCGATGATCAATATCCGATTTTTCTTCAGAATCGCCCTCGCGAGGCACACTAATTGTCTCTGTCCAACACTAAAATTTGATCCGGATTCTGCTAATTCAGTATCCATTTTACCAGGGAGGTCTTCAATGGCCTCTTTAAGTTGTACCTATAGATGCAGACAGAAGAATGGTATGTTCATAAATAAACTATTAAACAAATCCCTTCAACTCCAGAACTCTGCCGGACTTCTTCCCGGAAGTCTCACGATGATGACATCCACCACTGATGAGCGTTGCCTGCTGGTTCTGGGTCATGAGTTAGTGCCGGTTGTGCCTGTAAATACTTCCTTGGTAAAATATAGCAAGACAGAGAATATACCTTCACAATGATTTAATTTTACTTTCAAATTGTATGTGTGTGTACAGTTACATGCATGTAAAGGAAGGTTCCCGGAGAGGCCCAAAGAGGGCATCGGATCCCCTGGAGCTGTAGTTACAGGTGATTGTGAGCCCCCTGTTGTGGAAAAGAACATGGGTTCTCTGCAACAGCAACAAATGTTCTTAACCGATGAACCAGCTCTACAAGCCTGAGAATGTCCCTTTTTATTGGTTAGTTAAGAGAAACCTACAGGAGTGTAGAGAGACGAAAACCAGGACAGAGTAGCAATTGCACAGCGCGTGGGAGGTTGGCTACACCGAGTTGAAAGAACCCTCTAAACCCCTCATCACTCTGATGACCCAAACCTCTACAGATTTATCAAAATCACTGAAGCACACTGCTGCAGGGACCACTTGCTATTAAAGAAGTTGTACCTCCATGAAACTGGTGCACTTCAGAGCCACCCACCCCATCACCCTAACTTCCTTCCAGTCACATGACACCCACTCAGGACCTTTCTCCAGAAATCATGGAAGTCTCTCAGAAATGAAGCTCTTTCCACATAGAAGATGTACAATAGAAAATGAAAAACAGGATCACTACAGTCAAGTCCCCCAAGAGACATTCTGCACAGGAGCTAAGTAGGAATTCCGCACAGCCCTCTGAAGAAAGAATGTCGTAGGTACCCTGCCATCCTGGAAGGTTTTATCAACCACAAAAGCCTTCAAAAGCTCAAACAATTGGGAACTACTTATTCAGTGTCAGGACCCCCGGAGCACGTCCCTTCCTAAGTTCAGTCTCCCATCACTGAAGCTAACACATGCACCTACTTTAACCACAGTGATATTCCACAGTGAATGACAACCCACGGAAAGGACAATGCAATACCTTATTGCCTGTCTATGATATACTTCTAGTAATCTAGCTTTGAAAACTTGAATAATAAGTTGAATAATAAGACATCAGACTACATCACTGGGTTGTGGTTCAGTCCTATGAATATTTGCTCCTGGAGAAATTTTACAGAACGAAGGCCAAATTTGGACTATCCTTGAGAGTTTCAGAACAAAGGGTCCATCCATACACTTTATTCAGAGAGCAACATATTGATGAGTGGGCTCTGGGGCTCAAACTGACATCCCCAAGCTTGTAAGGCAAGTCCTTTGTCAACCGAGCTATCTCTCTAGCCCAGATTTTAAATTTGTAAACTGAAAAACGTAAACCTAGCCGGGTGGTGGTAGTGCACGCCATTATTCCCAGCACTCAGGAGGCAAAGGCAGGCGGATCTCTGGGAGTTCGAGGCCAGACTGGTCTACAGAGTGAATGTGAGAACAGGCTCCAAAGCCACGTAAAAACCCTGTCTTGAAAAACCAGGAAAAAAAGTAAAAGCCTGAGCTTAAGTTCCACCTGGCTCTGCCAATGGCGAATTCCTGACTTTTCCCTGTCTCAGCTTTCTTACCTGCAAACGAAACACAATGTTATCATAGCCCAGATGTCTATCTCCAAACACTGCCTGCTGGGATAGAAAATGAGTCACCACAAGTAAGTATTTACAGCAACGCCTGCTACAAAGAGATCAATCGGCGTTACCTATTACTAACAATGCCGTCACCCGGCTCTCTTCATGTTCTGAGGTTTATTGCACTGACTAGTCTGCATTTTGAATGCATAACCATTTACTGATGTCCCAACTTCTCCACAAGAATTCCAGCTCCAAGTGGGAGTGTTCTGCCTATCTTGATGATTACTGTAATAGCTTAAGAATCTACGATGCCTACATAGCACGCTCTCAATAAAGGACTGTCCAAAACACATGATGAGTCAGAAGAATGTCTCGTCCATATCTGTGTCTACAGGTTAGAGAATGAATTCATATGGATATATATACTTTATATAGAATGCAATCACATTACATGGCATTGCAAAAGAAACATATGGCTTATAAACGTTAATTGGTCCCAGGATATCATAATAGTCACACTTAAAATATGGAAAGCATCTTAAAACTGTGATTTCAGGAAAGTTGATCCAATTATAGTATTCTAAACTGTTTATTTAAGTACAAAATAGTTCATATTATATAAGTTTGGAAAAACAATGAAATACACAAAATTGATAGTGCTCATAAATTCTCTGAAGTTATCATTACAACCATCTTCCCTACTATGCGTATCGCATGGAAGACATTCCAGAATCCTTTGCAGATTGATAGGGGTGTTAGCCTCTGCTTCCCTCTCTTTGAAACTTGCTATGGTAATTTGAATGAGAAATGTCCCTTATAGGCTCACGTGTTTGAGTGGTCCCCAGTCAGTGTTGCTGTCTAGGGAGGCCATGGAACCTTTAGGAGGTGCAGTCTTGGTGGAGGAGGTCACTGGGGTGGGCTTTGAGGGCGTATAGCCTCCTCCCAATTCCTGTTACCTTTCTTTCCACCCCCTGTGTGTGGACGGAAATGTGAGGGGCCAGCTTCCTGCTGTCTGTTCCATGCCTCCCTTGCCACGACAGATTTTATCCCTCTGGAACAATAAGCCAGAGCGAGCCCTCTCTTCCCCAAGATGCTCTCATCCGGGTGTCCAGTCACAGCAACAGAAAAGCAACAGACAGACTTACTGACGTTACATCAAGAAAGGCTGCTGTGGTTGGAAAGAGAGCCCGAGATGCGATCACTGAATGAAGCCACAATAGAGCCCAGTCCAGGAAATCCACGGATAAGGCCATGCGTGGAAAAGCGCTAAGTCACATACTTCCTGATGGGTGCTCACGTGCCTTTGCCATGGTCTCCTGTAGTGATATTTTGTTTGTGTTCCGACAAATAAAGCTTCCCTGAGGATCAGAGCGCAGAGCTAAGCCATGAGTTAGCCACAGAAGCCAGGCAGTGTTGGCGTACACTTTTAATCCCAGAACTTGGGAGACAGAGACGGACTGACCGCTGTAAGTTCAAGGCCACCCTGGGATAAACCAGATTGAATTAGTCTAAAAGAGAAACAGAGCCAAGTGGTAGCAGCTCACAGCTTTAATCCCAGCACTAGGGAGGTGGAGACAGGAAGTGATAGGGCTGGGTGGAGAGAGGAATATGAGGCAGGAGGAGACAGGAGCTCAGTGCAGGCTGAAGACGCACTCTGAGGAATCACAGAAACAGGACTGCCCCTCCAGTCGGAGCACTGGTAAAAGGTCTCTCTAGTGGCTGGTCGCTCTGCTTCTCTGAGCTCTCACTAGTTTCCCCCACTAATATCTGACTCCGGGTTTTTATTATTAAAGACAATTAGAATTCATGCGCCAGGGAGATGCACGGCATCCTAACAGACACCGTCCATGAGGACACACCTGCAGACCCAGCCTATTCTTCACCGTCTGTCCTGGGGTCCATGCTATTTACAACAGAAACAATGCAGGGCTGATGCGCTGCTGGTTTTAACTGCTGTGAGCAAACGGCAGGTTCCATCGCTAGCGACCACCTCTGTCTTCTTGTTGAGCTGCTGCTGCTTCCTGGACGCTCTAGTAGATACTAATAGCAGCAACATTTCTTCTGTTATTAGCTTTTATTCAGAGGGAACTTTCAGTACATCCAGAAAGTTAAAAAAAAAACAAAATGAACAATATTCATAAGATAGTCTCTCTTCTGAAAGACAAATTTGTTTTTTACCCCCTCGGGTATTAGTAAGAAATAGGCGGGCTTTAAAAACACAGTTCTTTCTACTTGAGGTTGTTAGAGATGACAGTGCTCTCTGAAAGATCCTCACGTGAACTCCATGGGCTTGGGCTCCCATCTGCATTCACATCATTGACAAAAGGGTCGGGTGTTCTTTGGTTCCTCCTCCTCCCTCCCTCCCCCCCTCTGTCTCTCTCTGTCTCTCTGTCTCTCTCTTTCTTACACAGGTTATCCTTAAGTCCATAGACCCTCAGTCAGGTTTTAGTCTAACAAGAACAGCCAAGGCCATCAGCTTTCCTACCATTCACAGGGCAGAATTTGCTCTGGTTTAGTAACACTGTAAAGACGACGCCACAGAGAGAATGGAATACGGCAATCCAGGGAACCGGCCTGGTTGCTTCCAGTGTATCTCCCCAGACACACACACACATGCACACGTGCACACACAGATGCACACACTCGCTTCCAGTGTACCTCCTCAGACACATGTACACACACTCACACACACACTTGCTTCCAGCTTACCTTCCCCAGACACACACACACACGCACACGCTCGCTTCCAGCGTACCTCCTCAGACACACACACGCACACGCTCGCTTCCAGCGTACCTCCTCAGACACACACACACTCACACAAACACTTGCTTCCAGCTTACCTTCCCCAGACACATACACGCACACGCTCGCTTCCAGTGTACCTCCTCAGACACACACACACACACACACACACAGTCACTTCCAGCATACCTCCCCAGACACACACACACACATGCACACGTGCATGCGCGCACCCGCTCGCTTCCAGTGTACCTCCTCAGACACATGCACACTCACACACACAAACACACACAGTCACTTCCAGCGTATCCCCCACACAGGCAGCTGAAACTATATCATAAATACAATATTGATTCTAATGTTTAGAAAATATCCTACTCTGCTTTTTAAAAATATTAGCAAGGCAAAGCGTTGCTAAAGAAAACCCACGACGGGGTAATGCCGTATGTCTCTCCTGATGCACAAGGAAACCCAGAAACAGGGTGCAGACCCCCGCCATGCTGGAACTCTGGTCTGTCTGTGTCTTTTCTCATTTCTGTTTACAGCAGCCTCAGGTGGAGCATGAACACAGGCGACCCTCAGGACTGTCCGACGCTTCTGCCACCTCTTTTGTTGTACGCGAGAAGCTACAAAAAATTCATTTTGTCTATAACAGACGAAAATAGGTGTCAGGCACCCAAGTTTGAAGATGCCTTTGGATGGGACTGGGTCTCAATTAGCATTTCTTCACTGCTCATGGAACGATGTATTTCTAAAGTGATTTTACTATCTGAGAATCTCTGAAGAGAAATTTAAGCTCTGAAGCGAAGAGAAAAAATGATTTACTAGTAATTCCTGTTTTCTCAGGGTGTGTCACAGGCTTGCTGTTGCTTCGTCCTGTCTTTCCATCCTCTGTGATCTCCAGTGTGTAACTGTTCTTTCCCTACATCTTCTTAGAATTTTCCTACAGAAAAATCTCACAGATGGATGAAACCGGAGACCAGCCACCATTCTGGTTGGACTTGGAGAAGAAGGTGGCTGGCCCAAGCTGGGAAAACAAAGTCCCCGCAGCTGCTGGGAAGCGGGGTGGGTGTGTAATGACTTGGCACTGACATGTCTTCAGAAGCAGTAACTACTGGCAGGAAGCTGCCAGACCTCCAAACTGGTGTGCCCACAGTCAGAACCCATCTTAAGCTAAAGATTTCAGAGCGTACCTGAAAGGGTGACAGGGACGAGTGAGCTACCTCAAAACATTAACCGCTGATCCCTGAGGTTTTGTGTTTTCTAGTTTTTGTTTTTTTAAGAAATAAGCCATGCTCACATATTGATTAAATGCTTACTTTTTAAAATTAAAACCAAGCTAGGTCTTAGGAGGGATTGTGGTCTAAGCTATGATTTCTATTATTAAGCAGCTTACAATTAATTTGCAGAACTAGAGGGAACTTGCAAAATAATTATCTCTAAACATATAGACCAGAAGCAACTTAATGGTCAAAATCCTCGCCTGTGTGGGAAAGGAATCCCCAAGAAGTGGTCTGCAGGGACGCGCTACACAAATAATAAGAAAATCCTCCCAGATTAAAGGTACCAATACAGAAACGTAGCCAAGGCTCCAGGAGTCTGCGAGCTGGACTCCCTGTGGCGTCACAATGACAGGGTTGTCAGTAAGTATCACTCCTGTAGTCTGTGTAATTTGCCCTCACAAACACCTCCTTAGGAGGCTCCGAAGCGCCGTGTAAGTATGATCTCACTTTTTGTTCTGTTAGTAATGAAAACAAGTGCCTCATTTTCCTAGATGCTCCCCTAAAACGGAGCGGTGGGGTGAAGGGCTGTGGCAGTCTGCGCCTTCGGAGCAGAACTGCCAGTCTTCATCATGTCAGCTGTGCGGACTTCCGGGAGTCGGGCAAGACAGCCGTGGACCACTGACATTCTCCCGCAGGAGTAGACGGCGAGGGCCACTAGACTGTCACAGTCACACCTTCTGTTCACCTGTATGCAATTCTGCCCTGACCGGCCTCGGCCCTGCACATGGACTTGGGGGTCTCAGGGAGGAGCTAGAGTAGACAGGAGAAGGTTCGTGGACAGGGGACTCGCTCTACAAAGCCACCGCCCACGTTAGAGACAGATGTTCCAGATGTTAGTGGCTGTTGCGGGGTCACCCATACTTCTGCCTGCAACATTCTCATCCATGCTCTGTAAGTGACCTAATAAACCAATGGTTCCCCAGGGGGATCTTCGGTGGAAATGAACTCAGTTTTAGTCTTGGGACTATATGAATACCGAGTGGGTAGATATTTTTTATGCGTCTGCCCCGGGGGAGACTTCTCACAATAGTGGCTCAGGCTACTTAGTCACTAGGGGAGTTTGAGCTCTGTGAAGGACAAGTAAGATCATGTATTGACTGAGCCAGCTTTTGGAGCAACACGAGGTATATTATTTTGGATTGCCATCATCAATACATACTCTACACCCACCCAGCTCATGAATGCTCCCCGAGGGGTCAAATAAAGAGCCATGAGCTCCCACCAGCTCCCATGAAAGGCTTGCTCTGAACACAGGCACATACGCATCACATCCGTGATGAAGGAGATCGCTTACCTCTTCTAAGGCGTTCCACAGCTCCTCATCAGTGTGCTCATTGAAGGGGTCCAGGTTCTTCCGCATTGTCCCAGTGAACAGAACAGGTTCCTAAAAGCCCAGAAGAGTGAATGGCATCCGACTTTCAGAGCAGAAAAGACAGGCGAACGAACGCACCAAAGCTCACTACAATCACCAGTTCTAAGGTTTCACACACTTATTTACCAGAGGTCATCTCTATTTTAATTTCCCCTCCTACAAAAATGTGACCTAAAATGTCTTCTTGGAGCTCTGAACTCTAGCAAAAGAAACCATGGCGGGGTGCCATTTTAAGGAGAGAATGAGGGAAAAGGGGAGTTCCTGTTGCTGAGAGCTTTCCTGGAAGTAAACACAGATATATTTATTTGAGTAACATGACATCAACCGAACTATAAAAATGACTTGCCAATCCTGATTAGGATTCTGGAAAACAAGAATTAGCATGATTAGTTAAAGTTTGTGCTTGAGGTGAAAACTGTTCTGTATTTTCTCCTTTGATAAAGCGTCTTCTGGGATCGGAATCTCTTTGAATCCTGTCAGGACGCGTTCTATTCTTTGTTCAAAGAGGACACCAGCTAATGGGGCCAGTGACACTGGATGGGGATGGCCCCTGAGGTTGCATCAGCCCGTCCCCACACCACCTTGCCTGGGCATCAGGGTTACCTGTCTGAATGCAACCTCATTACCTTCAAGGGCAAGGTCACCTGAAACCCATTGTGAAGCTAGGGTGGCAACACATCTTCCATCCTCCTGTTTCAGGAGGAGCCCACAGGGAAACTGCTCCTGCATCACAGGCCGCCTTCTAGATTTCAAGGGAGCACCTTCTAGGTAGGCTTAGGAAGGCTGTGCGGATTTTCTACTAGAAGAGCCTATCAATCTCATAACCTAGACATGCATAGAGGAGAAGAGGCCAATTGGCTGTTCTCAGTGAAAGGCATAGATATGGAAATCGAGAAGCCATGATTCTTCCACAGGTCCTGGAAAACTGCACTCGGGCTATAAATGTAAGAAGTCACCCAGCCTTGAGGCAGGGACTTTAACGCTTATAAGACAGAGGAGGAGGAAGAGAAAGAAGAAGGAGACTTTTCTTCACCTGCCTCTAAATTTTAGACTGGCGACAGGAAAATGTGGATGTACAAGTTTAGTGGTGTACCACTCCCAAATATGTACCCCTCAGCAAAATCCCCAAGCTAAATGACACTATCATTCTATTTTATTTGTGCAAAGTTGATTGGGCTACCTTAAGAAATCTGAAAATGGCTATTGAATTGAACTGAACACAAAAGGCTTATCTAAGGTTATGCTTAAAATTACAGAATTTAAGAGAGACTAAGTAGCTGCCTACATATGGCGGGAATTTATCCGGAATAAACGTCATTCCACTGGCTTCAGATTTAAAACACACACAGAGACAGACACACATACGCCCTCTCGTGCGCGTGTGAGTGCATGCACACACACACACCCATGCACTCTAACACACACACACACAACGCACACACACGCATACGCACACACGAGTCACGATCAGCTCAGAGACTCCAGGAGAGCAGCTGACTCTGCTCCTGCTTACACGAGGCCCAGAGGGCATGCCACCATCTACCATCCTTCTCTCTCTGATGCTCTCCTCACGCACCACAAAGGCTCAACGCCACGGCCGCTATGTCACTCACGGACCCCAACTGAGGGGCTCTAAGGATGAATGTACGAGGAGCTCCAGAGGTAAACATGGTCAAGGAGTCAGCCATGAGAGAAGCGAGAGACGGCCTCGTTGTCTATACTAAAGACAGGTCATTTTCCTTGTCCAGGATAGCTGAAGTTACCATCAGGCTCCTCTCGGACAGCAAAACCCCACACAGCCAATGTCAGGTCTAGACTCGGGCACAACCTCCTAGACTCTCGATGCCCTGTCCTGAGCAGCCTGGTTCATGATAAAATGTTCATGATTAGCACAGTAGAATGGCGCTATCTGTGAACAGTCATGGGAAAGCACAGTCTGGTCCAGTGCCCCGTCTCCTGACCAGGTCCTCCCGCCTGTCTCAGCCACACCTTCTCCTTTAGGAGGCTCCTTCACATGGACACACCTGAAGACCAGTCAGAGACCCTTCACAGGCCATGCAGAACACAAATACCTGCTCTATCTTGTGTTCTAAATGTCAGCCTCAGCAGAAGGCCCTTGGGAGGCTTGACTATCTCCAGATCACTGTTCACTAAAATAAGGGTCTCTATTAAATCTATACTGCCAATTAAAGAGAATATTGGGCAATCTCTCATGTTTATTTAGCAATATTAGAAGAAAATAAAAGAGCAATTTTCTTTGTTACAACACGCTGGATATATATTTCATAAGGAAAATTTCATCAAGACTTGTTGAACAAGGAGAATGATTTAATGAAACATTAACTGGTTGAAGCTATATTTTCTTTAAAACCAGCAGGCAATTTGTTCACAATGGTTGTTTTACTACGCCAACATATACTACACATGGTGCTCACTTCCTTTATGCACCTGCCAAATAAAAAGCCCTAATATTATCTTCAGAAGGTCATAAAAGCATTCACAGCAGACACACACTGAGAAAGGAGATAAGGGTCAAGCTAATTTTCAGTTCTGATAGGTATTATTATTTAAAGTGCCCACCTCCATGCACTGAAGTTCACAAACTAGGCTTATAAATAAAAAGGGCTGTAAAAACGTTTGCTGGCAGGCAGAAGATTTCAGTGTGGAGATCAATGGGAGGAACAGACAACCGAATTTATTAGCATTGGTGCCCTTTCTCTGATGGTACAGTTTTTAATATGGGTTTTATTTAACCTCCAGTTAGCTAGCATGGTAGAATTAGGAAAAGAAATAAATGCATGTGTTCAACACATCAATAAAATCAGAAGATGAGTATCAAATTCGTTTCTGATCATCCTCAAGTTAAAAGTTTTAAACCTTTGCGCCCCATTCAGTAGCAAGTTTGGCTGTTCCTCACCCTGTGGCTGGCACGTCACCCCAGGGTGGCTTGTCTAAGTGAGAGCATCTGGGGTAGTAAGCCGATAGTCGGGAGACTTTAGGCCTTTTGAAAGCATTGTCTGCAGGCCAGGCCTCCATTATGTTAGGGAGAAACTCAACCCTTTAAACAGCTTCAGACACTTAAGCCAACCAGGGGCCAAGATACTTAAAAATGAACAACATAAAGTTCAACACTCACTTAAATCTTTTTGGGACACAAACTAGGAAACCCCCCTGTCCTAAAATCTGTACTCAGCAGGAGCTAGACTGTTGTTTTCACGTGTCCCCCAAGCTCCCTTCTTCTCCAGACCCTTATTTGGGAAGCATCTTTCCTGGTCTCAAAGGTGGAGTCACCTGAAGTCACTCAATCTCAGGTCTTTCTTTTCTTCATTGAATCCTGTAGCCTCTGAATGAACCGATAGTCGTGCATTTTCAGAAGAAAAGAACATTGTTCGCCCACAAAGGAAGAAGAATTTAAGTCCTGTAAAGTCGCCTTTAAATACAAAAAGGTCACCAGCTCCGGGGAGAAGTGCCTTGGGTTTTAATGAAGACTTCAGTGAGTGGGAACAAAGGCGAACTGCATTAGGCTGGGATCCAATTGTATTTCTTTACTAGTAACAGCAAACCTTCCCTCTTTTCTCTTACACACACACACATACACACACATCATCGTCATCATCAGAAAGGGGCCTTAAAGAGACACAATCAGCTCTGCTTAACCTTTTAAACTCATTAAAAGCTTAGGGGAATAAAAAAAAAATAGACTGGGCTGTTTAAAAAGCACCTGGCTTTTTTGTTTTGGTACAAACAAAAGGAATCTATTAAACATACAAAAAGAATCTGTTTGATCATGACAGCGATTCTGGCTGCTAGTTCACATCAACCCCGGTTGTAAACGGGAAATCTGCGGCGAAATTGCTCTTTGGTTGAAAACATTTCCTTGGTGCCAAAAAGACAGGGCTCTGGTTGTTAAGAAATTCCATCCAGGAAAAAAAAAATTGAAATCTACGTTTGCAGATGCTCTCTGATAAACTATTTCCGGAAGCCAGGTTCATCTTCGGACTCTCTTCCGCAAAGTGGGAGGGGTACAAAGGAAGTCCAGGTGTCCACCACTGGTTCTGCTCCAGGTTACAGGGGTGGCTCCGCAGGCTGCCTTCTTAGCTCCGCCCTAGTCACGGAAAGGGGCTGCAGGGTATTTAGTCTAGACCTGTCACTGCTCTTGGGAACCCACTTGGTCCTTAACCCCTATTTCTGAACTGCCCCTGGGAGGTTCAAAGAAGATGAGACCTTAGCCATGACCCAAGGGAGGAGCTGAGAGGAGATCAGGAAGCTGCTGTTCCCCAGAAGATACTGGCCTGGTCTCTCTGGACCTGCCACTCAAGCAGGACTTGTAGCACCATCAACTGTGGCCCCTGCCCCTTTAGGGAAGTGGGCGACAGGCGAGACCCTGGAAATGCGAGGATGGGCTGTGGCCATGGTTGAGTCCCCTGGCACTCCCTTAGCCCATGATGCACAGTAAATCCTGGTTTCTGCAATGCTTTTCTTTCTGTGCTCAGTGTCACTTGAATTTTTCTGGCAAAACAACCTTCACAAACCAGTCTTTGGGAACTGCCTGGCAGTGCCAGGATCCTCGGGAGAAGATGCCCGCTGGCTGGCTTGACTTGACTTCTGACTTTATTTTCTTTGGCTATAGTTTTGGGAGCCCTTTCTAGGTAGGGCGGATAGAAAGGCAATGACTGAAGTATCTGGCCAGACATCATTTCGTTACAAACATGCATCGAGAAAAGGAATGCAGAGCTTGCTGGTGCTGAGTTCTGATGCTTCTACTGTGTAAGATAAGATGAGGCCAGAATTCCCCTGGCCTCAGTTTCCTTCCTGGCCCTACTTGCCTTCTAGGGTGGCTACGACAAAGGTTCCCCTTCCCCAGGGTATTAACAGGCAGCAGGCCCCAGTCCACCCAGGCAGGGCAGCGGGGCCCAGCGTTTTCAAAGGGCAGGCGCGACCAGTGGCTCATGAAATCACTTTTGTGGCTCATGATCATCATTTTGTCTTTTCTATGAACTAGACTAGAATAAATAGAATAGAAAATATCACAGCACAGGGTGGAGTAATTGTGCACTATGAGATGTTTGTTTCTGGGCAGGTGTGTGTGGAGGCATACACAAGACCCTGTTGGCCACGGATCCCAGTTTAAACCAGTAAGATCCAGAGGATCAGGGGATGGGGAATGTCTCCAAACTGCTGTTGAAGCCTGGCTCCCCAGTTTCTGTGCCTTCATTTCCAGCTCTGACAAATGAGGGTGACAACAGAATTGTTGGGGGGTTGAGAGGTTAGGGAGAAACGTGAAGGAGCCCACAGACATGAGGAATGATGTCTCCTGGCCAGCTGCAGAAAGGTGACGGGTGTGGGCGGGGTGGAGAATAAACACAGAGGGTTTCCCGTTGGCTGTCCAGTATTAACGGGCGACCAGACATTGGGAAAAGCCTTGTTCCTGTTGTCCGTCTCTGAGAAGTATCTGTGGGGTTTGGGGGAGTTTGATGACTTTTTTCCCTGTCTCACTAACTTTTATTTATATAAATAATCTGATTTAAAGAAATCCACCGGGATTACAGCAACATGAACTGAAATGTATGAGCCACGTCTTTCTAGAATGTGTTCTATACCTAAAGGCCAGTATTCTAATCCTCAATAATAGTTACTATTTCCTGAACAGTCTTAAGAACCACATGCTGGGCCACCTCCTTGGTCTTGTGTAGTGGCTCCTTCATGAGGCGTCTGTGCAGGAGCTAAGCTACTGCGGCCAGGTGAGGTTACTTCATAGAGGCCGTCGGAGAAGGAGGGACATACAGGATGTGTTGACATTAAGCACACGCCCTGAAACAGTCTATTCTGGGCGCTTTGTGTGCTGCACGCTTTCTCTAAATTGTTTCTTATATCAACCAACTCGAGGCACAGAGAGGATCTGCGCCCTCCAATGCTTGGTGATCACGGTCTACAAGGACGCAGAGCTCTGTTAGCACCGCGTTGTGAGCGCATTCCCGGGAGCAGATCCACAGAGCATTCGCACAAAGGGAGGGTGGGAACTCATGGAACAGAACCAAACCCGGTGATGTCAAGGTGTATTCAGTCTTGGCTCAGATGTGCTTCCAAAACATTCCCGGAGGAGCCAAGAATCATCTAACGCCGCTTCTTTATTTAGAGTTCTTTTATGTACACAACATTTTTTTATTAAGCAGCATTAAAAAGTAGCATGGGGCACGTTTCTAGAGCCTTTCATCCGCAGACGCGAGGACTTTACAGACACGCCTAAGATCAGGTGAACAAATCTTCCCAGATAGCATTGGGGTCTGAACTCCAGTTCTTCTGTAGCCACACTTCAGAGAGCCTCATGGGAAGGGAGACGGCTTCCACTTTTTCTTGTCCTTACAAGGGTTGTGTTTTGATCTTTACAAGAGCTTGCCGGAATATATACACAACATGAAGTCTGCCCGCTAATCAGTGAGTTTTTACCATCATTATTACGATGACATGTATGTGAGAACGCACACATGTGCTAGGGTGTACTTGGGGTGGTGAGAGAACAACTTTTGGGACTGGGTTTTCTCCTTCCAGCCCTGTGGGTAAAATGAGAGTTGAACTCAGGCCTTTAGGTTTAGAAGTTGTCTGTCTCTTTACTCACTGAGCTGTCTCGCCGGCCCCTCCCCTCTTTATCACTTTAAGGCTCACAGGTCAACAATACTGTCTCTATACTTTTATGCAGTGGTCTCACAGGTCAACAGTACTGTCTCTACACTTTTATGTAGTGGTCATCAACAGTCGCTGGGCTTTTGTTTTTCTTAGAAGCTTTATCCCCATATCCATTAGACAAAGCGACTCCCATCCCAGCCTTCCCTAGTCTCTGATGGACGCCATGCTCCTGTGTCTCCATGGAGTTGACCAGTCCTCACATGCGCAGAACCATTTGCTCTCTGTTTTTCTGTGACTGGCTGGTCTGAGCTTTTAGAGTTTTTACCCATGTTGTAGCACGCATTCGAATTTCTTCCTCTTGTAAAGCTGAGAAAGTTCCTACTGTTTGTATAAGCTGTTTTGTCTTTAGCTATTCATCAGTTGATAGCTGCGTGGGTGGTTTCCACCTCCTGGTTACTGTGAATACCACTGCTACAAACACAAGTGAATGACTATCTCTGCCATTCCCTACATATATATAGTATGGTATATGCATGCAAACACACGCACAGACACATGCGTGGGCATGGACACACACAGACACACGCACAGATACGCGCGCGCACGCACATACTCAGACACACACACAGACATACGCACGTGGACATGCACACACAGACACGTGTGCGCGCACACACACACACACAGAAACACGCACGTGGGCATGCACAGACACACACACATAGACGCATGCACAGAATGGCTGGATAATGTGGTAGTCCTATCATCTGCCTTGTGAGGAGTCTCCATGCTGTGTCCTACACGGGCTGTGTATCATTTTACATTCCCAGTAGCAGAACACAGAGTTCTGACTCCTCCACAACCTCATCACAGTGGAGGGGCAGTTCTGTTATTTTACAGGTCAGCGTAGGAAGGAATAGATGAAGGGGTTCTCTGTCCTTTATAATAAAACAAACAAACAAACAAACAAACAAAGGCTCATGATTGGCACACGCTCAGAAAGCAGGGCTGCTTGGCCTTTTCCTTCGTCTCCTCTCTGTATTCCTCACGTCAGGGATGAGTGTGCGTGGGGGAGGGGGAGAGGTTCCCCAGCTCCCCTTGATGGCCAGATGATTACATGCCCAAATTGAAGCCCCAAACAGCAAGCCTGGGGCTGAATCCATGCAAGCGTCCAAAGCGGGGGCAGGAGGAAGCCATCAGGCTCCACAGCTGCAGGCGGCAGGCCTGTGGGGTCAGGCCCCGTGCTGCCCGTGGCCGTCTACATAGAGGATAGCAATTACTCAATAAAGACTTTCTGAATTATGCTGGGTACAACTAAAAGCAACTCAACAAGAAGCTAAAGTAAACTAAGAGCTTCTGGTGTGTACGTAATCCAGTCTCTAGACACTGCCTAGAAGTCTTCAGCTGTGAAACAGCCAAAAAAAAAAAAAAAAAAAAAAAAAAAAAAAACCAGGTCAGCCCAGGAGGAAACGGCACTTAAACCTCTACTACCACGGCGGCCTGTGTGAGGCGCCCAGCCTGCACTGAGGTAGCCAGCCTTCAGCACAGTTCTCAGAGGTGACACCACAGTGCCCTGTCAGTAGTACCTAGAGATGCAAGCCTTTCCAGGTCTCCCCCAGGACTCTGCTCCCTCCCCAGTTAACAGGCACATTCTGGGAGTATCTACACAGCCCGTCTCTGCTCCACAGAAGACCTTTGCATGGAGATGACCATCCCTGAAAGGGAAACTGGGAACTCACTGCCTACAGCAGAAGTCCCTCATTGCACTTACAGACTTTTGACCACTAAATATTATTTAATATCAGTGGATTAAAGTGTAACACCTGCAGAAGCTGAATCCAGAATGAATCTAGGTAAGAAGTACTGAATCTTCCCCAGTCTGTCTGTCTGACTCCACAAGCACGCACGTGCACACACACAGCCCCACCCCACCCCCAAAAGCACGCACACACATAAGATAGCTATGAACATAGCTGTTAAAACTACCTGCTGAATTATGTCTTACTGGCTGTTGGTTAAAGGATCAATCCTTTTATCCAATTAAAAAGCCAGCAATAAAACTAAAAGCAATTAAACTTCAGTACCCCTGCAGAAGAAACACATGTGGACGCTCTAACTTGCATACCTGAGGTATGATTGACATTTTCTTCCTTAAATCATGAAGTCCAATTTCAGTTGTCAAGATCTTATCAATCCAAATTTTCCCTTCGGGTTCTGACAGTCTGAAAAGGGCCGAGATGAGGGAACTTTTTCCAGCTCCTGTTCTTCCCACGATTCCAACCTATAAAGAAATCCAGAGGACTGCACATTAACCATATGTAACCAACATAGGCGAGCCGTTCATTTTCAAAGGTAAATTATGACACTTTCTACCGTGTGTTGTTTCTACCTAAAAGTTCCTCGGCCTCACTCAGCTCTGTAGTTCTTCACGGTGGGCACACCTGGATGCCTAATAACATCCCTGGGGTGTCCTTTCTAGATGTCCCTAGCAGCGTGGGGACCTGAAATGTCAAGTCTTGGTAAAAGTGCCCCTGGGTAAGACCCGCTGGGTACAGAAGAGTCCTATGAATGTTAGGGACTAACCAGTAGTGTCCTCAGGATATGGTGAGAAGGTGGATTTTTATGAGCATCCCTTCCGAGCTCTGGGTGCACAGAACCTTGGGAACTGCCTGGATAATTCCGCAGAGGAATTAACGGCTCATTCCAGAAGAGTTATACATAAAGACGCTTCATTTCACCCAGCGTCCTATCATTTACAATGAATCCATCTTTGACGGAGAAACTAAACCACTTGTGGTTATTAACTACTTGGTTATGCTGTGGCTGGAGAGGAAATACCTTCAAATTTGCAAATGCAGGTCTCTGCATCTTAAAAGACGGTAACCTGTAGCCCAAACATGCGTAATGAGATCAACAACAGCAGCACCAACAAACAGCCTTTGCTATTTACACGGCTCCTTTCATCTGAGCAGTTCAAAAGGCAGTTTACAAACCAATTAATACTTACAATTGCCCCTTGGGAAAGATTTGTGTGAAGAATCATTCCTCTTATTAAAGTCAGAGCAGAGAGAAATGAAGGGCACTGACAATAAGATCAAAGAATCAATATAAGAAGGGGATTGCTGGTCAGGGAGAAACTGAACTATGAAAGCTGGCTCTTAGGGGTGTATGAGCAGAAGATTAACTAGCCTTTTCTCCCGTGAGCCGGCTCAACCGGTGAGAGCATCCAAAGAGATGACATCATTCTTATTAAAAATTTGGAGTCAATGAAGAGCACAGACATGCTTTCTATGACTTGCAAATTAATTCAGTAAATTAAAAAAAATACCTCACCATTCAAACAGGAAGGAACCAAACTCAACCACCTACTGGTTATATGCTGGGGATTTTACATGTTACGTCAATTTGAATACTTTCAAGCACAATCAGCAACGGCCCTTCAAAAAGTCTAGAGAATAACTACAGGAAAGGTAGCTTTATCTGGAATCCCTGAAGCCCTTATCCATTCCACGGAGGCACTGACACCCTGTCGAGGGCTGGATTTTGTACCTAGCTAGCTATGTCTCTGCATACACATGTACAACTCACTCATCTCTACAAGGGAAGAGCTGAGAGACAGGGACTGCTGAAGCAGCCTGATGACAGAAGGGGGAAATCCGGACTTAAGGGGGGATAATTTAAAGCAAAACAGAACGCCACTTTTTCCCATCAAAGTAAAAAAACAAACAAAAAACGATCATCTGAAAGACTTTCACGGGTAACTGATGGATTTTCATACATGCCAATGGAGAAGGATATCACCAAGTTTATGGAAATACCACAAAGTGACATATAGAGATGGTCTAATCTTAGCTACTTTCAATTGCCTGTTTTCCCAACTTACACAAGGCTGATCTCTAACAATCACAGCATCATGCTAGACTTTAGAAAAAGATTGTGTGTGTGTGTGTGCGCGCATTCATCCACGAATGAGGGCATATGCATGAGAGAGTGGGTACCTAGGAGGCAGAGCCCTGGAAGCTGGAGTTTCAAGCAGTTGTGAGCTGCCCACTGTGGATGCTAGGAACTGAACTTGGGTCTTCCAGAAGAGCAGTATATGCTCCTAACAGACGGGCCATCTCTCCAGCCGCAACATGTTAGACTTTTCATAGTCCATGTTCAGTAGGACCGATAGCTAATGCTCCATTCAACACAGCTTTGAACTTCCCCTCGATTTCCTAGCTTCTTCCCCACAAAGATGCCAGGCTCTCGTTGCCCATCTTACTTCCAGCAACCTCTCAGGCAGCCTGACTTCAAGCTCCAAAGATCCTCTGTTTGCCAACATGATCCCTCTGTTTTTAACTCCCACAGCCGACTGTAGAATGCAAAGTCACATTAAGAACAAATAAAATAAACTCATCCCAATTAAAATCAGGGCAATCAATTTGCAAAGTGAATAAACACTAACCCTGAGTTCAGCGTGCTGATGGAATGACGCTTAACATGTGGATGCATGTGTGTGCGTGTGCATTCGTGTGGTGTGTGTTCCTAAGATGGAAACTGAGGTACCTAAACAATGCTGTAGCCACTTACTATTTCATATAAATATTTAAGGCACATGAAGAGTACACATGATTATTTATTGAATAAATCTCTGATTTGTGGATGTTTCAGCTGCTTACAAAATATTTTCGCTGTTATAAAGAGCATCATGTCAACTATCCTTGAGGCTATGCCTTTGCAAACAACCTTAATTATTTCCCTAAGATAAATCCCTCAGCATGGAACTACTGAGCAACAGGTATAAGCACTTCAAAAGAAGATGCTGAGTCTTGCCAAGCCAGCCTCCAGAAGCAGGTTCTTGATCTCCACTGGCACCCACAGCCTTGTGCATCTCCACCCAAATGCTACAACTTTGTTCTAATCAGCAGTAATGTGATTTCCCAAAAGAGAATTCTCCATTCATGTCTCACTAGGAGATGACCACTGCTGGCGTCCTAGGCTCTCTGGGTACCCCTTGCAAATGCAGCCTCTAAGGCTTCGCTCCACCCAGGAAACCGGTATATGCACACCTGGCTGACTTGTCCACCCTTAGCTCCACAGGACCTCCTCCAGGGTTCCTGCACAAGAGCCTGTGTGTTACACACTTGGCACACCTGCCTAGCAGGTGGAAAGGAGTGTGATCCCTCCTATCCAGATGCCGTTCACACTCATTTCTATCTGCTGATATCACGTGTTTTTCAAACGTCTAATGCCACCAAACACTCGATCTGTCTCTCATGTGCCCATCTCCACTCCTAACGGATTCCCTAATACTTTTTCTTTAAACATCTACATCCTATCTTCAAGCGACTCTAGGACCATCTCTTCAAGGCTCCACTGGATTCTCCTGGATAAAGTTGCATTTTCTGTCCTGTCCCCAGACATAGAGGAGTTCCACAGAGAGTGAAGGGTTCATCTCAGTTTGAGGGAGTTCTGAAATTAGCCCCAATATGTTCGTGTAAACAATATGCCCGTCGGTGAGGACAGACCTAGCAGGTAAGTTCCACAATCATGACCAGGACAGTGAGGGGGACAACCGATCACTTTCATGGATCAGACAGGTCATGGGCTATAAGCAGCTAAGTCACCTTATTACTGGATAATGACAGCCAAACCTGGTCACGCATTTGCTGTGTTGATCTCTGTGTGGGGTACTGCAAAGGTGAGGCCCTATGACTTGACTTTGCAAAGCAGAAAACTGAAGGTTTTTAAGAACCTGTGAATCAATCAGGCATACCTGAGCCTGAGGGACTAAACCCTAGATCGATCTGTGTCTTATACACTGTGTGGTGAGCTCCCCAGTGTTGGGAGGTGGGACGAGATTAGGGTCCTTGCTAAGCAGCAATACAGGTATTCACAGGACAAACTGTCACTATGGCACAGGCTAAGAGAGAAGCCCGAGGTGGACAGAAAACCTGGAAAACAGAATAGAACTGGTGTCTGATCTAGGGCAGGGGAATGACTTTAAAAAATGTGTGTGTTAGGGGCTGGAGGTGTGCCAAGTTGTCCCACGGCATGCGTGCAGTCGGATCACGACCTGGAAGAGGCTGTTCTATCCCTTCTGAGCTCAGGGCTGGGCTGGGGTGAACTCAGATCAACAGGCTGGGCAAACACCTTTATCTACCGAGCTGTCTCACTGGCCCTTGGTTTACTCTTACGTGCCATGAGGGGATGAAAGGATTCGAATCTGGCAGTCCATGGCCTACTACGCAACAGAGGCCACTGCTCAGGGACGGCTGGATTCTGTGTGACAACAGTCGTGAAGAGGTCACCGCTGGAAAGGTGCAAATCCATGCATGAGCACGTGATCAGGAAGAGTCAAATTACCTCATGGTGGACAGAATTTAAAACTGAAAAAAAATACTCCAGGTGCATGCCTTTAATCCCCCCTGTACTTGGGAGAGGCAGAGGCAGGCGGATCTCTGAGTTTGAGGACAGCCTGGTTTACAGAGTGAATTCCAGAACAGCCAAGGCTACACAGAGAAACCCCTGCCTCCAAAAAACAAACAGACAAACAAACCACACACACACACACACACACACACACACACACACACACATATACACACACATACACTAATGCACGCAGACACACAGCCTAGGGCTTTAGTCAAAACTCTCATGAGTTGTCCCAGAAGAGGGTGAGGTAACCCATGGCATCAATTTCAGAATATAAAAGAAAGTTTCACAGAAATCAAGGAAAATTCCTCATGAGACACAACACTTAGCTGGAGGGTTCATTGAAATGCTAGGTCTGGCCCAGAGTATCTGCATTCCCACCAAATTCCTAGATGTGATGCTTCAGGCTCAGCTAGGAATAAGGGACAGGAGAGAGAGGATGGCTCTTGGAGAAAACATTATGTTAAAAGAGAGAGAAGGTAGGAAACTAATATCTCTGCACATTATAGCAAGGTCTGGCACACATCTGTAAAAATGTATTATCAGAGTAATAGCTTTGGGAAAGAAAAAAAATAAAAAGACAGCACACCCAGATCTATCTATCTGCTCTCTCAGATGATCAAATCAACCACAAAATCACCTAAATGAAAAAATGCAGTCAGTGTTTAGATGCTAACCCGGAGGCCCAGAGTGCTCCTGATCTTATTTTTGTACTTTTCAGAAATTAGGAACCTGGTTAGTAGTGGCCACAGTTTCTTCTTTACTGTAACTTCTGGGGATCTCAGAGGATGTCACTGAAAGGGAACAAAGCTCCATCTCTGCTGTGCTGGCACAGTCCTATGTCCAAGCCCGAATCCAGCACTGAAGGGGCTACCAGCAAACGGGAACAGATTTAAGGAGAGGGACCCCATGCACGCAGGCGAAAGAGACATTCCACAAGGCAGCTGCCTATGTAGGCAGACTCTAAATGAACGTAAACCAAGGCAATAGCTGCTTGGGATGGGGTGGGCAAGACACAAGTCAAAAATTAAGTCATTACAGATACAGTTCAGCCTTCAAATTTAATTTACTCTCCAACCTTTTAGCATCTCAGGTGATCCTACGATTTGGGCTTTTTTTGTTTGTTTGTTTGTTTGTTTTATTTTAAGGATCTCAGAGTACGAGTCTGGGGCTATACACTATTTTCTAACTTGTTCAACAGAGTTTCTTATATAATTCATCGTTTGTGGCTCCCAGGGGAACTGAAGACACGTGCAAATTAAGAGGATTGCGCTCGCCACGTCAGATCTGATAAGTATGCCATCTGCGAGCAAGCAGACACCCTACAGAGCTGTCAGGTGTGACACCATCGGCGAGGCTTGGCTTTCATCAACGCTGAAGCTCATGTTTTACCCACACAGTCAGCCACCCCATCTTCAGACCTACAAGGAAGCCGTGGAAATAATTAGGATCGGGCTTTTGCCAAGTGGCTTGCTAAAGCTGCTCGTTGTATACCCTTCGGGCACCAAGTTGTACACTTATCCTTTCATGTCGCAAGGGTATCCACTCTTTACATCACAGCTGTGATTAGGCCATTAAACGGGCTGGGGGGACGGAGCGTTTAAGAGGAGCAGCTTGAGAAGTATTAACACTCCAGGGGCTGCGTCGTGGGGCAGGGGCAGAACGCTTGCCTATCGCATGTCCACCCCTGGATCCAATCCACAGTAGCATAAAAATAAAAACAAAGGGAGCAGGGAAGGGGGAATTTCCCACGCCCGTCTAGGAAAAGGGGCTGTTGACAGAGTTGTCTTACGAAGTGTGTTGCTATAGGCTTCTTCCTGCCTGCATACTGTTTCTTGGTCACTCGTGTTCAAAGCCAGCTGTCATCAGTATCTAGCACGTGCCCTGCAGAATGACGTTTACTGGGGAACAAGGAAGAGCACTGCATGTTCCCTAACCTCCAGAAGGACAGAGATATAGATCTAGGACTGAAAACCATGCCACAACACACACACACACACACACACACACACACACACACACACACACACACCAACCTGTGGCAAAATACACAGGTGTATTTGTCTTAGTTACTTCGCCAAAAATACCCTGATAGAAATGGAGAGGGAGGCTTTGCTTTGGCGGTCCAGGTTCCAGTCCGCCATGATGGGAAATTCAGAGTGGTAGGAACATGAGGTAGCTGGCCACATCGCCTCCACAGACACAACACAGAACAACGGCTGCTTATCAAGCTCCATTTCTTCTGTCTACACAGACCATGATCCCAGCTCAGGGAATGGTGTCGCCCACAGTGGACCAGTGTCATCATCTGAATAAACTAAGGAAGATATCTCTCCCCACAAGGCATGCCTAGAGGCCTGTCTCCCAGGGGACTACAAATCTCATCACACTGAAAACTAGGTTAACTACCATGCTGAACTACTTCATATACTTTCTAAATTATGGGAAAAGAACATAAAATTCCCCATCACAACTATTTTAAGCACACAGGGCAGTAGCGTTGACTATATTTACATGGGTGTGAACCTCCATTGCTATTTGTATCCAGAGCTCTTTTGAGCATACAAAACAAGAATTCCTGCACCCATAACAGTATTCTCATTCCATGCTCCCCTCTGCCCCAGGCTCTGGAAACTGCCATTCTCCTTCCGGTTTCTATGAGTCCAGGTGGTGGAGTGGGTTCTTAGAGTACTGTGGTTCTATGGGCGGGCGTTCTCTAGCTCAGTGTGATGCCCTCAGGGTACAGCCATGTTGCAGAATGTGTTGGAATTCCCCCTTCCTTTTAAAGACTGAGTACGGTCTCCACCACACTTCATTTATCCATTTGAGGGGTACTTAGGTGGCTCCTACCTTTTGGTCACTGCGAATGATCCTATAATAAACACAAAGACAACACAAGCACTAGCGTCTTAAAGCATCTAGAGGAGGGAACGAGAGAAGAGACATTCACAGAGGCGGTGACGATCTGTACGCACGAAAAGGGTTATCAGTGATCCTCAGAAGAACTCGATGGGAGAGTTAAAGACTCGGGAGGCTACAGACTTCAGCCGTGGGAAGGCTCTGAAATAAGAAGGCAGTAGAAGGGAGAGCTCCTCTATAAAGCACAATGGTGGTACCGAATGGGAAGGGAGAGCCTCTTCAGGTCCACAGGACCAAGGCGGCTGCTGACGCTTATACATCCCGTGGTGCGAGAGGCTGAGCCAGCTCCCAGCCACTTGACCAGGCTGACCTGCTAAGGAGAACTGAGGCAGGCACTAGGGAGGACCCTGAACTTTCATCTGCCAGGGTGGGGGAAGGAGCAAGGCCACAGCCGTTTGTGACCTGTAGGCCCATCTGGGAAGGGAGAGACTACAGGAATCGTGGAGAAAGGAAGCACAGCCTAAAGGGTCTGCCAGCCGTCATCAGGAAAGGACAGCCCAGGCTAGGACAGCAGATAACAACTGGGAACACCCCGTGTATGGGAGTATGTGCTTGTGTTGGGAGCCAAGGCTGCCGTGGCGAAGCACTTCTTACTGCCTAGTTTGTTATGGTCTGGTCTGTGCAAGAATCTGCTGTGGTCCTCCCAGGGCACCAGACCACAAGCGCCAGAGCCACTGAAAGAGCTGCACTTGCTGGTAAATCAGTCCACACCCCCTTAACCCCACAGCGGGCTCTGAATCTCTTTCTCTACTTGGCCTGAGTCTCTCTGGGCCTTGTCCTGCCTTCGGCCTGAGCTTGGCCCACCTAGCTCTGGTTGGGTTTCCATGGTGACTGAGAACTGATCTGACAGTTCTACCAGGGTATGTCTAGGCCTGGCTGATAGCAACAGCTTGCCCAAACAGGAGGCGACAGGGAGCACACATCCCTTCTACCCCTCCGAAAGGACACCAGATGCAGAAGGCAAAGGAGAAAACAGAAGCAGGGTGTCCAGCCTGACGAGGTCATCACCAACGCACAACTGAGTTACAACAGAAAAACGGCAAAACAGAAACACACGCACGTTTTCAGTGAACCTGATTTTCCGATGGGTTGTGCTCACAGCTAACGTGGGCCTCAGGCAGCCCGTGGGTGAGGGGCTGGACACAGCTGTGAGGAAAGCAAGAAAGACCAAGGAAAGGGACGTGGGCACCAGGTAAGGGGAGAGGAGGGTCGGTGTGGAGAATGGGGTAAGAGAAAGCGTTTGGTCCGACAACAGAGGGATAAAAACGGGAAGTAGACACGGGCATCTCAGTGACAAGGGTCCAGGGACAACAGTAGATCAGATAATTATCAGGAAGCATTAGATCAGATATAATCAACTCCGGTCCGGTTAAATTCTGGCACACCGCAACCCGGGCACTTTACCAAGGAAACACTAGTTTTCTTCTCAAACGAGGAAAACATTTTTTTACCAAAAAAAGATATTCAAAACTATTATGTAATACTTTAGAATAACTAAAAATGCTAATAAAGTGGAGATTATTTTTAAAAAGAAATATTAGTTTTCCATCACATAGTCCATTCACCCCTGGACAGAGTATTGCTGACAGATTTGCCAGGATGTCGGCACATGCATGCAGCCTAAATCTTCGGGGACACTCTAGAGGGCAAGACCGTTTCAACAAACCTTCTCTCTGGATTTGATGAGGGCCGTCAGGTGCTTGAGGACCAGAGGCCCATCCAAGCTGTAGGTATAGCTCATGTTGTCGAACACAATCACTCCTTCGTGGGGCCAGCCCGGGGGTGGGCGCTTCTGGTACTCCCAAGCCGCCTCCTTCTCGAGGTTTGTGTATTCAATCACCCTCTCCACAGAAATCATCTGGAAGAGAAAAGGCATCCATATGGGTCAGGAATCAGGGGTTTGCTTGTGGAGGTGTCTGGCCTACACACAGCTGGGCAAAGCCTGCTTGGGGCTTTCTAGATGTCAAGACCACTGAGGACTCTGTTGACTTAACAGTTCCGCTCACCATCACCTGACACCTCACTCATGACAGCTCATCCCTTCAACCTTGTAACACGGAGTGAAAAGCAAGAGGAGGGACTGGGGAGCCTGCTCAATGGGTTAACTGATTGTTATGTAAACATGAAGGCCTGGGTTTGGATCCCAGCACCTCTGTAAACAAAAATGTAAGCACAGCAGTGTGGATCTGTAGCCCAGGTGTTAGTGGACTGGAGACACACGGCAGGGCTCACTGGCTTGCCAGTCTTGTTGAATTGGTATCTTCTGATTTCCGTGAGAGACTGGTCTCAAAAGACAAGGTGAAGGGTGAAGAAGGCATCGCATAGAAACCTCCTGCCTCTGACGTGCACAAATAACACACACACCCCTTCCACAAACACAAAAATGAAAGGATATTTGTAAAACCAAAAGTTTATGTCCTTCGGTCAATAATCTCTGGCTACAGAATGGACATTCATCCTAAAGCAGTCAGCTCAGGCATCCTGAGGACTCACAGTAACAATTTCTATTGTGCGAGAGAAGAAGAAATGGAAGGAGCTTGTGTTCACTGTCTATCTCAGTAGCAGAAATAAATATTTCGAAGAAGAAGCAATTCACATGCTGACTAAACCATCTGCAATGGCCATAATGCGCTACGTCTGAGAAGCACCTTAGAGGTGGGCGTTTACCCACCAGCAACGGACAGGACAGCAGAAACCCGGGGCCTCCCGCCTTCTACTCCACACATGGGAGATGGTAAAACTGGGGATGAGTGTGTAGGAATGGCGGAGTGGGGAGAGCTATTAATTAAACAAACAGCCTCAAAACACTGAACTCAACTCTTCTTTTACCAAGGACGAGGAATTACCCATTAAGAAACAAAAATAAACAGGCCTCGGAGAAATTAGCCTATATCCTCTCTCGGATTTCAGAACTTCCCTCCTACAGAGGCATTTATTACATTTGAAGACAGCTTGTGATGAATCTAAAACCTGCTGACATAGCAGACATAAGACAGAGAAAAAGATGTATACATTTTATTTTACATTAACATTAAACAGATGGAAGCGGGACCTTTAAAAAAAAAACTCCGTTAGCTATGATGCAAAAATAACAGTTTTAATATTTTACATAAGAATTGCTTTTATGTCATTTAATGGCAAAGGGGACTGTTAAAAGGCCGAAAACGCTCAGATAAACATTACCATATTCTCCACTTCGGCGCTCTGCCGCACAGACCACTGGAACATCCCCGTGAGTGTGATGGCATAGGATAAGGCCAAGCCAACCTGCCCAGCGTCCAGCGCTTTGAGAGGAGGAAAGAGAGGACAGTCAGTCTCAGTGGTAACTTGATCCTGCAGCCTTCTGCTGCCCTACCAAGAGGACCCAGCAAGTTGCGAACAACCAGGGTAATCAATCGTTACATTTCCATTCACTGACTGAGCTCATGCTGCAATTTAAAAAGCCCGTTATGAACGCCGAGAGACGATTAGATAAGTTTGTTCATCTTGGGAGGACTGACACACATCTGAGAAAGGCAATGTGCACGTGAGGTCTGATGTTATTGTTCAGACTCGTCATTATGGTTCAAGGCCTGTTACGTAATCCCACTGTCTATGTCCCATGCGACCGCAGTTGGAAACCACTGCAAACAGGGTGATGTGTCCGAGGAGTCAATGCTTTTGAAAGTAAAACACGACTCCCATTGTTCTATGAATAAACATCCTAATTCAGAGGTGTCATCGGAGAGGGGTTAGGCATGGCGAGCTCACGCCACACGTGCCCACACCTGCTCCTCTAGTGCCCACCTGGCAGTGAGCACAGTGTGCTTCGTGCTGGGTCTCTCTCTCACCCATGTGCACAGGGACATCAGCAAACTAAGAACAGTCCCAAGGCTCAAATACAGAGCCCTAGGGTGGACAAAACGTTAACAGTAAACTTGGGTCTCATCTCCAGGCTACCAGATCAGGAATTTTCAGAATGTCATTGTTTAGACCTCGGTTCGTTCTAACAAAGATAAAAAGAACTTATCCAGACTCTCTCACTGGTTCACACTGCATGATCCTACCCACCCTGACATGTTGTAAAAGCTTTAACACACTTTATTAGAACCACACAGAACGCACCATTAGACAAGGTGGCAAGAGTTTAATTTAATAACTGTAAACACAGCTATAAATTGTAATCATACCATAAATAGTTATTCACATCTGCACTTACTTTTTGCCAGAATCAGGGACCCAAAGGCAACGACGATGACAAAGACGGCACAGATGGCATCCAGACGCACGGCAAACCATCGCGACGTTGTCAAAAACAAGAACCAAGCCTCTGGATTTGGGAACCGTAACAAGCGCAGTGAGTAAGTACAAAAGCCATGTTTAACTGCGGTGAGCATGAGGGGCACTGAGATGTTGAAACAGCAGGGCAGCAAGGTCTCACACTCAACATTTCTAGAAAGTCAAGAAATGCAAAGCAACATACGACGCATACCTCAAACAGCACAGAGGCTTTGCAAAAAAAGAAAAGAAAAAATAATTGAAAGGTAACTAAGAGCTCATGAGCAGATATATAATAATAATAAAGAATATGGAAAAATGGTCTGCTACTTCTTAAAGTACTGGGCTATAATATGAAGCCCACCTGCTTATAGGTTGACTTTCCAGTTCTACAGCGAAGCACACAGCTCCCTCTTCGCCTCCGATACTTTCCTTACTTCTGCACACACTCGGGTCAGGGATGGGACACCCTCAGGGGCTGTATCCAGTTGACTAGCACGCTAAAGGAGCCTCATGTAGTTTTTTAACATGCCCTTGTGTCATCAAAACACAATAAAGGTAGGGAAGATTTTAGAGACTTGAAGGGAATCCTGAAACTTCTGGGAGGAAAGAACTCACATGAACACAAAGAATCATAGATGGTTGGCAATTGTCAGTCATATCTGTTACCTACCCTGTGCATATCAATTGAATGGTTACCTATCTATGGTCCATGACCAAGAACACCAATTGAATGGTTACCTATCTATGGCCCATGACCAAGAACACCAATTGGATGGTTAGCCATCTATGGCCCATGGATCAAGAACACCAATTGGATGGTGAGCCATCTATGGTCCATGACCAAGAACACCAATTGGATGGTTAGCCATCTATGGTCCATGACCAAGAACACCAATTGGATGGTTAGCTATCTATGGTCCATGACCAAGAACACCAATTGGATCTATGGTCTATGACCAAGTAGAGTCCTGCAGGACAGCCACAGTCCCTGCTGACATCTTGCTGGTACTTGCTTCCATGCTTATAACAGCAAAGAAAGGAGATGCCATGGGGACAAAACAGCATTCACTGCAGGAAACATTTGGCAGGGGGTCGTTTGCAAAATATTTCTGCTGACTGAGGTCCTAAACTTAAGACAGAGAGCCATAGGACACCAAGATGGAAGGATTGAGCAAGCCAATCAGAAGAAAGCCAGACATGAGGAGATTCTGAAAGGGCTCAGAGCCCAAGAGCAGAAGGAGAAAGCATGAGGCCAGGAGTAGGCAGAGGGCGCCTACAGGCATCCAGTCCAGGGCAGCAGGCGCCGCCGGCTTCTGAAAACACCGCCTGGAATGGACAAACCTGAATGCAGGTCCTGATGTGCATCGAACAGCTCCTGGAACCGCTCTTCCGCTCGATACGCCCGGATGGTCCAGAGTCCCTGCAGGGACGATGACAGGTGGGAGAACACGGGACTCCGAGCTGCGGAAACACAGGCAAACACAACCAAGGGCTCAGCGCAGCTGTGTGCGTGGCCTCCCAGGCCTCCTGTGCTCCAAGTGTAGACACTGAAGCACCAAGCGGAACTCCTGGGGCTTCCTAAAGGGCTCCAGGTTTCTACTCAAAACACTGCCAGAAACCTGAGAAGTCCCTTCTCCCCGCCCCCAAATCCTGGGCATTTTAAAGACAAAATTGAGTGCTACTCCTGTTCAGTTCACCTTTGACCGGAGTCAGGTCTAGCTCCCTTCAGTAGCCCATCCTACACTTCCCAGCTATTTCTTTGGGAAGAAATTATTTTTCACCGATTATTTTAAATTTTGGCCAGTAGGGTTCTAAAAACATAATTTCACTAGAGGACTTATCACAACACATTAAAGCTAGACCTATATAAACCTTTTGAAACCCCCTCTTAGAGTGTTATTTTAAGGGCTGGCACATAGCTACCATTTCCCAGTAACTGAAAGGGTACCTGACACAGACAACAAGAAAGCCGTATGGACAGGGCCTCCTGTGCGTCCCAGAGATGCTTCCTCTGTCCACCAGTGTGAGAGCAGTCCTTGATGGTCACCATGTGTCTAGGTGTCACACTGCACTTGTACCCACACCACTGACCCGGATGGGACATCTCTGGGCTGGCCGTGACCCAATTGGAAGCTTACTCTCAAGGTTGAGACTAGTATGACAGGTGTCACTGTCCCTTCTTCTCCAGACTCCCACTGTAGGCCCAATGGTTTCATTATCTTATCAGAATTTAAAAGACAAATTCCCCTTTACCTGTCTTTGACTATGGGGAATATATATTCTGCAGTGGGGGTCAGACATGTGGGCTACCCCCTGTCAGGTGAGGATGGTTCCCTGACAGGCTCACTCTACCCTGCTAGCGTACCTTCAGGATACCAGTAAGTGCTACGGGAGACACAACATTCTATGACTGCCTTTGGTAGTGGCCAGCAAGGACTTCCTATTGTCTTTAGAGTCTATTCAAAACACAGATTAGGTTATGAGAAAAGAAAGTTTGCTGTATTGATGAGCTACTTCTTCTCCTCCTTCTTCTTATCCAACACTTCTTGGCTCAGTTATTATTATTATTATTATTATTATTATTATTATTATTATCATTATTATCATTATTAGTAGTAGTAGTATTAATCATCCAACACTTCCTTCCTGGCTCAGATTTCAGAAAGTTGAGCTGGCTTTAAATTGTTGTAGCAATTCTTCATCATGGGCATTTTCTGGTACAAATATCTTCCTTGCGGGGGCTGGAGTGATGGTTTGGAGGTTAAGACTGCGACCCGTCCACAGGACACAAGTTTGGTTCCCAGCTCCTCTATCTGGCAGCCCACAGCCACCTGTAACTCTATGTCCATGATAGCCTCTTCTGACCTCCAAGAACACACACGTATTGATGCACAGGCACCCACATAAATAAATAGTTTTTTAAAAGATTTAAGTATCTTCCTTCTTGACCCATTTTTGGCTGTCGGCCTTATACATTCTTAAAAGCAGGACTTCTATTTATCTGGCTTTTAATTTTAATAATAATAAAATATGCTTGCACATTCATAATGAGATGGGCTCCCGATAGCTCATCTTCTGTGGTTACCTACAGAATAGAGTGATTAATCACAGAACATTCTCCTTCTTATCCCCACACTGGGAAGAGAAATGGAGCAAAAGAATGCTGTCCCTGCTGCTGCCGGCATAGCTGAGTCTCTGCAGCCTTCCCCCAAGTGCTGCCAACAATCAGCACAGAACCTGAAAGTATCAACGCCTACTTTTCTGAAGAGCCAACACCAGTGATGAGCACCAGCTGTCTCTTTCCAGTCCTTGACTTCCAGCACCTGAGGACAGTTGGGTCCCTCTCTCCACTTTCCTTTACTGTTCCTCCCTTCGTCACTTAGGGAAGAAAACTTCCCGGATTACTCTCCTTCTAAGTTAGTTCTGACCCATGCTGCAAATATCTTATTCACCAGAAAACGTTTCTTGCACATCTCCTCTGCACGCGTGAGGAGGGACGGCGTGAGTGACAAGGGGGGTCCTTCCTCAGGCGGAGCATTAGTCTACACACGGCTTCTACCCCTTTCTCCAGGTTAGCTGCAAAGTCACACTTGGGATATATGGGCCGCAATGATTCCCGAGGGCTGTAATAACCATGCTCAGTTGTGGAATGAATGCTAACCCTGGAGAGGGCTGCGGGAGCAGAGTCAGTCTGTAGAATTTCATGGATCTTCTTCACCACAGTTCTCCTTAATCACGGAAGCTGGATGCATTCACCACGCCCACCCGAGCTGGATGAGTTTACCACACCCACCTGAGACCCTCAGCACTCACTTGTGGACTCCAGGCGCTTGACGTCCCTTGACGTCTCTAAGAAGTATCTCCGAAGGATCAGGAAGAGGATGGCGAGGGGAACCAAGGGAATGAGGATCCAGGGAATCACTGCAGCCGCCACAGCTATCACACTCACCACAAGTAACAGCGTCTGGAACAGCAAGCACAGCGACAGGGCCTCCTTATTGCCGGAGCTGCAGAGAACCGTGCCCACCCCGGGAAGAAGAAGCATCACGGTACCCGTGCTAACACTGAACATGCCTGCGCAAGGCTCAGATGCTTTAGACGTCTTTGGACACTCTCATTAGCAGGGCCACTCAAACACGAACCTGAACTGAGATTCCCCAACCACTATGCTAAAAGCTTGGTGTGTTTCTATTTTTCATTATTTTCCCCTTTCTCGGCATTCTCAAATGTCACTGAGTTCCCAATGGTTATACCAGCCTCCTCCATGGTGACCGGTCCTCAGCCCCAGTGGATAGAGACGAACACCCTGCCCAGCTCATGAAACGGAGAGAAAGTCTAAAAAGTTCAAAGGTGCTTTCCAACAGTATACCAATTCTTGCTGACTGGGCAAATATTTTTTAAGTTAAAATATGAAATTTTGGAAGAAAAATTACCTTTAACCCTCCAAAGGGAAATGACTTATGGAAAAAGGAGTAAACTTAATTTTACCAAATATGTAAAATCTTAACAAAAATGAAGTGGGCTATTTTGCATTTTGTGTACCTACACGTGACAGTGATCAATCCCACAAAATCTCCTCAGGAGGATTTACCGTGAGGCTGGGTGTGCTAGCATCTAACAGAAGGCTCAACCCTTGTGAGGCTGAGACAGGAGGAACTCCACCAGACTGAGGCCAGCCTGGGCTACAAAGTTATTTCCCTGTGAGCCTGGGCTATACAGACCCTGCCTCCAAAGGCAAATGAATAAAACCAAAACAAACATACAAGAGTTTCCTTTAGAATATCATATTTTAATAATACAAATTTTAAAGCCATTTTTTTTCCCATAGGAGCACTTAATGCAAGGGCCTGTGTGGGCTTTTGGTACTTATCTCCCCAACTGCTCTCAGTGTTGGGGACGTTCCAGGCACCTATCCGCAGCTGACTTTAAACGTAACTCCATGGGGTTCTGTTGCTGCAGGTCTAGGACGCATGTGCCAAGGAGCATGTTTCTATAAACAGTAGTAGAAATGTAGTCTAATTTTATGGGAGCCATCTCTGTTTTTGGCTCACTCCATCCCTGAACTCTAACTCCTACCTGTCCCAAGCCCAAAGTCAGGATACATGTTTACACATAGCGCCACCTAATCGGTATACGGTACTTTTTACTGTTTGTTTACAGTATTAAGAATAAACCCAGGCTCGAGTAGCTCACACGTGAGAGCGACTGGGGAGCTTTGAATCTGTGTCAGCACGGCTGCAGAGTCTGTGCCAAGCTGCCATGAGTGTGCCCTGCCTGGTCTGCCTTCCGCTCTTCCCGATTCTGTGGGAGGTCAGTCTCAAGTGCTGTTAGCAAACCGGGACTTGCTTCCTGGCAAGATCTCCGTCTGATTTACCAAAGGGAAAAATGATGGTTTTTATCAGCCAGCTGTCTACTGATGTATGTATAAAAGGGCCTCTTTTATCTACTATTTTGGGAACACGTGAGATAAAAGAAATTGATCTCCGAGTGGAAAAGAAAATACCACAACAAACAGTGCGGCTGGGCAGTCCAGGGTCTTAGGGAGGCCCTGAAAGTTTGAACAGCACTTAGACTGTGAAAAGTATTAAGAAATAAATATGCAAATCCTATCGATTAGATTCATCACCCTCCAGTGCTGCGGTAGCTCCTTCTGCTCCTTCAGCCAATAGCCTTTAAGATACCAGGATGTGTCCACACAAGGGGCACGGAAAAGAGCATTACATGTACGCCTCTACCGCCCTAAACCCTGTGCCTGCATTCCGTCAAAGCTACAACCTACATACAAAACTGCACCCTGTGTGCCTCAGAGTTCAGAGGTCAGCTCTGGTTCCCAGGACTAGTGTCTCTCGTTACAGACCTCACAGGGGGTTAACACCTGTCTCCTGACCTCTGCTAACAGCCATCTCTGTGAAGGCAGAATATGGCACGCTGGCACGCCCGATTTGTATGCGGTGTTCTACATAAGCCTCTCTTTAGAGATGAAGCTTTTAGATTTGCAGACAGCCATCCACAGCTGCTCTAGGCCCTGTGTTACCTGTCCGTCAGCTCTGTGTTCTAAGTCAACGCTAACAGCACTGAAAAGAATGGTTTCTCGGTTATAATCTGTTTGCTGAGGAAAAGTTTCCTTTGACCTTTTTCCAGTGTTAACGCTTTTTATAAAACTCAAGGCTTCGACCTGCAGATTCTACTTTGGACACAAGTTTAAAACAAAGGTAAATAACGGTAAACATGCCAGGCAAAAAGACTGTCACTGTGAACACTGAAGCTTTTAATCCAAGGACTCATAAAGGAAACTATTTCTTCAGAAAAAGAGGCCAGGGAGCTGGAGAGATGGCTCAGGGGTTAAGAGTATTTCCTGCTCTCAAAGAAGACTGGAGTTTGGTTTCCAGAAACCTGCATGAGCCTCCTGCAACTCTAGCTCCAGGAGATTCGACGCCCCCTTCTGGACTCCCCAGGCACCTACACTCATAAGTGTTCAGACACGGACAGAAACATAAACACACAAAAGCAAAACAGGTCTTAAAAAAAAATAAATAAAAGAAACCTTGGTCAAATTATCCAGGAGATAAAGACAGCTTCAGAATATGATAGCAAAATCTGACAGCATTTACAAGAAACAGATAAACACAGTCACATGGTACAAAATTAGACAGGTTTATTTCAACAACGGTTAGAACAAACTAACAACAACAACCACAACCACAAAACTCAATGGAAATAGAAGAGTCTGTGATGAGCCACCGAGCAGATGATGGCCCATGGCTCTAATACTAGGGCCAATTCTTTCCGGCCATAAAGCATGTATCCACAGACCTCAATGACCAAAGTGCAGAGCGTATCTGACTTCAGTGGATTAACAATAACACAGAAACAAGATGACTATCAGGAAAATCCACTGCACACCTCTAAATAACACCAGCATTAGGAAAACACAGTGAAAATCGGGCACCAGCAAAGTCTGAAAGTTGCAACTAACGTTACATTTGGAGGTAAACATATAGCTTTAACTTTTTTTTTTTTAAGTAAAAAGGAAGTTTAACTACCAAAAACTAGATCTTGAGGTAGAAAAGTGGGTAGGGAGATGGCTCAGTTGTCAGAGCATCTTATTGCCTTCAGATGAGCTCGGTTAATTCCCAACGCCCACATGATGGCTCACCACCATTCACAACTCCAGTTCCAGGGCACGTGACCCCTTCTTCTTATCCTCCACCCATCCAGAACACACCTGGTGCATATACATACATGTAGGCAAGACACACATACACTTAAGATAAAGACCAATACAGACATTTTAAAAGAAGATAAAAAACAAGCACAACAGGAACAAAAACAGGAAAAGGAAAAGGAAAAAAACAGACGCAGTGGCATAGGCCTGAAATGACAGCACTTGGGAGGTGGACACGGGAGGGGCTGGTGCAAGTCGGAGGGCAGCTGGATAGAACAGGGAGCTCCAGGCTACACGGTGAGAGGCTAGTTAAAAAAAACAAACAAACAAAACCACCAAAACATCAATAACGAAAAGAAAAAAAAATGACAGCTTAAAAGAGAAAGAAAAATTTTAATGAGATAGAAAAAAAAAACCTTGGGTCTTTCAAAGAAAGAAGGAAAAATGCTACTACCACGTATCACAAGAGCTATCTCGGGCTTTAAAAGGGGATGATCAGACGCTCAGAGATAACACGTTAGATGGGAAGGCCAAATGCCTTGAGAAAGGGTGGCTAAAGGTTTTGCTAAAAGAAACAGCAACCAGCGTAATTCTATTTCAGTCTACGAATCAGAATTCGTAGTTTGAAAGGGATTTTGTGACTAATCACAGTCCTTGACTTAGACTGTTTCACTGGGGAGGCCTATGAAACAAGTCAGAAAGGGGAAATGCCGTTGTTACCAAATTCTTGGCTTTATTTTAGAAAAGAGGACTGACAGGTAGGATGCAAGGGAGACACGCCTTTAATCCCAGCACCTGAAAGTCTGAGACAGGTGGATCTCTAGGCCAGCCTAGTTCTACATAGTGGGCTCAGGTCAGCCAGAGCTACATAGTAAGTCTTTGTCTCAATCTCCGCTCGCTACAAAAGAAAAAGAAAGAAAGAAGAGGATAAAAGAAAAGAGAGGAGTGCAGAGAAATAGAACACAGACATTTTGAGAAGACTAGTTGCTAGCAATTGACCTCTGTGACTGGGGCTGGTGAGGCAAGTTTAGAATGTGCACAGCAAGCTGTTGGGAAGGCAGGAGAACTTGTTATCCACAGCCAGGGTTTCTTCTACCTCTGCTCTTAAGGCTTTTAATCCACCAAATCGAGCTGGCTAAGATAACCTGATATGATCTCCCTTACCTGAAACCAGCCAATTATAAGCAGTAATTGTATTTTCAAAATACCTTTCAACCAACACCTTGGTTTCTGTTTGAGTAAACAGTTGGGATTGGGAGCCTTAGTCTGGCCAAGCTGACACACAAAACCAACGATCACAAACACAAGTCCCATGCTAACTCTCTCCTTTTCCTGAGGTCAGTATAATACCAGATGTTTACAAACGATTACAAGAGATGCAAAGTGGAGACCCACGTCTTTGCTGAACAGATAACCCACGATGTGCCAGTATGGCCTTCTTCTAGAGTAAAGAGAATGACCGTGACTATCTGAAGAAACTCAAAAATCCTTCGTCAAAATTCAATACCTATTCTTGACTTAAATGTTTTACACTGTTACCAAATTAAGAATTAAATGAGTCTTTCCCAGTCTGATGAGGTAACTACTTCAACACAGAACAACCCCTCCCCACGATGCACAAGTACAACTAACACCCCCATCAGTGAAGAAACACAGAAAACATCCCCCTGAAAGTGTAAAAAGGCCTAATCCAGTGGATCTCAATCTGGGTGGAAACCCGGTTTAGGGGTTAAACGACCCTTTCACGTGGGTTGCATATCAGATATTTGCATTATTAACAATAGCGCAATTACAGTTATGGAGTAGCAATGAACAATTCTGTGACTGGGAGTCACCACAACATGAGGAACTAACTGTATGAAGGGTTGCAGAGTTGAGAAGGCTGAGACTCACTGCTCTAACAGCTTCTACTCAGCGCTGTATTAGAAGCTCCAGCCACAGCAATAACTCAAGGAGAGCTTTCAGTATCGCAAAGGGAAAAGTGACACTCATTACACACACACACACACGCACGCACGCACGCACACACACACACACACACGCACGCACACACACGCACACGATCACACACACACACACAGTTTGGAGACAGGGCATCAGTAGGTAGTCCTGGCTAGACTATAAGTAGCTATGTAGAGCTAGCCACGAACTCATAGAAATCCACCTGCCTCTGCCTCCTGAGTGCTGGGATTAAAGGTGAGTATCACCTATCAGCACATTCAGCAAGAGACCATTCTTAATTGCAGAAAATGCAAAGTGAATTTAGGATCAATGATATGCTAGCAATATGCATAAAATCTGCTATCTCTATATACTAGCAGCAAACAAGTGAAAAATACTTAAACAATCTCATCAAGAGAAACAGAAAGCACTACACACTACATACAAGTGACCAAAGGAACACAAGTGATCTCTACTGAAAATTATAAACACGTCTGAGAAAGTTAAGGGAGACCTAAATACGTGGACAGATGCGCCGTAACAGTCCATGTGGCCAACAGAATGATGGAATCCATTAAGGACCAGATTAACAGAAATAAGTAAGGCTTTATAAAAAGAAACTGACAGGGTGGATTTAAAAATTAAAAGGCTAAAAATATATAAAATGATCTTGACAGAGAAGAGCCAAGTGAGATGACTCAAACCGATACAGTCTTTCTAAAACAAACAGTAGCCCAGCCACTGTGGTATCCACGAAAGAACATAACCCCATTCCCTTGTATGTGTGAGCATGTGCTAGAAAATGCATAGTCACAGGGTCAAGAATGCTGTATTTGGGGTGCATCCAGAGTGGGGAGGGGGGTCCAGTGCAAAGATTAAAAATCAACGTGTACCTCAGGACAGACACAGCTCCTGAGCCCTGGATGATAAGTCTCTCAGAGTCTGGATCCTGCACCAGGAGGCAGAAGCTGTACCAACTGCTTCAAGACTGAATTCAGACTTCCAGAGAACACGCATCGGAATCCAGAGAGAGGACTGGGGAAGACAAGCAAGTTGTGAAATTCTGAAGCAGGAGAAGTTCCAAGACGCTACTTCTGATGATGAAGAACCATGTTCCAGGTCAAATCAAAAAGACACATCATATGTAAGATGGAAAGTACTGGGGTCAGGAGACAGCTAACGACACGGTGAGGTGCGCGCGCGCCAATCTGACAGCCTGAGTTTAACCTCTGGGATAAGTGCAGTCGAAGGGAGAACTGACTCCCATGAGTCCTCTGACCAACACATTTGAGCACAGACACACATGCAATCAACAAGTGTAAAAGATTATAAAATAGAAAGTACGATTTTAATAAAACAGAAGCAAGCTCACTAGATGACGTGGGATTCCCCTCTGTATGCTGTGATTACCATTAATGAATAAAGAAACCATCTTGGGCCTGCACAGGGAACAGAGGTAGGCGGGGAAAACTAAACTGAATGCTGGGAGAAATAAGAAGTTAGAGAGAAGCCACATGGCAATACACAGATTAATAGAAATGGGTTAAATTAATATATAGGAGTTAGCCAATAAGAAGCTAGAACGAATGGACCAAGCAGTGATTTAATTAATACAGTTTCTGAGTGGTTATTTCGGGGCTGAGCAGCTGGGAACCAACAAGCACCTTCCTACAACAACCAGCCAACTTTTTCTTATTCATCTCACTGTGAGAATTCACCAGAAAAAAAAAAAAAACAGACAAATACGAATACAATCAAGACCAGCAACATGCAGAGACTCTAGGGGTCTCGAATAATATGTAGTCATTTTCCCGCCCACACTTCAGACTGTCTAGGATGGCTGAGGGTATAAGGCCCCAAGGGGAGAGGCCACAGGGAATGACCGCTACTGTGTGACCACGCACGCCATCCCGCAATGCTACGGTGCAAAGTTCTGTGTTCTGAGAATACCGCCAGGCTTCAGTTCTGTTGTTTTTTAGGTCTTAGTTGCCTTTTTACTAAACTACAACCATTACCACCGCAGCACATGCTGGGATAGGTTGGAGCATCAGTTGCCAGCCTGCAAGCCTGGGAGGATCCCTAGGGGCTGTGGTCACACTACCAAGTGTGCTAACCATCTGAACAGCAAAACCCAACCCTCTTCTCTTTCACTAAGGAAAGGAATGTCTAAGAAAGCAGGCATGGGGCTCTGTGAGGCCTGTCACCCACGGGTCAAGTGTTGGTCAATATTTCCAGTGCCCTCTATGGTCAACTCGTCTGTCCGCAAACCAGGGGACCACTTCAACCGGGCAGCTGGCACCAGCACTACCTCCGAGGCTGGCATTGTCACTAACGGTTCCTTCCTTGCAAACGTACTGACTAAGAACTCTTTCGTTGATTTCTGCAAGCATGAAAAACACTGTGATTTGGTTAAAATGGATGAGCTTACTTTTAAAGACAGAGATCTTTGAAAATGAGGGCAAAGCAACCTAACCAACACCATCCTTTGTCCGAGGGAGATTTGAAGGTGGGAGTGGGGGGCAGGGGCGAACAAACCGTAGAAATCTCCCAATGACAAAGTCATTGTTCCGTGTGCTTTCTACACACTTTCCCTGACATCTCCACACAAAGCAATGCAAGGGTCAGTGGGACCGAGACAAGTCCTGGCAGTTCCACCCTTGTGTTTCTATAGAAGCTGGTGACCCAACCTATTATCCCCGAGTCTTAGGCTGGCTTTGTTCCCCATATCCAGATGCAGAGCTTTCTCTCGCCCCGCCCCCACCCCCCAGGAAGAAGCGACCGAGGGATGCCTCCTTTGCTCCTCCTTTGGCTTGGCATTTTCACTTCATAAAGCGGCAGTCAATGTGTTTTGTGTGCAGGGAGGAGGGAATGACACGTTCGGTGGTGGTCCCCACTACTGCCTGCATTGGTGGCTCAAGTAGCCTCGGGATTAGCCCTTTGTGTGCCGTGAAAGGCTATGAAAAGTCAGTTATTTAAGCTCAGTCAAGCTGCTGGCCTTATTTATTTATTTATTTTGGATGAGGGGTGTGAGGTGGGGAAGAAAGGTTTTGCAAGGCAGTTCTCCTAAATCAGTTGACAGCATTTTGCAGAAGACAGCTGCATGCAAGTTTGCGCACTCAGAAAAATCCTCCCACCCCCCAGAACCCCAGTAAAATGCCAAGTGCTATTCCTGCCTCGTAACTTCATTTTCAATTGTTTTGTTAGCAGGAAGAGCCCTGGAAGCGAGGATGTTAGCTGCCAGAACTGCAGACGAGTGAGGCCCTTTACCAGATGCTCCCGCGGACCACGGAAGCCTCGGAAATAGTATGGAAATTAGGTTAATATGAAATATTTACTGCTCAGTGGTTTATTCTGAAAACAATTGGTGGTGTGGTACTGAATAAAAAATAGCCCTTAGAATCATCAGGACCAACAAACCCAGCATCTGGGATACAAGCTCACGTGGCAATATTTATGGATTTGGTATGTGTCAGAACACATGGAAAAAAAGACGATTACCATTTATCAAAGGATTTCTCTCACTTAGGAGTAATGTTGGATTTTAAGAAGCATATCCCTTATCACTTGACAAACTCTGTTGACAGGCCACTGCCATGTAGCTCAGTGTACAGTAGATACCCAGCTCTGGGTTAGATCTCCAGACCTGGGGCTGGGGAGGAGGGTTCAGCCAGACATGATGGGAAAGAGCTGTCTGCCACTCTATCTACCTGAGAACCTGAGACAGAAAGGTCATCTGAGCCCAGGAGTTCAGAGCCAGCCGGGACGATACATTGAAACCTTACCACTAAAACACAACTACACTAAAGGAAGAAAATTACATTAAAATGATAGCAATTTATCTTTCCGGCAATCCTTAGGAAGCAGGCCTTTTCTTTTATCGTTTGTGAGTGTGTAGCTCCGTGAGGACAGAGGCGGTAAGCGGTCGACCTCAGTATGTGAGTTAGAAAAGGTGGCTTCTCGGCTCCCCCTCTCTACCACACATGACACCCGAATCTTATGCTTATCCAAGAGCCACCCTGTCACCGACAGAGTCACACAGCAGCACACTCGACCCTCACACCATTTCAACCCGAAGCTCTTCCTGAAGGACCAAGCACACTGTCTGAAGTGGTCTTCGGGGCTCTGTGGCCACAGGAAGGAAGACCGTGCGTTGGTAGGTAGACATGATTAGCCTTTAAGCGGTCTGTCCTCATCACCTAGAATTGAGAACAGCCCCAGCTTATCCGGCAACTACGGTGTGACTAAACAAGACCAGTGTTTGGTGGCCTCAGGGTTGACCTTGGGGTCAGGACGTGGCTCAGTGAGGAGGGCTGCCTAGCAGGCAGAGCCCTAGGTTCAACTCCCAGGGCCACGGACTGGGTGCACGCTAGCACAGATTCCTCTCCCAGCACTTGGGATGTGAAGACTAGGGCACACAAGGTCATCTTTGGCTACACAGAGAGTTCAAGGCCATCCTAGGAGACCTGAAAACTTATTTTAAAAAAGAAAAAGTCTTGTGAGTGCCACATACCTGAGGGATGAAGTGTCCAGCAGTGCAGACTTCCTAGTGTGTGTGTGTGGGGGGCGGGGGCAGCATTTGTTTACCCATGGCGTTCTTATGTAGATGCTCACGTGACAGTATGCCCAGTGACCTCTCCAGCTGGTCTGTGCTGGCACAATCCTATCCTTTGAGGGCTCTCCTCTCCCTGTCCTACCCACCACTACACGGTGAAGGTCTTGTACTTGAGACGCAAGTCTCTCCAAGACCTGGCCCCTCTACCCATCGCCTTTGTTGCTTCCACTGTCTTATCTCAATAATGTGCTGTTTTCCATCCCATGGTTTCACTGCAAACACCCATGCCCTGGGCTTCCTGCCGTGTGTGTCTTCTCCACTTCTGGGGTTCAGGGATGACCACAGAGCTTTGTCCAACTCCTCCAGGTAGGTTACAGAAGAATCCCAGAAGCTATGACCAAAGAATCTAGGTCAACTCAGAAATAATAAAACCTTGAAGCTTTAATTTAAAGCCACACACAGTTTCTTAGGAAATAACCAGGTGCTGAGACACCGTCAGGCTTCCTCTGCACACAGGGATGCCCCAGTACTGTGGACACTCCATGGAAATGGGCTAAGAGACCAACACGCACCGGAGGATTTTTCACCGCAGCACGGTTTGCTGGTCATCCTGAAAGTGCTGACGGTCCTGAGGAGCGCATGAGTGAATGGGGTAAGGATGGGGTCGGGGAGGTGGGGAGAGGACTCTTACCTGCTAAGACTTCTTCAGGTAAGCAGATGTAGGACAGAGGAGAGAGATGTACACAGGACACGTCTTTACAGTCCCTTCAATTATTGACTAGACTGCACTTCACAAACTATGATGGGATAACGTTATACAGGCTCAACTGTAAATTCTTTAGGAAAATAGACAAACCTGGCTACAGTGTAGAACCTTATTTAAGGAGAGGTCAGCATAGTCAAGCACAAGCATTTGTGTGCACAGTCTGTGTGAACACGTAGGCACGTATGTCTGCATGTGAGGGTGAAAGGTTAATGCTGGGCATCTTTCTTTTCTGCCTTATGTCAAGAAAGGGTTTCTCATGAACCTAAGGTGCACTGATTGGGCTGGGCTAAGCTAACTGACCATTCAGCCCCAAGGAGCCTCCTCGCTAACACCTCCCAACTCCTGCGATTACAAGCCTGGCTTTGCTCTACCAACTAGCCATCTCCCGGGTCCTGCCACAAGCATTATTCTGCACACCGTTCACCAAGCACCAGTTTTGTGGAAAGGTCATATATAGACAATTAACTGATCCTTGAGGGTGTTTATGGGCACTCTGCCCCCATCCCCAGTCTCTCTCTCTGAAAGTCAGGGTTAGGTTAAGGGGCTGGGAGTACAGCCTACAGAGAAACAGCCACTGCAGATCAGTGAAGAACATGCATGCTCTGCCCCCATCCCCAGTCTCTCTCTGAAAGTCAGGGTTAGGTTAGGGGGCTGGGAGGGGCAGCCTACAGGAACGGGAAACAGTCCAACCCCAAGGGACAGGTTTAAATAAAAAAAAAAATGTTCTCCTTTTGGGAAAAAGCCAAGGTATTTTGCAAAAATACCTAGTTACAAGAACAGTCACACAACACCCTCCCATCAATTGTGACAAATGTATTTAATTAAACTTATTACTAAAAACAGTGAGTTCTAACTATTTAATTAAAATGCTACTAAAATTTTAAAACATGGCATCTATTAATAATCTGATAGCTGCTTTATGAAAGCGTGGGACAATGGGCTGCTGGTGAGAGGACGCAAAGGGCAGAGAGAACTTGCCACCAAGCGTGATGACCCGAACTAGTCCCCAGGAACCACGTGGTGTAAGGAGAGAACTAACTCCCACAGGCTCTCCTCTGCCTTCCACATGTGACGCTCAAGAGAACAAACACACAGTAAGATAAAATCTGTATTAAGAAATAAAACAAACTAAAGTCATGCTACTGAAATGTGCCGATCATAAAAAATCAGAGTTAAACCTGTGGGTTAGTGACCTTCTCTGTCTGTCTGAGCGCTTGCATACACACACACAGGCATACACACACACACATAGGCACACACAGGCACACACACACACATAGGCACACACAGGCATACACACAGTCACACATAGGCACACACACAGGCGCACACATGCATACACATAGGCATACATGCACACGCACGCACACACGCACAGGCACACACACATACACACGCATACACATGGGCACACACACACAGACACACACTCAGCTAGTTTACCAATACATTCATCTTCTGAAGGTCAAATTCCTGCTCAGAGACTGTTGTCTCTGCTCAGTTTCTCATCTGAGGGATAGATGGTCAGATGGCATTGATATATTAATTTTTCTATTACTCCAATACCACCGAGTTTTAACCTGTAGAAACTATTTTGTCTTGATAGAGGAGTTGGCTTTAGAAATCCTGTTCATACTCAAAGGGGTCCCAATCTCCTGAGAAAGTAAAACACTTCTGAACAATACTTCCTAAGCCAGAGGTAAGCTGCCAGCCATCGACAACTCTGATACAGCTTTGTATTTTACGTTACTGTTTCTCATCTTGTATTTATGCTTTATTCAAAATGCTCTTCGGCTCTGTTCTATGCCTTGCAACAGCTTGTCGGTTAAAAGGGACAGAGCTGTCCTCCCGTGTCTATTTTCTTTCTAGTCACTACACGTGGGTATGCACCAAGAGCCCGGTCTCCCAGACGTCTCTTCTCAGCCCTCCTCCAGTCAAACATCTCACAACGATGAGTGAGCTTTGAGAAAACAGGTGTGACATTGCCGTGTGCCACCACTATAAAATACCAACAGCTAACACTTTAAAACAAACCCGGTCTGTGTCCACAGAAATACCAATCTTTCCTTGACGCCCGAGGGACAAAATTAGACTTCAATGTGGCCAGGAACTTGGTTCACATTTTAAACAGACTTTCCTGCACATCCCTGCGGTGGCATGACAGATCTCTGCCCAGACTTCTGACTGGGTTCCTCAGAGCACACGGACTCTAGGCCCCTGCCACAGATGGAGGGTCCTGTCCTCAGGCCCCACCCCTTCCATTCCTCAGCATCACGCGCAGGGGAAAACTTAAGTCCTGAACTGACTTACAAAACCAACTCAACTGTCATCATCTTTCAGGAAGCTGATGGCGTACACACGCTCGGGATCAAGCAGTTCACAGGAATGACTGTCATCACGTTATTTACTTGTAGCGATCCGTTCTTATTACCCAGTAAAGCATGTGTGTATGCCTATCTTTTGTAAGGAGGAACTAGGAGCCAATCAGTCTTTATCTGAACCTTGCTTAGCTTTCTATCACTTCTCCTGTGGACTGGGGTTTTCACTCTGGGGGCACTGCCTCATCTCCAGCTCCATCTGAACTCAACTGCTTCAGCCAAGCTGAGCACAGGAGCATCCTGGGAAACTCCCTGTACGTAGGAGGAGAAGTAATGACTTCCAGGATCTGATGAGAGACATCAAGGCTTGCAGCCTCCTGAAGTCAGCAGCAGGGTTCAGTAATGACATTAAGAACAAAGACAGACAGGAAGTTCGCTACTAAGGTCAATTTTGAGAGAAGGTTAAAAAAAAAAGAAAAAAACCTTCAGGGGACCCAGGAAACTGGCTCAGGGGATGAGCGAGGAAATAAGACCTGAGGAAACTGCAGACACCTCAGAGTCTGTGGAAGGGAGCAGGTGCTGCTATTGAAAGGCAACGGTCTCCAGACTGAATGGTTTATCTGATGGCTAATTCTCAAATTTCTTTGCTATTGTTATTGTTCTTTTTGTTTGTTTGTTTTAGTGGTGCAAGGAATGGAACCCTGGGCCTCAGGAATGCAAGGTCAGGAGAGCTACATTCTTAGTCCAAATGTTTAAACGTGTGTTAAAGGGTTGAGGCAGAGTAGACGCTGTGTTGTGAAAAGCACCCCCAAATAGCCACCAGCACCCTAGAAGCTCCAGCGCGAGGCCAGCCGGAGGGTGAGGGAGGCTGACTGTCATTTTGACCTTGGTGCAGTTCAATTCTGGAGACTGCTTAGGAATGTAAGGGGCAACCCCCCTGCCATCCGCCTCAGCTAGCAGAGCTAATAGGCTTCTAATTAATTTCCAGGAGATTGCTGTTATAACTAACAGGTTTTAAACATTTGGTTGATTGGGGAAAATGAATTGAATGTAATGTATTTGATTTGGAAAATTAGTTTTCATTCTATGTGCTTACCATAATAGTGTTTATTTTAAGTTTACATGATTCCATTAAGAGTCCCAGAACACCACTGGGCAGTTTTCCTACTGGCAGAGTCCTATCTGGCTTAAAAAGAAAAAAATCAATTTACATTTAGATTTTTGTTGGCCTTTCTTTGAGGGTAGGTTAAATTCATTGTGTGTGTATGTGTGTGTGTGGTTTTCATAAAAATCTTCGCTCAATCATACAGCAACAGGCACCAAATATTTCCAAACGATCACAGCAACTCCTCACGAGCAGCCCAGTCCATCATCAGCCTCCCAGGGAAGGCTGCCGTCCATTTACCAAGTTTTATTTGATTCCTCCTGACAGCCATTTAAACAATGAGTGTCGGGAACTGTCTCTCAAAGGGGCGAGAACAATGGCAGAGGATCAGGGCTTTTATATCGAGCTAACACTATTCTTAAAAGGAGAAAATATTCCTTCCTGAAAGGATTATGGAAGGCTCAGGAGAGACACCTGCAAGCACGGGTGTGTGTGTGTGTGTGTGTGTGTGTGTGTGCGCGCGCGCGCGCGTGTGCGAGAGAGAGAGAGAGAGAGAGAGAGAGAGAGAGAGAGAGACAGACAACAGAGCTGGATCCTGATCCATGGCCGAGTTATCCTTTATGTGAAACTCCTTTGGCAGGGACACCAGCATCAAGACTCACCTTCTTCTGGTTGATTCTAGAAACGGTCTAATGGGCACCAAAAGTAATTAACAATGGTTAAGTGTCCCAAGATTGTGTGAGTGGGTTATAGGTAAAGACCCTGGAACAGCTGGTCCAACTGAAGAACAACAAGACTAGAATTTTCTCTTCTCACAATGCTGAGAACGTTTTCTATTGAAACCGAGAATCAGGTGTATCCCTCCACGGGCGATGCAGAAACACATGAGGGATTATAATTAGGAAGGCTCACCCTGCTAAACACACAGTGGGCCAGTCAGCTCTGAAAACTCAACCTTGGCCTAGCTCTGCAAATGCTTCTAGAAGGAATTAATAATCTCTGTCAAAACATGTGTTTAAAGTTATCTGTATTCCATGGGGTAAGAAAGACAACTAACTCTCTAGATGCTTCTAGGGGATAGAGAACATAGCTAAATCCAGGAAGACTCATTTTAAAAACAAGTTCACAGAAGCAAAAGAGTCTGGTGCGTTGATCTGCCGTACAGAGACTCCACCCGTGAGCCCCAGGGGAGTGGGAAGGGAGGTCTTCACCTATGGGCCACACAGCTCGCAATCCGAGAGCCTGGGCTCCCTTTCTAGGTGACTGACAGGGATGCCAGCAACCACTGTAGCCCACTCTTGATTTTTTTTTGGTGGGGGGTGGGGCAGAGCTAATTTTCCACATTAGACAATCATTCAGTTCTTTAGATCGGTGGTTCCAGAAGCGAACCGAAGCTTGGACTTGAGTGATTGACTCAGAAGAAAGGGGGAAGGGCCCAGCAAGACCGGGTACAAATGAAGACCCTGCTGCCACTTCCTGCCTACAGGTTGGCTTCTGGAGGGAACAGCTGTAAACTAGCAGTTAGGAGACTGAAAAGGGTCGGGTCTCGAGGCAAGGAGCCACAAGCAGCTGGGATTTGAGCATATGCAGAGCCTTTGATGGATGTGTCTCTTCTCCAAAATAAACGCTCAGGGGAAAACAAGAAGATCCCCGGCCTGAGTCACTGAAAAGTAGACAGAATTAAATGACAGAAGAAAGCAAAACAAAACAGATAAAACCACAAGGAGCAACAACACTGAATAAGGAGATGAGAGACGAGGTGACCCAACATGATTCCTCTGGGCCTCAAGTTCACAGACAAAACATGTCGGAGGAGGCATTTCTGTGGGATTCTTTCTTTTTCTTTAAAGACACCTTAAGACAGAGTAATCAATGTGGAAAAGTTGCCTAGGAAAACATAAAGGACCTTTTCTGAGAAGACTTTGATCCTGTCCTCCTATTATTGGCTTAACCATGCCTGCATTTAAGGCTTTGAATCTGCAATAACCGCTCTCCTATTGTCCTTGCTAACAAAGTATTATTTGCACCTTATTATTGCTAATCTCTTCTTTGTAAGAAACCACACCTGGTTTTACCCCACCCCCTCCAAAAAAAAAAAGCAGGAAAAAAAAACAGTGCAGTAAATATTTGCCCTTTGTGGCAATACAATGCATAATTTAGTTAATCTGGGTTATCTTTCCGTGAGAGGTGATTGTTTCTATATTATGAAATGTGTTCACAGTAAGTCAAATCCACGCCAGATACCTGGGAGGCAGACGGAGAGCCACCTACCAGCATGTGGCTGCCATGAACCAACCCTGACACGCATGCACAGCCACACCTACACACACATTACTCACGCTAAGCTAGCCTCCGAATCCTAACCCCGCCTTTCTTCTACAAACACGGCCTTTTCTAAGGGAACATTACACACCTCCGGCCCCACAGCCCCGCTGCCACCCTCCTCCCCTCACGGAAAGGCCCTGGAAAAGAAGAACCTGGGCCTTCAGTTCTGCGTTTGAAAACACGACATGATTTTACATACCTGGATGAAGTCGAGAAACGTCAGGGGGAGCAAGTCATCCATATGTCCGATGTCTTTGGAGAAACGATTTAAAATTCTTCCTGCAAGCACAGAACACGAGAAATCACCCATCTCCCCAGAGAGACCCTGTCAGAGAAACAACTTGCAAACAAATCAAAACAATATATTAAATGCATATGTATTTAATCTATCAGGCATTCATATGGAATAAGCCAATGTCAGTGGCAAAGAAGAACATGGGATAATATCTAAAAGGAAACCAAGTGCCACCAAGTGGGGCTGGACTCAGAAGCACAACATGGCCCTCCATTTAAACAAAAATACATCTATATGTATATACACATACACACTCACACAGAAACGGAAAAACCTGTGACAGTATTGGCTTGGTACGGTTTAGAATGTTCTTTTATTTTTAGGTCAATCCAAGTACAAAGAAGGTAGATAAAGGAAAAAAATGACAAACACGGAAATGCATAAATTCCAATTGCTATATTAGTTTTTCTTTAATCATGAGAATTAATTTTCCTAAATGTTAATTGTAACATTTAGTGTTTTATGCCCTAGGTTCCCTAGATTTCATATGCCAGGAAAACTTGAAATGCTTCCCAGTGAGAAGAAGCATCGTAAGTGCACTACCAGAGTTGTGAGCACACTACCAGGGTCGTCGTGAGCACACTACCAGGGTCGTCGTGAGCACACTACCAGGGTCGTCGTGAGCACACTACCAGGGTCATCGTGAGCACACAACCAGGGTCATCGTGAGCACACAACCAGGGTCATCGTGAACACACTACCAGGGTCATCGTGAACACACTACCAGGGTCATTGTGAGCACACTACCAGGGTCATCATGAACACACTACCAGGGTCATCGTGAGCACACTACCAGAATAACTCTTTCAGGTGTCAAGGGGACAGCTGTAGGCTTGGACATCCAAGGAGACAAAAGGCAAGTCAGGCAGGGAAACAGAACAATACTCCACAATTAAAGATCAGTTTCTACCATCCACTGCACTTCCTGTGGAGAAGAACCCAAGAAAATAGTATATGGTGCAGGCTTCAGAGGGCATCAGTCAAAACTGGTTTCTAGTAAGCATCTATATATAATATGGTTTTAAAAAAGAGAAGTACAGCCGGGCGATGGTGGCGCACGCCTTTAATCCCAGCACTCGGGAGGCAGAGGCAGGCGGATCTCTGTGAGTTCGAGACCAGCCTGGTCTACAGAGCTAGTTCCAGGACAGGCTCCAAAGCCACAGAGAAACCCTGTCTCGAAAAACCAAAACAAAACAAAACAAAACAAAAAAAAAAAAAGAGAGAAGTACACACTGATGGGTGGTGGGTGGGTGGATGGATGATGTGTGGATAGATGGATGGATGATGTTTGGATAGACGGATGGATGATGTTTGGATAGACGGGTGGATGATGTTTGGATAGACAGATGGATGGATGATGTTTGGATAGACGGGTGGATGGATGGATGATGTTTGGATAGACGGGTGGATGGATGATGTTTGGATAGACAGATGGATGATGTTTGGATAGACGGGTGGATGATGTTTGGATAGACAGATGGATGGATGATGCTTGGATAGACGGGTGGATGATGTTTGGATAGACAGATGGATGGATGATGTTTGGATAGACGGATGGATGATGTTTGGATAGACGGGTGGATGATGTTTGGATAGATGGGTGGATGGATGATGTTTGGTTGGATGGATGGATGGATGATGTTTGGATAGATGGGTGGATGGATGGATGATGTTTGGATAGACGTGTGGATGGATGGATGATGTTTGGATAGACGGGTGGATGGATGGATGATGTTTGGATAGACGGGTGAATGGATGGATGATGTTTGGATAGATGGGTGGATGATGTTTGGATGGATGGATGGATGATGTTTGGATGGATGGATGGATGGATGGATGGATGGGTGGATGGATGGATGATGTTTGGATGGATGGATGGATGATGTTTGGATGGATGGATGGATGGATGGGTGGATGGATGGATGGATGATGTTTGGATGGATGGATGGATGATGTTTGGATGGATGGATGGATGGATGGATGGGTGGATGGATGGATGATGTTTGGATGTTTGGATGGATGGATGGATGGATGATGTTTGGATGGATGGATGGATGATGTTTGGATGGATGGATGGATGGGTGGGTGGGTGGATGGATGGATGGATGATGTTTGGATGGATGATGTTTGGATGGATGGATGGATGGATGGATGATGTTTGGATGGATGGGCAGACAGGTAGACTATTAGGAGTTTATATTGTGGCAGGCAACTCCCTGAGCTATTTTCTGGTTGATGCTTTGGCAGGCCACGGTACAGATGTGACATGAGGCCCTGGGTGTACTGCTGCCAGCACTGGGACGGAGCATCCATTGCCTCTGCAATCCTTCCAGAGCACCTGGTTCAACCCGGAAGCACAGGGTGTGCACGCCAAAGACAAGCAGGCCTCAACATTCCGAGTTGGGACACACAGGCTCTAGAAAATGTCACTTCATTGACATCTTTGGCAGGCCCAGTGACATGTCTTCTTAGTTTTAATAACACCTTCTTTAGTGACTTGTCCTGAGGATTAAATGGCCCCATGAGTGTGAGAGAATCCTGTCATGATGCCAGGCGCTTTTTAACAAGTACTGGAAAGCAAACAAAGAGGTGGAACACTTTTAGCCAGATTCTGAGCATTCTGCCCAAAGAGGAAGTACCACTGTTAAAATGCGGATTCTGCTGCAATAGCTGGGGCAGAGTCTGAATGTCTGAGGATCCCAGGGATGCCCTGTCTTCTGCTCCCTAGAGCAGGCTTGGAGAGGGAAGATTCAGTCCAAATCAGGTCCATCTGAGAAAACACTACGATTAGATAGGCAGATTCCCCCTGGATATCCCTATGGGTTCTGAGGACTAGTTTTTAACTTTGCAAAGAAATAAGACTGAAAGAAAAAAAAATTATAGCTCCATAGGTAAGAGCATTTGTTCAGTGACTGCAGGGACTTGAACTGGAATCCCTGGCACCCAGGTAGAAAGCCAGGCCTGGCTGCACGTATCCCAGGAGAGGAGACATGTAGGATATAAAAGCTTGCTGGCTAGCCAGCCTAGGGTAAACTGCTTTGGTTCAAAGAGAGACTCTGTCTGAAGGCGATACTGCAGAGTGAAGCAGGCAGACACCAGAGGTCTTGTTCTAGCCCCATTGTATACCTCCACCCCCACATACACACCACACACAGAGACACACAAACCAAATCAAACCAAAATCATTAGATACATGAAAAAAAGTAGGGGGAGGGGTTACACTTTGCGAACACAGGCAAGATTCAGACATACCAGATGTATGATTAGCTTTAACAAATGTCAAAAGTGGTATTCAAAATACCCTTTAACAACGAGATGGCTCACTAGAGATGACCACGCCACCAAAACCATATTACTAGACTCAAGGAACTTCAGGTCTGAGCTAACGGAGGGGAGCTAACAACAGAAGACACAAGAGGAAGGCAGACCACTGAGAAAAGGCCTCACTATACAGTCAGCACAACAACTCCAGGCCAAAGATCCCCACAGCCTGTATGCTTAGTCACCAATGTGAACCAATAACGCAAGACAAGAGGGTCTGCAACTTGCCTGCAGAAAGCACGGAAGAGAACGAACAGTGTTTGCAGAGTCTTCAGCCTTGTAGCAGACAAGGAAATCAGGGCTGTGATGTCGAGTTCAAGGCCTCACAGTCAGAGGCCTCCAAATCAAACCCTTCTGAGTCCCCTCCACACTCTGCCATGCCTCTTCATGGCAATGACATGTGGTCCCCACTGGAATGTGTCAGGGGAAATGAGCGGAGGGGACTGAGCTTCCCAGGAGAATCCAGTCCCTCTTCAAACTCTTCTGCTAGAAGCAGCCTGCTTATGTTACACGGAGTCTGGCCCTCCAGGAACACCTGAATGCTATTGCTGTACACTCGGTCCTCAGAACCACTTTCTCCTGACATGATAGCCCTCTGTACACTTAATCACAGCCTTCTCAGGCTTCTCACAAGAAACGTGGTGACGGTGACGCTACAGGTTCCCTACTTCACCTGGTCACCTATGTGACCTATGTGACCTATGTGGTGACCAGGTCCTACCTCGGCCACTGTCTCTGCACACAGTCGGATGGCCACACTTGATGCCAGTGTGCAGAATTCAAACCCAACCCCCAGGGACTGCTTGCACACCTCTGTGTGAAGTGGAACCCCAGCCCCCCGTTCTGCACAGTCACCATGCCCAGGATTGCTGAGGCCAGAGAGCATGCTCCATATGCATTAAAAACAAACCTGCAGCAGCAGTTTTCTTCCTTGGTGGAGGCGGCTCTTCATTCTGGGGACTGTCTCCTTTACTGTGCAACACTTAGTGCTGTGCACTTCTGTCTGTTAGTTCTGGGCTATCTCCTGAGCCAGTGCCGATGCTCTCAGAGTCTGGGTCTTTCCACGTCTTCTCTCCCTAGTCTTTCCTCTATTAGTTTTGGGGACTTTAATCTTCAATGTTTCACACGTGGCCGTCCACCTTTTCTAGCACTATCTTTCCCTAAAGCGACTGTTCTCAACCCTGTGGGTCACAACCCCTTTGGGGGGCACATATCAGGTGTTTACATTATAATTAATAACAGTAGCAAAATTATAATTACGAAATAGCAATGAAATAATTTTATGGTTGGGGTCACCACAACATAAGGAACTGTATTAAAGGGTTGCAGCAGTAGGAAGGATGAGAGCTACTACTCCAAAGTATGTTTGGACAGAGGAGTAATACCTAGAATATATAAATAACTAAAAAGAAAAGAAAACCCTAATTACCCAAAGAAGCCAATTAACAGCTGGGCTTGGAAGTGAGGAGAGGGTTTTTGCAGTAAAGTGCTTTCGACATGAGCATGAGGATGTGAGCAGGAGCCCTAGGTCCCCAGCACTCATAAAATACAAGCTCATCAGCATCAGTGCTGGGGAGCAGAGACAAGAGAATCTATGGGCTCATTGACCTGCCAGGCTAGCTAAATTAATCACTTCAAGTTCAGCAAAAGATCCTGTCAATAATGACAACAACAACAAACAACATTGACCTCTGGCCTCCACACACATATGCAACACTTGGGCATACATCTGCACACATGCGTACACACACATGAAGTATACACATACACAAGAAGTAATAATACAGGGCCAATACAACAATATAATAGATTCTAGACAGATGGTTAACATTAGGAGAAAGTGCTGGCAAAGGATGCTGGGAAGATCACAACCTTTATCCATGGCTGGCAGGAACATAAACTGATTTGGCTACTAGGAGGATCAGTAGGAAGGTGCCTCACACAACTCAAACAGATTACCACTGGGCCCAACATACTGCGCCAAGGAATAAACTCAGAGGACTCTTACTCAACACACCAGATACCTGCACACCCATGTTTATGGCCTCACTACTCACAAAAGCCAAAATATAAAACCAGCCCAGGTGTTCATCCTCACACGTGTGATTAAAGCAAATGAGGTGTATTATACAAAATGGATTTTACCCAGGCATAGGGAAGAATGGAATTATAGTTTGCTGGAAAATGGGAACAATTGGACATTATCACATTATATGAACTCAGACAAGTTTTTTTCTCAAAAAAAAAAGTTTTTTTCTTGAAAAGCTGTACGTATGAGACAAGACAGCAGAAGAGGGATTGGGAACATGACGAAGACTAGCCTGAGAGGGGAGGCAGGGAAAGAGAGAGACGGGGACGCTGGGTAGTGAATACACCTTGACGTCCATGCTATGCGTCAGAGAAATTGTTCTCACCAAACCCATCACCCCGTACAATGAATAAACGCCAACAGAAAAAGAGAAGAAAGTTCCACACTACACTGCACAGGCAGACTCGGGGGAAGGGAATATGAGCAAACCATTTTGGGAGTGTAACCCTTTGGACCCACAAATTCTACCTCTAGGAACTACCCTAGACCCACAGGGCAGGATGGCCAGTGTGCATGATTTTTACAGGAAGTACAGAGTAAGGGAAAATGGGGATGGGCTGGCCGCCCCAAATTCCACGCTGTCATACAGGAGTTCCTCCCCCGCCACATTGCTCTGCTTTTCTGTCTTGTGCAAAGAGAAAATTTCAGAGAAGATGTCATCCAACTTCTATTCAAAATACAAATTTATGAAGGGTTATACTTTAGAAACTGAGAGTCAGCAACCAGTGTCACAGCTAAAATTCTGGCTTCTCTCCCGGAGCCAAAGTTCCTTGTGGTTCCATGAAGTACCCATGTCTACCTCAGCCTTCACCTTATTTTCTGAGTTAGGTTCTCCCCTAAATTCACGACAATTCAGCTAGACTAGATGGACAGCAGGAACCTACATTCTCCTTCCTCCCAGGCTCCGAGCGGCCCAGTGATCCATCAGGTGTCTTATGGAGGTTTTGGAGATCCTAACACAGGCTCTGATGCTTTCGCGAGAGGTGCGTCCCTGCCCAAGCCTCCCCATCCCTGCTTAAGAGATTCAGATTTCCATAGGTATTATTTTTATATACCATAATATTGAGTCGATATTTCATAACTCGGTATCTTACTAGCAATACTAAATAATGTGATAATCACTCAGAATACGTCTCATACATTCTATTCCCTCATCACCACCCCTCCCCAATGTCTCCTGCATTTACAATCGCCAGCCTCAGACAACCATGAATTTACCTTCTGTCTCCTTAAGTCTTTTTCACGACACCTTTCAAATAAATAGATCAATTTACTACGTTGTCTACTGTATCCATTTTTTTCCCACTTAATCTGACACTTCTGAGGTTCATCCATGACACAGACTTTATTAAGTATTTCCCCTCTGAGCCCCTTTCTTTACACACAGAAACAGTCTTAGGGGTACCAGCAAGCAAAGTCCCACCAAACATGCCATCTTTGACCTCGAGGTAAGAGCAGAGATGTTTGGTGAGCTCTTTGATAGGAAGAACCGATCTGTACCTACATCGTGCCTGGCATGTGTGAGGCCCTGGGTCCCATTGCTAGCACATCAAGATGGACTGCGTGAGTTGAGACCTTACCTTTGATTGATAATTACAGAGAGAAGAAAGAGCTGGAAGGCAGAAGTGCCAGGTTCAGGCTGGGCACTTCTGAGTAAAAGTGGTCTCTCATGGGACTGTTGCTAACTGTCAGTAGACTAAAGAAAGAGGAACCCAAATGAACGAGCCACCTTCTAGGTGAGATGTGGCATCTAAGAGTCTACTCTGAAGAGCACACTGTCCAACAGCGCAAACAGAATGGTTGAGCCTGGTGTTCTTCACACATTGGAACAAGGCGGGACAGACAACAGTCTGCACCGCACAGAGCCCAGTCGAGTCAGACAGCTGTGGTCATGTGAGGTGAAAAAGCCCTTTTAAGAGTGGTCAGCCTAAACTGGGCGGTGGTGGCGCACGCCTTTAATCCCAGCACTCTGGGAGGCTGAGGCAGGCGGATCTCTGGGAGTTCAATGCAGAAACAGATCCAGATAGTGGCAGCTCACACCTTTAATCCCAGCACTAGAGAGGAATATAAACTGGGTGAGACAGGAACTTGCACTCTGTCAGTCTGAGGATTTGCTACAGGTAAGAGCTCTCTGGTCCTCGTCCTCCTCTGACAACAGGAAATGACAGGACTTCAGAGGACCTATTAAAACTCAGTCAAAACGCAAAATCCGTATCTGCCAAAGGGAAATGGTAAACAGATGAATGCGGGTCACAGATCGGGAGGATGAATGAGGACATGGCAAGAGCCAACCCCTAAGTTCAGGAGTAGTGCGTATTTGTAGGGTGTCACTTTATCAGAGGAGCTCAAAGCTGAAAGGGGGCATGGAAGACCCTCATGGCTAGTAACTTCCAATCACAGAATGAAAACCCTGAGACCCAACTTTGAAGAATGACACAGAGAAGAAGAGGAGGCCAGGCGCATCCCACTTGAGACATTTTGGTCTTCTCCCCAAACTGCGTGTCTTCTACCTCGTAGGGACTCTCCTACGATTGGACTTTCACATAGAAATAGATTCTAAAGAGGGCTTTGCAGGAATGGACCACACTGTATATGTTGGAGGACACATGTTCAAGGCTGCCGAGTCTTCTCGGAACTCCCACACAGTGGCAGAGAGAAGCATGACAAACCTTGCACTTCGGGCAACTTTCTTCAACAGTTTCTGTTGGCCCTTTATCCAAGGATAGAGCAACTTAATCACTGTGTTTATTTTTCAGGTTCTCTCTCTGAATATCCTTTGCTTTCTTTACTTTCATGAGTATCCCAGGTCTTACCTGCATAGCTCTTCCTGGGTTCACTCAAGACACATGGTTATTTTACAAAGCATTTTAAAGTCAACAAGGCAAGACCAAACACAGCCCTCTGAACCTGGTCTATGACTACCCCCACCCAACTTCCTGAACCAGGTTCTAGACCTGTGCAAAAACTCCCAGTATGAAACGTGAAAGGCAATTTTGTCTTATCTTGATCTCTCATAGTTACCAGTATGTCTCAGTTCTCTTCATTTAAAATAACCTAACTTGCATCTTAATTATAGTACCGAACACTGGGGAAGGAAGATGGAGACTGAGAGGCAGGCATGCCCCTGGCTGTGCATCCCCACTCTGGTCGCCCCTCTGCTCTTCCTTTACCCATCTTTTCAGGAAGGGTCTCAATGCTGCCTGGGCTCCACCAAGGTATTAGTCCTCTCTCCCTTGCCAACAAACACAGCTCTGGGAGCTTGCTACCAACTTCAGCTTCTTCCTGAGGACACATAGCACGGTTAATTTACCAAAAGTGAGCTAAGGTAGACCCTATGAGGAGGAGGTAGGCATTGCAGGCACAGGAAAGATGGAATACAAACATGCGCGTGCACACACACACACACACACACAAACACACACACACACAAACACACAGCACATGACAACATCTTCCAGCTTCCTCAAGGACCAGCACATGTGTAGCCTATATTCCAGGGCAGTTACCTGTCCCAGACACCATTCAGCCCACGTCCCCTCATCAGAACCAGCTCAGCAGAGACTCTGGCTCCAGCAACCAGAAACCCTGACCATACTGTCATGCATCTGCAAGGGACAGGCTTACTAAAACCAGTAAATGATGAGTTAGTAAATCACTAACTAAATCTTTCAGTGACAAAGCTCCGGAAAAAAAAAAAATTACAATACTTTGGCAGAAACTATTTCAGGGGGGTTACAAGTACTGGTTGTATAAAATACATCTTTTCTTGACCCACAGATAGTGCAGTGTACACACACAAACACACACACACACACACACACACACACACCAGAAACAAGAATGTATGGGCAATATATCACCAGACATTGTGACGATGCAGAAACTGTGAGACAGACAACCACTACCAGAGAAGGTGAGGTAGAGGGTTGGGCTGACCTGGCCTAAGGTGGTTCCCCAAAGGGAAGAAGACTTGAGAATCTGAAAAGAGGGGAGAGGACAGACTGGCAGTAAGTGCAGACTCTCAGCTGGGGAAAGATCTTTCAGGACTAAGGTGCAGGAAAGGGCAAAGACAAATACGTGTTTGCCTGGGCGATAGAATATGTGTGGCCCACACTAGGTCAAGACAGCAACAGACTTGAGAACAGAAATGGAGAAGCTAAAGCATTGAGGGGTCTCCGCTAAAAATTTTCCATAGCAGGGAAGAGGTCTCATTTGTGTCTTTACTCGAGGTTCTTCAAAGCCATGTCCATAAGGAGCAAGTGTGGAATGGCCAGGGGAGTTGGGACAACTGGAGTGAGAAGACATCCTATACCTCTGAGCTGGTTGGGAACAGTCAGGTAGGATCCACAGAAAATGGTCCAAGAGATCAATCCTACCTCTGGCTCTGTGTGATGGAGCCCAGGCCAATTCACACTGCAGCCTCCCACCTCTGGCTCTGGGTGATGGAGCCCAGGCCAATTCACACTGCAGCCTCCCACCTCTGACTCTGGGTGATGGAGCCCAGGCCAATTCACACTGCAGCCTCCCACCTCTGACTCTGGGTGATGGAGTCCAGGCCAATTCACACTGCAGCCTCCCACCTCTGACTCTGGGTGATGGAGCCCAGGCCAATTCACACTGCAGCCTCCCACCTCTGACTCTGGGTGATGGCGCCCAGGCCAATTCACACTGCAGCCTCCCACCTCTGACTCTGGGTGATGGAGCCCAGGCCAATTCACACTGCAGCCTCCCACCTCTGACTCTGGGTGATGGAGCCCAGGCCAATTCACACTGCAGCCTCCCACCTCTGACTCTGGGTGATGGAGCCCAGGCCAATTCACACTGCAGCCTCCCACCTCTGACTCTGGGTGATGGAGCCTAGGCCAATTCACACTGCAGCCTCACCATGCATAACCAATGCAAAACTTCGTTATGGCCATCTGTGTTCACTCAGATTGAGTTTCTAAAATATCATCATATACCCAACATTGAACATCAACGAGACGGTTATACAGGACAAACACATCAGCTCTGAACTACGGCAAAGATATTGTCCCCACTTAAAGATGAGGCAGCTACAACTTTGAGAGGAAAAATTTAACTCAATTAACTCAAGTTGTGAAGCTGCCAAGCGGGACTCACACCCAGTATTCAGAAGGTGTGTTCTTGTCAACACATCTATGACAGGCTGCAGCTTTACGGAACACTTCCGCAAGCTCTATTAAATACCTCCCGTGAAGGGGGAGCCAGTGAACTGCCAGGCTGGGCAGGCATTACACTGGCACGAATGGTTAGGAGCAGACGTGCTGTGGGTGGCCCTGCCCCCATCTGATGGGCTAATGGTGGCCGTATTGGATGCTGAGACCTTTGACTATCACTCCTGGCCAGAAGAGTTTCGGGAACCCTCTCTTGGGCAACCATAATTGAAGGAAATCATTTAAAATAAGTCCATCTCAAAATTAAACGACCAAGTTAGTGTGAGTAAGGAGACTCTGTCAACAAGGAACAAACAAGCGGATGCAGATGAGGGTCTAATGAATTCCTAGCTGATGAGTTAAGTCCAGAGACTGGAGTTCTACCTCATCCCATAGCAAATCCAACTGCCTGTGGATAGAGGTCTGACTGAGAGCTACCCTGCGGGGATGACAAACACTTCAAAAGTTACCTGGGAGTTGGTGTTGAAGCAACCAGTAAATGTTTTTCTAAGCGTTAAGGAGAAACCAGTCAGCAAGACAGGCCAGGATGTTTCTTTACACGTGCATTTCCGAGATATACCTCCAAGATATACCTACACACGGTGTAGGGAGAGCAGATCTCTAGAAGACCTTCCTGGACTTGAACTCTGGAATAGGGCAAGTCTGATGGAAAGCTACAGAGCCTCTGTGACCCACACAGGAATCTAAAAACAAGAAGCTGATGGCCATTTGATCTCCCCTTCTACAGGAACTGATGACACACATGTCCGAGTGGGGTTCTTCCCCCCTTATCCGGCATCCCTGGACTCTCACTCATGGCCAAATGCTCGTGAATTAGTTCAGGGAAATGAGTATTAATGGGACAAAAACAAAGGCCTGAAAAACACCCAGCAGCCTCAGGACGGTGATTCCCACAAAATGGCAGCAGCCAGAGAAAGCATTTGTGCAAACAAAGGATTCTGCTTCCACAAAAGCCCAGCGTCCAACTCGATGACGAGATCACCCTGAATGGTAACTGCTGTCTGATATGCAAAATCAGCTCTTTCTAACTCCAAGGCTTACCTGAGCGTGCACGATGCTCAAAAATAGGACAGTACAACGCATGGTGTGAGGACAGGACAGAACTTGAAGACAATGGGCCCTCCCCCTCCCACCACCGCCCTATGTAAAACAAGGAAGGTGTGCTGGAAACAGATCAACCGACACCCAGATCTGATCTCGACTTCCATCTCCACCAATCATTTGAAGATCTGGGAACTGCCAACAGATGTTACCCCAAGCTGGCATGGCTAGGCTAAATGTAAATGTGTGGACCTTTGTTAGGTTTGTTTGAAAACGATGTTTATAAAACACATCCTTCCCAACTGCTGCACTGCTTCTTTGTAAAGTCCAGGAAAGCTCTGTGACCCAGGACACGGTGCCATAAGCTCCGGACACAGGGTATCTCAGAGTCAAACCATCCCTGTTCTTACAGAGAATTCCAAACTATTGAACTACCTACCACTCCTCACAGACGGGTCTTTTCCAGGCTCCCCATATCCTTCTCCCCACCTCAGCCCTCCTGGCTGAGCTTAATTCATGGGTTTCTAGAACCAACAGCCCCTGCTCCCCAGCCCTCATGTTTCCTGACTTGTCCCACAGCATCAGACATGTTCAGTACCCTCTGAAAATATCATGTGTGCTTCAGGACGCCATGATTTCTTCTTTTAACATCTGCCTCTTTCTATTCCTCCACCTTGCCTGTTCTCCAAGTTCAAGGGTCTCCCTACGGTGGTGTGGGGCTCACCACTCCAAACCCTACTCATAAGGGTGGTCTTCACCCCCTCTCACTAGGTCAGCTGTTCCCAAACCCGAACTGCACCCAAGTCCCACTGTTTCTCTTCTCCCTTTCTCTTACATCTCAACACATCCAGCTGGCAGACTTCTCTCCGCGGACTTCTGAAGTGTTTGAACTGGAGAAGAGGACAGGCTCAATGACTTCTCGCCTAAGGTGTTTAACACGGGCCAAATGATAACTTAACACAAATTTCAACATCAGCTTAACAGACTTACGATGTAAATTCTCACTGTCAAACACTTCTAAAGAAAAGCTACATCTGTGATTCTGAGCTTTGAATACTTTGGGGACCTTTTGTTGAGTTTCACGTAGCAGAAGTTGGCTTTCTTCGTGGCCAGGTATCTTCTGAGCTGACCTTCCCAGCTCTGATGTATATTATCACATCAGACAGCTTAATCAGAACACAAACTGTTCTTAGATTTCTGCAGAGGTAATTAAATAACAACTCGATGCCAATTAATCACAGTCAAATAGGAGTCTGTCAGAGCGGAACTCTACACTGGGGACTATTTAGTGGTCAAATACTTGGCGAGCTCTTAGTTAAACAATGATTCATTAAACCTCCTTTGCCACACAATGGCTAAGCTAAACTCTATGTGAAAGAATCGAAACTCCTTTGTTCTCCCATAAAAAGACATCAAACCTCTGCTTGATATTCTTTTCTCCCTCACTTAGCAGGCTGCTCAATTGCATGATTCATGATGTGTTCAGCTGCTCCTAGGCCCAGGGGCATCTGCAAGTCCTCCTGGGTCTGGAACAGGAGAGCGAGCGGGGGCAACTCTTCTCTCCTTCTCTCCCCCTCTGAGTGAGTGTGGGGTTGGACAGCTGACCACCTAAAAGCTCTGCTCACACAGCAAAGAAGCCCAGCAAAGAAGAAGGGAACCACCTTCTTCCCCGAAAGGAGAGCTGTGGCCGCTGCCTGAGGAGGATGTGATTACCCGCTATGCAAACCCACACAACTTGCCAAGCCAGCAAAAACCCGTCAGACGATTTTTGGTTCCCTGTGCCTTCCTTATCAACAAGGCTTTTTTAAATTAAGCGATCCATTATACGGCAGCTCCCTGTGGAAACCCACAGACCTACTTCGAGTGCAGCTGATAACTCCTAAAGGCTGCTGAGCACTGCTTGGAAGGGTTGTACAACTGCCCTGCAAGTTCGTTTCTCCCTTGGGAGATGAGGGGCAGGGCTTGCATTTGCTGGGGTTTGCCCAGGCTAGTGCTGTAGGCAGCCCTGCGGTTCCACAAGACTGCTGTTTATTTAAAACAGGACCTCCGTGCTTTGTCCTATATTTGAATCTGAATTAGAGACCGCAGAGGTAGTTGAGCATTCTAGGCTGTAGTACTGCAGAGAAATCCACTAGACAGTGAGCCCATTTATCTCTATATTCAGTTGCTTAGTATAATCACTGGGTTATTACTGGTTTTATCACATAAGTAAAAGTTAAATTTTACTTGGAAGTGGAGTTTGGTAGTAGAGTATTTGGGATTGCAGGAGGCTCTGGGTTCCGCCCCTAACATTAATTAAATTAAGATCCCATAAACTAACCAAATAGAAAATATACTTCTCTTCACTGAAGAAGAAAGTATGTACTAAGAAATTTTTCTGAAAAAGGAAGAAATATTTTTGAAATACATGTATCAGCTCACATCTCAAAGCTGCACTCATTAACACACATCAAAGCTTGCTGGATAGAACATTGTTTAAATGGAAAAGTTATGAAATCTCAGAAAATCAGTTTTAACTCGACTCATATACTGAGCAACAGGAAATAAAGTTCCCCTTTACTGGCTCTGGTGTGCAAAATATTAAAATCGTGAGCAGATTGTAAGAATGAGCGCGGGACAGACCAGGTATTTCCTGTATCCAGTATACGTGTATAAACCGCGAGGCAAACACTGTGAAGTCTTCACACAGCAGTAAGAACATAAAGCCTCGGAGAACTCACTATGTGAAATTGAAAACGGCTTTGCGATCTCTCGGTTGTGAGCCCTTCGTTTTGTTTCTGCCACCTCCAAATCACCTGATATTTAGCGGCCCCGAGTGTGTCTACTTCTCAGCTAAGCCATGACATAAAATGATTTCAAGGAGGGGGGGAGAAGTCACACCGCATCTAACACAAACACACCGTGGCAAAACAAATTTTCCTGCAAATCTAAGCAGTTTTCCAGTCTATCAAAGTAGTGCCAGGGTAGATTTATGCGCATTAAAGTGCTGACGGGCACGGAACATTTCAGTCGTAAATACAGTTCGTTGTAACCCAATCGTCAAATCAATAAAGTCATTAAAAATAGACCACATTCTTCAAGGAAACGGTGCGCTGAGGGGGAGAGCATCTTCGCTGGTGATGGAGGCGTATTGTCAGAACCACCCCTCTGTCCCCCATGGGCCGGCAAGGCAACAACATCCATAGGGCCTTATCTCCCCCCAGGTGATTTTAGCCAAGTAAACTGCCACACAGCGTTTCCAGCCTCCCCACAGACACCTTATAAATACAAATAAGAAGATACGCCCTGGGTTTTTCTTCTCCCCTTTTCCTTCTCTGTCCCAGACTGACAGAAAATATTACTATTGTAACGTCTCCAACGTCTCCCACGTCGTCCCCCTGGGTCTCTGGGCCAGAATGCTCAGCGATTATAATATCCATTTATCTAAACTGCTAACATGTAACAAAATCCAGGTGGGGGTACGTGCCTCTTAAATTAATTTACTACTTGAAAAAGACTTCTTATGCCAATCCTGTCAAAGAAAAGGCAGGAAATGTGTTGAGAAACCGAATAAATCTAAATACAGTTTACATTTGATCTGAATTTCAAATGTAAGGCAGTAAAATAGAAGCATTGGAAGGGCAGCTGACATACGAGCAGCAAGGAACCGCCCACACTGCCGAGGCAGGATCCCAGGATCCCTCGTTCTGTGGAAGTCTGTAGTCTCAGGGGACATAGCTCTCCCGTGAGGACACACAGATACATCACGTCACCTTCTGACCGAAGAAAGGCCTCTGCACTTCACAGGCAGGAGGACGGCTCCCATCAAGAGCCAGAAAACCTCAAGGGCTGGTGGCCATGGGGAGTGACTAGAACCTTGGTAGCTTCTTCATGAAAAAGACAACAGTATGACAGGACCGTCAAATAGGAGCCATGCCATCACTGTAAGATCCTGGCAGTCTGTTGCTGGACCGCCACCCAGAGGAAAAGGAAGTGGAGACACGGGTGTCAATACGGTCACGGCCCCAGCAGCATTCGTCCCAAAAGGCCAAGCGATCTGTCTGACCGACGAGAGATGAGGGCATAAAATGAAGTGTGTGGTGCAGATACAACGGCGCAGTCCTTAGCCTCAAGGAGGGGTATTAACCTCTGCTATGGCATACATGACGCCAGAAAACATTTATCACAAGGGAAAGCTATTGTAGATTCCACTTACAGGAACTACCTAGAATCTCAAACTCAAAGAGCTGGGAAGCAACTGGATGAGGACCAGAGGCTGGGGCAGGGGGCAACCAGGAGTCAGTGTTTCCTGAGCTGGGATCACTTTGGGAAGCCGTGAAGTTCTGGAGACACAAGTGGACCAAGGCTGCGTAGTGATGCTCACGTAACTGATGCCTCTGAACTGTGGTTAAACTGGGCGACATGGTATTACTAGTTGTCCTTTGTCCCAGTAAGGAGAAAAGAACTCAAACTTTCTCTCTCTCCTTTCCCTAGAACCCATTCTGTTCACCACACCCATCCATTCTGAGCGAGACGGATTAGTTTTACAGTTAGTAGCCTAGGTTTTTACTATCAACTTGACAAACCTAGAGTCACCCAGGGAGAAGGGTCTCAGCTGAGGCAGTGCCTCACTCAGATGGACCCGTGGCTATGCCTGTGAGAGACTGTCTTTACCGATGATTGGTATGAGAGGACCAGCCCACTCTGGGCGGCACCATCCCTAGGCAGGAGGGCGCAGGCCAGGATGGAGCGGGTCAACAGCATTCCTCCATGGCTTCTGCTTCACTTCCTGCTTGAGCTCCTGGCCTAACTTCCTCTCCATGGTGGGCTGTGACCTGTGTGTAAGTTAAAGAAACTGCCCTTCTTCTCCCCAAGTTGCTTTAGGCAGAGTGTTTACAATGGCAACAGAAATAAGCTACACGAGTTAGCACGTCCAACTCACCAAATACACCAAGCCCCTTCCACCAGGACTAAAGAGCAGTTCCAGGCATAGCAGCCAGGCCACCATCTGAGAGCGATATAAGACGTTAAAAGGACTGTCCCAGCCAGCAGCGGGGCAGTCGGTCTGACTCTCTGAAGCAGACTGGAGACCACGGCGAAGAGTAAGGATGAGGACCTATGCAGAACGAGAAAGAAGGGCCTGCCCGCTGAGGGTGGAGGGACCAGAGGGACACGGGCGCCACCCAACCCACACAAGCAGAAAGAGAGGTGGATGAGGGGTTCCGCTCTTACTCTGCAGAGCAGTGGCTGGCTTTCAGCAAAGCACCTGCAATTTTCCTGTCTCCCAGGTACATGGCACAACCCATATTCCGGGGCTGCTTCATACCCACTTTCCAGTGCCCCGTAAACACTCCCAAGTCAAGATGCAAAATACCAACATCAACAGAATCCCACCCCGTGAGTGACGTGGCTAAATCAACACAATCATGGGGTCATTACGGCCTCCTGTTTTCCAGCCCAATCTCAAGTCAGGGAGCCCCGCCAGAAGCCAGTAATTAGTGGGTCTCCTTAACCAAAAGCACGATTAATGGCCTTTAGGAGGCGCCAAGAGTCCTTTCCCTCTGTGACTTGTGTGACCTAAGAACAGAAAGCCAAACAGCTGCTAAAGATGGACCAGGATTGTAAATATGGGGGGGGGGTGATGGGGAAGGAAGGCGAAGTGCGGGCTTCTTCTGCATACCTGTCTAGGGAATGTGTCTCCTGTGACGAAAAGCAAAGACGGACAGATACACACAAGGAAGCATGACACACTCAGTGTGTGAGAAAAGGGGATCTAAGAATATGCACCAGAGGCGTGATGCTAGGATGTGGCTTAAATAAGGTCCTTGATGCTGGGTGAGCAGGGAAGGGTGCTCCAGGAAAGCGCGGGGCCCTGGGAGCAAGAGGGGTAATGAAGGAAGATTGAATAGAAGGCAAAGGAATGCCAAACATCCACTGCCCAGCCCGGGAGGGCAGGGCCTCATTCTCAGTGGCTCTGCAACTGGCCTATGATGTCTGAACCTGAGGCCATAAATAGGACCCCTTTGAGGTTCCTAGTTCCCAGGAGACTCATGCCAGCCCAGTACATGCCTTCATTTTTATCTTTAAAAGACAGCGAACGAAAGAACTGGGTAAATATTTTCTCCTCGGTGCAGCAGAAGCTGTCTGCAAACCTCAATGGGTCAGGTCAAGGGTCAGGATTCAGAGAAAGCTCACTACCCACTTGGCTATCCTGCTGTGTTGACGGCACCAGCTAGGGTGCCCTGGTAAAATGTTTTCATCCAGGCTTAATGTGAAACTTTCCAAAAGGTGCACAGCAAAAGGGAGCATGTTACTGAAACCGGAGAAGAGTGGCCGGGGACGTGCTCAGTGGTAATTTCTTAGCCGTCAGGCACAAAACCCTGGTTTTGACTCTATGCTCATCTTAAATAAAACGGTCTTCACACACATACACACTCACACAAAGACCCTGGTTTTGACTCTATGGTCATCTTAAATAAAAAGGTCTTCACACACATACACACTCACACAAAGACCCTGGTTTTGAGGCTCAGCATCTGCATACATTGGGTGCACACCCATAATCAGCTGTGGCAGAGGCAGAAGGATCAGGAATCCAAGATTATCCTAGGCTGCACTGCAAGTTTGAAGCCAGTTTGGGCGACAGAAGACCCTGTCTCAAGAAGGAAAAAAAATGATGACGAGGATTATAAAATATATAATTCTCAGACTCAATTTTCTTTCTTTGGACTCCGTTATTTCAGGATCCAATAAAAGCTTAGCAATTCTCATATGCAAGATGCCAATCACATTCTGGTGGATGTTCTAACCAATGGTACGGTCTGGGGACGTAGCTCAGGGGTAGGTCACTTGTTGAGCACACATGGGACCCCAGCTCCATCCCATTTCTTTTTAAAGAAAAAACCCTATTGGTGTTCAAAAGAGAAAATATTTTGACTGGCTTTTTACTTAATAAGCTTCCATTATAAATTTCATAAACACTAACCATAAATGTGATTATAGGAAAATGTGAGGGGATGGAGAGATGGCTCAGAGGTTAAGAGCACTGACTGTTCTTACAGAGGTCCTGAGTTCAATTCCCAGCAACCACATGGTGGCTTACAGTCATCTATAATGAGATCTGGTGCCCTCTTCTGACACGCAAGCATATATGGAAGGAATGTTGTATATATAATAAATAAATAAATCTTAAAAACAAATTTTTTTTAAAAAAAGAAAATGTGCTAAAGCTAGGAGCCCATAAAGCATTATTTATAGATACAAAATACAGAAATCATATTTTTAAAATGTCAGCTCATCTTTGGGCTGGAGAAATCCCAAACACTCACTCAGGGAGGCAGCACCTATCTCCAGTTAAATCCCAGCCTATGTTCTAAGAGGATGGAATCAGAACATGAAACGGTTAAAACTTCAGCCATGTGATTTCTCAGACATAATTCAATATAAAAATTTTTAAGTAAAAAATGATTTTATTAATATTTAAAGGATGTATCAAATTTAAAAGGGAATATTACATAGCCTTGGCTGGGCCACCAGTAGCCTTGCTAATGGATATTCTCAGCACCACTGGTAGAGAGAGGAATCCAGGTAAAGGTCTCTCTCTCAGGTTACTACTGACTTGCAAGGCAGGATCTCCAGAGTCTCATCCTGACACAAGAGGTTTCTATCAAGTATGCGACGTTGGAGAAGACAGCATCCCACAACCCCGCAGGCTGAACTCAATAGCTTGGGTGCAGTTACTTCCCGCCCTCTCACGGAAGGGTGGAAATCACACTGGGCAGAAGAAAAGAGAAGTGTTAAGTCAAACACCAGAAAAGCCAGGAGCTCCAGGGAGAAGCCGGGAACATGTCTGCATGTGCCTACCTCACAGCCACTAGAGGCACTGTGTTGTTATTGCCAAGACCTGTTCATATGGGACTCCACCCAAGCAGACCGTCTGTACTGCAGACTGTCACTCAGAACACGTCTGTGACACCGCTGATTCCCCCAGGCCCAACTGATGCTTCTTCCAGGAGGGTCTTTTTCCTTTCCAGAGACTGTGAGCACCATCAACTGCTCAGAGTAAGAAGTCTCACTGTTTCCTGAGTTCATATAGATATCACATTCTTAAAATAATAGAGAAAATGAAACCCACACTTGCAGTGAGTAGCTTAGGGTTCTACGTAGCATAACCTATATTTTTAAGAAGGAAAGAGCAAAGGCATAAATCACAAGACATAGAAAACTGAGTAGGATGCTTATATCCAGTATTTATGAGTCTGAGACAGAAGGATCACCAGTTACGGTCCAGCCCAGGCTACATAGAGTTCCAACCACTCTGGACTCTATCAAGAGAATTTGTCTCAAAATAACAACAGAATACAAGTAGACAGAAATGAATCTGTAGAGGTTACAGGCCCTGCACTGTTGGGGTGTTTCCAAGCAGCGACCCCCTCACTCAGTAGAGGGAAAAGACTTCAGTGTGAAGGGGTCTTTCTGGCGAAGTCCTGCGAGAACCGCCAGTTTCCATCCAGAACATTCCACAAAACACGACGTGGACAGTGGGAGCAGAGACATAAATATATATTCTCTTAATATAAATCATTCTAGGGACTGTCCCAGGCCGATGTGCCGCAAAGAGTTCACAAGACACAGGTCTTTGATCTTTGTGGCTTTACTATGTATGTTTTTAAAATTTCTGGAATGCACCCAGGGAGGCAAACTGCTTGACAAAGACACTATAAATATCCGAATAAATAAATACATGCAAACATCTGGAACCCTGATTAAGCACCAAAGTTTTATTACTTGTGAAGGAGGAGGAGTGGCGGGGGGGGGGGGGCACCAAAGAGCATTTTTATTTAAGAAAAATGCCCCATGCTTTCCGTACGATAAAGTCCTTGTGATAGAAGAAAGCCTATAGGGAGGATAGGGAGGCAGTCCTGGGGAAGGCCGGGAACCGGGGCTCTGCAGCTGCTCCCCACAAAGAAGCCACTAAAACTCTCTAACACTTCATGCAGGTTCGCTTTTAAACAACTAAAGGTAGAAAAATATCTATGAAGAATTAACCATGTTTATAACAAAAATAAACACAGGTGATAGATTAATTTCTAGCAGTTTCATGTGTCTAGATCTCACGTCTCCTGGTAGGAAATCATCTGGGGGGCTGAAGAGCTGGACGTGAGGTACTCCACACACAGAGAGGAGGGGGTTGTCCTCAGTGTTATCAGTTGCATTAAATTAGAAAAGTCTGGAGGCACAGACAATGTGGTTAAATGTGAGCTAGTTTTCCACATTGTTACAAAATTGTGACCTGTTGCGATACTTTCCTGGTCAGGATAAATAAATAAAACCGCAGATGAGGCCCTTCTAGTTCATTAAGGATTCCCCCGTAAAATAAAGATTAGACAAGTAGAGAACAGTCCAGTCAGTAGGCATTCTACTGCACAGAAGAATGTCCTATTTCCCCAGAGACAGAGCAACAGAGTGGCCACTGCCCTGCCTGACTCCCCTGCCCCCATCTGGATGTGCTATCCCCACCCCCCCTTTCAACCACTCAATACCAGCTCAACAACATCCTTCCCCTATTCCAGACTCATCCTCAGGCCAACCACCGGCTCACACCTCAGCTTTACCACGGACACTTTCTCACGCAATGGCCTTGCTTCTCAAATCTGCTAAAGCCCCTAGTATACCCTCCTGGAGTCTTGGCCCTCCACAAGTGCCATGTTTTGGTCCTTAGGCCATACGGTCTTATGTTTTCCCCACTAGGAGTCAAGGTGCATGAGAACAAAGAATACAAAGTCTCTGAAGATTTCTGGGCCTAGCTTGAGACACGGTGCCTGACTGGATTTAACACTAGACTCCAAAAGTATCTTCACACATGGATGAAGAGTAAGGGGATGCACACAGAAATCAGCCCTGTGCAGGATTTACCCATTTAGAGAAGAGACGCTGTGGGGTGTCACTGAGAGAACGAAGGCCATCGTTGTGTCTGGCTGGAGAAGGGATGAAGAGGTCACCAAATCTGGATGTCAATAAAGGTGGGAAAACAAACAAATCCACCAGTGGTCAAGTTCAAAACAAGAGGAGTGTTCCAACTTGTTCCCGTGGCAGCTGCAACCCAGAAACTTGGCCCTGATACAAAAGCATGGGGGGAAGCCATGTGGGGGGCAGTGAAAAGAAATACCCCCCCCCCGCACTTCCACAGCCCATGCCCAATGGGGCTGCGAATGCTCAGAAAAGACACGCACATTTATATGGTTCTGGTTTGCCTCCACCTCAAGGAGCGCAGGATAAAATGCAACAAATGGAAGAATTCGTCTTGCTCTTCCTTCTGCGTTCCTTCTATGCAGCTTTGAGATATTTAACCATCCAGTGTCACATCCGACTGCTCCGTCTCACTCACAACACCCCCTCGGTACGGCACCCTAAATCAGTAGGTGTTCTCCAAGAAAACCAAACCAAAGCAAACCTAGAGCTGAATATTTATGGGCTAATCACATCTACACCATAAGTGCCGCCACCACTGCTGTGATGTCCCTTGGCATGAAGCCAGCAACTGCACAAAGGGAAACTCGCTGACCCTATGCTGACCTCCCCAGCTCCTGCTCTCGCTCCAATCTGTTCTGCAATCCACACCTAAGGGGATCCTTGACTAATCCCATGTCCTAGTCCCTACTCTTTGAACCACTTCACTTCCTTAGCCTCTGCTTCTTTGGGGAATCTCTCATCACTGAGGTCGGACACAGAAAACGTATCCCTGTGCCCTACTCCGGTGTGAACCCAACCATTCGGGGCACCTGGTACACTGAGAGGGCCCTCTGCTCACACAACTGTGATGAGGGAAGGACTCCAAGTGACTCAGCTTCCTCTAGGGCTTGGGAGGAAAGTGCTTGCAGCGCACCTATGAAGACCTGAGGCAGAACCTGGCGCTCCTGGAAATGAGCTCCGTGTGGCAGCATGCCTGTCATCCCAGAAGTAGGATCCCTGGGTCTTGCTCGTCACAAAACTGTCTCAGAAACGAAGGTACAAACAACTGAGAAGCCAGTCAATGCTGACCTCCATATATTCATGCACAAGTGTGCATATGCACCTTCCCAACCACCCTTCAGTCACACAAAGTGCTCCCTTGCACAAACAAACACAATGACTTCCCAAGTATTTCATTAATTCAGGTTACCGGAGACTGTTCCTGAGCATTAGCCCTAAGGATCAATGCATTCATTGTGACTAGCTAAAAGTCACCCATCCCATAATCGTCCTTGGAACATGCTCTCCCCACAGAATCTGTGAGCTAAGGAGAGAGCAGAAATCCCTATGTAACGAGAACAGGGTTTGACTGTGAAGCTCTTTGGATGAAAAAAATAATTTTTTTTTTTTTTTGGTTAAATCAGAAATTCTCCACAGGCAGAATGTGGGCATGTGCCTGCTGTTACTGGTAAAACCCCGCTGACATGTCTTCAAGAATATTCTCGGCCTCATATTTGTACATTTCCATGGCTAATTTTTTTCATACTCGTCCTTACCCCTTTCCCTCCAAATCCATATTCCGCCCGACATTTCCCATCACCCACAGGTTATGTCTGCTATTGTAACCCACAGGAACAAATATTCTTCCCCTAAGAGCCGTACCGCACGAGCTTTGCATGCCTATTAGGGGAAGTCAGGCTGCTGCAGGACATCAAAGTCCTTTGAGACCGTGACCTTAGCTGTGTTCTCTACTGGCATTCAAAACTTGGTTGCATTAAATAATACCAGTGTAGGCTCCGAATGAAATAAAATCATGACAGGATTCAATCTCTCGGGCCGTCATGGACTCCGTTCCCTCAGATGAAAGTCCCGTGGCTCACCTCTGAAGGGCTCCCTTAAAACTGAATGGGCCTAACTTGTCACAATTGGAAACTCTTAATGTTTTCATGAGGAAGGGGTAAGAGAGTTTTAATTCACCCAGACATGACAACCAGGAGGCAAAGGTGGCAAGTCAGGGTAGCTCAGGCTGTACAGGCTGACACAGCCAATGCCATAAGGCAAGGCTAGCCATGTAGCTCGGTCCATAGAGCCGAGTACGGATGGTGTGTGTGCTATCAGCACCACTAAACCAAGTGAGGCGGCATGTGACTGTCACGCCAGCACTGGGGGGACGGAAACAAGAATCAGGAATCCAAGGCCATCCTGGGCACAAACAAAACACGTTCTCAGAAACGGAATCAAGACTGTAGCGAGAGAGCAGCCTAGCATTGTGTGTCCCTGGTCAGAGCAGACCACATAATTCTGTATTTCTTGGCCTCTTCAGGGCAATGCAGTTTCCGGCTAAGCCCCGCCTTTCTACGGCCTCTCCTTCAGATGCATGACCATTTCTATATTTGCTTTTGGTTGTGATAAAGATTTCTGACCAAAGCAACTTGAAGAGGAAAGGATTTATTTCACCTTAAACTTCCAGGTCACAATCCCTCATTGAGGGAAGTCGGGCCAGAAACTCCAGGCAAGAACCAGGGAGGAGGGTAGTGGGAGCTGCGGGCTGTTTCCTGCCACCACTCCTGGCTTGCTGATCCCTCATTGCTCCCTGCTAGCCCATTGGGCCATTGGTCTAGGGAGGGCGCCACCCACAGTGGGCTGGGCCCTCCTCCATTTATCTTCCATCAAGGCAGCTTCTCACAGACCATAGGCTAATCTGATTGAGGTAAGACTTCAGCATCAAGACCTCAAGGAAACCGGAAATAGGGTCACTAAGACAGCATCAAGACCTCAAGGAAACCAGAAATAGGGTCACCACCACACCATCCAGATGTCAAGGAAACTGGAAAGGGGTTTTCTAAAAGCACAAAAGCTAATAATATAATTAAGCCATTTGTCTAAGTTTACTAAATAAGAAGCTATAAAATAGCTATAATTAGGTGCATACCCCAATATTTTATACTGTTTATGAAAAGCTCTGGGGACAAAAAAAAAAAAGATCAAATTATCTTATTATGAAGATGGGCTTTTCGAGGACTAGGGCTTCTCAGACATTGCTGTCCGGTAACTGTCCAAACATGGTAACCTTTCCAGAGCACAGAGCAGTGAGAACACAGCACTGGTCCTCATCTGTTAGCAACCCACGGTCTGAAAACACGAAATGGAACATTCCAGAAGCAAATAATCCTTGTGAACATTGATTAAAAACAAAAAAGCAAAACTAAGTGTCGACTAAACAGAATAAAGAAAGGAAGAACTAAAGAAGCTAAAATATTTCTTCCTCACACACTCGACTCAAGCTAGATGTCAGCAAACACATGGCGTTCTGACACACATCCTGTGGGACTCCTACCGGGCATGTGGGGGCATCCGGTCATACAGGCTTTACAAAATGTTAATATAGTTCTTCTTACTACGATGCCCATGAGAAGAAATACTATACTAAGCATCATTCAATCTTTACCCAAAGAGCTGAAATGCTAGTTTGAACGGGATCATCCACATGTCTTAGTGACATGCCTTCAGAGCATGAACACAGTAGGCCAGGAGTGGGAGGAGCCAGGAGTGGGAGGGGCTGGAAATGAGCGCCCACCAGTCAAGCATAATGACCAGAGTTCAGATCCTCAGCACCCACGTGAAAGCCCCAGCACTTGGGCATCAGCGGGCGAGCGGGGGAAACGAAAACAAAGATAGGAGGACCTCTGGGGCTTACTGACCAGACTAGGTAGCCAATGCTGTCAAGTTGGTTAGCTTCAGGATTGGTGAAAGACTGTCTCAAAAAAATAAGATGGGAGCCGGGCGGTGGTGGCGCACGCCTTTAATCCCAGCACTCGGGAGGCAGAGGCAGGCGGATCTCTGTGAGTTCGAGACCAGCCTGGTCTACAAGAGCTAGTTCCGGGACAGGCTCCAAAACCACAGAGAAACCCTGTCTCGAAAAACCAAAAAAAAAAAAAAAATAATAAGATGGGGAGACCCTTAGACCACCACACGTACATACCCACACAAGTCACACCAAGAGGTCCATAAGCCACACACGCACATGCCCCACACAAATGAATGAAAAGAAAACAAAGAACAAACTAGCCGGGTAACTTATGCCAAACCCCAGAACACGGGCCCAAGAGGTTAGTAAACATACAGTTAATAATCTCACTCTAACCAAAGAATCATGGGACTCCTGCTCTTTGAGCTTTTATTTCAAGCTCTGCATCTTAAACAAACAGGGACAGTACCAAGAGTGGTGGGCCAGAGACCCTGCGGACCCACAGGGCAGACACTTGGGAGGCAGAGACCAGAGGGCACTGCAGACCCACAGGGTGGACACTGCCGAAGCACAGGGCAGACACTGCAGACCCATAGGCAGACTCACTGGACCCACAGGGCGGACACTGCAGACCCACAGGGCGGATACTGCAGACCCACAGGGCGGACACTACAGACCCACAGGGCGGACACTGCAGACTCTCCACAGGGAGCAGAGACCAGAGCGAGTGAGTGTTTTCTTTTGTGTGTTGTTACTTTGTTAAGACTGCAGGTGAAGCCAGGTAAACCAAAGTGACAAAACTGCACAAGTTTAAATCGCCAGAACAAAACAAATGTTGCTGCTACCAAGTGACAGGACACAGGGAAGGAGTCCAAATCTTCCCCACTCCTGGCTGATCCACGGTCTGATAAGACGCTGTTTTTTAAAGCCAACAGACACTTCCAGTCATAGGACTGATCGCCGGGACATCAAAGCGGTAGGGAAGAAACGCTGCAAAACCCTCGGGTGTCTTTTCACAGACTGCCTGCTTTGAGAGTTTCTAAGCTTCTTCTTTAAGTTAAGAAACTTTCATCCCATTATTTCTAAACAAATCCTGCAGTGTGACAGGGTCACGGAATGTCAGCACAGAACGGGGGATGGGGGACGGCGGGAACTATGCCACGGCTGATGCCGACCCCCCTAGTCAGGGACCAGCGAGGGGCTCCCCACCTGCGCACACCCTCCAGCCACTGACTGTGAAACAGTCTTCTGCTGGGCCTCTCCACCCGGTCACCTATCTTGAGATTTCTCAAGGCTATTAGAGCCAGCCAATAATTTATGGCATTTAAATTGTTGGTTTCTTAATGCTAATGGGGCAGTCAATGTAGTAGAAAGTTTTATTTGACCTGTTTGATTTATTACACCCTTCAGTGTTCTACAAGATAACCCATGGCTTCAAAGAACCAACCAGAAATCTCATTTTCTTCGTGGGCTGCCGTAGCTGTATTTGGCGCAAGAGGAAGTTTTGAAGTATCAAAATGTCCATCTGACAGACATGTAGAAGGAATGCCCAGAATTAACTAGAGTGAACAAACCACAGAACGTCTCTAAAAACATCCCATGAATAAAATTTGAAGCCTCAACAATCTAAAACTGCCTCAGGCCAACTTTAAATTTTACTGGTGGAATTTGTCATTTTTCACGCTTTTTGCAAAAGGTGAATACATGCAAGTTCTACATTTTGACCCATAATAGTGTTTTTAAAAAAAATTAAGTTTCTCCCACTCCAAGGAAGTATATCCATCCCCTTCTTTGGAATAATTCCAAAGTGACATTGAAATAGAACTTAATTTATAGAATTTCCAACTGCTTCTCCTTAATTACGAATGGACTTCTGTACAGAGCTCCAATCGTATCACTTTCAAACAAAAAGTAAAGCAGATGTTTGGGGCTTACATGCAAAATTGAGCTCGCATTGTAAAACCAAATTAAATTTAAAATGAACTCTGGAATGAAGCTAAGCCCCATTGAAAACAAAAACAAAAACAAAACACGCAAGGAAACAAAAACACACAATACTGGTTTTGTCTGAGGCTTGTTAGTCCTGGGTGATGTATCTGCTTCTCCACAAAGCCAAGGAAACGCGGGTGCCACATTCTCTTTATTTACCAAAGCTAGTGTGATGGTGTGCGTGAGAACTGACTCCCACAAGCACACACACCTGAACACCTGAACACACGGTCCCCAGTCGGTGATGCTGTTCCAGGGGCCTTGGGAGGTACAGCCTTCCTGGAGGAAGTACGTCACTGGGGGTGGGCTCCAAGAATTTCCGTCACAAGCTACCTCCAGTCCTCTTTCTGTTTCATGCTTGCAACTTCCTGTCTTAGACCCTTTAACGGAAGACAATGATGGAGAGCACACTGCACCATGGAGAGGGAGACCGCACAGAAGCATGAGTCTGCTGAGGACATCTGTTTCAACGCAAGGACCCTCACTGACAGCCAGGCTTCTCTCAAATCGGATGCCACATCCAAAGCCACCATGAGAATTAAGGGGAGAAAAGATGAAAGTCCACCCAAAATGACGAGGGGCTGAAGCTTTGCACACAGGGTCTGAAAACTCTCAAACGTGGGAGAGGCCAGATAAACAGCCAGTGTCTGCACTACACAGATGCTCCTCCGAGCCTCTCGGGCCAGCTATGTCAACACCCACTGATTTATCCTTAAAGCCAAGGGAGCAAGACATTCCAGTACCCCAATATTCACCACACGAATCTATTGCTTTTCCTCCCACTAACAGGGCCGCGTCAAGACCAGCTCTGAAAAGTGGGTGCCGAAGAGAACTCTGTCTGCAGTATAACACGAGTGGCTCATATTAACCGTATTTGACTTTCATTTTTATCATAAGGGAAAGGAGATTAGAGAGAAGATGTCTGTCAGCACGAGACACAGTTTTAAGATGTCAATGTAGGGACTGGAGAGAAGGCTTAGCAGGTAAGAGCACTGGTTGTTCTTCCAGAGGACCCAGGTTCAATTCCCAGCACCCACATGGCTGCTCACCGCTGCCTGCAGCCTCAATTCCAAAGGATCCAGCAACCTTACACAGAGATACATGCGGACAAAACACCAATTCAATGCGCGAGAAATAAAAAAAATTAATTAAAAAAATATGTCAATATGATCTTGTTCTCCAAAAAGAGAGAATAAATTTAGAGTCCATATACCAATCGCCCAAAAATTAATTTCATGATTCTAGGCCATCTTAACTCTAACAAAAGAACTTTTTTCTTTTATATAAAAATGTTATGATGTATGAGTGGGTGCATTGTTAGCCCGTGTGTAAGCGTACAACAGGTGTGCGTGCGTGCGGGACCTGCAGAGCTCTGAGTACCCTGGGTCTGGTGTGACAGATGGCTTGAGTCACCCTGTGGGTGCTAGGAACCAAGCCCAAGGCCTTCCTCTGTAGTTGCTACCAGTGCTCCAACTGCAGACCCATTGCTCCGCTCCCTTCTTTTTAATGACGACATACAAGAAAGTGATGTCTTCTTGTTCTTCTACTCCTGAGCGCTTAAAAGTAATGAGAGAAAAAAAATTAAACCACAGCTCTGTCTGTGCCACAAAGCGCAGACGATCCAGGTGTGCGGAATTAGACTTGTGAGAATGTATACGTCAGAATGAATCACCTGACACTGAGGCATCTCTGCAAACCTCAGAGCCTGACAAAAGGCACTGGTGTGCTACTGTTCTCCGACCCTCAAATCTCCAGATTAGATTATAGGCTTCGCTGACTGTGAAAAGAGCCCAGCCATGGAATCCAAAAACTCCAAACTTCCTCTGGGTTCAGAGAGAAATCCTGAACTAAGCCTCTCCCAGAGTCAGGGACAGGGGCTGCAGCCCCAGCAGGGCAGGGCTGTTGGCCTCTAGGATGTTTCGACAGCAAGCGCATCACTTTCCAGCAAAGGCAGACCTGCAGGCAGGATTTCCCTAGAATGATGAGAGTGATTGCATGGGAAATGATGTTTGGCTAAAGGTTTCCAAATACCCAGAACGAGTCTACAGCAGACTTTCCAGGTGTTCAGGAGGTTGGAACATCTGCCCACATGACACAAGCTATTAAAACGCAGATGTAAAAAAAGAAAGGGAAGGCGAAGACTCCCAGAATGGAAAACCTGATTTGTGTGATTCTAAACAATCGCACATCTTAATAAACCTCCACCCAACATGCACGTTGAAGCTGAGTCTTTCTACTAGCTATTAGTAAGGCTTCTACTTAAAGAGGGGGATGTTTCCCCCTCAAAGATCAATCCTGGTTTCCAGGAATGAGAACACTCAATGGATTACAGGTGATTGCAAGATACCATTACCAACGGAGAAAATATTATTTTCTACCGAGTTGTCTAGAAAGCAACCCTGGAGGTCCCTGCCCATTTCCTAGGTTGAGCCGTAGCACTGTGACTTCCCTGATGGGTCAGGATGTGTCTGGATGACAGTGGAGACTTGGGTCTGCTGTAACTCAGCAAGTGTGGCCTTAAATACAGAATCGTGTACTTAAATCTCCCAATGGCCCCCATCCTTCCTCCCACTAGTGTGGTTTCGGCATGAAGACAATTTACCCTGAAGTATCAGGAGAAGAGCTTTTGCAAACTTTATGAAATCAAAGCCAGTCGTTGTTGGCACTGATGGTGAAGATGTACAGTATCAGGCCATGTCCAGGAGCAAGTGGGGTGTCTGTGTGTCCATCTACAATTCCTAAGTTTCCAGTCTGTAACACTCCTATACAGAATCAGAAACTGCAATGCTCTTCTTTGTTTATGTTTTTTTTTAAAGCAATCTATTGTCTGTGGTTATTTAAGCATGAAGTTCCTGTGAAGACGGGGTCTACGACAGACACCTAGACGCTGACCAATAAATGTCTGCGGAGAAAGAAGCTCCTCTTTTCACTCTGGGAGGCCAAGGACGAGGGAACTGAAGCGAGGGGCTTAGCAGTAACAAGGCCAAGTTTCTGCCACATGGGGACAGGTCAACTCCACCCTTCTCAGCATCCCTTCACTGCAGTTCTAACATGTCTGCCGATGTCTTAAAATGGAGGCATCGTCTCCTGTTTCTCGGGGCACCCAGCTTATCAAACACATCTATGAAAGTAGCAAAATTCCAAGCTATGGGAAGGCCGGAAGTCCTCTTCAACTTACACAGAAGTCTCAAAGACATGTATTAGGTGTTTGAAGGTTACGTTGCCTCAGCTGGTAAACCACAAGAGAACCTAGAACCATAGGCCAGGTTCGTGAATCACAGAGAACCAATTCTGGTTTTTCTGTCTAGGCCCTCCCATTCTGTGGACTAGGCCCACTATTGTCAGCTGCTCTTTAGAAAGCAGAACCAGGTACCATATAGCTGCCAACTATAAGACAAAGGGGTGTAATTTTTTTCTAATTATCACTGCGCTCCATTGTTTTCTCTGGGCGTACCTTGGGGAGATGCAAATGCCCCACAAAGCCTGCCCTTGTTCCCTGAAACCATCAACTACAGAGTCCCCAATCTTGAGTCCGGGAAATGTGGTAATAAAATAACAAGTAAGTCTGAAAGATGGCAGGGAGCACAATGCCAAGCCAAGACATGGTTGGTGCATACATAGCTAACTAAAAAAAACAAGAGCAGCCCCCAAACATAACTCCAATTTAGGAAGTCCTGGCTGACTTCCACTTAATACCCAAAATTATGCTGCATCTCAGCTAGACTCTCCACGACACCAATACTTATTCATGATGACGCTGGCACAGAATTTCAACTCCATTTGCTCTTGAAATAATGCAAAAGGCAGAGGCTGAGGTTGAAGATTCTTTGATGCACTTGTTGCTTGAAGAGTTTCTTACTGCAGAACTAGCACTGGGGAAAAATCTTTCAAGAGACAGCATTGAAGGATTTTGAATCATGCAACCATCTACGCAGCCTAGATGGCAATGGCCAAGGATGGCGCGGGTACCTCGCTCTAAGTGAGCTGGATTTAAACAGCACAGATTCTGACCCATTGAATGCCTCACAGTGAGGGCATTAACGTCACAGCCATAGAACTTCTCCACCTTCAGAGAAGACAGACTCACAAGGACAGATACTAAATACAATTCGTCATAAAGGGCAACTATCATCTTGACAAGTACGAGGGTAAACTGGATAGAAGCAGACAAAAAATAAAATAAAATAAGCCAATACTTTATGTGAGATAAAATATGACTCAATGATGCAAATACTTAGGTTTTTTTCCTAAGTTTGTTCATTGATAAATGAAGAGTGGCATTTATAATAAAGAAACAAGAATGAAATATAAATATGCATGTAACACTTAATATATGCCTTAATGGAAAATAATTAGATATAATTAGGAAAATGTCATCCTTTCAATCTTCTGAAATACAACATGGCCATCATTTTTAAGAAGCTAACAGCTTCTCAGTCTTATCACTTAAACATTCTATTGGACAACCATGAACAGTGTTGTCTCTCTCCGTGTGTGTGTGCGTGTGTGTGTGCGTGTGTGTGTGCACGCGCATGTTACTAGACTGCAAGTATCCATGTACAATTTAGTAGGGAGGAGAAAATGAATAAAGAGCAATCTGAACACTCTAACAGATTTAAAATGTGCATTAAAACAGCACACTATTTACTGGGTGTAGAAAAGTCCCATAATAATCTCGCTTAGAGAGATTACTGGTGAAATAACAAGAGCAATCAAACATATGTAACTATGTAACTATTTAAACTCATAACAAAGGCCTTTATTATGCTATTAGCAGTAAATGGGCAACTCCCATAAAATATCACTTAATATCACCCCTGATAAGAGTTTAAGTACATATAACCATTGTTGTGTGAAAAAACATTATTTTTAATATGTGACAACTTGACAGGATTTAATTGCCACACCTACTTCAAACCATTTAGCTATTTCATTCAGACTAGAAAAAAAATAATATTTATGTGGCTATTGAAGATCACCATGATTAATGCGATCTTTTGTGTCAATCCTTTTGCGCTCCCTCACGTTCGTCATTATTAACAAGGAAAAAATGAAAGGGGTAACGTGTGTTTTTGTTTTGCAACAAAGCTTTTCTGACGATGACTAACTTCTTCCTTTGAGCAGGAAAAGCCTCTTCAGCTAACTAATGCACATATAAATATATTCTTTACAATGTGCATAAAGCAAGGAGGGAGGGGAGCCCTTGGGCCTTATGCCAGAATTAAAACCCATCTAGGCAGGACGAGTACATGGGAGCTGTCTCATTCTCGGTTCCTTCCAGCTCCTCTGCACTCAAGGAAGAGAAATCACCATCTCTTTTGGCCACAACAGCTCTCACTTGAAAGGAAACACGGCGAGGGATTGGGCACGAATGGGCATCTTCCCAATTTCCAGCTGAATATTTATGCTGGTGACGAATGATGACATCGGTGAGCTATTCTAACACGAAGCCTTGCCTTGTAAACCGTCTCAATGATGCTGGTGTCAAAACAACACCTACCATAAATCAGAGGTTTTAAGACCAGTATTTCTTGTTTAAACATGCTACCCGCTCAGCACAGGCGCTTGTGTGAACAGGCATAGATTAATGTGTGCTAAGCAGAGCCATTTTACCTCCAAACTTATAGAGCTATAATTTAACAGGCCTATTATTGTCAAGGTAATTTTGACAGTGCTGTATTATACTTGTGAAAATATGCATTTAGCACTAACTCCAGTGGTCACTGGAACTGAATAAACAGACAGGGATCCTGCAATTACATTTCTTCTCTATTGAGGACCTTCTTCTGTTGCTTTTCTGGCAAAGGCAAGGCATGTTGACGATTGCTTTTATAAATGCTTGGGCAAGGCAGCCTTTCTGATGATACAAAACGCAAGCTGTGTAGCTCTCAACTCTCTCTTCACCTTTGCTTGAGTTGTTCAGCAACGTACCCTGGATTCCAAGGACTCCCTCCCTGGACGGGAGAAGGAGAACAACCATGCAAACCGCGGGCAGCCCTCCTCCAGCCCCTGACAGGCACAGCCTGAATTACAGTTAGTATTTGTGAAGTCATCGACAAGCCCAATTTCCCACTCAATCAAGCTGTGAATCTTAATCACTGTGCAGTCTCTAGATGTTTTATTAGGATGGATATGAAAGTGCCAATCTTAAAATCTATGGCTATTGGTGATGTTCTCAGTGGTCGCTTCCACCAAAAGTGTGTGTGTGTGTGTGTGTGTGTGTTATTTAATATATATTTTAAATCAATAGAAGTCAGAGTGCTTCTTTTCCCCTTTCCCAGTATTTTATTTTTCATATGCTTAATTTTAAAATGGTGGCATTAAAAATCGATACTCCTTTTTACATTGTGGAATGCACACACCATCACACACATTACACTGCAGAAAAAAATCTGACATGTGACTGAACACACTGGCTATCACCCAAGACTAACACTGTCCCTCCCAGGGAAAAGAAGCAAACATGTCAACCTGCACCGGTTGCTCCACTTCTTCCAGGCAAACTGACAAATTAAAGCTAAATAAATATTTCTATGGAATCTGAAGTTAATGCAGTCAGTCACTTGCAATGTGACCAAACTGGACAACAGAAGACGGGGCCACTAGCCTGCCACTCTTCTGGTCTCTACAAGCAAAAGAAGTCGGGTGCCTAAATGCCTTTGTAGATTCAGAGGATGTGGAACTTAAACTCAAGATATAGCGATCATCTTTCTCGCTGAAGGAAAGCTGCAGTCAGTCAAAACCAACCCTTTAGGAATAACATACATCCGGCCTGGGGACAGTCCCTGTCTACTCCAGAGTCTAGTCCAGACAGGGACAGTCCCTGTCTACTCCAGAGTCTAGTCCAGACAGGGGACAGTCCCTGTCTATTCCAGAGTCTAGTCCAGACAGGGGACAGTCCCTGCCTATTCCAGAGTCTAGTCCAGGATGGGGACAGTCCCTGTCTACTCCAGACTCTAGTCCAGGATGAGGACAGTCCCTGTCTACTCCAGAGTCTAGTCCAGGATGGGGACAGTCCCTGTCTACTCCAGAGTCTAGTCCAGACAGGGGACAGTCCCTGTCTACTCCAGAGTCTAGTCCAGACAGGGACAGTCCCTGTCTACTCCAGAGTCTAGTCCAGACAGGGGACAGTCCCTGTCTACTCCAGAGTCTAGTCCAGACAGGGACAGTCCCTGTCTACTCCAGAGTCTAGTCCAGACAGGGGACAGTCCCTGTCTACTCCAGACTCTAGTCCAGGATGGGGACAGTCCCTGTCTACTCCAGAGTCTAGTCCAGGATGGGGACAGTCCCTGTCTACTCCAGAGTCTAGTCCAGGATGGGGACAGTCCCTGTCTACTCCAGAGTCTAGTCCAGACAGGGACAGTCCCTGTCTACTCCAGAGTCTAGTTCAGGATGGGGACAGTCCCTGTCTACTCCAGAGTCTAGTCCAGGATGGGACAGTCCCTGTCTACTCCAGAGTCTAGTCCAGACAGGGGACAGTCCCTGTCTACTCCAGAGTCTAGTCCAGGATGGGACAGTCCCTGTCTACTCCAGAGTCTAGTCCAGGATGGGGACAGTCCCTGTCTATTCCAGAGTCTAGTTCAGACAGAGGACAGTCCCTGCCTATTCCAGAGTCTAGTTCAGACAGAGGACAGTCCCTGCCTACTCCAGAGTCTAGTTCAGACAGGGGACAGTCCCTGTCTACTCCAGAGTCTAGTCCAGACAGGGACAGTCCCTGTCTACTCCAGAGTCTAGTCCAGACAGGGGACAGTCCCTGTCTACTCCAGAGTCTAGTCCAGACAGGGGACAGTCCCTGCCTATTCCAGAGTCTAGTTCAGACAGAGGACAGTCCCTGCCTACTCCAGAGTCTAGTCCAGACAGGGACAGTCCCTGTCTATTCCAGAGTCTAGTTCAGAAAGTGCTGAGTGGGGATAAAATGTCCACTCTGAAATATCCTCAACCAGCAGGGAAAGATTTATATAAGGCAGCTCAATGTTTCGGGCATGGAAACAGGGTGGGGGCAGAGAGTCTTCGAGTTTAATGAGGTATAAAGACACAGACTAGAAAAAGAGAATTCTCGAAGGAAGCTTTAACAGCAAAGGCGGGTTTTGCCCTGCAAGCCCTCTGGAGCTCGGTCCCTGCAATTCTGCAGCTCATGCTGCCCTCTTGTGCCCGATGTCCAGAGTCACCAGGCTCCCTGCAAAGAGAATTCCCATGGCTTCATTTGTTAACGCTCTCGACCCGGAATTTGTGTGACCCTGATTATTAAAATCTTCTTGAACAAAAGTGCTAAGATAGGAGAGAAATTTTGATGAGGGAGAAGGAGACAGAAAGCGAATCGGAAAATGACTATAAACATCATTCAGCTCAACTTCCAATTCAGATGAGGGAAAGAGGAGAAACGCAGCCGAGATCTGAGGTTCTGTCACAGACACACAAACCATCATCAATCCCCCCGAAGGAGAAAAGGGCAGAAAACAAAGAGGGTTGAGAAGACAGAGGGAAACTAAAGAGGAAGAAGGGAAGTTGGCTCTCAGCCATCTAAGGTCATAGATTCTGTCTTGCTTCAAAATTGATCCTAATTATGAGCTTAAGATTTATCAGATTATGAGTAAACACTCAGGGGCCATTTTATATAATCTCGACGTGACTAACTTTGCATACTCATACATGGATTCTACAGAGAGAATAACTTCACATCTTAGGACTCAGGTGTGAGCTTGGCCATCAGCCATGTGGGATGGTGAAGTTAGTCTTGACCATAGTGTCATGGAGAAGAAACCTATCCCTTCAGGTCTAGCCCACTCTCTCCTTCCGATGCCAGTCTGACACTTGGGATGAAGGCTCTGTGGCCAGTGTTGCGGACTCCACGGATGGCCTGGGTCTCTGGACAAGACCAGAGGTTACCCAGAAATCAGCACCAGAGAGAGGCCAAGAGCTAACACTCCCAGGAGAGCAAGGCAAACCCATGACAGAAGGAACAAGATACTTTTGACCTCCAGAATATCCTCTCCGGGATTCTGACACAAGGGGCAGCCAGAGCAAGAGAAGAGATGGAAGGTTCAGCTCTCAGGGACAAGCTGGATTTGAGACACAGCAGACAGTGGTGACGGGATTCTGCGGGCTCCACCTGAAGTTTCTGTACCAATGGACTCCCGTGTCTAACTTCCTGGATACTATATGCTGGCAAAAATTCATAGCCATTGTAGAATGTGCAAAATATTGTTCAAATGAGAACTGACATCTTAAAAACTATTTTGATTTTCTTTTTAAGCTCTCCACTAAAGAGGGAAATAACTCGTATTAATGTTTGGGGCAAGCAAGGTCTATCTTGTGGGGTTTATTTGGGCTCTGTTTCCACTGAAGGAAGAAAGTCCTGCTAACAGACACAGCAGGGAGAAGCGAGATGAACGCCTCTGACATGATGTAAGATTAGTTACCCAAGATTTAGACTGGGCCCTAAGCCCCTCAATAAATAATAGCAGGACCAGGAAAAGCCTACGGGTCTTGACCATGAGCATGAAGAGCCTGGTAAGCAGGAGCGGGAGGACAGACGGACAGCAGAGCACAGCTTGCTAGGCGTTCCAGGTCTGTGTGGCTCTCCAGTTAACTAGCGGAGCGGCCACGATGCTCACAGCACCAAACCCTACGGCTACCTCTGAGTGCAGCTCCGGCCAGACCACATGTGGCATCTGGGGTTCATTTCTCTTTGGGCTCCACCTCGTGCCAGTCTAGAGAGCATCTGTGGGATTAATGCACACGTGGTACCTTCCAGTCTGGTCTTACGTAATCCTCACGACAATCATATAAAGCAGAAAGGGTCAGAATACCAATTCTAACCCCACAGGTAAGAAAACTGATCCCCAGGGCCACCGCCCCTGCCCCTCACAGTCTCTCTCTCTCTCTCTGGGAACTGATGGTAGCGAGTTGGGCACCATTCAAGCTCTGAACACCATTCACCCGCTTAAATCTCAGTTTCTGTAAGACGGCTATGGATATTGTCCCATTTCACACATGAGCATCGTCCCAGCTGTAACTGGTGGTTCTCAGTATCAAGACGGCCTCTGGCGCCATGGCCCACGCTTTTAACCAAGGCATCTAACTCTGGAAATTATTGTCTGATACTATCCAAATGCTTTGCTCTGGGTCCAGCAGCTATTTAACGCCCCGTGCGTCCTCTATGCTTCTTCCAGGCCACGCTCCTCCACAACGGGTCCCGTTAATGATGGCCTGCATAAACAAAGCTGCCCCAGGCCTCACCACTGACCCCCAGATGACCAGGGTCTGTGGTGACAGCTAATGTTTCCTAGCAATTCGGCCGGAGGAGGCACCTGCAGATGCAGAGTGATCAGAGGACCTTTGTGCGGGGCCTCATTCCCACAGTGTGGGAAGGCACTGAGAATGGGGATCTCGTTAGCACACAAGCCCTGTCATACAGCCAGAGCCCAGAGAGCTAAGAGAGTCACTGGTGATGGCAAAATAACAAACGACAAAGAAGGAAAGCAGCCTTTCTGTTGTTGGCTTTGTTGGTTTTAGAAACAGAATCAAACTGGGATGCAATGGTCACTCCAGAATCCCAGCACACGCGAGGAAGAAGCAAGAGAGCAATCACCAGTTCAGGGTTAGCCTGGTCTACATAGTGACTCCCAATCTAGCCAGGGCTACAGTAGCAAGACACTACCTCACAATACTAAATAAATAATATATCTAATATTATATAAAAATAAGTGAGATAAAATACAGAGTTAAAACCTTTTACTGGGAGTGATCACATTTAGATAAATCTTCAGTATCAGTCAGGTCAACCTCAGAGTCAGCCATCATACTTCAAGAAATGAACGATGCTCCCAAGAAAAGAAGCAAGTACACAGCCTGTGTCTCCTGCTCAGAGAGGGTTCCTACTAACGAGACCTTTCCTGAAGGTTACGGTACAGGCCAACATTGTGTGAACACAGTAGGTGTCTTAGCCACTCTGCAAATACATCCTACCTGCCTGCAAGGTAAGCAGCGAGCCCCGTGAGCCACGTGACAGTGGGGTTCACAACTCATTCTGCAAACTGAACGTCGATGTGTGGTTGGACACCTAGACACATCGGGGTAACTCTACACAACTGAAATGAAGATTTCCTGTCGTGGGAGAGAAATATCGGGGAGACAAGGAATAAGCATGCAGGGATTTTTCTCTCAACATCGCTCCCTTTTCAAAGACCGAAACATCCTCAGATCTTCAATGCGTCAACAAGACATTCACTGGGGAACTTGCATCTGACTTACCTATTGGGTTCCTATCGAAGAACAAGACCGGAGCTTTCAGGATGGACTCAAACATCCTGTTGTGCAAAGTCTGGGAAGCCTTCACAAGAACATAGAAGACCAATAGGGATCTCGCGATGCCAAAAAGGACCGTAATGGCAGTTAAGCCTGAAATAAAGAGAAGTTAGAGAAAACGGAGTCTTTACACTGTCTCCACTAATGTAGGCTGGATAGGCTATGCAGGTATCACTTATTAATTACATAAACATCGAGGTTCTACCTAAGTATAAAGTACTTATAAGATACACTGACAAAAATTTTCAAGTTTTTTCTCAATAAACGGAAAATACGTATGTGGGGTGGATAAAGTAGAGACAGCAGGGATTCATAAATATATTGCGTGTTCTCATAAAAACTCAGGAGGAGGATAATCACTGGAAAACTGTCCTTTCTGTCTCCATATCCAGAGATTATTTATAAGACCCCTAACCTAGCACTGTAGTGGGTTTCGATACCAACTCGTAATATTAACGGGGAAGAAATTCACCTTTTCCCTGTAGTGAATGCCCACGCAGCTTTAAGGAATTTGGAAATACCACATTAAGTGGCACGTGGAAAAACTTAAGTGGTTGAATCGTGAGAAAATATGAATCAATGTTAAGACAGATAAATATCACCTAATCACCATGTGTCTCATATAAATATCACACGTTTTGAATGAGCACCACCTAAACTCTGTGTTTAATTACGGTATGTTCGGATAACCGCTCAGCACAGAGATCGCTGGGGTGGGCTGTGTGCTGCTGGGGACGGGAGATCTTTACACATGAGGCGAGCATCCTTCCACTGAACCATAGCCCTACCCTCTGTTCTCCTAGTATCTATTAGCTTTCGCTCATACTGCTGCCCAGTACGGGGAGAACTGCTGGGGTAAAGAGTCTGCCGTGTTTTTATCTGACCTCTGAAAGCTGATTAGTTCTAAAACTCTACACACGGGCATCGTCTTTAGCCTTCCAGCCTACTTGAATAGATAATGGATCTATTTCCCGTTAGGTCCTGCATAGTCCAGGGGTCGGGATGGTAACCAGTCAATGGATTAAGTCAGTACCGAATCCCGGGGAGTGGGGCTCTATCAGAGATAATGCATCCCATCTGAGGAGAGCTGGGATGCGAGCTTCCTGTGGGAATGCCTGAAATTCCAGATGAGGATTTTTTTTATGAAGTGTGTAATCTACACATATTCCGGGGCAGCCTTGTGAAGACAGAGTGTGGTGATGAGAGGACACAGCTGGAGACAGGGTACCATTGTTGATCTCACGGTAGGAAAGTGAAAGAGCCCTCATTCCTCCACACTGGGCTGCTCTCTGCTTAGCCTCCCCCTTCGGTAATTGGTGAGGCCCCAGAGATGGGCGGTGTGCTGACGGGAACTCTGCACACCTGCGAGGGGATAATGCTTTTATTTGGGGGCCTTGCTGTCAGAGGATTCCATCCAGGTTCAATAAAGGCCCGGGCTTACTTATGCAGACAGAACTGGAGCAATCCACAGCACAGGGTGCGGATCTGTTTCTAATCCCCTGCCCACCCCGTATAATGATAGAAGAGTTAGCTAAGGCAACCTATTACAATAGACAATAGCTGCAGAGTTCCAGTGGGTGCTTTTCTGAACGCTCAATCCTAGTTTAACTTTCAAAATCCAGTAGAGAGCAAATTAAGAGTCTTCATTCAACCTCTTCTGGTAGATTTCAAAAAAAAAAAAAATTCTAATTAATTCACAGAGTAAATGCGACTGAGCCTCCTAATCTGTTAAGATGCTGCTGAATTACTGCTAGGAGCTCTACTAGCTCACACAGGCTCACTGTAAGCACCTCGGGCTCCCAGATAATAGACCCAATGGCTAAACTTTACCTGCGTAAATTCCTAAGTACCAGTTAAGATCTAGGGTCTCGGTTACACTTCCATTCCCGATCTCGGTGTTATTCAGCGCACTCTGCTGGTTTGCCCTACGGACAGAGTGTGGAAGGAAAAGGCGATTAGGTAAACACACAACAAAAGGAACCTCAGTTAGAGAGAAAAGTCTTGTGTGAGAAAATGAGTCTCAGCTCACACAATTCTGTGTACCTGATTTTAAACTTCAGTTTGAATTGGGCTAGAGAGATGGGTCCATAATTCAGAGCACTTGCTGCTCTTCCAGAAGGCCTGGGTTTGAGTCCCAGCACCCACATGGTGGCTCACAGTTGTTTGTAATTCTGGTTCCAGGGATCTGATGCCCTCTTCTGGCCTCTGCGGCCACAAGCCACAAACATGGCACACACATATATATGCAAGCAAGACACTCATCTACATAAACTAAAATAAAGGTGCCGCCTCTAATACCAGCACACGAGAGGCAGAGGCAGGCGGATCTCTGTGAGTCTGAGGTCAGCCTGCTCTACAGAGTGAGTTCCAAGATAGCCAGGACTACACAGGAAAACCCTGTCTTGAAAAACAAAACAAAATTAATGTGAAGCTTGACAGTCAGATCCCAGCATGCAGCTGAGGACCCGATGTGGTGAAGACCTCTGCAGGTCACACTTCACTGTTTCTCTTCAGGAGACTAAACTTGGACCAGAACGCCCAACAAGCCCACCTCTCCCTAAAACCTGTGGGAAAATGGAGCTCCCGGTGGATCGCAAAGCCGTTAATTCAGACACGAGCCACTCACCAGTAGGAAAGCCACCAGTCCTGAAGGACATAGAAAACCTGCAGAGGGAAGTGAGATACAACATCGGCATGGCTTCCAGACTTGAAACTCGAAATTGCTAAGATGTGGAGATACAGAGGGGATTTCCCGAGAACCAGGACGATTCCAGCAGGCATGGGTCAATGCCAAATCCCACTTCCCGGACAAGATGTCACGGTTAAGATCTTACAAGGTAAGCCCAATTTTTTTCTACGCATTTTCAACTCCAGTTAGCGTCCTTATGTTGCTCCCCACGGACAGCATACCTCAGTGTAAATCCCGAGAGAACGTGGCACAATGTGTCAATCACGCAAAAATGTATGTATGCGAGTGCCACACTGAGGGCACAGACGTCATTATGTACCTGCGCCGCCATGTTCAGCAGAATGAGGAAAACGATGAAAAACCAAGATGCCCCCGCAGTGAAGTAATTCTTGTAGGCCTTGAAGCCAATTTTCCCTTCCGAACGGCTCTCCTCAGGCTGCGCTGCCTGTGTGTTTTCTGTCTGTGAAGGGAGAGATGCTGGTGAGCAAAGAGTCACATAAAATGTCTTCAAAAATTGATTGTTGACAAAGCTCCGGGAAAACAGGTAAATGATTTGTGGCTGGCAGGAATCAAAATTGGTAATTCTTCCCTTGCATATACCTACCCAGTCTGGCAAAGCGTCCAGCCAGGACTCAGTCTCCCACTTCTAGGGGCACTTGCTCATCGCGGCATGGCTCTGCGTGAGCATGGCGGCATGATTTCTAGCACACGCCTATCACCCACACCCAAAGCAATCACAAAACGATGAGGACTAAACCATCACTCATCAACGGAAGAGAACAGGGTGGACACGGGGGTGCAGATCTGCATGGGGTGCGCGCTGAACACATGCAAGGCTCTGATTCCAACTGCAGCAAGAAATCACCAAGAATAACCGGGCGCTCACACTGTTAGCCAAACACAGGAACTGAAGAGAACCCTCTACGAGAGGGAGGAGAGCATATCCTTTCTATATCAGAATTATCCAGGCTCCTAAATATGGAGAATGAGGATTTGGATAGCAGAGACGATAGTCAGACCTGCCGGGCTTGAGTTCCGCAATTGCACATTGATATTATTCAGAGGGAAAAAATCATCATCTGTCCTGGAATTTGTATGGACCCTTTTTTTGCCACTGTTCCTTAGGCTATCAGGTATCAAGTGTTTATATAGCATTTATATTGTATTAGAAATTATAAGTAATACAGAGAGGGCTTAAAATCTACAGAAGTACACTGGCTATGTGCACACGTGACACTTACATAGGCAATCTACAGAAGCACACCAGCTATGTAAACATGTGACACTCTTACACAGGCAATCTACAGGAGCACACCAGCTATGTGCACGTGACACTCTTACACAGGCAATCTACAGAAGCACACTGGCTATGTAAACATGTGACACTCTTACACAAGCAATCTACAGGAGCACACCGGCTATGTGCGCGTGACACTCTTACACAGGCAATCTACAGGAGCACACCGGCTATATGCACATGACACTCTTACACAGGTAATCTACAGAAGCACACCGGCTATATGGACGTGACACTCTTACACAGGTAATGTACAGAAGCACACCGGCTATGTAAACATGTGACACTCTTACACAGGTAATCTACAGAAGCACACCGGCTATATACACGTGACACTCTTACACAGGTAATCTACAGGAGCACACCGGCCCTGTGCACATGTGACACTCTTACACAGGCAATCTACAGGAGCACACCAGCTATGTGCACATGTGTGACACTCTTACACAGGCAATATACAGGAGCACACCGGCCCTGTACACATGTGACACTCTTACACAGGTAATCTACAGGAGCACACCGGCTATGTAAACATGTGACACTCTTACACAGGCAATATACAGGAGCACACTGGCTATATGCACGTGACACTCTTACACAGGTAATCTACAGGAGCACACCAGCTATGTGCACGTGACACTCTTACACAGGTAATCTACAGGAGCACACCGGTTATGTGCACACGTGACACTATTACACAGGCAATCTACAGGAGCACACCGGCTATGTGCACATGTGTGACACTCTTACACAAGCAATCTACAGGAGCACACCAGCTATGTGCACATGTGTGACACTCTTACACAGGCAATCTACAGGAGCACACCGGCTATGTGCACACGTGACACTCTTACACAGGCAGTACAGGAGCACACCGGATATGTGCACATGTGACACTCTTACACAGGCAATCTACAGAAGCACACCGGCTATGTGCACGTGACACTCTTACACAGGTAATCTACAGGAGCACACCGGCTTTGTGCACATGTGTGACACTCTTACACAGGTAATCTACAGGAGCACACCGGCTATGTGCACATATGACACTCTTACACAGGCAATCTACAGGAGCACACCGGCTATGTGCACGTGACACTCTTACACAGGTAATCTACAGGAGCACACCGGCTATGTGCACACGTGACACTCTTACACAGGTAATCTACAGGAGCACACCGGCTAAGTTCACACATGACACTCTTACACAGGTAATCTACAGAAGCACACCGGCTATGTGCACGTGACACTCTTATACAGGCAATCTACAGGAGCACACCGGCTATGTGCACACATGACACTCTTACACAGATAATCTACAGGAGCACACCGGCTATGTGCACACGTGACACTCTTACACAGGCAATCTACAGGAGCACACCGGCTATGTGCACACGTGACACTCTTACACAGGCAATCTACAGGAGCACACCGGCTAAGTTCACACATGACACTCTTACACAGATAATCTACAGAAGCACACCGGCTATGTGCACATGTGTGACACTCTTACACAGGCAATCTACAGGAGCACACCGGCTATGTGCACATGTGTGACACTCTTACACAGGCAACCTACAGGAGCACACCGGCCATGTGCGCGTGACACTCTTACACAGGCAATCTACAGGAGCACACCAGCTATGTGCACTCGTGACACTCTTACACAGGCAATCTACAGAAGCACACCGGCTATGTGCACGTAACACTATTACACAGGTAATCTACAGGAGCACACCGGCTATGTAAACATGTGACACTCTTACACAGGCAATCTACAGGAGCACACCAGCTATGTGCACATGTGTGACACTCTTACACAGGCAATATACAGGAGCACACCGGCCCTGTACACATGTGACACTCTTACACAGGTAATCTACAGGAGCACACCGGCTATGTAAACATGTGACACTCTTACACAGGCAATATACAGGAGCACACTGGCTATATGCACGTGACACTCTTACACAGGTAATCTACAGGAGCACACCAGCTATGTGCACGTGACACTCTTACACAGGTAATCTACAGGAGCACACCGGTTATGTGCACACGTGACACTATTACACAGGCAATCTACAGGAGCACACCGGCTATGTGCACATGTGTGACACTCTTACACAAGCAATCTACAGGAGCACACCAGCTATGTGCACATGTGTGACACTCTTACACAGGCAATCTACAGGAGCACACCGGCTATGTGCACACGTGACACTCTTACACAGGCAGTACAGGAGCACACCGGATATGTGCACATGTGACACTCTTACACAGGCAATCTACAGAAGCACACCGGCTATGTGCACGTGACACTCTTACACAGGTAATCTACAGAAGCACACCGGCTATGTGCACATGTGTGACACTCTTACACAGGTAATCTACAGGAGCACACCAGCTATGTGCACATGTGACACTCGTACACAGGTAATCTACAGGAGCACACCGGCTATGTGCACGTGACACTCTTTACACAGGAAATCTACAGGAGCACACCGGCTATGTGCACATGTGTGACACTTACATAGGCAATCTACAGAAGCACACCGGCTATGTGCACACGTGACACTCTTACACAGGTAATCTACAGAAGCACACCGGCTATGTGCACACGTGACACTCTTACACAGGCAATATACAGGAGCACACTGGCTATATGCACGTGACACTCTTACACAGGTAATCTACAGGAGCACACCGGCTATGTGTACGTGACACTCTTACACAGGTAATCTACAGGAGCACACCGGCTTTGTGCACATGTGTGACACTCTTACACAGGTAATCTACAGGAGCACACCGGCTATGTGCACATATGACACTCTTACACAGGCAATCTACAGGAGCACACCGGCTATGTGCACGTGACACTCTTACACAGGTAATCTACAGGAGCACACCGGCTATGTGCACACGTGACACTCTTACACAGGTAATCTACAGGAGCACACCGGCTAAGTTCACACATGACACTCTTACACAGGTAATCTACAGAAGCACACCGGCTATGTGCACGTGACACTCTTATACAGGCAATCTACAGGAGCACACCGGCTATGTGCACACATGACACTCTTACACAGATAATCTACAGGAGCACACCGGCTATGTGCACATGTGACACTCTTACACAGGCAATCTACAGGAGCACACCGGCTATGTGCACACGTGACACTCTTACACAGGCAATCTACAGGAGCACACCGGCTAAGTTCACACATGACACTCTTACACAGATAATCTACAGAAGCACACCGGCTATGTGCACATGTGTGACACTCTTACACAGGCAATCTACAGGAGCACACCGGCTATGTGCACATGTGTGACACTCTTACACAGGCAACCTACAGGAGCACACCGGCCATGTGCGCGTGACACTCTTACACAGGCAATCTACAGGAGCACACCAGCTATGTGCACTCGTGACACTCTTACACAGGCAATCTACAGAAGCACACCGGCTATGTGCACGTAACACTATTACACAGGTAATCTACAGGAGCACACCGGCTATGTAAACATGTGACACTCTAACACGGGCAATCTACAGAAGCACACCGGCTATGTGCACGTGACACTCTTACACAGGCAATCTACAGGATCACACCGGCTATGTGCACACGTGACACTCTTACACAGGCAATCTACAGAAGCACACTGGCTATGTGCACGTGACACTCTTACACAGGTAATCTACAGGAGCACACCGGCTATGTGCACACGTGACACTCTTACACAGGAAATCTACAGAAGCACACCGGCTACGTAAACATATGACACTCTTTACACAGGCAATCTACAGAAGCACACCGGCTATGTGCACATGTGACACTCTTACACAGGCAATCTACAGGAGCACACCGGCTATGTGCACGTGACACTCTTAAACAAGCAATCTACAGGAGCACACCGGCTATGTGCACGTGACATTCCTACATAACTCCCAGAGGTCTTAGACCCAATCCCACCCATGCCATCTCCAAGGATGACTATCTGTCTAAAGGAGCAGTGGTGTAGATTGATTGAAAGGCTTTCAATATGGGACATAGCCACCCGGGCCTATGCTGGCTATGAGGAATAAGATGTGGTCCTCGGGCTAGACTAAGGGAGAAATAAAAGGAACTGACCTAAAAGGGTCACGTGCTAAGGCTACCAGATCTGTGTCCCTCTTGACTAACAAAAGCGTCTGAAATAGAGCGGGCCACTTATGTCACCCACCTACACCTATTAGAGTCTAAGGCGGCAGTCTCAACCTGTGGGTCTCGACCCTTTTGGGGAATCGAATGACCATTTCACAGGGCTCGCCTAAGTCCATCAGAAAACACAGATATTTACATTACAATCATGTACAAACATTACAGTTATGAAGTAGTAACAAAAGTAATTTTGTGGTTGGGGGTCACCACACCACGAGCCACAAGGTCCGTAAGAGAAAAAGGAACATATAACCAAAGACGGACTCACATCTTGGCCCTCCGGAGCCCCATCTTTCAGGGAGGGTCTGGACGATTGCTGGGACCAAATGGAGGACTCGGAGAAGGTCCGCTTCCTGAGGGTGGGGGTTCCTGAAGCTGGGGAGTGCTCTCCTTCCTCATTCTCCTTCTTTAAAAGGGAGCCGAAATCTACGCCGGACTTGAGAAACTCGGTGTATGTCCCCTTCTGCACCATTTGTCCCTGAAACAAAAGGAATTTCAGAGGCGGGCACTTACACTTCATGGCACTAATCTCACCAAACCACAGCCTACGGGCCTTGAGCTACAGCTGCTCTTGGGTCTGGAATCCTGGTCAACAAGAAGGGAGTGGCTTGGTTTGCCTCCTAAGTGAGAATCCTGCTTCCTGCCAAATTCTAGGTGCCTGACCCAATGTGTCATTGTGCCTTATGACCCAAATACCATGGGCACTGAAGGAAGCAAAACCATAGATGATGGGAGAGTCCACAGGGTCTTTTGTGAGAACACAGAGATGACTCACGCAGGGAAATTTGATTGACAGGGAGGTGCACGAGCAGCTCCACCTAGGTAGGACATACTCACCCAGCCTCAGCTGGCCACCTTTCCCCCCTGGGGAAAAACTTAGACCAATATCATGGTCTCAGAGTAAACCATGCCCCCAAATTCAAGACCGTCACTGGGAATTCAACATTCCACAGCACATCTACTTGGGGGTTCTCTTCCTGACCACAGTTATAGGAAATAATGTGCAAATATCTTCATGATGTCCTACCCCATGAGGTGAACCCCAAATGATTTATTAATACTTAGAAAAAATCCTGGCGTACTGAGTCAAAGGGAAGTAGCTCTGAGGAGAAGATGGCTCAGGTTAGAGGAAAATGGCCCTGGACCCCACCCAACCCCTGTCCTTCTCCTACCCCAACCCCAATCAAGGTGGTCCACTGATGAAAATCCCAGTGCCTTTGGGCTTTTACAAGCCTGGTAACTTAAGGATTGGAAAGGTATTCCTGGAACGCAGTGTCTTATTGCACTTAGGGGGTAAGATTTGTTCCACACATTTTAATGCAATCACACCCTTCCTGTCAGTAAAATACAAACAGAAACTACTGCTGACAAGAGGGGACAGCTCCTAAGACAAGCTGTAAGAATCCAGGGAGCAGCCTGAAGGGGAAGCCATCCTCTCCGCTCTTAGAGAAGGTCAGACAAATAATCAGAGTGGTTCTCAGTTTCTCTACCTGCTAGCAGGTGAATGAATTGTTGTCTACTAAAAATAAAACTCACAGTACGCAAGAGGCAGGATCGCCAATGCAACGGCCGGCCATGTGGGGACAGGTGACAAAACCCTTCTACACCTAGTGACTCTGCAGGCAGAATATTCAGCTCTGTGCACATGAAATTAATTGTTTTCCAGCTTGAGGAATCTGGGCGCCCATTCCCAGGGGGCCCAGGAGACAGCTGACACTCTTAGTTGTTGCTAAGGGGATAGTCACCCTGCCTTATATAATCGTTGTGGTGAGAATTTGCTTCCCGGAACTCTGACTGACAGCTCCCTCGCCTCTCTTTGGCAGCCACAGTTAAGTACCAAGGAGGCACTAAAGGACTCTACTATCATCACATAGCCGGTTTCCATAGCAACTTGTAATCTGCGTCTCTGAGAATAACTGCATGCAAATATTGCGAACTCTGGCTAACATTCACTGGTCAGTTCCATCTCTGGCCAAGAGTGATGTGGGAGGTCCTTCTGTATATGTGTTGCTTTGATTGGTTATTGAATAAAGCTACTTTGGCTTATGGTAGGGCAGAATATAGCCAGGCTGGAAGAGATATAGAGAGAGGGTAGGCGGAGTCAGAGAGATGCCATGTAGCTCTTGAAAGTGATAGACATCAGAACTTTATTGGTAGGTCACTGCCTCATGGTGATACGTAAATTATTAGATATGGATTAAGATGTAAGAGCTTCCTGGGAATATGCCTGAGTCATCACTGGCCAAATAGTGTTGTAATTAATAAAATTTCTGTGTGATTATTCAGGTCTGGACAGCTGGAAATCGAACGAGTAGTCTCCTATGATACAAGAGATTACAGAAGAATCTTATGGTTTGGATGTGGCTTAATTATTTGTGTTCCCACTGTGTGATGAAAGGCTTGGTCCTTGGGGTGGCACTACCGGGAGTTTCTGGAACCTTTGGGAGGCGGGGTCTGGTAGAAAGCCCTCAATCCAGAATGGACTGGGAAGCCTCAGTCTCTCTGGAGTTGACGCTCAGTGTGTGAGCGCCTCCTGGTGCCTTTCTGCTAGAGTTGCATCTGGAAGGGCCTTTCAAAAGGGAGCCCTGAAGGCGCTGCGTCCTTGACCCTCTCTTCTCATAAAGTGACCTCAAAGCTCTCCCCGTAGAGCTCAGGGAACCTGCAGGAGAGGAAATGGAAGGAATGGAAGAACCAGAGGGGATGGAGGACGCAGGAGAGCAAGCTCTGAACCAACTAAGCGGGGCTCAGGTGAGTTCAGAGACTGAAGCAGCAAGCATGGGGCCTGCATGGGTCTGCACCAGGTCCTTGTGTATGTATTACAGCTTCCATTCTCCTGAGTGTGAGAACAAGTGGGGCTCTGATTCTTGTGCCTGCTCCTGAGCTCGTGTCCTTCTCTGGATGCCTTGTCCAGCCTGGATGCCATGGCTTTTGCTTTACTATATTTCATTCTGTTATGTTTTGCTGGTGTCTCCTAGAGGGCTGTTCTGTTCTAAGGAGAGACAGAAAGGGAATGGGTCCAGATGGGAGAGGGGAGGTGGGGAGGAACTGGGAGGGGCAAGTGGAGGCAAAACTGTAAAAAGGATATATTGTACAAGAAAAAAAAATCCATTTTCAATAAAAGGGGGAAATCACATGGCCTGTCTTAGGTCTTCCACTGTGGCTAACTCAACGCTGAATAAAACTGATGAAGTAATGAACACATCAAGGAGGTTGTTTTCTGTCCATGATAAAGAGTTTGTCTCAGACCTCCCCACTGCAAAAGATAAGCACCATGTCACCAATGCAAACATGCAGGGTACGGGCGTGGGGGGGACACCTCAGGAAAACACCAGGAACCCTGAAAATCCCTTGCTAATTTTAATCTCAACAAGATGGTGTTTTGTCATAGGCTAAGTTGTACCTCAAGACACTCCAGTTCCAAATTCCGGTAATGAATTAAAAAGCAGGACCTTTGCAGATGCCATCAAGTTAAAGTGAGGTCACACTAAAGCAGGGTAGAGTCATGAGAAGACAGACAGACAGACGCTGGCCGGCTGTACTGACTGCCAAGGACGGCCAAGGGCTGCCGGAAGGAGACCAGAGGGTGAAAAGGAGCAAGGAAGAGATTGCCCCAGAGCTTTGGGGCCAGCTCAGTCCCACCAGGGCACAGCAGAGCAGCGAGACAGCACTTCCCAGCATCACTCTCTTTACTCTGTCCTAGCAGCCCTCGCACACCGACCTGCTGACTGAAGCGCACTTCTCTGCCTGCTGAACTAGACGACTGACTTCTAATTGCTTCTGCCATAGCCCCCGATTATCCTGGTGGCAGCAGCATTGGGGGTGGGGAACAAAATCACAGATGAGACCCTCCAATGAATCAAATAGTGGCCATCTCATCCAAGGCCAGTGTGTTGGGTTCTGATCCCATCTCCCTCCAGGCCCCTACATCATTCAGCACAGTCATATAGCCATGCTGTTCCTCCAAACATCAAGCCTCAGGTATCCCTCTTCCAGGTAAAAGCACGGTCACCATCTTCCTGTCATTGTCCCACAAGCCCCATCACACATACTCTGACCAGAAGGGAGGCCACAGAGTGGAGAGGTTTCACTTTGCATATTACTGTGGATAGGAAGCCTCATTCCAAAGGACTTGGGTAGAAGTACCATCAAGTGGTCATCATGACTAGGCAGCTCTGAGCAGAGGATGCTCAGCCATTCACTATTTTTGTGAATAAAAGATACTCTTTAGGCAAAAAGATAGATGGAAGGATGACTTAATATCAAAATTATCCAAATTATCTTCAGTACCCGTAGGTCATGTAGAAAATGAAACAAAAATGTCTACGGAAATAGCACCATCATTTTCGTCATTGATCTCACTAGAGCATCTTACAAATTTGAGGGAGCAATTTTATCATCTGGAAGAGGACCATGGCTTAGGATGGAGGTGACATTTCTGCTTTCTGACGGGCTTTCTGTTGTTATCACTTGCTTGCTTGTTTGTTTGTGGGTCTCATGGGTCCCCATCTTGCCCTGAACTTGAGCTTCTGATTCTCCTGCCTCTGCCTCAAGGGCTGGGACTATGGGCCAGCACACCCACTCCACGGAGAGCTGGGAATGGCTTCTTGCATGTCAGGCATACTCTCTACCAATGGAGTCACATCGCCAGCCCTCAGAGTGATATTTCTAAAAGTCCTTCCGATATCCTCAAGGATGCGAATCTCAACCCTAGGAAACGAATGTAAAACTGGGGGAGGGAAGGCAGCTTCTCAAGTCCATGGAGAGCAGCCTGATGGGAACCCCGCATCCCGCTTTCAATCTGAGGTTCTATCTGGTTCTGTGGACAACGACGTTGCTCACACTCTCAACTTGCCTTTGAGACACCCATCACCTTGCTCTTGAGAGTTCTTCACTTACTTCTCAAGTGCTCTGCTTTCTCTGAACCCTGCTGCGTAAAATCTGTATTAAAATCTCTTAGCAAACGCCAACCCTGCTTTTAAAGAGGAAATGACTTACATCTTTCAATATCAGGATGTGGCTGGCAGCTTTTAGGTACTGCAGCTGATGAGTCACTAAAATGGTGACCTTCTCGTGCAGGGTCTGACAGATGCACCTAGAGACGTAAACACCCCCAGAGGAGAAAACACATTAGCAGGGGCTCTCCAAACCGCAAAACCAAGAGTTGAAGCCATAACGACATAAAGGCAACATAGCAACGACACATGCTTTAAAGGAGGTATAAATACAATTTAAACACAAGCTAAAGAGGAGGATTAGCAGTTAAGGCTGAGCACTGCTCTTGCAGAGGAACCAAGTCTGGTTCTCAGCACCCTGCTGGGCAGCTCACAACAGCCTTAACTCCAACTCCAGAAGATTGAGGTCCTTTTCAGGACTCTGAGGACACCTACATACCCACACAGAGATACCCAGACATAACCGAAAAGTAAATAAAAATGAATCTTAAAACTTAAATACAAATATAAATTAATAATAGTGACTAAGTATTCAAATCCACTAGCAGCACCTGAACCTACCTATGACACTTTGAAAAGTAGCCAGAAGAAGAGGCTGTGGCTGCTAATTTTTCTTCTAAAACTTAGTTTAACAATTGTGAGCCGGGCGGTGGTGGCGCACGCCTTTAATCCCAGCACTCGGGAGGCAGAGGCAGACGGATCTCTGTGAATTCGAGGCCAGCCTGGACTACAAGAGGTAGTTACAGGACAGGCTCCAAAACCACAGAGAAACCCTGTCTTGAAAAAGCAAAAAAAAAAAAAAAAAAAAAAGAACAATTGCGTATATTTACATATTATATGACAAAAAAATAAATATTATGTATATTTATTTAATAAAAGCAGTTGAACAGTACTAATATTACAAAACATGAATAAAATTCTAATTACCTTATTGTGATATAGGAATCCTAAAGAAACACACATATCACATTAGAAGAAAGATGGGTACTTTTCTTAGATGTCTGCTCATGGGACTGCTTCTGATGTACACATTAATTAATATTATTAGGGGCTAAGGCTATCACTCAGATGGCGGAGAGCACACAGGGTGTGTACAAAGTCCTGGGCTTGAACTACTGGTGGTGCTTGCCCACAGTCCTTGTACTAAGGAGCTGGAGACGGTAGCCTAGTTCAAGAATATCCTCAACCATACAGCAAGCTTGTGTGGCCAGTCTGGGCCACATGAGACCATCTCAAAACTGCAACAAAACTCAAGAGGAAGAATGAAAACCAAGTAAATGAATAGCCTTAGAACCTCAGTTACCTCTACTAATGGACATTTGCAAACTCTTTTCCTAAATAACAATGGGTAGAAAAGTGAATGAGGAGGCCCCTGTAGCCTCCGTAACAATCCTACTCCCCATGCTAGGAGCAAATATTCTTCTCTCAGAATTAACATTTCCAACACTTAAAAGGAAAGAAGTCAATGACCTTTAAGGTTTAGACTGCTCCAAGTGCATCCAGATTCTCACTGCAGACCCAGGAGAACTCAGCCTTAGCATATGCATGGGGAAGGGGAAGCTGGCTAAGGGCCACCATACATGGAGCTCTGCCTACAGCCTGGATTCCCAAGTCTTCACACAGAGCAACCGGCAGGGCTGTAGGCCACAGGCTAGCGAGTGAGGTTGTCAGAGAGAGGCTGTCATGGAGAGACATGGAATCGAGACCTTCAAATTCGTGTGTGTGTGTGTGTGTGTGTGTGTGTGTGTGTGTGTGTGTTGCGATAGCAATGAAAAAGAAAGAAGCCATGATTTTAATAAGGATTTGGGAATTGGAGGGAAGAAAGGGAAGGGGGAAGTGACATAATTATATTTTAATTTTTTAAAAAAGTCAAAAATTACAAATAACAAAGAAACTAAAGGTACTTATCTGAGAAAGACAGAGACAGATACAGGGGAAGGTCCAGACCATAACCACAGAGGTACAAAAAAATGTCGGTTCCACCCTCCATCTTTCCCTAAGCCTTCGCCATCTGCTTCCACTAGGGGACCAAAAAGTCTTTATAAAAAAACTAAAGGTGCCTTTAGAACTGGGCTATTACCAGAACTAAGACACCCGCCCCATGCAGAAATCACACGCTTTCCATGAAGGATTAATTTTCCCCCCTCTGGCAGTCTTAATGTGGCTTATTTCTTACCGACATCTCTCGACCTGCCAAACCCTTCCTAGGTGCAGCGCCCGCGCTTCAGCTGAGCTGTTCCTTCACCAGAGCCAGTTGCCCCCATCCCTTTGTGTGACTGAGTCTAGGAGGTGCTAACATTCAGTCCTGGGTGCTACTACACCTACAAGGCCAGAGCCGGAGGTTTCAAATGCACCAACAACTTCCACCACAAACAAGAGAACTTAGAATATATGTTTTCCCTAAGTTAGGTGGCTTTTTTCCCCAAAATGTCCACAGAAATATTCATTAAATTTTTAAAAAGTAAAACTTTTTAAAGTCGGTTTGTGTATATTGTGTGTGTGTGTGCATGTGTGTGTGTGTGTGTGTGTGTGTGAATATATCTACACACATACACATAATCTTTGGCATATTTCCCAGATTGGTCAAAAAATACTAAACTCAATGAGTCCTCCTGCCTCCACCTTACTAAAACTATGCAGACACATGCCTCTGGGCCCTCCTGTGCCATACTGAGGTTGATGGGCTCATCATTGAATTCTGATCCCATACAAGAACCTCAGAGAGTAACCAAACCACTGTAGCCCCGCGTGCCAGAGCGGACATTTCAGGGACACAAACAGGAAAGGCAGAGTCAGTAAGTACTTGGATTCATTTAGTTGAAGGCTTTTGTCTTTCCACACATTCACACACTGGAAATTCGTCACCAGCGTGATGGTATGAAGAGATGGGGCTTTCTCACTGCCATCACGGAAAGGACTGGCGTTGTTCCTTATAAAGGAGAACCAGTGGATGAACGGTACCACTTCTGCCGACATGTGCCTAGGAATCACCAAGTCCTCAAGAGACATCGCATCTGCTACTGTCTCATCTCGGGCTTCCTGCCTCCACGAGATGAGAAATACATCTCTGTTGTTTACAGATTATAGGCTATGGGATTCTGTCACAGTAGCCTGCACAAAACTAAGAAATACATAAACTAAGACGAGGAGGTAGGCAGCAGCGTGGGAGATCTAATTAGGATAGCCCTGCACAGATCACGGGAGAGGCAGGCATCTGCAGTGTTGAGACTTTCTAAAATGCAGAATCCACAGCTACATGAGGCTGGCATCAGTCGGGAGACCCCAGCCTTCTGTTTCCCATGTTTGTAACATATATAGTTGTAAAACCCGCAAATCTTAATAACCTTGGATGTATATCCGTGATTGAAATAAAACTGCTAATGGCGAACAGAAGAGTGCCTCGTTCCCATTTAATACAAAGCACTCCACGTTTCTCAGCTCCGACGCGGCCGCCATCTTTCACAGCGTATTGTTCAATCCAATTTTCTAACTCGTTGAGAGCATTCTCCAGCTGCTGCTGAGTGATTTCCTAAATTGCATTCGTGCTTCCTGCTCCAAGTTCCCCCAAAGAATGTGGTTCTGATTAGCAAGCAACGATTCTAACAAGCTTGCTTCTATCGAGGGTCTATCCAAAGCCATTAAACATTAAAGGTGCAAGCAGACTTTATAAACACCCATGCTCAAAGGGACGCTTGGGGGGGGGGGCACCTCTGTGATCTGCATACCGATACCAAGCAATTAAAACGCCTCCCTCTCTCCTCCCGAGAGCTTCCACTATAGCTTTCCACCGAGAATCATCTCCAGTGCTGGGGAACTTGAGTGGATCCTTCAAGGCTCTCCAAAGTGACAAAGGGTTGATTCCGCCCAGAGCAAAATCCATCAAGTCACAATCAAGGGTCACAGGAAAGGAGGATCGGATCAAAGAGCTGGGTCAGAGCCAAGTGCCAGCCGCTCTTGCTTTCTGTGCTCTGAAATGCTCAACCCAGTACCACGCATGTGTTTTTGTTTGTATCGTAGTAAAATTCATATGCCGTAAAAGTCACCACCGTGGCCACTTTGAAGTGTCTTATCTGCAGCATGAAATACGTTCACACTGCTGTCCAGCCCACCACCACCCACAGCCAGAATGCTTTCATATCCACAACAGGCGACACATTTGTGTCCCATGCAGATGTAGGGCTGGTCACTCCCCACCATCTGCCAAGCCCCAGAAGGCCACGCCCAGTAGATGGTCTGGTGTTCCATCCAGTCCTAGAATCCAAAGCCTAGATGGGTGGTTTTCACTATGCTGAGGGTCTGTTATAAACTGAACCCCACTTCCCTAAATTCATACCAAATTTACAAAAGGTCAACACCTAATGGTTTAGATAGAAGTTCTAGAGGGAAAGCTAAGAGTAGCTATGAGGGTAGTCCTCAAACAACCTGATGGGTGTCCTCTGAAGAAGAGGGAACTTGGGAAAGATACCCAAAAAGGAAAAGACAGAAGATGGCCATTGACTTCCACCCTCCGTGGCTTAGTCTGGGAGAGTCACAGCAGACTCTAGCATTTTATTTTGGTGCACAGACCTAAAGAAGGCAGAAAGTACAGGTTAGCATTTCGGGGGGCTCTAAATCTGCCATAAAATCTGCAGCACCCCTTGAGGGAAATGTGCCCACTTGCTGCTGTCATCTGGTGCCTTGCTTGTCCACACCTTTACACCTGTGTCATGAGTTCCCATTCTCAGTGTCCCCAAACCTCCCAGTCTACAGTTCAACATATATCACTGAGATCTCTTCTGCGGGGCCCTATGAGACCACTGAATCTCACTGCGAAGGAGGGGCTGGAGAGACAGTCAGTTAAGAGAGCTTGCAGAGGACCAGAGTTCGGGACTCAGAACCCATGTCAGGTGGCTCACAACCAGCTCTAACTCCAGTTCTAAAGGAACCCAGTCCCCTCCCTGGCCTCCTCTGGCACTGACACACATGTGGCATTCACTGACCAGACACATATACATACACACACACACACACACACACACACACACACACATTGAAATAAATCTCATTTGCAAATTTTGGAGGAAAAAAGCCAACTCCCTAGTACCAAGTGGCCAAGCCCCTTCCTTCAATTTAAAAACACACATCTTTTTTCTTCTTGGGGCCTGGGTCTTCTAGTCTCTTGGCTAAGAACTTCAAGGAGCTATAGAAAACAAATAAAGAGAGTGCCCTCTGATCTGAGACTCTACACACAGGCTCTGTGCATTTTGCCACACTAATGGCACCTTCCCTATTTCCCTACCTTGATCTTAGGCTTGTAAAATGTGTGATATGGAGGGGAAGAGAGAGGTGCATTAATGAGAGCCTAGATGAAGCTGTAGAAATTATTTCACGGGGCCCAACTGGAAGGGTTCCTGAACACGGAGCTGACATAAGACAGCACAAACTCACAGCTGGAAGAGGTGTTTTCCCACTTCTGCATCTACTGCGCTGAGTGGATCGTCGAGGAGGTAGATGTCGGCGTCTTGGTAGACTGCCCTGCAAGGCAAAGAGGGAAATCAGACCGAAGGGCGCCTCCCTGGCCACTGTCTTAGGGATCGTGGCGCTCAGTCACTGGATGTTCATCCAAAGCACCCATGGATTGCTCAAAACCAGCGCTTTGTATGGTACAGACACAGTGAGCAGATGCTACACGCCCAGCCCCCGCCACCGCATGCTTCCGTTAAGGCTCATACACAGGGCTGCTGGAAGACAAGTTACCGTGCTAAGTTCACCCGTGCTTTCTGCCCTCCGCTGAGCGTGGCTCCCCGGTCTCCTATCACAGTCAGATCCCCATCCTCCAGAAGCTGCAGGTCCTGCACGGAGACAGAGGGAAGCCTCAGAGCTGCTCTTCCGCAATCATCTTACACACCTTGCAGCAGGACTTTAGGGGCAGGGCGAGGAGAACACACAGGACCCAGGGAATCTCCGTGTTACACTTCCTATGAGGATTTAACTATTTCTGAGGTACTCTGATGGAGGAAGGTCATTGGCTAATAAAGGCACTGCCCTGGCCCATTTTATTGGTTAGAGGATAGGTGGGAGGAGTAAACAGAACAAAATGCTGGGAGGAAGAGGAAGTGAGCGCAGAGACTCCACAGCTCTCTCGGGAGCAGATGCCTGAGAGAGAGACGCCATGCCCCGCTCCCGGGATGAAGCTCCGACCCAGGATGGACTAGGCTAGAATCTTCCCGGTAAGACCGGTTCTCACAGATTATTAGAGATGGGTTGATCAGGATGTGAGAATTAGCCAGTAGGGGCTGGGGCTAAAGGGCCAAGCAGTGATTAAAAGAATACAGTGTCTGTGTAATTATTTTGGGCATAAGCTAGCCGAGAGGGCGGCCGGGGTGCTGGGAATGCAGCCCCGCAGCCCCTATTACCACAGTACTCAACTATGTTAATGATATCTGCCAAGTGATGAGCAGAGATTCGCCATTGTTTGGACACAGCGACTGTGGCAGGGAAGGAAACAAGGTCCCTGCAGCATCCGTAATGGAGGCTGACACTATGAAAAGTTAGTAAGGGTGTGCAAGACAAGGAAGGTAGCTATCAGAGGGACTGGAGAGGGAAGGTTCATCTCCCACTGGACGGCCAGCTAGGGCTCAGACAGAGAGTGTGGAGTGTGGAATGAGCCCGCCAAACCTGGGCAAAAACGATGGCATCAAAACAGAAAGGAAGAACACATCGATGCTGTGGGCGTGGTCAAAGGAGAGTGTTAGGAGATGATACTGATGAGGGAGAGGGGTCACAGGTTCACACCTATGAAATTCAAGGGAGGGCATGATCTGCCTCATCAAGTGGGAAGAATCACTAGCTGAGGCAAGGTCCGGGCTAAGGAGATGCTGAAGCATTCGGCGTGAGAACTGTGACGGAGTGGGAACAGTAACATTAGAGACACCAGGGAATTAATTAATGGTAAGATTCCAGATTCATGTACCTCTGTGTGTGCACATATGCACATGTGAGCATGCATGCATATAGACATGCATAATCAAGAGCCAGTGAGAGGCCTGGCGGTGGTGAAGAGCGCCTTTAATCCCAGCACTTGGGAGGCAGAGGCAGGTGGATCTCTGTGAGTTCGAGGCCAGCCTGATCTACAAGATCTAGTTCCAGGACAGGCCCCAAAGGTACAGAGAAATCCGGTCTCAAAAAAACAAAACAAAATGAAAGAAAGTCAGTGGGAGAACCAGAGGCACACACAGAGAGGGAGAGATAATATAGTAATAGGTATGTAGGCACAGTGAGTGAATAAGAGAGACGAACACACAAGACTTTGAATATAAGAGAGCTATTATTCTGCAGTTAGCGCCCCTTCTTATTATTATATTATTTATACTATATTATGTTTGTTATATAGCATGTATGATTGCAATGAGATATTACTACTTAATACAAGTCTAATTTGTCACTGTGGCTTGACACACACTCTCCTATGAACTCTAAGCCAGCAGGCAAGAAAGTGCCACTAAAACATGAAATTATTTTCTTTCCACATCATCATAAACCCCCCCTGACCAACACAATCGTGACATTCCAGCTACAGTTCAAATGAAACTGTATTTTCCTCAGAGAGCTGACTAAAGAGCCTTCAGCACCACAGCTATGAGAGATCTGCCTAGCCTTTCCTATACAAAGAACAGCCGGGTGTCCAGGACTCTGTAAACAGACCCTGTGGAGAGCTCCTTCAGGCTACTATTGACCAATTCTTGCAGCCAACGCAAGAAACAGCATCTGTAGGAATTCGCCTTTTGTCTACCTGCTAACTTATATTTACCCATCAGGTACGTGCGGTTTTGATCAATCATCTATGAGTTTTATTAAAATCACCATGCATAACAAAAATTTCATTTTACTTTCTAGGAAGCTCAGTGTCAAGTCTGAGAACCTACTCTCTCCTGGAGACATGTTAAGAGTATTAAAAAAAAAGAAGTCACTAAAACATGTTGTTTCCTTTAAAATGAATAAAGTATAAGTCAGGCCGAGGCTGCAGACTCTCTTCCTGGTTTATTCTCGGGTGTGCAAGCTGACAATTGGAACTTGGGGTCCACAGACTGACTAGGACAGGGATCATCTCAAGCCATGTTATTCTTGAATGCTGAATGGTGTGGGGCCCAGAGACTTCTTTTAAACACAATTTACAGACAAAACACAAAGGCTCCAGGATCCCCTAAAAAGTACCGTGGAGTGGAGATGGGGCCTTACATGTTCTGACAGAAACGACGAACAACCGGTCACCCGGTGAGTGTGGTCAAAGCTGTGTGAAGGGTACGGCGAGGGCTCAACACGCTAACCCCTCCACTTCTGCAAATTTTTGCAATTGTTCAATGTTTTGTAAAAGTGAAGAATCAGGAGACGGCTCACTGGTGAGGAGCACTGACTGCTCTTCCAGAAGCCAGGATTGATTCCCAGTACCCATATGGTGGCTCATAACTATTTGTAACTTCAGTTCCAAGGGATCCAACACACTCTTCTGGCCTCTGTAAGCATCAGATGGGCAGATGGCACATAGGCGTACATGCCAGCAAAACACCTATCCACATAATAGAAAAATAAATACCTTTTTTTAAAGTTCAGGATTACAGAAACAGGTGGAAAGGGGGATGGGGGCACACCCCTTGTGGGAGCAAGGCCGTGGACAAGGTGATGGGCTCAAAAGGACACGAAAACAGTTAAAAGTGAACAGAACTCAATAAAAGGAAACCAAACAGCAATGAGCGGGGATAGAGCAGTTTCCAGAAGCGTAGCGTAAGGATTATAATAACTGAAAAATCTTCCAAAGCCAGAATTTAAAGAAACAGCCACATGACTAGAAAACAGAGTGTAAGAGACTCAAAGGTCACCTTCTTCAAAGCGCAGGCCTTGATCACTTTCTCATAACGCTCCTTCTCGTATTTCTTCCCAAATAAAATATTGCTCCTCACGGTTCCCGAGAAGACCCAGGGCTGCTGAGAAACGTAGGCGATCTTCCCGTGCACGTTGACGAGCCCACTGGACGGAGGCAATTCACCCAGCACCGCGCTCAAGAGTGACGACTGAAAAAGAGTGTGCAACACACACATGCTGTTAATGTCGGCACAGAATAAACCATGCTCCCGGCATGCCTAGCCCTGCCAGTTTATCAAGCACCAGCTTCTCGGGGGAAACAACACTAGAAGCTGCAGGTAAAAGCAAAAACAGAACATAAATTTCACCGCTGTATTTGATAGAAAAAAAAAGTACACAAAAATAGATTATGGCAATTGACCCTCCCAAATGACCTTCCGCCAAACGCAATGCTATATCGAATGGCTGGCTATATGCAATTAAGAATGAAATATGAAATACTATGTGTAATTAACAATCTTTGCTGGGCATTGTGGTGCAGGCTTATAATCTCAGCACTGGGGAGCAGAGGATGTAGGATCTGTGGGACCCCACAGCCTCAAATCTGTTCTATCTTGACTAAAGTCCAGAGAGTTCAAACCTATTCTTGCTCCTCAAGGACAAATAACAGAGTGTTTGGCCAAAGATGTCTCACTATTCAAAACCAGACAACAGGATGGTTGACTTAGGGCATGGATACTATGTGTTTGAGATGTAAGGAGGTAATCACACTTGTTTGTTCCTTGAATCATGGGAGGGAGATCTTTGGCCCTCCTCTTTGGATTGGGGTATATAAAGACTATGAGTAATAAACTCAGGGTTGTTACAGTATGCACTGAGAGCCCACCCTACTCTATCTTCTGTCTCTTGTATCTTTTTATTCCTCACGCCCCTTTTCAGACATGTGCAAAAAAATTGGCTGGTCTCGACAAGAGTCAAAGTCATCCTTGGCTACATAGCAACTCTGAGGCTATTGTGGGCATTCTGAGATCCAGTCTAGATAGACAGACAGACAGATAGACAGACAGACAGATAGATAGACTCATAGACAGATGACAGTTAGATACACAGATACATAAATAGATGATAGACAGACAGACAGATAGATAGATAATGACAGATAGATAAACAGAAAGACAGACAGATAGATAGATGACAGATAGATAGATAGATAGATAGATAGATAGATAGACAGAAAGACAGACACACAGACAGATAGATAGATGACAGATAGATAGATAGATAGATAGACAGATGATAGATAGATAGATAGATAGATAGATAGATAGATGTAAATGAAAATGAACAGAGGAATGTTGGTATCAACACAACGGGCATATCCAACATTGAATGAAGTTGCTGCCGCATCCAGATAGCCCAGATCGCCTTTGCTCAAGTGCCTGTTCCAGACGGGCCATGCACCAATGCTGCATCCAATGCACAGGAGAAGACCTTTGTTTAAAGGAGTTCTGAGGAGCAAACCTTCATCATACACAGGAGTCCCCCTCCAGTCTATCACATGTGTGCCTACCACAATCAGAGAGCTGGAGACTATCCACCTGACCTGAACCCAATCCTGTGAAAGGCAGTGGTGCCTGGGTCTGGGCATCTCCGTGCATCCTTCGGTCCAGGCACAGCAGGAGCCACAGCTGTGTTAGAGCTAAATACGAGGACCGGCAGGACTTGGGTAAGTCGTGAGAGGAACTGTCTCATCTGGACAGCCTCCCAACACCCTGTAGCATTTAGAGGCCAAACTGGAAAAAGGAAATCTCTCTCATCCTTCATCCTTCTGTCCTGAGGAGTAGCAGTCACATAAGCAATTCCCAACGAGCCAACTCTAAGACAAAATAAAACAAGAAACTTACCTTGCCTGCTCCCACTGGACCAATCACAGCTAACAATTCACCAGGTCTGGCAGTAAAGGAAAGGCCTTGCAGGGTTGGAGTGTCTAAGGCCTAGGAGGTAAAGTTTACAAAATGTCTTATTTTAAGGAAGTAACATAACCACTTTGAAAAGTAGGAGAAATTAAACTACAGCCACCGATACGTACAAACGTAACCCGTATTCCTTCCTCACTGAAGATGTTATGGATTGACAGCCTTCTCGCGCTGTTTACCTAATAAGCTTAGTTAAATCAATAAACTTGAGTCCACATTTCCATATGAATTCGGAATTTAAGCAGGACAAAGGACAACACTGTCTTCTCGTGAGGAGAGATTCTTGGCTCATACTAAAGCACTAACACAATATTCCTATTAGAATATCCCGTGCAGGAGGATTTAAATCGTTCCGAAATGTTCACTGGGTCCTTAGGCTTTGATCCTCCATGTCGCTCACTCCCACAAGGTGGCAGCACAGAACACACCAGCATGTCTGGCCCCTGAAGAGCAATGTGACACCATCCTTAACCTTTGTGACCAGGAATCTCAGCAGTAGACTCGAGACTCAGGACTCAGAACGACTCTTGGTAGCATGAAATCAATCACAGAAAACAACGTCCTACCAATACCCTCAGCACTGCAACAAGAGAGCGAGTTTAAGAACAAAACTTAAGACATTAAGCTCAGTGTAGGCTAGCAGGTCAGGTACACCTGTGACATTCACGGCCTGTCTTGCTGAATAGGGTCAACACAATCCTGCTACCATAAAAACCACGGAGGTACAGGCTGCACGGTGGGTGGATGGGGGCAGAGGTAAAGCATAGTATACCATGAGAAATCACATTCCTGGGCAACCTACACATTTTAACATAGAGAAGTGTAAGACTCTATGTATGGCTTATATAAGTATTGCAAATTCAAGAACTTAACACTGCGAATTCTTTGAGCTGAGATTATCGGGAGCACAAGTGTGGAAATCCATATGTAAATACACTGGATAAAATCGCACTAAAGCTATGCACAAGTGTGGAAATCCATGTAAATACACTGGATAAAATCGCATTAAAGCTATGCACAAGTGTGGAAATCCATATGTAAATACACTGGATAAAATCGCACTAAAGCTATGCACAAGTATGGAAATCCATGTAAATACACTGGATAAAATCGCATTAAAGCTATGCACAAGTGTGGATCTCCATATGTAAATACACTGGATAAAATCGCATTAAAGCTATACACAAGTGTGGATCTCCATATGTAAATACACTGGATAAAATCGCATTCAAGCTATGCACAACTGTGGAAATCCATATGTAAATACACTAGATAAAATCGCATTAAAGCTATGCACAAGTGTGGATCTCCATATGTAAATACACTGGATAAAATCGCATTAAAGCTATGCACAAGTGTGGATCTCCATATGTAAATACACTGGATAAAATCGCATTAAAGCTATGCACAAGGTAGATATGAGAGGCACAGATGATTCTCATTTCACACTTGGGTCTCATCTCCAAGGTTTCCCATGGGAATACCAAAAATCTCACAATCCCCAAAAATCTGGAACGCCCTATTCAAACATTTCAAAGTACACAACTTATACTAAATTTCAAGAAAAGTGATCGCTGACAATTTTTAAGTTGTTTTATAGCTTCTTAGTTAAATTTCTTCAAGGAGTCAAATCAAATCCGCATCTCTATTCAGTTGAGAGACGTGGGCTCTACAGAATCTTAAGAGAGCCCTGGACCAGAATAACGTTTCCTTCCCTTTGCCAACAACAATCAGCACATCGGATTGGCTTGTCTTCAGCAGTAGCCAGATGTACGGAAAGGAGAAGCGTGGTCAGACCTTCACAGTACTGACCGCCAACACTAAGAACGTTTGTCTAAATCCCACATGAACGTGTCAGACAGCATACTACATAATACTGATGGTAACGGTGGAGAGTGGAGACACTGCTGTCCGGGGGCCATTGCTCACGGGGTACATCTGAGTGTACCACACAGCTAAGGCTGCAGTAAACTCATCTGAACCCCAAGCCTTCTGCAAGATGTTCTCTTGAAGAACCAGTGTTCTGTACAACACACTGAGGAAAATGGTCCTCTGTATCACAGAAAAACAAGAATAAACCAAAGACTACACAGTCCTTGTGAGGACAAAGAGGCTCCTGCCCTTTGGAGGCTCCAGCCTGAGCACGGCTGTGCTGTGAGCAGAAGGGGGCAGAGAGCAGCTGGGGAGGCATTGGCCCGTCACTCTCAGGGTCCAGACACTACCCACAGTGATGCCACCGGTGATGAGCCCTTGCTGCAAGCTGAGCCGCACCCTGGGGATACGGCAGTGAACAAGGCAGAGGACAGCAGTCCCCAGCCCCTCTGGAGATGCACAGGTCCCCCAGGGCCATAAACTGTGAGCTTGGAGGCTGAGTCCTTAAGTGGGAACTGGGTTAATGAGCAGAGCTTTCCAGCGGGCTGTGGTAGAAGCCAAGCATGTTCTTCATTCTACCCTGGTTTCTCCCAGAAAAACACCCTCCCACACCTAGTGGCCTTTCTGGACCTGACCACCAGGGCACCCCAAGCAGAGGTCATAAAAATCCCACAGACAAAGCCAGGAAAACAGATGGTAGAATTCCGTGTGAAAATGCAATCCTGAGAATACTTGGAATCAAACAGCCCATTTCTCAGTGTGGCAGAGTTGGAGAGAGAAGAGACCCGGCTAACAGACCTCCTGAAGGGCTGTGTCTAATCCAGCAGCGTTCCCTAAGGTGCTTTCCAGTGTCTGATCCAGCAGCGTTCCCTGGGGTGCTCTCCAGTGTCTGATCCAGCAGTGTTCCCTGGGGTGCTTTCCAGTGTCTAATCCAGCAGCGTTCCCTAGGGTGCTCTCCAGTGTCTGATCCAGCAGTGTTCCCTGGGGTGCTTTCCAGTGTCTGATCCAGCAGTGTTCCTGATCCAGCAGCGTTCCCTAGGGTGCTCTCCAGTGTCTGATCCAGCAGTGTTCCCTGGGGTGCTCTCCAGTGTCTGATCCAGCAGTGTTCCCTAGGGTGCTTTCCAGTGTCTGATCCAGCAGCGTTCCCTAGGATGCTTTCCAGTGTCTAATCCAGCAGCATTCCCTAGGGTGCTTTCCAGTGTCTGATCCAGCAGCATTCCCTAGGGTGCTCTCCAGTGTCTGATCCAGCAGCGTTCCCTAGGGTGCTTTCCAGTGTCTGATCCAGCAGCGTTCCCTAGGGTGCTCTCCAGTGTCTGATCCAGCAGTGTTCCCTGGGGTGCTCTCCAGTGTCTGATCCAGCAGTGTTCCCTAGGGTGCTCTCCAGTGTCTGATCCAGCAGCGTTCCCTAGGGTGCTCTCCAGTGTCTGATCCAGCAGCATTCCCTAGGGTGCTCTCCAGTGTCTGATCCAGCAGCGTTCCCTAGGGTGCTCTCCAGTGTCTAATCCAGCAGTGTTCCCTAGGGTGCTTTCCAGTGTCTGATCCAGCAGCATTCATTTAGGGTGCTTTTCCGTCCTGTCTCTAATACGGCAGCATCCACCTAGGGTGCTTGTGCAGCGCTGTATCTAACTCAGCAGCACTCACTGAGGGCTCTTGACAGTGGCATTTTGGCCATGGTTCCTATCAACACTTTAAATGCTGGGATATGCCAAGAAACTGAAGAAACACTTCCAGGCCAGATAAAGCACCTTGCAGGAATTTCCATGGGTCAAGAATGCAGGGCTGTGGTTGTCCACATCTGGACTCACAGTGCTGGTTTGTGGAGAGAGCTGAAGCATTGTGGCCAGATTCGGAGAAAGTGATTACAGACCACACAGTACTCACACATGGGCAGGCATGTAAAGAGAGCAGGAGTCTGTGGTTTGACATGCGTACCACAGGGCAAGGGGAGGCAACGCAGAGCTGGAAAGGAGTCTTGCTCAGCTTCCAGTTGGCTTTCGGCTACATTCCAAACTCAAGCAATCTGTACTTCCTAGGTCCTCTTGCCGACTCAACCTCAGCCACAGAAAGCACCGATTGGAGGCTGGTAGTAATCACGCCCCCTTCGCACCCTCGGCAACCCCAGCTTCTGGAGGCAGCTGGGGTCCCTGTGAGTGTGGTTTCTTCTCACTCAGAGGTTGGGAGCACATCCCTGCGATTGCCAGTCTCCAGGCAGCCTCATCATGGCCTCTTCTTCTCCATCTCTATCTACTTAACACACTCATGCTCCCCTGCAGCAGACTCTTGTTTCTCAGACTGAGAGGAGTTCTGTGATGCTGGAGACCCCAACGCAGTGGGCAGCGGGGTGTACTAAGTCTCTAAGACTGAGCACTTGCTCACAGCTATTCCTGCTACTCTTCCTGTTTGCCTGTATGCCCATGGAATCCAAGGTGGGAAATCCTCCTGGCCTCGCCTGTTTTACTATCTACTCAACATGTGTGAAACCCTACACCTAGAAACCCAGGCACTTTACTGTGTTGGTCTGCTGCCTCCTCCCTGCAGGTTGCCATTCAGGGAGCCAGAGGCAGAGAGCACTGAGATCCCAGGGTCCTCATTCTGATCCGCTGAAAACAATACAAATCACAGATTCTTTCTACATGCTCTAACATGGTATGAAAACAAGGTAAAAACCTACGACAGTTTAGAATGTGCATAGTTAATTCTTCCCATACTAACCCCTAGCCTGCCCAGCCCTGTGCACTCTAACATCGCCAATACCCAAACTTGGGGATATTCAGTTCAAACCAATGATAAAACTTTCTGTGAAAATGAGATAAATAACTTTCGGGAGCTGGGGAAACGGCTCAGCCGTTAGAAGCACTGGTGGCTCTTCCAGAAAACCTGGGCTTCATTCCTGGCACCCATGGGATGGCATGCAACCATCTGCAACTCCAGTCCCAGAGGATCTGATGCCTTCTGATCTCTGCGGGCAACTGCACACAAACATGAACTCAGACCCTCATGCACATAAAATAAAATAAAGATTTTTTTTTAAAGATCAACTTTTAAATTCTTTAGAATCACGGTATTTTGGATTTTGATAATTTTTATAAAACCTTCACAGGACAGGGTACCCTGCCCTCTCTTAGGACTGGATGGGGAGGGAGGAGAGTGAGTGGGGGAGCGGGAGGGAAATGGGAGGAGGGGAGGAAGTGGAAATTTTGAATGGTATTATTTATAAAGCAATAAAAAAAGAAAAATTTATAATCTTCAGTATATGAGCCGATTGCCTTTTACAGACTTTGTAAAATTGTCCACATTCTGCTTCATCAATGTCACCCATGATACCTTAGAAATCACAGGGATTTGTTACCTTGTCCCAGAAAGCAGTAAAATCTTGCACATGGACAATGGCTTTGCCGTCACATGGTTCCTGGGCTTTGCGCTGTGGAAGTTCATCAAGTAACAGAAAGTTCTGGAGAAAAGGAAAAACATGAACTATCTTAACCACAGGAATAAAAGCATAATGTAAACGTAAAACTTCTTACAGTCTAAAGTGTGGCCGGGAGCTGCCTCTGCAGGCGAGAGTGTCTGACACGAAGCCTGCCACTCTGAGTTCAATCCTAAGACCTCAGGGTAAAAGGAGAGACTTCCACAAGCTGTCCTCTGACCTGCACATGCGTGCCTTGACATGTGACCCTCACACATAATAAATATGTAATAAAATACCTTAAAAATAGCGTCAAGTCCCATCGAACGTGCTATGCATTAACAGATTATCTATGACGAGACCACCCGGCTGGTGCTATGCACACGACCTGGCTCTGAAGTCTCGGGGAAGGAAGTGTAGCAAAAGCAGAATCACAGCAGAGGAGCACAGGTGTGAAGCCACAGCCGGGAGACGCTCTGCATCATACACTTCCAACGATGCTACGTTCAAAATCCGTCCCCAAGTATTGTGTTTAAAAAGGAAAGGAAACTGCAAATGAATGGCACAGGCCACTCAACTCGGCCCTGGACTGAGTCCCTACCTAGCTGTCTGGTGAGGCTAGAACGGCAATTCTCAACCCGTGGGTCACGACCCCTTCTGGAATCCAATGACCCTTGCACAGGGGACACCTAAGTGACCCTATACTTGATCTGTATACCAAATGATTTACATTACAATTCATAACAGTAGCAACAAAATACTCATATGTTTGGAGACGCCACAACATGAGGAAATGTATTAAGGGGTGGCAGCGTTAGGAAGGTCGAGACCCACTGGTCTAGAAGATGAAATTTGTGTGGTTTTCCACGATTCCCTTGATCCTAGAGCCACCATTCAGATATCAAGAGCCCTGTGCTGTTGCTATTTCTATTGGGCCCACCTGGGTTTCAGCACACTGCACCTACAAATAGGGCACCATACATCACTCTGGACTCACTAACAGTTGGATGCTCACAGGACTAAAGTCCGCCCAAGACAAAGCGGCACTATGGAAATCATCATTAGAACTCTGCACAAACCTTGATCCTTCGAATGCTGATTACTGATTCTGACACTTTCTCAATGGCCGAGGGGAAGAAGAGGGTGACGGTCAGCCGAACGGCACTATACAGACTCATGGTCACAAACACGTGGCTGGCTTTGATCTCATGGCCAAGCAAGACATAGGTAGTGAAGGTCACAAACAGAATGATTTTGTTCGCAATGAAAAATGACGCCATGTTCATCCCTCTGAGGTAGGAGCTGCCCAGAATCTTGGAAATTTCCTTCCTAGAAAAGAGAAATAAGTAAATTTTCACATAGAAACGCCAATATTGATGTTACATGCATGAGGCCCCTTGTTAAGCAGTACACACACGTTAAGATACACTGTGGGGGCAGGAGAGATGGCTCAGTCTGCAAAGAGCTTCCGTGCAAGCATGAGAACCTGAGTGTGACCATAGCATCCACATAAGAAGTCAGGCGTGGCTGGATATACATGACTCTATATTGCTCCGTGCTCCGTGAAGGTCTGGGCCAGCTATTTCTGCCTAAGGATGAATCTACCGTTTTACGAGAGCTGTTCTCTCCTCCAGAGAGCTGCTGAGCTCAGAGGGGACAGGTTGTTTCTCACTCCTTCTTCTGTCACCTGTAAGGCCCTGGACTAACTCTAGGTACGTTAGTAGGACCGACGTGAAAGTTATCCGGCACCTCCAGCACTGGGGAGACAGAGTCAGGTCCCTGAGGCTCACTGGCTACCGGTCAACTGAGTGACTGGACCTCAGGTCCCAATGAGAAACCCTATTTCAAAAAACAAGATAGCAGGCTTCTGAGAAACAGTATCTGAGGAGAACCTCTGGCCTGCCCATGCATGTAAACACATGTACACACATACCTACACACGTGTAAACACGCACACGTGTAATAAATAATTTTTAAATGTCCTGTGACATTACAGAAACAGTGGTGAACACATACTCGAGGAAAGCTTCATTAAAACCACACGGGACACAAACCACTAGCTCATCCAACCAAACACTGCTAGAGGTGCAGGAGAACAGTTTGGGTCACTGTGAGTTGATTTTTACCAAAAACTCAAACAGATGCATTCAGCTAGCATATCTAAAGGTTAAGTCCTGGGTCAAAGACCTTGCAGGTGATCTAAGGATGGATGAGACACAGCCTTTCCTCTCCATGAGCTCAGGAGAACTGCACCCCTAAAACTGAGAGATTTCGTCCAGAACTAGAGACAGAAATAGCTGGTATGGAGCTTCATGGGGCACGGAGAAGAAGAGTGCTAGAGTGTGCGATCCTTGGCAGAAGCCACAGACAAGGGACAGAAGACATCTCTACCTAAGAGGGTATTTCAGGTGTCCAGGGATACCAGAGGTTATAAAGTCCTATGCCAGAGTATGCAAAAATAAACAAATGTTTGAAATGAACAAAATGAATGATATTTCCATAATAGTCACTGGAAGGAATAACAACCATTTACTGTGGGAGGATGCTCTTGTACACTGTAAAGATTTGTCACTCATATTAGTTTAATAAAACGCTGATTGGCCAGCAGCCAGACAGGAAGTATAGGTGGAGCGACCAGACTAAGAGAATTCTGGGAAGAGGAAAGGCAGAGACGCAGTCACCAGCCAGATGCAGAGAAAGCAAGGTGAGAATACCTCACTGAGAAAAGGTACCAAGTCACGTGGCTAAAAATAGACAAGAATTATGGGTTAATTTAAGTTGTAAGAGCGAGTTAGTAATAAGCCTGAGCGTACGGTCCAAACTGTTTATAATTAATATAAGCCTCTGTGTATTTCACTGAGAGTGAATGGCTGTGGGACTAGGCAGGACAGAAATTTCTTCTACACCTGTTCTTCAAGTCTGGTTCGATACAGGGATGCTTGGTCTCCATCACCCTCCCAGTGCGCGGACATCAGTAGAGCTTTATTTTAAATGTGATTTTCTAAAATTCTTGCATCTTGAAATCAATATGTATAGAAAATTTAAAGCACTAAAAAATATTTGAACTTCCATTTTATCATTAGCAAGAAGCACATAAGACATGCATTTGAAGACTGGGCATGTAGCTTAGTGGTATATGTTACAATGCTTGCCTAAAACATGCAAACTTTTGGGTTCAATTCCCAGCACCATCAAAACTAAACAAGAATGAGAAAGACTGAGACAGACACAGGGAGAGAATACGAAATGTGGCTGGTGCCTGAAAACAATGGTACCTAGAAGCCCAAGTTAAAATGACATTCAAGAATGTTACATACATAACATTGCTGCCACATGCAAGATGACACATATCATATCTGAGTTATCAAGGGAACAAAATTCATTCGGTAAAATTAGGAAATGGAAAAGTGCAAAATACGGCACAGCCCACACCAAGACTTACTTCCTCAGTTTGGTAATCAGGTCGGCAAACGACGTCTCCCAGGCGTACATTTTTATTATCCTCATGCCTGTGATGACTTCATTCATGGTCCTGATCCTGGCATCCGTGAAAGCTGCGGTCTTACTCCTGAGGGGGACGCATGTGACAGATGAGACACAGCGAAGGTAGCCCACCTGTGTATATCCATCATAGGCACAGACAGGGACCCAAGGCCAAAGGTGGCCCTACAGCTCTTGTGTTCCTACAACACAGGTGGATCCTAATCACAGCACAAACAGAAGGCCTCATGAGAGATCAGCCATTTCGGCCAACTATGTGTGTCAGTGTTTACTGAGGAAAACCCAAACATGAGTCCTGATACAACCACCATTCAGTTCCCTGAGGGGCACCCAGGGTGGGAGGTGAGGACGACGAGCATCAAGCTTGACACGGACATAGTTGACAGAAGTGGAACAAGACAGGAACGAAAGCTGCGAGGCAGAGGACACAGACCCTTGTTCATCCCACCAGGAGAGGAGAGAGCAATAGACGCTCACAGTGCAGGAGCAAAGAACTGGGTTTCTCGCGAAAGAGAGGACAGTCAATGGAGAAGAAGAGAGCCCGAAGCCATCAAACAACACAGCACACCCACCCCGCCCCATCCCAAATCCGAACACCTTAATGGAGACTTGCTTTGATTCTTGGTGCCTGCTTCAGGTCAAGGTCACTCTATCATCTTTTAGGCTTTCGTTAGCAGCCGTGTTTCTGACACACACGCTCTGGAACAGTGAGGCTTTGGAAGGGTTCTACTGAGACTGACCCCACCCTATGAGCTTGTGATTCAGTGGAAATACTGAGGTAAAAACAATTAAGTACATGCTCATATGTGAGAGCAGCCCCGTAACATCTGGATTGGGACAGTGAGTCGGCTCAGCTGGTAAGATCCCTTGCTGCCAAGCATGATGGTCTGAGTTCTAAACCCGGGATTGACATGGCAGAAGAAGAGAAAGACTTCGAGAAATTGCCTCGGACCTTTACACATGCTTAGGCACATGTGTACCCTCCTCGTAGACACATAACAGACAGACAGACAGACAGATACATACATACAAAGATGGATGATGGATGGATGGACAGATAGATGATAGCAAGGAAGGAAGGAAGGAAGGAAGGAAGATAGGTAATAAGTAAGTAGATGATAGACAGATAGATGATAGAAAGAAAGATAGATAAATGACAGAAAGATAGTAGAAAGAAAGAAAGAAAGAAAGATGATAGATAATAGAAAGATAGACACAGGCAGACAGACAGACAGACAGACAGACAGATGTAACAAGATATACAAAAATAAGATACTTGAATTTACTATTGCTGAATGTTTAACTAACATCACACATGTAAGTTAGAGTGAGGATACTCTTTAAGAGGCTACCCTGAAAAGCCCATTGGGAGCAGCCAGCCTAGGCCTTCACCTCTGCCTTTCAAGACCAGCCTTCAGGTCGTGGCTGGAGTATTCCCAGAATGAGTCTGCCTATGTAGAGCAGGCAAGCTAAGAAGTGTTTATCTTGTATCTGGGCAGCAGTCTCAGACAGGTGCATGTCCAAACATTTTCAGTCTGGCATTCCTCTTACCGCAGCGACGAGAACAGCTTCCCAATACAGCTTTGCAGAGGCAGAAGAATAACCAGAACAGCCATGCCAGCTAGGCAGGAGATGCCAATTTCCATCCAGAGAAGGACGGTTACAGCAATGGCCTGCAGCGGACCCGCCCACAGAAAGTGCAAGAAGATTGTTACCTGCGGATACAAAGCCAACATGTTCTTAGAACTGCCAATCAAACAAAACTGCCAATAAAACATGTCAAAAACTTTGTACTCAAAATAAAAAAAAAAAAGTGATCCCAGTGGTTTTAAAGCTGCTGAGGCCAAACTGCAAGTATCCTCTGCAGAAGAGGCAGCTCTGGCAAAACAGACAGTAGACCGTGGGCCCTGATATATATAGGGTGCCTTGAACTGCACCATCCCAGAAAGGATCCCAATGTTTTTCTCGCTCGTGTATGAGAGTAGCATTCCCCAGAAAGCTGTCTGCCACATAACTGAACCCCATCTCCCCCGGATCTCCCCAACACCTCAGAAAAGCCCGCACTATGGTGCCCACCACACGCTGCAGCCACTGCTTGTGTGTGGAAACCCTGAACAGGAGGACCAAGTTCCTAAGGCAGTGTATCTTGCTTATCCCCAACTCTAAGTGAAGTCTGTGAAAATCTGAAAAGGGGATGACTACAGTACAGATCAGAGGAGAATGTTCTAGGCCTTGTGACCAATGGATAAGTAGGTATAGAAAAATGGGCGTGGGGCGAGAACGTTGCAGTTTCTAGTTAGGGATCACCTATGTGGTATGACGTAGCAAAGTGTTCCTACGTGCCAGGTGCCCCGCGGAGAGGGTGGCACTGGACACTTCAACCCTCCACAACTTGGACCTCTAGGAAAGGAGAAAGACAATTGGCGGGCTGCTCTACGGCCATGTGGGTAAGGAGGGGTACAGTGTGGACAGTAACTCAGGACTATTAGTGCATTAACCAAGTCTGATTACAGGGGTGCAGCGGGCAACATCACAAAAACAAAACTGGACTCTGCAGCGTGAATTCTAATGGGTGTTAATAAAAACCCAGAGTCAGGTATTGGAAAGCTAAAAAATCAGAGAAGCAGAGCAGCCAGCCCCTCGTTGTTAGCTCTACCACATCCTCTGACAGAAGGGGGCAAGATCCTGTCTCTACAAGCCCTCAGACTGATCGACTTTTCTATGAAACCTTAGAATAAATCCTGAGCTCCTGTCTCCTCCCGCCTTATATTCCTCTCTCTGTCCAGTCATATTACTCCCTATCTCTACCTCCCTAGTGCCGGGATTAAAAGTATGTGACTCCCAAGTATTGGGATTAAAAGTGTGAGCCACCACCACTTGGCTCTGTTTCTCTTTTAGATTGGGTCAATCTAGTGTAGCCCAGGGTGGCCTTGAACTCACTGAATCCGTAGGTCTCTGCCTCTTGAGTACTAGGATTAAAGGTGTGTGCCACCATTGCCTGGCCTCTATGACTAACTAGTGTGGCTAACTCTGCACTCTGATCTTCAGGCAAGCTTTATTTGTTAAAGCACAAACAAAATATTGCCACAAGACTCTACAATATAAACACATCTTACTACATCTATGCTGCACACAGATGTGAGGTATAGTGTCAAAGTGCCTGTACTACATACTCTACAGAATCATAGTCTACACCAAAACCCTCACATTCCAGCAGGTTAAAGAGGAAAGAAATTAGGGTAGGAACTAACAGAGATGGAACCTACTTGGTCAAATTTGTTGACATCGTTGGACAGCAGGTTGACTATTTGGCCCGTGGTTGTCTTCCCCATGGCCACATTACTTAAACGAAGTGCCTGGAATAAATAGGCAAAGTGAAGAGTTGCATCCCATAAAGATACTCTATCCAGCACAGAAAACAGAAAAGTGTATGTTCACGGGGTCTCACGTGATGCTACTTGGAAATATTTTCAGCACCTGCACTTACTTTCGCATGTACCAATCCCAAATGCTGAAAATATACAGAATATTTTAAGAGAATTGGATTTTAATACCTAATTTCATTTTATTTTATTTTGTTATTTCAAGACAGGGATTTTCTACGTACCACTGGCTGTCCTGGAACTCACTATGTAAGCCAGGCTGACCTTGAACTCAGAGATCCACCTGCCTCTGCATCCCAAGTGCTGGGATTAAAGCACAGACAGTGTAGATATCTGATTCTAATAGTTCAAGTAAGAAGACAACCAGGCCTTGGCCCCAATGCCTGCAATCCCAGTGATCAGGAAGAAAGAGCTGGAAGGCTGAGTAAGAAACCAAACTGAGCTAGAAAGTCAGAGCTTCATGCACATACACACACACACACACACACACACACACACACGCAGCCTGAATCAATGAATGAATAAATAATAAAATGAGAAAACACATACTATACTCTAACCCTAAATTGCTCATAAAATAAGTCAGAACGACCGCATGCAGCTTGACTGACCATTCACAGACCCCGTGAGCAGAGAGCAACAGTCTGAGACACGCGGCAATCTGTGTGAAAAACAAGACCCACGAGTGTGCAGGGCTCCTTCGCACCCACCACATCTGTAGCTCAGGGAATGAAGGCCCAAGCTGTGGACGTTTGAACATGTGGGCTCTATCAGAAGTTACCAGAAGTTAACCGTAACTATGAGATCAATCCTAAAATTAGTGTTTTGTTCTTAAAACTTTGTCACACTACAGTTGGATGAGAAAAAAATACATAATCAGTGAGGAAGGCGGTTCACAAACACGACTGACAGACTTCTGGCCTCCGTCATGAAAGAGTAATTACTTGGTGCTGGTCTGTTGGCCTTGCCCTCCACTGTACAGCCACCAGGCTGGACAGCACAGGAAGCAGCTGTCCCCAGGCTCTGACCGCAGGCCCTGCAAGGACTGTGAGCCCTGAGGGAAGGAAACTCAGGAGTAGCTCAGGACTCACCTGGATTTCAGCCCAAGAGGAGCACGTTTCCCCCACCCAAGGCAAGAAGATGCCCACTGAGAGGGAGAAACGCCTGGAATTTGTGGGTCACAGCCACAGAGCAAAGGCCCAGAGTTTTCTGAGGGGAGTTGGCAAAGGCACTGTGCAGAAGCCTTGCCTGTCCAGGGGCAGGGCTGAGTGCCTGATTAGAGTCTGAGGTCAGCATGGCTTGGAAACGCCAGGGTCCTGCCCAGGCGGAGCATAGGCTTCTTCCTGACAGCCTCAGTCATTCAATAACGATGCCAGGAAGGCCGTGTATTGGTGATAAAGATCTGTCTAGAGAGTCAGCCAGGTCCTTGGACTGAGTTCAGAATGGAAATAGCTGCCCTACAGCTGAGATACACAGAGACAGACAAAACCATGCTGGTAGGACCAACCTCAGAAACAGAAACCAACACCAGGAAATCCAGACTCTTTACACCACGTCACTCCTGCCTCAACATGGTAGAGCGATTGTTACACAGGCAATCATAGGGTATCAATACAAAGAGACACATATCCAACTTGTGGAATTAGCAAAGAAATATAGAACAATAAATAGATAGATAATTGTAGGAGAGAAATGGACACCATCAAAAAGAAACAAGCAGAACTCTAGACTTGAAAATGTACAACATCTGAATTGTGTTTTAAAAAAAAATACTAACTAACATTAACAGCAGATCATTTCGACTGGTCCGTTTCCAGAGTAACTGATGTTTGGGGGGAGGCTACCTAAGGAGCTCTAACCTAGAGCCTCACATGTTAGGCAAGCTCTCTATGGTTGACTTGTGTTCCTAAACCTCCATTTTATTTGCTCTTTTGAGATAAGATCTCACTGAGTTGCCCCATCTGGCCTTGAACGTGCGACAGCTGCTTTAGCCTCCCATGAATCTGGTATGACAAGATTTATTTCTATAGTTTACCATGGGAAGATCAAACAAGGACCTGGGAGAGGAGGCAAGCGTGAAAGATAAGAACAAGCTCTCTGCGGGAGATTGCCATGTGGTCTAAGTTGGAGTCCTGAAGAACAGGTTAAAAAAAAAAATAAGAACTTCTGTCTGCAGGAATAGGAATGGAGAGGCCCTGAGCCTTGGCTCAATGATACAACACCTTCCTGTCCTGTTCAGGGCTTGGGTTAGATCTCAGCACTGGGAAGGAAGGGAGGGTGGAGGGAGGGAGGGAAGGAGGGAGGGAGGGAGGGAGGGAAAAGAAAGACTAGAATTCCCAATTTGCTCTGCACACCCAGGAACCTCAGTGACCATCAAGGAACAAAGCGGAAAGACCATGCTTAGAAGCTTGATGGCCATCCTTATGAGAAGCAGGACGTGGGCCCAGGAGACAGCTCAGTGGGCAGGCGCTCTCACTCCAAGATGAGGACCTGACCTCCATCGTGAGCACCCATGTGACAGAAGGGAAGAACCTACTCCAGCCATCCTCTGACCTCACACACACACGTGACTGATGGCACTTGCTGCTTGAAGTAACACGGAGACTTGTTAATTATGAAAGCTCCTAACTCATTCCTACAAGTTAAATTAACTCCTGTTTTTTAATCTATGCTCTTCCACAAGGCTCGTCACCTCACCTCTGTACTCGTCCTGCTTCCTCCGGGGCTGGCTGGAGATTCCACCTTTCTTCTTCCCAGAGTTCGCTCTCTGCCCAGATGTCCCGCCTATACCTCCTGCCTAGCTATTGGCCACTGAGCTTTTTATTACACCGCCATCACATCACAGTAATACATTTTCACACAGTCTTGCAGAGGAATAAGGTTCTGTTCCTGGGCTAACTCATAACCACCATCAATGCTAGCTCTAGGGGATGCAATGCCCTCTTTAGGCCTCTGAGGGCACTTGCATGTATGAGGTACCATAAAGACAAGTAGGCACACAGCTATACATATAAATAAAAATAATTTTTTTAAAAAAATTAAAAAGCAACAGTATCTCCCACTCATTTGATAAACTATTTTTCTTATCCGGATTATTTTCATCAGTAAATAGGAAACATAAAACCCGAAGATGCACATGTAACTACCACCATGTATCAGTTTGGGCAGGACAGAAACCCCGGTCCTCACCTCCATGGACGTGACTGGAAGAAGGAACATGCTTTCACCTTAGCAATCTGTGAGGATGAGTCTTGACTGACAGAATTATTTACGGAAACTGACAACCAGCTTGTTGTCTGTGCTAGATTGTCTACTTTAGGGCAACAGATGTGAGACACCCTCCACGTGAGTGGCACCATCCCATGGTCTGTGGCACACCCTCCACGTGAGTGGCACCATCCCATGGTCTGTGGCACACCCTCTACGTGAGTGGCACCATCCCATGGTCTGTGGCACACCCTCTACGTGAGTGGCACCATCCCATGGTCTGTGGTCCTGACTGCAGAAAAAGGAGAGAACTGACTGAGCTGGGACCCATCTCTCTGTCCCCTGAGTGGCAATGTACGTGACCATCATGATGGACCCCATGAGCAGAAGAGAACCTCCCTTCCACGGATCTCAGCATGTCTTCCCATCACGATGGACTCTGTGAGCAGAAGAGAACCCCCTTCCATGCACCACAGTGTGTCTTCCTATCCTGATGGACTGCGTGAGCTGCTCCCTTCCTACGCTGCTCTAGTTGGGCACTTGCTGCAGGACAAGGCACATAAGTGATAGAGAATCCAACCATCATCTCAACAGAAACCTCCTCAAAACTCCACACTAGTACTCCTGCTGGATCAGGGGTGCGAACTACTGGTCAAACTGCAGATTCGCTGCCAGTGTCAACAGCCCTCCGTGTGAGGTTACTCCCAAAGTGCCTGACGCCCGTGTGTGTGGATTCTCTCTTGTCCCTTGTTATCAGGTTGACAGCTGCCCTACAGACTGACATCACACTAATCTCCCATCACTTACTATTCCTTTGAGACAGCAGGTCAAGGCAGAGTGGAATAGCTCAGTGTAAACACCTTAGAGTTCATGACCCTACCCCAGGTGGTCAGATAATGTGGCATCCAGGTAAGTGAGGCACTACTGCAACAGGTGGGTACAAACTATGGTGAGCGTGCTCCTCTAGCTGAAGCAGAACGCCACCTGCATCCTTCCAACACCATTGGCTAGAGATGCTGAACGATGCGTTACACTTCTTCATGGTTGCACCTTCTAACAACGGTTGTGCTGCTTTTCAAAGAGAGAACCCAAGAACTAGCCAGTATCCTCCCGCAGTATGAACACAGTGGCTGCCCATGGTCAGCCTTGCTCCCTCTCACTCTGTAGAGGGAAACTGATTCAAGGAAATGAGAAAGTGCAAACAAAACCAACAGCTTGATGTTTTCCACAACCTAATAATCCAGCTGCCTTGGGGGTTTCCTTCTATTTTGTTTATTTTTAGATAAAAAGAAAACCTGTCCAGGCTACCAAACCTATCCTTGGAGGGTGTGATAGTCATCCACCCAATGGACCAACAGCTTCCCCTCCACTCCCCTTCTGTATCTCAAATGTTATCCAACAGGCCCAGAGTTGACTAGACAGGTCTGTCTGGCCCTGTACACACCATGTGAACCCATTTATCTCCATTTGAGGAGGACCCTGAGATCTGTGTTCTGAGATCACGCTAAGAGTAAAGCACACACAAAAACACAAGACAGTCAAATTCATCATAAGCCCCACACACCCTCACCTCACCCCCTGCAGGAAAGAAATTAGGCTCGCTCAAAGTCCAGAGTTGCTGAGGTTGATCTCTCTAAAGCCTTGGAAGGCCTAGTGTTTCTGTAGCTGGGGTCAGAGCATGGCCAACCAAGGCCAACAACCACTGGACGGTTGGTAAAGACAACAGACGCAAACACCGCATTTCAGGGGTCCTCAGGGGTCCTTGGTACTTGGAGACATTGTAGAAAACTTTATTATGAACTGAAAAGAGGTGCTATGATGAGTAAGAGTCGCCAGCCTAGAGCTCTAGGAGACCCACACCCCATAACCAGCTCTACGAATAATGCCACGGAAAAGCCTACGGCGTGCAATTCATTGGCGGTCTTCTCAAAGCAGGGTCACTTCCCTACAAGATAACTGAAAGACATCGCACAAAGCTCCTTCTGCCAGCAACTCCTTTGTCTGAAGAGAAGCCCCTCTGAGTGGGGGGGGAGAGAGAAAGAGGGACCACACCAGGGAGTGAAGCTAAGCTGATAGAAAACAGTGTGCAAAGCCCAAAGCAATAATGTCGGTGAGACCCAAACCATAGCCTGCCTCTCAGGGGAGGGACAAAAAGACAAACTTCTCAAATTCCTTTTATATTTTCCTGATTTGTCTCTAAAATATAAAACTAAAAAAAAAAAAACCTTACAATTTATATTCCAGAAAATGGCATATTCAATAGCAAAAATTTACATGCAAGCACCAAGTCCTTTACAACAGCTATACAGTAACTTTTGACTATGGAGTTATTTGGTTTTTTTTTTTCATTATGTGCCTTCATTCATGTCAAAAGAGCAAAGGGAAGAGCAATATGACATCTCCCGATGCATCACGGCATATAACGTTACTGAAAATTAATCAAAAGGAAAATACTGGGCCTGAGAGGTCGTTTAGCTTGACCTCCTAAGTTCAATCTCTGGGACCCAAAGATGGAAGGAAGAATATAGAATCCCAAAAATTGTCCTAACCTTCAAACATGCATTGTAGAGTGTGTGTGTGTGTGTGTGTGTGTGTGTGTATGCATGCACACTTGAATGTGTGCACATGTCTGAGCATACAATTTAAATTTTTAAAAAGTATTTTACAAATGCAATTTTACTTTTCATCCTAAGGTTGTATGTTTACCAAAGTATCAGCCTTGAGCAGGTGGCTGGTCACCAACCATGACAACACTGCAGATGTTTTAATATTGCAATATTAAATATCGCTCATTCCTTTTCCCCAACGCCACTTTTGAAGTTTTGAAGAGACCTGTGAGTATTAAATCCTTACATAGCATGCCTTCTGCCATGAGGAGGGGGAAAAAATACTTAAGGTCATGTAGTTTAAGGGATGTACAATGTACCAAATGTCTCAGAAGCATCAATTCTTGACTTTCTCCATGAAAAAAGAACAAGGCATGAGGAGAAAGGGGCCAGCACAGGTTGCCCACTGTGGGGAACATGGCCATTATCAAGTTCCTACTTCCAAATCCAACATTTCCCTATTCATTTGGCTGGAAAGGTAAGCAAATCAAGGAGCAGTTGTAAGCCACCATCTGCACCCTCCAAGAGATGGGGACAGAGACAATGACTCTACTCTGCTTATTACTAATAGGTCCCTGAGGGACTGCAGAGGAGACGGGCCATAAAAACAGCCAAGCTGATGCATTCTCAGAGCTGGAAGCAGACAGGGAAAGCGACGTTGTCACAATGATGACCTGGCTACTCTGTCATTTCCTTCACTGGAACTCAGAACTAGAGTCTCAATCTTGTCGTTTAAAGGGATGGAGACCAACTGTAAAAGGTGAAACACTGCAGGAGTCCACTTCAATGAGGTGTTCACAGTGGTGCAGTTTATAGAGCTAGAAATTGGGATGGTGGTTGCTGGGGACCAGGAGGTGATGGAAATGATAGTGTGATGGTTGCTGGGGACCAGGAAGGGATGGAAATGATAGGATGATGGTTGCTAGGGACCAGGAGGGGATGGAAATGATAGGATGATGGTTGCAGGGACCAGGAGGGGGTGGAATTGATAGGATGATGGTTGCTGGGGACCAGGAAGGGATGGAAATGATAGGATAATGGTTGCTGGGGACTAGAAGGGGATGGAAATGATAGGATGATGGTTGCTAGGGACCAAGAGAGGATGGAAATGATAGGATGATGGTTGCTAGGGACCAGGAGGGGATGGAATGATAGGATGATAGTTGCTAGGGACCAAGAGGGGATGGAAATGATAGGGTGGTGGTTGCTGGGGACTAGGAGGGGATAGAAATAATAGGATGATTGGTATGGGACAATGGTCTTGTACTTTGCAAAGATCTGTCACTTGTATTTTAATAAAATGCTGGTTGGTCAGTAGCCAGGCAAGAAGTATAGCTGGGGCAGTCAGGCAGGAAGTAGAGGCGGGGCAATGAGAACAGGAGAATTCTGGAAAGAGGAAAGGCTCAGTCTGAAGTCAGCATCCAGATGCAGAGGAAGAAAGATGAGAACATCTTACTGATAAAGGTACCAGGCCACGTGGCTAACACAGACAGGAATAATTGGCCAATTTAAGATGTAAGAATTAGTTAATAGGAAGCCAGAGTTAATAAGCCAACCAGTTCATAATTAATGTAGTAGACCCCTGTATTTCTTTTGGCTGAATGGCTGCGGGACCAGCGGGACAGAAACTTCTGTCAACAAATGATGGTTGCTAAGGACCAGGAGGGGATGGAAATGATAGGATAGTAGTTGCTAAGGACCAGGTAGGGATGGAAATGATAGGACAGTAGTTGCTAAGGACCAGGTGGGGATTGAAATAACAGTCGGTAATTAAGGCTACAGAGATTTGGTTGTGTGAGAGGAAATGGATTCCAGAAGCCATAGCAGTGGTGGCTACAGAATAAGGTGAGTGTAACTGGTATGGATGAACTGTATTTGGAATGACCCATTTCATGTTCCATGTATTATACCATGACTTCTAACTTCTATAGTTTAAATATTCTGAAAACAAACCAATTACTTTTCAAGACATCAAAGGAAAAAAAATACCCACTATAAACCCTAAACTAAAAAAAAAAACAGGAAGTGTTGGGAGCAGTGAGACCCCAGATCCTGAATTTCTTGTAAACAACTTGTTTTCCCCTGATCTGAGTGCCTACAGCTGCTCTGAGCACGAGTCCCTCAGGCGTTCCTGATGGCAGGAGAGTGGTTTCTGGTGGGTTTGGCTGGGGCGTGGCTATCTCTATATAATCTGCCCCTGAACACAGTAAAGGAGCATTCTTGGGGCTTTTGGTATCAGTGTTTAAAGGTCTGCGTGTCGGTCTGTCTCTGCATCTGTATTCTCAACCTCCAGCCCTTTGCGCGAAGCTCGCGAACTGGGTTCTAGCGCACAGAGCACAATCATGGGGGCGTGGTGTGCAGCAAGGAAGAGGCAAGGCGGTGGCGCACGCCTTTAATCCCAGCACTCAGGAGGCAGAGGCAGGCTGATCTTTGTGAGTTCAAGGCCAGCCTGGTCTACACGAGCTAGTTCCAGAACAGCCAGGACTGTTACACAAAGAAACCTTGTCATAAAAAAAAAAAAAAGAGGATAGAAATTCATTTCAGATCAGTTGAAGCAATTTTACTACGGAGACATCTGTAACATCATTCTGTGACTTCAGCATGTACACAGATAAAGTAATACAGAGTTCATATCATACTTTCCCTTTCAAAGAAGCCACATCTGTCCCCACATGACCCTCAACTCTCTACTCTCTGACATCCTCTATGACAACATGCCCCAAACATTCCCTGGGACACAAATCCAATATATACAGATTTATGAGACCTTTCCTTGTACTAATAGGAGGCCAAAGGTGGTCCCAGGGGCTATTTTATTAAACACACGTGACTCAAGATGAAACCCGTGGACTCTCTTCTAACACACGGCATCGCCCGCCCTCTGTCTGCTCAACAAAGAAGGTAAGAACTCTGCCCAACAGGTCGTGCCGCCATACTCTACCCTGACACAGACTTCCAGCTCAGCCTCGGCAGCTTGCAAACAGCCAGGTTATCAAAACCACATTGCAACGGCCACACCTCTGGCTCCACCATAAACAACAACAAAAGAGGGATGGTTGGTTGTGAGGCCAATGTTTGCAGATCAGAAAAACAGGCACTGTGCAGGCTGATCCCAGAGATAAAGGACTCATGTCTGGCATCCCACAATGCACAGGGCAGCACTGCCTCAGTGAAGAACATAACTATGAATAGACTCCTATGTTGAGTGCCAGGCCTCCAGCGAGTGACGTGTGCCCGCAATCCCATGGTGCCATCGACCGCTGAGGATACACCTGTAAGCACAGGCTACCACCATTGTGTGCTGGAAAGTTAAGATGAACATGCACGCAAGGCTTACGAGTATTATCTGGGTGATTTAAAAAACGCCCCCTTTAACAATTAAACGAGAACCTCTACAGGTAGGAGACAGCATCAGGGTAGGCTTAAAGATCCCCCCACAAGAATCCAATACCCAGCACAAGGGACCACTGAACTACATGCAGGACCCTCTCCCGGGTCACAAGACACCTCGCAGGGCCACTGAGTCACCTGACAACACAATGCAGCTGCCTGTCATGCCATTCCGGATGCTGAAGCAGTAATCTCCATTTGAAAAAATGACTCCGCACCTTGCTGATTTGGGTGTTCAACCACAGAAATTAGCTCTTTCTTAGTAGGTTGGAAGACTGACAGTTTGCCCCCATAAAACACCCACATCAAATGAAAGTTCATATTAGAAATAAAATAATAAATGATTTAGAAGAAAAATATTAAACTAGCACAAAGCTCCAGCTCGTTCTGGCAAATGTTAATACCGTGAGAACAGCAAGTCTGGCCGAGGTACCACTTACGATAAACACCACATGGATTCCCTCTGACAGTACCCTCAAGGTCCTCCCTACACAACCTCAGAAAGAAGGTCTAATTGCAGACCAACAGACAAAACATCAGGCCAAACCACATGCCACGCCTAGCTTTGAGAAGGCCAAAGTACCTGAAGATTGGCAGTTCCATGCTGTCTAAATATAAGGCAGTATAGTCCACACTGAACTACAATTAGTGTAAAAATAAAAACAAAATTAACTCTGATCTGAGAATAATGAATATAACTTCAGTCAATTGCCTTTTCCCAGTTCCCTGAGCAGGCCTACTACCTCAGCCAATCGCCTTTTCCGGTCACCTGAGCAGGCCCACTACCTCGGCCAATTGCCTTTTCTGGTCCCCTGAGCAGGCCCACTACCTCAGCCAATCGCCTTTTCTGGTCCCCTGAGCAGGTCCACTACCTCAGTCAATCACCTTTTCTGGTCCCCTGAGCAGGCCCACTACCTCAGCCAATCGCCATTTCCGGTCCCCTGAGCAGGCCCACTACCTCAGCCAATCACCTTTTCTGGTCCCCTGAGCAGGCCCACTACCTCAGTCAATCACCTTTTCCGGCCCCCTGAGCAGGCCTACTACCATATTTTCAATCCGCACCGGCACCATTAAATACATCTGGAAGCGGAAGTGTCTGCAGAGTTAACACCTTAGACAGAGCTCTGATGGCCTACAAGGGGACGCTGAAGCTAACACCTTAGCTGGAGCAGGAACAAGCTCCCTCCCACCATCCTTCCTTATGGAACTCTAAAGTCAGTGAGGACCAGCAGTTCTATGCAGAGCAGATCCTGCTGTGAGGAAGTCTGCTACCAGGAGCAACAAATTCTGCAATCAACAGCCTTAGCTTGGCTTGGTATTCAGAGCAAATCCACCTCTCAAAGCTCAGAAATCAGTCCCTGTTGCCCTGGTTCTGCAAACTGGACACAGTCAGAAAACCCACCCACAGTCTGGGCCAGAGATCTGAAGGGAGAAACTTTCTGTGCCTTGTGTATTTCATAATGAAAGTGCAGAACGTCAGTGTTGAGGCCATCATCCTGGATGTTCAAAGTGTGGACTTTCAGTTCTTTGCTAAGTTAAATCCCATAAAGCCCCTGAGCCAAGATTTGAGAGAGAGAGAGAGAGAGAGAGAGACAGAGAGAGAGACAGAGAGAGAGACAGAGAGAGAGAGAGACAGAGAGACAGAGAGAGAGCGCGACCCATACCTACAAGGCACTAGGGAAGGAGGGCTCTAGCTGCCTTCTGCTCATTCGCACCTTGACTAGCAGAGCCATCTTCATTCAACATGGCCCTCTCTCACACTGAAGCCAAAGAACCAACCCCAGGACACCTGAAGCTGGACAAGTCACCTTCTTCTGCATCCCAGCCAACTAGTAAAGAAAGGACACGGGTCTCTCGGTGGAGGTGGCAGAGACTCACTCCCCAAGTGAGCAAGTGCAGTGTTTCAACGCTAGTGCAACTTTATTAAAGCTGTGACAGTGAATAAGTGACAAGTCATCTCATCGTGTGTGTGTGTGTGTGTGTGTGTGTGTGTGTGTGTGTGTGTGTGATGCCTAAGCACACACATGTGGAGACCAGCAAGGCTCCTCGTGAATTTCTCCGCTTTATTTGTAGAGTCACGGTCTCTTGGTGAACCCAAAAGCTACCAATCTGACAGGTCTTACTAGGAAACTTGCCAAGAATTCTCCTGTCTCCGTCTCCTAAGTGCTAAGATTACACACAAGCCAGGCTTCCGTGCTACCTGGCCTTTATATGGGGTCTAGGATCTAAATTCTGGTCCTCATGCTTGCATATCAAACACTTCATCCACCAAGCCATCTCTCCAGACCAACAAGCCATTTTAATAGAAGATCCGTCTCACAAGGTCAATCAGTACCAAACTACAGTGATGAGTTTGATGATCGCTCCATTTATACCACCCAAACTGATTTCTCCTGGGACTACGAATTGACAATGGGGCCTGGGCATGTGCCGCAAACATCCGCAGAAGGGCCTTCCAGATGCTCACCGCAGACAGCTTCAGCCCCACAGAGCAGGCACACCTCCAGCACAAGGCAGGCCAGAGGAAATTCATCTTTCCCACGCTCCTAGAGTTTCAGGCTGAATCTCTGGACTTCACAGAAACACTTCTGGGATAACCATACCAACATATTAATACCTTAGGGAGTCGTTTACTTACAGTCAGGTAAGCCAATCTACCAAGCTGGATCGGATTCCCCAAAGGCCAGCTCCAAGTGTTAGCAGAGGAAATCGGAGGAAAGACAGGTGGAGTCACCTGCGCAAGAGCTCTGGTTACCTGAGCGGCACCTCACACCTGACTGGTGTGATTGTGGTGTCCATAGCACAGTGGTAACGAGAATTCCCAGGTACTGAGAGAACTGAGTGGCAGCTAGGAGGATTAAAACCTAGACAATCTGTAGGGAAATTTCCATATTCTCCTGCATGATAGACGAGGATGCCACAGACGTGATGACGGTGACGATGGTGATGATGAAGCCCCCTTGACTGCACCCCACAGACATGACTACCATTTCCACATCACACACAAAGAAAACATTGTATATGTAAGAGCCTAAAATAGATCCTAAGACGCCAGGCCGCCACGAACCACATAATCCCAAGATTAATAAACTGCTCAACGGAAGAGATGTGGGAGGTACTCTGTATTTGCTGGAGAGAATCCATGCAAGTTCCAGATAGACCATAAAAAAGGTAAACGATGGGGCAATTTCCATCATTTGATGTCATCGCCAAACGGCAACTCAACCCTGAAAAGTGAAGTAAGCAGTTGGAGAAATGTCTCAGCAATTAAGAACACTCATTGCTCCTGCAGAATGCCTGGGTCTTCAGGAATGAGGTGCTATGCATATAGCACGCGCGGGTGTGTGTATGTGTATATCTGTCTGTCTGTGTCTGTGTGGTCTGTGTCTATGTGTGTGTCTGTGTGTGTCTGTCTGTGTCTGTGTATATGCATTGTCTGTGTGTGTGTCTGTCTGTCTGTCTGTATATATGTGTATCTGTGTGTTTATCTGTGTCTCTGTGAGTATCTGTGTGTGTATGTGTATATGTGTCTCTGTGTGCGTATCTGTGTGTGTATCTGTGTGTAAGTGTGTGTGTCTCTGTGTATGTAGATACATGTAGGGAAAATAAAATACATAATATAAAAATGTCTTTCTTTGTTTAATGTAAAACAGGAAAGCAAGAGAGCATGGTAGATCGGCACGTGGCGCTGAGAGGGTTCTCCAGACCCTGACACCCCTCATCTGGCGGGTGCTGTTTCCTAGTGGCATGCTTCCTAACTGTTAGTCAGGGCAAACCAAGAAGAATGTGGCATTCCCCAACACAAAAGGCACTGAGCACATCACACCAGGTCCCATCATTAAACTTCAGCAGAAGCAAGATAAAACACATTCAAAAATCAGAGCGACAAGCAACAAGGAAACTAAAGTTTTCTCCAAAAATACTTTTTCTTAAGTTTAAGATAAATGTGTTATACCAAGACACACAACTATAATATGCCCTGTATTTAATATGGGTTTGGCTTACATTTCTCTTTACCTTGACAAAATTAACGTAATTAAACAATTGGTGTAAAAACAAACCTTCCTTTTTCAGAGACTCTTCTCTCCTGGGTTTAATACTGAGAACCCCATTTCCCTGACAATTTTTATATCAGTGAAGAATTTAGTAAACAGCACCAAAAAAGAACATTTCATAGATGCAGTTATGAGATTTATCTATGAAAACACTGAAAACCAATTCTGCATTTATCTTTTACCTAGATTCTCCATAAATTCACTATCTCATCTGGTATTATAAGTAACCACCATCTGATAGCAAGAGGAGGCTTCCATGTTCTTTTGGGAAAGTTTGCAGAATTAAAAATAATGGTGAAAATGATGATAATTATATTAATTTCTATAGCCCAATCCAAAGAGCAAGCTTCTCTAGTGTGGTTTAAACTGTTTTATGACTGGGTCTAGTCAGACAGTCTGAGAGGGCCTTGAACTTGTGACCTTCCTGCTTCAGCTTCCATGGCACTGGGAATATACACGCGTGCCACAACACCCAATTTATTTACATACATCTAATTTACAGAAGACCTCCTTCTGAGGCTTCAGGCGAAGCCCATCTTTGGCCAAGTCACCGTCACTTACCTTCTGGTAAATCATGTGGCACATGGCCACTCTCAGCTTCATCCCGGCGCACTGCACGTGGTAAAAGTACAGGTGGTGCAACACGGCCAGGAGGAGCGTGCACGCCGACAGGATCGCGGCGTAGCCATAAGCTGTATGCAGAGCCCCGGAGTCGCTGGGGTCATAGTTCTCAAAATACTCAATGAATTTCCCTAAAAGGACAGGCTGGACTACTCTGGTGGTCTCCTAAAAAAGAAAAAAAAAAGGCACTCATTAGAAATATAAACCACCAATTTTTCTCAACACAGCTTTACTTCCACGTGCCCCTCGCCCCGACCTAAGGCAGAGAAAACTGCTGCCATCATTACTACAGCAAACCTGAACTCAGAGCCACAAGCTCAAAGGCAGAAGCATGTTAATACACTGGGATTGGTCCAGGCAGATGCCCAATGCGTGCTAGAATCAACTTTAAAAGACACCTGGCAGGCTGCCAAATAAATGCTGGCTGAAAATGAGTAAGGAAAAAAATTAGTGGCCGAGGAGGAAAAGGGCTAGTAATCTGATTAAATACGGACATGCCAGCTCTTGGTCCGCCTTGCTTCCTATGGCCTCTCAATGCCCCACCCAGCCTAACAGGAAGTGACAGTGTGGTCCATTCACAAAAGGCATAAGCATGCTACCTCCTTCTGTTCCAGCCTTCTCCGCGAGGACATTTGTGAAAACACAGGACCAAAAAGAGAATGTTCCAATCTTCCTCAGCGCAGGCTCTGCAAATCCGTGCATCCCAGATTCTGCTGGGCATGTGGAAAAGCCGCAGTCTGCACAGTCCCCAGGGAGACTGTGTAATATGTCTCTATCCCCTAGACACTGAGGTGTGCCAGGGTTACTGCCACCTTTGCTGAGGTAGTCTGGGATTGAAAACTAAACATGGCGCAAACCGTGGTTTCAGCCTTACAGCACCAGGCACTGATTATAAGTCAAGATTAATAAACATCTATTCTCCGAGACAAAAACCAAAAGCCAATACCAATGACGTGAGAGGCTCTGGGGAAAGCCATCTTCTGACCAGCAAGGAAGAACTGGAGCCCTCATTACAAAACAGTTCCCTGACTCACAGGCCGCTCACACCCCTTAGCCCACATCCCCCCCCCCCCCGCCCCCCGCCAATCCTCACGGACCCCTCCCCCATGAGAGAAAACCAAACACTCCCTGCAAATCAAAGTCACCAAAAGTAAACACGGGGGCCCACACCACTTCCTCCTCAAGGACAAAAAGGCAGGCTTGGAAATCTTTCAGACACTTGACTCTGGGCAGCTTTTCCTTTCAGATAACACAGACGTGCAAACAGCTGAGAGTTTGCTTCGCATGACTATTTTCTGTCCATGAGAAGGGACAGGGAACGAGAAGGAGAATAATAGAAACATCTTCCCAACCACTGATCCCCAGTCAGGACATTTACAGGAGATGCCACGGTCTCTCAAACGGGCTGTGACCCCAAATCTGACCTCCCACTCTGTACGCACACACACACACACACATACACACACACACACACATACACACACACCACACACAACCACACTGCCTTCCACGAGGTCATGGACGTTCTGAGTATTATACAGAAGGACATGCTACTCAACGAACGCATACGATCAAGGCCCTCAGACTCCATGGACTCCGAGGCTCCCTGTCACTTCCGTCCCCAGTAATATCTTTGAAGAAGGACAGAGAATTAATTCAAGAGCACCTGACCCCATGATCACAATGGCTGCACAACATTTCCTAAGATGACCCTTGGGTTTCCCTGAGAATTGAGGGCACCGTGTTGTTCATATGGGGGACCTAGACCCTAGGACAAGCCAGGACAGCTGGGTCAACAGCACACTAACCTGGGCCCTGCACCTAGGAGCCCAGGGGCAACTCATACCACCCCAATTTGCCTGATACTCTGGACAAAGTCATGAAGTCTTTGTCACTTCCTCACAATTCTCCTGACAGGGAGCGAGCGAGCAAGAGAGCGATGGAATGGAAGACTTGGCAAATACAACAAAAGAGGTAACGAAGGGAAGGCAGGTCTCCACGTCCAAGCTGTGTGTTCCACAGCTAATAATCCCTTTATGTATATGGCCTCTTAATGAGTAACAGCTTGCGGTCAATACCTCCTCCCATGGACCTATCCTTCCTATCCCCAACCCTCACCTAGGAAGAAACAACGAAACAACTATAAAAATACCTATTCTCACGCTTTTAACTGAACCGAATTAAGCTTTCTGGGAACCTAGAAGGGAAGGTGAAAATGTAGCCGGGGATGTATTGATAACATGCTTATAATCCCAGAATTCAGAGGTGGAGGCAGGAAAATAGTTTGCAGCTGGCCTGTGTCAAAAATAGTCGTACCTTCATCTTAGATCCATTTTGTGCCCTACCAAAGAAGTTCCCTGCCCTTTGTCCCCCCACCCCAAAAAATGGCCAATCTCACGGTACTACCGGAGGGCAAAGAGATCCCTCAAGGCCCCAACAGCCAAAGTTCTGCCAGATAGCGGCCAACTTTCTGACTCCGCCCACCCTGCCACTTCCAAAGCTGAGTTAGACCCACACAGTCGCACTTCCCAGTCCTCCCACCCTCACTGAGACAGAAGATAAAATCACACCTACAAAAAGTGAATGTTTTAGGTAAGTTTACATTTTTGTGTTGAGACTTAGGCACAGCTATGAGACACAGTGGCACCAGGTCTGGGGCTAGACACTCCGGCACCTGAACCTCTGAGCCCCTGAAGGCAGCTACCTCCCAGTGGAGATTTGGTGCTCGGCCTCCACCACTGTTCTTTGCAGAGTAACTTACTACAGAGTTTGATGGGGCATTGTCCCCACTGGGCCTGGGGCCCCTTTCACGCTCCCTGAGGACCCAAGACTCTTCCTGCCTGGTTTCACAGTCCCTGATCTGTGTGATGGAAGCAAAGCAGAGGAAGCGAGAAAACTGTGAGAGAAAATGACGCTAAAGTAAAACCCACAAGCAGCAGTGCGCTGTGGGGGAAGCAGCGGGCAATGGACTGCAGAAAGGGTGGACCACGAGCACCAGGGAGCTGTGGGGAAAGCAGCAGGCAATGGACTGCAGAAAGGGCAGACAGGAGACAAGGGTTAGTGGAGGGAGACCAGAGACGGTGAGGTACGCAGCGGATCTGGGGAACGCATCACTACCAAGATCTCAAGAGATGCAGGAATTGGGATCTTCCACCCTGAACTGCACAGTGAGACCAGAGAAGGGGCAAGCATTTGTGGTATGTTGCATCCACTGAGGCCCAGATTCGGACTCCACAAAGTGTGTGGGGCCTGAGCTCCCCTACCAAAGGAGGACTCTGAAGGCGGGAACATCACTACTGTTTGTCTTGCCCCATCCCAGTGTCTGGTCTTAGCGCATGGTAGAAACGTGGTGTGGAAATTGCAGGTCCTTCTTTGGTGTCAGTCTGGAATGCTTCTATACAGCAAGAGCTGTATGAGAGAGTACGCAAGAACCCAGAACCTAGATGTAGGCTTCAAACCACTAAACAAAAGCACTCCGGCTGAACACAGCAGAGGAAAGTCAGCTCGGGAAACGCTGTGTTCAAAGGGAAAGATGATTCATAACTGGCTTTTAAAGTGACTTCCAGCCATCGAGACGGCTCATTGGGTAGCAGCGCTTGCCACGCAAGCACAGTGACCTGAGTTTGATCCCTGGAACCCACAGTGGAAGGAGAGAAGTGACTCAGTTGTTCTTTGACCTACACACACACACACACACACACACACACACACACACAAATATTTAAAAGGGCTTAACTAAAATACAATCACCTCATAAAGGAGCATGGAAACAGCAGAGAAGACAAGAGCAGCCTTCTTTAAAGATTATCTCTTTCCTGGGCCAACAAAAAGCTCCTTAGCCCCAGCAGGGAAGGTCAAAGGGCCACTCACAGCTTGAAAACTAATTGTAGAAGAAAAGAAGTAAGACGCTCTCTCGCTCTCTCGAGTTTTCTACACATACCACACCTCAGGGTAACCAAAACACTAAGCAGAGCAGACCTAGAGGTTGTAGGGAGATCACAGCTAACAAACAAGGGGGGAAATAATGGTCACGTCACCATGTTGCAGCCATCTCCCCTTAACCACGAGCATCCCCGACATCACACGGGGGAAACCAGCAAGCACACGCTAGGGTCCTCAGAGTGACAGCAGAGGGCACTGCAAAGTGGGGAGGAGCTCATACTGCACTTGCAGAAGGTCTGCGTTCAAGTCCGGCACCCAAGCCGGGAGGTTTACAGCCATCTATAACTCCTATGCCCTCTCCTGACGTCTGTTGGCCCTGTACTCATGCACAAACCCACATTCAGACATGTGCAGTATACGTAATTACAAGAAATGATATGTGGATGGGTGGATGGATGCATGCATGCATGTATGCCAGATACATTGGTGCTTACACTACTGATAATCTCAACTATTCAAGATGGTGAGGCCGGAAGAACAATTGAGACCAAACGCCCTAGTTACCCACACAGTAATCAAATTAATCGATAAAACGTAGGCTTAAAAAAAAAAAGAGAGAGAGAGGGAAATGAGCCCTGGCAAGGCACGCCGATGATATTAAAGCTGTAGTTAATGTGTCTGTGAACAACGGCACGATAGATAATCCTGCAGCCAAAAGCGCAACTGTTAAAGGTACAAACAGAAACATTTCCCAGATAAATGGTGTGATACCTGAGGACAGCTTCAAAGTGGAGTGAGCCGGGTCTGGATGACTCGTGTCTCAAGTTGACAGATTACTCAAATGTGGCTTACAGGCAGACAGGGGCTCCTGATTCTGGTCGAGTTTGGTGTTTCTAGAACGTCCTTAAGATTCTATGAAAGAAAACGTCCCCCTGAGCTTGGCCCTAGATGGCAAGCAATTACCAGAGTGGGGACTAACAAATTTTCCTCCTCCTATCGTCCCCCACAAGGAGTCCACACAGGGGAGTACAGGGGAGGGGAACAGAACATCTAAAAATCACACACTTTGCTTTAAAAGCCAGGTCTGTCGCTTGCGAGTCCCACGTGTGCCGTGTATTATAACCTCTTCTGAGCCTCCATCTACAACTGAGGGAATCTGCCATGTCTCCCTCAGAAGCATCCCGGAGATGACCAGACGATCCCACAGTGGGTGTGAGCTCTGACTGCTTTCTTTAGGTCACGGGAAGAGCCTGGCACACTCAGAGCTCTGGGGTTCACGAAATGTTAAAAAACTAAGTTAGGTTAAAAGGCATGAACAAGCACAATGGCTGGTGGCTAGGACATTAGCGTGCACAGATGGTTCTGGAACCCCACGGCTTACAGACAGCCACAGCAGAGTAAGTGACTCAACCAGAGTTGTTTATGAAAGTCGAGTTTCCCTGGAAGCTGCATGAAGAACCCCACTTGAGGACAGTGTTTTAGCTGCTGATATTTGTTCCCAACCATTACAAATACGATCTTCTCCCGGGAAAGCAAATGGTCCTCTGACTTTTTAATGGAAACATTTATAAGCATTTCCCTTGTTTCTCACTCAGGGTCATCACTGTGAATGTTAGTAAGCTGATGCAGACTGCACAGAGCCCACAGTGCAAACACGACCAACCACGCCGGCTTCATTCTAGGCTCGCTCCACCCGTCCCGGCCTGCACCATCTTCCCTTTGGTACCCACTTGGCCTCCTCAGATGAGCTGACGGTGAGGGGCACTCAGGAGAAAGAACTGGGAAGTGCAAAGGGCCAGGGTACCTCCCGGGGATCAGCCATGAGCAAATGCACAGAACTGTTGACTTCTGACCCTGGGTTACCTCAAACAGCAGCCTCCATGAGCCCCTACAGCCTCTACCTGGAGCACAGACAGTCAAGTAAAAGGCTGCCCACATTTTTAACAGTCCCCAACACTATCTCCAGGATCCAATGCCGCCTTCTGGCCTCTGTGGGCACTACATGCGTGTGGGCACATAAACGGATACATACACATACACACACACACACACACACACACACCGCATACGTGCGCATACACACACAAAACACTCACACAAATAAAATAAACGTAAACTCTAAAAAGTCTTGGCCAAAGGCCAAGTCGGCAGGTGAAGCTGGCGGTCTATCATTGCCCTTCTTGCCAAAGGTCAAGAGAACAAGACTTAGCCAACCCCTACCATGCCTTGCCTATGACAGGTACAAGCAGGAGATTCCGCCGAGGCTCCCTTGATGTCCCCAGCTTCGCTCTCCCACAACCAAGAAACCTCACACCTCAAAACTCAGGCCTGGAGTGACGTGAGGGGGAGGTCTGTGCAGACTCTCTCCACAGTGCTCTTGCCTGCGAAGGCTCCAGATAGGTGGAAACGCATTTCTGTCCCCATGGCATTTCCCTGGAGGTGCACCCAGGGGACAGACATGCTAGGAACTCACTGTCTGCTCAGAGCTGGCTTTCACTGGCCTGCAGGAGTGTGTCTGCATAAACCCTCTCCTACTTGTTTCTCCATCAATCCTCAGTTTGCACCAGACAAGGTGGGGCCTACTTAGAAATACAAGCAAGACTTCTCCTGCGACTAGCATCTCACTGCCTCTCCACCCGGGGAAGGTCTTGCTGGTGCGGGTGGGACACACAGATTAGGGGTCAACACAGGTGTTGTGTTCCCAAAGGAGTACCATGTGCTTTTGAGTCACTAAAGAAATATATGTTTTGCACAAAATGCCTCACTGAGTTCATCCTTCTGCGAATAAAACTCAGAAACCAATGAACACCACAGAGACGAGATCCCAAAAACGAGAAACCAATCCATAAACTATGAAACTAATGCTCATTCTTCTGGCTCAGGAGTGAGCCGCAAGGATGGAAACCTGTGATAGTTGGGAGTGACTGTCAACCCTACCGCTTACAGAATTACCAGGGAGATGAACTTCTGGGCATGCCTGTGAGGGATTTCCAGACTTGATCCACTGAGGTGGGAAGACCCATCCTGAATGTGGGTGACAGCATTCAATGGACTGGGGGCCTGGGCTGAGTAAGAAGGGCAGAGAGAGCACTGGCCTTCATCATGCTGCTTCCTGATTATGGGCACCATGTGACCACTGCCTCCGGGGCCGCCAACATGCTCTTCCACCATGATGGGATCAGATGGGCTCTCCCTCAGACTGCCAGCCACAACGAACACTTCCTTCCTTAGATTTTGTCAAGTATTCGATCACAGCCGCGAGTAAAGGAACACATATAAAATCATAAGCATCACCTGAAGGCGATTTCCTCTTGCTTTTTGAGACAGGGTTTCACTAGCCCAGCTGACCTGAACTCTCTTCCTGTTGCTCCAACTCTCACCTATTTGAGTAACAGGCAGGTGCAACCACACCCATCAGGCCATGAACTTTGAAATGTAGCTGAATCCTTATTAGCTTCCTCATAAGAAATTACTTCTGAGGTGGACGGTGGTGGCAGCACTCGGGAGGCAGAGGCAGGTGGATCTCTGGGAGTTAGAGGCCAGCCTAGTCTACAAGAGCTAGTTCCAGGACAGTCAGAACTGTTACACAGAGAAAAGAGAGGAAAAAAAAATTGTCTCAAAAAAAAAATTTTTTTCTGACTTCTGCAGATTATCAGCATCAATGGGCCAGTCCGTGAAAAATAAAAGTATTTGTGTTAGAATACATGCTTCTTTTTGGCTGACTGAAAAGAAAGAAGAGGAGGAGGAAGCAAAGGAGGAAGAAAGGAGGAGGAGAAGGAAGGAGGAGGAAGAAAAAGGAGGAGGAGGAGGAGGAGAAGGAGAAGAAGAAGAAGAGGAGGAGGAGGAAGAAATCCCAAACATCATTTTCCCAGCTGAACACAAAAGACTCGTAGCTCCCCAGACGTCACTGTGTAGGAGGGGCTGCTTAGTTATCACAGCAGGGGTCACAGCAGGGAAAGCGGAGCCACCCAGAGGCAGCCCAACTTCTGCTGCAGGACTTCCGGTCCACCTGAACACACTGGACACACTGACCCACCAGTGACAGCCCCTGTCCAGTACTGCATGGGACTTTCTGGTCCCAGGAGACACTGTGGACAAATGCAGGTGCCACCACTGCTCCAAGGCCATCCCGGCTCCATCCTCCCTAGGCTAAGGTCAAGCAACAGACTTGAGGAGTTCGGGGCAAAGTTCATGACCTTAGACCAGCCCTAGTCTAGAAGGTTTGGGCTCGTCTCAGAGTGGCTGACACAGAAACTCAGCTAGCTGTCATCTATGTTTCAGGGTGGCCCTGGGTACAGGAACTGAGAACTCAGCACTTGGGGAGCTGTTGATAATAAGAATACCTCCCACCTCACCAAAGTCCTAAAAGGAATAAAATTAACATCATGAATGTTTCATACATGGTTTCTGGTGGCAGCATTTTTTTAAGAACCTTTTTCAGGTCAGGAGGCGGAGGCTCACAACGACCTTGAACCTCTACCTCTAAGGGGTCAGACCTCTTCTTCGGGCCTCATCAGACATCCCGATACAAGTGGCATAAATACACATATACATAAATAAAAACACAAAGGGACAAGCCATACAGCCAAATTTTCAGGATCCCCCTCCAGCATGCCACTGACCAGCACAGGCCCTGATCTTACTGGACAACCCTGAAGGGTCTCTCAGCTTTCCACCTTCGGCTGATCAGCACATTCGACCACTGGTTTCCACTCTGTATACCAGGCTACCAAAACTCAACTTTAGGCCAGCAATCTCTTCCGAGGCAAGACCAGCCAACTAGAGTGAACAGCACAGAAGGCCACTAGAGTTCAAGCTGGACCATGGCCCAGAGCGGGTACAGCTCTAGGTGCCTGGGCACATGGCACCAAGTCTTATTTACCTGGGAGGGGAAAGTTGACAGTACCCTTCTCGGGGAAGCATTTATCGGATTTGGCACAGGGAGGCTAACAATGACTTGTTGGGCACTGGTTATTCCGGGCTTCGGCCCAAGAGCACTTCCTCCAAACCACAGGACGTCTCCTCAAGCATGATCAAAGATGCCTCTGGATCTCCCACACTGCAGAACGCCGGCATGCGATATGCACCATAGGACACTGTGGCTTCTGCTGACACTGGACCTTAGGCCTTGTGAAAATGTGTTTATTTTGTGTGGATGTGTGTGTCCCTAAGTGCGGTGTATGTGCACTGAGCGCAGGCTGGAGCCCAGGGAAGTGAGAAGATGGTACAAGATCCCGCTGGACTAGACTGGGGAGTGGTTCTGAGCCACTATGTGGGTGCTGGGAACCAAACCCCAGACCTCTGCAAGAGCAGTGAGTGCTCCTAACTGCTGAGTTGTCAGAAAAAACAGTAGCATCCATCAGCGTCAGCCACTTAAGCATCATGGCCCACTCCAAAGACACAACTAACGGAATTCGTCATTCTTCTTCCCTGAGCTCAACACACTCCAAAGTTCATCTGGCCTCTCCTCCCTGCTGGTTCCCACTGCCATCCATGAAGATCAACAGTGAGTGTGTCTCCTCCTGGTCCACCCACTCAGAAACAGGGGACAGGTTAGAGCAAACATTTACCTCAATTAACGTAAAAATTCCCAAAACCAGGTAAGATTTCCAGTAACACTTTATGATCGCCTTGGTTAAGGAAGGCTTCCGTGCATCCTTCTTGGCTCTCAGGACTTCTTTATCCCAGTACCTGTGAAAAGACAGAAGCTGAGTCAAGAATGGTGTGCATGGTCATTGCACAAAACAGGGAGGTGGCAGGAGGACAGAGAAGTGTTTATGACAGGGTTATTCTGAGATGCGGCACAAACACCAGCTAATTGTCCCGGGGGACCCAGAATGATGGGTGAGGGAGGACTTTGCTGCACCAGAAAAACGGGCCTCAAGGGGGAACATCTCAGGGAACAAGTTACCGCCGAGCTTTGCTGGACGACAGCAACCTTGGTAGCCAGAGAAGGCAGGCACTCTCTCCGGTGTAAACCTCACCCAGAGACAGATCTCGGGCATGGACAGCCTGTGGAGCAGGCTCGCCTCACGCCTACCAACACAGGTTTTCATTCCCAGGTCACTAAGTCAGGCCAGCCTGAGAGGAAGCGCACCATGTTGGGAGAAGGAAACCACAGCAAGGTCTGCAGCAAAAAGCAAGGGACCCGAGAAGGCCAACCCTACTGTAAGCCGCAAGCCGCACAGGCCGGGCTCTCCTTCCCTCCCCTTCTCTTACTCTTTCACGCCCCTTACCCTTGCAGTTCCTCTCCGAGGTGCTTGGAGCGATCTTCTGGAAGCACTGAGAACATGTCATCTTCCTCCAACCTCCGCGAGTGACCAGTTTTAAACAAGGGGTTGAGCCACCTGTTAAAGAGTTAGAAGGACGACATCCTCAGAACTACACCTTTGTGTTGAAGAAGTCGCCCACCTCTGGGCAATGTGTCAGCCTCCAGATTTTAAGCATACGAAGGCAGAGAGAAGTCAAATCTGTACTAATTCACACCATACACACGTGTGTGTGTACACATGCCACATGCATGCTTACACACTGGGAGACCCTGGGGGCGGTGATGCCCCAATCAAAGAGAGCACTCTGACACCCTGATAGCCAGAGCTTCGCTTCTTAATAACATCTCCTTTATAGAGACAATGGCGCCTTAAAAACGGCTGATTACCTGGGCAGAAAAGGTGCTAGGTGGACCACACCCTCTTGTACTGCAATATTGGGAGATGTTCAAGGTACCAGGAAGATAGGGCCAAGAACAGAAAAGGTAGACAGAGGAGTCCCACTGGACAAATCTGGGAAGGATTGGGAATCTAAATCAGGAAGATTGGTAGTGCATTGTAACAAGTGAACAACAAAAGAATCCAGATTCCTCACTGAGGCAGAAGAGGAAAGCTCCTACACAGACCACACAATACAGTTAGTCAGAAAACACCAGTAGAGACTGGGGGTGTCGTCGAGTAGTAGAGTACACTGGGCCCTAAAATCAATCCTCAGTACACCCTCTTCCCCGCAAAGGAAAAGAAAATTGCCAAGAGAACCTAAGGGGTTTCAGCAGTACTGAGACCTCAGCAGCTCTGGGAAGCAAGGTGTGAAGTGCTCAGGACACTCCAAAGGCACAGAGCTTTGACTGGGAGCTGTGACAGTTCCCCAGGACTGTGGCAAACAATGCAAGGGCTCCTAAAGGTAAATCTGGGTCTCTAGAACATTCCAATGCTTCGCCTTGTCCACCCTAGGGATCCTGAGTAACACCAGGAGAAGGAGAAGCCAATCGGGTCACCTCTTTCTCACCACCCTCCCCAGGGAGCACTTGTCACCCTGCCTACCCGGGCTCCACGTAGGTGGGCTTCCCAGACAACTGAAAGGCCGTCCACAGGCCTGAGCCCTTTCTTCCAGTAGAACATCTGGAATTTTCCAGTTAGTACTTCCGAGTGGAATTCATTAGCATGTTTTCAGGCTTAAAGACTTGTGATGGTTTGTGGTGGGGTTGTTTTGTTTTGAATCAGCAGGAAAAGGCAGTCTGGGAAGACCAACTAGCTAAGAAAGGCTCAGGTATAGAGAAGTTATCAGGTAACTGCTCAGCACGTACAGGACCTGAGTTCAAACCCAAGAACCAACCCCTTGAAGAGGACAAAGGAGGAAGCAGGAAAGAAACACTGATGACCACGTTCAAAGAGACTGAGCAGTAAACAGCATTTGTAGCTTATGCGGGAACATTACAGAGAGGGATGTAATATTAAATTAAGAAATACGAACTCAAGGGACTCCAACTTTCCTTTAGAAGATGCCCTAGATGGATCCTCCCAGGCTCTCTCACTACCCAAATCTCAGAAAACCCAGCCGAGACACATGGTTTCATTTGCTGCCAGACAAGCATACTGAGATAAGAAACTATCTTTGATCATCTATGTAATGAATTATATATGTGGGGGCTGGAAAGATGGAGGGCTCAGTGGTTAAGAGTACTGACTGCTCTTCTAAAGGATCTGGGTTCAATTCCCAGCACCCACATGGCAACTCACAACTTTCTGTGAAGATCCAGTTGTAGGGGATCTGACACCTTCACACCAAGGCACATTAAATAAACCATAAAAAATATTTTAAAAAAATAAAAATAAAAAAATTATATATGGTCGCATGTCACATCATGACCTTCTGATGAACAATAATGGATTATACTATAGTAATCCCTAAAATATTATAAGGCCAAGTGACATCACGAGCCATCTTAATTTGTGTGAGCACAGGCAACGTTAGCCGAGTGACAAAGCCACCCAGGGACAACTGCTCAGAATATGTCTCTTTGGTTAAGCCAAGAATGATCACACATGGAGACCCAGATAAAGAGATGCCTTCATTCTAACTTATCCCTGAGGGAACTGCATTTCATCCTTGCCCAACACAAAGACCCCAACTCCCTCAGAGCAGCAAGCATCCCTATGTGACTCACAGCCCCTGCTGATAACACAGCACCTGTGCGATGGGAGCACAGGAGCAACAGCTACTGAATGGCTGAGATGGTGTCTAACACAGAGGGTCAGGTCGCCATGAGCAGAGACCCACAGTGTGACTTTGGGAAGTAAATCTATCGTACCATGCTGAAGCGCAAACACACACTCATACACAGAGACATACACACACACACACACACAGAGATACACACTCAGACACAGACACACACAGACACACACACTCATAGAGATATACACAGACACACACTCATACACACAGACATATACACACACACACAGAGAGAGAGATACACACCCAGACACAGACACACACAGACACACACACTCATACATAGAGACATACACAGACACACACTCATACACAGAGACATACACACACAGAGATACACACACTCAGACACATATACACACAGACACACACTCATACATAGAGACACGCACTCACACACACTCATACAGAGACACACACTCACACAGAGAGATACACATACATTCACACACAGACAGACACAGACACACAGAGGCGCACACTCACAGAAACATACACACACACTCATACACAGAGACACACACAGAGACACACACTCACACACAGAGATACACAGACACACATATACACACACTCAATCACAGAGACACACAGACATAGACATATACACTCACACAGAGATACACACACACTCTGTGTACACACAGAGACCCTATATGATTTGAGAATGCACCACAATAAACCTCTCCGCCGACACAGTAATCCAAATCAGACCAAATTAAACCAAACTAGAAAAAGCCCAGGTTTAATGTAGGAGACAGGGAAGGAAGACCAGAAAACCTAGTGTTTGTACTCAGGGGTACAATTTAAATACCTTGCAGGAGTGGTCTTGAGCATCTCTGGGAGGGGTCATTGTTCTCGGGGTAGAGTCTGGACTGAGGCAACTCCCAGGGGAGGGGGCTTAGGATGAAACTTCCTCCTGAACATTCCAGACTCTATGGATATATGGATGCCAAAGGCTGTGGTGTGGCCTTAACCCAAACATTCCCGATTCTGGGTATGTGGATGCCAGGGTCTGGGGTGACGCTTCCAACCAACCAGTTATCATAAACAAAACAGGGTGACCCGAGGCTGGTCCCACAGGAGGTGGCGGTGGAGGGCTCGTGGCCATGGCGGGTGAGAGACAGATACGCCATGCAGAGAGAGCTTGGGAATAGAGTTTCTTTAGTGGGTATTGGAAATGGCATAGAGTAAGGGGTTATGGAGGGAGGGACAGAAGAGAGAGAAAAAGAGAAGGGGGAAGGGAAGGGAGAAGAGAAGAGAGAGAGGCAGCAGAAGAAGGCCCTTTCTCTTTGCACGCTGGTTATCTCCAGCCATGTGTTCCAGTAACGGAAAGTTACACAGCCCTAAACCCTGACTTCTAACCTAACATCCTTCAATCCTCACACAACGCTACAGCCTTTCGCTCATCTGATCCCTTGGTTCCTGTGTTTCTGGGGAAATGTCTGAGGAGCCCCCCTTTGCTCTCCGTACCCCACATGGTCTCACCTGGGTAGAAACTAGGTTCTATTAACAGACTTAAATCATGTTCTACCTCTGCAAGCATGAGCTTAGTTCTCAGAATACTGTTTTCCTCTCAATTATTGCAGTTTTAATATTTCTACATGTGACTTCCTGCAATGGACATAATGGTGTTAAAAATAAATAAATAAAACACCTGACTCATACAAGCAACTGCTTATTCCACATCCCCTCCCGTACATCTGATAAGGACTTCAAATTTTAAAATGTCCCCCCAAAAATATGGTGACCTTCCCCCTTGAAACCCTGCCCGTCACATGGCCTCTTCTCCTTTAGTTAACAGATGTCACATGTTTCCATCTGCCCAGGCTTTGGGAACCCTCACAGCCATCCAACTGTCTCGAAAATCACATGTCCAAGCCACCTGCAAACCTGTCACCTCGACCTGCGGAACTGCCACACTGACTGCCTGGGAGTCACATCCTTCCCTTAACCCACACTTAAATTTCCCACTCAGGGAACACATTTGAGAGGCTATCACAGTTCACAGTTTTAGAACGATGCTTTCCTTCAAAGCGTGTAAGTGCCGGAAGGCCGGATGACTTCATTTGAAGCCACACAGAACACATTGGACACGCAGAAGGCACAGCTGGGCCCAGCACATGCATGGACACTCTGCAAGTCCTTAGTACTGATTTATTTCCACCTCAGAACCCATTCTCAGTCTGTGGTATGGAGCAGAGCAACCGAGACAGAGACTGCACAGGAGAGGTGTCCGGAGGAGGTGGCTCTCAGCCTGGAACGTACAGGAGGTTCTCGGGAAGAAGGTGACATGATGAATTTGGTTTCCAGTTGGCCCGTGACTAAATGCTGCCAAGGAGAGGCAAATCGCTAACATCAGCTTCTCCTCTGGCATGCCGGTTAGTTGGCTCTGACTGCATCTGCCCACCCAGTAAGCAACAATATAACCCAACAAAATCCCCCCAAGTTTGCCAGGGCTCCCTCATCACCACGTTCCCGGTGGCCTGGCTTGGAGAGCCCAGCACGCACGATGCCCTCCAGCTCTCCCCACTCTGCTAGAAACTGTACTTCGGTCCTCGCTCAGCGCAGATCCCAGTGGAACCATCCACTGTGTGGAGGGACAGCAAGGACAGGCTGTGCTATCTCAGGGTGGATCACCACTCCGCCTCTGTAGACCGGTTCCAAGTCCAAACCACACTAAACCCACAGATGAGACATCTACCAAGTTGACATTGTTCCCCAAACCCTCTGTTGAGGGGTGTGGTGGGGCATGCCAGAAAGCCCAGCCCTAGGGAGGTGGTGGCAGAAGGATCTGACATTCAAGGTCATCTTGGGTGTAGCTAGTTCAAGTCCAACCTGGGCTACCCTGTCTCAAAGCAAACAAAGCTCCAAATTCTCCTACTTCCGGGAGGCCTCTTGCCTGGTGTGTGCTGAAATAAACAAGCTCTGTTTCCCTCCCTGGTGTCCAGAGCCCTGCACTCGGTCTACAGCCCCACTCCCCATGAATCCTCACAGGCTGTAAGCTTTAGTACAAGGTTGGCTGCCTCAGTTGATTTGTGAGGAGGCAGTGCATCATGGTCAGGGCGTGTGGTACCCAAAGATGCTCACTTCGAGGTGGCTGGGAAAGGCGTAAAGGCATGTGTCCTATCCAGGGGCTTCAGGGCCATCGCGGTTCAAATGTGTCCCCTATCTTCCCTTTCCTCCCAAGAGGGAATCCACGCTGTTCAGGGCTTCCAAGGCTCTCTCGTCTTATCATCCCCAAAATAACCAGCTCCAAGAACCTGCACTGTGAAGGGACAAACAGATAAATGTCCCCACCTTCTTCAAAAGAACACCTCACAAAGTAAAATGAAGGATCACATGACCCCAGTCTGGCTACCTGAGTTCCATGATTGGGACTGGACAACAGAGCAAGGCACCTTTGAACTACTAAAGAAAGGGTCATCTGAGAAGCAGGTGGCAATCTCTTACCGGCTCATCTGGGTCACTAATGTGGCAGGACAAGACTAAACTGTCACTAGGATCCCAATTGTGAGATGCTGGCTAACACTGCCTGTTTGAACCAAACTATTTCCTCTAAATATTCAAACCTGACCTCCCATAAGATGTGAGGTAGCTCTTGCTTCCAAGCTCGATGAGCTGTGAGGGAGAGGGAAGAATGGAGAAAAGGAAGAAAAGAGGGAGGGAGGGAAGGAGGGAGGGAGGGAGGGAGGGAGGAAGGGAGGGAGGGGAACACTCTGCTCAACAATGTGAGCATTTGATGCCATTCTTTGGGATTTGTGCACCGAGATGCACAGAGAAGAATATGTTTTCTTGGGTTGTGGGGATTGGGTCACAAGCGTGCAAATATGTCACTCACATGTGTCTAAATTAAAAAGACCCCTACTACAGGCTCGAGTACGTCACTCCATGGGAAATAAACAGCTAGGCATCCAGGCTAAGGTGATGTGTCTTTGCAGTAGCCCCAACCGGCTTTTCTAGTCACAGCAAGTTCCCAGCCTCACAGCCAATCTGGTTGCCAACTTGTGCCAATAACAAGCCTTGATATGCCTGCCTCTATCCCCACCCACTGGGCTTCTACCCTTTCCTTTGTCTTTGGTTAAAATCTTAGTGAGAGTGATGTTTTAGAGTACTCTGTGGTGCACAGCAAGAACTGAGCAACAAGAGAGAACAGACACAGCCTTGCCCACTCTCAAGTCTCAACACCTTCAGAGCTCTCCAGAGCGTTCTCCCTGCTACCACGGATACCCAGCATCGGCACAGCCGCACGGTGCAGTCTTCGTGACTGACTTCAGGATGCCTGAACAGAGGTGGACCCATGTGTATCCACTGCTGTCAAGTGACAAAAGTCATTTTCCCAACCTCAACGTCCTTTCTGTTCAGACTTTTCATCTCTCCTTTACTCCCTACCCTAAACAATCACCCACCTTTGGTTTACTGTACCCAGAATGCCACAGCGTCAGACGCCTGCAGGGTGGAGCCTTTTCCAAATGGCTTTGTCCATTAGTAGCACACATTTAGACTCCATAGCTCCAGGCCTTTTGTCTTGAGCCTTTCTTGACTGCTCACACAACTCTGGATCTAGCAGTCTGTGTGTCCATTCACTCTAATATCCTGGTAGCTCCCAAGTGTGGCAGTCATGAATAAGGCTGCTATACAAGCCGACATGCAGGGTTTTAAACTCATTCAGGTAAAACATGTTCCCTTTTTTAAAGAAAATGCCAGACTATCTTCCATGCATGCCCACCCACAACGAATGTGAGTGTAGGTGGCTTCCTTTCCACCTGACACTACAGCTGCTTCAAGTCCCAGCTCCTTCGGGACCCCGGTGACCTCTGGCCTTCCTTGCTCTGCAGAAAACCCCGTCCATTCCTGGAGGCAAGGGGAACACGTAGCATTCACAGAAATACCAGGCACAGCAAACATGTTGGCATGGGTGAGGGAGGGGCTCAGGTGCATACATACATTGGAGAAAGAACAACATGGATGTGGAGACCAGAGACCGCCATGGTGCAGCCACAAGCCAGCAATCACTGGTACCAGAAGCTGCAAAGACCGCTCAGGAAAATTCTCCCTTGGGGTCTCCAGAGGGAGCTAGGCCGGCTGCCTACGCCTAGAAGAGATTCCTGGTCTCCAGCCCTGTGTAGAATCTCTGTGGTTTTAAACCATCAAGTGTGTGGTCACTTGATATGACAACCTCAGGAAACTGGCCAGAACCCCATTATTTACATCCCCATGAAGGAGGCAAGTGGCACACAGAAGATGAAGTGGTTTGCCCAAGGCTATGATGCACTGCAGCTTCTAATCCGCACAGTGGGGACTGAGGGTCCAGCCAGGTGCCTTCTTCCACCAGGAGATGCAGCATTAACCCTTTGGCCAGGGGCCCTGAGGCAGCATTCGCCTCTGGGACTCTGGCTTTTCCAGGCTATGCTCCTAGCTTTTCCATTCTGCCTCTAGAACATTCTCCAAGTAGGTGGAGAGGATTCGAAAGGTCAAATCAGAGGGGCTAGAGAAACAGTAGAAGTGGATGGAAAGGAAGTTATGTAATGAAGACTTTGGCTGGCCTTTAACCCTGGTTTCTCTAAGGCTGGGGAATTTCCCAGGTCACAGAGCCCATGGTTTATGCTAACAAGGTGACTCACAGTGGGTCCTCTGGAAAGTTTATACTGCAGTGGCTACAGATGGAGGCTGTCCCGAAGAGAATAATCACATAAGGGCAGGCGTGGGCTCTGCCGAGTGCTGTCAGCCCAGCCTGTGGGGCTGAGATGGATCTCGTGACCCACACACATATCAACCATGCCCGCAGAATGAAACCCCAAGACAGTGAAGCTTTTATGAGCTTTCTCGGTTGGCAACATCCAGGGTATCATTATACGCCAATGTGCCAGTAATTATCATGTCCAGAAAGTGGCGTGTCCCAACCCCATGGGATAGGACCAGAAAACTTTGTATCTGGGATCTTCCTAGACCCTGCCCTCTGGGATTCTCCCATTGACTGATTCCAACTTAGAAAAACCATAGTGCTGTGTATAGCCCGTCCCTGAGTCGAGGGAGACTCTTATTGAACCCGAACGGAATCTTGAATTTATAATCAGTGAATCAGACACATGGTGGCTTTGGAGCCCCAATCTTACAGTGGAGTTCTGAGGGGAAAACAGGCTTGAAGCACACAACCATGTAATGTTCTGATCGACTGTGGGAACTGGCGTCTTCTGATCTCGGCTTCTGCTAGCCGATACATCAGCTCTCCTTCAGTCTCCCCTGTCCCGATGACCTCTGCCCCTCATGGCTTCTCTGTATGCATAGCAGTTAAGTATGAAACTGCAGGTCTCAATGTGAGTGTTGGTACCCACCAGCCCAGCCTGTCCGTGAGCACTTCTGCCCCCAGCACTGTGGGAAAATGGCAGATTTGGGATTTGAGTTTGTTTTGTGTTGTGGTTTTTTTTTGTGGTTATTGTTTTGTTGTTGTTTTTTGAGGGGTCAGGGGGTTGTTTGTTTGTTTGCTTTTGTTTTTTGAGACGGGGTTTCTGTTTAACAGCTCCGGCTGTCTTGGAATGCTTTGTAGACCAGGCTGGCCTCGAACTCACAGAGACCCGTGAGCCTCGGCCTCCCGAGGGCTGGTATCAAAGGCGTGCGCCACTGCCCAGCTGAAAAGGCCTGTTTTGAAATCTTCCTTCTTCTACTTTGTGGCCACAGTCTCTACCACTCAGATGGGGACCTCAAATTTCAAGCTGCAGGAAAACATCTACGAAGCTCATTAGCTACAAACTCAGATCCCTCCTGTTGATGGGCTTCTCATACACAAGAAAGTCACACTGAGGTGGTTGGTTAATCATTGACATCCAATCTGGGCCAGCAAGATGGCTCAGCAAGCAAAGGCACCTGCAGCCAAGCCTGACAACCTGAGTTTAATCCCTGGGACTCACGTGGTGGAAGGGGACAACTCCTCCAAGCTGTCCTCAAAGTGCACGCACACATAACGCACACATACATCACACACACACACACATACACACACATAACACACACAGAGATGATAGATAGATAGATAGATAGATAGATAGATAGATAGATAGAAAGAAAAGAATCTAAGCTAAAGATAACCTTTAAGAAACACAGCAGAGACTCTGAGCCCCATAGAAAACTGCCTTTAGAGCCGGGCGATGGTGGCGCACGCCTTTAATCCCAGCACTCGGGAGGCAGAGGCAGGCGGATCTCTGTGAGTTCGAGACCAGCCTGGTCTACAGAGCTAGTTCCAGGACAGGCTCCAAAGCCACAGTGAAACCCTGTCTCGAAAAACCAAAAAAAAAAAAAAAAAAAAGAAAACTGCCTTTAAAGGTCTTGTAACCGTGAACCCAAGCCTCAGGGCTCCCGGGCCAGACTGAGGACGCATAAAAAAGCAAGTGAAAGGTAACCTCCTGTCCTAGCTGTGGTAGGTGTCCCAGATAAAGTTCAGAAAGACATTGCCTAAACGAAGCCAGGGACTGAATGAAGATGCACAGACCTCAGCCTCTGATCTCCCTCCCCCCATGCCAGCCAGGGCCACCACAGAAGTGGCTAAGAGCTGAGCAGCGAGGGAAGTGACGGCCACGGCACAGAAGGTTGAAGAAGGGCCATCAAGGGCTGATGGAGAAAGGCGAGCACCTGTGGGCCAGCATGAACATAGAAGGCTGGATTCGCAGGTCTAGGACATCCAGACAGCGGAAACTGGTAGAGGACATACACAGTCAATATGCTCAAATAACTCATGCAAGGAAACAGTCAAATCAGCATCAATTTGGCAGAGTGCTGACCCAGTCAAATTTTTACATACTTTTAAATTAAATTCATTATCAAGTTTAAGTTAGTTTTTCCCCATTTAAAACTTTTTTTTACTCCAATATTGGCTAAGCAATGGGACAGGGTGGTGCATACCTTTAATCTCAGCACTCAGGAAATAGAGTTGGGTGGATCTCTGTGAGTTCAAGGCCAGCCAGGGCTACGTGGTGAGACTCAGGACAGCCAGAACCAGGTACACATGCAAACACACACACACAAAGAGACAGACTGACATGGTGATCCTGGTCCATTGAACGGTGCATGTACAGCCCCAATGAAGTGTTCTCTAGAATTCTTGCGCGCATTGCATGACAAACGTACAGACGCTTGACAAACCAAGGCTCTGGAGCCTTCCTTTGCAAACCAAAAGCAGTGGACACCACCTTCCACTCCCCACACTTGCAACAAAGTCCACGCACATCTCCAAGAGAAGAAAAGAACAGGATGAAATGCGGACAAAACGGACTGGAAGCTGATATGACCATACTCGGAGGAGGCCACTGCGGACTTTGTTAGACTGACCACCCTACCTGTGAATGGACATGTCATCTTCCAACACCGAAAGAGAAGGGAAGGAGGAAGGAGGAAGGAAGACTGGGAGGAAACCCACGTTGTGCGGTCTCCACATTCAGTATGTCATAAGCCTTGAGCTTGCATTGAGGGCAGGAACCCAACGATTAGCACAGGTTTCTTCTGCAGAGAGAAATCTAGTTACCGTATTTCCCTCATCCAGAGGGCTATTCTTCCTCCATCTTTTAGCTACCATTGTGCTCTAAGGTAGACAAAACATCGGCGAGCAGAAAGGAAGTGTAAGAACACAGCCTCAACGGCACTCGGCTGTGCACTCTTTCAGCTGGTTCTCCCAGCCCCGTATTTCCTACCTCACGCTCTGACCTTTGCTGAGTGCCCTCGAGGATAGGTGAGGTGTCACACCAAGCAACAATTAGACATATACACCATGAGCACACCTCTACCTTCCCTCTTCTGTCCTCGGAATGAAATGGCAACCAACTTTAACCAGGTAAACAAAACAGAGAGCTGGTTAGGGTCCCCTGGAGGTCTCATGGCCGATTCTGGGTCAGTGCACTGTTGATGGAGCCAAAGACTCCATATTTCTCAGACCACAGCCATTCAGTTGGCTTGTGAACCACATTTTAAGCAGAGAGGTTCAAGGGAGAACCACCACCCAAGTCTCTCTGAGACTGTCCCATCATGGAATAAACAGAAAAGCACAGGGAGGGGAACTCAACCAGAAAGGGCCAGTTGCCTCTCTTTTTCTCTGGGTCCATGCTGAGTTTAACTTGGGTCTGGGCCTAACGCAAGTCTTCCAGGGCAGCAAGCGGATGAACGCGAGACAGCTGCGTACGGATCACGCTAACGTGCAATCTGATAGGAACTGGCTGCGCTCTATCTAAAACAGTATCTGCCCCCCTGAGTCAGACACGGGACTGTACACAGATCACCAAAGGCCACCACAGCCGCAGCACTGCCCAGACTCGCGCAGGAAGCAGAGGACAGGAAGGTGCACATGCACACTGGCCTTCGGCTCCTACGCGGCATCCCCCATCCCCCATCCCACACACAAACACACACCAGCAGGGCGGTTTTAGAGCAGAAAGCTACAGAGGTTGTTTATCCTTGGCAGGTCACAGATCCATTATAACAAGAGATTATTAGTCTACAAATCCTCAACAAATATTTGAATCACTTTAGCCCTTGGCATATGAAAAGTCAGTCAGTGTTTATTAATATGACCGTTTGTCCAAAGGGATCAGTAAGCAGAAAGGAAGAAATTCGAATAGCTCTCGCGGGTACCTGGAGAAGCTCTGTTTTAGACTGGAGCCTTCTAGGCTACTCAACTTTATGTTCCTATTTATGTAACGGGCATTGGTCCTAATAGAAGCACGGTACACTGTGTGACATGACATCACACACTGGAGGAAGGGAGCAGGGTTTCCATGTCCTCCAAGTCACCGGCAGCTTAAATCGGGTTGACCTCAATCCAGGAAGATTCTCCAACCCAAGAACGCTGTTTGAATGCCTCTAGCTACCAACTTCCAGAGAAATCAGCTGCAGTCAGTAAAAATCTAAATTAGCAAATCTACGCAAGCATGTCTCAAGTATCTGAGATAAGTCTTTGGGGGAAACGTTCCAGGCCAGCGGCTGAACAATTAACTGCTTTGGGTACAATGCACTTATAATAATCAATGGTTTAAGGGTAAAATATACTTACAACATTCCCAGGTAATGTTACCTGTTCTTCTCAGGCATCTTAAGAACAACTTTCACAGGGCTGGGGTGGGAGGGAGCTTTCAAGCACACTCTTTTTCAATGACAAGTTTCAAGTCAACATAAAATCTAATCCAGTCTTTCACTGGGGGACCAAGATCCCTGAGGAGACTAATCATGTTTGACAGTTTTTGTTTTTTCCAAACCTTCCAGCATACAGGAGGCATGTGCCTAGCTGTCTCGGGGTTTTCACTGCTGTGAAGGGACCCATGACTATGGCAACTCTTTTAAGGAAAACATTGGGGTGACAGGCTGACAGTTTCAGGGGTTCGGTCCCTCGTCATCATGACGGAGAGCATCACGGGAGTGGCATTCAGGCAGACGTGGTACTGCAGCTGTAGCTGAGAGTCCTACATCTTGCAGGCAACAGGAAGTCAACTGAGACACGGGGCAGTATCTTGAGCATAGGAAACCTCAAAGCCTGCCCCACAGTGACAGGCTTCCTCTAACAAGGCCACACCCACTCCAACAAAGCCACGCCTCCCAATAGTACCACTCTCTATGAGCTTATGGGGGCCAAATACATTCAAACTACCATACTCGTCAACCTAAACTCTTGCTACTTAAAGTCAAAACACAGTCTCCAAATGGTATCCCTGGCTCTCGCTTCCATCCAGGTATGACTTCAGGCTCACCAGGTAGACTCGGGTTGGCCATCAAAGCCCTACAGAGATGAGAGGCACAGAGACCCTGCGGCAGCCATCTGGTGCATTTGCTTCCACTGCATGGAAGTCCGTGCTGACTGGGCACCACGGGCTCTCCCTCCTCTTCCTCCCGGTTTCAGGTGAATCCCGAGACCAGCTCCAGCTCCATATTTTTGCCCAAGCAACTTTCTCCTCTGCCTGGGCATCAGTATGCCTCTCAACCAGTATGCAGCAGGGGGACTCTGTGCAGAGACTTTATTCCATTTAATATCCCTGTTTTCTGTGCGCCATGATGTCCTAATATCTTAAATCTTTGAGCTGGGAAGAGACTGGCCGCAATGGAGCTAGCCAACTCCTAGAGATCGTGAGGGTCCAATGGGAACATGCCTTTGATGTGCACAACCCCCAAAGATGCAGAACCAGACCACATCCACATGGCACCCCAAGAAGTGGTCTCCTCTATGTGGATTACCCCAGGGCCAGCTACTAGACAAATAGGGGGCTCTCCCAATTGTTTATAGAATAATTCAACTAAATCCTAAACTGCTTACCTTGCCTTCTATCATGCCCCAATACTGAACCAGCAGCACCGTGTAGACACTCCTGTGGCTCCTCCCTTTCTGGTGACGGCCAGGTGGTACAGCATTACGTAATGGCTAGTGCCTCTAAACCCACAAGAGTGAAGACAGTGTCTGCTGGACCTCTCCTCCATCTCCTCTTACGGGCTCATAGTGGTCTGGATGAGAATGGCCCCCCTAGGCTCATAGAGTCGCCTGCGTGGTGTCCAGCTCAAAGAACTCATGGGAAGGCTTAGGAGCTGTAGACTTGGAGAAAGTGTGTCACTAGGAGTGGGCTCGGAGGCTTCAAAAGCCCTTGCCAGCCCAGGTAGTTCTTTCTGCCTCATGTTTGATCCTCATGGGGTCAAGGCTAAGAGCTCTCAGTGACAGAGACAGTGCTACGCCTGTCTTCCTGCTGGCCTGTCCCCATGCTCCCCACCCATGGTGGTCATGAACTCCAAATAAACTCCATAGGGCCCCCCACAGCAGCAGGGAAGTAAGTAAGAGACCTGACTGGAGGGTCAGCCACGTAAGAGAGCACAGGACAACTAGGTCTGCTTGCAGAGCTAGGAAATGAAACCCAGAGCCTGGCACATGCAAGAGAAGCAGCCTCCCCCATCCTGCCAGACTTCCCTTCTAATGTTTAAGGGCCTGCAAGAACATTTTTGACTCAGAAACTTTGGCCCCTAGCCTAAGCCACCATATAATTCAGAATTATTTCTTGGCGAACGGCATAAAGCCTAGAGAAGACACGTACTTGGTTCTGTATGCTGTGGTTTCTGTAAGTAAGAAGCATTGCTGTTAATGTAGTTGTCCCGAATTTTCACAATGTCACCACCCTGCACTCTGAGGAGACGAGACAAACGGCTAAATCAATAAGCGAAGATCTGAGTTTGAATTCTGATAACTACCTATGTGGTGATAGCTGAGCTTGCTTAAGCTCCCCGGGCAGAATTCAGCAACCCTCTCCCGCTCTGCAACAAAAGTGACCCAACACCCCACAGCCGCCATGTTTGCTTAGAACGTGAAACCTATTTGGCCGCCAATTCGTGGCAATCACGCACACTACCTCCCCAGCCTAGGCGCGTGCAGAGCTGCGGCCCTGACTCCAGACCTGGAGTGAACCGTTCGCGTAATATTGAGACCCCTGTGACAAGAGCGGTTCAAAACAGCAACACCCATTTACAGCCCTCCTAACCCTACCTATTATTCACTCTTAAAGGGGAAGGGCTGCAAACTGCCGGCTTTCCGGCTTTCCTAGGTGCAGAGGCAGAATGGAGGATTCCAGCTGAGCCAGTTCAAGCTCTGAAGCTTTGCGGCTATGGCAATAGCTGCAAATTCAGAGAACAAAATAGCTGCAGATTCAGAGAACAAAACCTCCTTTGACAAGTCCCCCTGGGCAGTCTACTAAAGAGCCTGTAAGGTAGGAAATAAAGAAGAAAAAGAAAACTCCGCAATGAATTTCAAGACATTTTCTGAAATGGCTTTCATTAAATTAACAACAACGGCAATCCCATCTCTGATTTCAATGAAAACTATTCCGTGGAACCACAACAGCTCACGGAGACGGAAAACTACAGCAACCGAAACAGACACAAACAGGGTCTGGGAATCACTGGGGTCACGTGGTGGAGGAGACCCTGGACTGTCGCGCCCAGGCCAGCTTGCTTTGTCCCCACCATATAAGCACCAACCCCCGGATTTAATGCCAACTCCATGCCAATCCAGAGGGAACGCTAGCCCGGTTTTCTGGTCCACAGGAGTGGGCTGGTATCTTAAAGGCTATTGGCTGAAGGAGCAGAATGTGCTCCCACAGCACAGGGGCACCTGTGTCTCACTGGATAGAAAAGAGAAGGAGGACGAAAACCCTCTGGAGAAGAACCGTGGAAAGAGGCCCCCTCCTAACTCTCAGCTCTGTAATCCATAGTACCCCCTCCTCTGAGTCCCTCCAAGTTGGCCAAAGTCTCCTTCCTGACCCCTCTGGGAGGGCCCTCAGCTGTCCCACGGCACAGCACACGATAACATCTTTACTAACAAACAAGTAACTCCGTGACTCTGTCTTCACCAGGAATCTGAAGCCAGGGCCCACACAAAGCTGGAATCATAACAACGTCATCCACAGTAATGACCTCAGCATTCACTGTGCAAAAGGCTCCTTCCAAAGGAGTTACAACTTTAAAAATGCTGCGAAGAGAAGCCACGCCACACAAGGCTCACATGGGAGGTTTGTTGGAAGAGGAGAGAAAGGGGGACTGAGGAGGGGGCAGAGAGGGGGCAGAGACCAGTCCCTGGAGCAAGAGGGACAGAAAAGAAAGGGAGAGAAGGAGAGAGAAAGAGAAGGGGAGAGAGGGAGAGAGAGAGAGGCCGGAGGTGGGCAAGGCCCAGTTTTTCAAAGGGAAGGCAGCGAATGTGCACAGGAGGGGCTCTTAGTGACTGCAGTTGAGAACGATCCTGTCAGACCACTGATGCAGTCTGTGTGGCTCACATTCTGGGATACTGAGACAGCCCCACTCACAAGACAGGTTCTGAAACAAAGTTAACAGTCCTGCAGTAAACCAACAGGGAGTCCCAAGATGGGAGCCAACTAGCTTAGGCAGCACAGGGGGGCAGAAGCCCCGAGGTCCATGAGCTCTCAGGACCTTTACCAAGCCATGCGCTACAGTACTGGGCAGAGATATTAACCTGTCCCAGAGAAGAAAGTGAGGAGCTGGGTCCCGCAGGGAAACATCAAACACGGTGTCCCTCCTCTTCCATACATACTGGCGTGATGAATATGCAATTGAGTTAAAGATACTACTTCAGGGTAGTTAGAGAGACGGCTCAGCTGTGAAGAGTACTGGCTGCTTGTCTAGAAGGCTAGAGATCAATTCCCAGCAACCCCCTGGCAGACACAGGGCCACTACTCCCATTCCAAGGGATCTGAGACCTTCTGGCCTCTGCAAGCAATGCACATGTCACAGGTGGTACACAGACAGACATGCAGACAAAACCCAAAAGGACACAGTCAGGTGACAACAGACAGGTGACTCCAAAGGACAGCCAGGTGATTCCACTAGCCAAGAACATGGAGACTCCTGTGATCCCAGAGGCCTCCCCAGCCTCTCTGGACGTCTCCGAGGCTTGGACACTTAGCGACTGATTCCCCTGACCCGGCGGTTCTGTCTGCCATGGTCAAACTGCCTCAGGTCTCTAGAGCCGGCTGTGCTCTGGTTAGAAGGGTCTCCAGGAGACAGGTGTGGCCTCCATCAACTAGACCAGGAAGAGGTGTCCTAGGTACCTGTCAACCCACCCCCATGTTCTACTGACCCTCAGGACTGATTCGGGCATCCAGTATGTGGTCATGTGCTAGAGTTCAAAAGTTTGACCCCGCTCCAAGGACAAGCGATGGGTGACCAAGGACAGCGGGGGCAAAGACCACGAACTCCCCTTTGCAGCTGCTGCAGACACTGTCCTCCACAGACAGCAAAGGTTATTATAGTTCATTTCAGAGGATGAAATGTAAAATATAGTTCAAATGGAAAGAGCAATGAGCTGCCACTAAGTGTTAATCTGGGTAAAGCTTATCAAATATTTACACGATCCTGTCCACACTAAGGATTTAAACCCCAAAAGACAAGGAACACCCAGATGTACCCAGACCACTGGGTGTATGAAAAGAAGGGTTTTAGAAAGACTTAAAGCTGGCCACCGTCGTGCACACCTCTAACCCCAGCATTTGGGAGGTGAAGGCAGAAAGATCAGTTCAAAGCCAGGGACAGTTAGCCTCAGCCCAAGGTCAGCCAGGAAGACCATGTGAGGAGGGATGGGGGGGTGGGGGGAGGAGCAGAGGTGAGCTCTAGCCTCAGCTAACTAGAGATTCCTACATTAGGCTGATTTCACGGTAAATCTGGGTAGGCTTGTCTTCCTCCTTTGTGGGGACGGAGCCTGGGAGAGAAGCTGTCCCAGGAAGTACTTCCTTTAAAATAAAAGGATGAGTAAGTGCTTGGAGGGTGGCTCAGTGGTAGGGCACTCGCTAGCATGCTAAAGCCACAGGTTTAACCCCTAGTACCACACACACACACACGCGCGCGCGCACACATGCACCCACATACATGCACTCACACGCGCACACACACGCACACACATGCATTCACATGCACACACACTCACACACACACACTCACACACATGCACCCCCCCACACACACACTCACACATACAAGCATGCTAAAGCCATAGGTTTAATCCCTAGTACCACACACATGAGGACATATACAAACACATGCATGCCAAAGCCATAGGTTTAATCCCTAGTACACCCACACACACACACACATACACATGAATATCACATCGGTAGTCCACCAACCAACGGGAGACTAGGTACACAAAGCACTGACCCTTTTCCCTTTCATCAAACAGAAGGAACAGACAACACTTGAGAAACTGAGTTTGGTCTGAACTTAAAGAGCAGACTGTTAAGCCCAGTCATTGTGGTGTGAATGCTATAGGAGCTGCACTTTGCGGGGGACTGAGGGCAGGAAAGCTCATTTGCAGGGAGTGAACCACCACACACCCCAGGAAGCCTCTCCCTGGCGGTGCAGACTGTGCACAAAGCCCACGCGGGACTTCTTGCCTTTTATGATGGAAACTAGACAGCCCCGCCCCTTCCTTTTATTCATGCTACAGCTTTTGGCAACCTAAGCCCTCTGCGCCCCAGCATCCTCAGCCAGGGACAGAATATGACTGCTCGGCTGCCGCTGCCGGGTGCCCGTGGCAAACTGCTAACCAGCTTCTGGACGGCACTCTCCCTGTCTTAGGAAGGCTGCCTAAGGTCAGGAACCTGTCCAGGTCACAAGGGCTACTCTGGCTAAGACTAGTGTTGTGTGGTATTTGCACCCTGCATGAAGATATATTGCTCTAATTGGCTTAATAAAGAGCTGAATGGCCAATAGTTGGGCAGGAGGTATAGGTGGGACTTGTGGCGAGAGAAAGGAAGAGGAGGAGGAATCGAGGAGCAAGGAGACACCAGGGGACACAGAGAGGAAACACGAGGTTGCAAGGTGGAAGAGAGGTGACATTACATGATAGAACATAGATTAATATAAATGGGTTAATTTAAGTTGGAAGAGCTAGTTAGGAACAAGCTTAAGCTACAGACCGAACTTCCATAATTAATAAAGTCTCCATGCCATCATTTGTAAGCTGGTGGCCAACGAAATGCATGTTACAGTAGGGTAGAAGAAGGGTACCAAGCCTCCAACTGCAGAGGAATGATGACCCCAATAGTCAATCCCAGGCACCCACACTGGGCATGGGATTTCATGGGCACTGGTAAATGGAGCCAATCTGCTGGGCCTGAGGGAAGAAAACTATGTGAGAAGAGACAGGAGAAGCAGTGGCCAAGGAGGCCTAGGGAAGTGATGCCCAGAGAGGAAGTCTGGGCTCACACTTGCCAGCTGCCATCGCCAGAAACTGGGAAGCTGCAGGACCCAGGGCCAGGCTGTTTCTGGCCTAAGTCTCTGTGTTACTGCCCAGGAAGGTCACCGCAGTCACCGCCCTTGCTACTGGGATCCTTTAAAGTTCCTGTTCAAGTTTAGCTCCTCTTTCCTTGAAATGCTTACCAAGAAATGGATCTAACTAGCTGGGAGGAGGTAGCATGCGTCTTTAATTCCACCACTCGGGAGGCAGAGGCAGAGGCAGAGGCAGAGGCAGAGGCAGAGGCAGAGGCAGAGGCAGGTGGACCTCTGTGAGTGCAAGGCCAGCCTGGTCTACAGAGAGAGAGTCCTGGGACAGCCAGGGCTACACAGAGAAACCCTGTCTCGAAAACAAAAAAAAAGAAAAGAAAAGAAAAGAAAAGAGAAGAAAAGAAATCATCTAAATAAATACTAGAGTTGGGAGGCAGGAAAGAGCAGCAGTCAGCTGTTTGTTTTTCTGTGAGACTGTAAATGAGCCACACCTGGCAGCTTTCCATAGGGAATCAGAATGGCTTCAGGGTCGTCAGAGTTCAACGGGACCATCAAACAATCCTACTGGCAGCCTTTCCCATGGCCCGTTAATGTTCAGTAGTAGTTACCACTTAACTCATTTTGTTTGCCCTAAAAAAAAAAAATCAGTTCCCAGAAATCATAGGCTATTAATTCCCTCTCTAATGTCCCCAAGCTAGCTGCTCTGTGGGATCCCTTCCGGCTGCACCTTATCCTTCCTGGAAGGGACTTTCAGCAAATGTGCCTCCTCCTCCTCCCAAGGAGAAGCCCTCAGAAGCCCCAAGGATGTGGTAGCTTCGTGGAATTCCCCTTCAAAATCCACCTCAGAGGGAAGAAGAGAGATCCTCTTTTGGCTTAATCCTTGCGGCTAATCTTCCCTTTAGAAAACTTTAAGGAAAAACAAGTACTGGGTTATATTTAAAAGCGAAGAGAGAGGGCTTGGAGTCTGCCAAAGAGAACAATGGAGCCATCTCACCCCTGCTAATATAGATACCCCAAGGACTTGTCTGAAGTTCACGCCCCCACCCCACCCCCAAGTAAAACAGCCCGGGACATTTGAATGTGAAAGAGAAAGTTCAGAGTGTGAGTCTGTGCAAACACAAATGCTTACTCTGGAAAGCCTTACACCAGAGACACACCGCCCCCGGTGCTGGGGGGACACCAACAATAACAGTGCGCAGCCTTTCACGAGCTATAATTTACTCAGAACACTGGACTGCTCGCCCAGGGACAGAACATGCTCTCCTTTCCTGCCTCCATTCTCAAGGGTTTATGGGAATTGGTTCCACACCCCAAGATATTTTGGAATTAAAGTGAGCTCTCCTGAACTCTGAAGGGAAAGTGGGAAGGAGCTGGGTAAGCAACCACAGGTGAGGGCAATCCCAGACAAGCTCAGTCTCACAGAGGGCAGGATGGAACAACAGAGCTGACTAACAACAGGGGATACTGCATACAGCCCTGGCTTCTAGCAGGCATATGGTCCCATTCATCTGCCCAGACTGCAAACAAAGACGAAAGTTACTCTCCCTCCCAGCTGTAGACACTGGAAGAGCAAGCCAAGAGTTGGCTTCTTCCGAAGCCTCTGCTTCCCACCAGATGCTGTTCCTCCCTACATCTCTACAAGATCCACTCCCTGCATCTCGGCATCCAGAGACCTTGGACACATACCTTGTGCACGCCAGGAGGAAATCTGGACACTACTCTTTCTGGGCTAAAGTTTATCCCATTCCGCCAATTCGTTCATTACCTATTTAGAGACCTTGGCTCTAAGGACAATCACAGTCTACGATACTAGGGGCCAGACTTTCAACAAGTGGAATTGGGAGTCCCCAGTTCCACAGAATAACAAACAGCAGGAGAGGCAGGTTCAGATTGGGAAGGGGGAGGGGGTCACAACAGACTTCATGGATCTAAGATCTGAAACTGAGAGCTGGGAAAGACTCAGGGTGGGCAGGGGGCTTCAGGGGTAGAGACTCACAGCACGGTGGTCTTGGTGTGCTCAGAAGTGGGGCTGTGGCTTATTGGGGGTTCCCTAAATCAGCGAAAGACGTCTTCACCAGCACTAGTGGCTTTGTTGTCTAATAAACAGCAGCGAGAATATCCTTGTGTTGTCACTGTGAAAGAGAATCTTGTCACCTGAAAGCTTCACCTGCTGGCGTGTGCACACATCAGGTCCTCATCTTAACATGTTAGCATGTGTTCACATCAAGCCCTTGTCATACATGTCACCGGGTCTGCGTGGGACACAGAAAGAGAGTACGGACATCTGGTTCGTTATATAAAACACCGTGTGTGTGCGTGTGTGTCTGTGTGTATGTGTGTGTGTGACTCAGCCAAATGTTTATTTAATGAGTATTTGTGAGTTGGTTGCAGCAGGTCGTGACTCAATTGGACCAAGAAAGCAGAGGTACACTCAATGCCACCACAGAGGGCAAGCCTTCAACATTCTTAGTTAAGCAGGGAGAGGAAGGGGGTGAAGGATGAGGGAGTGAGATCAAGGCAGGGGATGAAGGAAAACATGAATTCATTTCTGTGGTTGGGGGTGGGTGTCAGCAGATAGTCTTCAGGAGTCAGTTCTGTCTCCCCAGTTGGTGGGCCTAGGAAGGTGTGGGTGTTTGGTTTTGTTTGGGGACCAGATCTGACGCAGCCCAGGATAGCCTGAATTCCTGACCTTCCAACTGCTGGGACCAATCACAGGCATGAGCCACACCCACGACGGTGAATTCTTGAGAATGGGATTAAAGCTCTAAAGCACAGCCTACGGTGGCTTCTCAAATTCCAGGTCCACAGCACTCACCTGGAAGATCACGGGAGACCGGGGTACCGTTCCCTGAGCTCACCCACAGGGCTGTTAGACTGACAACCGGTGTCTGAAGCTCTTTGAGAACCACTGTCCTGGTTCTACACCTCCCAGGCCAATAGCCCTAGTGACCTGGGCCACAGCACAGATTGCAGTGGGGGAGCATCAACTCTGAAAGAGACTCTCTGACCACGTCTCCCTAAGGACAAGGGGCTTCTCACCAGTAATAACCACAGCCAGGTCTTCATACACCCCCTAAGAGGCTCCATCCTCTCCAGAGGCAGGGGGTTCTTTCCAGGTGGAACCTAAGGAGAGCCCATAACCCACCCACTATTCCTGGTTAGCCTTCCTCGGCTATCTCTATCTCTCACCGGGAGCAAGCTTTCCACTCTTTCCCTCCACTCCTGACCTGGTTTCTTCCATGACACCAGCAGGTGTCACATATCTGTCACACATCTTATGCAGACTAGATGAAGTCTCGCAATCTCTGGGTCTGGAGAGCTCGGGTCCTGCTCTGCTACCGTTTAGCTGTGACCCTGGACAAAAGGTCTTAACATTTCTACAGCTGTAAACATGAACGTATGGTTAGTCTTTGGCGTAATGGACACTGCTGTCTCCCAAGGTGAAACAGCTGAGCCAGCGCAGCCCCAGGCTGGCAGCACAGAAGGCAAACTCACCCTGCTGCAACGCAATAGCACCTTGGGGTCACAAGTGCTGGGGGGACAGGGGCTGTTAACGTGCTATCTCAGCAGCCCCGGTGGAAGGCTGACCTAGTTTAAATGCATGCAGCACACTATGGAGGCTGCACAGGGGCTTGCCATACGTGCCCAGGGATAGCCCTGGGGTAGCCCAGGCTGCCTTTGCACAGGGAAAGCAGCCTCACATTCCCAATACTGACCTGAGAGAGAAGGGCAGAGAGAGCTACAACCATTAGCGTCTAGGCCAGGTCTTCAGAAAGATCAGACTTCCGAGAATAATCGGCCTCTCTTATCCTAGCAATGAGCATCGTCCCTTTCGCTGGTGTCACGGTGGGAGGTGCAATCACGATGGCTTGGAATGGCACAGATTTGGCCCGGCACAGCGATGGCCGCAAGGGCAGGAGCACAGCCTCCAAGGCACGGACAGTTGCCCAGCTTCCCTGCCTCTCCAGCACACTCCAGGGTACTGCACCCAAGGGTGTGGACTCAAGAGAGTTCTTTTGGTCTCCCTCTGGCAGAGGCCATGGTGCACCAGGGCAGAGAACGTAGTACCTCAGCTGACTGTGTCACCCTGGAAAATAGCAGTAGCTACCACACCAAAGGTTAGTGATAGGAGTAAAGGCGTTAAGACTTAGAACGGCTCACCTGCACAATGAAATAAAGAACAAAATCAAATAAAGCTATAAGAAAACAGTAAAGATCGCAGTTTTCAGAGACATGGCTGCATCTGGGCTGTATTTATTGAGGCAACCCTACCCAGGAAGAAAAATACTGCATTGCTTTAGTAGCTTGTTTCTGTTACTCTGATTAAACACATGACCAAAAGCAACACGGGGTGGGGGGCAGAGGGAAGATTTATTTGGCTTATAGATACGGTCTACCATGGAGAGACGTCAAGGCAGAAGCACGGTTTGGAAACAATGGAGAAACACTCTTTATGGGTTTCCCGCTTTGGTTTGCTCAGCCGCCCTTCTTATACAGCCCAGGCCCACCTGTCAGGGATGCTGCGGGCTACAGTGGACTGGGTCCTGGCTCACAAACCAGCAAGAAAGAAAACACCCCACAGCCAGGCCCCCTGGTCAATCTATGAAGGCTGATGAACCTCAGCGGAGGCTCCCTCCTCCCGGGAGTCGGGGTGACAGCTGATGCCAGCTAGCGACAGTGAACATTCTCCCTCATGAGCGGACCCCGGCTTGACCTCTGTAGGGACCCACACATATGTGGGATTCAGTGTGGGCAGAGGCCACGTAACAGGAAAGAAAACTATGGAAGGGGGGGGGGCTTTCCTAACGGTCCGGGGAGGGTGAAAGAACACCTGTGACAGAATGTGGAAACGGAACGGCTGCGAACAGAAGACAAGGCCGAGAACGAGGGGTCTGGGAGAGATATGCATGGATAAATATGACATAACAGAACCTGTGGTTTCCCATGTCAATGAAAACATAGAAACTCAACAAATAAACAACCAAATTAGGAAGACAAAGATTAAACATAAACAGCCCCTACCAATAGGAGGCGCTACGCGAGGCAAGGCAAACCAACAGCAACCTCCCCAAACCCCCAGCACCTGATACAGCAGGGCCTCACGGCTGGCTGAGCAATGCACTGAACGCTGGTTTTCAGTGCATTCTGCCTGCAGGATTTCAGCAGTGGAGGAAGAGGCAGGTACCCCGGACGTGGTGTGTGGGGGGGGGGGGGGGGGGTGACCGACAGGAGAGACAGCAAAGGATGGGCGTGGCCGGGAAACCTCACATTGACCACAGGTATTAACCAGGAATGCTAAGCGGGGCTTGTGCCACAGAGGGCACTGGATGTCATGGAAGATGGTACCCACTCCCGCTCACGGCGGTGGTACTGCTGGACCCCTAAAGATAAGGCCTGAGGTGTCCCGTGTGAGCTGGGACACCCCGTCACAAAACAGCTCCAGTAGAGAGGTGGCAATGGACCAAGCCACCTGTCACAAAGCAGGCCCTTCCTGGATTCAGACAACAGGGAGGCATTGGCTGCCAGGGGCAGGGCTGCTGGAGGAAGGAGGAAGCGGGCAGCAGAAGTCACGTGGTGGAGACCTGTTCACTGCCTGCCAGTCAGGGAGGAGGCAGGGGTTGGGTGGATGCCAGCACTAGACCGGCTTTCCCCCTTCCCCTGTTACCACATCCAAGCCCTCAGCTCACGGGATGGGGGTACCCGTACTTGAGGTAATGGCCCCAGAGATACAAACATGGACCTCACCCATCTTCCAGGTGACTTTAAATCTCGTCATCTTCACAATGAAAATTAACAACCACAGTAAGTATATGCCAAGAGAGAGTCTAATTCTACCAACTCTGAGCTAACCAAGCCCCTGTGGCTCTCTATCTTGCCAGGGATCACAAGGCATTTAGAGAAAGACCCCAGACTAGAACTCAGGTTTGCTAGCTCAGGTTTCACACGACACTGTCCAGCTTCTAAGCTGCTTATATCCCAGGTAAAAGAGCAGCAACTCCGCACTGAAGCGGGCCAGTTTAAGATGAAAATGACCGCTTGCAATCGACGACCAAACACATGAAGTACAAATGGTTCAACTCCGCCCCGAGAGATGAAAGTGCGCAAACACGAGTTTCCAAACCCAGAAATCGAACCGTTTTGATAGCTTCTTTTAAGGTCACAAATATTTCAATAAGACTTTGTGACTTGGAGAAACTAAAAAGGCTCACATGAAGGAAGACTGAGGATGTAGCTCAGGGCCGGAATGCTTGTCTAGTGTGCGCAGGCGCAGGCCCTAGGTTCAATTCATAGCACCGCCACAAACAAACAAACAAAGCCCTAAAAAGGTTAATCTTGTAGCGATCCCTACTGTCTCCATTTATTAAGGGGCATGTGTAATAGGCAGCCATATATACTCTACCAGGCTAACCACTACCAGGATGACAAGGTCTATTTTACAGTTGAACAAACTGTATTGTTGAGTGAGCAACAGGTTTCCTGTAAATACCACATTTGGGGCCTGCAAATGCTGAGACCCTTGGGACCCAGCCTACCAGCTTAAGCTGTCAATCATCTCCCTTCTGTTACTTAAAACATGGGCATGGTGGTGCGTACGGTAATCCCAGCACTGGAGGCTAAGGTAGGCAGGTCCTCCGAATTCAAGGTCAGCCTGATCTACTGAGTTCCTGGATAGACAGGGCTACACTTAGAGACCCAATCTCAAAAAACAATCAATCAATCAATCTCACTTAATAAATTCTGATATATGCATTTGAAAAGAACAAAACATAAATAAGACTAACACAGGGGAGAGATGGCTCAGCAGTGGGAGCCTGGGCTCTTGCAGAGGACCAGGAGGACCAAGCATCCAGCGGAGTGGCGCGGCGGGAATCCACATCTCTGGCCTCCCCAGGCACCAGCACTCAGGTGCACGTAGCCATGCACAGAAACACATAAGCACACAAAACCAAAAGTAACAAAAACGATCTCTAAATAATAAAGGTAACACAGGACAAACGTGCGTAAGGTGTGTTGTTAGAGTCGGTGAATGCTGGACAGCCGGCGAAGGGGCCTCGAAAAAGTAACATTAAAAACAGAAAAGGTCAACTGGGTCTTGGTCATGACCTGACCAACAGGACACCTCAAGAAAGACCTACAGATTAAAAAGCAATGTATTAGATGAGCAATGTTACTCTCATTTTATGTAAGAGTGGGATTTATACCATTTTACATAGGTGGCACTTCCTCTCCACTGAGTTCCTCGCTGCTCACTGAGGACAGCCTGCAGAAACAGCTGCACAGGTTGGGAAACAATCCCAGACCAGAATCAAAGGCATCTGGAGTCAGTAATGCCTGACTCAACCTGCAGCCTCACTGTGCCCACCTGAATAAGAGCGTGTTTCCCTGTATCCACAGCCTGTGCCCTCACTGGGAGGACAGCGCCATCTCCTCAAGCTGTTCTTGTAAGGATCAAATAACCCACTATGCCCAAGATCCCTGGCACATGATCCCTCCCCCCACTGCCACCTGCTGAGCACCACAGGGCTGACTAAGCTCTGTGGCAATCCTAGTCTTCACACTTTGAGGTCAGCAAGCCCTTGGGGAGAGAGGGACAGAGAGACAGAGAGACAAAGACAGAGACACAGAGAGAGACCTAAAAGGGAGTGGGGATAAGGGTGGTTCAGAACTCTTGGCCCAAACATAGGGAAGTTCAGAGAAATGCATTGACTTTGGGGAAGCTGCAATCGGGCTCTTGGTTTTTACTGTCCATCAGAAACTGAAGGAATCTTTTAAAGTTATTTATATCTAGCTGATACTTCCTAAAATTGGGATTCAAACTGGCCTAAGCATGGGCCGGCACTGGGTTTGTATTTAGTTTTCTTTTGCTATTGTTGGTTTGGGCTACCCAGGTAGTTCAGCTGCAATGGAGCCTGAGAAATTGCTTTGTAGTGTCAATGACGAAGAACTTAACCAGGGCTGGGGCTGGAGGTCTGTGACGGGTGCGTATTCGGCACAGAGCTGCAGTTCTGTGACAGGTGTGTTCTGAGCATGTATGAAGCCCTTCATTTAATCCCAGCTCCATGAAAAGGGAAAAGAAAACTTTACCAAAACAGGATGGTAAACATCAGAGAAACAATTTGTATCCACTGAGCATAGAGGTAAACATCTGTGATCCCAGAACTTGGGAGGTAGAGGCAGGTGGATCAGAAGCTCCAGGACAGCCTTGCCTACCCAGCAAGTTTGAGGCCAGTCTGGGATACATGAAACCCTGTCTCAAAAAAACTAAATAAGAAGAAATAATTTCCATAAAGAAGCAACTGAAGGAGGCAATTTGAGAATATATTCATAAAATCCTGCACCACCAGCCAGGCTCCACAAAGTGAATCCTGCCAACACACCAACGGCTTTCCCCCTGGGAATGACCACCCAGGAGACCCAACGCCTCTGGACTCCCTGACACTTGTGGAAAAACATAACCTCCCATGCAGTGTTGGCAGGTGGCTCAGCCACACCTTGGAGCGTGTTCTCAAGACCTGTTCCTTACTAGGGCTCAACCTAGCAATTTTGAATGGCAGCAACAAGCTGCTCAACTCTGATATCGATAACATGAACAAAAATAGAGATAGTGCGGCAGGTTATGTGAGGACAAGCCCCAGAGACTGAGAGGCGGAAGAACTGTGCCACGCACCGGCTAATGCCACCCCGATGGCTCTATTACAAGCTTCCCCATCTCACTCAATAGCGTCTCCATCCTGCCCTCTGCTGAAGCCAAACCCTCAGAGACACCCTTCCTGTCGGGTCCTGCAATATATCTGCACAGACCTCCCGGCTAAAGATCAAATAAGACCACGAGAGTCCCACGGCTGCCAAGCCTGAGAGGGACTTCTCGCAACGCGTCTGGAAGCACCTGCTCGAAGACACAGCCTAACTGTGGGTCACAACCCCGTCTGGAGTCACAGGGCTGAAGGTGAACTCTCGCTTGCTCTTGAGAGCAACAGGGGGCACAAGAGCATTTGGAGCAGGACGGCCCCAAAATATTCTAAGGCAATTTTTCTTCTACTGAAAGGAAAAAGAAAAGGTAAAGTCACAGCCAGGCTTGAGGAAACACCGAGTTTCCCTGAGGCTCCCAAACACCTGCATTTAGTGGGCATTTCACGAGTGGGTGAAGAATGAATGATGAATGAATGAATGGATGGATGGATGGATGGATGGATGATTCCATGGGCATTTTAAAGTCAAAGAGTAGAATCTGATGCCAGGCTATAAGGCTTAAAAAAGGGATGAGTGGAGAGTTTAATTGTTAACAATCGGATAGATGATGACGCGAAGAATCAAATGACAGGAGGGAGGGAGGGAGAGGTCCTAGTTAGGGTTACCATTGCTGTGATCAAACACCATGACCAAAGCAACTTAGGGAGGAAAGGGTTTGTTTAGCTCCCACTTCCACATCACAATTCATTACTGAAGGACATCAGGACAGGAACTCAAGCAGGACAGGATCCTGGAGGTAGGAGCGGACAGGGAGGCTATGGAGGAGTGCTGCTTATTGGCTTGCTCCCGGGTCTGCTTTCTCCTCGAACTCAGAACCACCAGCCCAGGGACAGCCCCACCCACAGTGGGCTGGACCCTCCCCCATCAATGACTACTAAAGAAACTACCCTACAGGCTTGCCTGCAGCTTGATCTTGAGGAGGCCTTTTCTCTGTCGAGGTTCCCTCCCCTCAGGCGACTTCTGCTGTGTGAAGCTGACAGAAAAGTAGCCAGCACAGGAGACATACTACAGGTGTGTGTGTAGGGTGTGCACACACGTGTAAAAGTCACATTCATTCGCCAAGGACGACCAAAAGGCCTGCTAGATAAGGTCAGTACACACACTCCTTCAGTCAGCCCGCCTGTTTACCGCCCGCCAGGCAGATGGCTGCTGAGCACTTCTAGCCTTGATGGGCACACCTACAACACATTCTGACGATACAGATGTTGTCCCAGCTGTGACACAGTTACCTCCAAGCTTCAAGATTCCTGAGAAGTTGCCCAATCCCTCTGGACCTCAGCTCTTCACTGTGATACTGTCTGCCTCAGAGATTGAGGATTAAATTTCTTTTGGGTACCATGTAAAATGGAACACAATATACACAGGTGTCGGTGACAGTAGAGTTAGCGCTGAATGAATGGAACACTCTGCATGCCTCTCAGTGTGGTGGGAGGGTGCACAGATTCTCAAGCCCTCCCCCTCCCCAGACTCACCAGGGCCAGAGTTCCTGAGGACTCCAAAGTGGGGGATCCACAAGAGACCCATAGCCTCTGCTTTTCAAGGCATGCTGGAGACCATTACTGAGGCAGGGAATGTGTCTATCTGTCACACAACCACGGCTCTGCTGACTTCAGCTTTCAGTGCTGGGCGCTTTGGGTATTATGTAGTATGAAGGTTTCTTAAAGGATTAATCTTAATAAGGCTGAAACTCTCCTTCCTGCTCTGGAGGGCAGGACTTTTCCTTTGTTCCCACTACAAACCTGGCACTCTGCCCATTGCCAGCAAGGCCAGAGTCGGTTCAGCAGGTACAGCTGCCACCAAGCCTGATGACCTGAGGGAGGTTCATCCCCACACATGGTAAACATTCTTCTGACCACACATGCTGTGGCAGGTGTATGTGTGTGTGTTTAGGGGGTTGTTCATGTATGTGTGGGTATTCGTGTGTATGTGTGTTAGTGTGTGAGGGATGTTCATGTGTGGGGGAGGTTTTCATGTATGTGTGTGTGTATATGTGTGTTCATGTGGGGGGTCTTCATGTATGTGTGTTCATGTGGGTGTAGGAAGGTGTTCGTGTATGTGTGTGTGTTTGCGTATGTGTGAAATGTATTTTTAAAAAAACTCAAAAAATGGTACCAAATGCCACAGTTCAAAACAAAACACTGCTGAGCTGGCCATGGTTCACACCTATAACCCCAGCACTCAGGACAGTAAGGTAGAGGCAGTCCCTCCCTGTAGCGTGGGCTAAAAAGTGGCACCCGGTCTCACAAAATAAAATGAATAAATATAAACTCAGAATTGCTAGCTGCTGAAGGGGTGGGATGGGGGAATAGGGGCACACCACACCGCCACGCCACACAGCCAACCTTCTAAGCCATTTGCATTTCTACCCTCCTGTCAGGAGCTTTGTCTACGCCAAGACTCCAGAAAGTCTGTCCCATCACCAGTGGCAGTTTCTACAACAGCATGGGCTTTGCAAGATTGACATTCCAACAACAGAGACCCCGCCAGCGACAGGAGGACATTAACTACTCTCTGAAACCAGACACATCTGTCCCCCGAGTCCCTCAACTGGCACCGAGGGAAAGTTAACCTTGGATCTGCTGGACAACCCAAGGCCTCCTGGGGAGGAGCCCTGGCCTGGGAACAGAGAACACCCATACACCCATAGGCCTTGCTGGATGTTGGTGACAACAGCAGGGGGCAGCAGGGAAGCAGGACAATCCCTGAAAGAGTCTGGAGCTTGGACCATCTCATACCCTGCTAGACACACACAGCACTTCCTCAGCTGATGACTGACATGCCGTACCTACTCAATAAACGGTGATGGGAAAATGTGCTGTTTTGAAAAGGGCTGGTGCCTACTTTATATCAGCTGCATAAAGAAATTCTGGCTGCCTTTATCATTAGCAATAAAATACACATTCGCTAAGAAATAGGTACAGGGAATCTAGGCAACTCTGGAATGTAAAAAGGTGTACAGATGGGGCAGGAGGTGTGGTCGGAGGTAAGTGTTTAACCTGTGCAATGCCTGACTCCAACCCCAGCAGCAGCAGCAGACTGGGAAAGGGGACGCGGGGACACCAAAATACACGCCATGGACATACGCAGCATGATTAATTATTGGAGACACTGAGCTCAACAACAGTGGAAAACTATAAATCACAGTCAGAAAATGTCATGTCTTAAAGGCACCGCAGTGGCGTCCCCAATAAAAACTAAAGGGCCTGTAGCAGGCTTACTGCTTTGCTTAAAGGGGTGTGCTCCTGAAAATGGGTACATTGAAAGAAATGTATGCAAGACACAGTGAAATATCAGTAGGTGTCGTAGGCTAACAGAAATCATCATCCTTATTCCAACCCGTGCTTCAATGGTCTTCAACTTCTTGAGAAAACAGTCATCTCTTGAAATCTACAACAATGTTCAGTAGTCATAATCACATATGGCGCAAAAGCAAACTGTGTTACAAATTCACCGAATCCTAGGCAAGCATATTGTTCTGGCTGTCATGGTCTGGCTGGGCGGCTACCAACTCAGGAGTTTTGGAAGTAGACAAGTGTGGGAGGAAAAGCAACCACTCCACAAGAAGATGAAAACACAGGCTTGCCCTACAAAGTGGGCAACTGCGAGAGGCCCCTTTCTGGTTTTCCCATCTGCAGCAAGACAGCTGTGAAAGGGAACCTCTGAACCTAGAGACAGAAAAGTAGACACACAAGATGTCATCGCTGTCCACAGGTGGTTTCACCAAGTCATAGCCCTCCCACAATGCCACCAGGACGCCTGTCAGCGCAGCGGGCCATCCTCAGCCTTCATCAGCATCACCTGGACCCCTTGTGAAAGACACACGGGTGGAACAGGTACCCCCACTGCTTCTGATTTTCCTGAACCCGTCGGCAGGGTCACTGGAGATCCTGCATCGTTCTAATAAGCTCCCAGGTGATGCTGCTGCGGCCCTTCTGACTGCCCAGCTTTGAGAGCAGGTGCTGGATAAGACAGCAGACGCTCCACAGACATCATCTTCAACGACAGGAATGGTAAGGACGTCCCTTGAGGGAGACAGCCTATAAGAACAGGAACAAATGAAACTCCTCCTCCATGCCTGGGAGAACCAACCCCCAGGGAAAAGCAGCACACAAGGCAGGTTCCGGGAGCCCAGGTGTGGATCCTGCTGGACACTCAGCAGCTGTGTGGTCCTAGATAGGTGAAATCAAAATACCTGAGTCTGAGTGTCTTCATGGGTGTAAACTAGATAGAGGGAAATAGCTCATTTCTCTCCAGCTGGGGAGTGGAAACGGGTGCCTACCCAAGCCAGCAATGGGAAGTCGTTCCTTTTTTTTTTTTTTTTTTTTTTTTTTTGAGGCAGGATCTCTCTATAGCCCTCACTGTCCTGAAACTCCCCCCTACTTACTGAGTGCTGGGATTAAAGGCTTAAAGGTGAGTGATACCTCACCCCACAAAGCTATTTACTTACATTCTTTAAGAATGGGTATTGACAGACATAGACTTGACACCTATATTCCCCACACTCAGGAAACTGAGACAGTAAATAGGATTGCTGGGAATTCCAGGCCTTCAAGACCAGCCTGAGCTGAGAGACACTGCCTCAAACAAACAAGACCGAGGTGCTGTTGGAGCAGGTGTCATTTCCTCAGGCGCAAATCCTCTTCCTTTCTTAGCCCGGACAGGTATGTACCACTCACACCCAGCTCTTCCTTCACCTAGATTTTGAAAATCCACACACAGAAATGTCAGCAAGGGCTCCCCGTCCTAGCCAGGAGGTGGTGGCGCGTGCCTTTAATCTCAGGAGGCAGAGGCAGGCGGATGATCTCTGGCTCTACAGATGAACCCAGCCTTGTCTTCAGAGCGAGCTCCAGGGCCGCCAAGGCTACAGAGAAACCCTGTCTCGAGAAACCAAAATAAAAGAGTTCTGCGTCCTGCCAAAAGCTCAGGAGACCAAGACTGTCCACCTGCTTTGAGGTTTTTTTTTATATTAATTTCACCCATATTCCTCCTTCCTGCCTGCTCCTCTCTACCAAATGTCCAAGGTCAGATCCTGCACACATCATATACGAAATTAAAACAACAGTTCACAACTCTGAAATTCCCTAGGTGTTCCCATCTTATAAAGATAATATTAGAATGTGAGAAAAATGAAATGGCAGAGGCCAAGAAAAAAAACTACACTAGTTAGCCAAGCGTGAGTACTAGCCAGCCCAGCCTACTAGATGGAAAACTCAGGAATGTCACTTACCTAAGCCTTTTCGCTACAATAAGCAGGGCAAGGCTGGGGCCAGATCAGGGAACCCAACACTGGTATCTAGCATGGAGACAGTGAGTCCTGTCTCCAAAGACTAGAGATCTTCAGAAGACACCACACACACACACACACACACACACACACACAGGTTTAAGAAACTCATCCAAGAGCAACGTAGTCATCAAAGGCAGAAATGAGAAGTCCATCTAATAGGGAAACACATGGCTGTGTGTCGTCAGGGGGGAAACCTCTCGCAGATCTTGCTCAAGATCCGTGTCCCCGTTCACAAGTAAAGAAGGCATGATAATGAACTCATATTTTACCCACACAAGCTCAGCCGTACTTAGGTACCAGGACACACACTGAGGGCCAGAAAGAGAGATGGGGTCCCAGAGGTTATTAAACTCCCCTGCAAAGACACACACAAACACCTACGGTGGCTATCTGTGGAGTTCAAAGATGTCTAGGGAGGTGCTTCTGAAGCCGGTGGGGACACCAGAGCTTGGAGCGACGACTAGACAAGACCAGGTGTTCACATTTGCTTTTTAGTCCAAAGAGGAAGAAAAACGTGCAGTTTAGGCACGGGAGCTGGACCAGAGAAGGTGAGGAGGCATGCGGGGGCAGGACAGCGACTCTGCACCTCCCACGGATCCCCGAGCTTGCGGGTGGGAGCCACCTGTGCCTGCCACCCGGGCTCCCGGCGTGCAGCTCCGCCGTGGAGCGGCGCAGGCGTGGGGAGCCGGCGGGGACCGCAAGCGGCGCGGCGCACGCGCGACGGGGGGAAGCCCGGAGTGTGCGGCCGCGCAGGGAACGCATCCTCCGAACGCCTCGAACCGGCCGGCGAGGAGCATCTCGTGGACTGCGAGGCAGGCCCAAGCGGGGCACTCACCAGAATAACAGGCGCGAGCAGAGGTTGGCGTCCTGCAGCGGGTTGGGCTTCACCTCGGTGTGCACGGGCAGCATCTTGCCTAGGGTACGCGCGGCCGGGAGGGAGCGCGGCGGCCGTGTGCGCGGCTCCGGGAGGAGCTCCCGGCTGAGAGGATGCTGGAGCTCCGGGCCGGCGCGCCGGTCCGCTCGGCGGGCTTCGCAGGCAGCGGCTTCCGGGAACCGGCCCGCCCTGACCCCGCCTCCCCGGGACTCCTCGGGGCGCCCGCTACGCGCCGCCGCCGCCGCCGCCGCCGCCGCCTCCTGGAGCCCGGGAGCTGCGCGTCGCGTGCGAGCACAGTGGGAGGGGAAGGCGGGTAGGGAACGGCGTAGACCACGCGCAGGGAACGAGCGGCGGCCCGGGGAAAACGCGAGGCCGGGCTGCACGTGCTCGGGACCCGCGGCAAACTTTGCCGAAGTTTATTAAGATCGGCGCTCCAAGCACCACCCTGACGGTGGCGGGGGCGGTGCCGGCTGTGCCCGCCCCCCGCGCTCAGAAACGCCCCGTGGACTGAGAGCTGCTGGAGATCGGGTGAAAGCGGCCCGGCTTTGGCTGCCTTTCCCCTGGCATGTTGCCTTCATCAGGACCAAATAGGGCGCTGTGGGAGGTCCTCCGACCTGCAGGCCGAGAATCTGACCCGGAACAGCAGCAAGGTTTAACAGATCCCCTCTGCAGACCTGAAAGCAAGCGGTGAAGACACACTGGATTAGAACTCAAGGATGTGAAGAGATGGATGGATATTGCCATTTCGGGCGGGCGTGGCGGATCTCTGTGGGCAGTTGGCTGCCCTCTTAGCTTGGGTAGGGGAAATGAGATAACACACTTCACCAAGCAAGCCCTGAGAGGCTAGCAGAGGAACAGTGACAAAGGGAACAGATATCCCAGGACACCTGGGTGTGCCTTTCTGTATACCTACTCCACTTTTAATTTGAATAGTGCCCATTTCGAGACGGTTATTCCTATTTTATGGAGCAAACTCAGATTCAGAAGATCCAGCTCCTCCAAATCTTAAGATGAGTGATGGATGATGAAATCTAATCTGTACTCAGGTTGTGGACTTGGACCGTTTAAGAGGTGGTCGAGAAACATGAGCGTGCACCAACACAATGAATAAGATGGCTTCCCAGCTTTTGGACGCCTGTTCACAAGCCCTGGGTTCTATCGGGGTCTTGGTAACGGCCTCGACCGTTTCTGTTCACTGCAGCACCGGATAAAGACGCGCAGTTCTGAATTCATGGCGCGAATGAGTTTCACCCTTCCCTCTGACCAGAGACAACTTCGGAGGAAAGGGTTGCTCTCAGGCTTACACTGGCAGGTAACAGTTCCTCGCTGCTTGCTCAGCTCCTGGCTGCTGGGAAGGACTGCTGCCTGCTGAGTCAGGCCCACCATGGGCCGGACCTTCCGGTCCACTCACAACAATAAGATATCTCTCAGGTAGCTGCAGGCCAAGATGATCTGGGCAGTTCTTCAGTTGAAAGTTCCCACTTTCCCTGTGACTCTAGGTTGGGTTGGGTTGACAAAAAATAGCCAACTCCACTTTCATTGGTCATTTCCCTTGTATGTTTATTTAAATGGCCTTATTGACAGTCTTTACGGCCTTCGTATAAATAAGAGTTCACTTAGAAGTTGAGCTGTCTGTGATGGGTCCAAGCCCTTAATTCCATCACTTTGGAGGTGCAAACAGAATCAGCAATTCAGGGTCATCTCTGAAGGAGAGAGGCCCTGTCTCAACAAAATAAAAATAAGTAAGTAGAGATAAAAGTAATAAGCCAGGCAGGGAGATCTGAAGTTCAAGATCAATGGGATACCTGGGGAGTTCTAGATCTGATTGGATACATAGGGAGAGAGGAGAATTGGCACAGGGTCTCATGTGCCCCTATATTAGCCATCTAACTCCAGTTACAACCGGGGATGACCTTGAACTCCCAATCTCCCTTCATTCACCTTCCAAGTGGGGATCACGGACCTGTCCATCAAGCCTGCTTATCAATGGGATTTTGGGGCTGGGGAGACATCCCAGTAGGTCATATGCTTGCCTTACAAGCCCAAGGACCAAATTCATCCCACCTCCAAAGACAAGCATTGTGGCACACATTCCTAGATGGGCGAGAAGGCTAGTGGGTCCCAGGTCCCTGGGTATCCGGCCTACCCTACCTACTTCATAAGTTCCAGGGCAGTCAGTGGTCCTGTTTCAAACAAGAAATGAAAGGTAGCTGGTACATGAGTAATAACAAGGTTTTGCCCAGATGCACACACAGAGACTTCATATATAGCATATAGAAAGAAAGAAAGATAGATAGATAGATAGATAGATAGATAGATAGATAATATCTAGATATATAGATATAAAGTCTCATCTACTCGGGATGCTAAGACAATAGAAGGACAGATGGATCTCTTGAGCTATGGACTTCAGGACCAACCTGAGCATCATAGATCTATCTGACTTTCCAAAAAAGAGAAAGGAAAAAATAAAAGTCAGGTACATAAAGTAGCAAAATGTTGATCATTTTGAACTGAATGAAGTTTACCATACAGTATCTTGGGCATTTCACGCATGTTTTCAGACTTCCTGTTGCAAAAGGAAACTCTCTTTCCCCGGCCTCCCTTTCTCTCGGTGGTTTCTCAGATAAGGCCGCGTGTGGGAGCCAACCTCCAGGCAGGGCTCACCTCATTTCTGATGCTCTTTGAAACGCCCTATGTTTTCTACCCGGTGCGTTTGTTCCTCGGCCAGTTCCACTTCAAAGCCCAAAAGCTTGTTTGCTAAAGTTAGAAGTTTAGCAGTCTAGTGGCTGGCCTTGCGCCTGGCCTGTCCCCTGTGGCTGTGCTGGGGCCGGTCGGCTCCTCACTGCCAAAGCCCTTAGTCCCTTCAGCATTGGCTGAGATGCTGGCTTTTAGGGTTTTTAACTAAGTGATTTTGAAACTTGTTAACATTCTTTTCTGAACACTAACTTATGTGGCATTTAGAAGAAATACTGAGAACCAGTGTCTCAGAGTAAAGCGGGGAGGGGGAGGCCTTAGGGGAGCAAGGTTTTTGACCCCTTGCTCACACTTCCTTTCCGCAGGTCTGTAATGAGTTTCTGAACCCCACTCTTTACTCCTCAGGTTACTGTGAGCCTCAGCTCCGCAAGGCATTCTGAAGACAACATACGAATCAAAAGAGCTATTCTCATTTGTTCTGCCAACACTGGGATTAGGGTATAGTTGTTGGCAGAGTGCTTGCTTAGAACGAGGTCGTGAGTTGACTCCACAGACACACACAATGGACACGTGTGCATATGTAATAAGTGTGGGGGTTCGGCAGAGGTGTGTTGGTAGAAGCCTAGAGAGAAGTCCCTTGTGTTTTCGTTTCAGGAATGCTCTCTTTGTACTTTACAGTTAGGCCAAGCGCTAGCGTGCAAAGCTGGAAGAGCAGCCTCTGCTCGGAGTTGCTTGCTGGCTTGGAAGAATCTGGCGTTACGACTAAAAAGACAAACACTAACCAGTGTCAGAGAGGAGGAAGCTGGAGCACAGCCCCAGACAGCACTGATGACGGGGAGCTGGAGCGCCCTGGAGCAGCTTAAGCTTGCAGGCTTAGGCAGTTCTTCAAGAAGTCTGAGAGTCAAGCGTGACTCAGCAGTTCTGCTGCGGGGAGGAGGGGGGAAGAGCCGAGAGAAGGAAAGTGCTTATCCACTGGAGTGCCGGGATAGCAGAACAGCAGTATTCAGAAGGGAGGAAGGAAGCACGTGACCACTACGGGCACATCGAATGTGGCATAGCCATACAGTGAAATATTACTTGCCACTTCATAAAAGAAGAAGAGATCATCCAACTCACAGGGGTTAACAGCATGAACAAACGTGTTAAAAGTATTATGGGGCAGCATGAACGAACATGTTAAAAGTATCATGCATGGAAGGCTGGAGACATGCTTCAATGCGGAAATGCACTTGTCCTTTCAGAGGACTGGGGTTCAACTCCCAGCACCCACATGTTGGCTTACAAACATCCTTAACTCCAGTTCCAGGGGCCCCTACACTCTCTCTTGATCTCTGCTAGCACCACACATACAGGCAAAACAGTCATATAATAAGGCATAAATTTCAAAATACATATTATATTTTAAAAAATATATATGGGGGTGTATCACGCACACATACACCAATCTTGGGCCAGCAAGAGGGTTCAGTGGGTAAAGGCACTGGACACCAAGCCTGACAACCTGAGCTCCATCCCTACATGGTGGGAGGCAAGAACTGACTGCCACATGTTGTGCTTTGACTCCTGCATATGCACAGTGGCACCCGTGTCGATCCGCCTGCAGAAACACAATAAACTACAAGTTTTACAGAGCCATTCAAAATATCATGCAATGAAAGAATAGAGGAAGAAAATACTAAGATGCCCTCTGCTGTGTATGTTTGGGGTCGGGGGTAATCAGCTTTAAAAGTTTGTTTTGGCTCATACTCCCTGAAATCTAAGTCCAGGGTCACTTGTCCCTGTTATTTGGCCTGTGATGTCACAGTACATCACGACGGTCCCAGTGAGAGGTTAAGGAAGACTTCAACTCAGGCTCCTGGAAGCCAAGCAGAAAGAGGTTATCCCACTATCTCTCTTGGCAAACCAAGCTTCCCTGCCAGGGAAGGTACTAATTGAATTACAAAAGACAGGCCTGGTGGTCCAGGTGATCCCAGCTGCTCGGGAGGCTGAGGCAGGAGGATCACAAGTTCAAGCCTGCTTGAGCTACACAGGCAGTCCAAGGCCAGCCTGGGCCGCTAAGCCAGAGCTGCCATCAACGTAAGAGTCAGCGGTGAGTGGAGGTGAAGCTCAGTGGTGGAAAGCATGTCGTCAGGCACGCACAAGGCTCAGAGTTTGAGCTTCAGATCACAAAAAGTCAACTGAAGATCATATAACTCATGAACTATATCCCCCAAGGTTTGAGGTTCAGTAAAATACAGGTATATATGTTATACTCAATACATAGCATCCGCAAGCATAAGCTAGCAAACACAGTTTCTGCCTTCAGGTTGGTCAGCATGTACTGGGGTAGAATCTGTGCATTCATTTTGTTTTTAATCGACATTTTTATTTATTGTGCATCTCTTGTCTGTGTGCCTGTGTGCTATGTGTGTGTGTATCTGCGCATGTGTGTCGTGTACATGTGCATATGTCTGTGTGTGTCGTGTTCGTACGCGTGTATGTGTGTGTGTTAGCTGTACATGTACCATGTGCATGAGTGGAAGTCAGCCAGCCCCTTACTGGGTCAGTTCTCTCCTTCCACCTCGTGAGTTCCGGAGCTCACTCTCAGGTGGTCAGTCCTGGCAACAGATACGTTTACCCTCTGAGTATCTCGACAGCCCAGGGAGTGTCTTTAACAAGTACTCCAGTCAGAGGTGAAAGGTCAAGAGCTCTGTGTGCCCAACTGGCATCCCAGGGTGCGTGAACTTGCTAAAGGAAGGTCAGGCCTGAGCACAGCTCTGTGGTAGAGCCATTGCCTAGGAGGTAGGGGGCCTTGGCTCCCATCCTAAGCAATAATAATAAATGAATAAACGCAAGCAATGCTGGAGAACACAATAGAGAAAGGTTTCCACACCGAGGGGCAAGAGAAGAGGGGAGAGCTCAAAAAGTCAGAACGTCACTCAATGCTCATGGCACCAGGGCCCAGAGAAAGCCCGACAGACAAGATGCTAAGGTGTCGCCCATGACCCTGCCTCACATGTTAGGGGTGGGTGTTTGAAAGCCAGTTCTTGGCGTTGGCTGTGGGACTGTGTGGGCTGCTCCAAGTAGTGGAACTGCATTCTCTCTCTCTCTCTTTTAATTTTGATCGAATTCATGACAAGGTTTCACAGCCTGGCCTTGACCTTGCTGTGTATCGGAAGATGGCTTTGAACTTCCAATATGCCCGTCTCTGTCTTCCAGTTGCTGGGATTACAGCTGTGCAAGACCACATCTGGCGTCAGGCAGTGCTGGGGATCAAACTCAGAGTTTCATGCATGGTCAATAAGCTCTCCACCAACCAAGCTACATCTCCTGGCCCAAAGAAAAGTGTTTTCTATTTGGGGGTTCTGTTTTATTAGAGGACCTGGCAGTGGGGGCCAAGGGTGGTGGGAGGTTGAGACAGGTCTCATAGAGTCCTGGCTAGCCTCATTATGTCGCTGAGCTTCATATGTAACCAAAGATGACCCTGAACTTCTGATTCTCCAGCTTTATTCTTTCCATGAAGGTAACCATGAAAAGTCTCTGTAGTTCAGAAAGAGAAAATGGACATAAGTGTGAAGGACGGATTTAAGGAAAAGAGAACAGCAGCATAAAGAGGCAACAGATGGAAGAAGAAGGAGAGGCTGGACTGGAGCCAGTCGGCGTCAACAAGTCATTTCTAGGCACGCACAGGATTGTGTCGTTAGGTGCAAGTTCAATATCTGATGACCAAATGTTCTGAGAAACAGAGCAAGAAGGAGGAGGTGTCGAAGATGGTTCTGAAGTCCCTGGTTTAAGTAACCAAAATCACGTGGTGTCGTCCGAGAAGGAGTAAACAGCTTAGCAAGGCACATTAAAGAAAAAAATCTGGGTATCCTTGGTAATTCAAAGCTTTAGAAACAAAACACAGAGGCTGCCGTACACGGACAATTGTGATGTTTGAGATGAAAAGTCATGAATAACACTCCAGAGTACGGTTATCAGCGTAACACATAATACATACGTGATCGTGAAAAGGCATGATGGTCTCCTTCACATTTCTACCTTCTGCTTAACAGCTGCCATTTTTATACAGCCCTCCACTGTCTGTGACCTGCATTACTAGTGAGCTTACTTCGGCAAGATGCTGAGAGATGTCAAGAATAAACACCTTTGCCTCCTGCCAAGGAGGGAAACATAAAGATCAGCTAATTCACTCCTGAAGTCTGGCTCTGTCCTCAGGACAGGGATCTTATGATATTTGATTCCTAAAAGAAACTGCATCCACCTGGCCACCAGCAGAGACCTCCTGAAAGAAAGGATGGATAGAGTATAGACTAGAATAAACCTCTGCAGACAGACTGAAAAAAGAAGAAAAGAGATCCCTAATTTCTCCATCTACACTCCTCAGGTGGATGGGGTGTGAAAGGAAAGAGGAGTAGTCAAGAATGTCCCTCAGCTAAAGATCACACACGGAAGCCTGAACCATAGGGAACAAGTGGCCCACCAATTATCAGACCCTCATAATATGAGGGTCTGTGAAAGCTAACTTTCCATCTTGTACTAATGACTCATTCCCAAGCCACCTGAAGGTTCCTGATGCAAATGTGTGCCTTGAGAAATTGTAAATTACTACTGTTAAAGACCAAAATTACTATTTAGAGATCTCCCATGGCTTTATTTTTCCTCAGAATGGAGTCAGTGTTCCCATGGTCTCAACAGTAAAGATTGGTTGTATAGACAAAGAAGGACAGAAAAAAACAGGAACAGAATGATAGCAAGGAGGGACTGGCCATTTCAGCTACTTTCTTTCTCATATAAAAGGAGAGAGAGCATGGAGACTCATTGGCCAGTTGGTATCAGATGACTTAGGTTTGGTTAACTTTGCTTGTGTAAGAATTAAGGCAGAATGATCAGGGAAAGGCAGATTTAAACAGCTTTGAGATTTCATCTTCATTCAGAATGACCAAGATCAATGAAACATGAGAAGCTGGGAATAGATCTACCTAAACACGTAGCTATACCACTTGTCTTAGTTAGGGTTTCTACTGCTGTGAAGAGACACCGTGACCGTGGCAACTCTGGTAAAGGAAAACGTTTAATTGAGGTGGCTTGCTTACAGTTCAGAGAGAGATTCAGTTCATTATCATCACGGTGGGACATGGTGATTGCAGGCAGACGTAGTTCTGGAGAAGCAGCTGAGAGTCCCCCATCTTACAGGCAACAGGAAGTATGTCACTGTGGAGGCGGGCTTGGACTTCTAATATATGCTCAAGCCATACTCAGTGTCCCAGACCACGTCCTTTGGTCTTTGGGTCAAGATGTAAGGACTCTCAGCTCCCTCTCTACCACCATGCCTGCCTGCACAGTCCCTTGTCCCACCATGATGATGACAGACTAAACCCTTGAAAATGGAAGCCACTCCAATTAAATGTTTTTTTTTTCTTTCTTAGAGTTGCCGTGGTCATGGTGTCTCATCACAGCAATAGAACACTAACTAAGACAAGGGCCTTATACCTTTCTGACGGGAAAGTTTTCTTTTTTTAGGAGTCTTTCAAGTGAGACTAGACTATAGAGTCATGTCCAGAGCTATGAATGCAGGCCATGATGGCTAAGCTCAGTTGTTTGTGACTTCACAACATTTAAAATGACTGTGGAAATAAACACCTCGAAACTTTATGAGAGAGTTTCTAGATTGAGTTACCTGAGGTGTTCAGTACCATTCCCTGCCTTCCTTGCTCTCTGCTTCCTGTGGATATTGCTGACTCGGCTTCCTCCCACCACGACTCCCCTGAGCCGTGAGCCAAATTCAGCTCTCCCTCTCTTCTAAGTTACTTTGCCAGGCATTTTGTCTCAATCACAAGAAAATAGCAAATACATGTGGTCTTGCTAGAGGAAGTGTGTCACTATGGAGGTGGGCTTTGAGGTCTCATATATGCTCAAGCCATACCCAGTATCTCAGTTCACTTCCTGTTGCCTGCTGATCAAGATGTAGGACTCTCAGCTCCAGCACCATGTAGCCATGTCCTGCCATGATGATGATGAACTAAAACTCTGAAACCGTAAGCCACCCAATTAAATGTTTCCTTTGGAAGAGTCACCATGGTCATGCTGTCTCTTCACAGCAATGGAAATCCTAAGACAATGTGGGTCTCAAGGATTATACTCTGATTGGCAGGCCTGGAGGCATTGGTCTTTACCTGCAGAGCCCTTTCTTCCACCCCACCCAAGGATTTCAAAGACACAGAATGTCGCTTGTCCCAACATAGATATCCTGTATTAAATACAAAATGACTTTCAACCAATAGAGAAGTGTTCGATGAATTTCTTTTCGATAGTTTTATGCACATATAAATACATTTTTTCAATGTGATATTTTACTGAAAGTCATGTGGTGGTGCAAACAGCCTTGAATGCTTTTTAGCTCGTGTGAAATGATCATCAGATTTCGACACTGTGTGATCCACACCAATTTGCTGTTACACACGGCCCACTTGGCCACACTGAGAGGCACTGGCTCAAGGCATGGCATAGAAACAACAGCTAGTTTGGTCTGGTTATTTGGTTACCCTTAAAATATGACGAGACAGGAATGATAATTTCCTTTGTGTTTTCAGGAAAACTAGCTCACTGCTGAAATCTAGGCACAGCTAACAGGTGAGGAAGGCATCCTCAGAAGAGGAGAGAAACATAAACAGATGCAGTCCCTGCTTCCGGAAGGCTCACAGTCTGGTGAGGGCAAGGGAGTGAGCAGGAAACCAGAGCAAAGTAATACAAGGAATAAAAGAACGGTAGATGCTCCTAGCTATCCAAGCCACGAAGCTGGGTTTGTTTAAGCCTTGACACCAATGGAAGCCAAATGTGCTGAGTGCTGGAAGGCTCTGCTCAAAGAGCACCAAGTAAAGCAGGCTTTTCGGGAGCCGAAGCGATGGCTCAGTGGTTAAAGTACTTGCTCTCCCAGAGGACACAGTATTGATTCCCAGCACCTACATGCCTAACAGCTGTCTGTAACTCCAGTTCCAGGAGATCCCACACCTTCTTCTGACCTCTGCCACTACCAAGCACACACGTTGCTTGGTGTATATATATTTGGGTAAAACATACCCTCAAAATAAAAATAAATCTTTCAGAAGAATAAAAGGAAGTAGACTTTCAGTCCCACTGCGGAGCCCATTGCTTCTACACTAACCTAGAGAATTAGTCTCCGGGCCTTTCCAGGCAGCCGATGGCAGAATTTGCTGAGTCTTAGAGGGCTCATCCTTTGAGCCAATCGTCTCACTTTAGGAATTTTAAAGCTATCACGGTGAGAAGTCACAGACGATAATTAATCTCTGTGCTTGTAAGCACCTATAGAAGGCTGCCCGAGGTGGGACTGGAGCCAGACTGGAGCAAAGAACTTCCAGGACAAAGGCCAAGAACCGCAGTGAAGCAACTGAAGATCGCAGCAGGCTGGGGAGACAGTTAGCAGACTCTCCCACACTTCTTCCTACCTGTGTCTTGGGGACCCCCTCCTAGATAAACGATAATATTCGTATTCCCCAGGCCCACCCCAGTGCTAGGGACCAAGGCCCTTGTGCTGGTCCTCAGCTGCTTTGGCTGCTTGCTTTTGAGGCAGGATCATCGCTGTCCTGCCAAGGCTGACCTAGAACTCCCAATGTCAAGGTACCCTCCTGCTCCAGCAGCTGGGCCCACAGGCAAGCCCCACATGCCCGTCTGAGCATTCAGAGTCTTTTCTTTAGGTGTGGTGTTAAGTCCCAAACTATAAACATGGAAAGATATTCATTTAATGATGTGAAGCCACTAAGCCAATTAAGGTTCAAGAAGGCCAGGACAAACAAAATGCACCAGATCCTTAATCGGGTGCATTCTGTGATTACAGGCGATTAAAACTCAAAGCAAATATAACTCCTCCCAAGTTTTCTAAACCGACCTTACAAGAAACAAAGATATGTTTTGTTTTGCTTTGCTTTGGTTTGCTATGCTTTGCTTTGCTTTTGGTTTTTCGAGACAGGGCTTCTCTGTGCAGTCCTGGCTGTCCTGGAACTCTCTCTGTAGACCAGACTGGCCTTGAACTCACAGAGATCCGCCTGCCTCTGCCTCCTGAGTGCTGGGACTAAAGGCGTGCATTACCATTGCTCTGCAAAGGATACTTTTCTAAAAGGAAGTCTAATCGCTGTTGTAATACAGGAAAGAACAGGCAGCAGGCTGAGGATATGGCTCAGTTGGAAGAGTGCTTGTTGAGTGTGAATGAATCCTTACAGTTTATCCTCAGCACCACATAAGCCCAGCCTGGTGGGCGTCCTGTAATCCCGTTCCTCGGGACTGGCAGAAGTCTATGATGACCCTCAGCTCTTAGAGGCTGTTCTGGGCTTCATGAGACTGTGTCTCAAAACAGGTGCCGTGTGAATCTCAGAAGTCTGCCTTCAAAACACGAAACTACTGAAACCATTCCTGAAGTCAGTTATCCCAGCTGCTCATAGAAAGCGAAGAACCAATATTCAGTGAAGACAAGTAAAAAAAAAAAAAAATCAAGTTTCTAAGGAAGCAGATTCAGTCTAGACCCATGTTTCGAGCCAAATGCTCGGTCACTCGCGCTGATCCTTCGCCCAAACATGATTTGTATTTATTTACCTGGTGAGGGTGTGAGAATGCCAGTGCACACGCAGTGGGTACACGTGGCGGCCAGAGGACACTTGCAGAAGTCAGTGCTCTCCTTCTGCCATGTGGGTCCCAGGGTTCCAGCCCAGATCCCCAGGTCGGGAGGCACGCACCTTTGCTCAACGAGCCATCTTGTTGGCCCCAAAATAATTTTGTTTTCCTCCATAATATTTACGCTTCCTTGAATGGAAACTTTACCTTTTCCCATCTCACTAATTCCTCCAGTCGTGCTGGGAGTCACTGCTGCCATGCACTGGTGTCCACTTCATAAAGTTTCGAGCAAAGCGGCATAAGCTCTCTATCGTGTTGGGGGGAGGGCACAAGATTTGGTCAAAGTCCTTGATTATTATGACATCTCAGTTTCTCAATCCCCCCATCGCTTAACACACATTTTAGTGTTACCAGGTGAAACCCGGGGATTATAGTCAGTGAGTCAACTCTTCTGCTGCATCTGATGTAATCTCACATCACAAGGCTGGGCATGAACAAAGAGACCAAGGGCAGGAGCCAAGGGCTGCTCAGAGGAAGCCGACACAGGCTCACCAGAGGCAAGCTGGTAGAATAACTGGCAGGAAAGCCTGTGACCTTTTAAACCCCTGAGTGCAGGCATTGCTACCCAAGCAGCAGAGACGTCACCTTCCCCAACAGTCAGAGATGCCATGAAAAAGAAAAGAGATTTCAGACTGTAAAAAGTGCTATCTTAAAACTCATTCGGTGCTAGGGAGCTGGCCCAGGGAGTAAAGCGCTGGGTGCACTAACCTAAAGACCCGAGTTCGAGTCCCCATGTGAAGGAAGCCTCGCTGGGTGGCAAGCACCTGTAACTCTGGTGCTGAGTGGGGGTGGGTATGGAAGGAACCTGGGCCAGCAGGTCTGGCCAGCCCTGAGCCAAAACAATGAGCTCCAGATTCAACAGAGAGACTCTGTCTCAAAAAAGATGGAGAGGGATAGAGAACCCTAACCAAAATTGACCTCTGGCCTCCGCATGCACACACACGAACAGATGAATGTACCACATACATGTACACAAACATACAACACACGTACACATGCCATGCACATGGGGATAGATGAGTGGGTAAACAGAACTTAAAAAAGCTGAGGCACATCTTAACCCTGAAACTGGCAAGTGGTCTATGTGGGTTAAGTGAATTTTGAATCAGGATTAGTTTTTTCCAGGACACTTCATCTGGGAGCAGCGATCCTTATTTTCCTATCCATCTGCAGTACATGCTGAGTGAATATTGGAAGTCTTTCTTCTCTCCTGTTTCCATACAAAATATTAATTATTCCTCAGGTCTTAAAGCAGGATGAATATCGCCCATGTTGTTTTGATCTGATGTCTTACAAAAACAAAGCTAGTAACAGACATTTGCACGAGGTTTTCTTCCTAAACATCAACCCCATAGAGGGGTGTGTGTGTGTGTGTGTGTGTGTGTGTGTGTGTGTGGATTGATCTGCAGCAAAAAATGGAGCGTGTAACTTCTCGAGTGGGAGCACAAAGTACAGCGTGTAACCACCGAGCGGGACGTTATCCAGCCTTAGAAAGAAAGGTGGGGCTAGAAATGGCTCAGCAGTTGAGCAGACTTGCTGCTCGTGCAGGTGAGTTGAGTTTAAGTTCCCAGAACCCAAAACAAGTGGCTCTCAGCTGTCTGTTACTCCAACGCCACAGGATCTAGAGCACTTGCTGGGTCCAGAGGACCCAGGTTCCGTTCCCAACACACAAATACAGGTCCAGGATCTGATGCCCTCTCTGACCTCCAGAGGTGCCAGGCATGCGTATGATACAATCACATGCAAGCAGGCAAAGCACCCATATAACGTAAATTGTTGGGTTTTTAATTTTAAATAAATCACTACAAGACACGAGTAATGCTGGAATAAAACTCAGGAGAAATCCTAATCCCCATCAGGTCAAGCGCGGGTTATGTGGGAAAAAAGTTCCAAGAATTTCAAAGACGTAAAGATTAGACAGAATAGAGACTACAGACACAAAATGATCTGCAGAGACCAGTGAAGGACATGGCTTAGTGCCAGAGAATATGTTCAGTATATATGAGCCCACAGACACCCATGATCCGAAAAGTTCAAGTTGACAATTCAGAGAAGAAAGATGAAAAAAGAAAACAAACAAACAAAAACCTATACCTTTTAAAGAACCCAGGCACCAGAAGCGCAATGGAACCCAAAGGACTCCTATTTTAGACAGCAATATATGGAGTCTCATGGCAGAAATCCAGATGAACAAAGGATGGAAGCATTACTGCATAGCGGTACCAGGACATCTGGTTAGTGACTTGGGAAAGATAGAATATGCCAGGTCCTATTTACACTAAAAATTATGGATCTGATATTTAAGTAGCTCTAAGTAAAACAGCGGGCAAATTTATCTCCCGCACAGCAATACAAACGAAACCCGGACTTGCTTTGTGCCCCTCTAACTACTCTCTTTGCTGAGAAGTGGGGAGGGGGGAATCTTCGGCAGCTGCAGCACATGACCCCCTAAAGGAATAACACAGAACTGCTACAAGCAGCTCTTCCCAACCCTTGCCAGTCTGCCCCAACCATTCCAGGCCAAGGGGACACCGTCCTGTGTAAAGAACAGATCAGAAGGAAATACAGCCTGTAAATGCTAATTAAAGTGTTTCTCTAAACATTCCAGCATTCTAGGTGATTCCCTCTTGCCATCTTCTTCTGTTGTCTAAATTCCCTATGATGAGCGTGTCTGTATTTTTAAACATGCCATCCATAAATATAAATTGTAGCAATGAACCTGATGATGGCATCCCGCCTGCCTTTCACACTATCCCGTAGCCCTGGGACCTTCTTCTGGGGAGGGGGACGTGCCTGCTCGCCAATCCACAGCGTACACTTGCCTTTCATGTCCCACAAATGGCAGTGTCCTCCCCTGACCCTGGTGACTCAGGGGACATGGAGGAAAGGGGAGGGCTAAGTGCTTGGTGGCCAGCTGCCCTGTGCTCTCAGGGCCTTATCCTGCCTTTGAGCTTCCTGGATATCAACAGGATATGGCCTGGATATTTTCCTCCCCTGGCTTCCCCAAAAACAAAATGGAGCCCTTTGTCTGGACAGCACTTTGATGAGCTTTGGATAGGACCATTTTCAAACTTTCTCCCATTAGATGAAAATGTACTGCAGCCACTTAAAATGCAATCTGAGAAAGCAATGCTTGTGCGTTCTAGGTCCACAGCCTCCATGAGGTTTGGCTTCCAATACTTCTCATGATCCTGGCTCTGATTCTGAAGAACCATTTCATTGTTCATAAATTCTTAGTGCTGTGTTAAGTGCCTTCCAGTTTGGTCTCATCTTTGGTCAATAGCAGCTCTGTTTTTGGAGTAAGTACAGTATTTTCCAAACCTTCAAAATCTAGCTACTGTCTTCTTGTGTTTTCAGTGAATGCTTGAAACTAGGGGAAGTATAAAGGAAATATATGTGTCTTCCTGTCCTGAAGCTTAGAAGTCTAAGGTCAAGGAGCCACATATAGTGTGGACCTTCTCCCTGATAGGTCTCAGGGTCCCCAGGTTGCGCAGGGCATGGCGGGGGGGTGTAAGAAAGCTCACCAAGACAGCCAATCTGGTTTTAGAATACACCCAATCCTGTTAACTTCCTTCCTCCATAACTGATTAATCCACTAATCCATGTATGGATTGATCCAGTCATGAGTTCAGATTCTTTCCTTTCTCGCTCACCCCCGAAAGGTCCTAAATACTATTAACCGTGACTCCGGAGGATCAAGTTTTCAACTCATAAATTCTGGAGAAAAAACAGTCAAACCATAGCAGCTACCTTGTAAGAGGTACAGAAATAATCTCACACGTTTTCCAAATGAATTAAACACTCTAAAAGCAAGCCTACGAAGCAGGAATCAACACCACTTTACTGTTTTAGAATGGCATTTAGCTCCTGCCAAGGCTTTGTCTGTGTAAGGTCTGGACAGTATCAGCTACCTAGTTTGCAGGGCTCGATGCAAAATGAAAACATGTGACTCATTATTTAGAAATTTTGAAGACTTCTCAGGTGGCAGCCGCTCACTAAGCCAGTCAGTCTCAGGGTCCTTCTAGCCATGGGGTCCTGGGCTGCACGGGTCACACGTCCACAAGGCTGTTGAGACAGCGAGTGTGAGAACAGAATATACTGCATGTCAAAATGCAGTCACAGACGACACAAACTCGATTTTCCTGGGAATCATCTCTGAAAATATTTCCTTTTAAAACTCGCCTATTTTGCAAGAGGCTCTATAGACCTATCAATAATGTTCTCTGTGTGTGTTTGGGATTTCTTGGACAGTAAGAAAATTGGACCTTTCAAGGCACCTTCAAAGCTAACAAGCTTCATGAGTACAAACACTGGCAATGAGTGAAGCTGTCATGTTATTTTGTGTTAAGTATTTAATTTAATTTAATTTAATGGTTATAATAAATGATTATAATTTTCTTTTGATATTTAGAAACTGATGGTCTTTTGATCCTTGAGTTTTTATGGGCATTTGAAACATCCATGGGGTGGGTCCATGCGCTATCATGAGAGCACTTACTGGGGGAAACAGCATGAAGCCACCTCTCCCATCCTGACACGTCCTCTGCCAAGAGAAGACACGGCCAGTCACCTGTCACACAAGGAAAGGACCATCGACAAAGCACATCAGCCAAGTTCTGTGCGATAAAGAGAGAATCTGGGTCTTGCTTTTTCCTCTTCCTTCTCTTCCTCTTCTTTTTCTTCTTCTTCATTGAAACTCAGAACTGAGTATCTAGGTATCTAGAGAAAGTTTGTTTCCTGTGTGATGTGATCTATGATAGTTTGAAATCATCACAGATTCTAATGAGATATGGTAAAGCGTTATGTGGGTACAGACGATTCAGTTGGCTTCCTCGCCATCAGTTGGTCCTGTTAGAATCTCAACCAGAGTTGATCCAGGGAGTAAGGACGTGTATGCATGGCATCTGTTATAGCTGAGATCTTGACTGTCCTCTATAGGTCCAGATGTTAGAGGTGGTGAGGCCCGTGAGAGGTAGGTTTAAGTGGGGGCGCCCCATAGAAGGACTCTTGCTTCCTGCTGTCTCATGTGAAACAATATTTCCCCCTAGAGTGTCCTTCTCCAACAGGCCCAAAAGCAACAGGGCTGAGCCACATGAACGACAAGCTCCGAAACCCTGAGCCAAAAGCTTCTCTGCCATTTTGTCACAGTGAAGAAAATGAATACTCCATCCTTCTTAGGGTTCTAAACAGCTATACACAGCAGAGGTGAAGACAGGGCTAACACGCCATCCCTCTCGGGGTTCTAAACAGCTATGCACAGCAGAGGTGAAGACAGGGCTAACACGCCATCCCTCTTAGGGTTCTAAACAGCTATACACAGCAGAGGTGAAGACAGGGCTAACACGCCATCCCTCTCGGGGTTCTAAACAGCTAAGCACAGCAGAGATGAAGACATGGAAGAGGGAGAAGCAGGACCTGTCAGCCAAGTGGACATGTGGCTATTTTTTAAAGATTTAGTTCATGCATTTGTGTGCATGTGTCACTGGCACCCTCAGAGGTTAGAAGAGGGTCACCATGTGGGAACCAGACCCAGATTCTCTGCAAGAGCAGTCAATGCTCTTGAGCACTGACCCATCTTATCAGTTCAAACGGACATGTCTTAATTTGAATTTAGACGCTGTATCTGCTGTTCGTGGTTAAGTTCCTCTTTCAAAACATTTCCTTACTTGTCAAGTGAGGAATTATTAATGTGAACATTATAAACTTATCATGAGAATTAAAAACTATACACGTGTAGATATCTACATATATGATCATAGCTACATGTGCACACGCATAAAATTTGGCCCATTGTCACTAAGTAAATGGCAGTTTTTACTATTGTTATAATATTTTATTTATTTAAGATTGTTCAACATGGTCTCACTATGTAACACAGACTGGTCCTGAAATTGTCATGCTCCTGTCTCAGCTCAAGTGCTGGGATTATAAGTATGTATCATCCTATGTAGCTATAATTTGTATTATTACTATTTTAACAAGATATTTGCAAGATAGCCTCCTTGATAGGAAAAGAAAAAAAACCTCTACAGTCTTAAGTGATTTGTATTATCCTCATAAAATTAGATTTGGGGACAAAGAAAAACATCTGAAAAACAAACAGAAAACATTAAGAGCCAATGTGTATCTGACTATTAATTAAATGTCATTAATTTGCGCTCTCTCTCCCCCTCCTTTCTTTCAGCCCTCCCTCCCTCTCCCTGTCTTTTTCCTTCTCCCTCCTTGCTAAGCCACTGAGATACACCTCAGACCTCTAGAATTTAACAAAGTTGTTAATCAGAGGATCAAGTATCCACAGACAGTTGTATAAAATAGGTGTGCATACAACTCTGTTAAGGGTCGTGGATAAGGCTCAGAAATGGAACACTCACTTGACATGCACTAGGACAAGGACCTGGGTTCAATGTCCTTGTGTTTTGTAAAAAAAAAAAAAAAAAAAGCGTACCTGATTTTAGCAACTTATTAAACATATTTCAAACTTGATTTTTGTCTTTGTCTCCTGGATGGAGATGAGTTGTGGTGGTTTGAAAGAAAATGGCCCCCATAGTTGTGTTACTATTAGGTGTGGTTTTGTCGGAGTACGTGAGGCCTTGTTGGAGGAAATGTGTCTAGTGGGGGCAGGTTTTGAAGTCTCCTATGCTCACAATACACGTAGTGTCGAACACAGACTCCTTCTGCTGCCTCCGCATCAAGATGTAGACATGCCGGGCGATGGTGGCGCACGCCTTTAATCCCAGCACTCGGGAGGCAGAGGCAGGTGGATCTCTGTGAGTTCGAGACCAGCCTGGTCTACAAGAGCTAGTTCCAGAACAGGCTCCAAAGCCACAGAGAAACCCTGTCCCGAAAAAAAAAAAAAAAAGATACAGACATCTCAGTTCTGCCTTTAGCACCAGGTTTCCCTGTACACCACCACGCCCCACCATGATGATAAAGGACTGAACCTCTGAAGCTATAAACTAGCCCCAATTAAATGTTTTCCTTTATAAGAGTTGCCGTGTTATGATGTCTCTCCACAGCAATGGAAACCCAAAGACATGAGTTTTCCTGTATAAGATTGGTCCGTTTGGCTATTACGCTGTCTCAATTAACTGACCCTAATACGATGAAGTATATTCTCCCCAGAGGCATAACTATTATGAAGGGAGTTCAATTATTGGTGATCTAGGCCCTTTCTATACTTCCTGCCATCAGCTTCTAAAGAGGCTGGAGCCATCTCTGTGGAAACCCAGGGCTACACAGAGTGCAGACACTAGGAGAAAGTCAGAGGTGGGACCAGTGGACAAGAAGGTGGCACCCAGCAATGTTTGTCCACCACTCCAGGCTTCCTGTGAAAACAAGTGAATTCATTCGCTGGAAACAATTTAATCCCCTAGCAACAGGCACTGCTCTGAACAGCTGCCATCCGAGTATGGCATTTAATCACAGAGGTATGACTGCCCACTGACTGCCCACGAGATGATCGGGCCTACTGATGTCTCACAGAGGCGGGTGTGAGCAGAGGCATCAGACCCTATCTGAGACTGCACTCACCCCTCCTGTGTCTGCCTTTGCTACCACTGCTGCAGAACTGGGCCGGGTGCTTCCAAATTCCTGGCCTCTTATCCAAAGAATCGAAAATAAGGGCTTACACAGATGTACAAAAGAAGCAAAGTCTCTTTATTTGGAGCAAAGCTATAGTACATATTAAAGACGTGTACATTGTCAGGACAGACAGCAGGCCAGATGAGTAACAGCACTCAAGGGCCTCAGCCTACAGCCTGGGATCTCTTTTTGTGGGACATAAAGGAGGGAGTGGTTAGCATGGGGTGCAGTTTCAGTGGTTCCCTGCTTTGACTGGCAAATGAGGACGTGCATTATTTTCCTATGGTCCGTGTTCCTTCCCATAATGCAGGCAACTGATTTTTAATAATATGCATGCCCATTTATACATAGGCATAAGACGGTGTGATGGCCTCCATTAGCAATGTTCCCCATAGGCTCGTGAATTTGACACTTGGTCCCAAGTTGGTGGTGCTGTTTTGGGGTGTTATAGAAGCTTTAGAAGGAGGATCTTTGGTAGAGGAAGTACATCCCTGGAGGTACGCTTTATAGCCTGGGCCCCTCCCTGTCCTCACTTCCTGTTTCCTGTGTGCTGATGAAATGTGGTGTCTCTGCTTCCTGACTCCAAGGCTGTCTTCATGCCCCTGCCTCATGTCCCTGGAGCCTTTTCTACCATGGTGGACTATGTCCCCTCTGGAACTGTAAGCCCTTTCCTCCTATGAATTGCTTTTGCTCATTTTATTTTTATTACAGCAACAGAAAAGTGATTGGTGGAGACAGTAAGGGGGAGACGGTGTAGACAGTAAGGGGGAGACGGTGGAGACAGAAAGTGGGAAATTCTCCTAAAATTTCTTAGACAGTTTGCCTCATTGCACACACCCCAAACCAGTTCAGGCTGTATTAGCCCTTCTGTTCTTTACACCCCGATACACTGGGAATACATATGAACAGAAGGTGTCTAAATGTGAGTTGTTAGTGAGGATGGTAACCTATACCATTGCTCAGACATGGGAGTGGTCCCGTGCAGAGGTTTCTAGGTGTACTATTTGGAGAAAGATGTGTGCGCATAGGATACTCAGGAGAACTGGAAGAGAGGCTGTGCACAACCCAAGTGCAGTAGGATAGCAGGACAAATTGCCTCATATGCTGGCCTCACAGCCATTCATGACTCTGTCGCTGCCACGTCTTATCTCCGGTGGCTGCTAGGGAACACAGGAGACGGAAAGTCAGCTGAAGGGAGGGCTCTATCTGTGGAGAGTCATCATCCACTCGAGGGTGGAAATTTCCCACAGTGCAGCTTCCAGGTCACCCACATTCTTGTAAGCAACCACCGTACTTGTGTAAATAAACCCAGCTGACTCGTTGGTTCGACAAGCTGGGTTGGATGGAGTTTTTCCTTCCCTAGTTTCTTGGTGCTGTATCTACAGTGAACAGGCATTTGTTCAGGTTGAGCCAGGAAAACTTAAAGTGACAGGTACATGGAAAAAGTCCTTCACTTTCAAAATTTATAATTCCCACCTGGGCGGCGGGAGCTCACACCTTTAATCCCAGCACTCATGGGGCAGAGGCAGGCGAATCTCTGAATTTGAGGCCAGCCTGGTCTGTAGAGTGAGTTCCAGGACAGCCAAGGCTACACAGTGAAACCCTGTCCCCTCAAAAAAGAAAGAAAAAAAAAACAGAAAAGAAAAGAAAAAAGAAAATTTGTAATCATGATTCCTGCGTCCACACCAGGCAGTTCGCAATTGCCCGTAATTCCAGCTCCGGAGGTACCAGCAACCATGGCCACATACTTGCACACAGATGCACGTAATGAAAATAAACCTTTTAAGCTAACAACATGCACACACACACACACACACACACACACGTATGCACACTTAGCCAACATAACACAGTGACCAGAATTATCCCTCCAGCTTATCTCGTCTTTCCCAGTGTTCATGTCAGGAGAAACCTGTCTGTCCTTCCCCACCACGCAGTCAGCTCTGACAAGGCCCTCATGGTCCTGCCCCATAGTCACTGCTTCCCTGGTTTGTAGGCTGGACTTGGTCATTTGTTTTTGTCAAACCGAACAGGCAAATTTCTGGGATACAGAGTCCAGGCTGAGGCAATACGACTTCCATTTTACTTGACTGCTTTATGATCTCATTTATCACACTTTGATGAAGGAAGATGCTGTGTGGGGAGAGGCCCCTGTGGTGAGAAGCTGGGGATGGCCTTCTGCCAAGCTGTGCCAGGCACTAAATCCTTCTAACAACTCCACATGGGCTTGGAAGGGCCCCATTCTCCCCGCTGAGCTTGGAGCTGCTGTGCCAGCTGATACCTTTATGGCAGCCCATGAGAGGTGAATCTCTGACCCAGCCCTCCCGGTTCCTGACCCGTGAGTATTATGTGATAAATGTTTTTTCAAACCATTGCAGTTGGAAATAATTGTGTTGGTTAGCCTTGGGTGCTAACAAGATCAGGTTAAAAGATGCCGAGGTAACCAGTAAATGTTTTCCGGTGTTCGGAATGTGTTTCCTGAAGAGATTCATGTGTGGATAAAGGTACATCTCCACCTCTGTGAGCAGGGTCATCTCTACCCTCAGAGGCAGACTGGAGAGACACTTCCAGTTTCCCTGACTCACGGGGCTCTGAGACCACTTATATTCATAGTCCTTGATAAATCTCAATATATATATGTATATATACTTATGCACACATACATGTATTCTTGTGTATATCACATGGTATACACATGTATAAGTCTCACATATTTATATATGAATAACACCATACATACTTATATAGGTAAACATCTAACATTGCATATTGAGCAACAGGGTTTGATTTGAAGATGGTAGTTTGTCGAGTTTACATCTGTGTTGGACTATTGATACTTTTACCCTCCAACAGCCTTCCTAGGACCGTCTCACACTGTAAGAGCCAGCTGGCAAGCAGGACACTTCCAACCCAGCTGAACTGGCTGGGATATACACTTTAGAAAACGTTTAGGGTGAATCCCCTATTTACCACCTGGGGCTTATGAATAATTGGGCACACATATGACTGAAATCAGATGCATTATGGGAAGAGATGAGTGCAATAAGAACAATAAACATGGCCTAGTCTATCACGGCGGGAGACTCCCCAAACTCTAACTCTGCCTCTTAGCATCTGGCCACTCCTTTGGGACCTCATATAGAAGACCTGGGGTCCTCTCTCTCGTGTGGCCCTCTTTCAATATTGATGGCGTATCTCTTTCTAATCTGTACTGATATTTTACTCTGAACAATATTATCTTGTTACTTTCATAAATCCGTGTGAGTCCTTATTTTCAGTTCTTTAGACAAAGTGCCTGGAAACATCTAGCTCAACACCCACCACCAATACTTTTGGAAATTCTTCCCTGGAGTAATACTAAGCTCCAAGGGATACTCTGAACTAATCTCTGTAGCCAAGGGATGCAGGCCATACGCTATATTTGTTCATGGCTATCACATCATACTGTCCTTGGGGAAAACATGAATGAAATAAACGCAATCTAAAAATCTATCATTTTAACCCTTTCAGGTACACATCTCAGTGGAGACTGGAGATGTAGTCGTTGTTAGAATGCTTGCCTAGCATGTATGAAGCCCTGTGAATAACCCAAGAAAAAAACTGGTCTGTAAGAAAGATCAGAAGTTCAAGGTCATCCTTGGCTACATAGCAACTTTGAGGCCAGACTGGATATGTGAGAACCCTCTAACCCATCTCCAGTCCCTGCCACCAGAGAGAGAGAGAGAGAGAGAGAGAGAGAGAGAGAGAGAGAGAGAGAGAGCCTGCCATGCAAGCATGAGGACCTGAACTCAGACCCCCAGCACCCATGTAGAGGTCAAGGGTAGCACATTGCGTCTGTAACCTTTTTTGGGGAAGAACAGAGATGGGCAGATCCCTGGAGCTTGTTGACCAGCCAATCTAGCCAATTAGTGATCTCTGGGTTCAGTGAGAGGCCTTGTCTAACAACAAACAAAGCACTGGCCTCCGTAAATACATGCATGCACCTTGCATGCACACATATATGAACATACACTTTAGGTACCCACACATACACAAAGTTTTAGAAAGAACATCAACCAATGTTATATAATCATCACCATTGTCCATTACATAATTAAATATGACAAGAAAGCTTGTCAAGTATGCAAAATGCTGGCTGGAACTTTCTGACTAACTAATGCCAGGCTATTTTGAAAGGACTACCAGGTGGTGGTGGCACACACATTTAATCCCAGCACTTTGGAGGCAGTGGCAAGTGAATCTCTGAGTTTGAGGCCAGCTTGGTCTACAGAGAGAGTTCCAGGACAACTAAAGTTGCACAGAGAAAGCCTGTCTTGAAAGGAAGGAAGGAAGGAAGGAAGGAAGGAAGGAAAGAAAGAAAGGACAAAGAATCACGTTTTCTCAAGAAAAATCAATTGCTTTTTCTTATAGTTAGCGACAGAGATTGAACACGCCTACCTCTAAAAGGAGGCAATATTTGCCTTTACTCACTTGAATGAGCGACAAGAGTGGCCTTTGCTGTTCTTCTTGGCCACTTATCATCTGTCTTAGCTAGGATTTCTATTTCTGTAAGAGATACCACATCCACAGCAGCTCTTATAAAGAAAAACATTTATTTGAGGTGGCAGCGTACAGTTTCAGAGGTTCAGTCCATTATCATCACGATAGGAAACATGGCAACATGCAGGCAGATATGATAGCAGAGGAGAAGCTGAGAGTTCTACATCTTACAGGCAACCGGAAGTCAGCTGAGATACTGGGCAGTATCCTGGGCATAGGAAACCTCAAAGCCCCACAGTGAAAGAGCTGAGAGCATACCTTGGCATGGTAGAGGTGATCATAGCTCCAGCCTTCTAGGGGCCGAGACAAGACGTTTTCATGAGGGATTTGAAGCTAGCCTGGGTAATATAATGAGACCATGTATAAAAGAAAAAACGAAAAACAAATTTGGGTTTCAGAGAAGACACACACACACACACACACACACACACACACACACACTATACTTTAAAAACCATTATATTTCTAATGGCAAGAAAATGATTTATTTTATTTCTTAAAAAAAAAACAACTATCTTTTTCAATTTTACATACCAATCCCAGTTCCCACTCCCTCCCCTCCTCTCATTCCCAAAAATGACATTTTTAAAACTGCATTGAGCTTGACAGTCCTGAACACGTGAGTGCATTGCCTCGGCATCTGGCTTCAATGCTGGTTTAGATCTAGTGGATCTGGACATCCGTTTTCTTCCCTCTCCCAGTGTGGCTGGTCCACAGACCACATACAGTATGGAAGACTTTGACTGCCTTTAAATGTTAGCCTAGCCAAGGTGTGGTGGTAAAGGCCTTTAATCTTAGTACCCAAGAGATAGAGGCAGACAGAGCTCTGTAAGCTCAAGGCCAGCTTGGTGTACATAGTGAATTCCGGGGATAGCCAGGGCTACATAGAGAGCACCTGTTTAAAAAAAAGAAAAGAAAAAAGAAATAAAAATATTAATTAATTCATGTTATCTCAAATGATTTCTTTAAATTCCAAAAATTAAAACAATGGTCAGCAGTGATTCCCCTTGCTGAGAGGTCTTATTTTGTGATATGCTAAATATTTTATTTTCTCTGCATAGCTATAATTTTAACTAATAGTACTTATTAACAGAGGAAAATGGAAATATTTTTAGATGATGTGATAAAGAGAACCTTTGTTTACTTGATGTTCAGAAGTCAGGCCGGTGTCCAGCCTTTCTAAAGCAGGGCTAGGTCTCCATGGAGATGTCATAGCATTGGCTGTCCTGCTGTTAGGCAGGCTAAGGAAAACTCCAGAATAAATACACATGCCAGGCAGCTTCTTGGTTTTGTTTTGTTTTGTTTTGTTTTTCTGTTTCTCCATGTCCAACCTGGCAGGATGCAACAGCTCACAAAAACTGAAGTCCTGTGTGTGCAGTGTGTGATTCCTTTGTCCCCCAACAGTTTCTGATGGGATCCTCTGACTCCTTGAAGAACACCTAAGGCTCTCAAGCCCCTTGTCTGATCCCATGTGTTCCGCACTGAGCTGCATCGTACTATCGTGTTTTTTTAAGCAGCAAAGGACGGCCCTGCTGTGGTCTTTCTTCCTTTACAGAACAGCAGCAAGTCATTTCTCACACCCCACTGATGGCTTTGTTACCCTGACGCCCTTTGTCCTTTGCTGCTTGGCAAGGAAGTCATAGGAGACCATACTAAAAGCCAAAAGAATGGCTGGAGGGTATGGTTCAGTGGGTGGAGGGCTCGCCTAGTAGTCATGAAGCCCTGGGTTCAATCACCGGCTCCACAAAGCCCTGTCATCCCAGAACACAGAAGGTGGAGGCAGAAGGACCCGAAGTTTAAGCTCATCCCTTAAGACAGAGCATGGCACCAACCTGGGCTACCTGAGGTCCTAGCTCAAAAAAAAAAAAAAAAAAATGTGTTAAATTGTGTAGGAGTAAAATTCCTGGATATTCCTTTGAAAGGCAATGGTGCCAGCAGATACAAGTTTTTAGTCAACCAAATTTTCCTCCACAAGAGAAAAGATTAAAAATTTCCCCAAATGGAGAGGAATGGGCATCTCCACCATTTGTGATCACGGTTCTCAGCGGAGAAATAATCACTGGGACCTGAATGACTGAGGTGGAGCTGGACCTAAGTAAGTGTGTAGTTTTTGAGCAAAGTAGAGATGGCCGAAATAATGTGTCTATGTGGAAGGAGCCATCACAATGGTCCAGACCTCAATTTTTCTCTTAACTTCCCTCCTTTAACATTCTACCTAAAAAGAAAAAAAATCTCATTCATTTTCACTCTTCTTGGCTTCTTGATGTAACATTCACAAAAGTTCCAATCATACTGTGGTCTAGGTTACCATAAAAGTGTTATTAAGTTCACAGCAATGTCAGAGTTGGGAGGGTGGGTGAAACCGAAGGGTGGTTCTTTTCTCTGGGGTCAGAATGTTGCCGCCTTTCCACTGAAGGGCAGCCGTTTGTTCCCAGGTTTATTTTGTATAAAAGGAGTCTAGGGACTGAGCAAACCCTCTGTGACGACCGTGGAAAGGACTTGTCTGGAATGTACTTGTAAAAAACTACTGCCCGCAGCTCTGTGCCCCTGTGCCATCCCCTCTGCAAAAGCTGGCTGGTTCTGCCTCATCAAAGAGTACCTTCTCTGGTTTACACACCAAGAAGAGTAACTCAGTACCCCCTGACCACCTTCAAGGAAGCATTGTAGAGAACTATGAGTTCCCAACCTAACACACTTGGAATTCACCCAATAAAAGGTCCTGCCTTTATTTTTCCACCTACACTAGGGAATTTAGTTTTTGTAAAAAAGGAAAAAGATTGTGTTCTCTGCCTGTCTATGAGAGAAAAATAGGGACTACAGTCCCTTTCAAGTCAAAGTTTTATTCTTAGGTCAAAGGCACCTCAGGAGCCCCCTGCCAAAAGCATCTAAAGGCTTTGTTTGGTTCTCTGAAGCCATCAAAGGTCATGAAGGTCATCATTTCACTCATGCTGGGCTTGAGAAACGTGGCCTTTCGCTGCTTCTAATGTGCAACAGAAATGAACGTTGAATAATCAGTTTATTACCCAGCCCTTGATCTTTCTCTTCTGACTTGATGACTATCACCACCCAAAGATAGTAGGGTCATGTGCCCTCTCGCTAACCTTAAGGGTCCTGTCATTAAGTTCACAGCAATGCAAGCATGTCCGGACTTAGAGAACAATGGGAGACACTGAAATAAAATGTCTTTTTCCAGGGTCAAGACACCCTTCCAGGGGTCTGCTGGTTTCTCTCCTGGATAAAGATGACCTTAAATCATAGATAAACCAGCCAGGGAACAGCTGGGACCCCCAGGGAGCCTGTTTTCAACAACAGCTAGGAAACTCTTCTTGGGTAAGTTCTAGTTAATGGCTGAGGGGTAACAGAAGATTTTAAAGGAAACATCAGAAGTAATGATTGCAGATGAGTGAAGATATAAAAATTAGCAGATCAAAGTACAAAGAGGACATTATTATAGACTAAAAATACATCCCACAAGGCTAAATCCAAAGGGAAAATATTAAATATTTTGGAGAAATCTGTGATGGAGCTAATACCACCATGAACAAAACATCAACGTCATCCATTTCCTTTCATGATACGCTGTTGAGAACAGAGTAACATTTTTGTGGTTGTTTGTTCCTTTTTTTATTTGTTTGAGACAGTGATGTGGGATTCCCCTCTGTATGCTGTGATTACCATTGATTAATGAAGAAGCTGCATTTAGGGCCTATAGCAAGGCAGAACAGAGCTAGGCAGGGAGAACTAAACTGAATGCTGGGAGAAGTTCAGTGGACCCCCGGCTCCTGTCTGCTGCCAATAAGACCTTAGCCAATCCTCAAGCCTGTCTATCTTTGGGTGCCTCTCTGTTGTTATAAACTTTAGTGACTATAGCTACCAATTCAGACAAATTATTTACCTTCAAATCTATTAAGCAACTAAAGCTCTTCCTTTTAATATCTGGAGCTGCTTGGTCAATGAATGCCAGATTGATCAACATCTGATTCCCTGGTACCTCAGGATCCAATGAAGTGTAGTGTACAGTAGATGTCCACCAGGCAGTCAAGAAATACACCCAGTGCTTCATTCTTTTCCTGTACTACCTGGCTCACCTTAGACAGATGAGTGGGGTATCTAGCAGCCACGTGGAGATGCCCCTGTAAGAATCTGGGGATAGAGCTTTAGCCACTCCCTACTTTCTGCTGTGTGTAACCCCATCCTTCATCAGGATAGGAAGTGGGGAAGGAAGCGTCAATAGTTGTCCCATCATGGGGCAACCATCTTACCCCTGGGACCAACTTGCAGCATTCTTGCCAGAATCTGTCTCTCTCCTCAGTAGCAAAGAACCTGGAGGAGCCGGTGAGAAGGTGTTGAGAAGGCACAACGTCAAAGAACATAGGTACCAGGAGTCCAATGTAAGGGATAGGGCAGACTCTTTTATTTAACCATGGGGGGTGGGGACTTATACACCCAGCACCCAGGCATGATCAGTACCTCTGACAGCGCCTGCTACTAGGCCCTAACACACCTTAAAAGAATATTCAACAACATCAGTAAAGGAGGCAGCTTGGAGCTTGCAGCTGTGTAGACCACTAGTAGCCAATGGAGAATAGGGGGGAGAGAATGGCCATCCACATTGTGGGGGGGCCCATGGTGCAGAGGGGAAGAGGAATAGAGGCTGCAATTCATGATTTTTCTGAACAAGTATAGAGCATACTCAGCCCAGAAGGTGGATGGCAAGAGGGAGGGGAGGAGGAGGTGCTCAGGGAGGGAGCAGAGGGTCCAAGGGAAGGGAAGACAACAGGGGAGGCAGCAGCCTTGCTCTTTCCCATTTGAGAGGAATTCCCAGCATATCCACGGGATCAGGAGAGTTATAGGGAGGGAGAGAATCTTCCAGCTCAGGGTCAGGGGGGAAGGCAGTACTAGAGGAATATTCGACCAGTTAGGCTTTCCTTTTGATTTCTTCAGTTGAATAGGAAGAATGGCAGCCTCATTCTTTGAGAAAAGAATCACTGGTTTCAGCCAGGATGGGGAGTTGACCAGGAGTTAGCACCAGACCCTGACATAGGGGACCTGGTCTGGATAGCTTGGGTGGCTAAAAACGTCCTAGACCCTAAGAATAAGCTTAATTTCAAACGACCGAACTTCAGGAGGCCATCCAACTCAGGAAGCTGGCCCTCCTGGTGAACAAGAGACCCCAAGTTGCTCCAGTTTCACATAGGTGGTAGAGACTGCGGCTGCATCCATGACGTCCTGACAATGAGCAAGGACAAGGTCCAAGGAGGCCTTAGGTTTAGAGGAAGTTTGGTCCATGGTAGGAATTAATTCATAAACAAGCACAATGAAGATATCAACAGTAAACAAGACAACAAGTAGACAAAAGAGGGGAGAGGAAAACTCAGTAGACATAGATGGAAGGATGCCATGTGATGGGCCACATGGCCCGGACCAGTCCTAAGGAGTCACCAGCGAATGATGCAATGGCCAGAAAGAGGCTGGAGGAATTCCTCATCCCTCTCTGGCTCAAAGGTCAACAGTGCCCCTGCCTGCTCTCCAAACTGAGCTCCAGTTTGTATGGGCACCAGGTACAGAAATCAGAGAAACATTTAATTATTGACCAGAACCGGTAGAATAAAATTGCCAGAGCCTGGGGTGTCCTCCAAGAATTCTGTGATCTCAGATGATCCCCAAAATGTTATGTCCTGGGGTTGCACAAATAATGGGAACCAAACCACCGAAGTCTATTAACCAGAAGCAAACTTTATTCCATCACCACGGGGTACCAAAACGTCTAGCTAGCTAGGGCCACAGACAGAGTTCAGGATTCTGACACTGTGACTAAAAAGAAATCCATACACCAGGCAGGGAGTTAAGGGAATTTTACAGTCTTGAGGTTAGGTCTTGAGACCAGACAGAGGAATATTTTCAAAGTTGAGCTTGGACGTTGAGTCACAGTACACAGTAGGATTTACAACTTTGGATTGCAGAATGTTTGTGAAAGCCTGTGACTATCTTGACATGGCTGCTTTCCCAGTGGTTGAAAGGAATGTAGGGTAAAGGGTGACCTAGAAACAACTGTTAAAGGTTAACCTTTATCTAACTCTGCTATCATCTCTAATTCCCCTAGAATACGTCTATAGGCTAGGCATACAATTTCCCACATTCCTGGGCTCTTCACCATCTCCTGGCGTGGGTCTTCAGTCAAACCAGATATTGATCTGCTATTCCCACGAGTTCTGAGCCACTATTTTCCTAGCATATTTCGCAGGCAGGAGAGACGGCAGGTCAAATGCTTCGCCGCTGGGTTGCTGTCAGTATTTCTCTTTTGATAGCCTGCAGAGTACCTGCCTACAGGAGAGAAAGGCCCTGAAATCTAAGGATAAAGCTTCACGTAGGCGCCAGCTTAACTTCTCCATGTTCGATCAGTTGTGTGGATGTTGTCCTCAGCGATGGGGCCCTGCAGTCTGTTGTTGGAGAGTAACCTATTGTCGTAGCAATAGCCTGGGTTATTTGAGGATTTCCATAGGACCCCCTTGGATCATAGGACAACCCCCATAAAACAACTCAATTGAATGCAACCCAGTCCTGTCACTGGAAAGCTCTTTTGATGACAAGAGATGGTCAGCTGAGACTCCAGACCCCCATTAATAGGAGACCTCATTAGGATAATCTTCCTTCATGTGTTTTAGGAAATTTCCACTGCATTTGTTTTCCATGTCTTCCCTCAAATGTCCCTCAGTTCCAGCTGTCTCTCCCTGAATTTCCTCCCTCAACCCTATTTCTCCTCCACCTCCCTACCTAACTCTTCTGTTCCTGTCCTTACCCACCCCAGTCTACCCATAATATCTATTATTAGCCATTAAGTAAATGATAACAAGGTACAATCCATAGATCCAGAGAGGTTTGGTATAGAAAAAGGGCAACATATGGATCTCCCTAGGAGATTAACTTTGATGTTCAATTTAACAGGATTTAGAAACAACACCTAAGAATGTGTTTCCAAACGAGGTAGGAAGACCCACACAGGATTAAGTGGTGGCGTCTGATGAGCTGAGCTTTATACTGAATAAAAGGAGAAAGGGAGTGGAATATCAGCATCTCTCTCTCTCTGCTTCCTGACTCCAGCAAAATGTGGCCAGTTTCCCCACATTCCTGTTGTCATTCATTTACCGCCATGCTGGACTATACCCTTCAAACACTAAGCCAAACTCACCCTTTCTTAAGGTGCCTTGCCACACTAATGGGAAAAGCATCTGGAATCAGCGTTAACACTAACTACTATTTTAAATAAGATTCTTCTATATCATAAGACCAGCATAGCTCTGTTTCCTGATGCTGTTCCTGAGCTGGTTGGTTGGTTATCTCTCACCTAATCAAAAGAGAACATAAAAGGCAGGGTCTTAGGTAACCAAGGTTGGCCATGAATTCACTGTGAAAGAAGGGGTGACCCTGCATTTCTGATCCTCCTGCCTCCACTTCTTGAGGGCTAGTATCATAGGCTTGCACCTCCATGACTTTCTTACATTGTGCTTGGACTCAAACCCAGGTCTCCTGAATGCTAGGATTTATGTTCCTAGACCAAGGCTCTTAACAAAAGACATATCTCCTTTTATGACTCAATATAGGATGGTACTGTGTCATGGTTTAGTCTGCAAAGACTTTTTATCTTCTCATGGTATGTGAAGTATCAATCTGGTCCCCACACTTATGTAATGCTATGCTCACAGGCCCAGGAGAAGAGGGAGATGGTTATTTTAAACCAAAAAAAGCAACTACTAGTTTTAAAGATTTTGCATTGGTATGGATTTCTGTATACTGATACAAATTTGAAGTTATTTTTGTTATGCTGTATATATGTTTCTACTCTCATTTAAGATGTATTTGTATATTGGTACAAATTTAAGGTTATTTTTGTTAGAACATACTATACATACATTTCTACTCTTGTTTAAGGTATTTTACCTATACGGTTCATTTCATAATGTAATGTATATTTCTAGTCCTTGAAAATTATTATTACAAACCAATTAGGATAATAAAGAAATGCAGATTAATAGTCATCTATAACATTCAAACTTGTTGTCATGTTAGGTATGTTTTCAAGGTCAAACAGATATATCTTTTAGATAGACAGTTGGTCTCTAAACACTTCAGAGATCTACAAAATATAGCATTTAAGATGTTTTAATAATGTAAGGTCCTTTTTTATGACAATGAGACATTGTCCTGGCAGTGCCAATCTACTTCAGAGAAGATGATGGGTACCTTATGGAGCTTTCTTTGTGACAAAAGGCATGCCAATCAAGGCTTTAGGAACATCTTCCAACATCCTAACTCTGTAGTTGCCCACAAACTGTGGGTTCTTCCTGTTCCTGTCTATCTTTCACAGAGGCATCTCTGTGTGTTTCTTCATTGGATTCCAGACTACCCAAGTCACATTGATCATGCTGCAAAGACTTTGTTTCTGAATGAACACAATCACAGACAGCGTGAGGGAATTAAAACCTCAGCATCTTTGGGGACCCTATAGTCTCAGCACTCAGGCGGCTGAGGCAGGAGAATCATTACCATTGGAGTTCAGGCTTCTTAAGCCAACCTTGGAAACATAATGAGACAACCATTCCTCACGGAAAAATAAAAAGACAATTCATCCCATAACAACTGGGAAGGAGGGTGTATCTGTAAAGAGGATGGGGGAAATTATGAGCCAAATGGTAAGCCAAATCACTCAATTCTATTGTAAGCCTAATGGGGTTCCTAAACAACTCCAGGGTGAACTAATATATTTTCTCAGGCAAGAGAGAAACGTCTACTTGGTACACTGTGTGCTAGAAATTGACAAACCAATCATTTAAGATGTGTGTGTAGACATAAATATTTCATACACAATATTGAATACAGCCTGCAGAATATATCTCATAAGAAAGGGGCATAAAGCAAAATGTTGAAAGACGTCTGTCTTCTTCCTTTGGGGCTGGATCTTGGTATGGTTCTGAAAGGTCCTGTGTGTCTGTGATTTCTGCCTCTAATTGACTGAGCTGGTCTCAAACCTGCCTCACAAATGAGAGGTGGTCAGAGCCCATAGGAGTACAGAGAGCTGTACTTCCTGGAGTTTGTAGACTAGGTCATGGGAACAGTCTCTTATGCCTGTTTGTTCATAAATAATTGTCTAGTAAGCAGCTCTGTGTGTGGCCGAACTCCGATGGTAACGTCCTGGTATAATCCACTAACAAGATTATAGGGAGGTAGTCAGTTCTCTTCTATGTATGAACTTCCAGCATTCTTCAGAAGCTACTGGGAAAGAACCTAATTATTCCTAAATATTAAGGAAACTGCCCTGGTCCATTCTGCTCCATGGGAACACTGCAAACCACACGGCTTGGATAGTCAGTCACAGGGGCTGCCCCATCTCTGAGCCCAGCCGCTGTCCTTAATTCTCTTCTTTACTTGGTCTGACCTTTGTTTCTGAGCTTAGCCTGAACCAGATTTCGATCAATACCTGAAGAGTACACTGTCTTCCCTTCCTGCTACTTCAATGTCCTTCCAGATGTTGCCTCTTAGGGCATCCTTGACTCCAGGTGTTGATGTTGAAATGCAGTCTTTACACCCAGTGGTCAGCCAGGTCCCAAGAATTCTACCTGAGACTCACACCTCAACTTTTCTACTCTGAGCATTTCGATTTACTTTTTTCTCTTCACAGAATTTCAGGGAGCAGTCAGTCTTCTCAGTGCCCATTTGAGCAACTAGACATCCACATCCACATGGTAGCGTGACATCTGGTGTCTTGTCAGACTGAACAGAGAAAACCAGGAGGCTCTGCCCAAACGCACTTGTCCCAGTCTAGCCCCCACCCTCGCCCACCAGCTACAGCGGTCCACACTCACACTTGCTGCTTTGACTTTGTCTAGCCCCACCCTCACCCACCAGCTACAGCGGTCCACACTCACACTTGCTGCTTTGACTTTGTCTAGCCCCCACCCTCACCCACCAGCTACAGCGGTCCACACTCACACTTGCTGCTTTGACTTTGTCCTCATTGGAATTTGGAAACAAACAGAGTTAGAGATAGTGGGAAAGAGGCTACTGCAGCAAAATCAGCATTGGGCTCTCCTGGAAAAGTTCGGTGTAAGAATGACTTAGCAAAATCTTTGTTTTTCTAGCTTCTGGCCTTCCCCTCCTCCTCTGTTCTTCTGTTTGCAGCAGCGACCATGGAATAGCACATTAGCAGTTTGAAGTTAGTATCCTTGATAAAATATCAGCAGAAGTTTAAGCCCACTCCAATCCGTATTTTTTCCTTTCTCTTTCTGTTTCTCTCTTTTGAGGCACAGTCATTGTTGCCCAGAGTAGTCTAGACTTGATATGCAGACAAGGGTGACCTTGAACTTCCCATCTTCTCGCCTCCACACCTCAAGTGCTAAGGATTACAAGCATGCACCTTCATGCCTATGTTTTGTGATACTGGGAATCAAACCCAGGACTTCAGGAATGGAAGGTAAGCACGCCACCAACTGAGCTACATCCCTAGTTCCCTAAAGGAGGCGGTTTCAAAGACTCAGCTGGGATTGGTTTCAAAGACAAATTATAACAGAAAATGGGAAGAGTGGTGCCTCATGCTCCCACCGCCATGCTTGGCCACCAGGATGGACTATCCTGTTAAGCCACCACAGAGCGACCTTCTTCCTCCTCCGAGCTGCTTTAGTCAGACCTTTCGTCAGTACAGCAGGACAAGCAGCTAACACGTCTCTCTCTTAGGAGCTGGAGCAAGGACAGCAAAGCTTTTATCAAGCATCCAGATACTATGACAACACTTGCCATCAGCAGCTATCTGTTCGTTGGCCACAGAGGAGAGCCAATGTTTAAGTACTGATGCTGTCACCCACGACACCCTAGGGAGCTTGGGGTCAAAGCAAGAGTTTCCCTGGTTTAACTGATGGAACCTGGGTCGGGATAGCTACCTGGTTTCCTTGGCCTTACTACCAAAGAGACATGGCTTACGAAAAAAAATCCTTCTTAGCTATGTGAGGCTTGAGTCCCCGACTGTCTTTCTTCTCCCTCAGTTTCATTATCTGTCTCTATAGGGAAACTTGGGGCTCTGTAATAATAGGGGTCCAAGGTGTGGGAAACTGGATGGGCACCTCTAAGAAGGCTTCAGGGGACCATGTCTCCGAGGCTGTTCCTGACAGTCCCTGCAGGAAATCCAGAGAGGAGGATGTGAATGATTCACGTTTACCTGCCAGGAGATTCAGCTGTGGCTGTCGATTCTTTTGTGCTTAAATCTGAGCTACAAGAGCACTGGAAATGGCCTTGTCACAACATCTTAAACTCCTGAAGGGTTTCTTTCTACCATCAATTTGGAGGACATTCTTTTTCTTCTGTTTTTATTGTTTTCCTCCTCCTCCTCTTCTTCTGCAACAGGCAGGCCTTGAACTCAGCTGAGGATGACCCTGAGTGGCTGAACCTCCTGCCTCTATTCCTGAGTGCTGAGATGACAGGTATCCACCAGATACCCAGATTATGGCTGGAACCCAAGACTCCTTGCGGGTTAGGCAAGCACCCTCCTGACTGACTTGTGACAACGGCCCCTGGACCATTCCTGACAAGTCTTTTCTCTCTTTCTTTCTAGCTTAGGTCCTAAAGTAGTAGGCTTGGATGCATACTTCTCTCTTCCTCCTTACGTTCATCGAGCATGTGGTCTGTTTATTTCCTTTACAAGTCCTTATATCGCACCCTCTCACCATGTCCTTCTCTCTTGGTGCGCCATGTTTGGTGTGAAGGATACAAGGAACCCTAAACCCACCCGCTGTGACCCAGATGACACTGAATTCGGAGCAACCTGGGAAAAATCTACGTTGTTTTGTTGACATCCACTGACTGACCTTACTTGACAGTTTCTGCTTGGGCTTAATTTGATTTTGTTTTTCTCTGCCGCCTGGATGGAATGCTACCTGGCATTCTCAGCCTTTTCTCAGTGAGCAATCCCTAATGAGGATCGAACACATCTATTCATACTATGACTCAAGCAGCAATCTAAGATCTCACAAACGTTAGCTCATGGGCCGGTGGACTCAGTTCATGGACTGGGTAATAGAATGCTTGCCTCAAATGCACAAGGCCTTGGGTTTAGTCCCCAACACTGCAAAGCAAAACATGTGACGAGGTTGCTTTGGTGGTCTTACTGCCCTTGCTGCCTAGCTCCAGAAGCAGAAGCCTCACCCACAATTGGGCACCAGCCCCAGGAAGTGCCTAAAACTGAATTTACTTAAGAAAAAACATCAAACATCCCAGTAGCATCATGATGAGTCTCACAGAGCTGGAGGAGACTCTGGCAGTGTGCTCTGACCCCCACCACTGTCCAGGGGTACAACAACCAAGAGCAGGAAAAGCCCCGGAGCTCAGAGCTGTTCTGGCTTAGAGGACACTGTCAGCTTGGCCTCGGCCAAGCTACTTGAGTTCTCCCCCGTCTTCAGATCCCAACCCGGATCTGCTTCATTGCATCGGGGTGAGAACACAATATGCTGACATTTGAACTTAAAATACTGGGTTTCCTTCTAAACATCTAAATCATTAATCTGTATTTTTAAGATTAATCGGCCCTGGAGTGCTAACACGCTACCTCACAGGTTAATATTAAACACTTCTATTCCGCTTGCCCTCTTAGAAGCTGAGTCAGAGCAACTGCCTATGTGTTGACTTATCCAACATAAGCAGAGCACCGGAGGACCAACTGGACCACAATCATTAACAACAGAAAACGTAGAAAGCAGCCAAGGACTGAGGCTCTCGCTCCCCAGTCAGAAAACCCTCATTGCTGTGATTTCAGTAATCCCACTACACCTGATCTCTACCAATCGTCCGCTCCTGGGCCGTTCACTAATGGCGTGGCTTCTGCTCCACTCCTTTGCTTATTTTGACTCTAATTTCAGTTCTCTTAAGTCAGATGAGTTAGCCAAGGAGGTGAATGATTTACCTTTTGTTGGCCCTTCGGGAATCACAGCCCTTTGAGGTTTAAGGTAAAAAAAAAAAAAAAAAAAAAAAAAAAAAAAATGCACGCATCCTGTCTTCAGAGTTTGAAATTTCATTGGAAGAAAAAGACAGTTTATAGAGGAAAAAATATGTACATGTTGGTGTTGAGGAGTTGGCCCAGTCAGTAAAATACATGTGACCTGAGTTTGATGCCCAGCATCCATGTATGAGCGATGCGTAGGCTAACTAGTGTAGAAAAATCAGTGAGCTCCTGGTTCAGTGAGAGACCCTACCTCAAAAAATAGCATCGGAAGTGATTGAGGAACACTTCTGATATCAATCTCTGGTTTCCACATTGATTTACACACATACACATAAACATGTGTTAAATACCAAAGGCTTGAGGAGACAGAGGAGCAGAATAATTTGCAATGAGAAGCTCTCAGCTCTTAGTGTAGAAGCAAGAAATAGGATCTGTTTCATCAAGCCAAAACACAGAGGCAGTCATAATCACTTCTATATGTCCAATAAAACATGTGACTGGTCACACACCCCACTAACTGAAGGCCCAGTAAGCTCCCACTTACAAGGGCATCTTCACACACTCTCCTGCCAGCTCCTGCAGAAGTGTGTAAGAAGCCAAGGTCTCGGTCTCACTCAGTACACAGGGGTGGCTTGAAATAGAATCAGGATTTCCTGGATTGGGTGCTAACTGATGGTCCCAAACTTCAAAGCAAAACAGAAGGACCCGTGAAGATGGACTCTAAAGATCTGGGAAGAGATCTCAGTTGGTAGAGTACTTCCTGGGTAAGCATAGGAACCTGAGTTCTAGCTCAAACACCCTCAAATAGCCAGGCATGTGTGCTAATCCCTGAGAAAAAAGAGATGGGAGGACCCCTAGTTCTGATAGCCAGCCAGCCTAGTTGGCAATGCTACCTTAGAAACAGGTAGATGGTTCCTTAGTAGTGATGATGCAGGCTGACCTCTGACCTCTACAGCATGGGCACCTGAGAAATGGTCTACAGAAAGCCTACGGTGTGCGGTGAACAATGGTGTCTAAATTATGATCATCACACTCAGCATGAAGTGCTTCTCCAAGACAGGCTTTGGGGTACCCAGTGTCTGCTCCAATCAACATTTATGCTGGGAACGATGATCCAAAATTCAAAAGGATGATTGGTATTTCTCACTACCTTCCAAGAACCTTACAAAAAAAGAAGGAAAAACTACAAACAAAACAAAACAACAACAACAGAAACAATCAAAAACCACCACCTTGTGTCTTTAATTAATAATACAAAACAATTTAAAAAAACAAGAAAGTCCTATAGCTGTCCTTAAAGAATGTAGTTTTAACTTTTAGCTATGGGATTGATAAAGTCCCAAATTTGGGGGATTTGGATTGCAGTATTGCCAGATAAAATGTTTTAGAAGCTTCTCTCTGTTTCTGACAGGGATGCGAATTAGGAACTGGAACCACAAGAATTCAAATGGGGACATTTGTGTGAATTCAGATGAATATAACAATCTTCAAACCCCAATGGCTTCTATTCTCCATTGCAAGCAGACGCTCCCCACCTTGTCTGAGAAGACAAGGCTATTTCTCCCAGCTGAAGGTTCCCAGTTAGATTGGCCTGCTGTTTTACAGACTTAGGCTTTTATCCTGCAATGTAGATAAACCCCTCCCACTGGTGCAGAGGAGAAGTAGTAGAATACACTAATCCCACTCCTATCCTTCTATGTTCCATAGTACTGAATTTTGCTACCCTTTTAAATCGGTGCTGACTTACAAGTCTGTCTTTATTTCTAAGAGAAGAATGTTTCCACTGGGGAATCCATCAATCATTCAAGGAAACTGACTATTGGCCATTTCTCTCGTCAATGAGCAGACTATGACTACGGGAGCGTTATTGCTAACTTGAGTTAACTCAATGATAAGAGGACATCAGTTGTCACTACACAGAATAACAAGGAAAGTCCGAGTCACACAGGGCTCGGTTTTCAGGAGTGACTCTTCATACCCCCAAGTCTAGTACTAACATTTTTAAAAATGACTGTATTTAGTCAGTGAGGACCGGATAAATAAGGACGCTGATCCATTTGGCATGGAGATTTTGGTCAATCTTTAGGTAAACAATTATAGCTAGCCAAGTGTCCTAGAGAAGACCAGGAAGAAATGGAAATAGTGGTTAAGAAAATAAAACTTCAACTATAGCCTGGTGGTGCTGCATTATGGAAAGGAGGACTACAGGAGAGGAATCATTTCTACTTCGAATTATTAGGACTTGCCTAATTTCTATCACTCTAATAAAACACTCGAGATAATCAATGTGAAAACGAGTGATTTATTTTAGTTCAGGGTCCCAGAGGAGTTAGTTCATAATGGACTGGTCCCATGATTTTGGAGACTGAGACAAAGCAGTGTATTATGATAAGAATATGTGGCAGAGCAAGCTCCTCACCTCGTGGTGGTCAGAAAGCAGAGAAAAAGACAGAAAGGAGTCAAGCAGAGAGGAGGAGAGAGAGAAAGATGAGGGTCTGGGTACCAACATCCCCTTCAAGGCCATCTTCTGACTGCTTCAAGCAGGTACCTCCTCTTAAGGTTTCACCATCTCCCAAGAGTCACAGGCTGAGGAGCGAGCCATAAATATTCAGAACAGTCTAGATCCAAATTATAGTCGTGTTTACTGTTTACATATGATAAGCATTTTCTGGTATGTTTAAAGACATCCACTTAGAATTAGACCTTTTACCACTGCCTTCTGTCTCTCTTTTTCTCTCTCTCTAGGTCTCCTGTATCCAAAGCCGGCCTCAAATCCCCTATGTAGCTGAAAATGCCTTTCACCCTATCTATGCTGCCAACTCCAGAATATTGAGATTGTAGGTACCACCAGGCCTAACTTAAGTGGTACTAGGAACTGAACCCAGGCTTAGTTCACACACACACACACACACACACACACACACACACACCATACATTTAGAATTATCCAGCTGAAGCTTGTTTGGACGCTGCGAATTTTGGTGGTGGCACCACAACTTATCAGGAGCTGACGGGGCTGTACCTGCCTTTTGCTGGCTATTGGGTCTGACCAGGGTGCTGACTGTCGCTTTCACATCACAGAACTCCCTCACAGCCTGCTTCGCATAGCTGTTGCTGGCCTTAACCTCCACAGTGAACAACAGTGTTGCTGTCTGCCTTTGTGGCAGATTCAATGATTAGAACTTGACAATGGTGTAGTGGCCAGATTTCTTTCTTCCTAGGGACTTGATTCCAAAATTATAAGGGATATGGCCAGAACCACACAGTCTTTGACTGCTGGAAGGTAGGTGTCATGCTGGTCTTCTTTCTAATGGCTCTCTCCCTGATCTCCTTGATGTTTGGTTTAATATTTGAGAAGGACAGTGATATCCAGTGCATTCAAAGCCATCTTGGTGAAAAGGGTGCTGTGTGGATTATAGATGCACAGCTGTATAAAGAACTAGAAAATAATTTACATGAATCAGTGATGTGCTCGGTTCTGGTAAATGAATTCAGAGTTCTTATTTCAGCATCAAGATGACTAAGTTCAGGAGCCGTGTTGTGCCAAGAGCATTAGGCACAATTGTGAATATACTTAGCACCACTAAACCATAAAAAATGGTATTTACCACAATATTTTCTAAGGCACAAAACTATTGTTACTGAAGGGCCCCACCACCGTTCCCGTTATGCAGCATGCTAATCCCTGCATCAATAAGTTTTGCAGAACAGAACGCGTGTTTACAAGGTGCCAGGTGTGCAGGTGTAAACAGAGACTGCTCGTTTGTTTCCCAGCTGCCCAGACCCGAATAATAACACAGAAACTATATTAATTGTGGCATTGTTTGTCCTATTAGCTTAGGCGTCTTATTAACTAACTCTTACTTCTTAAATTAACCAATTTCTATTAATCTGTGTATCACCGTGGTGCTGTGGCCTACCAGTAAGGTTCCGTGGCATCTGTCTCCTTTGGCTGCCACATGGACTTCCCTGACTCCGCCTACTTTCTCTCTATACCTCTGTTCAGATTTCTCACCTGCCTTTATTCTGCCCTGCTATAGGCCCAAAGGAGATTCTTTATTAATCAGTGGTATTCACAACATACAGAGGGGAATCCCACATCATGTACACAGGACAACCCCAAATATGACTCCCAGAGGACAGGGTTGGGAGTATTAGGGGATTAAGAAACAGGTGTCCAGCTGTGGGAGACTGAGGCAGAGGACTATAAGTTCAAGCCCAGCCTGAGCTATATAGTGAAGCCCTGTCTCCAAACAGCCTGGGGTTGTAGCTTACTGGTATAGCCTATGCCTACCATGGACAAGGCTCTACCATGCCCCAGCCTAGCAAGAAGAAAAGTGATCTCAGGCATGAAAAAATATGAAGGCCGGGGGGGGGGGAGTGCATAATTGTTGGTCTGCACATGTGCATGGATTGTCACAGGAAGCATTTCCCGAAAATGGAGGCATTGCAGAGATCCGTCAGGGAAGATCCTTGCATCAAAAGTCACCCACAGGGCATCTGCCCATACTCAAGGGAAGCATCAGTGGTTGCAGGACAGGCACCGATACCCAAGTAAAAGATCAGTGGTTGCAGGACAGGCACCATACCCAGGTGAAGGGTCAGTGGTTGCAGGACAGGCACCATACCCAGGTGAAGCATCAGTGGTTGCAGGACAGGCACCATACCCAGGTGAAGGGTCAGTGGTTGCAGGACAGGCACCATACCCAGGTGAAGGGTCAGTGGTTGCAGGACAGGCACCATACCCAGGTGAAGGGTCAGTGGTTGCAGGACAGGCACCATAGCCAGGTGAAGGGTCAGTGGTTGCAGGACAGGCACCATACCCAGGTGAGGGGTCAGTGGTTGCAGGACAGGCACCATACCCAGGTGAAGGGTCAGTGGTTGCAGGACAGGCACCATACCCAGGTGAAGGGTCAGTGGTTGCAGGACAGGCACCATAGCCAGGTGAAGGGTCAGTGGTTGCAGGACAGGCACCATACCCAGGTGAAGGGTCAGTGGTTGCAGGACAGGCACCATACCCAGGTGAAGCATCAGTGGTTGCAGCCACTTTGGTAGACAAGGCCGCCTCAAAAGTCTTGATAAACAATTTGGCTGCCATCACCACTGTGTCAAAGGATATTTACAGCACAAGCGGAGGTACCCTGCCAAAATATGTGGCCTCTAAACTTAGGAACAAAGCAACTAATCGCCATGGCAGGAGAGGGTCTATTCACACGCTCTTCATTTTCATTGTAGATTACAGTGCACTTCATTTGTATTTTAATAAATACAGCTTGCCCAAAGATGGGGGAATAAAACAGCTGCCCTGGTCAGCCTTATAGGCCAGACAGTGGTGACACACACCTTTAATCCCCATAGCCACACTAGTTTGCCATAGAAACAGGGCAGTAGTGAGGCATACCTTTAATCCCAGCCCTAGAGAGGAATATAAAATGGGAGGAGACAGTTCTCATGCACAGTCTCATTCTGAGATTCCTGGAGGAGGATTGCTGTTTCGGACTGAGGTCGAGGTAAAGCCAGTGACTGGCTGTTTTGCTTTTCTGACCTTCAGGTTGAAACCCAATTTCTGTCTCTGGATTTTTGCTACAGTAGATACCAGTGTAGGCATCATTAAGTGAATCCACATGAGACCTGATAAAAAGATAACTAAGATTTATTAGGGAACACTTAGGATTAACAACAAGGTAGAGAGCTGCCATGGTCTTCCATTCTGCCCTGGGGTTAATGGATGCAGTGGTCCAATCTCTGACCCCAACCCAAAAGCCCAAGAGAGCCCCCTCCTCTCCTTGTAAGAGATCATGCCTGCACACAGAAGTCATGCCCTAAGACCTGTACCCCAAAACTATTAGTGGAATGAATTCCCACAACATACCAGAGGCCCCCTGTATGAAGAAGAGGTTATAGAGTAGCCACAGGAGCAGGAATGCATGTGGTCACCTATGTTGCCTGCCCCCAAATATACCCTTTAGTAAGCTACTCTAGGCTACTGGGACCAGGACTCTATAGAGTACATATCCCAGATGATCTTGTCTGCTTGTTTCTTAGGTGTTTTGTTTGCCAGAAGGAGACATCATAGAAAGACTCAAAGGCTAGTGCAGGAAAAATGAGAATTCGCCCTGGCTCCTCTCAGCCTTCTCCTGGCTTCTTAGGGCAGTTCCATCATCACGACCTGTGCACTCTGCTAACACCAAGAGCAGCCAGCAGTTCCAGCCCAGGAGAGCTGAGCTCTCTCCGCTTACATCTCAGGGGGTCCGTGTAGCTCTTAGCCACATGTCATCTCCCATGCTCTGGGCAATGGTGTGTGGAAACCCAGCTGCGACTTGACTAAGTCACTGCCAAGCTCTAAGTTGCTCCATGCTGTGTGACCGTGGCTTTCAGGCTGAGTCTTGCCCTGGGTGAGTCTGTTGTGTGTGGAAACGCAGAGGCAGGATGACTCTACCGTTCCTTTGTACATGTAGACACCACCGCCCACACGGCACCGGCCATGAGCAAACTGACGAAGAACTTACTCCTGCAAATGAAAACATCATCAAAACAGAGCAAGGGACCCTAGGCACAAGGACATGACACTTTAATACACCCTGCCGCCCCTTCACGTAGCAGTTGATGCTCCTTCAGAATCTGTTCCTGTTGTGGTCTAAAACAATCCTCTGCCATACCTGCCACCAGAATCCTGGCAGAAGCCAACCAAAACTGCCAAGTAGCTCTGACTCAGCTTCTTCAGTGACTAGAATGAGTTATGTGCAAGAAGCATTCTGCTGTATTTTGGTTTGGTTTTGTTTTTACGTGTGGACCATGACCAAAAATTCCACATGTTGAAAGATGTGCCCATTTCTCTAGAGCCACAGTTTTCCCTGTAGAATCTGCCTTGCTTCCTTCACAGACCTGTTTTCTTTGTTGACAGAGCTCAGCTTTCGCAAAGCCTCTGTGGTGAGCTCCTTACCCTCCACAGCAAGCATTCCTGCACTGGGCCCCTCACCCACTGCAGCAAGCGTTTGTGCAGTGGGCTCCTCACCCGCTGCAGCAAGCGTCCTGCACTGGGCTCCTCACCCGCCGCAGCAAGCGTTCGTACAGTGGGCTCCTCACCTGCTGCAGCATTCATGCAGTGGGCTCCTCACCCGTGGCAGCAAGCATTCCTCTCATTCTTTCACATTCTGGTGGTGCATACCAGCTTGGTATCCATTCAGCAGGAAGAGGGGTGTCCCATGGCCTCTGAACAGGACTGTTAATGAGAAGTCAGCCTCCCCTGAAAGCCATTACAGCGGTCAGATTAAATGACACTTCAGACACAGCTGACAAGTGCATCATTACCTTGGGAGAGAAATAAGGGCCTGATCAGTGTACACCACAGAGAAATGAAGACACGGAAATTCATAAGGACAGTAGACAGGAATGGAGGGTAGAATGTACGTGTCCTGAGAAAGCTGTGTGAGAACAGAAGAACATGTGTGCCTTTCCGTGATATCAAAATGTATTAAGTAACAGTAAACTAATAAGCCACATCAGGTTAGTGGTGGACATTAGTATTCTCAGTGTCCTTGGGAGCACTGGCTAAGACAAACACAGGCCCTTGCACCTTACCTTTTTGTTTTTTTACTATTTAACCCATTTTTAATTGCATGAGTGTTTGTGGGGTTGTATGGGGTGAGACAGGGTTACAGAGCAGCTAGATAGGGTTAAGAGGCCACAGTAAAGCTAAAGAGGTTTCAGAGGCATAACAGGAAGAAGCAGAAGTTGATGTAGATACAAAGACTGTCTTTGTAGAATAAGATAATAAACCAGCTAGAGATCTAACCACCACCATTGTCACTACCATCACCACCACATCACCTTCATCATCACCACCACCACCACCACCATCACCACCACCACCACCACCACCACCACCACCACCACCACCACCATCACTACCACCACCACCTTCATCACTACCACCACCACCACCACCACCACCACCACCACCACCACCACCATCACCACCACATCACCTTCATCATCACCACCACCACCACCTTCATCATCACCACCACCACCACCACCACATCACCTTCATCATCACCACCACCACCACCACCATCATCTCCATCACCACCATCTTCAACATCATCACCACTATCATCATCACATTCATCACCACCACAACTACCACCACCATTGTCACTACCACATCACCTTCATCATCACCACCACCACCACCATCACCACCACATCACCTTCATCATCACCACCACCACCACCTTCACCATCACCACCATCACCACCACCACATCACTTTCATCATCACCACCACCTCCACCACCACCATCATCACATTCATCACCACCACAACTACCACCACCATCACCACCACTACCACATCACCTTCATCATCACCACCACCATCATCTCCATCACCACCATCACCACCACCCCATCTTCAACAACATTACCACCACCACCACTACCACCATAGGATCAAGCTGCATGGTCAGAGTTGAGCTGCAGAAGTGGGATGCACTGGAGACTGAATGAAAGGGCAGACAGATGGACAGCAAGTTCAGACAGACTAATGGACAAATGGGCTGATGGCAATCTAAGTGGCCTACATCAATGGGAATGGGCCATGCTGAGGTTAAGCTCTTGGGTCAGTGGGGATTTCCCTGCCTGTTAGTGTCTTGACACACAGGCTTGACAGGAGGCTGATGAGAATTTGGTAGAACCTTTGCTACCACTGTGCCAGGTCTAGGTGAGAAAACCACACCCTTTCCTCAGTCTGGTGTGTCCAGTGTGTCCTTGTACCTGGCTTCTCTGATACGGTTTTCCTGTGCTGTATACATTCACAGTTCCATTTATTTTTGTTTTTTTGGTTTTTTTTGGTTTTTCGAGACAGGGTTTCTCTTTGGTTTGGAGCCTGTCCTGGAACTAGCTCTTGTAGACCATTTATAGTGTGGCACTGTGTCTACTTCCAGGAACACCTTAGCCACCAGCCTGGGTCTTTGGGCAGATGGGTCTGTTCATCTCCCCACCAGGTGTGCAGGCATCTTCCATCCTCAACATGGAGGCAAAAGCTACCCATAAAGAAGAGTCTCTCAGAGCAGGGCACAACCTGATCATAGATGAGGAAAATCAGGAACAGAGGCTGGAGAGATGGCTAAATGGTTAAGAACACTGGTTGTCCTTCCAGGGGTCCTGAGTTCAATTCCCAGTCAACTTCATGGTGGCTCACAACCATCTATCTGTAATGGGATCTGATGCCCTCTTCTGGCAGGCATACATACAGGCAGAGTACTCATATCAAAACAAAAGTAGGAGCATACATCTCAAAAAAGATTTAAAAACTGTCAATAAGCTATTAAAAATAGAAAATACATGTATTCACAGGCCTTGGTGGCATGGCTTTGTCACAATGCTGGGAACTGAACCCAGGTCCTCAAAAATGTTGTGTGCAAATCTTCTGTCACTGAGCTATACCCCTCACCCTTGAACTTTTTCAAATATGATAAATAAAAGTTGCTATGTATATCATTTTCCCTGCATAGTTTATATATGTATTATATATGCATGAGAAAACATGTTAAATTTTAATTGTCTAAAGTGCAGAGTAAGTATGCTATTGCTAAGAACAATGTAAACTGAAATTTTAAAAACTCTTTAAAGTGAATAAAAATGATATTTTAAGAAAAATATTTTTCTAAATAAAAGTGAGAGCAACAATGCTGAACACTGTAAACCGGATGTTAACTGACTGCTCCGTTCACATGTTGAAGCCCTAACCCCCTGACTGTATTCTGCAATAGAGTCTTTGTAGAAATAAGGACCATAAAAAGAGATCACAAAGATCTGGGCTCTGAAGACTATAGCAGACGTTTCTGTCCCATCCTGTCCCATAGTCATTCAGTCCCAAAGAAACACACAGAGGCCTCTTAGCTCAGGCTTATTGCTAACTAGCTTTTACAACTTAAATTAACCCATAATTCTTGTTTATGTTTAGCCATGTGGCTTGGCACCTTTTCTCGGTGAGACATTCTCATCTTGCTTCTGCATCTTGCTGGTGACCCACTCTCTTTCTTCTTCCCAGAATTCTCCTAGTCGGGTTGCCCTGCCTATACTTCCTGCCTGGTTACTGTCCAGTCAGTGTTTTATTAAACCAATACGAGTGAAAAATCTTTACATTGTGCAAGAGCATTCTCCTACAGCAGAAAACACTGCCTTCTGGGTATCGCAGAACTGCCACACTCACGAGTTGCCAGCAGCTGTGGTTGCCAGCACCTGATCAAGCCAGTCAACATTCCAGCGTGGAGGGGAAGGGCTCCTGTCCCTAACTGGTTTTTGTTGTTGTTGTTTTTTTTTTTTTTTTTTTTTTTGGTTTTGGTTTTTCGAGACAGGGTTTTTCTGTGGCTTTGGAGCCTGTCCTGGAACTAGCTCTTGTAAACCAGGCTGGCCTCGAACTCACAGAGATCCACCTGCCTCTGCCTCCCAAGTGCTGGGATTAAAGGCGTGCGCCACCACCGCCCGGCTCTTTCCCTAACTGTTAATGGCTTCTTATGGAAGGAAAGTCTGTGTTCTGGGAGGATGTAGTTCCTGGAGGGTGGACCACAGTCCCCCTGGATGGTCTCACACCCAGAAGTATGCACAGACAGCACAGACAAACAACAAGATCCAAATCTGAGGGTAGTGCGGGTGAATCTGGGAGGAATTAAGGGGAGGTGTTGGGGAGGAATATGATCGAAACACATTGTATGTTCTCAAAGAAATGGGGGCAGTTTTTTAAAAGCGGAAGTGGGCTCAGTTTGACAGAATGGACACACAAGATCTCTTCTTCCTTGTGAGACGAGCCAGTGCTATCCTCTCTCCCAGCTCACACCGAAAGGCCATCTGAAGACACTGACAGAGAGCAAGCTGTTGTCAACGCAGAAGGAACGACTCCAGAGTCAACCGCGCCAGCATACCCAGCCCAGATGTGGAAGACTTCAAACTACCCCGTGCTGTAGACTTCGTTTGGGAAGGACAAGCTGCCCGACACATTAATAATGGACAACATCCAGTATATGACCAATAAAATAAAAACAGCTGTTTTTAAACCATAGAAAGTTTAAACAACACCAAATTTGCACATAGTAATTTGGCATTGTGTAATCTGAAAGCACCTGAAATCAAATAATCATTTGATAAACAGTCATGAGAAATTTCATCCGTGGTTCACTTAGTGATTAAATAGTATATATATATATATATATATATATATATATATATATAGTCAACAACCTTGACCTGTCCCCCTAGTATGCTGTGCCTGATTCAGTGCAGATTAATCATTTTTAAATTTTTGTTTTACTTCTATTTGTGAGTGTGTATATGTGGTGTGTACATGTGCATGTAAGTGTAAGTTCCCATGGAGATGAGAAGAAAGTATCAAATCCACTGAAGCAGGAGTTACAGAGCATGGGGAGAACCAAACTCAGACGGGAAGAACCTCACACATTCTTAAGAGCTGAGTTGTCTCTCCAGCCACCAGATGGAGAATTTTAATGAATTTATTAGACTATAATGTTTTCTGTTGCTTACGAGACAAAAGTTAAAAATGAAATTTAACTGATCTACTTATAGTGGTGGACACATGAACTGAACTTGACTACAAAACCATTTCACAATTTATGCATATAGAAAATCATCCTGGCCAGGAGGTGGTGACCCAAACCTTTATTCCCAGCACTCAGGAGGCAGAGGCAGGTACATCTTTGATTTGAGGCCAGCCTGGTCTACAGAACTAGTTCAAGAAGAGCCAAGGCTATACAGAGAAACCCTGAAAAAAAAAACAGAAAGAAAAAGAAAAGAAAAAACCCAGGAAGGTCATAAAGTTTGGTAGCTAACCATAAGTTTGGTGTGGGAGGAATCAGAGTAGGGGTGAATGGTCAAAATATTTTGTATGAAATTCTCAAAAAGCTAATAATACTATTTTTATGAAGGAAGGGAAGGAGGGAGGGAAGCTTCAATAACCTGATGCTGTCTCGTCAGCAATTTTTCATGTTCTCTCTGTCTTCACTTCAAGAACATAATTTGCAAGAGAACAGTGTGATTTCTGGTATTGTTTCTCATTCTTTAGCCCTTCTCTCTCTAAAACTCTTTTCCACTCTGTGGAACATCTACTACTTTTTATAGGATGAAGTATTGCCTGACTCTAGAAACACAATAACAAAATAAGTCCAGAGAAGACTAAAACTAGATAGTGTTCTTGTCACTGCATTCTTGTTTATTGTAAAATAGAGATAGACAAACTTTGTATGCTTGTAGCAATAGGTTGTAAAACCACTGGGTTATAATCAATATCAACCCATAACTAAGTCTCCCAACCACCCAAAAATTACAGGCTTCAGTAAGAGAGAAAAAAATCTCTTAACCCATTAAAAGGAACTTACAGGAAAGTCATCAACACAAGAGTTACTGGTTAAAATCAAGAGGTACCTCAGTACCATCCGGAGCTGCTGGCGTCACAGGCTTCCTAAGTAATGCAAAGGTCTCAAAGGTCTTAACACTGAGAAGGCTTATTTCCTGAGCGCGCGCGCGCGCACACACACACACACACACACACACACACACACACTGCATTGCTGAGTTTGAACCACACAAACAATTTGATGAGGAAAAAATGGGTCCAAAAGGAAACCAAGGGACTTGAGAAGCAGTAGTGATCAATTTGGAAATGTAAACTTTTAGGAATTTTGGAAACATGGTTGAGGACACGCATATTACAACTTAATGCCTAGGGGAACTATTTCAGTTACTTTTTTGATTCAGCAAGTATCTGCTCATGTCCTGTGATCTGAAGTATCTCTGTTACTCATTATGGATATCTTCAAACAAATATAAATAGAAGTAGACAGGTAGGACCTAAGCTTTTATGGTATGAACTTTAACATGTATTATGTATATACACATATATGTGTATATTAATATATATGTCCATTTTGTTTTATTGTGCTGTCCTCTTTTGCTGGGGTGATTCTAGTAATTTACTCACCCAGCGGCGTGAGAATGGGATTCAAATGGGGTCTCAGACAGCCAGCTTGGCCTCTACGGTGTGGTGTAGTGAGTTTTGTACAGAGAGACTGAACGTTGGTTTCCTGGCCGCCCAGACCCGAATCCCAGGAATCCACAAGGATGACCCCAGCTAAGACCCTAAGCAATAGTAGGGAGGGTGCCTGTTCTGGTCTTGCCCTGATGTCAGGTTGATGACTATCTTAAATGCCACCATAGAACCTTCACCCAGCAACTGATGGAAACAGAGGCAGAGACCCGCACTGGAGCACTGGACTGAGCTCCCGAAGTCCACTTGAAGAGTGGGAGGAATGATATTGGTATTAAAACTTGATAGATGAAGAAATAAACAGAGGAATGACCAGCTGATCCCCTCTCTCCAAGGCCCACAAATCTTTCAAAGCCCCTCCCTACTCTTTCTCTGCCTCTCTATCACATTGTATCCTGGATCCTCCAAAATCTCTGTGGCTAATTCCAGTGGGATAATTCTTGACTCCAGTCCCTGATTCAAGGTTAACTTTATTAACAGTTTTGGAGTGTTACAACATCATCAAATATCCCACAACGGGGCTGGAGAGATGGCTCAGAGGTTAAGAGCACTGGTTGTTCTTCCAGAGGTCCTGAGTTCAATTCCCAGCAACCACATGGTGGCTCACAACCATCTTTAATAAAATCTGGTGCCCTCTTCTGGCCTGCAGGCATACATGCAGACAGAATACTGTAAAAATAAATAAAAAATAAATCTTTAAAAAAAAAAAAAAAAATATCCCACAACGTTCCCCCTTTTGTCTAAATAAAAAGGAAAGTGTTTCCCTCTAACACAGTAAGGTTATATACAGTAAGAACAATTTCTAGGTAAGGATTATATTCATGCTTCCTGCCTCCTCTGCAGCCAAGGCACCCACGGAAAAGCTTGTGGCAAAGGGGAGAAGAAGAAGAAGAAGAAGAAGAAGAAGAAGAAGAAGAAGAAGAAGAAGAAGCATGTTTTGAAGTTCACCCTTGATTGTGCCCACCCGCCTGTAGAAGATTGAGTCATGGATGCTGCCAATTCCAAGCAGTTCCTTTAGGAGAGAATCACAGTGGACGGCAAAGCTGGAAATCTTGGGAGAAGGGTTGTGGCCACCAAATGGAGCAAAGAGCAAGATCATTGTCACTTCCGAGGTGCCTTTCCCCAAAAGGTATTTGAAATATCTCACCAAAATAATACTTGAAGAAGAACATCCAAGACTGCTTGCATGTTGTTGCCAACAACCAAGAGAGAGATCTATAAAAAGCAGGGTGAGCAAGCCATGGGGAGCAACCCAGTCATTAGTACCCCCCAAAGCCTCTGTCTACATCAGCTCCAGCCTCCAGGTTCCTGCCCTGCTTGACTTCCTGTCCTGGCTTCCTCAGTGATGGCCAATGAGGCAAAGACTAAGCCAAATTAACCCTTTCCTCCCCAAGCTGCTTTGGTCGTTTTGTTTCATCACAGCAATGGTAACCTTAACTAAGACAGACGCTCTCTAAAATCTTTGTTCTTATAACCGATGTCTTCCCTCAACCCCTCTCCTCTTAGCCCATTACTGAAAGTTTCTTCATGCAAACTGTTTCTTGACACTGTCCTTCCCTCTCCCACCATCACAAAAACTAGACCACCATCTCTCTCTTTTCTTTCCTTTTTTTCTCATCTCACGTTGTAAGCTCAGACTGGCTCAAACTTGTGATTCTCCTGCCTAAACCACGGCAGGCTGCATCACAGTGGTGACTCAAAGTATGATAAGCACTATTCAGTTCCCATGGTAACCTAGGGTAGCTTTCAAACGTAAAAGGTGATCGATCTATCAATGAGAGATCCTGGGTGGTGGGTGTGGGGTGTGGAGGGTGGATGCAGGTTCTTGCTGGAAAACACAGACTGGCCTTGAATTGTAATCCTCCTGCCTCAGCTTTCCAAGCCTTGAGACTACCGTTGTATAACCTCTCCTGGCCTCCGGGAAATGCCTGCACACCAGAGCATCCCTGGAGATGGTGTTGAGGTGAGGAAAGGGGGGTGGGGGTTGTTTTTCTCCTACCTCAGTTACAGTCACCAGAAACCACTTTTCCATTGCTCTGCAGGCAGAAATGAGAGCGTGACGCAGGCACAGCCCTATTTACAGTTCAGGAACTAGTATATTATAAACACAGCACTTAGTGCCTATGTTTCCGAAGGAACCCCGTGCCCTTCTGTAAGCTACAGCAGGCAGTGTCCAGCCCTGACTCAGCATGATCAATACTGTTCAGATCCATGGCAGCCAAAGCTTGCTTTACATTGCCTTTAAAAGGTTAAGGATCACTCAATGATCCACACTGCGGAGCCCATGGCTTCTCTTGTTTGCGAATGTTTGAGAGGGAGCAAAGCGCAGTGTCCGGCTGGCTGGGACGCGGAAACTCTTCTCCTTCGTCTCTCTTTTCTTCACGATCAATCCGATCAATCCCCTATTCCACTGGTAAATTACCATAAACCCAGGACAAACGGAGGAGCCACCCTCGGGGAACAGTCTTTCTGTTGTCTGCTACAGAACCACGGAGAGGCAGCCTGGCTGCAGAGAGGGGGCAGATGTCTCTCGTTAGGCTATCGACTTGTCTCGGCTGCACTTTTGCCTTGGATCTTCCTGACCCTGGAAGGAACAGCCCATGAGTCCAGAGAACTGGAGATTTCTGTGATGGGCTCTCTGTAAGTCTATGAAACGGCTGGTGAGGTTCTCAGACCCCTTTCTACAAAACGAGGAATCGAGATAACTGAGCTAAGTGACCCTCAAAGTGTAGAAAGCCTCGCCTGCCATTAGTTCTCAACAAAATGATAGTGAGTTCCTAAGGCTTTCCAGTTCCTCTAGAGTGCTGTGTGCTTTGTTGTTGGAAGAGCTAGGGTTGGAAACGAGTAATCAGTCTTTTTAACCTCAACTCTTCACGTTTTCTGCTTTCATCGTTCTGCAGGGTTCTAGTCCCCTCCCTTCTGACCCGCCCGAGCAGGGCAGCGTCAACTAGAGACCAGGGTTTCACTGGTGTGTGGCTGCCACCTACTGGCAAAGTTGTGCAACTGCGAAAGTGGACAGGTGTGGCCCGCCAGAGGCAGCGGAGTTTCCTAGCAAGCGGTTCACAGGTGATTTGGGTTCCTTGCTCTCCTCACCTACACACACCTAGGCAAGGCCAGACGAGGTTTGACTCATGGTAGAAGCAAAACAAAACAAAACAAACAAACAAACAAACAAACAAAAAACTCTGAGAAAAAGGAGGAGAATGGGTGGCAAAAGGTGCCGGAGTCTGACATTATTCAAGGTCCAGGTACGCGATCACCCACGGTGTACGGAGACAGCACCGCCCTCCACAATTACGCAGTGTTGTGAAAGCCGCCCTCCCCTAAGGGGTGTGAAAGTCGCACCCAAAGCCTGCCACACAGTTGCTAGCCCTTAACTGTCAGTGCTCGGCGACTCCCGAGCAAAGTCACGGTAGATGTGACGTCTAGATGATTCTGGAACAACCGGAAGGTGTTTTGTTTTTCCTGTAACAAGGCAAGGGGCACTTAAGAGGGTGTGCCTGGCATAGTTAATAAGTGGATCTTCTGCAATCCGTGCTAGCATAACTGGAATAAAGAGTGCAGGGGCCAGAGAAATGCCTGGGTGGGTAAGGGCGCTTGCCACTCAGCCTCACGACTCTTGGGATCCTCATAGTGGAAGGTGAGAATCGATTCCTACAGGTTGTCCTGCCTGCTTTGCCTGCCTTGCCTGCCTGCCCGTCTATTATGAGGGCTTTTATGAGGTGGGTTAAATTGGGAAAGCCCACCTCCTGGAGGAAACTCCATCCCATAGGCTGAGCGAGCAGCGTGGCATCTCTTTCTGTGTGAACAGACGCAGTGTGGTCAGCTGTCCCTCAGATTCCCTCTGCCATGGTGTCTCAATTGTAGTTAAATAAATCCTTAAGTTGTTCCGTGTTTTAGCCACAGCAGCAGGAGCTCCAACCAAGACGGTGAATTAGGGGCGAATTAGGGTGGGTGCTGGCTGCCAGTCTGTCAGCTCCCTCTGGATCTGAGATGCTGGCACTGAAGCTGGGGTTCGCACACAGAAACCGGGAGTGTCAACCACGCTCCCGGCTCCCATCTGCCCTGCTGAGGATTCACCAAAGTTTACCAGAGTACATGAAGGAGGTTCTGCACCCTGCGTTCCAGCACAGACTGGACGACATCACACATTGGGAGAACAGTGGAGTTCACACTTGTCTGGGCCTAAGAGAAGTTCTTGCCTGACATTTCAGCTAACAAGACTGCTTAAAACAATGATTTGTTTAAGTAGAAAGACTTGAGTCTCTCCATCCCACCGAAGGTCAACTAGAGCAGTTTGATCCACCATTTCTGGTGCTTGACAATAAGAAACAAGAACTTACTGGACACTTCACTTTAAACTAACCAGACTCTGGTTCTTCTGTGTGCCTGGCACCACTTGTACCCAATCACTTGTTGTAAACATTGGGGGTAATTTGGCAGTGCTTTTTTTTTAAATAATTACCATTTTTATCCAAGTGCAATCTTGGCTTAGTTTCTCTCATTGATCTAGCCTGGCAGGTTGCTTTCAGAGAACTCCATTGAATTGTTCACCTATAATGACGACACTGTATTCATTTTGAGAGCCACTTAGACAGGATGGTGCCAACGTGCAAACACATCTGGCAAGTCAATGCAATTTATGACTTCCTGCAGCAGGACCATAGCTGTGGCTTCTGATTACATTATGATAATATCAAGTCGGAGATGGGCCACAGCCGTATCTCCTCATGGGAGATATTGAACAGTGGCCGAGCGGGTGACATAGTCCCAGCATTTGTTCCACTGAGAGAATTGAAGGAGCATGGAAAACACTCTTTCTTCCTTCCCTTATCTTCATCTTCCTTCCCTCTTCTTCCTCTTCTGCCTCTCATCTTCCACTTACTTCCCTCATCTTCCTCTAGTTGGCAGCTCACTTTTTCCCAGTCTAACTACTCCTTGTCCTAACAGCACTGGAAACCCTACTCCTGGATTCTGGTTCTCCCTGCTTCCACTTCTGAGCGGACCAGGGAAATCTGAAGCCTGCCCTCTACTGGTAACCTCTGAGCATGTCAGATGATGTTTTGGCCTGCACTCTTCCAACTAATCAAGCTGACGTGCCCCCCCCCCCCCCCCCCCCGGGGTCGAGGATGGGCTCTTGTTCCCAGGCAGGGGGCGCTGTGAGCGACTGCAGGACAGAAGCCTGAACTCGATGAGTCTGTGACCGGTGTTGTTGGTAGTAAAACAGCAATAAAAACAGTTTTCTTCATTCCCCCGCTCCAAAAAAACCCTGAAAAAGTGAGAGTCAAGTACCCGCCTGTGTGAGAGGACCCGGATGCAGGCCACTCTGCTGAAACCTGAATTGTCCGCCACACTGAAATCCTTGGCCACCGTATTCTCATTTACTTAGTATGAATTCTGCGCTCCGAGACTAATATGTATTTACACACTAAAATGTAAAAGAGACATTTGTGACATAATAAAACGGTTTTTGTTTATTTTTGAGGGGCTAGAGAGATGGCTTAGCAGTTAGGGGAACACACTGCTTACAGAGAACCCAAGTTTGGAAGCCATCACCCATACGGGCAGCTTACAAGCACCTAAACTACAGTAGGTGTCATAGGTTCTAAGCAGGCAGTCGACCAAATGAACTATATCCCCTGCTCCTAAAATAGCTTTTGTGTGTGTGTGTGTGTGTGTGTGTGTGAGAGAGAGAGAGAGAGAGAGAGAGAGAGAGAGAGAGAGAGAGAGAGAAGAGAGAGGACACTCAGAATCCCTAAGGATCAGCCCGAGACAATGGCTCTCAAGTTCATTGTCTCACACCAGAAGGAGTAAGAATGCGAAGATGTGTAGAAGGGACCAGAACAGACGCAAACTTCGCTAGGGCGGGTGATAGAAAAGCAAGAACTCGAGAAAAAAACAAAAGAAACTTCGGAGAATGGCACGGCCTTCCCGTCGAGGGGAAGCCTTTGAACTTCCTGTCTGGAGGTTTCTGCATGGCTATGGCAGACTAGACAGGTGCCGTGAAACAGGTTCATCCACTAGAATATTGTGGACCAAGCCACTGGGGGTCCACATGCAGGTCCTCCTTCCCCATGCAGGGAAATGGCCACAGTCTGTCCACGTGTTCCCACTTGGGAGTGCTTAACACCCTCTCTCTCTCCCTCCCTCCCTCCCCGGCTCTGACTCCGGCTTTGTTAGTTATTGACTTTGACTGTCTGCTAGCTGTTAGCTACTCCGTCGGCCTCTGACCCCGCGAGTGTCTCCAGCACTATTAATTAACTAAGTTCCCTTGGTTTTCACAGCTACTGAGAAGCGGCTTTAGTTTCTCATTAGTTAGCGCCTCATCTGGGGCATGGTCTGGGGTCTCCTTCCTAAACAGGAAAGGCTGTCTTAGAAGCCATCCTTACTCGTGTATCACAGCTAGCGGCACGAGGAGCAAGGCTGGATGGAAGGGTGGAGCCTTGCGTACGAACGCTTGTTCTTCTTGACCCTTTAAGTCAGTCCTCACTGTAACACATCTGAGCAGCGTGCAGTTCTCAGCATGGACTCCGTTCCATGACCACCCATAGAAAGCTGCCTTCTGCCTCTGCTTCAGGAAGCCCAGGCTGCCCTCAAACTTGCCGTAGCTGAAGATCACCTTGAACCCTTGATCCTCCTGCCTCTACCTCCCAAGCACCAGTGTCCCAGATGTGTGCCACCCCACCTGGGGCTCCTTTGTACTTTTAACTAACACAGCGTGATTGGATATATTTACTGGGCATGGTGTGATGATGTGGAAGATTAGATTAGGATAATTGGTAGATCCATCATCTTAGACATTCATTATTTCTTTGTTGTGAAACAATAAATGTATTAGCCCAGAAAAGCTCACCGGTTTTCCCGTCCTTCCGAGGAAGCCCGTAATTACAGTTCCCTCCAGCCCCCGCTGCAAACTCAGAGCGCTGTGTTCTGTAATTTAAACATTAAAATGTAATGTTCTTCCTGTGCTTAATTCTCTCCCCTTTTATTAGTGTGTGTGTGTGTGTGTGTGTGTGTGTGTGTGTGTGATTAAAGACCAATTGATTGGCCCACAATTACCTTCTGAAGTCCAGGAAACTGGATAGAGCATCAAAAATCCATTTTAAATTTGATCTTTTAGTAATTCTCACACCGAGATGGTGAACAGGGTTTGGCTGGATGCCACTAGAGAGGTGATTTACCCCCAACACCCCAGTAAAAGCTGAACAAAGAAAGTGGCCCTGGGGCCCTAACATTTGGAGACTCACCCACCTGGAGATTCTGTTTACAACTCTGTCTCAGTGTCTGAATCTCCACGGAAGGAATGAGCTTTGGGTGCCGGGGAAATGGTTTGGTAGGTTAAATGCCTGCCATACAACATAAGAACTTGAATTTGGGTTCCGAGCACCCACGTTAAAGCTGAACGTAACTCCAGTACTGCCGGGTACGGACTGAGTGACAGGCAGATCCTAGGGTTTGCTGCCAGCCTGCCTAGCCAAACTGCTAGCCGGTAGGCAAGGCCGCTCTAAGGGTGTCAGTTCATCATCATAGAAGTACTGAGGGCTTCTGATTAGGGGATGGGGGTGGGGGAGTGGGGGGAGAAAAAAGCTACAACTTCTATTCCCTGCAGACTGAACATAGTGAAAAAGAAAATTAATCCTCTTGGATGTATCTGAAAAACTTCCCAAGATGCTACCTGGAAAGATGAAGAGATGGGAAGAGATGGGAAGTACTGAAAAGGGGCAGACCAGAAAACAGGTCTTAGCAGTTATGGGAAAACCTAAAGGGGAGAGATTCACGATTGTCACAATCGAAAGACAGGAATTAGAAGCTAAGGGAGCACAATGAATTCCAGATTCGGAAGGAATGTATAGAAACCCATTAAGTAGTAAGACATTTCCGTGAATTAAATTATAGGACTATAAAATGATGGAGCAACCCTGTTTCTAGGATTTGATTTGAAGAGCTGATTCTAGAGTTTCAATTCCAACAATGGCATGGAGTACATCTCCCCTACTGAGGTCACAGGACATGAAACCAGTGCCCCTAAAAGTCAACATCACTGGGATTTTCACCCACGACTTTCTAACTCTTAGAAGTACCTTGGCTGGGCAGTGGTGGCGCATGCCTTTAATCCCAGCACTCAGGAGGCAGAAGCAGGAGGATCTCTGTGAGTTCAAGCCAGCCTGGTTTAGTTCTAGGAAGTACCTCTCCCAAGCATGCAAGATGCCTTCACTTAAACTCATTTAAACACCTCTACAGTTCCAACCCAGTTGTCAGTTTGTCCTGGGCACTTAAGGGGACAGAGTCACAGGCGTCTGTTTCTTGTACTAAGCCATTATCAAGGTCCCAATGCACACACTGAATTGTGGACTTTCCGCTCTTCTCTGTTGAAGGCCGGGCCCGGGTAGCATCTGCTCACTCCCTTTGTATCTTCCTCTCCACTGTCTGCTCACTCCCTTTGATTGTGTCTTCCTCTCTGCTGTCTGCTCACTCTCTTTGATTGTGTCTTCCTCTCTGCTATCTGGTCACTCCCTTTGATTGTGTCTTCCTCTCCACTGTCTGCTCACTCTCTTTGATTGTGTCTTCCTCTCTGCTGTCTGCTCACTCTCTTTGATTGTGTCTTCCTCTCTGCTGTCTGGTCACTCCCTTTGATTGTGTCTTCCTCTCCACTGTCTGGTCACTCCCTTTGATTGTGTCTTCCTCTCCACTGTCTGCTCACTCTCTTTGATTGTGTCTTCCTCTCCACTGTCTGGTCACTCCCTTTGATTGTGTCTTCCTCTCCACTGTCTGGTCACTCCCTTTGATTGTGTCTTCCTCTCCACTGTCTGCTCACTCCCTTTGATTGTCTTCCTCTCCGCTGTCTGGTCACTCCCTTTGATTGTCTTCCTCTCCACTGTCTGGTCACTCCCTTTGATTGTATCTTCCTCTCCGCTGTCTGGGTCTTTCTCATCTTGAAGCTCAGGATGAACTCTTCAGTGCAGATCTAACCTGCTGTTTCTTCTCCTTGCATCTTGCCAGCTCTGAGAAGCAGGAAGTCAATGCTTCCACCTCCCTTTCCATCTCATTCAAGCTAGACAAGTACTTGAACTGTATCCACAACCCCTGGGTTTCAAACAAAAAGAAAATCTCGAATTTGCTAGTGACAGATAATGCTAGAGGGGGCTCGACTGGGAATTAAAAGTATTCTAGAAAATAAATAGGGCATGGTGGCACACACCTTTAATCCCAGAACTCAGAAGACAGAGGCAGACAAATCTCTGTTCAAGACCAGTCTGGTCTACAAAGCAAGTTCCAGGACAGCCAGGGCTCTTTTACACAAAGAAACCCTGTCTTGAAAAACAAAACCAAACAAATCAAAAGTATTCTAGAAAATAAAAAGAATTTAAAGGGGGGAGTGAGATTACCAAGACCAAAGGCTAAGAGAATCTGTCTCTTTTAGATTTATTCATATTTATTTTTATTTGATATGTACTGGTGGCTTGCTTTCACGCGTATTACCTATGCACCACATTCCTGCAGTACTGGCAGAGGCCAGAGGAGGGCATCAGATACCCAGGAATTGCAGTTACTGACTGGTGAGCCACCATGTGGGTGCTGGGAATGGAACCCAGGCCTGGAAGAACAGACAGTGGTCTTAATCCCTCAGCCATCTCTCTAGGCCCTGATAAAAGATTATTATAACCAGATGAAGAAAGAACACAGATTAACAAAGAAATGATGAATCCGATATTGACGGCCAGAAGCAATGGTGGAGGCAAAAGAAGGAGTAAACCTTTAGCGTCAAAACTACCTGTTGACTCAGAATTGTGTACTGCTAGAGAAAAACATGGTGCCATAGCACGCACCAATAAAGCTCCTTGTTCAAGGTCAGGGGAGGGCTTCTGCAATAGGTATCGGAACCCATGATGGGATTTTGGAGCAGGGAAGAGAGACCAGAGTTAAAGAAGAATATAACTTTGGCAGGTGGGAATGCTTAGCCAGAAAGCAAGGAGACCGCCGCCGAGTGGAAAATTACAGAGGTAACAGAATACCTCACCCAGCTGCTTAAAGGATCAAAAAGAAGCAGTTTATTTTGGTGACTAGTTTGGTCACGGCTCTTCAGGGTGGAGGGCACAGTGGTGGAGAGTAGCTGGTGTTCAACTCCTATGCTAGCATTCTTCTCACTGTGGGACAGTCTTTCTTTTGCAGGTAATCCTTCCTGGAAGTGTCCTCATAGATGACCTTACCCAGAAGTGTGTCTCCTAGGGTATCCTAAATCCAGTCAGCTTGACAATGAAGGTTAGCCATCTAGGGAGATCCTAGCTGGACTGCCCAGAGAGGATCTTCGCTAAACACCGTCCAGGGTGATCAAACAGGGTGGGGGCGGTCAGGATAAAGAAGTCACAGATAGTAAGAGTGACCAGGTATGAAGGATGGGGGATTCTGGGTAATCTGATTTAAAAGATACTAAAATTAGACAGAGTGGATATAAATAGGAGAGCCCAAAGGTGAAACGTGTTTGAAAAATAGCTCAGAGGAACCTGAGCAGAGCTTGTGTGTAGAGAGAATTTTTGTTCATACTCCAAAAAGTTATCTACACAATAAACAATAATAAATGTTTTTTTCTCAACAGACACAGAACCATAAATACCAATGGCTCCTTCCTAAAGGAATGGGTTTGAGAAAGAAGGAAAATAAAATCACAATATGTGGGTGGGGAGACAAAGAAAGGAAAAAGTAGACAACAACAGATAATACAGATCCATCATGGTCATCGTATTTGCTGGGAAATCCTCTTAAGGAAAGTAGCAACCAACACCCTTCAGATTTCAGTGATTACAGTAGCCAGAGGTGCTAACCTCGGTTTGTTAAATCAGACATATTGACTTTTTAAATATGATTTCAAACCACCGAGGTGATGTGTTTTAGAAACTGATTCTATAAGGAGTTGTGGAAGCCTGGGCTCAGCCTCTCTCCACTGCATTTGCACACTGGCTTGGTTACAACATATAAAAGTAGCAACAAGGGGCTGGAGAGATGGCTCTGTGGTTAAGAGCACTGACTGCACTTCCGGAGGTCCTGAGTTCAATTCCCAGCAACCACATGATGGCTCACAACCATCTGTAATGAGATCCCGTGCCCTCTTGAGGAAGAGACCTGATCATCCTCACCAGTTTAGACCATGAAACCCAATATGGACAAGTTCAACAGAACCGCCATGTTCAGGCTGCCCATGCATGCTTCAAAAATAAAATAAAATAAAATAAAATAAAAAACAAAACTATTTAGAAGGAATGTGGATGGGCACTCAGAAGACTAGATTGTAGCCTTTGTCCAGGCCTGATGTCACTCTACCATCCCCTCTCCTGTGACAGGAGATGACTATGGTGGACGCTGTGGGTTCTTTTCCTGTTGCTCTGTAAAACACCCTCAACAAAGGCTATTTAAGGATTGAGGACCTGTTCAGCTCATACTCTCAGGTGACAGCACCACTGCGAAGAAATCAAGGTGGCAAGGACTTGAAGCAGCTGGCCACATCGTACCCACAGGTGGCCACATCGCACCCGCAGCTGGCCACATCGCACCCGCAGCTGGTCACATCGTACCCGCAGCTGGCCACATCGTACCCACAGGTGGCCACATCGTGCCCACAGGTGGCCACATTGCACCCGCAGCTGGCCACATCGTACCCACAGGTGGCCACATTGCGCCCGCAGGTGGCCACATCGTACCCACAGGTAGCCACATCGTACCCACAGGTGGCCACATTGCGCCCGCAGGTGGCCACATCGTACCCGCAGGTGGCCACATCGTACCCACAGGTGGCCACATTGCGCCTGCAGCTGGTCACATCATACCCACAGGTGGCCACATTGCGCCCGCAGCTGGTCACATCGTACCCACAGGTGGCCACATTGCGCCCGCAGCTGGTCACATCGTGCCCGCAGCAGGTCACATCACACCCGCAGCTGGCCACATCGTACCCACAGGTGACCACATTGCGCCCGCAGCTGGCCACATCGTACCCACAGGTGGCCACATTGCGCCTGCAGCTGGCCACATCGTGCCTGTAGCTGGTCACATCGTGTCTGCAACTGGCCACATCGTATCCGCAGCTGGTCACATCGTACCCACAGGTGGCCACATTGCGCCCGCAGCTGGTCACATCATGCCCGCAGCTGGCCACATCGTACCCACAGGTGGCCACATTGCGCCCGCAGCTGGCCACATCGTAACCACAGGTGGCCACATTGCGCCCGCAGCTGGTCACATCGTACCTGCCACTGGTCACATGGCGCCCACAACTGGCTACATCTGCCCACATTAATCACACTGCACCCACAGCCAGGAGCAGAAAGCAGTGAACTAGTTGCACGCACGCTAGAGTTCAGCTTGCTCTCTCCATGCTTGTACAATCTGGAATCCCTTGCCTAAGGAGTGGCAGCACTCATAGCGGGTGAGTCTACCACAATCCAGGTAGTCAAGGTAAGCTCCCACAGACAAACACACACACACACACACACACACAAGCAACTAAGGCAATCCTCCTTCTTACCTCTCTCCCTTCCTTCCCTGAAAACTGAATCCAGAACCTTGTGTATACTCTACCACTGACCTACATCCCTAGCCACTAAGATCTCAAAAGCACAAATTATTTAATAAAAGTTATGATTACTGTGACCATATTAAAATGAAATTGCTAGAGAGAGAAATGGTACAGTAGCTAAAATTCATGTGTGAGGACTGGAGTTAATATCCCCTGAACCCACGTAAATCTGGTGGTTTATCTGTGACTTCCTCGCTAACTAGAGTAGTCATATCAGTGAGCTCTGGGAAAATTCCCAGAATCAACTTTGGTTCGATGCATTCACGCACACGCAACCGTATAAACATATATGTGCACACACATATGCAAGCACACTACAGACGCTTAGGATAAAGAAGATGAAGTCTTTAGGGCTGAGGAGATGGCTCAGAGGGTAAACGTGTTTCCTGTGTAAGGGTGAGGATGTGAGTGTGAGTCCCCAAAAGTCTTGTAGAGCCCAGCACGTTGACCCCAGTGCTGCTACAGCAAGACGGGAGACAGACACTGGAGAATCACAGCAAGACGGAGACAGACGACACCGGAGAATCACAACAAAATGGAGATAGACATGGGAGAATCAGCGAGAGCTCACAGGCCAGCTAGTCTGGGGTACACTGCAACAAAGCAGCAACAGACCCACAAGGTGGAAAACAGAGACCAGTACGATAGCTGTCCCTCAGATGTAGCCCGTTTGTACCCTCACGCTCACAAATACACACACACCTGCACACGCAGACACGTGAGCGTGCACACACACAGGTTTCAAAAGTAAAGACCTTTTCAAATGGCCACCTAAAGATAACCCACAAACCAGGAGCAACATTATAGCATAGCATTAAAAGATTATTATCCCAAATGCATTTATAGAATTAAAAATCAATCAAACAACTCAAACAATGGAACAGATGAACAAGCAAGCATGCCATCTTTCATGACAGACAAAAGCCAGGGTCCATCACAAACATAAATTGGTGATCATAACATATTTTTTAAAAATTCTCAGCTCCACAATGCCAAGTGTTAGGAACCAGGACGAGGAGGGCTTATTCACGTGAGAACTGACGTGTGCGGGAATATCACAGGAGGGTCATTCTGAATCATGACTATGAACACAGTGTCATCTTCTACTCTACACCCTGGGCTCAGGTGCACAAGGGAAGATGAGCAGTGGTGACTGTGCTTGGCTAATTGTTACTGAGGGGGGAAATGTGAACAACATTCGTCTCAGAGAACGGCTGAATGGTGGCCCAAGCATTTATTGAAATACTATATCCAGCGGTCAGATGAGTTATGGCTGGCTACGCTGATAACCGCAGATAAGTCTCATATACACAGGACCGTGCTTCAAAAGATTACGGTAGCCGGGCGGTGGTGGCTCACGCCTTTAATCCCAGCACTCGGGAGGCAGAGGCAGGCGGATCTCTGTGAGTTCGAGGCCAGCCTGGTCTACAAGAGCTAGTTCCAGGACAGGAACCAAAAGCTACGGAGAAACCCTGTCTCGAAAAATCAAAAAAAAAAAAAAAGGTTACGGTAGACTCTGTACAGCGTGTCTCCATTTATGTGAAGACTCACAAACATGTACACTTAAAGAAATTGGTCAAATAAGGAACCTTTAAATGTTACTGTATAATTTGTACTTTGACATATCTGATGCCTGCATGGTTCACTAGCCTCCAAGCTAACAGAAAATTAAGCATTAACTTCGGGGCTAACAAAAGATATCTGCTGTACCAAAACCTTTAAAATTCATCTACAAAATTGTGGTATCTCAGTAGAGAATTAGGAAGGTTATTCTTGAGCGTCTCTAAGGTGTCGCCAGTGAGTCAGCAAGACATCCTTTATCCTAAATTCCTGCCCTTCCAGCTGCCCGAGCATGAAGTATTGTCAGCTATCTGCCTGGGCTGGCTGTAGCTTTTGTGGACGTTCTGTCTGGCGACTGCATGCCTAGACCACCAAAGCCCTCAGTGTGGACTCTGACAGACGGCAGGCAAGGCTGATCGACATGTCCATGGCGCAGATCTCGGCTCTGGTGTGCGGTGTCGGAGGGTTTGGTGCTCTCGTGGCTGCCACTACGTCCAATGAGTGGAAGGTGACCACCCGTGCGTCCTCTGTAATAACCGCCACTTGGGTTTACCAGGGTCTGTGGATGAACTGCGCGGGGAATGCCCTGGGCTCCTTCCACTGCCGGCCACACTTTACTATCTTCAAAGTAGAAGGTAAACCTGAGAGCTGTGTTTGGGGCTGGAACAGGGTGCTGCCTTCCCCTTCCTGAGCTGCAACAGCTCGCTGTTGACAGCTGCCCAATTGGTCTGGATGTGTGAGTGTGGCATTTTGCCTAAGATGGATGGGAGCTCTCTTGGCTAAAAGAATTAAATGACTGATTTGGACAAAGGGAAATTAAGAATAACCTTCTGGATCGTGTAGACCTGGCTGACGCCAGGAAGAGACTCCAATGAAATAGGTGGGAACAAAGTGCGTTGGTTTAAGACCTGGTGTTAATGTTTGAGGAGTCAGAGAGAAATCTTTGCAGTTCTGTCTTTCATTGGGTCTCCTGCCTGAAGGATAACACTGAATGAAAGAAATCATTCAAAAGTCAGAGTGGTTCTCATGTTCTCTTTTCTAGAACCATGTTTCGTGATGAAATAACGGTGCCATAAATGGAAGGAAATGCCATACATGTCCCCTTTGGTTCTTTCTGTTTGGTTTTCGTATGTGTGTCGTCTTCCTCTTCCGAACTCTGCATCTTAAAGAGGGCAGTTTTGCTTGGTTGGTTCTTTGGTTTTAAAGGTATTTCACACTTTAGAAGCCTCCAGAGAAATGACTGTCATTTGCTTTATAACTTTTTAATACTCTCCATCTGCCTTCCCTTGCTGAAAACTTCTGCAAATATGCCTGCAGTGCACACCATACTATTGGGTTAGAAACTCTGCCTGAGTTTTGTTAAGATTCAGACTTTACACAGTTAGGTGACAAAACCGTACCTTGGCCTCAGGGGAGGGAAGGAAGGAAAGAAGAAAGGAAAGAAAGAAAGGAAAATTTACCTAGAAGTTATTAAAGCATATTATTTTAAGGAGGTTCATGTCAGGCAGGTCTGTGCATCATTAGTCCCTAGTGGGTACCAAGAGGTAAAACAGACTACTTCAATAAAACCAGGATATAATTCATAACAAGCCATGGGTAAGCTCAGTTAGTTAGCCCATATGCTAAACTACACAAAAACTATGCCTTCTTATATAAGGGATGTATGCATTCCCAGATTTTACTGTCTCCAGGGAATCCTGGAACAGTCTCCTCGGATACTGAAGAATGACTGTTTCTGAGGATAACATTGTTGTGAGGGGAATTAAAGCCAAACCGGGGTCACTTGGACAGGCAGGTTATGTGTATGTAGATTTGCCCTGGGCTCTGGTACGCAGTGAACTCTGTTGCAATGAGTGGGTGAGTGAAGCAGTGCACGAGACTAGAGGAAGTTCAGGGTGAAGGTCATGGCCCTGGGTGAAGGCTGCAGAGCGCTGAATGAGTGAGCTGCCCAAGTAACAGGGTTGGGCTCGAACTCAGCAAACCAACCTGGAGTTGGTCTTAGTCATCAGCTGTGAGACTCAGACCTGAGCAACAACTCTGAGACTCATCTATACTGTATCTCTTTCATAAATTGGGAGAACTGGGCTCCAATGGCTCTTCAAGGCATCTCTCACCCCAAAGTCACAAACTTAATTGCTGACGTCCTCCATGCTCTGGCTCTTACACTGTCGTTGTCTCCTCTTCCACGGGGCTCCCTGAGCTCTGAGGGAAGGGATTTGATGAAAACATCCCATTCAGGATGGGTGTTCTAAGGACTCTCTCTCCATGTAGTGTCTGGCTGTGGGTACCTACGGCCCCTGAGAACTTTCTAGGAATACACCATCTTAGGTTTCCACCTAAAGGATTTCCAGGGACTTCTTACACATTAGAAGTTTTAGAAAACCCCATTTAGAAGCTTGGATCTAGAATTCTGAAAGCCTTCACAATTAGTGAATGTCTTAGTCTCCCTGAACATTGGTTTTCGTGTGTGTGTGTGTGTGTACCCAAGCGTGTGTGTGCATTCTTGTGAGTGTAAGCACGCACATATGACATATATGTCGTGGTCTAAGGACAGCCTGGGGTGTCAATCCTCACCTCCTGCCTTGAGAGAAGCTCTCTTTGTGTTTTTTTCTGCTGCACACACAAGTAAGCTGATTTCTGAGCTTCTGGGGAGCTCCTGCCACTGTTTCCCAACTCCCGGTAGGAATGTTGGGAGACACAACTCCCCGGGGAGTATAGGGATGACAGACACAAATACAATGCCTCTGTTGAGCCTGGGGATTCAGTTCAGGTCTTCACACTTACACAATAAACACTTTTCCTCACTGAGCCATCTTCCCAGGCTTCAGTATTCTTGTTATATGGTGATTACTGGACACAACAAAGGACAAATACAGGGTTACTCCGTCTGACACAAAGAAGGGTCTGTATAAGTAGTGACAGTTACTGTGAACACCTCTTTAACTCCTTGAAACCCCACATCTCAACTGCAAGAAGGTGTTTCCAGTCAAGGCTTCTGTAGCTGCTGTTTGGACCTCAAAGCCACATGGAAGCAGGCCTCTGGTTCCTGCCGCACCTCTTGTAGGGGAAGACGGAGGCAAGGATTCCTATCAAATGACATAGTCACATATGTATCTTGAAATGTCCTGGGACTGTTTAAATCAGTCATGGTGAGGCACACGATGCACTAATGTCAGTAATGTGTAGGGGAAAGGCCTTTCCTCCTCACAGACCTTAGGAACACAGGAACAGGCACACCTGCAAAGCCCTCTGGGGAAGAATGAGATGAACTAACAGGCAAGAGAGGGAAACAGAGCATGGACCTGTGTCTCCTCAGGGAAAACCTGTGCTGGACAGAGCCACTGACTTGGCCATGTTCTGTACTGACTAGTTTAAATGACTTTTAGCAAGCTCTCAGGCCAGGGCTGTCTAGTTCCTGGCAATTAGGAGCTTGGGGTGTGAGAGTTGGTTAAGGAGCTGCTGGGGAACGGTTTTTGACTGATTGGTCTGAAAGGCAGGCCTGCAGAGTTAGCTAGCAGTGTCTGAGAGTCAGCCAGCTCTGGGGAAGGGGTGTGCTAGTCAGCAGGTCACGGGTAACTACACTTCAGAGATCAGAGACTGAGAAACACAGACAATACTGCGTCAACACCGGACCCTGGGTCTCTGCCCTGATGTCAGCAATACTGCATCAACACCGGACCCTGGGTCTCTGCCCTGGTGTCAGCAATACTGCGTCAACACCGGACCCTGGGTCTCTGCCCTGATGTCAGCAATACTGCATCAACACCGGACCCTGGGTCTCTGCCCTGGTGTCAGCAATACTGCGTCAACACCGGACCCTGGGTCTCTGCCCTGGTGTCAACAATACTGCGTCAACACCGGACCCTGGGTCTCTGCCCTGGTGTCAACAATACTGCGTCAACACCGGACCCTGGGTCTCTGCCCTGGTGTCAACAATACTGCGTCAACACCGGACCCTGGGTCTCTGCCCTGGTGTCAGCTGGGCGGAGCTTGGCTGTCGCATCCCAACTTGAGGCATAACACGCATCTAACTTGCCGCAGCTTTTTGCTGACAGATTATTTTGTGTCAGAACAGCTCACGTTTAACTTTCCTGGGGTTGCTCACTGCCTGTGCGTTGCTCAGCCACCTCTACTGAGTGTTCCTCTGCACAATTCTGTCACCTAACCCACCGGAGACCAAGTCTCCTCATAAGAGGAAGACACCCAAAAGATAGCTTTGAAAATATTTGGTGTCTATGTGCCTGTGTGTGTGTATATGCGCACACGTGTTAAGTGCACATTTGCATGCAGATGTGCATGCATGCAGATGTATGTGAGGGCCAGAGGTCAGCAGCAAGTGCCACTGGGAATCCAGCTCTGGTCCTCACACCCACACAGCAAGCAGACTACTGCCTGAGCCACCTCCCCCATTTCCTCAGAGGACGTTGTCCGAGAAGGCATTCATTCATTCATTCCCAAACTTCCCTCACCTCTGTGTAATGAGATAATGCAATGCTCACCACAGAAAACTCCTCCTAATTGAGTTTGGGGTAATTAGCCAGCTGGTCTACAATTAAGCCTTTGTGAGATTCTTGTATTATAGGCAAATTTGATTATCAAAGGCTGACAATTGGCAAGTGGCTATGTTGCCATGTTACGGACACAGGAGGATCTTGCGGGATTTAATTTGTTGATTCATTAATGTGTCCTGTCATCAAAGCCATCACTAGATTCCTGTCATAGACTTTATACTCTGTGTTTCACCAGAGGGCAGGGCATGGGCCTTTCTGAGACTCTGTAGCTTAGACCGAGGCAGATAGTCAGCAAATATCTCTGCCTAGAATCGCTGCAGCTACCGGGGTAACTACAAGGGCAAAGGGCACAGAATTCCTGGAAGAATTGATACTGGCATCATCTGGAAAGATGGCAGGTGCCTGGGAGGGCAAGAGAGGAGGCATCTCAGGCTAAGGTGCTGACCCATCCCCACAATTCTGTCCACTCGGGATAGAATGCTGAAAAAGCTCAGGATGCCTGGCCTGTAGACAAGAGTGTGTTCACAGCTTCAGGGGTGGCACTGTTGATATGCGGTGACACACAGAGCAGTGTCCGGCACCTCCATGCAAAGGCAGGAAAGAGCCACGTGTGCCAGGGAATGGCCAGAACACATCTATAAGACTGAAGACTGGCTGTAGACAGAAATAAAGAGGACACTGCCAGGGGCATTTAAAGTCTAAGGGATTAGACTTCACTTGGTGTTAGACGCTACAAAAGTAGTGTAAGCTTTGAAATCCGGATGGGATTTGGCTGTGGGAAGATTGTTGGGGTTTTTGATTAGAACATGGACAGGAACGGCAGTGGGAATCGAGGCAGACTTGTGGAGGAAGAGCTGATGTGTTAGCGGCTTGTGGGAAATGAAGGGGTGAGTAAGAGCAGGGAGCCTGGTGGCTGGAGAGAGAGAAAACTGGGCACACAGCTCATCCCCAGCCTAAGCTCTAGTCCCTTGGCCTGTATAGCACTTGTCAGCATAAGGCATGATTCAAGTTCTCCAATTCCTTCTTTTTAAAATACTTTAATCTATTCTTTGACAACGTGCGCATGTGTACACAATGCATCTTGACTGTATTATTATATATTATATGTCTATTATATATTATAATATATTATATTATTATATGTATTATTATATATTAACTCCCCCATCAACCTCTCTACCCCAGCCACTCCTCTTAGTTCCTTTTCCATTGCTCTCACAAGACATCGTGACCAAGGCTGCTTGACGAAGGAAGAGTTTATTGGGGTCAAAGAGTCCACGTTGGCAGAACACAGGCACGGCCGTGGGAACAGGAAGCTGAGGGCACACAAGAGAGAGAGAAAACTAGAAATAGCGTGAGTGGCAAAGCCTTCAATGACAGACCTACAACCAGGCCACACCCCCTCAGCCTCCCCAAACAGCACCCCTAAATGGGACCAAGCATCCAAACACCCAGGACAATAGGGACATCTCATCCAAACCTCCACCCTGGACTCCTTTGTAACGTCTTCTGCTTTGAATCCTGTTTTGTGTGAATGTCTTACTGAGGGCTGCTTGTGTGACCACAGGTGGGTTACCTACTAGGGCAGAGCTATGCCGAAGAAAAGGACTCCCCTAGCCAGCATCTATGAACCGCCGAGGGAGGGATCAGGTGTGTCTGGCCCCGCCCCCATCTGCGGGGGAATGTCGGTTGGCTCTATCTTCTGTAGGTCTTGTACGGGTACCTACACTCCATACAGTAGTGTTCCTCAGAGCTCTTCCCCACGCCCAAGCTCGTACACAACTTCTGCCCCCACCCCTCATCTTCCACAGTGTTCCTGCACTCTTGAAGGACTTGATAGAGATGTCCTGTTTAGGACGGCTCTCACCAGCCAGCTATTCTAAAGGCTTTGGCAAATCATGAGTCTCTGCATTCACCTCACCCATTGCAAAAAGACATCCCTAACTGGATGCTTAGTTTTGAAAAGTCAGCTATGTGGAATGAGACAGAAAAGTTTGAGCAGATTTAGTTTTTTATGTAAAAAAAAAAAAGCTGTACATTTAGAAGTTTAATACAAACTGGGAGGGAAGTGGAGTAGCAACAGAAACGAACACAACCTCAGGCTGCTGTTAGAAGCTGGGGAATCAGCAAAATGAGGAGAGAGACAAAATAGCACAACGTAGCCCCCCCCGTATTCTATACTGAGCTATGTCCTGCTTCAACAGACATGAACACAAACCATATTCACTTATCCAGAGGATGTAACTAGGAAGAAGAGCTAGGCCTTGGGATAACCTCATGGGGACATTTGGTGTTTCATATGTAGGAAAACACGTGAAAAAAATGTAAGGGGTGAAAAGGAGAAACATGGGATGTGGGGGTCGATGTTACAACGAAGTTACTTAGGATTTCCTGGAGAACTAGTTTCTACCAGGGTGCCCCACAGTGGACTGGGTTACTGCACAAAGAAATGGCGACAGGTGCCCAGCAAAGCACCACATAGTATAATATATATGATGTGCTAACGTTACTCTGTTTAACGCCAGATGTTAAAGTATGTCGGATCAATGTAAGAAACGACAGTTCTCAGGGCGTGAATTGGCATTTTGAGGATCCTTAGAAACCCACAGCCTGTGCCACGTTTGCCGGGGGACAGAATGACTGTTCCCAAATCCAGGTGCAGGGCTAACCATGGGATGGGGTGGGGGTACAAACAGCTGAGCCCTGCTTTTAGATAAATGGCCATTGGTTGATATTTACTTGTACATATCAGACATAAACCACGAATAAAACCAGTCAGGCTATCCTGTAAGCAGAATGGTTTTCTCCTGAACATGAACCGTAGTTTGGGTGAAGCAGATGGGGCGCTGGGGTCTATTTTCTTATCTTACTCCCGCCAGCTGCTCCCCTTTGCATGCCCAGCAACCCCATGCAGCTCCTGTCTTGAGATTTTTGCCCCCACAGAACTGAGTCAGCGCTGAGGTGAAGAACCTGGAGATCAGCTGATGCCTATTTTCCCGTCTGAACCCGGCGTCAGACCTCTATGCTGTCTGTTTGGGTTCCAGGCAGGAGATCGATCACATGACTGTCAAATTCCCTGATACCAGCTGGCCCGGTGGCCGCCTCCTGACCCACTGCCTGCCCTGAGCTCTCTGATTAACCAACTGGCCTGGTCGCCACATTTCTTCAGCCTGCTCGGTTCTCTCCCACACTACAATGGACTTTTTCTCGTTGGTGCTGTGGAAGAGTGATGGGAGGGTGGGTGTAAGCAGTGGGGGAGGGGCATGCCTGCGCATACGCACTAGTCACATAAGGGATCCATTCGTTTCATTTTAAAGGTACTCAGGAGCCTGTAGTGCCTCCTAGTACCCAGCTTAATTCTGGGTGCCAGGGGCAACAGCACTAGCAAGATGCCCGCTGAAGTGATCTTCCCAGGTATGGGACAATGCCGATACTGACCTGTGTAGGTGGCTCAGAAGTTCTTAGAGGTGGTGTAGCAGCCTGTCCTTTATTGCTCTTTCTAACGGCACCTCTGCTGCCTGTGCCTTCAGAGGCGCCTACAGGGAGAGGTGGACGATGATCTCTCCAGCTTTCCCTCCAATTCTACTTAGAATTACGAACAAATACGAATTCGCTAGAGCCTTCCCACGTGGCGCATGCGCATCTCGTGCCTTTTCTTACCATGAAGCGCCCCCCCCCCACCGCTTGTCATGTAGCGCCTCATGCATGTTATATAATTATTCTCGGATGGAAAGATAGAATTAGCAATCACAGGTAACACTGGAGCTTGCTGCTCACCCTAGTCAGTAATCTACACAGAACGGGGACCAGAATGGAAAACTCAGCTTCCTGCTTTGCCAATGTGACCGTCCACAGCCCACTATCGCCTTGTCCTACTAAGACACACTAGGGCATTCCTGAAATGATTTTACCTGCCTCCAGGTCACCCAGAATCCTCAGCATCTGGCATACCCCTCCTTCTCTCCTTTGCTTCCTGGTCTAGTTACTAGCTGTGTGACCCTGTCCCCATTGTTTCCCAGAAGGACTGGGCGGGTAACAGTTGGTTACCTTGGTTACCGTTTGCTCCAACTCATAGTAGCCTTGCAAGCTACCTTTCACACTTGGCCCATTCTTCTCCGTATTAGCAAATCTCTCACTTTAGGGTTGTGGAAGGCCTTCTACATATTCCTCTGTGGGATTCTCCCTGCAAATCCCCCTCTGCACCCTGACCTCCCAAGCCAGAAGCATGGTGTCTATGTCTTTCCTCACCATCTTGCCCATCCTGCTGACTGAGGCTCCACCATACTGCTCTCTGTATCCTGGCCTCTGTGCTGTGTATCCTCTTCACAGTCCTCCCTGGCACCCCTACTTCTCAACCCCTCTGGATATACACACCTGGATTCTCACCATGCCTCCTTCCTTTCTAGGCTCATATCTGACCGTGCCACAGAACGAGCCTGGTAACCCCTTCCATTGCCCCGGAAGATCCTCCGAGTCTCAGGCACAGGTGACTGCTCACCCAGGCTCAGCCTCTGGGCTCTCTCTGCTGCCCTAGATTTGCATGAAATGTTAGAGGAAAAGAACATTCTATTTTCCTACTCCTTCTGAGAAGGCTCTATGGCACGGCCAGGAGTAACTTCCAAAGCCAGAGCTTCCTAGTTCAACTCCAGACTTCCTTCTGCTGCTGCGGAGAGCAGCCACATGCATGGTGCAGCCCTGCACAGATCCTCTTCCTGGTCCTCATACGGGCTTTTTGTGACGGTTTCTGGGGCTGGAGAGAAGGCTCAGTGGTTAAGAGCACTGCCGTTCTTCCAGAGGACCTGGCTTCAATTCCCAGCACCCAAGTATCTGGCAGCTCACAAGTATCCGTAACTCCAGTTCCAGGGGACCTGACACCCATGGCAAAACACCAACACAAGTAAATTAAAGTTAATTCAAAAAATATGTTGGATGCTACAATTATGTTTGTTTCATGGGTGCAGTACCTTGAGTTTGGAGAAGAGACACAATCTCATGACAAAGGTGCAGTGCAGTGGATTGTGGTCATGACTGAGCTCCAGCCCCCCATCCTTCCATCATGGGCCCATCAGGGCTCCCTCGCAGTGACTTACTCTCAACAAGAGAGATCAGGCCATCCTGCTCAGCCCTGCTTCATTGCCTTCTATCTCTCCTGCCTCAGTCTTCACCCCCAATGCCACCTCCCATGCCCGGCCTTTTAATATCTTCCTCCGGGACCCCACCCCCATATTGCTTGGTACCAGCTTTGTGATTTTACTAATTTGTCTTCTATTAGGGCTACTTGCATACTTTCTGTCTCTTGGCACTGGATCGTAGCTCCATGAGGACAGGGATTTAACAATTTCTGCCTGGCCCTTGCCTGGACCATTCTGTACAAAATCTATGTTCTTCGATTTTGAGGCAGGGACAAACTCTAGAGACCTGGAATGTCTCCTACTCACTGTGTAGCCTGGAATGCCCTCACATTTGCAGCAATCCTCCTGCCTCTGCACACAAATGCTAGAATTACACTCATGTGCACCCCAGGCAGATTAAACCCATGCTCTATATGTGTCCGATTAATGAGTAATCATTCGTGAAGCTGAGCGGATGAAGGCAGGACCTGGATCATGGGGCAGCGAGATTTCTTTTTCAACAAATGCTGTCTGTTTTATTGGATTTTGTATTGCTGTAACAGAAGACAGGACGGTTGTAACATGTATACCACGATACAAAGAAAGGAAATTCACTCACCTCACACTTTGAGAGGCTAAAACCCAAGATAAAATAGATTTGTTTTTTTTTTCTTCTTCGATGTGTTACCTATTCTGTTCTTAAACTTGCAGGAGTCCTCCTGGTCAGACTCTGGGGCACAGAGATTACAGTGGTGAGCCTGTACACTCAGCTAGGCAGCCTGTACATTCAGCCTCCCGTGAGGGCTACCTGGTAATCTGTGGAAAACCAGAAATGGAAGCTGTAGGGGCCTGACTTGACTCTTTCTTTTATAACAACCAGCTTCCTCCTTTGAGGCCCCGTCCACTATGCCAGACCAGCGTTAACACAGATGGACCCTCCAATGACCTAACGACCTTTCATATGTACACCCTTAAAGGTGCCAGCACCACCCCATGGGGACTAAAGCTTCTTTGGGGACACTCTCAAACCTTATCCAAACCATAGTTCTTACAGGAGAATTATGGAATCTCTCCAGATAGATACAGTTCCACATCCAACTTCCTGTGCAAAAGCATGGCATGGCAGACAGGAAGTGCTCAGGTCCACTTAGCGGAAGAGGAAGTGTCCTGGGACACACGCAGCAGTGGGACTTTTGTTTCTGGGCTCAGATCCCATTTCTGTGATCACCTATTGTAGAATACGTCTGGGATTTGCAGCAATCTCTGAAGTGTACCCTATAATATCTGTGACACCCCATTGACCCCCTGGTTTCCTTTTAGGCCTGAACTTTTCATTCAGACGTTAATAGTCAGAAAATATCAGACCCATCCACACTGTTCCTTCGGAGCAGTAGAAAACAACCCACTGAAAAAATCTGTCCATGACTCTAAAGCCGCAGACAGTGGCTGGCCAGACTAACTCTGATTACCTCGGCGGAACGAGTCTGAGCCCTTCCTCTCTCCAGAGGGACTCTGGACTAAGTCCGTCTCCTGGGAATTAATGACTCTCAGATATGGATGTGGTGGTTGACCTTGTCCATAAATCACGCAGCCATGCGTGACCGCCATCAGCAGAAACCGGGCTCCCTGGCTCCCCATCTGCAGGACTTCAGAGTGGCCAGGTCACGTGGTCGTTTTTATGAGGGCTCCAGTTTCTGAAAGCTAAGAGCGGCTGCAAAGTGCAAGGTAAACACATGGCGCCATTCACTTCCCGCAGACCGAATTACCAGCTGTGGGCCTCCCGGGACAGATAGAACCAGCGAGGTTATCTCTGTCACAGCACGTGGCTGAGCATGACTGGCCGGGAAATGGGGTGCTTTCTTGTCTTGCTTTCCAACTCCAGTGGGTGAGATGGGAAGGGGAAATAATCTTCCAACAATAAACTGCTTCCTCTCTGGGATTGCTTCCTGACAGGATTTCCTTAGCTACTCTCTTCCTTCTGTAATTACACAGACTCACCAATTACACTTGCCTTCAGCTCTGAAGACCTGTAAATAGCCTTCATTATTAGCTTCAGTTCCTAGATCCTCCCCACCTGCTTGCAAATGTTGATTCCTAATCTGCAAGGCCTTTTTGACCTTTTAACCTCTCTGCCCTGTGTGTCACTTCTCCTTTTCCCATGTGCAAAAGTGTGCCCTTGACCGAAGTAGTCTCCCGAGGCAATGCCACCAGTTTTCCATTTGTGTCAAAGTTCTGGTGGGGTCTAGGGTGACACTGTAGGCTTTCCCAGGTGTCCTGCCATCCCTGTGCTTCCCTGGCGATTCCTCTTCATTAACTCCCCGCTGCTCCCCATCTCCCTGGAGGAAGACAGGCTTTCTTCTCAGCTGGGCTATAGTTTGGCCCTCAAACCCACTGGCCACTCCTCTAAACACGTGTGATAAACACTTTACCGTATGCACATACTGCATCTGCGCAGCCCCTGACATCCCTCTCCCGGTGCTGGTGATTCGCCACATGGTCCCCTCAAAGTCTTATTCTACCCTGCTGGCCTCTGATGGCCTCTCCGTCCCTTGCACCTCTCCCCCGCCCCTGCCACTTTCTCTCTTTTGTCTCCTGCCTTAGCTGGGGAGAGCTGGGGCCAGCTGGTCTCCCTCGCACTTCACAGCTCTGATAGACCCCAGGTCTAGGAGGACAGAATCCGACTTCTAATGACGTTTCTTTTGCCCCAGAGAATTTCACACACTTCATATACAGCAATGTGGAAGGAAGGGTCTGAGCGAGAGCAAACTCACTTCCTCTTTCGTGTGCCATTCCCGGAGCCCTGCACTTTGCCAGTGGACCCACACTCACGCACACAGTCTGCTGTGCAGAGACTTCATGTCTTGTCTCGCGTGTCGGCTTCTAATAGCTTAGGACTCAGTCTTGTTCGTGTTATTCAATTCCCTTTACTAAGGAGTCTAACTAGAGCAGCCTGACCTTTTTACAATGGACAGTTACCTTTGGTCGAGAAATAATTTACCTCATTCTTCCTTTCTACCATTCTTGCCTATTCAGAAATCTGGTGGTTTTACTATCTGTATTTGAGATGATTCTGTTCCCTTCTTACTACCTTTCCTCAGAATCCCCTCTAAGGACTGGGATCATGAGCTCCTTGGCAATTCATGCCTTACTCTTTTCTCTTTAGATACTTAGTAAATAGGAGTATCTGGCAAACAAGAGATGTTCAATGAAAGATGCTGGCTGGGTGGATAGATGCAGGGCTGGGTGGGTGGGTGGATCAGGGGTTACAGCCAACATTGATGAAGCAACCTAGTTCCCTTTCAATGATCCTGAGCAGAAGAGGCAGCGTGATAAAGATCACTCATCTGCTCAACTATGCAGAAGGCAGACATTGAGACCCTTCTGTGTGGTACTTAGTACTCTGGGCATGGGGCAGAAAACAGAAAATGGGTCAAAGTTCCTGCCTAGTAGAACTTGGCTCTAGTGAGACCAGCAATGTGAGGAATGGCTGACGGGAACAGCCTTGCACACTGCCGAGAGCAGTCAGCAGCCTGTCTACAGCTGTTCTTCAGCTTCCTTTATCCCTGTTAGGGACACTCCGTGATGGCACCCTGTCCACTGCCGTACTTGGTTTCACTGAGTCTTTTTCATTTGTCTTTTTGTTTTGGTTTTTGAGATAGGGTTACTCCTTGTAGCCCTGGCTCTCCTGGAACTTACTCCTTCTGTCGATCAGGCAGGCCATTAACTCAGAGATGCACCTGCCTCTGCCTCCTGAGTGTTGGGATTAAAGACGTGGGCTAACCCTGGTCTGACTAGTTTTACTGAGTCTCAAAAAACTAAACTTTGGCCACCAAAAAGCCAAAGCTGGGTTTGGATAGACTAGAAGGAAATAGACGTAATGCGGTTTTTTTGTTTGTTTGTTTGTTTGTTTTATTTTTATTTTTTTTATTTATTTATTTTATTTATCTATGAATGCTTGGCTTGGTTTTTTTCATCAACTACTGTTGGTAACTAATCTCTCTGAAACTACAAAATATCATAGAATGCTCAAAGAGAAAGCACACCTGATACATTGTTCAAGGAGAGCAACACACCTGATACATTCATTGTTCGGGGAGAAGAGCACAGCTGATACATTGTTCACACAGAAGAGCACACCCTATATATTTCACGGGAGTTTGTTTTAATAACCCCTAACAGAAAATTTAATTTAAAAATCATTTTTCTGCAGTCTGGCTGTTTTGGCCACAGGACTCTGTCAGGCCACATTTTCAACCCCTTCTCAGTACTGCAGCGTGATTTCATTAGCATTTCCAAAAGAAAATTGTCATATCTGCCCTTTAGAACTATTTTAGCTGGGCATGGCGGCTTATGGCTGCAACCCCAGCAATTGGGAGGCAGAGGCAGGCAGATCTCTGTAGGTTCAAGGCCAGTCCTGCTACAAAGCAAGTTCCAGGTCAGCCAGGACCACATAAAGAGAGACAGTGTCTCAAGGAAACTAATACGTAAGTTTAATTGCACATATTTAGTGTGTGTGCATGTGTGTGTGTGCACATGCATGTGCTTGCCCACATGCCATGTGTTTGGAGGTCAGAGGTCAAGTTGGGGGAGCCAGTTCTTTCCTTACACCGTGAGTGCCTCGAACTCAGGTCATAGGGCTTGAAGCCAGCACATTTTCCTGCTGAATCACCTCCGCAACCCTAGTTCATGCCTTCTTAAATAAAGTACAAAGAAACTGTTCTGGTTTTATTTCTTTCAGAAGTTTTTGGTGATATAAATTGAATTTAAAGTATTAAATTGGTATTTTATATAAAAGTAAATTAAATTCAAAATTCTCCCCAAACAGAAACACTTACTTCTGTTTGCCTCTATATTGCATAATCACCCAGTGGCGAGTAAAATAAGGCCTCTGTGCGCTCATTTGTTGGATGGATGAATTTATTTATTCATGAATATATATTTTATTCATGAGTGAACATATTTATCCACTCATTACCCTGCTCCCTCTTCTTGCATTTTATCTGCCATTTTCTTTATTCTTTGGACTTAGTAACACTTTTCATATCATTTTCAATAAAGGAGTTGAATAAATGCATATTGACTTGAATTGAAAAGAGAAATGGAAGCAGACAGAAAATCTCTAGCAAATTGGACCCAAAATCTCCTAGAGTGTTGCAAATTAATCCAGCCAGTGCTCTGGATGTTTTGGATGAGGGAGTTCCAGCCCAGACAGGTCACAGCGTCTTACTAACCTGGATTTGCTTGAAGGAAGATTCCTCTTTCCTCTAATCCAAAGCTTCCTGGGATTTTAATTTAATTACTAAACAACACGCGGTGCAAGCAAAGTTTGATTTCAAGATGACTTGGCAGGAAGTCTCTGGCGTGATCATAAAAACAGATACCACACGGCCCAATGGAAAGGCTGCATTGGGTCAAACGGAGATGGGAAAAAACAAGCTGGGGGAGGCTTTTATCTACTGGGAGAACAGAAAGCAATGAAGCTGGGATCGTTGGGGGTTACTTTTTTTATTTAAAGTAAATTATGTGGGCATGGAGACATGGCTCAGTGGTTAAGAGCAAAGGCTGTTCTTGCCAAGGACCCAAGTTCTGTTCCCAATACCATACGGTGACTCACAAGTGTGTCTGTTAACTCCGATTCTAGGGAACCTCACGCCTTTTTCTTCTGGCCTTCGTAGGGACTGCACACATGTAGCACCCTTAAGTACATGTAGGCAAATGTTCACAAACATAAAAAAACTAAATAATTAAAATTTAAAGGTTCTTCTTATTGTGTGTGGGTGATATGAGTGTGGATGCATGTGCCAGGACACATGTGTGGCAGTCAGAGGCCACATCTGTGTAGTGGTTCTCTCCCCTCAATCTCAAGTCACCTAGCTTGTGTGGTAAGCACCTTTACTCACGGAGCCATCTCACCTCCCCTTGAGAGTTAACGTTTAATTTTGCTCCCTTTAAATATAAAGCTGCACTTGCTCTTGCTACTTACTCTAAGTAGATTAAGTCCCCTTGTTTCTTCACTCAACTCACTGTGGGGGTCCTGCTGCCTTGGGTTCTTTATTCCCACAAATCCCCAACTCCTTTCCTTCCTGCCCACTCCTGCCCACTCCTGCCCACTCCTGCCCACTCCTGCCCACTCCTGCCCTGCTCCGCATCCTCTAAGGAACCTCAGGAACGTCATGTACATGAGCATCCAAACTTCCGTCTAATAGATAACAAATGTCCTTTAAGCATCTTCTGTATGCAGGAAGATTGTTCTTGTTTCTGGGTGATCAATGATGAGAATGTTACTCCTCCTGGATTATTGTTGTTTTTAAGATTCAAATTTAAAGTCAAGATAGAAGCAGAGGGGTCAGAAGAAACTATAGCATGCCTGTATATATGCAATATATACATGCTATATGTGCCTACGATATGTGTATGTATTATGCATATATAAGATAAATGAAATCCCAACATCTAGGCACGGTCCTGTTAGGAGCCTTTGAAGGAAGCACCGAGCGGAGGTGTCTATAGTTCCTCTTTCTGTGCCTTCTGTCTGATTTTCTTCTCAGGACAATACCGGCCTAGAAACATGGACTGAAAAGCATTTCTTGCCTCTTATGATTTGAAAGAGGGACTAAAGTGTAGAAAGGACCTTGAGTGTGGTAGGTACCAACTGTCAAAATGTGCAAATAAACATCAGGACAGCCCAATGGCCACTCAAACTGAGACAAAACAGGCCCAGTACGAGGTAAATACAGACTCTTGTTTGACCAGATGTCAGTTTGCTTCTCTTTTTCCCTCATGAGTGTTTGTGGGTGACCTGTACTTCCTATTTTATCCCAGCAGGAGGTTCATGAGACCTGATTACCATTTCTTTTGTCATTAAAAGCCATTGGTGGTTGAGATGTCCCAGCTTGGATCACTATAAAATTCTGTCAGTGTTCAGTCCTTTAGCAGTCACTAAAGCCCATTTGTCTCAATCCATTATTTCATTAGAAGTAGTAAAACAGTGCTTTGTAAAGCCCTGTGAGCATGACAGCCTGTCTGTCATCCCAGGGCCTGCAGGTAGAGGCAGGACATCACCCAGGCCATGCTGTCCAGCTACACTAGCCAGAATCAGTGAACTCTACATTCAGCAAAACATCCTGACTTAGTAAACAGAGAGCAATCAAGAAAAGAGCAATCAAGGACAGCATCCAATGCCAACCCAGGCTCCTCATGCACATGTATACAAATACATGTATGCACACTCCCATCCACACGTGTGTTCCAACAGTCACGCAATACATACCATATATATATATATATATACATTTTATTTTTTTAAATATTTATTTATTTATTATGTATACAATATTCTGTCTGTGTGTATGTCTGCAGGCCAGAAGAGGGCACCAGACCTCATTACAGATGGTTGTGAGCCACCATGTGGTTGCTGGGAATTGAACTCAGGACCTTTGGAAGAGCAGGCAATGCTCTTAACCACTGAGCCATCTCTCCAGCCCCATTTTTTTAAAATATTTATTTATTATGTATTTTTTTAAATATTTATTTATTTATTATGTATTATATATACACATTTTAAAAAGTGTGTGTGTGTACGTGTGCATGCATGTGTGTGCACACATGTGAGCTCACGTGGGGGGGTTAATTGTTGGGGGTAAATGTAGGAACTCAGAGACTTTGTTTAGGGGTGTTTTATTCTTGTTTTCTTTTATTCTTGAGACAAAGACTCTCTGTATCCTATAAGTCTGAAACTCATAGGATAGCCTAACCTGGACTGAAACTCATAATCCCCCTGCCTCAGCTTCTGGAGTGCTATTATCATGAGCATGTGCTGTTGTAATAGAGAGAATGGTTTAGTATTTTCAATACATTTCAGTTCTCTCTGCAGGGACGATTTGTTTGTGTTCCTGTCTTTGGTAAATGGGTGTCCTGGTGAGCTTCAGGTGTTGGCTTCCACAACCTAGAGTTGCCCGTGAAGAGGGTACCAGACTAGGAGTTCTCTGCAGTTGGGCATGTCTTTGGAAGTTGTTTTCATTGTTAATTGATTCAACCTACTATGGGATGTACCCTTTCATGGACTGGGCCCTGAACTGTTTAAAAGTGAAGAAAGGAGGCTGAGGATAGGCAACCTACCGTGTGTGTGTGTGTGTGTGTGTGTGTGTGTGTGTGTGTTTGTGTGTGTATATATGTATGTGTGTGTATGTATGTATGTGTGTGTGTGTTTGTGTGTGTGTTTGTGTGTGTATGTATGTATGTGTGTGTATGTGTGTGTGTGTTTGTGTGTGTTTGTGTGTGTTTGTGTGTGTGTGTATGTATGTGTGTGTATGTGTGTATGTATGTATGTGTGTGTATGTATGTGTGCGTATGTGTGTATGTATGTGTGTATATGTATGTGTGTGTGTATGTATGTGTGTGTGTGTGTGTGTAACAAAGGAGCCATCTGTTTATGTTCTTTATGTGACTAGCAGCCTTGATACCCTCAGTGCTGGACTGGAACTGGGAAGCGGTAATCCCTTCCTCCCTCTTCTCCTCCCCTGAGCTGTTTTCCATCAGGGCTCCTTACAGCAACAGCTGGATCACATGACAAGGTGGTCCTGCCTCATCCCTTGTATTAGACAGATGTTTCGGCATGGAACCCTGCTTCTCACAGTGGGGAGCAGCGTCTATGAGACCCTGTGGTAGAAGACCGAGAGGGTATGTTCTCTGATGTGATATTTTTATCCCTTTCTTGCTCTGGAAACTTTGCTGTCTAAATGAGAGAATAAATATCTTTCTGACAAAGATATTGTGGTTTCAAGAACATTTGAAAATATATCAGGGGGAAACCAAGCAAAAAAAAAAGATGATTACTAAGAAAAAAACTGATTTCTTTACAGCTTTTTAAGATTCGTTTTCTTTTGTCCACCCCCCGCGTTGGCATTGACCCCACTCTCACCACCCAAAGCCATTCTGTGAGTTAAAAATAGAAACACACCAAAAGTCCAGAGTCACATGACCCACAGGAACTTCAGCCAACCTTGGAAGCGGTGCTGATGTGCCCTGGCAAGGTTATGACCAACTGCAGCCGGCGTGACAGCCAACTACTTATTAACCCGTTTCTGCTAATTCAGAGCAGTGTATATACATAGCTGCCTTGCAGTATGGACTCCAGCATAAGCTTCTCTGTTTAACAAGAGCCTCCCTTTGCTAAGGATCAGTTATACAGCAGGCAGGGAGACCATTTCCCTCACGAGGATTTGGTACGTAAGAGGGAAGCACAAAGTGCTGGAGTTATGGATGGATAGAGGGGACCTGGACCTTGGAGGCCACCCGCTTTGATCACCCTTGCTCAGTGTCAACACCGAAGGGCACGGCCCGGTTCAGTGGCAAGGAGGCAATCCTGAAACATTAATCTCAAGACTCAGCTGACTTGAGAAATGCTTGCGGGACGTTTGCCCAGTCATTTGGCAAGTATTTCCTCACTGGGTGAGTGTACAGCGAGGTACCCTGTATTGTCTTTCTAAAAATAAATGTGACCAGGATGTGTAACTGGGGTCAACATAAAACTGGACTCTTCTTGAAAATTTTACCGCAATCATATTATCATCTCTTATTTAAAACCAGCATGATATTTAAAATAACAGTCATGCTCTTCTAATTGTTCTGTCGTCTGCATCCCTTTATCTAATTCAGGAAACCACTGCCTCACACTAGGGATGGAACACCATGACAGAGAGCAGCTTGGGAAGCAAAGGGTTGACTTGACTTACATATCCCAAGTCATCATCCTTTGAGGGACGTCAGGACAGTAACTAGGAAGGAACCTGGAGTCAGAAGCTGACGCCGAGGCCCTGGAGGAGTGCTGCATGCTGGCTTGCTCCTCATGGCTCCCTCAGCCTGCTTTCTCACACCAGAACCACCTGTCCAAGGGTGACGCCACCGTCATGGGCTGGGCTCTCCCACTGTCCTATGGGCTCAAAGAATCCGCTTCTCAGCTGAGGCTCCCTCCTCTCAGACGACTGTAGCTTGGCCAAGTCGACTTAAAACTAGCGGCACAGGGGCTTTCCCAACAATCATCTCCGATGGCTATGGAGGTGACGGCCTCACAGGTTAGCGGAGTGGAGAGCTGAAAACTAGGGAATGCTGACCGGAATCCGCCCAGGGGTTCCTGCAGAGGCTGAACAGGAGCTCAAGGCCATGCTGTGCTTGGCAAGTCTGAGACTGGAGGAGAAGTTGCTGCCATTGTTTATGTGACGTCCTAGTTCACGTGGTTTGTGGGGGGCAGAGCTGCTGCCACATTTCCTCTTTTTCTTTTTGGTTTTTCAAGACAGGGTTTCTCTATGTAACAGTCCTGGATGTCCTGGAACTCGCTTTGTAGATCAAGCTGGTCTTGAACTCACAGAGATCCCCCTGCCTCTGACTCCTGAGAGCTGGGATGAAAGATGACACACCTTCTCACCGTGTCCTGGGAGGTGGGGGGTGAGGAGGTGGGGGTTGATGAGGTGGGGGGATGAGGGGGGTGAGGGGGGGTGAGGAGGCAGGGGGTGAGGAGGTAGGGGTGAGGAGGCAGGGGGTGAGGAGGCAGGGGGTGAGGAGGCAGGGGGTGAGGAGGTAGGGGGTGAGGAGGTAGGGGTGAGGAGGCAGGGGGTGAGGAGGCAGGGGGTGAGGAGGTAGGGGGTGAGGAGGTAGGGGGTGAGGAGGTAGGGGTGAGGAGGCAGGGGGTGAGGAGGTAGGGGTGAAGAGTCTCTCTGCAGCAGTCTTCATGGGAGTTCCACCCTCGTGATCTGATCAGGCCGAAGGTCCCATCTCAGAATATCATCACCTTTGAAGTTGGGGTCTCACCATAAGAATTTTGGTGGGGTTCAGACCACAGAGGCTGGATCATGAAATATGAAGTCTCTAGAACCAATGGACTCCCGGGATGTGTGAGGAGCAAGGGGGGGGGGGGGGGCTCTAGCGCAGGTGACAAACAGGGGACAGTAGAGGAAGGTGTCACGGTGGTCATGAGAAGGGCTTTAGTTCACATCGGCTCAGAGCAAAATTCAGCAGGAAGTGGCTGAGCCTCTGGACTCCTCCTGGACCAGGTTCTCACAGTGGGAGGGGGCAGAGCCAGGGCTGGGCTCCAACCCTGGAGCTTTCTTTCGACTTTCACTCATTTTCTCATTCACTCGTCCTTGGTCCTCGGCTGAGCTCTCGTGTGAGCCGCAGGCACTGCGTGGGACTGGGACGAGAGTCAGGGTGCAGAGAGAGTCGGTCGCCAGCCACTCTTCCCCTTGTTGTAGGAAATCTAAGTTGCAGTATCTCTCAGGTGCGCCGAGCCTGACCAACCAGGAGATGACTACCACTGAAAAGAATGTTTTGTAGATCCCAGGGTGGGCTCCATGTCATAACACAGGCCACAGGTACCAGCAAGGGTGTGTAAGGAAGCAGGCGAAACCCTGGCAAGAGCCATCATTGATTTCCACAACGTCCTACTTTCATTTCCGTCGCTGTGATAAAAACACCCTGACAGAAAGCAACTCAGAAGACGGGTTTATGGATTTCCAGTTCCAGTCGATGGCCTGTTATTGTGGGGAAGTCAAGGCAGGAACTTGAGCATCACATTCATAGCCAAGAGCAGAGAGGAACACACACACACACACACACACACACACACACACACACACGCTGCCTGCTTGTTTGCTGGCTAGCTTACATACTAACACAGTTCAGGGCCCAGCCTAGTAATCGTACTACCCACTGTGGCTGGGTCTTCCTATAACAATAACAGCTAAGATAATCCCTACAGAGACACCCACAGATACTTTATTAAAACTTCCCACGCGATTCTGGGTATGTCAAGTCATGAGTTAAAGCTAAGCAATGCTTGTGGGAAGGAAGGGCTGAGACAGGACAGGCATGTTTAGGGTTGGCTAGTGTTCATCACTCCACCAGGACTAGCCACCTGGTCCTGGAGGCCACTAAAGGCAGGACATTGGTGGGCCAGGATGAAACAGCAAATGAAATACTGAGACTGTGCAGTTGTGTTTGAGGGGGAGGGCTCCTGAAGAGAGAGGGGCCGTGAAGATGACCTGAGGAAGGTACATTATTGCCAAGTTGAGCAGAGCAAAGTGTGGTTGGCATATACCTTCAGGGCAGATGGCAGGACACTCTTTTACAGCGGTTAGAAGCACAGCAACATTCAGGAAGGAAAGAAACCCAAGGAGCAAGAGAATGGCAGCTTAGCAGCTGCGACCTGCCCGTGTGAACTCTGCCACCGACCTCTATGACCCGCCAGTGCCATCTCTGCTACCTGCCGGCATGACCTCTGCGACCCAAATATAGACACTTTTCCCTGCCTCGGCCCGCTAAGTTCAAACCGTAGATCGGGAACGCTACCAAGTGGTCTGTGAGAGGAACAACACACAATGAGAGCTGGGCAGGAAGTTGGTGCTACCAGTGAGGGAGGCTTCTTTTACAGCATCCCTGTAAAGTGTTGAGCCCTGCGCGGTGGAACAGCCCAGGGGACTCGTAGCCAAGTGTGAGAACGCCGCGTTTCGTCTTATAGGAGAAAGAAAGGACCCAGGAAGAGAGTAGAAGAACCAGCAGGTGGTTTGAGAGCCAGAGCGTGTGCACCTGGTGGATGGGGGCAGACAGGAAAGCTGCGCATGGGGTCCCTCCTGCCTCATTTTTGGCTAAAGGAGCCCATGCAAGCAACTTTTTCTGAAGGTCTCTCCCAAGGAGCCTTGTAGTCTGCTTCCCCCTAGTGGTGATTTTCAGTATGGCATGACCGTCGCAGCAGGATTCTTGTTTTCCAAGTTTATTGGATGGTGGTGGTCAGGGTGGGGACATCCTCAGATATGTGACAGGCATAGCTGGGGCTTGTGACTTCAGGAGTCTCTCCTTTACAGATTCTTTCAGGGGGACTTAAAAGTCACCGGGCAAGCATGGCTCTGCGCCGAGATGCAATCACAGTCTAAGTGGCTTCCTGCTCTCGAGGGTTAAGGACACCCATGGCATCCCATCTCCCATGAGATCAAGCACACGTTGGGTCACAGTAAAGAGCGGCAAGGCTGTATTTGCTTGGTTCCCATGCTTTGTTCTAATAACACAAGCTTAGACAGTACCAGACAGCCCATCTTCCTAATAAGATAGCCACCCTTGAGGTCTCCTGCCACGATCAACAAGTCGGCTACCAAAGCAAGCTTTAAACCCAGAGCCATGAGGCCTCATAATCTACGCCCTCTGCAAGACTCCAGGAGGTCTCACCTGTCCCGAGCTCTCCATGAACTTCAGCCAGATCGCATGTTGAGTGTCTGTGGTCCTTCCAGCTCCCTGGAGCTCATCTTGTCTTTATCTCACACTGACTTGGACACATTCATCTGAAAGGCAGTTCAAAACACTGACGCATTTGCTGGAAGGGTGTCTTGGTCCAGTTGCCCTGTTTTTGTCAGGCAAAAAGTTTCCCTGAAGCCAGTTCCCAGGCTAGACTGAGCTCAGATGGTGTGGAGAGCTGTGTTTGCAGATGTTCCCAGCCTCCCCCCGAACCTGTCTCACTCCCCTGCCTCTCTCCTGAAGCTCCCTCCCACTGGGGAAGGCTTGTTTCTGTCCACTGTACCTCAGTCTTTTAGTTGCTTTGGTATTGATGTATTAAGACGCGACATTTACAGGGCAACTTATAAAGAAAGTATTTAATTTAGGCTTACACTTTAAGGGGATTCACCAGAGTCCATGCGGGCAGAGCAAAGGCACATCAGCAGCGAAAGCAGAGAGCTCACATGGGGATCTACCCACAGGAAGAAGCAGAGAGCACTCTGGGAATAGCATATGTCATCTGAAGCCTCAAAGTCTGACCCCAGAGACACACAAAGCCACGCCCCCTAACCCTTCCCAAACAGTTCCACCAACTGGGAATCAAATATTCAGACATAGGAGCCCACAGGTGGGGGGTATTCTCATTCAAACCGCCATGCCCAGCTACAAGTGTTCCTGGATTTCTGGTGTGGTCAAGGCTGCCAGGAAATACCTGGAATTCGAATTCTGGTTCCAAGAGACAGCCAGTGGGATCCATGGGTTTGCACTTGAAACAAACGTTTGTGAGTGAGTTTCTGCTGTGTGTGGTCCTCAGACGGGCTTGAGAATCATCCAATACTCATATTCATGAGCCTGGACCAAGGACAGGAATGAAGGCTTAAACATTAAAAAGCAGTGAAAAGAGTGTGGTATATACTTACAAGCCCAGCTGGCAGGTAAGGACCCCAGGACTCTGCTGCTCCAGAACAGACAGAGCTGACCTCCTGCCTTGCTCCCTTCTCTTCCTACCTCTACTGAGCCAGGGGATTAGCTGCATTGGTCTCAGTGGCCTAGTCCCTCCCCCTTTTCTTATTTGTTCCTCTCGATCGATGTGTGCAAAATCACTAAAGAGCAGAATTGTCTTGTCCCTTTTGGACAATGTGCATCGTTTTAACCCAGCTATCGCCTGTGGCTCCTGGGATGAGGAATTCAGGGTAGAGCAATTCCCGATGTACAGACAGGACTCCGTCTCTCCTGAGCCCTGGGAACAGCTTGTGGGAGTTGCTTCTTCCTTTGCACTCAAGGTTTGAAGGGTTTTAACTCACTCTTCACTATTGGCAACAAATGTGCTTATTCATTGAACCATCTCTCTGACCAGAGAATTTTGAAGACAGAAAAATAAGGATAAATATAAGTTCTGGTATCTCTGCTCAATCTTGTCATGTCTGTACTCCAGCCCACTGTGGTTACAATTTTTCATCGCTATAGAATATACATAGCGTTTTCCATTTTAAATTGCACAATTTGGTAGCACTAAATGCACACGCGTTGCTTATAATCACCGTCATCCCCCATGCCCAGGACGCGAAGTATAACACTCTGTACCTGTTAAACAGTGGAGCTCCCTGCTTCTCTGTAAGCCCGGATCCGAGCAGCTTCCAACTGGAACTGTCTAACTCCAGTTATTTCACTTATAGACGTAATCAAAGTGCATCCACGCTGAAGTGTGTATCCCAAACTGTCACTACATGTCCCTAAAACAGAAGAGCGTAAGTGGATTTCCCACTGTTCTTCTGCCTGGCTTGCGGTGCAGCCCGCTGACCTGATTCCCGGGACCCACGTGGTGAAGGGGATATTGCGACGCCGGCAATCTGTCCTCCCACCCCCGTACTTGAATCAGGCATGGCACAAAGACACAAATTAACAGAACAAAAGGGGGAGAAGATTAACCTGTTCTTAACGCTCTCCTGCTCACAGTAGCTGAGTCTTGCTAACGATCAATGCGACACTGTAATGACACATTTTACCGGTAGGTGGCACCAGAGATCAGCTGCTAAATTCAGCTGGCGTTTGGGGAACAGCGTTTGTGTGCCCCGCAATGGACAGGTCAGGATAAGAACTCAGAAATGGCCGGGTGGTGGTGGCACACGCCTTTAATCCCAGCACTTGGGAGGCAGAGGCAGGCGGATCTCTGTGAGTTTGAGACCAGCCTGGTCTACAAGAGCTAGTTCCAGGACAGGCTCCAAAACCACAGAGAAACCCTGTCTCGAAAAAACAAAAAACAAACAAACAAACAAACAAAAAAACTCAGAAATGCTCCATTTGCCCCGGGTGGTGTGCGTGAAGCCTCGTGCATTTGACTTCAAGTGGATAATTATGGGTATCAGGCAAGTTTGTAATTTGTATTAAATAGGAAGAATCAAGTTTGTTTCTCCATGTAGAGGTTTTCTATAAAAGTCCACACTATTGTTAAATGCTTGAGGCTACTTATGCTTATATAGTCTTCTGCTTAACAAAAATAATTGTGAAATTGGTTTATGGGCTAAATGCCCAGTGAAAATAAGTTATTTGAAAAAAAATTTCCCCAAACTTCATATAGCGTGAACAAAGAATTTAAGAATGGCAGATGTGGTTGGATCTTTCTTTTCTTTCCTTTTTAAAATTAATTAATTAATTACTGCTTTGGCTTTTCGAGACAGGATTTCTCTGCATAACAGCCCTAGCTGTCCTGGAATTAGCTCTTGTAGGCTGGCATCGAACTCAGAGATCCACCTGCCCGTGCCTCCTGAAGGCTGGGATTAAAGGCCTGCACCACCACCGCCTCACAGCCTGACTCCTTTCACTTATACTTCTGGCCAGCCAAAATCACATCAGAAAAGAACCTGAATATAAGAAAAAAAAAAACTTTAGGCAACTGGGATCTTTCTTAAAGATTTTTATTATTTTTAATTGTGTGGATATGTGTGTGTGAGTGTGTGTATGTGTGAGTGTGTGTATGTGTGAGTGTGTGTATATGTGCGCGTGTGTGTGTGTATGTGAGTGTGTGTGCACACGTGCACGCATGAACACTGGTATCAGCAGAGGCCAGAAAAGGGTGTTGGATCCTGTCCCCTAGCTGGCTTGGTATTGCTGTGATAAACTCCAAACCAAAAGTCACTTGGAGAGGAAAGGGTTTATTTCATCTTACAACTTACAGTCCATCAGGAAGTCAGGGCAGGAACCGGAGGCAGAACAGCAGAGACCCTGAGAGATGTTGCTTTCGGCCTTGCTCCTGGGTACACATTCAGCTGCCTTTCTCATCTCTCCCACCAGAGATAGGACCACCTGCTGTGAGCTGCCTCCCTCCCAACAGCAATCGTTCATCAAGAAAACACCCCATGAAGGGTTACCTACAGGCAATCTTACAGAGATTATTTCTCACTTGATGTTTCCTCTACCCACATGACCCTAACTTGTGCCAAGTTGACGAAAAGCTAAGTAACCCCTGGAGGTCCTCAGCTGTGAGCTGGACACCAAACTCACATTCGCTGTAAGAGCAATGTGGGCTCCAAGCCCAGAGCCTCTCTCCTGCTCCCTTTCTGTTCTTAGGATCTACTCTTCCATCCATCCAGAGCGAGCCCTAAACCCTGCTCTTTAGATGCTAATTCTCACCAGATGCAGTCTGAGGACAGTCTCCTGATAGCTTTCCCTTTCCTGTCTTCTCCAGATATTGCAGATTTCTGGGCTTTTCTCTTCCCATTAATGGCTTGCCCATAACCTTTTGATACAGCCTAGGCCTGTCTTTCTCAGGATCCATATGCATTTCTCTCTCTCTCTCTCTCTCTCTCTCTCTCTCTCTCTCTCCCTCTCCCTCTCCCTCTCCCTCTCCCTCTCCCTCTCCCTCTCCCTGAGCTCAGCTACCAAACCTTCATATCTTCAGCCTTCTAACTCTACCGGGTATTTACATACCACTAGAAAGCAAAATCTTAGTCACAGGACTCAAGCCAGCTCTGCTGGTGACTCACCCAGGTATGTAGATGCTAACTATAATGAGGTGACACCCTGGAATCAGAATGCTAGAATCAAAAGCAAACAAACAAACAAACAGACTACCAAGCTCACTGCTGCCCCTCCTCCAGCTTCTGTTTCTGCATGCCAGTTTTGTTTTTCCTCACAGGAAAATAACAGTTCCCATCTTACAGAGTTTCCATGCCTGCACAGGAACAGAGTATAACAATGTCAGACAGAGCTGGCTCAAGCAGTGTTAGCTGTGATTGCAAAATGGAATCATTCGATAACTAAATAGTTAACTCACAGAATCAGCGGTTGGTAAACATATTTGCCGTGAATAACAGTATCTGGCAAGATTTGCTTTCTGTAGGTGGCATAGTGAATGTCACATCCGTGTCAGGGTCAAACCTCATATTAAGTCACAGGCTCCTGGTCTAACATGGAGAGAAAGCCCCAAGGCAGACATAGAAGGGACAGGGGCTACTGATCTCAGGACCAAAGCCCAAAGCCAGCCCCACAGCCCCGGCGACGAGAAGAGCTGATATTTTGAAAGGAACTGCACAAGGAGAGTAGGTGACAGACCACGTCCCCTGTGCTGTTCTCACATTCAGACTCGTGACAGAATGTCTTTGGGTGAGCCTGGCAACGACACACCTGTGCCTGCCCCACCAACAAATCCCAGGGCAACGGAAGCTTGATGAAACGTCCCCTGCCTGAGTGAGGGTTTGAGGGGTCCATTTTGTTTAACTAGCAAGGGACTGGAGCCAGACAGGAAATCCAACAGATTTCTGTTCGGTACTTTAACAACCAAACAACACTTTGCCAATAGTTTTTTTCTCAAAAGAAAGCAGTCAGAAGGAGCACTAGAAAGAGGAATTCTGAGGAAAAAGTCAAACAGGAGGGAAGGAAATCTTTTTTTTTTTAATGATGTATTTTATTTAAGAAAATAAAGGCGACATCAAATGTGAATGGGTGATTTTCAAACCAGGAGAGAACGGGCTGGAATTCAAGATGATTTTTAAAATGCCATCCAGGGCCAAATATTTCAACCTATTAACTTCAATGGAGGGGAACAAAAGCCACAGCTCCTTGGAGCAGATCCTTGGAGCAGCTGAAGGGTGATGGAGGGGGTCTCTTCTGAGAAATTGTCTGAAAGGTCAAGGCCACAGCCAGAGGCAGCTGTCTCTGGAGTGCAGCCTCCAGCTCTTGCTCCTGCCATCACCAGGGCCTTCTTGTTAGGATTTCAAGGAATTCACGGGAGAGCCACAGTGCCAAACTCCACCTGTTCATTATCTCGAGTACTCAGCACCCTCATTACCTCAAATTCTCTGCAAGCAGCTGTTCAGTAGAAAACACTTCAGAGAATAAGAACTTAGGAGCTTCCAGAATAGACGGAGTCGTTGTATAAAAGGAGGGCATGAGTTCTTTGCTCTGCATAAAAATTAATTGTAATGAAATGAAAAATAATAAGAAATGTAAAATGGATCATCTGTGATGACTTAGCTTCACCTTGAACCTGACTGTATGTGGCGTCACCTAGGAGACATTCACAGGAGTGCACCTATGGGGGTGTTTCTACATGGTTTTAACTGAAGAGGGGAAACCAACCCCCAATAGGTGCAATAGCACTCCATGGGTGTAGGTGGAGACTGCTCTTTCATTTTCTGGCCGCCCAGACCCAAATAATCACACAAAACTATATCAATTACAACACTGTTTGGCCTATTAGCTCAGAATCTTATTAAGTAACTCTTACATCTTAAATAAACCCACTTCTATTAATTTATGTATCTTCACAAGGCTTGTGGTCTACTGGTAAGATCCTCTGGCATTTGTCTCTTTAGGCAGCTACATGGTGTTGCTCTGACTCCACCTACTCTCTCTATGTATCTCTGTTCAAATTTCCCACCTGGCTATATTCTGCCCTTCCGTAGGTCAAAATAGCTTCTTTAATAACCAATGGTAATAAAACTATTCATAGCATACAGAGGGGAATCCCACATTATCTCCCCTTCTCTGTCTAAATAAAAAGGAAGGTTTTAACTTTAACACAGCAAAATTAAGTAATTCTAGCATCTTAAATTAACCCATTTCTATTAATCTATGTATCGCCATGAGGTTGTGGCCTACCAGTAAGTTTTTGGCATGTCCTTCTCCTTCAGCAGCTACATGGCATCTCTCTGACTCTGCCTACATTTTCTTCTATATTTCTGTTCAGATTGCCTGTCTGGCTTTACTCTACTAAGCCATTGGCTGAAACAGTTTCTTCCATAACCAATGGTAATAAAACCTATTCACAGCATACAGAGGGGATCCCACATCACACGGTTTGGGGTTTGAAGCTGAATGAGAAGGAGGAAGCGAGGTGAGCATCTGCCTTCATCTGTCTCTGCTTTCTAGTGACAGGCACGGTGTGACCAAGCCACCTTAATGCTCCTGGAGCCTTCCCTGTCATGATGAGCTGCGGCCCTTGAACATCTCCCTTTCAGTTTCTGCTAGTCAGGTATTTGGTTATAACAACATGGACGGTAACTAAAGCATCATAGCAGCCAGTTTAGAGTTTCGAGCGTGAAGGATTTCACACCTCTGCAAACAATCTCCAGAAGAGAAACTCTGATTCCATGCAAACCTCCCCAGATCCACTACCATTTCTCTTTCTGCCTCCGTGGACTTGCCTAGCCTGGTTATGCACCACATGAATGCTGGGAATATCAGATAGTTGTACTGGGGTCCAACTTCCATCCTCTGTGCGTGCAACAGGTGCTGCTGACCTCTGAACCATTTCTCTAGCCCCAATAACCAGATGCTTAAAATCTGAATTTGAAACCGGGCGGTGGTGGCGCACGCCTTTATTCCCAGAACTCAGGAGACAGAGACAGGCGGATCTCTGTGAGTTCGAGTCCAGCCTGGTCTACAAGAGCTAGTTCCAGGACAGGCTCCAAAGCTACAGAGAAACCTTGTCTCAAAAATACAAAACAAAACAAAAAAAAATCTTAATTTGAGACTCATCTCTAAGCAACTCTACTTTCTTTTAAAGATACAAAGGAGGTGAGTTGGGGGGACCCCTATAAATCTCCTTCATAGGGTCCTGCATGGCTGCTGACCCTTCTTGGTGATCATAGCATTTCTTGCCATTGTCTCTGCTACTTTCTCTCTTGTCATCTGCCATTTCTCTGCATGTATGGTCAACCTTTCTTACATGCAACTATCCCCATGATTCATTACTATCCAGTGCTCATCTTCCAGGTGAGCTGGTAAATGTTTTGTGACCAGAAAGGGGGAGGCCATGGGGGGCCATGTGTCTGTGCACCCATTTCTATGGTATAAATACTTCTATTTATACTCAGGTGATTCTGAACTCCTGCGCATTGTTGGTTGCATCTCAGCACTGAGGGTGAGGAAGTGCTTAAGCTTTTCCGTATGCAGGTTGTGACATCACTATTTCTGAGACGGCGATTAGCCGCATGTGATGACATGTCCCTGTTCCCTGCTTATGTCCTAGGACATTTCACAGGGGAGGGAACTGGGCATCTCTACCTGTGACACTTGCCTGGTAGCTCTTCCCCTTGCCTGCACCGCATCAGTGCATACCTCCTCTCAGGAAGCCTGTGACAGTCCTGAGCCTTCCAAACTCACTTTAGTATTTGTGAATTCATTCCTTATCTCCCCCTTCTTGATCTTAATAACTGGGCACGACCTCTAGACCAGTGCAAATTATACCGTTCTGTTAATAATCTTATCTCAATTCTCTCCCCCATCTCCGCCCCGACCGGCCCAGAACACACTATGAACAACTGGCCTGGAGCTTGGAGCCCTCTCCCCGCTTCTGCCTCCCCAGTGCTAGCATTATGGGCAAGAATCACCATGACTTGATTCTTGAGCATTTGGTTGTCTGTTTATCAAACCCTTACTCACTTTTCCTTGGCAACAAAGCAATCTTTCAGAGCAGGTGCTCATAAATACAGTCTCCCATCATAAAGCCAGGCCCGACCCCGTTTAGCTTCCAGGAGCAGATGAGATTTGTGCGCGTTCAGAGTGGTCTGGCCGTGTACCTAAAATGTAAACTGTGTGAAGAAGATGTCATGGCTCACGGGAGAGCTACCTCCATTTTTGACTGCCCTGTTATCTGAAGCAAATTATTCAAGCCTCAGTCCCCCAAGTAGGAACCATGGTAAAGAGGAAGCTATCAGTGTGCTTAAAAAAAAAAAAAGACCCAGAGAATATAAAGTACCTCAATATTAAAAAATACTCTGAGTAAATATATTTGTCAGGCACAGGAGTTTTCTAGAAAATAAACATTCTGCATTGCTGCCATCTCTTTATTTTTTCAATCTCAAAGGTTCCTGGACTATCTACAGAATTTAAGATTTGACAACCAGTTTCACAAGAGCCTGGTCCAATCCTTCTTCCACATCCAGCACTCAGCCAGCCATAAGCACCAAAGCCTGCAGTGCGTAGAGGCGGACACTGTAAACAGAGATTAGCATCATTTACCCACGCTTTTGTGGGATTTCCTGTAGAGAGCAAAGGAAAGGGAGAAACGGTGCCAGAGACAGACCCGTGCCTCTCACAATGGCGGCACTGTCGGGACCTCGGGTGCTGGGAATGAAGCCGGTTCCACACAAGCGCCTCTTTGTGAAGCCAGGTTTCACACTAGGACGGGAGGGGAAGGGGCGGAGGCCTCCTCCTAACACTTCAGACTAGGACCAACCTGTCGCTAGGAAAAGGCTCATGTCCGGCTACTCTTCAGGCTGGTGAGATAGCTCAGCTGGTAAGAACTCAGGAAGAGCTGAGTTCAATTCCCTAGAATCTGTGGTGGGTGGGTGTGTGGGCTTCCTTGCTCAGCTTTTCAGCCCAAGTGGATGCTTGGGGTTTTCTGATGTCAGCTTGAGCTGGTTAGTTTGTAAAAATGAGAGACTGAGAAACTGCTAAAAAAAAAAAAAAAAAAAAAAAAAAGCACATGTAGGGTTATGTTGGGGGCGGGGTTACATGGCGCGTGAGAACTCAGGTTTCTAAGTGCAGCAGGCACTTACCTGGCTGATCTATTTTCCTAACCCACTTTGGATCTCTAAATGAATACCTCACGGTCTTGGGTTCTATTGCTTCTGTGTAACACCATGACCAAAAGCAAATTGGGAAGAGAAGGATTTATTTGGCTTACATATCCCCACGTGGTCCTCATCAAAGGCAGTCAGGATAGGAACTCAAACAAGGCAGGAACCTGGAGTTTGGAGCTGCTGCAGAGGCCGCAGAAGGGAGCTGCTTACTGGCTTGCTCAGCCTGCTTTCTTACGGAATCCAGGACCACCAGCCCAGGGGTGATCCCACCTACAATGGGCTGCTCCCGGCCCCCATCCAACACTAATTTAAAAAATGCCTTACCGGCTTGCCTACAGCTGGATCTTAGGGAGGTATTTTCTCAGGGGAGGTTCTCTTCTTTCAGAAACTTCAGCTTGTGTCAGGTTGACATAAAGCTAGCCAGCACAATTGGCCCCTTGTCACCTTGACACACAAACACTTCACTGTTGGCCATAACCTTTCCTTTCTTATCCGTCCCCAAGATTATATACTCATAGACATCACAACAACAACAACAACAACAACAAATTTATAAACTTAAAAAGTCTCACAGCCTTACAAATCCAAACACCTTAAAAGTTCTCTTTAGAAAATATCCTTTCTTTTAAAAATCCAGATTCTCTGTAAAACCCCAAAGTCTCTTCTTTAAAAGTTTAAAGTCTTCCACTGTGGAATCTGGTGAAACCAAAAATAAGTTAAGTACTTTCTTAGTTTAAGAGGGAAGAATCAGAGCATTCACAATCTGAAAAAAAAGCAAAACGAACTGTAAGGAAGTCAATCCCTCCATCTGGGATTCACTCACAGTCTGGACTCCTCCACGAGGTTTACATCGTTTCTCCGGCTCCGCCCTCTGCAGCATCTCTGGCTCCGCCCTCTGCAGCACACACAGCTTGTTCTCTAAGCTCCAGTTAGGTCCACTGCACAGCTGCTGCTGTACGTGGTGGTCGTCATGGTGCCGGCATCTCCAAACACTAGGGTCCTTCCTCTGCTGCAGCTGGGCTGTGCTTTCGTTGGTAGCTTCTCATAGAATCTTTTCATGATGCCAAGTCTCAGCTTCTCTGCACTGACCCCTTCAATCCTGGGCCTTCAGCTGCTCCTGAGGCTGCACCTTCACCAATGGCCTGTCAGTGCCAAGCATCAGCTGCTCTCCATGACCCCTTCACGCCTTCAAAACCAGTACCACCTGGGGATGCTTACACATGACCAAGGCCTGCTGCCAGCACGAGGTACAGCCTCAGCCACCTCTGGAACACAGCTTGTCTGTGCTCTCAGGAAACACTTCCCAGATTTCACCTCAGTGATGCTGACCTCTTCTTAATCACCGCTAATTTCTAAGCTCTAGCTGACCAGCATCCATCATGGCAGCAAACCAAAGGTTTCTCTTTAGTAGTTCTGGTATCCTGTTAATCACAGCTGAATCTTCAGCCCCAGCTAACCAGAACCACAAACTCTTAATTCAAAATAACAAATGGCCCAGATAGAGTCTTTAAACTTCCCTCTGAAACTTCACAAGCCAGGTTTCCATCTTCTGCATGGCTTTCAATGTTTTTATCTTCCAAGCTCCTACAGAACATCTCACCAAGCACAGAATAATGATTTTTCTTGCACAAAGTTCCAAAGTCCTTCCACATTCCTCCAAAGCAACGTGGTCAGGGTTGTCATAGCAACCCCCGCTATCCTGGTACCAACATGTCTTACTGAGGGTTTCTATGCCTTCAGAGAAGCAGCATGACCAAAGGCCAGCTGCGAAGGGAAGGAATTATTCAGCTCACACCTCCACAGCACTGTCCATCAACAAAGGAGGTCATGAAGAAACCAAAGCAGGGCAGGGACCTGGAGACAGAAGCTGATACAGAGGCCATGGAGGATGCTGCTCAATGGCTTGCTCAATCTCCTTTCTTACAGAACCCAGGACAACCAGCGCAGGGATGGCACCACCCACAATGGGCTGGGCCCGCCATCAAACACTAATTAAGAAAATGCTCTACCCCTGGATCTTATGGAGGCATTTTCCCAACTGAGGATCCCTTCTTTCAGATGACTCTAGCTTGTGTCAAGCTGACATAAAACACACTCACACGTATCTGATGTTTATGAACCTGAATTGGGAGCTGTCCTGCCTTTTTGAAGTGGCCTTTGTGATCCACAGTCAATATTTTCTACACTATGTTTACTTCCAGATAATTTGTGTTCTTACTCTCTGTCAGGCTCTGAGATGAAGGAGAAATTTTACATTTCGTATGACAAAGGTCAGGATGTGTTCTGTGGTGAATAAAGGGACATGTAACTTCTCTGGCAGGATTCAAACTGCAAACACATTCTACTTCATGGCATAAGATGCCTCACTATGTCATACATACTTCTAGAAATTTCTCCTTCCATGCCTTTCTGACAAGGTACTCTCCCTCCTTGGTTGACTTTCTGGCTTTTAAATACAGGGATTTAAATAGTAAAATTCAGGGATCTCCCCCGACCCTGCCCCTGAAATAAGAATTTTTTCCCATTTAAGGAAGCTAAGAAAATGAAAAGGCTGTCCTTGGAATGAACTGTTAACATTAATAGGTAAATGTTTATTGGACAGCTACTCTGTTGACAAGAACTGACCCTCCCAGTTTGTATATTAGAGACAAGGGTCTAAATAACACCGACAAACAGCTTCTGTGGGACCATGGGGAACGAGCAGTCCTGTATGAAGAGTTACTGTCTTGTCTCAGACCTTAGGAGCTGCTGGTCACCCTTCAAAAATTCTGCCAAACAGTGGGCCTCAAGTTGGAAGCTTCTTTGCCTCACAGAAATAAACTCACATTAGCAACCGGGAACGGCTCCACCTACCCCTAATCCTGCCCCAAAGCCAATCACTAACACCATTTATCAGCACACTACTGATGTCAGGCAGAAAGAGACTCGAGTCACTATACCTGGATATCACTTCAGTGTTGGGGGTTGAACTTACTCCTCTTGGTGACCTTGGGCGGAAATGCAAGGAATAGCCATGCGCTAGCTTTTTAATAGACTGTCAGGAGGAAAGCAGAGTCAACCCCTGTCCGAGGTCCATCTTCTCTTCAAGGTTCCACCTAAGAAACAGCAGTCTGTGGTCGACACACATCAGCTTGCAGACAGTTGTGATCTGTGCACCCAGAGGCCATGCAAACCTTCAGTCCGTGTTAGACCCTTGTCGGGGAACTGTCTCTCTAACTCACACTACACTTGGATGGCATGTGTTCTGAGCTACAGACCATTGAGGTCCATAGCCACTCAGAGATATGATTGGAACCTGTATCTGCTGCTGGATCCTGGGAGAACACTTCCTGGTGAATTTACAGCCAATCCCATATTTTAATGAAACCCTTACCTTTCTCCATGTGACGCTATCGCTGCAATGCCATGATTTACAAGCGCATTACAAGCTGTGGTGTTGCATAGTGCTGGCTTCCACGTGCAATGCAGCAAACAGAGATATGGATATTGGCTGCAGGAAGCAAGAGTTTGTGAATCAACTAATCACCTGCCAAAAATAAATTTCAAATATGATACTATTAATAGGTAAAGTCAAACAGAGAGAAGTGTGTTGGTTTCCTTTTCCCAAAAGACTGACAGTGATGTTGAACGATGCTAACTGAGGATGGGGACCATCACCACCAGTCAAGGGTGGAGCTTGTGGTAGTAGAATCAAGGGCAGAAGCCACAAGAAAGCCACCAGGGATGTGGACAAGTACTAATAGCGCATTTTGTCAAATGGGAGTTGACAAGAAAAGTAAGTTTGTTTAATACATTGCCAGCACTGAGTTAAGGAGATGACATCAAGACACCGCACTGAGGGCCACTTAAAGCCAGAAAAAAGCACAGATGGATTCTCTCAGGGATGTAGACATGATGCCGGCACACGTAAACAGGCCAGGGGTTATTGGAGGAGGTTGGTTTCTTTTTGAAACGAAACTGCGCATGAAGGATTTTTTGTTTGCTTGCTTGCCTGTTTGTTTTTAAGGGCAAAACTAGTCCAGTGTGTAGGACACTACCTCTCACAGCGAGGTTTTCTTTTTCCATAATGTTATGTGATCAGCTATATGGGTGTCATCACCTATAAAATTTTAAATTAAAAAAGGTAAGTCCACTAAATAACCATGAAGGGCTAGGGACGTGGGTCAGTCAGTAGCGCTCTTGCCCAGCCTGATATAAAGTTGGCCATGGCGGCACACGCCTGGATACCAGTGGTAGAGAGACATGGGCAAAAGGACCAGAGGTCTAAGGTCACCATAGGCTTGGTGGGAAGCTAGGTAAGCACGGGTTAGATGAGGACCTTCCCTTGAAACAGGTCAGAAGAAAAATTCCCAGAAACACCCCAGCTCTCTTCTTGTTTTGTTGGCTGACTTCTCTTGGGTCAGTAAGTTATCAGTGCCTTCTTTCCCTCCATGAACGGTTTCTACCGGGTCTCATGGAATATTTCTCAAAGGAAGTGAGATTCCCAACTAACTGAAATGACCAAACATGATTCCTTCAAAAGAATGTTCCATGTAACATAAAAACAGTGTTGGAAGGAATTCTGAACGGCTGGCCTTATTAACATGAGATTCTGGGTGTGCAGTCAAGGGCATCGGGATCTCCAGGCCTCCGCAGCCCTTGACATCCACATGAGTCTGCCTCCAGGCTAGAATAACTTAGTCACCTGACTTCCCGTAATGTTTATTATGTTTGGCTTCAGGAGATGCATTCATGCCCACGTGGATCCTTTTCCATTTTCCAAACTTTTTTTGTAAGATATCAATAACCCCTTTCTTACATCTCCTCTGTGATAGCAGACGAACACTTTTTGAAGAAAGTACAGAGCATCTCTAGTGTTTACAGACAAATATGTCCCTTCCAATTACAATTCAATTTTACAATAATGTCAAGTGACTCTGAGTTTAACATTATTCCTTAGCTTGGTAGTTTATAGTTTTCTCTCAAAACTAGATTGTAGATATAATTGATTTCAGACAACAATATGGCTCGTAGGTTAAGTCACTTGCACCAGTTCTTTGCCATTGAGTCCAACCCTGGGACCCCACGAGGTTGAAGGAAAAAAACTGACTCCTGCAGGTTGTTCTATGACCTACATACATGCACTGTGACGAGTGTGTGCGCACACAAATATGCAAACAAATACATTGGTTGGCATTGCTTCTAATAGTGGTGGTAAGAGCTGGGTGTGGTGGCGTATGCACTCGAGAGGTCGAAGCCAGAGGATCACAAGTTTGAGACCAGGCTAGATTACAAAGAGGGTAGTCCAGAAAAACACAAAGATATTGAAGAAAATCTTGTTAATTATTCTAGCTTCATGCTGTTTTGGAAGATCAGTTCTCACTATTTAAAATATTATCATTGGGCTGGAGAGATGGCCCAGTGGTTAAGAGCATTGCCTGCTCTTCCAAAGGTCCTGAGTTCAATTCCCAGCACCACATGGTGGCTCACAACCATCTGTAAAGAGGTCTGGCACCCTCTTCTGGCCTTCAGGCATACAGACAGAATATTGTAAACATAATAAATAAATAAATATTTAAAATAAATAAATAAATAAAATAAAATATTATCATTGACTTGGAAGGCATCCGTGGTGAATAAATCCTGAATATTAGACCATGCGACTGTTCGCACATAATGATTGCTGGTGCTCACAACCGAAAAGTGTACAGTCTGGTCCATAACTCCAGGCACCTGTCATTGTTTCTTCCGTTTGTGGGACAGAGGAGGGGAGAAGGGAGGAGCTGCCGGAAGTTGCTGCAGAGAAAGAATTGTGGTGGCGATCTGTCTCCCAGAACCCACTTCCTGTGCCCGAATGCCCTTTGACATTTCCAGAGCTGCTGCTTATTCAAGGCTGTGTGGGATGTGAAAGGTCTTTGTTAAATCACAGTATTTATGAGTGGCGTGAGACAAAGACGCGGGGCATGTTTCGGGCAGTCATGCGATCTCTACCGGAAGGAAGCAGAGTGTTGAATTACCAGAGAGTCAAGCAGGCAAATCCACCCAAGAGGGCCGGCTAGGGGAAGTTGCCAAGATGGGCTGAGAATCACTTCCCTCTCCCGTCTGCCGGAGTTCACTGGTCAAAGGAAGGCACACTACTCTTTCTAGCAAAGGAAACACAGAAATCGCACAAAGCAGAATGAGCTTTTACACAGAAGGATACACCTGCTACATACACATTAAAAACAAAGTTCTTGGGTACATCAACTGTCTCCTGAATGTGTTTTTATTATTATTTTATCCCCTGAAGTATTTGCCTAACATACACTGAGTTTTACAATGGCCTGTTATCACAAGAAGGGCCAGAGAATTATTTTTCTGCCTTCTCAAATGAAATGCAAAGGAAGCTAAGTTCACCTACTAAGAAGTCCTTAGAAAAGGTCTTTGCTTACTCAACCATACTAGAAGCCAGTAAGAGAAAATGGACCATCTTTCTTAAACAACAAAACACAGGGAATTTACGTCGGCATACGATAGCAGTGATGTAGTCATTTTGCATTTTAAGCCCTCCTTACCCTTCAAATGAGGATTGCGCTGTGTTTAAATAGCAATATGGAAGTCGAATCCCCGAAATAGCGAAATGTTTCCTATTTTAAAGCCACAGACTCTCGATTTTTCCCAGGAGACAATTAGACAGCTGGTCCCTCTGCTCTGAGCTGCGGTGTAAGATCTGAGCACCCAGATGCTGTCACATCTGTTTGCTGTCACACCTCCTCATCAAGACAGACTCATCTCCTGGGAACCATAAGCTCACATAAACCCTTCTGTACACCTTCGTGATGGTGTTCTATCACAGAAATAGAAAAGTAACTCATTCAGAAAAAAAAAAATGACATAGGTTTTGTTTTTGCATTCTTTTTTAAGAGAAATATCCGTTTTTTTAACTACTTTGCTCTCCTGTGCGGTGCACAGAATGGCTTTCTAGAGAGGCTTGACCACAGAGCCTTAATTTGCTGTTTTCATTGAAGGATTGTTGAGTTGGTGTTTTTCTTCTGGTAACTGTAGCAGCATAAGAAGGAAGAGAAAAAAATCCTTAGGTCATACGAATTAAGAAATAGTCACTGTATGTGCACGATTTGCCTGTAGGAAATAAAGTTATTCCAGCCTTGGGTTACACCAGAAGAGACTACACTCTCATCTAATAGCCACAAAAAACAAAGGGAGAAACGAAGCCTGGTTCAGGCTTGTGGGAGAAGCGCCAGCAGCGCTAGCAGCTACCCAGGCCCAACCTCCCTCTCCCCATCTCTTTTCTCTTGCTTTCTGCATAGGTCCCTCCCTCATCATTGATTTTACCAGGTTCTCTTCTGCTCTACACTGAAGTAGGAGCCACAACTTCTGCTGTTTCCCTGAACAAGAGCAGATAGCGTTCTTTGCTCTACAGCTCCAGGGGACAGAAGCCCTATTATGTGAGAGCCGTAGGTCCCACCTGTAATTACCTGGTCAACCAGAAGGATCATTTGGGTGCTGTGCCTCTTGAGTAGGATTTAGTCCGTAGATTTTGTTTAATTTTCCTGGTGTTGGTTTCCTTTTACAGTCTTTGCCCTATCTGTTCACGCCAAACTTGAAGATAACATTTTTAGAGCTGGCTTGTAATATAAACCTGTAGCCATTGCCACTTGGGAGGTGGAGGTAGGAGATAGAAGACAGGAGGTCTTTCTGGGATACACAAATTAGTTTGAGGCCAGTTGCAGTTAATAGAACCCTATCTCCAAAATAATAAAAATAAATAAAATAAAAAGTTCAAGCATTTGAAATATTTTATGAATTTACAAAATATACACAATATAAAAGAAAATATAAATAGGACCATGGAAGTTACTGGAAAAAGTTCATAAAGGGGGAAATGGAGCAGCTGGGTCAAAAGGTGCAGCAAGGACACCCAAGAGATAAGGAAAAGCCAACTAAGAGATAACACGAAGCCTCTTGTCACCTGAGGGGTGTCCTGCTGGGCAGAGAGCCAGGAGGATGTCCTGGGCTGAGAGGAGCAGGCTGGTGGGAGACCCTGCTAACAGACAATTCCATCATGTTTGGAAAAGAACAAGGAAGAACTGTCTTTGCAATGTTCCCAAGGATATTCTAAATGCACCTGTGTATCCTCCTAAGCCCCCTAAACCAGTTCATACCATCTGCTGCACACATGCAGAAAGATCAGCCAAGTGGCAGTCCCTCCCTACCCTGACAAGTTACAGCCTTGAGAGGAAGATTGTCTGGGGGTTATTGTTTTGTTTTTAAGTCATTGTTTTCTAGAGACTATTGGCCCAGCAAACACTATAATTTAAGATCACATGCCATTCCCTAACACCTTTTAATCAAAACCCCGGAGCTGTGATTAGGGAGCCTTTGCATGACTCTGTCTGCTTTGCAGGCAGTTTTTTGCCCGTCAGCTCCGTGGATCCTGTCTTCACAATGTCACTCACACCTGGGCTTCTCCTTTTTTCCCACAGCCTTTACAACTAAACAGTGTTTAGTTTCAGTCATTGAATTAGTTTTTTTAAACCACACTTAAATGTTTTAGCGGTTTTTAGCCAAAAGAGGGCGCAACTCTCGTGGAAAAAAATAGTAACAGTATTTTATAAAATGCTGCTTTTGTCTGTTTTAATCCTGTAACTGCTGTAATTTAGTGCAGAACTGTGTAGCACATGCCTGAGAATTCATTCCCGTGTGGGAGTGAGAGCTAAAAGCCCTTGGCTTTGTTAGAATGAATTCAGAAAGGAACTAGGATGAGGAGCAGGGCGAAGTTAAGGGGGTTCACACTAAGATAGAAGGCTTTAAGACGGAACACTAAACGGGAAAAGAAAAACAGTAGAAAACCACTTGTGTACAAAATCCCCTAGCTTTTGGCTGTTTCCACTCTAGTACAACTTCCAGCATCCATGAAGTGATCAATGTTAGACTTTATACAAGATGTTAAAGTTAAATCCGGTTTTTCAGAGACAGGCTTGTTGATGTTCCCCCTAACATACACCTGTGTGTGTGTGTGTGTGTGTGTGTGTGTGTGTGTGTGTGTGTGTGTCTTCATTGTCACTAGGATTGTTCATATCTCATTGTGGCTGGTAAGAAGCAGGGAAGTGTAGATTCCTATCTCAGCTGGGCTTGAGTCTCTTCTCGACTTGTTATCTGTTTCGTCACGGTGACGGCATGACATAGACTAATCCTGGGGACAGGCAGACGCACAACGGGAAATCGTGCTTCACGACAGAATGTTCTCTAACCACCCCTTACTCAGCAGAACTTCATCCTGCCGACTCCTGGACACAAAATCTAGACATGAAGGTAAAAATCCATTCCACAGAATCGCAGTTCCAAACTCAAAGTTCCTGTGTTTCTGTTCTTCTTTTGTTTGTTTTGACTTGACATGGTTTTGCTTTTTTGTTGCTATGTTTGTTTTTTCGTTGTTGTTGTTTTCTTTTTTTAACCCTATTCTCCCTTTTTTTCTGTTACTGGTTGGAATTCTGAATTCAGACTTTTCCACTTAGCATGCATCCTGAACACAACGGACACTCAAGCAGGGGAATAAGTCGTTTTGATTGGCTTCTGACTCCAGTGAACGAAACCAACTGCATGGAGGGTTTCACAGAAAAACTACCTGTTGACTGGCATCGCTGTCCCCGACTCAGACACAAATAATCCTCTTGAGCAAGAGTGCAGAACTCTTGCTTCTTCTTAATGGACAGGTCCATAATGACATCATCAAGATGTGGATACAACTTGGGTGGGAATTAACGGGACCACAATCTTCTAAAACAGTGCATCAGCCAGAGCTGTGACTCTATTGAGACACTGCACGTTCAAGCCACAGCCTCTGAAATACAAGAAAGCAGTTAAACCGAAGTGCCATGTGGGCCAGTAACTGACTGACAGGCAAGAAATGACGCTGGCTGTGCTGGTACCCAGCTGCAGGTCCCACTCAGGAGGTGGAGGCGGGAAGACTGTCATGAGTTTGAGGTCTGCCTGAGCTACATAAGGAGTGCCATCCCAGACAGGACGGCACAGTAAGACCCTGCCTCCAAAAATGAAAATTAAATTAAAAAGAACAAAAATACAGGGTGAAGAATGGAGCTCTTGGTTGGTGCGTGACTAACACCAAATCAAACCAAGTTCCACACTCAGTCTCAACACTCAGAAGATCATCCTTAACTAAACAGCGAGCCTGGCCTGTATGAAAGCCTGTCTTAAGAGAAAGAAAACTTGGAGGTGAGGGGGAGGGCGTTGTTCTTACAGGTGCTGCTTTTCTTACCTGTGAAATATGATCAGGCCTATAGCCTCAACACCCACTATTTCACGTGTGTCTGGATCATTTGCTTTAGAATATGAATGCAGGTCCTCGAGATACGGGTCAGAGTGAGGCAAATTTTGTTTGGAGTAGGGGTAGGGGTAAATATGGCTTGATTCCTACGACACGGACGCCACCCATCTCCTACCCCTGTTAATACTTTTCGATTAGCACTGAAAGAGTTAGGCAGTATTTTCTAAGTTCCAAGGCTTGGGTGTTTGGTTCTTTGGTACATGTCATGTTTAATAAAACGTCTTCACAACAATGGACTTAGGAAGGTGCCTGCCATTGATAAGTGTGTGATTTGGAACACCAGGCACATTGGTCATGTGGCCAGTAGCCCAGGGCCACACTGAGAAGTCGGCAGCTGTGCATGCTAAATTGAACTCTGTCACTAACCTGCTAAGGGACCATCTAAAAAGTGCTCATTCTTACCGTGAAAATAAACATAGGTGCCAATGCCCTAGAAAAAAAGCTAAAGAAAATTGAGCCGGGTGCATAAAGCAAACCCAACTCCCTTCACTCTGCGTTGTCTTTCCTTGTTAGAAGGAAGGGGATTTAGAGTGACAGATTGTTGGTTCCTGCTCTAAAATTTAAAGACTAATAGGAACAAATACGCCTAACTGGGAGGAACAGCCAGCTGGGGTAAGGGGAAGAAAGTTCAGCCTCTTTATGGAGCTGTGAGATTTCTCCAGGACTCCATCTCTTTGGTCTGCTCATGTGTGCTCAGGCCCCGTCATTCTCTGACCAGGCTCTCTCTCCTCCTCCCTTCCCCTTTCCTTCCCCGTTCCCTCTGGTTTTCCTTTGTTGGCACTGAAGAGGAGAAGAAAGAGGTCTGCCCTCACTGTTTACTTCCTCCCTCGAGGTTAAGCACCCTCCTCGCTCCTCTGCAGGAAAGGGAAACGGGCCCCACGCGGCTGTGGATTAATAACGAGGCAGGGAAAGAGACGGGATGGATTTCAGGTCCATTATATTCCAGTCATATCTGGGAAGGATTGCAGACCAGGGAAGGGCTGTCTAGATTAAATTTAGCGTCTGATAATGATTTTGAATGATTACATTGATCAAGTTAATTGACGCCCGACAACCCGTCATAATCGGGGTTAGAACCGTTCTCTGAGCAGGGAACGTTCTCTGAGCCTGCACTGTGTAGAAGGGAGAGGACAGAAATTCAGTGCTCATCTTACTCTGGGCTTCATGAGCGGAGGCCAGCTCCCTCAAGTCCCTGCCACTTGGCACCCTGTCACGATTGGTTATGACCTGGACTGAGAGCCAATAAACCCTGTCTCTGGAAAGCCGCTTTTGTTGGGCATTTTATCACAGCTACAAGAAGAGAAACTAAGGGAGCACACAAGTGCGAGGACCTGAATTCAGATCCCTACACCCCTCTCAAAGGCTGGGTGCTGCCATCTGTATGCCCTCAGAGCCAAGGGACAGAGACACACAAATCCCCAGAGCTCAGTGGCCAGCCCCTGGAGCCACGTTAATGAGTTCTGGGTTCAGTGAGAGAGCCTATCTCAAAACAGAAGATGAGGAGCAATTGAGGAAGATGCCTGGGATGGACCTCTGTGCACCACACATACCCATATACATGCATACACACGTGCACATATGCACACATGATCGTGTATGTAAGGCACACACACTTAAAGAAAAAAATGCTTGTGCATTGCAATTTCCAGTCATTATGCCAAAGTTTAATTATTTAAAAATATTACCATTTGTATTATTTTTCATGTCTAAAAATGTGATCATGTTCGTCTCTTTGCACCTGCAGGCGCACATGAAGGACGGATAGTGGATTAAATGCCACTGTTTCCTGTACACAAGAATTATTTGTATCAGAATATGAATGTATATACTTCAAAAATCTGTGTGATTTTGAAAAATAGTCAAAAGTATGGTTCATCTTTACCCTAGTTTTCCTAGAAATGAAATATTGTACTGGAAGTGTGGATGCTGCATTCATTAACTAATACAAAGACACTAAAGGCTAAGGTGTCTGTGTGTCTGTGAGTCTGTGAGTCTGGGTGTCTGGGTGTCTGTGTGTCTGTGTGTCTGGGTGTCTGGGTGTCTGTGTGGCTGCGTGTCTGGGTGGCTGACCCCTGACGTCCTTCTCCTCTTGTTCTCTCATTGCTCCTCCTTCTCCTCAGTTCCCTTTCTATTTACACTCTGTGCCACCAGCCGTACCAACCCTTGCTCCTGCCTCACTGTTGGCCCTTCAGCTCTTTATTAGGGCCATCAGGTGTTTTAGACAGGCAAAGAATCACAGCTTCACAGAGTTACACAAATACAGCATAAACAAGTCACACACCTGAAAATAACAGTCCCCAACAGTTCTCTGCTTTTCTCCTGTACACTATGGGGACTCTAGAAACTGGAGGACAAACAGAATGTCATTCAGGCTGCTGTATTGGCTGTGCCAAAAGAATTACAATATAATCTTTGATATAGTATTCTTGGTGCTGCAAAAAAAGCCGTTGTAAACAGCAGAGGATTGCAGAGACAGACAAACTGCCTGTCAGGAAGTTGCTGGCAGGGGACATATTTATTGTTAGGAGACTAATCCCCCAAGTTCTGGAGGCGTGGTGCTCATAATATTCACAGGTAAAAACATGACATCAACCGTGTTCTTTAGATATTTTCCTTAACACTTCGCAGAAACAGCTATTCTCGGAACCTCAGAGAGAGGTGTGTCTCTTCTCTACTGTCTTACCTGTTTTTATGGGATGTTATTTTCTTTTCCTAGTTACTGTTCAAAGGCATTCACCGAGTCAGCTCTGACTCTACACAAAGGACCCACACATCCTCATAGGACCTCTGGGCTTGGTGCTCACTTTCTACCCTGTTGGAAACAGTCTCTGTTCACTGCTCTGTGTGCTAGGCTACCCGGCTCACGAGCTTCCCAGGCTTCCAGTCTCTACCTATTTTGACTTAGGGTCACTATTGCTGTGATAGAACACCATGACCAAAGCAACTTGGGGAGGAAATTGTTTATCTGGCTTATGCTTCCACATCACTGTTCATCACGGAAGGAAGTCAGGTCGTTATTGTGGCTTCTTTTATTGTTTTATTAATAAGTAAAGCTTGGGAGTCAAATATGAGGGAATAAATCTGATTGCTCCATAGAGCTATGGAGAAATGTCCACCTGACCCTCTTCTCCACTTTCCCCACTAGAAAAGACTGTGAAGTGCTGGAATCAAGGGCATGCCTCACCACTACCTGACCACACTCCAAATCTTTTACTTCTTCCCTTTAAAAAGAGTTATTTCCTCCTACACTCTCTAGTTCCCTGGGCTATTCATGAAGGGACACTCTAGGCTCTCTCTTGAGACATCTTTAGTCAAGGTCACCTGTGAACTCAATGGTGTTCTCTTCCTTCACAGCTGTGTGTCCCTCTCCATGAGGTTGGCCACAATAATGGCCCCATCGAGACTTCTTAGACCTTGTTGCTCATATGGCCCCAGGACTCCTACCTGGGCTTTCTCCTGCCCAGACACTCTACTCTCTCTCTCTCTCTCTGCTTCCTACCAGCTCCTCCAGGCTTCTTGTCTGTGAGGGGGAGATGCACAAGGGCCTTCTCTTTTCTACGTCACCCACCCATGGAAGATCTAGCTTGTGGATTTACATCAACCACTGGGCTCTCCAAATGTGCCTTTCTAACCTGTGCTCTTTTTCCAGTTGTGCCCTTGAAGGTTCACCCTACTGCCTGGCATTTCCTCTCATGTCTCCCAGGATCTCCTACCCTGTGGGTTCAGACCTCAACTCAGACTGCTCCTTTAAAGGGTTTGCCCCGTTGGTCAACAGTGACATCCTCCCAAGACTGGCACCAAACTCTATGACCCTTCCTCACTCATCTCAAATGTCAGAAGTCTTGTCATCAGCTCTACCCTCAAAACATACCCAAAATCAAACTTGGACCTTTTCATCCCCACCCACCCCACTACCAAACCGATCAGTTCTAGTTGGACTATTGCTGTGGGCTCTCTTCCCTCTGCCTCTAAGTCTGTACTGCCTCCCTTCAGGGAACTTTAGTGTAACTGCAAAACACACCAGACACCCTCCCTCTCCTCAGAAGTTATCAAAGTCTCTCTGTCACACTCTGAGTGATAGCAAGAGGTGTGTTGAGGGTTTATACGGCTGTGTACAGCTGTACGAACCTGTATATACACCCTACACAAGCACAGACATGGACAGTCAGACAGATGTACAGCCAGGCACCACAAGACACATGCACAGAGAATATGGTAACAGACAGGGAGACAACACAGACAAGATATTGTCCTCACAGAGGACAACCTCTTCAGCCTCCGGAAGTTGCCACCAGACTACCAATTTCATGCCATAGTCATTTCCTGCCCGGTCAGCTGCCCCCACTAGTCACACCGTGGCTCACCAGTCTCTAATCGCCTGTCTTTTCCATCAACCGTTTCTATATGCACCTCTAGAACAGTTAGGACACAACTGACCAGACACAAGCAAAAGCAAGTGGGCCAGGACACTGACATTTGACACCCAAATGTGACCACTCCGGTTTGATTTTGGCATGTCTTGGTCAGCTGATATAAGTCATAACTTAAGCTGGGTATATTCATGCACGCCTTTAGTCTTATCATTAGGGAGGCAGACGCAGGTGGATCTCCCAGTTCCTGGCCAGCCTGGTCTACAGAGTTAGTTCCAGAAACTCTGTCTGGAAAAAAAAATCCTCCATAACCAGGCTTTCTTTGCACCATCAGTTCCCAAATAATGACTAATGACACAGAGACTTATTAATAATTATAAAAGCTTAGCTTTTGCTAGGCTTGCTCCTAAGTAGCTCTTATAACTTAAACTAACCTGTTTCTGTTAATTTTCATTCTGCCTCTTAGCTCTTTCCCTCTCCTCCATCCTACACATCCGACTCCCTGGTATCCTGCTGACGAATTCTGTCTCTCTTCTTCCCAGAGTTTCTCTCTCTCCCTAATCCCTCTTAGTCTCTCCTACCTAACTACTGGCCATTCGCATCTTTATTAAACCCATCAGAAGGCACCTCGGCAAAGACACATCTTCACAGTGTGCAAAAAGATTACCCACGACACTCCCCAGAAAGCAACAGGAAGAGGGGAGCTCCTAGCGCTGTGAACAAGACCCACTAGAGACAGTTGCCCTCTGGATAGCACGCAGGAGGGCGGGTCTCTCTGACCGAGCATCACTGTCAGCTGTGTTCACTGAGAGAGTGGCCAGAACTCAAAGCAGGAAGGCACAGATGCCACAGAGTAGCGGAGAGAACGTCTGGAGTGTGTGTGTGTGTGCGCACGCGTGTGTGTGAGTGTGTGTGCGCGTGTGGGTGCGTGCACTCACGAGATGTTCCCGCTCTGAACTATGACATAGTAGAGAAGCAGAGCTCACGATGAAGTACGCTAGTGAACTTCAATTCACCTGTTGCAAAATCTACTCAGCCTGCTGGAATTAAGTAGGGACACCGGGCACCTGTTCAAATACTTCTGCTTATGAAAGTAATTTTCCTGAAAAATAAGTCTAAGTCCAATTAGCTAAAATTGATTTAGTTTGGGTTCTGTGTGTTCATTCTTAACACTTGGTAGGTAAGGAATGGATTACTCCGTATGAGTTACAGAGAGTCGTTTTGGTAGGAGGCAATTTCTCAATCAAGAGTGTTGACTCTAGAATTGAGCTGGCCATGAATCCAGCTACTCTTTCTTGTGAGCAATCTGTCTCTGTCTCTGTCTGTGTCTGCCTCCTCAACCCCCCCCCCCTCACACACACACACACACACACACACCACCTCAAAAGAATTATGATATGAAACCCCAGGGCTGTGGACAGAGTTTCCTCTTTTCCCATCAACACCCACCCACAGGATTTCCCAACTTTGAACTGGTTTTCTGCCTCACTTCTTCTTACTTCCTTTGGCCCCTCCCTCGGCCCCGCCCACTTGCTTCCTACCACCTCGCTCTTCTCTTGCTATTGACACTAATGTCTTCTTTATTAGCAATCCAACACTTTTTTTTTGCCAATTTAGTTTAAAAATTTCGAAAGATTCCATCCATATTCACTGTTTCTTAGTCTACTTTTAATCAATAGTACTTTCCTTTTCCATGTTTTTGGCCAGGGTCGATGGCTGACTTGACCATCGCGCCAGGTATTCTGGGATGCTGGGGACTGACTCGAGGGATCCATTCAAGCCCTCCACCCACGAAGCCTCATCACCGGCTTTGAGCAGCACTGTTTTTTTTTTTCTTATAGAAAATGTAATCATACGCTTTCAGAGAGGAAACCCATGTGTAAAGCAGACAGCATCCAGATGAGATCAGACACGTTCGGTTGTTACAGCTATGGCCACGGAGCCATTATTTGTGTCTACAACACCCAGACTTTTATGTACATTGTGTTTAATCTTCACAAGCCTTTGGAAGAAGCCATTTTTCACCCCTGTTATAAATTTAAAGAGGTGACATTGAGCAAGATAAGGCGAGAGATGGAATTCCTGCTTCTGGTCATAATCTGTCCTCCGTCAACCACATCATGTACTTTATAAGCAGATTGAATTACCATGCTTAAAATTGTAACCAATTTCAAGAAAAGAGAACATAAGGCTAGACATATAAAATTTTTAAAGCGTTTTCCCCCATACAACTCCATCTAATAAACACAGCTTCCTTTAAATACATGGAGGCAGGGCTAGAAGATAAAGAGGTAAGGACTCCAGTAGAATCTGTTGGTCCTTTCCTTGTTGACTTTGTCCAGAGAGAATCGTGTCAAAGCCCAGGAGGCTTCTTGACTTGGAAGTGGTCCTGTGATGAGCCTTTGTTTTACAAGTGAAGAAGCTGTAACTTGAAAAAACAAAATGACTTGTTCAGAAAAATAAGCATGTATAAAAATACGCAGCCAACCTGGGTGAGTGGGCTGAGTTAAAACTCAGCAGATGCTCACAGACCAACAGAACTCATCTTGCTCACCTACAAGATCTAGTATCCCGGAGTGAGAGGGTACTCAGCTATGAGCAGCTGAACCTCAGTGTTCCTACAGTGTCTCATAGCTGGGAGTGCGGCTTTCAAGTGAAAGCCTACAAAGAAAACCTCAAGGTAAAGGAGGTTCTCGGAAACATTCCCATAAGTGGGTCCACCCTCAGGAGGTCCACGGGAACATTCTGATGAGTGGGTCCACCTTCAGGAGGTCCACAGAAACACTCCGATGAGTGGGTCCACCCTCAGGAGGTCCACGGGACACCCTGATGAGTGGGACCCTCAGGAGGTCCACGGGAACACTCCAATGAGTGGGCCCACCCTCAGGAGGTCCACGGGAACACTCCAATGAGTGGGCCCACCCTCAGGAGGTCCACAGGAACATTCTGATGAGTGGGACCCTCAGGAGGTCCACGGGACACCCTGATGAGTGGGTCAACCCTCAGGAGGTCCCCGGGAACACTCTGATGAGTGGGTCCACCCTCAGGAGTCCACAGAAATACTTTCATGAGTGGGTCCACCCTCAGGAGGTCCACAGGAACACTTTCATGAGTGGGTCCACCCTCAGGAGATTGAAAACAAACCAAGGCAACTGTTAGTGCACTCATAACTTGCAACAAAGTAAAAATGAGTGCAGAAGTAAACATACATATGTTTATTACCTGATTGTACATGATGAATGCATGCATACATATGTGTCAGTAGTGATGCATAGATAAAAGTGTCCTGCCCTGAGTATTCTTGGCACTCTGTAGTGTGTGTGTGTGTGTGTGTGTGTGTGTGTGTGTGTGTGTGTGTTTTACCAAGACAGGATTTCTCTGCGCAGCTTTGGAGCCTGTCCTAGAACTAGCTCTGTAGACCAGGCTGGCCTCAAACTCACACAGATCCACCTGCCTCTGTCTCCCAAGTGCTGGGATTAAAGGTCTGTGCCACCGGCGCCCGGCACTCTGTAGTTTTTATAATAAGTAGATTCCAAATAGAACTTGCATAGGACCCCGAGAGTGACTCACATTAGAGGGAAGAGTACAGATACGCTGTTTTAGCAACTAGTTTTGGCGTTAGTGCCTTTATTAACAGGTATTTGTAGCAATATTTGTTTGCCGAGTGGTTGTTTAGATAACACCGTTCTATTTAGGGCTTCCATTCTTCCCAGCTGATTACCAGCGTGATCGCTCACTGGAATCTAGGAAGCAGCTAATGTATACTGAAACCAAACGGGATGCTCAGAAAATCCTTGAGCTGTGTTCAAAGGCACACCTGTGTTCTTTGGCAGGGGAACCGAGTCTCAAGTAAAGAGTTTCTGCAAATCTCCCGTTCAGTTGGCCAAACTGGTTTTCACTCCCATTGAACAACCAGGGCTGGGGGTGGGGATGGAAGTGAGGGGAGCCTCTGTTTTCCCTGAATGACCATAGTAATGCCACGCACATTGCTTTAATGTTGAAGTGTCAGAAGCGGAAGGGATGATGTGTTCCAGGGCACAGCGTATCTTCCAGCAGAGTTTGTCATTTGTCCAGTGATTAGTGCTTCTCGTAGTGAGAAAGGGTGCTTTGTATTAAACAAGTTATGATTAAGATGTTCCACGGAATAAATCGGATTTTCTGGAGGACTTCACTTTTACTCTTAAGGACAGCGTGCTATGAAGAGTTAAACGAAGAGTCAGCAAGCTGAATCCTATTAAAAATAAGGAAGCGTTTGTCAGTTGAAAGCACTGTGTAAACTGCTTTGCCGATTAACTGTAAAGGTTATTTGGGACTACATGATCTTACATAGAAACAAGACTTTTTGTTTGTTTGTTTGTTTTTGTTCTTTTGAGACGGGGTTTCTCTGTAGCTTTGGTGCCTGTCCTGGAACTAGCTCTTGTAGACCAGGCTGGCCTTGAACTCACAGAGATCCACCCGCCTCTGCCTCCTGAGTGCTGGGATTAAAGGCGTGCCACCACCACCCAGCCAGAAACAAGACATTTATCTTTCTTTTTAAAATAACCTCTGCACGGCCCACCTTCATTTTCTGGACACTTTTTATGCTGGATCGCACGGTACTCTATAACACCTTCCGCCTTCTTCTGACTCCGATGCTTTGAAAGCTTAAGTTATAGGACATCTAAACTAAATGCTTGATTCATTACATACTGGGCTTTAGACATTACAGAAAGTATTTTTCCATTCCCGTGGGCTCAAAGATGTAACTTTTTACAACGCACATGTCAGGTGGTCTAGGGCATGGACATTGTCCAACCTCAAAGACAGAGCAAAGCATAAAAGAGAAAGAAGCCTCACGGAGTCCACAGGCGTGATGACCCTGGCTAAGGAACTAATGGCAGCTCCTGTCCAGGCTACAATGCACTTCCCACTTGTTTTAGGTTGAAACTATGTGTTGCAATATCTACAATAATAGAACACTTCTATTTTTAAGTTTTCAACACAGATTAATCTTTTTCTTCCTACTACAGCTCATCTGTTGTGTTAAACTGTTTGTATACATATTCATGAGTCTCCGCCCTCTCAGCGTGGCTCACACTGGGAGCTTTGAAAGTACTGCTGCCTGGCAGGCCACCCTGGAGACTGTGGCTTCCTTAGTGAGTGTTGTGGTAAGGCAGGGCCAGGGGCTGCATGGAGTTCTTCCTGGGGATTCAGAGTCTCTTGCTTCTGAAAGCGAGGTTTGCATAGCTCGTGGATTGTTTCAGCTTTCAGAGAGAAAACAAGAAACCATATTCTTTTCACAGTTATGTCTCTGAAACAGGGTGCTTTTGGATCCAAACAGCGGAATTTACAACCAATCACTCCGGAAGCACAGACCCTACTGGAGGCCTAATGGCCATAACTCTAAGCATCGCTTCTTGTCAAAAGGCAGTGTCCTATCAAGTAGTAACAAGACAGAATTAACTAATCCCCAAGACTCAGCAAAGAGACGGTGAACAGGGACAAACTTATAAATTTGATAATACTAATTTTAACCAACTTCACAGAGAATGTGCAGGCTCAGAAAACCAAACTTACATCAAGAATGGGATTCAGAAATTTGACACAAAACTCTGACAAAGGGCAGGGACCTGGAGATGGGAGTACTGTGTGGCAGAAAAGAAAAGAGAGGACTCTTTGCACTCACTCTTGGAGGGGAGCTGATGTAAGTAGACAAGAGATGACAAGCAAAGGGCTCCGCAGACTTTGCTCTTAAGTTTGACCCACCGGAGAACCTGTACTGACACACTGGAGTAAGTGAGGATCAGGACCAGAGTAGGCGGTAACCATGTCTGCCTCCCACTGACCACGTCACCCTCAGGTCCATTTCCACTGCTAACCGGTCATTTCAGACTTTGACATGTTTCACTTGATTAAAAACTAAAAAAGAATAAAAGCCACCAAGACAGTTGCGCTCTTCACAGTGGGCCAGACCTAGCTCTGCATGGAGATTGTGAAACTCAGCGAGGAACTCGCTTGTCTACAGCTGACAGATTTTATGGTTTAGACCTTTGGTTACTTTTGGCAAGAAATGGATCCTGAAAGGTCACACCAAGAACTGCAAGAACTTTGAGTGGACAATAATAAGCCCATAATGAAGCCAGTGTCTTTGTTCTCTCGTTTATGCCCAGCTTCGAGACCTCAGGAGCTGGAAGGACACGTTGGTCTTTGTGTTTATCTTAAGACAGCAGAAAAAAGATGGGCATGAATGAGTTTATTCTTTTTTTTTTTTTTTTTTTTTTTTTTTGGTTTTTCGAGACAGGGTTTCTCTGTGGTTTTGGAGCCTGTCCTGGAACCAGCTCTTGTAGACCAGGCTGGTCTCGAACTCACAGAGATCCGCCTGCCTCTGCCTCCCGTGTGCTGGGATTAAAGGCGTGCGCCACCATCGCCCGGCTATGAGTTAGAGTTTATTCTTAAATGGAGCGGGAAAGGTGGAGGAGCTGGTGTTGAGGAGAGGGCTCAGTCGGAGCAGGAGGACCTGAGTTCAGATCCTTAGCACCCCTGCAAAAGGCGGTGTGCACCTTAAACCATGGGGGGGGGGGTGGCAGAGAAAGGTGGCTTCTCAGTGCTCCCTGGCCAGCCGGTTTGCAAAAATGGTGAAGCTCCTAGTTTTGTGATGGACCCTGTCTCAAAAAGTAAGGCGAACAGCTATAGAGGTTGATATCTAATGTCTACCTCTGACCAACACACGCAAGCACACACACTCACACACAAGCACCCACCCACACACATGCCCATACAGGTGCACACACACACACGCACATGCAAACACATGAAACCAAAGTTGACGAGGGCAATAATACAATCGCTGTCCAGCCCTGATGACCTGGGTTCAGCATTTACATAAAATGAGCTGATGGTTCTCTCCTCAGTATTGAGGAGAGAACAGGGAAAAGTCGATCCCTAACACTAGCTGGGCAGCCACCTAGCCCAATCTGAAAGCCTTAGGCCCCAGGGAGAGAGCGTTCTGTCAAAAAACAAAAAACCAGGTTGCTCCCTGGTCTCTGCATTCATAGGCATGTACACGTACACACACACACACACACACACACACAGAGTTGAACAAGATACATATAGATGTCTCTCCCTTGTTTCAGAATCCTCCCTTCACAAACCGACAGCAGCTGGTAGCTCTTGGGGAAGTGAATCAAAAGGTCAAAAGGCTGCGCCACCTCTAGTGCCCTCACTGGGCTGCTGGAGACTCTGCTCCTTTGGAAAATAGGTCCGAGCGACAAAGCGTTTGATTATTACTTTCCGCATATCATTAGGCCAAACAGAGCTTCAGAATTTTGAAGGCAAGGCCAGTTTCAGTCCCAGTACTCACTCCCTCCTTAACTAGCCAAACAGGGTCTCTCAAAGAAGCGTGGCACACCGGCCATTAGCGTTCAGCAAAGCGAGGCTGCGTTTCCGTACCGTGTCCTTTCAGGGCACAGCAAAGCTGTTTCTGCTCTGCTTTTACAAGATACCCAGTGAGCCAAGCTATTTGCCACCTGTAGGGTTGGGTCGGGGATGACTCGGTGGGAGGCGCAGCAGGTTGTCCACATCTTCTTGTCCCTGGACAGATCCAATAAAAGCCGTTTTCCGCGGCTCGTCTGTGAGAGATTCGGGGACCTCGAGCCCAGGAGCGCGCTGCCTTGAGGGCTTTGCGACTGTGGGCAGCCGACCAGCTGCTGGGAGGAACCCAGGAGAACGAGCCCCAAATCGCCCTGCGCGCAGGCAGGGGCGTGAGTGCGGGTCCGCCTGCGCCCTCTGGTGCCCAGTGGGCGGGACGGAGGCGGTGACCGGGGGCGGCGCCTCGGGACTGGGTACACGCCACGCGGAGTGGGATCAAGCGGGAGAACGGTTGCAGGCGGCGGCATGGCGAGCACGGCCTTGGAGATCGTTGCCTTCACGGTCTCCATCTCGGGCTGGGTGCTGGTGTCCTCCACACTGCCCACCGACTACTGGAAGGTATCCACCATCGACGGCACGGTCATCACCACCGCCACCTATTTTGCCAACCTATGGAAGATGTGCGTTACCGATTCCACTGGTGTCGCCAACTGCAAGGACTTCCCCTCTATGCTGGCGCTGGAAGGTCTGCATCCCTTCGGGTCCCCATTCCTGCGCGTTCTCTTAGGAACCCGCCAAGGGAACCCCCCTGGAAGGAGGTCGGGCCCCACTCTGCCCCCGGGGAGGGTCTACGATGCTGGCTGTCCGGTGGGGCGTCTTCTGAAGCTGGGAACACTTGATGGGGAAGCATATAGGATCAATTTGGGTGGTTCGGGAGCGACAAGGCTGTTACTGTGTCTGTCTGGGACTGTCGGGAAGTTGAGGCCTGCCACCCCACCACCAAAATCTGATTCTCATTAAAATGACACCCCTGAGGTCCGTGAATGCTCGCCCTGAGATCCCTTTAGCAGTTCATTGAGTCTTTGAAAAGCCAGGAAGAGGAGTGGAGAAAGTACCATATTGAAGTTTTTTGTTTTGTTGTTGTTTATCTAAAAATCTCTCCTACAAACTTGATGGCTTGAGCTTAATACTTCCTCTAAGTTTCAGGAAAATAAATAGACCTTGTCTGTGCAGGCGTGAAGTGCGGAGGGCAGGGAATGTTGGCCAGCTCGAGTCAGCAGAACGAGTGAACACACTTCCAAGCTTTGTGCGTGCATGCTGGGTCTTCTTAGCTTGTTTTTTGATTGTTTGTGTTTGTTTTCTCCAGACAGATAGTAATATAGAATCGATTCGGCATCAGCACAATGCTTGCTCAAGTTCTAGGCTCTTCCAGGATTTTACAGGCCACTAAAAGGGTTCTGGCAGGAATTTAAGACGAGCGGTTTGCATTGCTTCTAGATTTGAGGTGTTTTCCTTTTCTCTATTATTCCTCTTGCAATTTTTATTTGCATAGCTGGGTAAATAGAAGACTTGATTCCCCTAAGACAGTGCTTTGCCACAAAAAGCAAACTGTTGCTCAATTCAGTGTTTGATGGAAGAAGGGAGGCACCCGGGGCTGGGCCCTGTTGTATAAAGTAAGTAGCCGGAACACTGTTTATGGCATGCATTGCTGTTGAGTTTCCTGGGCTCATTCAGGAGATAACAGACAAGCTCTTGTTCCTGTGGTGTACATCCAGGAACGCGGCTTTCACAATGTGGGATTTTCCTGCTGTGTGTCTGCTGAGGAGACTTTCTGTGATTCGGGCTGGGTGCTGAGGAGGATGTGGCACAGTTCTCGTTATCAGGACCTTGAGTTAGGCAGGCATAGAGTGTGTTATATGTATGCTACCCATATATGCAAAGTGGGCAATCTCCTGGGATTAGAAAATATTTAAAAAACCAAAAACGAAATGTCCCACAATGCTTTTAATGAACAACACCTTTGAAGTCGGTGCAGATAGAAAAAGATTTTTAGCTGCTGCATAGCTCTTACTGGTCTGGAGAGAGGTTCACTCAGCCATTTAGTCCTGGTGGATACTGGACCCCTGCCAACTTCCCCCTGCTCTTAGTGCCTTCCTGGAGCCCTTCACATTCACCTCTTCCTGTGCATGCCGACTTCTGCACCCTGCTTGATCGCCAGACCAGAAGAACAAGCGTTTTAGTGTCCAGTTCACACTGCCAGATTGCATTCCAACAAGAAACAGGGACAGCTGCTTTGCCACTCTCTCGCTGCTGTTCCCGCCCAGAAAAACACATTAGATCTGTGGTACCCTTACTCCCTGTGAGTCCGACCACTGAAGCTTATTCATTGGCCATTTCTTTTCTGTCTACTTCTATCTTGTGACAGTAGTTGTATTGTTTCTTCTTCTTTTTTGTATGTGCATTCTTGATTCCTTGGTGCAGTCTGAGCCCACCAAAGAATCCCTCATCCTAGGCGGATATGAGAGCCTGCGACACAGAGACGTCTACAACATAGTGATGTAGCCCGCAGTCTAGATGTTAGCTTTGCCGCACCTCTTGTTTCCCAATGTATTATACCATTTTTCCCATACTGAACTTTGGAAATAATGACGTAATTACGACATCAGTATTTCCCTTGGTGCCTTCACCCTCTGTGGTGCACTAGGACACTTTCAAATAAACTTCTGTGTCTCCCAGGAGGGTTCAGCCATCACTCCTTTTTCACATGAAAAGGAGTTGATCTTCCCTCCCCGACCTCAAGTGGAAGTTTCCAGAGAAGCACCCTCCCCCAAAATCCCACCCTGCCTTCTTTCTACCTTGGGTTTTCAGGGCAGATATGTTAGGTGCTGGGCCTGATATTTGAGGTGGAAGGAGAAAGTCGCCTGGCTAGGTGTCTACTGACCAGAACAGCCCTGTCTCCCCTGCTTAAGTCACGCATAGACTCCGGATCAGGAATGCCAAAGAAAGAAGGCTGGGGACTCTTGCTGTCTTGTGTTATGGTCAATAGAACACCCCGTTTGGTGTCGGAGATCCCATTGTCATCCTCTGGAGGATTCAGTGCTGCTCCCAGATTTCCCTTTGGGAAAGAAGATGCGCGGCAAAGCTAACGTCTAGACTGCGGGCTATGTCACCACAGTGTCGACATCTCTGTGTCGCAGGCTCTCACATCCGCCTAGGATGAGGGATTTTTTTGGTGGTCTCTTACTCTCATGCCGGTCACCCTGCGCCTCTTCCTGTTTTCCCATGAGAAACAGAGATGCAGAGAGATCCATCGGTAAAAAAGGCTCCTGTATAAATGGGAGCTCGAGAGCTGACATTCCGTGTTCTACCTTCCCTCGTCTACTATTTGCACAAACGCACCAACCTACTCATGTAAGACAGGCTTGGGTTCTTTCCAGTTAAACATGACAACTAATCGTGCTTCTGACTTGAAACTGAAAGGAAAGGACGTATCATTGAGAAGACATCTAACTTTGGAGGGTTACCTTGAAGGTTTCCTGCAACAGAATCCATTTGGTCCAAGTTACTGTTTGAAAATATCACCGTTGACGGAGCAGGCAATTTCTGTCTGTTGCTAACCCTGAACTTCTTTTCAGTTATTTTTAACCATGTGCCGTCCATTTTTGCTAATGGGGGCTTTTGCTCTTTCTTGCAGGAGGACTATAAATTATACCTTGAGAACTTCTGAGTGAATACATTCATGCCTCAGCACCTCAATGTGTTAATTAGCTATTAACGGGGCCAGTAAATTAGACCTGTCAGAAATAATGGCCTCCTTGGCTAGGTTTTACTACCACCTCCGTTGATGATGGAACTTCTAAGTTTGCCCCCGGGAGCTGTTAAAAGGCGGGGTGGAGAGGTCTGTCTTGCGAAAGATAAACTCTGCAAGTCTGCCCTGGGAATCTGTTCTAAGGAGCGGCAGGCCCCAGTTTACAAACCTCAGGCTAATTAACAAACACCACGAACAGTTCCTTCCACAGCTGGCAGGGTAGCAGGGGAGTTTTCCCCTCGTCTGGGAATGTCAGCTCCCCATTACAGAGACATTGGACCAACTATTGCCTTTAGTGTGTGCAGAAACTCAGTAAATTATTGCCAGTGTTCTGGAGCCCTGCACACCAGGTGGAGAAGACCACATTGAGGGAGCATGAGAACCTCCTTGTCCCCCTTCTCTCTAACATCTGTGCTTGGAAGATAGATCAGCGAGGGGACTTTAGAAAGAGAGATTCTGGGGAAAACTGTCTCTGAGGCGTAAAGTCTACTGAGATTTTCCCTGCCTTCAAGCTGACTGGCTTGGACTGGTTTCCTAACACTTTCCCGTGCAGGGAAACACGTTGCCTGCTCTCCATGACCAGACTATAAACTCAGCTTTTGGTAAATTTCAGACCATCCATCTGCCCATGAGAAAGCCCGCAAGACAGCGGGAGCAACTGCAGAGGACGGTTCCTAATAAGGGCATGCTTGTTCCTGTCTTTTTCTAAATTAATATTCTGCATAGAAGTCTCCCTTTTCCCAGGGGAGTTTCCTGGGTTTCGATGGCCTATGGTCAACAAATGAAAAACTCCAAAATTGAATAAATAATCTAGAAGTTATGGGTACATTTTATTCAAATAAATTGTTAATCATTCTGTTTTACTTATTACGTTTTTCTTCTTTCTTTGAAACGGTGTCTCTCCATGGAGCCCAGACTAGCTTTGCGTTCCTCATCATCAGTTCTGGGCTTACAGGCCTGTGTTCCCCAAGCCCAGCTTCATAGTTGCTATTCATTTTTTCTGTCTCGATCTTACTTTTTCTCATGTATTTTTTGCATAGGCGGTGTATAGATAGAGCTCAGCATTATTTGTGGCTTCGTGAGAGTTTTGAAGCAAAACACATCCCACACTGGCAAAGGATAGAGCTGCGCTTGTGTCTCAGGTGTGTGACTGCCTGCGCGTGTGTATCTCTCTATTTTTGTTGTTTAGTGTTGGCCCTCAGAGCAAGCGAGCTGCAGCCTTTGCTGTCTTAGGTTCTGTGGTGCACAGGGAGCCTCGTTAGATGGTCCTTGCAGTCACTTTGACTTTGAGAGGCCGTGAGAGGTCTTGTGCTGTGGCAAGAGGACTCACGGGCCCAAGTTGAAAACAGAGTTGGTTCAGTATTCAGTAGCAGAGATCTAGACAGTTTTGCAGCACTATTATTGTTAATAAAAGAATCCTTCATGATTCGAAATCACTAAAATAAGCTTCTCTTCTTGTTCTTGGTAACCTCCACACTAGTGAAATTAATTTCACACCCTAAAATTGAAGGGCCTTGCTGTGGCCGTCTGTGTTTATGGGGTTCAGGGTGTGTTACATTGGGTGGGAAGAACTGCTTTGCAACGTGGGTCTTAGTAACAGCAATTCACACTTTAAATTCCTGTACAGAGGAGTACGGACTGGAGGCCACCAACACTTACTCCGCAAAGTTCTAATAGTCTTCTACTATGAATTAGCATTGGCTTTGCTCGAATGCGGGATAGCGATAGATCACTATTGCTTGTGTGGGCACTTAAGCTTTTTTATTATTCTTCTTTATTAAAAGGCTTCATTCCCAAAGAAAACCTTGTGTGTGCTCATTTGCTTGCCACATCTGCCGACAACTGGTGTGTGCCCCTCTCGCTGCGTCAGAGAGAAAGGCGTTGTTTCAAATGAGACGAAGTGGTCTGACTGGGAATCTGGGGCGCCACTTTGAATTCTGTTCATGTAGAACGGTTCGGGGCCTGGCCCAAAGCCCTGCTGAAGCTTGCCACCAGCCCAGCTATGCAAATAAAATCCGTGACTGTGACCATGCGTGGTTCAGTGGGAACAAGCTGACTAGCACAAGGCTCTCATGGACATGCGAGTGGTTGACTTGATTATAAATTACTTTTCTAGTAGGCAATGTTGTCTTAAGCCCAACTTTATTATATCCACCCTAACAATAGCAAGGTGCCACTAGGATAATTTCTTAGTCTCGCCATGGGCCCCTAACACACGTTAGCTAGTCTCGTATATACAGTTCCATTGAGACCAGGAGACTTGACCCTGGGGCCATTTTGCTGCCCAGTTATAACCATTCTAATTGTGTAGTTCCAGACTCACCTCAGTGTCTGTTGAGAAGGTGGGACACTAAGGAGTTAGAACGAGAAGCAGTGGGGCATGAGCTTCCCAGTCCTCTCCAGGGTGGGATCCTGTGTAACATGGCTAACTCATCTGCAGGAAATCACAGAGCTTCTTCATGCCTGAGGTTCCTCCTTACTAAGGGCAGGAATAACATAGAGATCTAGCCATAGCCTCTGCATAAAGCAAGCCTTAAAGTGCGTGACAGTGAACAGGCACTTGACGTAGATTTGCTGGCTTTCCTCTCTCTCCTGCCTTACTCCATGAGTTAAGGCAGTATACCTTAACTCATGGGGTTACCCCCATTGTGTACCCCCCCCCAAGACAGTATAACACCCAACCCAAGCGCCAACACAAAGTGAGGTCTTCTCTCCGGAGAGCTGAGCATCCTTTGTTCACATAAGCGACCTGCTCTGATTACAGGCTACATCCAGGCGTGCCGAGGACTGATGATCGCTGCGGTCAGCCTGGGCTTTTTCGGTTCCATTTTTGCACTGTTTGGAATGAAGTGTACCAAAGTTGGAGGCTCAGACAAAGCCAAAGCGAAACTTGCCTGCTTGGCTGGGATCGTATTCATATTGTCAGGTAAATAATGACTTCCACCGAACAAGGTGCTTCAGGGTGTCGATGACTCTGACTGACTGCAGTCCCCGCTGGTGTTTTTCAGGTCTGTGCTCCATGACAGGCTGTTCCCTGTACGCCAACAAAATCACGACAGAATTCTTTGATCCTCTCTTTATGGAGCAAAAGTAAGTGTTGTTTTCAGTCCGCATGTTTCTAGTTCACAGAAAAATCAAACTAATGGTTATCTCCGATTAGGACATACATTTCCTGTATTGCTTTGGAGAATGAAATTTGGTGGTCAGTGGTAGTCTCTGACATCAAGTTTATGGGTCGTCTGGATGAAAGATACACTCAGAGACATCGTTAGCACTGTCCACTATCTTTACATAGCTCAGAGCATGGGAGCAAAAACAAACAAAAAACAAAAACCCATCCATTTTACATCATAAAACTGAAGGGAAATTCAGGAAAAGTTGGAGTGAAGTAAGATGAAAGGAAAGAATGTTAAGTTATGAAGATGAAACAGTAAAAAGAAGAATATTTGCCAAATGCTCAACTCTGGGCCTTGCACGTCTACCCCACCTAACCAGCCTTTGTGAAGAAATTGCACACAGTTGTTTCTCAACGATGCTGTAGGAACATGGTACCCTCCTAGGAGCACGGCACCCGCCTACCCTCGCCCCACACTCCCATCCCTCCTAGGAGCATGGTACCCACCTACCCTCGCCCCACACTCCCATTCCTCCTAGGAGCATGGTACCCGCCTACCCTCGCCCCACACTCCCATCCCTCCTAGGAGCATGGTACCCGCCTACCCTCGCCCCACACTCCCATCCCTCCTTGGAGCATGGTACACTTACCCCCACCTGCCCCACCCTCTCACCCCTCCCAGTGTGGTTTGCTCGTATCTGCAGGTGAGTGTCTTGGAACTGACATCTGTTTGTTGGCTGGTTTTTGTTTCTGAGCTATGGGCTGCTGCATTTTATACTGTCCCCAGGCTTATTGCTTTGGATTGGGAAAATCCCAGGGATACCAAATGAGAAATGCCAACCATGTATCAAATCTTTTTTTTTCTTCACAAAGCTATGTTCATATACTTGTATAGGAAGTTGTGTGTGTATGTGTGTGTGTGTGGGGGGGGGGGGGTGTTTGCTTCAATCAGGCTGGCAATTGTATTTCAGACTTGAGATTAGTATATAATTTTTAAAAGGTCAAGTATAGAAATAATTGGTCAAGGGCTGGAGAGATGGCTCAGTGGTTAAGAGCATTGCCTGCTCTTCCAAAGGTCCTCAGTTCAATTCCCAGCAACCACATGGTGGCTTACAACCATCTTTAAAGAGGTCTGGTGCCCTCTTCTGGCCTGCAGACATTCACACAGACAGAATATTATATACACAATAAATAAATATTTAAAAAAAAAAGAAATAATTGGTCAAGAGGGTATTACTTTTCCCTAGTGTATTAAGAAATCTCCAAAAAATGGCTTTCCTAATTCTGTCTTCAATATGGTTAACACATACCTCAGAATAGCTGGCATTATGATATTTAGTGGAAATTATATTAATACATATCAGTTCCTTCATATGCCAAGCATAACATTGCAAGGATTCTATCAAATACTTTGCTTCTTTAACACCCTTCTTATGAAGCAGGACTCTCTCCTGACATCCTCTTTCTGGGATCAAGGGGCAGAGGAAGTGATATGCTGGCAGGAACTTGGCCTAAACTCCACATTTCAAACCAGGGGCGGAGTTCTAGACAGCACACGCTCTAAGATGTGCAAGTTACAATGATAGTTTCAGAACTTTTGAAACTAGATGCTCCATGTACTTTATTATTAGTTTCTCTCATACATTTATTTTAAAATAGTTTCCATTCAGAAATGTTATTAATTAGGAAGCTAACAAACAATTTTCCTTGCACCCAATATACTTTCTTTCTTTCTTTTTTTTTTTTTTTCCGAGACAAGGTTTCTCTGTAGCTTTGGAGCCTGTCCTGGAACTAGCTCTTGTAGACCAGGCTGGCCTCGAACTCACAAATATCCACCCGCCTCTGCCTTCCAAGTGCTGGGATTAAAGTCGTGCGCCACCACCGCTAGGCTTATTCCTCTTTTATGTCCACCTCGGTTGCCTAAATTAGAAAAGCATAACTAAGCTTATTGACAAATTCCTAGTGTGCTAGGAACCCAGTTGCAACATGAGAAAAACATGGGGAGAGCTGGGGTCAAGAATCCAGCAGTCACGTGGCTGAGGCATTTATTCGGTGGCTATTTATTCTAAAAACACCCTTTCGGAACAGATATCGGACCAGGTTCTCGCAGCTGGCGTCTGACAGAATCATAGCACTTAACCAGCTCCCTGTGTTTGTGTTTTTGATGTTTCCCCCTTTTGTCTTTGATTTTTTTCAACCATGGGAAGATTCTGTTTGGAAAACTCCGAGTGGACATTTACAAAGCCTTGAAAACAGTCCCTTCTCTTTCCTTTAGTCTATTTCAAAACAACTTCCTCCTTTTCATTAAAACAAAACCTGATAAATCCCGAAAAGAGAGAGAAAACTACCCTCCTTACAAGCCTATGCTAATGGGTACCGGAAAGCAAGGCTCGGGACCCACACGGTAACACAGGTCTTACCCTTGCTTTGAGGTCCAAACCACCAACTTCCTGAATGTCCTGTTTGGTTTTCTCAAATAAACTGTTCCAAGCTCCAGCTGATCAGCAGAAAGAAACTGCTGTTCCAATCGCCCCTGCAGCCCACCACCCCGATCCATTTAGAGAGACGGGAAGTGTGCTGAGACTCTGCTATGTGATGTTTGGGTCTTAGCCTCCAGGCTCTCCTGTTCTCAATTCCACTGTGGAATGCCCTTCATTCCTGGCATATTCCATTTCATACTTGAGGATCGAGACTATACGAAGGTAAAATCTTTCCACTGTTGTGGTTATTTAATAGTTAGACGCCAGTGCTTGCCAGGCTGGGGATATGGCTCAGTGGTAGATCCTGTGTTTCATATGAAGATGGTCCAGCTTCAACCCCAGCAGAGAAGACAAAGGCTTGGGGTGGAGGGCGGAAAGAAAGGAAGAGGGAGGGGAGGGAGAGGAGGAGGGAGGAGAGAGAAACTACTTTCAGATAAATTCTCTCATTCTGGTTTCTGACTGAATGCCAGCCTTGCAGGTGTGCACATGACCGTTAGACTGTTTGCTTGTCTTCCACCTTCATCCTTGAGTGCTGTGTGGATGCTCATGAGGTTATCTGGAACGCAGACTGAGGTTGATAAAGAGCCTGTAGGGTTTTGGCCAGGAGATTATGTGGAAGTCTTAAATACCAAGAGCAAAATAAATGGATACGTATTAAGTTGCATATTAAGAAGGTGTGACTCTGTGACTTCATTTGTTCAGAGGTTGCACAGGTCACCTCTGCTTCCTGGAATCCCCGGATGGTTTTGTTAGGCTAGCAAGCCTTTCAGCACAAACAGGAGAGCAACTGTTTGCCCGGTCACATCACATTCTTACCGACTAGCCTGTGGCGTAACCGGTAGTTCACGCTGTGCTCTGGCTACTCGGTTCCATCCCTCCATCCTCTGGTCCTACTTCCGGTCAGCCCTCCCAGCTTGCTTCCTGGGAGAGGCAGGCCTCTGGGGGATTCCCTCTGTGCTTTGTGCCCACGTTGTAACCCTACTGGTAGCTCACACTTGCTGGTTTGTTAATTTGTCTCCTAGACCAGACAGGGAGCGTCATGAAACAGAGAATGTATGTCAGGTGTTGGACTTCTTCTTTTTTTATTGGTATTTATTGAGCTCTACATTTTTCTCTGCTCCCCTCCCTGCCTCTCCCCTCCCTTTCAATCCTCTCTCATGGTCCCCATGCTCCCATTTATTCAAGAGATCTTGTCTTTTTCTACTTCCCATGTAGATTAGATCCATGTATGTCTCTCTTAGTGTCCTCATTGTTGTCTAGGTTCTCTGGAATTGTGATGTATAGGCAGGCTTTCTTTGCTTTATGTTTAAAAAACCACTAATGAGTGAGTACATGTGATGATTGTCTTTCTGTGTCTGTGTTACCTCACTCAAGACGATGTTTTCTAGCTCCGTCCATTTGCCTGCAAATTTCAAAATGTTGTGATTTTTTTTTCTGCTGTGTAGTACACCATTGTATAAGTTACCACATTTTCCTTATCCATTCTTCAGTCGAGGGGCATTTAGGTTGTTTCCAGGTTCTGGCTATGACAAACAATGCTGCTCTGAACATAACTGAGGACATGTCCTTGTAGTATGATTGAGCATCCTTTGGATATATACCCAAATATATATATATATATATATTGCTGGGTCTTGAGGAAGGTTGTTTCCTAATTTTCTGAGAAATCGCCACTGACATCCAAAAGGGCTGTACCAGCTTGCATTTCCACCATGTCTCCTAGACCGGACAGGGAGCATCATGAAACAGAGAATGCATGTCAGTTGCTGGACTTCTTGTAGCTAGCCTGCGCTGCAGGACACGTACAGCCAGGGTGGTAATGCAGCAGTGAGGGTCTGTGCCTCTCTGTAAAGGAAAGATATTTGTGTATGAGATAAGGGGAAGCAGACAGAAGGGAGAGGATCCTGGGGCTGGAGAGATGACTTTAAAGGCTAGGCTCACAACCTAAATGTCAGGACGGATCCTGGGTCCAAGCTGCCTGGAGTGAACTCTGCTTCCTAGCTTTAAGTTTTATGACAAACTTATGCTTTCATTCTTTGAATCTATAGAATGCAGATGGCTTGTAGTGGCCGGGTAAGATGGCATCGTTCAACCGTCTACAGTCATGTCTGATGGTGCTCTTAGTTTGAAAGGCAGTGGTCCTTACACATGCCTTCACACGGCAGAACATCATCTTTCACGTTTTGAAATTAGCAATGGGGACATATTTGCTGGAATGTTAGGGACCTAATAGAGGGATTACTGCTTTATGATACTCGGCTCTCACGTAGAAGGAAGGTGCAAAGGGATCTAGTGTCAAGCTTTAAGAAGACCTGCAGAAGAAAGGCATATTCTGTCTGTTAACTTCTGCTCACCTGTATATCTGCTCGGAGACACATGGCACCGTGTCACACACAGTGACATGTTACAGGAAACACCAAATGGCAGATACTGGGAGACTCCTCGTACCACACAACGTGACCCACGGAGTCTCCACAAACACCGGCTTTGGCTCTCAATTGTTTTCCGGCAGGCTGCTGAGGACTCTGAATGAACATTAGAAGCACTTTAATTGTTCAGCTTTTTTTTTTCTATTTTGTTGTTGGTCCATCTGTCCATATGCACTTCACTACGAAGGAACTCACCCTCCCATATCCACAGAGACTTAGGCACAGGCTTAGCCCACGGAATCTGCCCTGAAGGATCTCAGGGCAGCATCCGCAGTCAGGAGTTTCCTATAAGGAAGGACATGGTCTGTATTCAGACTTCCGAATGGTTGGTAAACATGTCATGGAACTGTCTGCGAGCACGGTGATTCAGCATGCCATTCCCGATTCAGGGCAGGTAAACCCCAATTATCCACACTGCTGGAGGAGATCAATGCTGCTGGCGTTGCTAGGCAATGAACTTGCTTTTGAAACGATTGGTGTAGCTCAGAACATGAGAAAGTTCTACTGAATTATAACTTACCTTGGCTGACAGGCCATTGAGTTTTCCACTGTAGAAGTTGTCAAAGTTTCCGTGAGTGACAGGCACTTGGGGTAGTGTGAGAGAGAGAGAGAGCACTCAGAGACAGGTCAGCCGTGAGAATCTGGGGTCTGAGCATCTGGGCCCTGAGCTCTTTGGGACCTTAGATGAATTCAACAGCCTCATCACAGTAACACAGATGGGCAGTGTTATGAAGATTAAAGTCAATAACATACTGGGTAAATATTGGTTAAAGCTACCAAATTTCAGTCAGCTTTATAGCGATCTATGAATTCACTTCAGCATTTTTGTTTTTTGTTTTTCGAGACAGGGTTTCTCTGTAACTTTGGAACCTGTCCTGGAACTAGCTCTTGTAGATCAGGCTGGCCTCAAACTCACAAAGATCCGCCTGCCTCTGTCTCCCGAGTGCTGGGATTAAAGGTGTGCGCCCCCACTGCCTGGCGTCACTTCAGCATTCTTGATTGCTTAATTTTTTGCTATACCTTGGAATAATTTCTGACACTCATTTGCTTTCTTAATTCTTTAATGAGTTAAATAAAATCTTTGCAATGTATTTATCTTTTAAAAAAATGGAGGTGAAAGCAGTCGCTGCAGTAGCGCACAGGAAGAAACCAAAACAAGATTCTTGCCATTGACACCTTGCTTGCAGAACTCCAGACTACCTAGGGGCAAGTGGCTAGTCACAGATGTGGGAACTAATGCCTGAGAGCCTGTCGCAATCTCCGATTCAGAACGGGCACCAAAGGGAGAAAAGAAAAAGTCTAGTGTTTCAGATTTAAGGATCCCCCGTCAAGATCCCGTGACGTGTCATTTAAATTTTCTTGCCTTGCTTTTGCTGCTGGTTGGGAGCCCCCTGCCACTGTCCTGTAAATGTTGTGGGGTGCCAGAGGGAACAGTTAGCAGGAGAGATGCGGGCATATTACAGACGGGAGGTGGACTATGGCAACCAGAGTGGGCGGCTCTAAACAACCCACTCTACGCCAGCAACTTGGAGTGGGAAGTGTTGGGAGAAAACGTATTTACAGGCAATCCCTATAGAATATCCATGTATACAAATATATCCTTGCAGATTTCTGGCCCTTAGATTATACAGAGGCGTTTACATCATACAGTGGTGTCTAAAAGCCTAGCTTACCAAGAGAATTCAACTTTGAAGGTATCCATGTGGATAACATGCACATTCTAGATATTTTTACATTTTTTTCTTTCCCAAAACATATTGTTGTGTGGTAATGTAGCTGGCATATTTATTTTTGCTATTCCCATTTTTAAAGCAAGGGCTTTGTACTCTAAAATGATCTGTGACCTTCACGAAGGTCACTTCAGTTCTCCACGGCCGAAAAGGTTGGGGAGTTTTCATTTGTTGCAGCTACTTTGTTTTTGGAGGGGCTGCTCAGCATGCCCTGGTTAATGGCTCCCTGCCTCTCCTGGTGTCGGATGAAAAGACAGCCCCAGGACATTTGGAAGGAATTCCACACACCACAGTTCTGGAGCCACTGAGAACTTAATGAGCCAGGGAGGGAGAGAACCTTTCTGAAATGGGAACTAGGAGTAGGTTTCACTGACCCGGATTTAAAAATATCCATCAACTCATTTACTATAAGAGCAACCGTCATGAGCCCGGGTTTGGAATCACAGTTAGCAGCTTTAAAAATGGGACCTGCCATTTACTTAGCTGAAATACGGGACGAGTCGTGTAATCTTGCTGAGCCTCAGTTTCCTTGTTTGCAAAATAAGGATATTTCTACCCGTATCTGGGGATGGTATGAGGATGGAATGGCATTGTGTGCTAAGAAAGAAAAGCACAGCCAGGCGGTGGTGGCGCACGCCTTTAATCCCAGCACTTGGGAGGCAGAGGCAGGCGGATGTCTGTGAGTTCAAGGCCAGCCTGGTCTACTAGAGCTAGTTCCAGGACAGGCTTCAAAGCTACAGAGAAACCCTGTCTCAAAAACCCAAAGGAAAGCACAAATCTTAACAGTAAGGGCACGCTGCTTCCAAGTCTTTACTCAAAGCACATTGGTACGTATCTGGGAGGGCTGAGGTCACACCGTTTGCACAGACATGCTCCTTGAGTTCTGTTGTTAGAGTTATCACGCCGTACAGTAATTATTTGCTCAAAGTCTCACCAATCCGCTAGCCTATGGGGTCTGTGGGCGGAGCCGCCGGGCTGACCACCTCTTTCCATCCTGAACATGATGAGTAGTGCAGGAAGTGGCTCGGCCTGGCTGTGGCGGTCACAGAAGGAAACAGAGGAGACCCCCAGGAATGGAAAATCAAGTCAGAAATGGAGATTGGGGTACAAGGTCAGCATGTGGAAATAAGTGCTTGTTCCTTAGGGGGCTGTGCAGGCTGAAGGGCTAAACTGTGAACGGAAGGGTGTGTTGTCTTGAGTCGGCCGCACCACGGTGCTTTAACCCTCTCATGGAATGAAGGCCATGAGCCGTAGATAGCTCTAGACGCACCAGGGACAGGATAGTGACGTTAGCCCATACCCGAAAGCATCTATAAACCCTTCAGATCTTTTTGGTTTATCCTTAGGATACTTTGAAGCACTTAATCCATGTTTTTATTTTTCTGATAGAAGTAAACTCATCCCCAAGTTCTGGTTCCCCAAAGTCACATTCTCTCACAGAGATGTGTTGAAGCTATATGGGGGCAGCCATCCAATAAGTGCTGTCGTTTGACACACGCTGAAAACAGTTTATCCTGAAACCAGCTCCTGCCCTCACCCGGAGAGTCATGGTCCATCTGGATCCGGGCATATTTGTTCTTCTGGGATAAGGAAGAAACTGTGGTCTTGGGAACAAAGAGGCCACACTATGACTATAAAAGCTGGCTTAGGGACAAGAGGATCTACAGCACAAAGCATGCTGCAGAGAATTTGAAATTTGGATAATCTTCCTCAAGTGTTGAAATCAGTCCCTTAGAATTACCAAAAGTCAAGAAACACTTCCGGGCAGAGGTGAGGGAGACGTGCCTTGGAAGCAGATCTCGGGTTGGCGGTTACATTGTCCTCTCTCTCAACGCCAGTCAGTGTTTGCCAACGACATGCGCTGATTGGTGTGAACCAAAGTCCCTGATGGAGAGGACTGGGACACGTGTCTCTCCAAGAACGAGGAGAAAAATCTTAGAAAGGAAGAACCAATCAGAAACTTACCAAACAGAATTGTTTAAAAAAAAAAAAGGTAAGGGGGCGGGCGGTGGTGGCGCACGCCTTTAATCTCAGCACTCGGGAGGCAGAGGCAGGTGGATCTCTGTGAGTTCGAGGCCAGCCTGGTCTACAAGAGCTAGCTCCAGGACAGGAACCAAAAAGCTACGGAGAAACCCTGTCTCGAAAAACCAAAAGAAAAAAAAGGGGGGGGGGAGTGATGTAGGATCTAAAAAAACAACTCCAGATATTTCTCTGAAGTGTTTGACAAGATTTACAATGGAAATCAAATGGAAAAAAATTCCCACAAAACTGATCCTACATATGTGAAAAAATATATTTTAAAAATGGAATGAGGGTCTGGGGATGCAGCTCAGTCTGTGGAGCGCTAGCGTAGCATGCCGGAGCCCTGGGATCTACCCGGTCCGCCACAGACACCAACCAGGGTGGTCCACCCACAATCCCATCACTCTAGAGGTAGAGGCTGAGAAACAAGTTCAAGCTCACCTTCAGCTACACAGCAAGTCTGAAGTCCTCCTGAGATCCATTAGCCCTGACCCTGTCTTAAAACTTAAATAACGGAATAAAAGAATCAGTTGTTATATAAACCAAGATCATCATCCCTAAATCCCCTCAGGAAGTTTCAAGATGGCTTGAGTCAGTGAAGAGGCAAAGCTGAGGTTTGCTCCACCCTGAGTGCTTGCAATGTTCCTTTCAGGAAGATCATGTCGCTGAGCTGTGTGGCTTGTGGCGTTTGGGTCATTTTCTCCTCACTGACCATTTGTAAGAGCTGGCGACTCTTGCCTAATCACCGAGGCGGCTGGGACTGACATCCTCCTTCATGAATGAAATGAGATGGGGGACTCTTGGACGGTAAATGTCCAGTACAGCACAAGGGAAGGAGAGATATGTCTGATGAGGTTGTTTCCTATGGGAACAGTCTCCATGGGAAGTGTCCTGAGCTGCTGTCACAGGATGAGTCCGGTAGGATCTGAAGCCAGTTCCTTCCGGGACTTCAGGGGTTCAGAGGAGTCAAAGGTCACGTACCTGCAATGACGCACGACTCGGCATCTTAGGAGAGGACAGGAGAATTTGGACAGTGCTGTTTTCGAATGTGGAGCATGACGGTTTGTTGGTTTTGTTACTGAGAAATCCTTCCCCCACCCCATTACTCCTGATCTGGCCAAATCTCTTCTGATGTGTACTTCACTCCTGGCCCTCTTGGTGTGTGTGCACACATGCAGCCTGAAGGTGTGTGTCACCACTCACAACTTCCTGTTTCTGTTGCTGCTACATCAGAAGCCTTGAAGTTTTCTGGAAGCAGACCAACTGCTAATCCCTACATGTTCTGCCACAGCTGTCCCTTTGCCCCCATCTGTCACCTGACTTCCCAAGGACGTAATTGTGAGAGAAGAGAAAGGATCACACTACAGAGTACACTTAACTCCATCCCAGATGGAACAAAAAAAAAGTCCCCGATGCATTCCCTACCTGCTAGTGGTCCAGGCTCCAGGGACTCCTACAGCTACACAGACCACCACAGAAAGCCCACGCTGAGATACAAGGGTGCAGAGATTCCCCCCTACACGGTCAAGAGGGCAGGATCAATGGGCTAAGGACCTTGGAGAGCTCCTGCCAACTGCTCCCCACAGCTGTGGGGCCTCCACACCAAGCCAATGCCAAACTCTCCCACGCTTCATGCCTGGTCCATGTCAGGAGCAATAGAGAGGGTGGTGGTCTGGAACCCCATCTCTCTTCACTTTGGGCTCTCCTGAGATTATCTCTGCAAGGATCCGTGTGACCAAAACACACTCTGGGTCCCTTTTATACTGAAATGAACCAGCAGAGCTTTTCCCCAGTCTCGCAGTGTGTGTGCTTGTGTGTGTGTGTGCATGTGTGCACGTGTGTCTATGGAGCAAAAGTGAGATGCTTTCTCACAGAAGAAAACAGTTCTACAGGAGGAGGGGCAGGCAGACACTAGAACCCCAAAGCCTCTGCAGTTTTACAAACCTCGTTCCTTCTTTTAGGGGTGTGTGGCTGTTTCTTACCTGAAAGGGTTTCTTCTAGCTGTCTGACAGGTGACTTCATTTTTGACGGGCCTATCCTTCCCGCCTGGGGAAGGGCTATCTATTCGTGTCTGCATTCACTTTGGTTGTCGAAGAGGCATTGCATTCCGCCATCTCGAAGCCTGGTCACTGGTTACCTCTAAACGTCCCCAGTAGACCATAGGGATGACGCCTCTTTCTGCACAGATGCCAGCAGGTTATCTGACGTTTACTGAACTAGCTAGAACAGACGTGGAGGTCGGGGTCCTTTCCCTAACTGTGGCACGGATAAGTGATTTGGTCCGTGGGACAGAGGAAATGAGTGGGAAGTTCGGGAAAGCAAAAGCAGAGAGTGGAAGGTGGTCACGAATCAGGTGACCCCGTCGTTGACCTGGCTGGGCCTCGCTCCCCTCGCTCCCTGTCAGGAAGCAGGAGGGACTAGAAACAAACACTGACCCAAACGCGTCCCTACTTCCTTTGTTAGTTTATAGAAGGAAAGTGTGGGCGGTTAGTAAGCTGTAGTCGGCAGGGCTTGCCCAGCAGCCCTGAGCTGCCTGTAACGCCCTGTCGTTTCCTCACAGGTACGAGCTGGGAGCCGCTCTCTTCATCGGGTGGGCAGGAGCCTCGCTCTGCATCATTGGCGGTGTCATATTTTGCTTTTCGATATCTGACAACAACAAAACACCCAGGTGAGAGAGAGAGAGGAAAACAGCTGCGAAAAATGTGCTACACCTGTGGTTCCCAACGCTGCGACCCTTTAATGCAGTTCTTCATGCTGTGGTGACCCCCCCCCCCCGACCAGAAAATTACTTAATTGCTACTTCATAACTGTGATTTTGCTAGTTTATGAATTATAATGTAAATAGTTTTGGAGCTAGAAGTTTGCCGAAGGGGCCTCAAAGCACAGGTTGAGAACCACCCAGCTGTATTATTTCTGAATCATTACATATGGGGCAAGTTACACACAATTTGTGACTCTTAGAAATGAGAAGTGACTGTGGGAAAGGGTTAGGGACAGGTATTATTTTTAAAGCTCGCCCTGCTGTGTTCAAAAGCTGCTTCTGTAACTGGGAGGCCAAGCCCGAGTGTAAAGGCCTGCTTTCCATGTCGACGTCACCGTAATTTTCACGTTGGCAGGGATCGATGAAGGCCTCTAGGAAACCTCAGTTTCAGGAAAGTGAGCATTAAAAATAGTTTTGAGAAAGGATATTGGAACAAGTAACTACCGAGTTGCCTCTGCAGAGTCTCTCCTCACGCAGGCTGTGTGGGCAGAGGAGGGAGGAGAGCTAACCAGAGGCGGCGTGAACGCTTAGTGACCGACAACAGTGGTTTTCACCCTGTTCTCCTTTGCCCTGCTGTAGAGCAGAATCAAGTCTGCTGCGCACTGTGTCCCTGTGTCTGCGCTCTGTGCGCTGGCACCCAGTTCGTGAGCTTCGGGCAAGGGGCTGGAGGTTAAAATACACAAACACACACAAACAGAGAGACAGCGACACGGGTCATCCTTGAATTCCCAAGAATGCCCCCTTTATTGTGTTCAGGGGCAGATTATATAGAGATAGCCACGCCCCAGCCAAACCCACCAGAAACCACTCTCCTGCCATCAGGAACTCCTGAAGGTCTCGTGCTCAGAGCAGCTGTAGGCACTCTCAGATCAGGGAATTACAAGAAATTCAGGATCTGGGGTCTCACTGCTCCCAACAAAGTCAAGTATGCTTTACCTTTCAGAATGAGCTACACGTACAACGGACCCACATCTGTCACGTCTTCCCGGACCAAGTATCATGGCGGAGAAGGAGATTTTAAAACCACAGGTCCTTCCAAACAGTTTGATAAGAACGCTTATGTCTAAAGGAGCTCCTGACGAGCTGTGTCTTGAAACTGAACTGTGCACGCAATGATCCTTCCGGGGCCCTCCCGTAATCGCCGCTTCCGCTTGTTTTTTAAAATATGAATTTGAAGACTGTTGATTGGACGGATGTAAATGTTCTTATAGCTATATGCTAATCATTTTCTGTTGTGCCTTTCTATAAGGAAAATAAACAGGTTATTTACAGGATCTGCATATTTTATGCCCATAGAACACATGGACGCTTAGTTCAAAGGCTCAGGAAATGTTGGGGTGACGGTCACTTTGATGTACGCTGAGAGCTTCCCTCGACCCATCCACACGTTAGGCAGAAGTGTGTCGGCAGTGGTGGCTTGTGAACGGGACGGGGACAAGTGGAGACTGTTCCTCATCAGGTGTCCCTGTTAAATAGTCACGTTACCTGCCATGTAGAGCCGCCTTCCAGTTTCTTAGACCTGTCTGACAGGACCGCCATTCACGACAATGGCTCAAGAAAGGACTACCGAGGCCAAGCTGTCATTGTCCTTTATGTGGATCAGAGACCACAAGGGTTGTCTGACACCCTTTGGTGAGCTGGGCCCTGACTGGTTGAATCCAAAGCCAGCTGAGGAAGTAGTGGGGAGGGGGGGCTGTGTGGTGCCTGCCATTCTCAGTTCCTGGGTGTCTCCTGAGTCCTGCACAGAGCACTCACGAGGTCACTGAGACACTGGCCAGTTTTCAAGACAGGGATCCCGAGGCTGGCCTGCAAACCACCTGCCCACAAAGGCAGCCCTCATCACCATCCCTATACAGCTTGAGTGACCCAACTCACTTACACCCCCAGCGCCCTTGGTGGTGGCTCCTCTCTTCCTCCTGCAGTGCAGCGAAGAAAAGTGGAGTATAAAGCAGAAGTCGTGAACCTTTGAATGACGGGGCCAGGATGTGAGCTGTTATCAGTTGTAAGAATCCGGCACCTGCGTCAAGGGCTGCAAACCGTCTGGGATGAATCACACGGGTGCCGCGTGACTTTCCCCAAGAGCGAATGATTGAAAAGGAAAAAGAAAAATCACATTGTTTGCAGGAACTCAATGGAAAGGTTTAAAAAATGTTTTGAAAAATAGAATTAAAAATTTTTAAATGCCATACCTTGTTACTACTTGAAATACTTTTTCATAAGTACCACAGACCAGTGTGGAAACAGTATTGTGATGGCATACTTCTAAAGTGATTGTTGTTCTTCAGCTCAGCTGGTGAAGAAAGCAGACGGGTAGGATACAGGGAGGGTAGAGGAGGAAGGGATGGATGGATTCGGGCAGGGGCCATAAGGTCTGGCTACAGAAGAAAGAATAAATCAAACAGAATGGGGGGAAAATGAAACAAAACTAAACAGAGAAGTTAAAGAATTGAGTCTTGTGAATATACCAAGTTAATTCCTATGCTGGGTTTGGGCAGAGGACCATTATACTTCCCCAGTTCCAGAAATCAAACCACGGCACAGAACGCGGAGCAGGCTTTCTCTAAAGCCGTCTTCATGCTTTCAAAAAGATCACATCTCAAAATTCTACCCGAATGGAGGCCTAAATCACACCCAGACAGAAGCAAAGCCACGCAGCTCAGGCTGGGCGTGGTCACACACACCACACACAGAAACACACAAACACACACTTCTAATCTTAGCACTTGGGTGGTAGAGGCGGCTGGATCTCTGAGTTCAAGGTCAGGCTGGTCTAGGGCAGGTTGAGTTCCAAGTCAGCTGTGGCTGCCTAGTTCAGACATTCTTAAAAAAACAGAATAAATAAATAAACAAACAAAAAACCGTGTGCTTCGATAAAAATCTGTTGCAGAAGTGAGTGGGGTGCAGGCTGCTCATCTCTACCCACATCACAGTCTGACACTTAGTAAGCTTTTGGATGTCTACAAAAAAGCGAGCCTATGGTGGCCCTTGTAGGAGGGTGGAAGGGTGGATGGCAGCCACGGTAGCCGTAGAGATTTATTCCAAGGTCAGGGTGTCAGAAGCCTGGCTTTGTGTAAGCCCCTTCATAAACTTAGCCGAGAAGCCATCCCCAATAAGCAGGCACAGTCCCAGGGTGTCATGGAGGACTTTACTGGCACTGTTGATGGATGACAGAAGACCCCAAATCCACAAGCTATTAAAATGTTACCTTTCTTTTGTTTTCTGAGATAGAGTCCTAATGGTACCACAAAGTATAAAAACTATTTTTTTAAAAGAAGGAAAAAATAAATAAAAAAGAAAAGCAAGCAAACAGTTTATATACAAATTTTCCGATCAATGCCGAGACCATTGTTCAAGAATATAAATTAGTTCTGAGGTATTTTATAATGGGCTGGGTACTGAAGAACACAGAAAATACACACATGTGTGACTCAGGAATGGCTCATCTCTTTCTAATGATCATCTCATGAAAATCAGTTGCACACTATTCATAAAGTATCCGAGATAAAGATTACACTGCAGAAAATAACTGGTCAGTAACAACATGCTAAGAGGGCCTCAGAGCTCCGTGGGATCAAAGGTACTTCAGGGAAATGTATTTAGCATGGGCCTAGCTAATTGTTACCATTCTAGACATACTGTATACGGAAAACAACCAGTTTAACACGTAGGGTGTCACTGGTATCACTAATTCAGTTTTGAAGAGACTTAACAGAATTTTGTAACATACTGACGTGACAGAACAGACATATTTTAAAAAGCTACAATAATTCAAACCAAAGCCTACTATCAGTCAAAAAAAAAAAACTTAAAAGTTAATTGAAAAAAAATACATTTAACACTAGAGTACCGTACTGGAAAACACATTTTATGATTTAAAGAACATCTTGCTTCTACACAGCCGACAGTTTTCAATTCTGCGGTACGTGTGTCGTCGAAGACGCCCTTGCTCTGAATGAGCTTCCTTGTACGGTGGGAAAGCTGAGGAACGCTGGAATCCTATTGGCTGTCGGCCGATGCTGGCTAGGAAGCGGTTCTCTAACTGGAGTTGTAGCTACACATCCATGATCTCACTCCAGTCAGTCACAGTCACTAGGCTGCTTTTCAGGGTGCTCGATTCGTTGTCATGAAGTCCTGGAGAGGGAGCAGGAGGGAGGGACGGGACCTGTGGTTAAACCGGGATATTCAGACCCCTGACTTCAGTCTTTGCTCACCCAGTGTCTGAAACTCTTCACCTTGACCCAAGTCCCTACAGGCTTTCGGGGAGGTTGCTAGCACGCCCACCCCCAAGTTGGCCACATTTCTAGATCTCCTCACAGGACACGGTGGCCCGTGACCATCCATTCTGAAGCCCATGAGCTCCTGGGTAGCTGGGCCTGTGTCCTGCTTCTCTTTCCCTGGTGTTCAGCATGGAGCCTGGATACTGAGTTCTCGGCGTGTCTGTGCTGTGTTATTAACTACAAGTAAATAGAAACGGGGCAGGAAAGGAACATGCAATCCTTCACGTCCAATGTAAATCTCTAATATTTAGAGGTAAGTGTTAAACATAGATTTTGCTGGGGCAAAAGAACTTAAATTTGAGTTAATTACAGTCATGGTTTTGAGCCGCGGGAGCAGCGCGCTGTGGAGAACTCCACTCTAATTTGATTCTGGAATGTTCTCTGAGAAACGCAGGGTCCTGGCACAGAAGCATGCTCCCAGTTCCTCATGAGGCAGTGTCTCTCAAGCAGTCTTTTGGATTTTATGAGTCCTTAGCAGAGATAACTTCACAATGGCTCTGCTGCAGACACGTTATCATGTGACAGTGTGGCAGTTAGTGCACAGCTGACATTCTCGAGAGAGAAAAGGGACAGAGCTGAGAACGCCCAACGGGGACAAGACGACCTGCTGCAGACAGGAGACAGGGCTGTGGGAACTCTCCGCGCTGGCAGGAAGCTGCGAACAGGGGCACAGAGAGATGTCGAGGATGGTAATAAAGACGCCCCTTCCTAACAGGACACCAGTAGCTAATATCCGAAGTTGTCAAATCAAGAGGCAGGTTTGAGTGCTTTACTGAGAGACACGGGAATGGCTCACCGGATATTAAAGATGGTGAGAAGTATCATGGAGGACCCTTCTGCTCATCTTACCTTTTATAACACACAAGGATTACTTTGATTTTATATGTATACAACTTGGCATGGTGGTATAACTGGCATGGAAGACGTGCGTGTATCTTAAAGAGATACTGTGCCACTCAACACGCTATCAGGCTGTTGAAACAATGGGCTTCAAAGAAATGAGAACTCCCCCCAGGAATCTCATGGTGGGAGAAGGATAATTTCTAGGGGCATCTGCACAAAGAGAATATCTGTGTGGACATGGTGAAAAATAACACTACAATGTTTACTGAAACATTACAGAAGAAATTAAAATGATTTGTACGTTTGTGAAGTAAGTTATCAATGTTCAGATATACCTTGTAATAAAAAAAGAAACAACATCAAGATCTTGGTTCTAACAACTGTGTCATTTGGTTTGGTCTGGTTTGGTTTTGGTTTTGGCTAAGTGGCTCTACCACTGAGCTATGATCCTAGCCCCCAGCAGTGTGTCTGTCTGAGCGTATAAAGTGTGTACCTAGCCGCAGATATGAAGTTGAAACACTCTGGGACCAAAGGCTTAGCTTGATTGCTACAGTGCTTGCAGATCAGTCCTGAGGACTTGAATTTGATCCCCAGATCTCACATTTTAAAATGGTCGCTGTTTCCCCGGCATTGAGGGAGCAGAAACAGCGACAGACCTGGGACTCTCAGGCCAGCCAGCCAGACTGGCCTGGTTGGTGAGCGCCAGGCCAGCGAGAGATCCTGCCTCAAAACACAAGGTAGACGGCTTCTCAGAAACAGTCCAGTGACTCCTGCTTCCACATGTACATTAATGTGCACCCACACGCGTGCACACACATACACACACACGCCTACACACTCCAGAAACATGGCCCATCCATAAATGGGAGTGAGGACTGCTAACCTTCTTCCTTGAATTCCCGAGGGTTCACTGGGCCCCAGGCCCTTGGCACTTGAGCGGAATTTAGATCTCTCTTCACAGGTGGGGGTTCCCTCTGTTCTAGCTTTTTCTCCAAGGATTTCTCTTCCTCTAAGGATGATATGTCCCAGGCACCATCATCTCGATCTGTGCACTGAAAGAAACACAGAGAATAAATAGGGTTTCTCTGTAGCTTTGGAGCCTGTCCTGGAACTCGCTCTTGTAGACTAGGCTGGCCTCAAACTCTCAGAGATCGGCTTGCGTCTGCCTCCCCTAGTGCTGGGATTGAAGGCAGGCGCCACCACCACCCGGCTATAACTTGCATTTCTTAAAGAAACAGTGCCTCTCGTTCGTTTTGTGATTTAGGTCAAGCAGCTGACACTGAATGAGAAGGTGGGGATGGCACAGGAGCCCAAATGGAGGCACCTTTCAGAGCTGCAAAGTGAATCTGAAAACCCGCATCTTGAAATTTACAGAAATCACTTCTCTTTTCCATGCCATAGATTTTTTTCTTTATCAACTGTGAATTTAGAAAATTCTAGACTACAAAGATGGTAGCGGGAGAAAACTCTAGTCAGGGTGATTTATGTCACCCAGGAGTCCTGTAGAATAAGACCCCCGCTTAAAGAAATACATTTCCAGCAAGCCTTTTTCGAGGAGAGCCATGCCATCTTGAATGATGCAGCATTTTGACAATTTTATTTTTTTGGTTTGTGTTAACACACACACAAAAAACCAGTAACTAATGAAGAATGTTCAACAGATTGTTTTGAGTCCCATGGATGAACGGGAGTGGGGGGGTGGGGGTCTAGCTACAGAACTGGAGAGGATGACCGTACGGGAAGACCCAGTCTACAACACCAGCTAGCCAGAATGGCAACAGCCGAGCTCCCTTACACACACTCTGGAGTTAGAACTGCTCCAGAACCTTCCAGGCCTCTCCGATGATTCTGACTCCGAGGTTGGACAAATTCTTAAAAGTTCCTACTTTACTTCCAGGCATCAGAAAAATCCCTGGAGTAGATGTGGAGGCTCCAGATTCCAGCTCATCCCACTGCTGTTGTCAAAACATCTAATGGCTGCAGGAGACAAACTGCACATACGATGGGGCTGTGAGCATCTGTGCAGTGAGACAGGCAAATATCATTGCATTGTAGGCTGAACAGCCCTACAGAGAACTGAAAGGACTGGGCCAGAAGTATTTCAAAATAGACAGGGAGCTGGGCTTGGGATTACTTTCAGACATCTTATTGGGTGTGAGTATCTCCAATCTGAAAACTCCAAATCCAGTGTGATTCAAAACCAGAAACTTTCTTGTGTGCATACTTGAGGCCAGACCTAGACTCTGTAAGCTGCTTCTCAAACCCTGAGAATGTCTGAGATGATGCCAGTGTTTACGAAGGTCAGTGGTTTGGGACACTACAGATTTCAGATTGCTCGATGCGTACATACCTGCTGTCAGACAGGAGATTTTCTATGGGATGGTGAAAAAAATGCAACACTAAGACCAAATCAGGACGAAGCATCAGCCTTCACTATATTAACTAATCACAATTGACTCTGATTCCATTATAAAATATATTTACTAATTAATTCATCCGAAGATGAACTAGTTAGCAAGTGGTTTCACCTTTAATTCTTGCAAGTCTTCCTTTTTGATAAGTGTCTCAGCAATATTCATTCCAGTAACTGGTTTATTCCCACTTCCTTGGTGTAAAACCATGCTCTCAACATTTTCAGTTTGTATTTTAACAGAGGTTCCTATAGGAGCAACAGAACACAGTCAAGAGAAGGTTTCCACAGACGGTATCACCATCAGTTCCAAAAGCCCGCAGTCGGCTCCGAAGGAGTCTTAGCGTTACATACGATGACTCATCATTCAAATAAAACTAGGTGAGGCATTTTGGGTTTGAAAAGAAGATGGGGTTGGAGAGATGACAGATGGCTCAGGCGTCAATAGCACCGCTGTTCCTACAGATAAGAGGTTGAGTTCCCAGGACCCAGATCATGAAGCTCATAACCACCTGTAACTCCAGTTCCAGGGGATCTGATGCCCTCTTGTGGCCTCACACAAGCGTGCACACACGTATACACACATACATACACATAAAATTTAAAAAAAAAATTAAATGGGTATGTAGAAAATAGGGTGTTATTTTTAAATGCACTCATTATATTTTCCAAATTATATAACTATGTAGTATATTCAAATTATATTTAATATAGCTAAGCCAGATATATTTAAAATCTGCAATTATAAATGAAGACCATTACTGGCTCTGCCTCCTTTAGGAAGTGGTCAGGAATCCCACACAGGAGGCTAGTCTTTCTTTAAATCACCCTGTTGAAAACACAGCCCATTAGGACGGCCGTTCTCAGTCAGCCAAGGTTAATGGGTTGAATTCCGTCCCTTGGGATTCCCACGCTGAGGCACTCAGCTTAGAATGTCATCTTCGTTGGAAGTGAAGAGGTCGTTAAGTTAGAGGTCATTGAGAGTGGTCCCACGGGGCCAGGCCGGGCAGATGGCTTAGGCAGTAAAATGCCTGCACAAAGCATGGGGATCTGAGTTCCATCCTAGCACCCGCAAAAAATCCAGGTATGCTGGCACGAGCGTCTGTGATCACAGTGCTGGGGGAGGTGGAGATAAGAACATTCCTGGAGCTCGACAGCCTGCTGGCCTTGCCAAATCAGTGAGCTCTGGGTTATGTGACAGACACCGGTCTCAAAAAAAGAAAATAAAGATACCCAACACTGACCTCTGTCCTTCATATGTGTACACATGTGCATATGTGCAACCACACACATGCACATATGTACATACATGCACCACACACATGTGCATACTCTGTACACACGCATGTACATGCACTACACACATACATGCACCACACACATGTGCATACTCTATACACACGCACGTACATGCACTACACACATACATGCACCACACACATGTGCATACACTGTACACACGCATGTACATGCACTACACACACATACATGCACCACACACATGTGCATACACTGTACACACGCATGTACATACGCTACAGACACACATACACATTTTAAAGAGTGGTCCATGATCTATGTGAACAGTCCTTATTAAAACTAGAAACCAGGAGACAGGCGGTGGTGGCGCACACCTTTAATCCCAGCATTCAGGAGGCAGAGGCAGGCAGAGCTCTGTGAGTTCGAAGCCAGCCTGGTCAACAAGAGCTAAAGTTCCAGGACAGGTTCCAAAGCTACAGAGAAACCCAGGCTTGAAAATCAAAAAAAAAAAAAAAAAAAACAAAGCAAAACAAAAACCTAGGAACCAGGACTGAGAGGAACTCATAGTGGGAGATGATACAAAGTTAGACAGGGAGAACAAAGCCTCCCCAGGGAAACAGAGCACACCTTCCCTGTGGCTCTCTTGCCAACACCTTGAGTTTACTCGTCCAGCCTACAGGATATGGACACAGCAGATTTCTGGTGTTGAAGTCACTCAGCTTGGGGCACTTAATTCAATCGGCTGTAGGAGGGCTCTCCCCTGTCTACTTGAAGATGGGTGGCTGTCTAGCGCTGCCCTGGGACGAGTCCCACAGCCCTCATACACAGTTCCAGCTCAGATGCCCAGGGCGTGGTGCCCCTGGGCAGGGACCATGTCCTAAGTACACTTGAGAGGGGTTTTTAGAGATCAAAGGCTCACCTGTGGGCTTCGGGGAAACATCTGAGTCCTCAATCTCGCTTCCCTCCGTCCAGTCGGTGTCACTTTTGACAGAATTCTTCCCGAAGTTGCTCAGGTTACTCTTAGACGGCTGGAGGGTAAATAAGTCTGGAGATATGTATGCCGGGATGAAGTCCTCTTCATCCAGCTCCTCCTCCGAGCTGAAGGGCGGCGTCCTGTATAAGTCAGAACCAAAATGGGGGTACAGGGGTGCCGTCAGAGCAAAAACAGGGGCATAGAGTGCCATCAGAACCAAAATGGGGTTCAGGGGTGCTGTCAGAGCAAAAACAGGGGCATGGGGTGCCATCAGAACCAAAATGGGGGCACAGGGGTGCTGTCAGAGCAAAAACAGGGGCATGGGGTGCCATCAGAACCAAAATGGGGTTACAGGGGTGCTGTCATAACCAACATGGGGTGTTGATTCCTCATTTCAGAATTTACCACCAGGTGTGCCTTTTTATCTTTTTACAAATCAGGTCTTTTAATCAGCATACAATTGGCTTTATTCTGAATTTTCGTACATATTTTGTTTTTGTTTCTCTTTCTCTCCTCCTCTCCCCCAATCTCCTGCTCTTCCTCCCAGAGAAGAGACTCTATAGTATCGACATCTCCAGACACAGGCAAGAGGATGACATTCAACAAGAGAAAATGAGTGTCATCCAGAACAAATTAATAACAGAAACATATCGGTAATTTATTGAGTGCCCACAAGTGCCAAGATCCTTTCATATGTTCTCATTTAATCTGCAAAATGATGCTAAGCCGGGTACGGTAGCCCATGCTGTAATCCCAGTAATTAGGCTGGGGCAGGAGCATATCTATGACTTCAAGGCCAGCGTAGTCAGAGAGAGAGGTCCAGTCCAGCCAGAGCTACATAGTAAGATCTCGTCTACAAAACAAACCAGCACCAGAAAAAAAAAAAAGTATTCTGGAAACAAAAAAGTGTCACATATTACAGAATATTTTAAAAAATAGATTCAAAAAGAGCACTTGATGAATATCAGCTGCTGAGTGATCGGGCAAAGATTCTTATCATTTCAGGGGCCCCAGCAGGAGGCAGGCTGTAGTTGTCATTGCCATTACAGGGAGCCGGAATGCAGAAATGGCCCCCGACCCCTATGTGATCATGGATCCAGCCACCGAAACACCGTCTGTTCTATTTAAATGTGCCTGTTGGGGAAGGCTGTATAGAATGACTCAGAGGTGGTCCTTTTTCTTCATGGAGGCCATGACGTGGTGAACTGAGTGACAGGGTGGCTGAAGATGGCATGTCACAAATAACAGACCGTGAAGGACTAGGACAGCAATGCTGATGAACAACCACCGTGGCTTCACTTAATCACAGTGACCCCCACTTTATCGTGAGAGGAATGCTCAGAAACTTTATATCCATCCCCGACACCCAGAACCTTGCCCAGTACTCACTTGGTAGATGAAAACTTTCTGAGAAAATGATTTTCTTTGGTACTTTTCTTAAATCTAAAATAAAAAAAAAAATTAGAGGAAGACAAAAAAAATTTCTAAAGCATGTAAGTAAATAATATTGCCAACACATATGTCTGTGGAAACCACAAAAGTCTGTTACCGACCCGAGACTACACAGGAGCTGTGGATGGGATTCACAGCTACGGGACTCACGTTTGTAACCCCCCAGACCTGGAGTGCGGTGACCTCTGGAGGCGGGGCTTTGGAAACTACTGGAATAAACGGAGTCAAAGGGTTGGGTCCCCATAATGGGATTACTATCTGTAAGCTCCCTAAGCTCAAATGTTTGAGTGCTTGGTCCCCACTGGACCTGTTTGGGAAGATTAGGAGGCGTGGCCTTCTTGGAGGAGGTATGTCACTTTGACACCCTGATTCTGAACTTCCAGCCTCCAAAATAAATTTCTCTTGTTTCAGGGACCCAGTCCATGATGTATTATTATTGCAACTTCAGTTGGATAAGACAAACAATCATATAGATATAGATATAGATATAGATATAGTTGAAAATACTCACTTCGGGACAGCCACCTTCTCAGTAAACACGGTCCTCTGTCTGATCAATGGTCTGCCTTGCGGGGGAACCTGGGAGGCTTTGAGGACGTCTTCAGCTGACAAAGTGGTCATGAGAGGGACATTGTATCTATCTGGAAGAGAAGCATCATTCATGAATCTCCATCGCCTCTGCGGTGAAAATCCAGAGTAAATAACACGATGCTATCCACGGTGTCACTGGAGAGAACAAGCCTGCTTCTCGGGTTGGGATCCAGACTCAGGGCTTCATTATTATTGTTTGTTTGTTCTTGGATATTTTTTCTTTTTCTGGGCGAATCTTTGTAACCCTGTTTGGACTCGAATATGCTATATAACTAAGAAGGACTCTAAAGTCCTGGTCCACCTGCCCTTACCTTCTGAGTGTTAGGATTATAGGAAAATTATCCACCCCAAAGTAGGAGTCAGGGCTTCTTTCAAGATAAAAGTATAACCCAAGACCCAGCACTTTAAGTACAGACAGTAAGGAGCTCGTTAGTGCCAAAGTGTGCAAACATTTAAAATTATAAAAAGGTCGTTAGAATTTAGCTCCCATTTGTAGCAATGAAGTGCCAGGTGGCAGCAGCAGGCTTACCTGAAGATAGTGACACCTTCTCCTCGATTTTACAGGTCAGCTGATGCTCGAGGGATTCTCGAATTTGCTGAATGTCGGGAATTTGTTTTGCTAGATCTTCTCTGGCTCCCTGCATGGTTTTCAGTGATTTGGTCAAGATCTCGCAGGGAATGCCATGTATATCCTGAAGGAATAAGATGTAGCGTCAATCTCTTATCCTTATCCTTGGGTGTTTTTCATTTGTAGGCACGTGTCAGCATTAACTCTGTTCTTCTGGGGCCCAGGGTCATTTAAGGTAGGGGATGAGGATGCTCCAGCATAGAAGAAACCCTCTGGTTCCAAAAGGACCTTGCAGTACAGCTGTGCCTGTTTATGACTGGTTCATCAGCAGTGCAATGTTGTGTGATCAGTGGCAAACAAGCAAGACTAGAAGAATTACGAGAGAGAGCCCGTCAGAGGCCCTGACCTCCAGGGGAGGGTGGAGCGGGAGGCTGAGCTGTGCTCCTATGAAGGGGGAAACGGACAAATGGAAATAAGAGGCAGTTTCCAGATGGCTGGGCACTGGGGATACCTTGGGAGGAAGACAGGACCTTAGGATAGAGATAGCCAAAGCACGTCCCTCCCAGGCTAATGCGACAAAGGCCTGGGAGATAGGACCAAAAGAGAAACCTGAATGCTGGCCTGGAAGGCTCAGCAGTCATCCCCACAGGGACGGGAAAGCCATCAGAGTTGACTTTCCATCAAGAACTAGAGTAATCAAAGGCGTGACCAAGGAACTCTGGGTCTGATGGGAATCTAGTCGGAAAAGGGCACTTAAACACTAGTTACTTAACGTTAGTGTTTCACACATGAGCTCAACGCCCATCTTCACCGCCTTCTCCCAGACTTTCTCCTTTCTTCTGAGTTCCCCACCCCAGCAGTGGCCTCGCTACCTCACGTGGTTGCCCAGGAGAGACATTTAAAGATTTCTGTCCCTTCCCCGCCACCGCCTCCCATTCCCCTCCCCCTCCCCCAATTGAGTGCCCCCCCCCCCCAGCCCGAAAAGCAATCAGGGTTCCCTGTCCTGTGGGAAGTCCAAGGAACTCCCACCTCCATCCAGGTCTAGTAAGGTGAGCATCCAAACTGCCTAGGCTCCCACAAAGCCAGTACGTGCAGTAGGATCAAAATCCAGTGCCATTGTTCTTGAGTTCTCAGTAGTCCTCATTGTCCGCTATGTTCAGCAAGTCCGGTTTTATCCCAGGCTTTTCCAGACCGAGGCCAGCTGGCCTTGGTGAGTTCCCAATAGAACATCCCCATTGTCTCAGTGTGTGGGTGCACCCCTCGCGGTCCTGAGTTCCTTGCTCGTGCTCTCTCTCCTTCTGCTCCTGATTTGGACCTTGAGATTTCAGTCCTGTGCTCCAATGTGGGTCTCTGTCTCTGTCTCCTTTCATCGCTTGCTGAAGGTTAATATTCAGGAGGATGCCTATATGTTTTTCTTTGGGTTCTTTTTTTTAAATATTTATTTATTTATTATGTATACAGTATACAATATTCTGTCTGTATGTCTGCAGACCAGAAGAGGGCAGCAGACCTCATTACAGATGGTTGTGAGCCACCATGTGGTTGCCGGGAATTGAACTCATGACCTTTGGAAGAGCAGGCAATGCTCTTAACCACTGAGCCATCTCTCCAGCCCCCAGGAGAGACATTTCTGTCATCAGATAAGTGCCACGTCCAGGTTTCCTGTCCCCTGTCATTCACCTGATCTGCCCAACTTCTGTCTATCGCTCCAGAGGGTCAAAGACTTCCCATACTTCTGTGACCCAGCTTAATGTCCGCCTTCCTACACCCTAGTGGGTGGAAGGATCTAATGTTATAGAGCTATCCGCCTTCCTAATTAGTACACAGCATTTCCAACAGCTTCCCGCAGGATTCCAGGGAGGTTTTTTATAAAGTTCAACAGAAAACAAGAACCGGAAAAATTACCAAAATGTTTCAAGCAGCAAGATTAGGGAAAGCATGCCATGGGAGACAAAAAAAACAAAACAAAACAAAACAAAACAAAAAAAAAACATGGCTGGTCTAAGTCAGTCTGTGCGGTACGCACAAATGAATAAAGAATGAATATGGCCGGGCAGTGGGGGTGTAAACCTTTAATCCCAGCACTCGGGAGGCAGAGGCAGGCAGATCTCTGAGTTTGAGGCCAGCCTGGTCTACACAGAGAACCCAGTCTTGAAAAAACTAACTAACTATCTATCTATCTATCTATCTATCTATCTAACTAACCAACCAACTAACTATCTATCTATCTATCTATCTATCTATCTATCTATCTATCTAACTAACTAACTAACAAATATGGCAAAGTAACTGAAGGTCCAAAGCAGATGCACACATGGAGTTTCTACATAATAAAAGAATTATTTCAGATGAACAGGAAATGATATCAGGACAGCTGCTTCAAGTGGAAATAAAGCTAAATTCTTCTGTTCTGAAAACACCCCCCACAACCCCCAAACCAGGAAACAAACAAACATGTCTCCAAACACTAGGAGAAAAACCATAGATAAAGCTCTGATTAAGACAGCCAACACGAAAACCCTAGACTCAAGAGTGTGTGCGTGGGACTGAGGACACTGCATGAATGTCTCTGATTCCCACTGCCCAGTGTGCCTAAAAACCCACAGAGAGTCTGAGAAATCAGAGACTTGGTTAAAGACACAGAGCAACTGAACCCTTCTGCCCCTTTAGGGTGAGTGTGGACTCCAACACTTAAGGAAATGATTCGGGAGCAGCTGTGAGGGCAAACATGTCTGTCACTTGACCCAGCAATGTCATTCCTAGACGTACCTCCAGGAAAAGGACACTTACTTTGATGTTCTATGCTCACACCAGAGCACATGCTCACAACTTAGTAGCCAGAAGAGTCCACAAGGGAACCTGGCATTTCCATTTTCAAGAAGAGAGAAAAAACTGCACAGTATTCAACTCAGGGCAGCAGTGAGGTAACTGAAGAACAGACCCCTGGTGCGTGAAACGGACACGGACCATACGGACTAGAGCATCATCAAGGGCAGGATGCAGGAGACTGCACAAACGTGCTTCCACAGAGGCCCAAGAACAAGTAGACTCAGTCACAACAGCTGTCACGTCTTGTTGGAGAGCAGCTGGTGACAGAGGCAAGGAGGAGGTAAGGGGACCTTCTAGGATACTAGAAATGCCCAACTTTATCTGAGTGGTGGTTACAATTCTCTCAAGCAAACCCACCCCAACGTGGAGATACACAATGTCTCCATATGTTTACTCAAATACATGTATATACATGTACATGTATGAGCATATGGTTCTATACAAACGTATGTATACATATGCAGCTATATCCACACATATGTCTACACACAAACAGCTGAGACATACAGCTACATACACATGTATTGATACATATCCACACACTACACCTATCATGTATAAGCATTCATTTGGGTGTAATATACATTCATGCTTACACATACATGTTCACATGTGTATGTTCACATGCATTTGTGTCTGATATATATATATACATTCATATATATATAGTTATGCAAGCTCTTATGTATTTACCTGCATACAAATAAATTCATCAAATTGTTAGGATTTATACACTTTGTGTGTTGTAATAAATAATTTTAAAAGCACAAAGGGTTTACATGTAAGGTGTGGGACTGAGATTATTCAATCTGGTTTCAAGATGGAACCTAATTCAGCTGCCTGTTCATTCATCATTTACTAAGTTCTGGTTTCACAATGAGCAGTGGTTTGAGGCGACATCAGGATGCATTATTCGGGATATATGATGCACTCTGAGCACCCACACAGGCTCAGGCTCCGGCATTACTAGCTGTGTGACCAAGTCACCTCATCTTTACACAAAACAAGCAACAGCATCATTTAGTCCAAGTTTCATTCCCCTGTTTGTAAATAAGTTTGCATTTGTTAAGGCCTTAGCAACGCCCCAGGTAGCATATGCCATCCGGGGCTCTGCTAACCTGGGTCTTAGCATGCAGTCTAAACTTAAGGCGCCTTCTTCTCTTCCCTCGTGTCCTGACTGGGGAAATGGGACAGAACGAGCAAATGCTCAGAACATGAACTAACGTACTGCGTTAATCCCGAGGCTCTTCAGCTTCTTCTCCAGCTCCATCTCCAAGTTTGTCCTGAGCCCCTTTGAGGAGTGGCTGCCCTTCCAAGTTTTCCTTAGATGTGTCTTCTTACTTGATTTCTGGTCATTTTCTCGTCCTGAATCAAAGTATCAGTAAAAAGTACGTGTAAAGAGAATTATACAAACTCATTCTAAATGGGAAATGACAGCATACAACTTTAAGTTAGAAAGTAAACATCTTTAAAGATTTTAAGGTTTTGGATATTTTATAACTGTAAGGATCTTAATGTTTAAAACTGTCTGCCTCAGGACTTAGTGACTTCTAAGACTACTGATTGTTTATCGAAATTATAACTAATCAACCTAAGAAATAGTCATATATTTTTTAATGTTTCATCAATGGGAATATTTTCCCAAAACTAAGCCTAGTTAGAATTTATCTTATGAAGATAAAATGTCTAATTTATTTAAATTTTATTTAAGTTTTAAGAAGATAAATTTAGTACATGCTAAGTACATAAAACTTGTGATTATTCTTCCCTTCAAAGTCTTTACCAAAACTGCAAAGAGGTTAACAACCTATAATTAAAACAAGACAAAAAAGCCAAACAGAGAAAAAACAAATCAATAAAACCCAGGTCATACTCCTTTCTCTTCCCATCCCCAACTTCACCTTTTTCCTTCCCCTTCGTGGTACTGGAGTGGAGCCGGTAACGGCAGCCTCGGCTCACCCTGGCCTACTTTTACTGTCTACTTTAAAAAAAAAATGTCTAGTTCAAGAGAGCTTGGAACAGGGTCCGAATAGCACATTTCACCATGAAGGTCAGTCTGCCCAAGGTAGTTTAAGACCCAGACTCAAGAGACCCAAGAGCTGGCAGACTGTCCAAAGCCAGATTTGAAACAAGTCTGGCAGATAGCCTATCATATGGATCCCATATCCAGGCAGGTTCATTTCATTCCAAAGGACTGGACAAGTGTCGTAAACCAGCAAGATATGTATCCCCCTTTCTGACTGACTGCAGGGAACCCCTCCCCCAACCACTCGCTGGCCTTTCAGCAGCTGCCACCTGGATTGCGGGAGATTATTAAACAAAATGCCATTGCCTAACACGTTCTCCAGATAGCTGCATGATCCCAATACTAAATCATATTCTGTTAAATCAATGAAGGGTTATGTGTGTGTGTGTGGGGGGGTTCATTTGTTTGTTTTGAGACAGGGTCTCACTCTAGCCTATGCTGGCCTCATAGTCACAGTGATGAAATACTAAGATTGCAAGCATGAGCCAAAGTGTTCATCTATTAATTAAACTGTACTAAAACCAAAATTAGCCAAATTAGTTTGCATATCAAATAGGAAAAAATCCTGCATGAAGATATAGTTTTAATACTTTGCTATTCTGGTTTGTTCAACTGGAAATATCAGCACATATATGATTATGTCATTAAGAGTCAGAAGTCATCTTAATTTTAATCTTATACTCTCTCCATCTATGAAGTTGAGTGACTGCTAACGCTTCAGCAAATTCTGCAACCACGCACATACACACAGAGATAAAAGCAAAACCTCTCAAAAGAAAACAAAAATCCAACCACTTAACCAAACGACAACAACAAAAAAATCGGTCCTAAGAGCTGGTATCAATTAATCAAAACACATATTCTACATCACTGGCTTTGTGGTGATGGCCCTCGAAGTCATGTTAAACTAGTAAATAAAAAGTGAGGGACAACGTGGGAAGACAAATGAAAATAAACCCCACTAAAAATGTGTTCTTTTAAAATGTCAATGATTAACATAGAAACACCAGGACTTGAAAATATATGTCATGTAGACATTATGAACAGGGCTGGTTTAGTCAATTTCCAATTTGTAGCTTTGTTAAAATAAGAAAGAAATGGTAAATTGTATTATACAGGAGTTACAACAACTATTAAAATTTTACATTCCATGGCTAAAGAGATGGCTCAGCAGTTACGAGCATGCATCGCTCTTCCGAGGGCTCTGAGTTCAGCTCCCAGCACCCATGTCGTGCTCCCTCGAAGGGAATCCAGGGCCTTCTTCCGGCCTCTGCAAACCCTGCGCTAACATACACATAACCACAAAAGTTTGTCGACTGAAGTACATGTTTTTAACCTCCCTTCCTGACAGAAATGGTTAATAATGGAGCCCTCACATTTACTACCAACTAGCTTCCCCCTCAGCAGTGATACTTGGGGCTGGAGTGTTGGCTCAGCGGTTAAGAGTGCTGGCTGCTCAGCTAGAGGAACCAGCTCACAGTTGTCTGTAACTCCAGTTCCTGGGATCCAACAGCCTCACACTGACATACGTGCAGGCAAAACGCCAATGCACGTAACAAATAAAAATCAATTAAAAAGCAATGTTTAGAAATGCCAGATGAAATACGTTAGCAATAACCATTTATCAGTTCCACTATGACAGCTCCCACACCCCACCACGGGGTATTATTATTCTCTATTTTATACCCAGTGCTTAGATCCTGTATTCTTTTTTGACACCGAGAATAATTTGGTGGTGGGACCTATGGCTCCCAGGTAGAACCCTTGCCGAGCGTGCGCAAGGTCCTGAGTTCGATCCCCAGCACTGGAAAACAGTGATTTGGAAACGGACACTTTATTCATTCGAGACTAACGTTGTGAGAAACCACTCTGACACAAATAGTCTAGTGCACAATACGTGTGCCGCTTTGCCGTTTGGTCAGAATATCTGTACTGAAATAAAGGATTTTTGTTTTGAAGTTTCCTGATGTAGCAACTTTCTTATTAACTTACCTGCAGAAAAACGTAACAAAGCGGGGGATACAGGAGCATTAGGGGACAAGATAACCAGGTGCTGTGTGTCCTATCAGCCAAAACTGCAGTCCAAAGCTAAAAGCCTCTCCTGTTTTCCGTATGGCGTGACACGCAGCATCAACTTGGACTTTTAGGGTCCAGAAGGGAGCACATATGTAACGCTGGTACTGTTACCTTTTTCCTCCTCTGACGAAAGCTCTTCTATAGGTTCCAGCACGTGCGACGGAAATGCCTGCTCTGCTCACGAGGAGAGAAAGGAGCAACGCAAATATGTTTCTTTAAATATATAGATTTGCTTGCATATAAATGTTTATATACATATATATGTATGTACAAACTACTTTACATATCCATGTCCATAGATATAGTTTGTGAGAATAGCAAAGACCTACTAGGATAATACTGAGGGAGTCACTTTTGATTTTATTATTTATTTATTAAAGATAGGGTCTTATGTAGTTAAGGCTAGCATTGAACTCTCTACGTAGCAAACTGGCTTACAGGACTCAAGGCTCACCCATCTGCAGCTCAGACTACAGAGAGAACTTTTCCACTGACACTTTCACCTCGGTGGTGAAAGCCATTTCATTCTATCTTAGCCTCCAGGGTGGTGTTGTGTAAGTTTCCTCCAAGATTGAAACATTCTATCCTGCAGGAAGCTCCTTAAGCCAGAAAGGTAAACAACTAAAATAGCTCCAGGAAGTCCCTGAAGCTGAGCAGACTCACTGGCCTCCTCCCTGTCAGAGTAAGCAATCAAAGCTAAGAGTCCTGAGACAGAGTTAAGCAAAGACGACTGACTCTGAGACCAGAAGCGGACACCAGCAGAGCTTCCCAGAAGTTTAGAGCAGAGTCACTTGGAAAGGACACTCTAACCTGATGAGCCACCTGCAGACTGTGTCGTGTGCTCCAGGTCCCCAGCTTTGTGACCTGGTACCCATGCTAGGGTGGCCAGTGGTGATGCAGCTGTCTGAGTCATTTCTGCCCCTCTAAGTAACCCCTCCCCCATATTCCTGTAATAAACTCCAATAAAACTCATGGGTTCCCCAAGTTTGAGTTTGGTGATATCTGTACTTGGGTCTGCTGTGGACTCCCTCTGTGGGGTGAGCAGACGTGTTTGAGAAGTTTGTCACACAACACATTGACAAATGTGGGGCAGCAGTCACTGAGCGCTCACAGGCAGTCAGGCATAGACCTGAGTTGTTACACATCTAGCACCTATGTGGAAAGCCTGGCTTTTATTTAATGGGTACTTCTAGTGCACTAATTTGGATGGCTGTATGGCTGTATGAATAAATTTATATATGTATATATACTATATATTTATGAAGTATATCAATGTTTTTGATTTTGTTGAGCTAGGTGTGTTGGTACAGGTCTGAAAATCCAACACTTGGGTGCAGAATCAGAAGGGTCACTGTAAGTCTAGGGCCAGCCTGGTCGACGGAGAAAGTTATAGGCTAGCCAGGGCTACACGGGAGACTCTACTTAAAAACAAACAAAGAACAAGCTGAAGTCCGTGACGGAACTAGACTTTTGTTCTTCATAAATCTTGACATCTGGGCACGCTGGCCTGTAACAGCGACCCCTTTAGTCCATGGCTGGTTGTGAGGGACGTATTCAATCACAATCTGAAACCCACATGCTGGATTTTATTATCTATGGGAGTTTAAAACACTCAGGATCCTTTTCTCCTTGAGACTAATAATAGATAAAACGCACACTCAACTTGCACAGAGTTGTCTTAGTCCTGACAATGCGAGAAAAATATCTGTCGACATGTGTGATGTAGGTTTAGTATGTGGGCAGGACAAAACTCGACTCCCAAGAGGCTGATTCAGAAGAGCAAACACAGACAGGAAGAGCACTGGGTTTTATTCTAACTCAGGTGGCAGCAGTGTCTTTTCCCCACTGGCTGGGGTCACACCTCACAGTTCTGTTTGATTGGCAAGTCTTCAAAGAAATGGTGTAGAGGCCCTGAAGAGAGAAGTGGTCAGCCACTTCCATCCCAGAATGCAACACCATCTTTGTGCGTATAAAGTTTTATTGGTGGGGGACAGAGTAAAATATTTGCATATCAAAGTCTTACAAGGTGGGGGTGATAAAAAGATTTGAATTCCTTGTCATAAGCCTGAGTTTTCTAGCATTTGATAGAAAAGGCTCATGTTTAATTTGTCTTATAAATCCATGTTCTTTATAAACAGCCTTTTCTTCAGATGTTTTCTTACCCTATCCTGGAGTAACAAACTGCAGGCAGGAGGGAGAGCCCGGTAGCAACAGCTGGCTGAGCGAGGCTGAGTGAGACCCAGGAGAAGGAGTCAGTCATTCCATCTGTTGGATTAGCGTGGTTCCTCCCTAAGTGGGTGGCTCCTTGGCCAGGAGACTGACCTGGCTACTGTGTGACTTTTTAAACACTTAAATTAAGGCTGGCAAGATGACTGAGACAGTAACTGTTATTCCAGTGGACCCAGGTTCAATTCCCTGTAAGCACCTGTGTATGCATGCATGAGTATGTACGTGTCTGTATACTGTAAGCGCATGTGTATGCATGAGTGTGTACGTGTCTGTATACTGTAAGCGCATGTGTATGCCTGCATGCATGTGTATGTGTCTGTATACTGTAAGCGCATGTGTATGCCTGCATGAGTGTGTATGTGTCTGTATACTGTAAGCGCATGTGTATGCATGAGTGTGTACGTGTCTGTATACTGTAAGCGCATGTGTATGCATGCATGAGTGTGTACATGTCTGTATACTGTAAGTGCATGTGTATGTATGCATGAGTATGTACGTGTCTGTATACTGTAAGTGCATGTGTATGCATGCATGAGTGTGTATGTGTCTCTATACTGTAAGTGCATGCATGAGTGTGTACGTGTCTGTATACTGTAAGCGCATGTGTATGCCTGCATGAGTGTGTACGTGTCTGTATACTGTAAGTGCATATGTATGCATGCATGAGTGTGTATGTGTCTGTATACTGTAAGCGCATGTGTATGCATGCATGAGTGTGTACGTGTCTGTATACTGTAAGCGCATGTGTATGCATGCATGAGTGTGTACGTGTCTGTATACTGTAAGCGCATGTGTATGCCTGCATGAGTGTGTACGTGTCTGTATACTGTAAGTGCATATGTATGCATGCATGAGTGTGTATGTGTCTGTATACTGTAAGCGCATGTGTATGCCTGCATGAGTGTGTACATGTCTGTATACTGTAAGTGCATGTGTATGCATGCATGAGTGTGTACGTGTCTGTATACACTACTGAGACACCTTCTGTATCTACACAGCCATCTCTATAACTACCGTCTTTTTTTATTTGTGTGTGTGTGTGTGTGTGTGTACGATGCGCATGTGCATGGGTGTGTCTGCATGTGTCAGTATGGGTGTGGGAACACCATGGCACACATATGATGTCAGAGGAAGGTGAGTTTCGGTCCTGGCCTTCCACAGCGCTTACTGCTTTGCGTGCTGGGCTGCTGGGGGAGCTTCTGGGGCTTCCTTCTTTCTACCTGCCATTCGCCTCAGCAGCACCGGGATTCCAGACGTGGGTTCTGTGGAACCTGCACTCACGTGGCAAGTGATGTATCTACTGGGCCATCTCCGCAACTACTCAGCCTACAGCCTTCTTTGAAGGGTCAAAACCCAAGGTGGAAAGCAGTAATGGTTAGAATCTAAACCATTCTTAGACAAGACAGGAATAAAGCGGTTCCCCTGCTTTGGTTTCTTTGTAACACACAGCAGCCGTGTTTTGTTAGGTATGGAGAATGTCTGTTTCCTCTAACATATGGGAGAGCTCAAAGAGCAGAGGATAAACGTGAGAGAACCCGGCTCAGTAAGAAGAGAAATCCGGATGGAAATAGTCTTCCACCTACCCCAGCATGATTATGGCATTCCGCGCCTGCTGTCCCGTCTGAGGGACGAGGGCTAGCAGGGATTTCATCCCCAACACTCTGTCCGGTTTTCTGCCTGTGGTTTCTACCTTTTTTTCTACGCCTTCCTGACCAATCATTGAGACTGTTTGTTTAGAAAAGGTGACCTGCCACCAGACTGAAAGTTAGAAAAACAAGCAGAAATGCCCTGTGGCATGTCTGGTTGGCTGGTCTTCCTCAGGCCTGCCACTTTCCGCAAAGATCATAAAGAAATGAAGTAGCGAAGTTAAAACTGCTATTGGGCCCAATGACACGCAGAGGCTGCACGTTCCGCTCTCAGTCATGTATGCTGTGAGGACAGACGTTTTCCCAACTGCTTTGTAGTGACTAAGGGGTTTCCTGCTTTATAGAATCGCACCCTGCAGGCAAACTAGGTTAATGATTATCTAACTCAGGCTGAGAATGGCACCCGAAACATCAAGACTGTAGCTGAAACCTACCATGTACCATGGTCAGGCTGGGTGCACCATCCAGAGTCTGTGTGGTGGAGGCATTCCCTGAAACAGAACAAGAGGAAAAGCTCACTGGCCCCGCCGCTCCGGCTTAAGTATCTGACCACACACCTTCCGAAAGACACAGGCAGCCCACAGGCAGCACATGCCTCGAACAACAGATGCTACCCATCTGGCTTCTTTTATTTTTTTTTTAAAGATATTTTTAAATTATTATTTTGAGGTGCCCAGAATAAAACCCACAGCCTGTGCATGCTAGTGAAGTACTCTAGCACCCAGACTAACGCTTCTTAAGTGTGTGTGTGCGCGTGTGTGTGTGCATGTGTACCTTTTAGGTTGCTCACAGGACTGTGTGACCACAATCACTAGTTAGTCAGCCCATTTATCAATCTTCCCCAAATGCCGATACCTACTGGCTATTCCAGCTCATTCTCTCCCCACCTCTTCAGCCTCTAGAACAATTACTGTCCTTTGCGTGTCTGTGACTGTTGCACACTTACAGAACCACACACCGTGTTCTTGCTTCCTTCAGTTAGCGTGTTTTCACTAACATGTGTGACATGTCAAGATGAGCACTGTTTCTACGGTCAGGCAACACTCCAGTGTACAACTAGACCTGACTGTCTGAGACAGGATGGGCATTTGTGTTGTTTCCATTTAGGAAAATGAGTTCTGAAAAATATCCCAAGCATGAGGCTAGATGTGGAAGAATTATTAATTTAGGCACAGCTTTAGGCAGAAGAAAACTGACTCAATCAATACTCAATGCTATTTTTAATTCCTTTTTTTTAATATTTATTTATTATGTATACAATATTCTGTCTGTGTGTATGCCTGCAGGCCACAAGAGGGCACCAGAACTCATTACGGATGGTTGTGAGCCACCAGGTGGTTGCTGGGAATTGAACTCAGGATCTTTGGAAGAACAGGCAATGCTCTTAACCACTAAGCCATCTCTCCAGCCCGCTATTTTTAATTTCTTTTGACATGTAAATCCTTCAGCCACTTTCCCAAGGTTTCACGATTCCTATCCCAGAGTCCTTCCTATCTTGAGAGTCCAATTACACAAGCTTTTTTTCCTTCCCCATTAAACAACTTACCTATTAATTCACTATTTCTTTCTCTACCTTAGAAGTATTGGTCATAACCTTATCACCTCTGTACACTTACTTATTTTTATGATAAATACTGGCAAAAGCATTCTATTCATAACTGTCCACAAATCACTAGGAAATCAGAAAACAGGACTTGTGGGCTCATTTGCACCTTGTACAATCTAGATCAAGCAAGGCTCTGCAAACTACAGCCTATGAGAATGACTGAGCCCGCTGATGTTCCTGTGAAGTTTTATTGAAACTCAGCCAATTCACTGTTTGACTGTCTGCAGCTGGCTTTGCAAAGTTATACCATAGCTATGTGGTTTTATAACAGCATCTCACCACGTAACTTCACGGAGTCACTCTTTCAATGCCTATCCCTTTACAGGGGAAACACATACAGAAAAAACTGGCCTAGATATTACTCCAGCTTGATAAAGCCGAAAGATGCGACCTAGGACTGATCACCTCCAGGGCGCCTTGGAAGCCACAGCGCATGAAATGACTGAGGTCTAACCTGGTCACGCTAGGCCCTGTGCACACTGCACATCTGACTATCTCTCACAAATGTCACCTGCTCTCTGACCTCCTCTACCCAGAGTTCTTTTCTTCTCCGTTCAGAAATAAAAGATATTTAAATTATTTCACTATCATTGAAAAAAAAGTATGAGAACATCATATCTTTGTGTGTATGCGCACACACGTCCATGTGTGTGTGAGTGTATGTGAGTATATGTATGTGCACATGTGTGTGTGTGTGTGTATGCATGTGTGTCTGTGAGTGCCTGTGCGTTTGGGCACCTGTGGAAGGAGGAGATCAACGTCAGGCATCTTCCTCGATTGATCTCTATTTTATTATTATCAGATAGATTTCATTTATTTATGTCTGTGTGTATTAATGTCTGGGAATGGGTGTGACAAGGGGATGCACACTTGCATGCAGAGGCCAGACGAGGATAACTGACCCTTTGGAGCTCAAATTGCAGGTAGTTACAGAACGCCTGGCTTCTTACATGGGCGCTCAGATCTGAGTTCCAGCCCTCATAACTTCTCTTAACCTCTGAGCTGTTGCTGTAGCTTATTTTTCATTTGTCTTTTGAAACAGGGTTTCTCTGTGTATCCCTGGCTGTCCTGAAACTTGCTCTGTAGACAAGACTGGCCTGGAACTTAAGAGATCCATCTGCTTCTGCATCCCGAGAGCTGGAATTAAAGATGTGTGCCACCATGCCAGCCATCCACTGTATCTCTTAAGATAGGATCTCTGAACCAGAACTTGCAGATTTGGCTAGACTGGCTAGCTAACAAGCCCCAGAGATTTCTGTTTCTGCCCCCAGTATTGGAATTATAGACATGTGCCCAACTTATCCCTCGGTTGTCCCTGAGTGCTAGGGACCCATCACAGAACCTCAAGTTTACATAGCCAAGATTTACTGAAACAGCCCTCTCCCCAGTCCCCAAGTTTGACCCTGTTGCTTTATGACTGTTTCTTGACAAACTCAGGCCCTAGATCAGATGTCCATGATGATCCTAAGGCTGGACAGGGGAACCTGCTAACACCCTCAGCATCGAGTCTCAGTCCTGTCGGTGTGGCATTGGCCACTCACCAGGCTCGTCCCAGGGTGCTTTAGGAAATCCCGAAATGTGAGCTTGCGCGGTACCACAACGTTGACTCATCCCTTCATAAGTCAAACTGCCAAGTGATAAAAGCAAAATCTACAAAATCTACAGCCTTAGAGTACAGAGCTAAGTCAAAGCCAGAACCAAAATGGATCACACAGCAACGCCAAATACATTGTTTCCAAGAAAAAAAGTCTCTAAAGTGAAGTAAGAAAGAAAACATGGGGCTGGAGAGATGGCTCAGAGGTTAAGAGCATTGCCTGCTCTTCCAAAGTTCCTGAGTTCAATTCCCAGCAACCACATGGTGGCTCACAACCATCTGTAATGGGGTCTGGTGCCCTCTTGTGGCCTGCAGGCATACACACAGACAGAATATTGTATACATAATAAATATTTAAAAAAAAAAAGAAAGAAAACATGAACATAAAGCTATTTTAGACACTCACTGGCTGCAGCAGGGCCAGCTGGCTTGGAGTCCAGGGCTTGCCGGGTTAGAGGAGGATTCCCTGAAATGACAAAAATATAAGTTAAAAATGGAAGCTGTAAGGCAGAAACACATTTTAGCAGCAAATTATCCTAAATTCTGCCACCAGAAAAAGAACTGAAGAACCTTTGCAGCATAGAGCACCTTACTCTGTGGGATGCACTTCAGACGGGTTCTTTCTGAACCCGTCATTTTTGAGATGACTTCCAGTCAACTCTCTGTATTTTAATAAGCATTGGTTTATATCTCTTACCACTCAAGCTCTTGTTATTCTAAGAGACGTTAATAAAGGAAACCATGAACTTAACCCTTCTTTCTTGCCAAACACTTATCCCACACAGAGATGGAAGAAAACTCAGCTTGTGTGTCCCATTACCAAACCAGGCAGTGTCCCCCAAGCAAGCAAAATTCCTTAACCATCTGAGCCACGCCAGGGCCAAGCCTGGGATCTCCGGGCAGAAGCCTAGCTTTTCGCTCTACTTTCCCTTCTGATTCAGGCCATGACTGAGAGGAGATGGCCAGGCTACTGCTGCAGGAGATCACGATTCTTCTGCCACTCTGCGTGGCGTCAAGCTGAGACCCTAAACTTCTGCAGGGAGGGAATGCAGCAAGTCTTTATGGCGTTTTAGAATTAAGCGTTTAATGTCAGTCCTGATGGCTACAGCATTAGGTGTATTACTGGTGTCAGCAAGTGAGTTATTCCACTTAATCCATGTATCAAAGATTTAGTGTAGCTACTGTTACATTTCCAGAGTTAGAGGTGAAGACACGAAATACAGACTCACAAAGACGTACGTGACAGAGACTCAAACTCCTTCTGGGCCCAGTGTTTGAAATCTGTGTATAATTCAAGAGATAAAGGGCAGAACTGGAAAGATGATTCAACAGTTAGGAGTGTTTGCTGTTCTTGCAGAGGACCTAGGTTTAGTTCCCAGCACCCACATGGCAGCTCACAACCATCTGTCACTCCAGTTCCTGGGGATCTGATGCCCTCTTCTGGCCTCCACATTGGCCCTGCATGCACATGGTACACATACATACATGCAGGCAAAAGCACCCTACACATAATTAAAAAAAAAATTTTAAAGAGGCAAATGACCACTAGGCAGCACTATGCACGTAACTGCTTACTGTGTTATATATAAAATATTAAATGAGAGTTTAGATTTTCTTAATTCTTCAAACGTTTTGGGTTATGGCAACAGATCTCTCAAATATTAAAATGAGGACATATAGCCCAAATGAAAAATACCAAGCAGAATGCTACTTTAGTAGACACAAATCAGCAGGCCCGGATTTTCTGTACCCAAAGCTGCCAGACAAGCCACTCTGGCTTTATCTCAGGGATCCTGTCCACTTACCTTTCGGCTCACCAACACTGCTGTATGGTTTACTGGCAAATTCTCTAATCTGCGGAAGATAAAACAGTCTGCTAGCAGTTCATATTCTTAATGAGAGAGGGACTGGACAAAGCTGGACATGGTTGGTGGTGAATTAACCCCACCCTGTGCTCCTTGACAGAGGAAGGAGCTGTAGAAACTTAGTCCACCAGATCTGGCTATTTCTCCAAGTGATCATGGGCAGACGTCTTACCTACCTTCAAACGTACTGTCTGAGGCATCTCTATGTCTAAAGTAGCTTTGGGGACAATCACGGGAGGAAATGGTCCACGTCTATCATCTTCAAGATGGTGTAAACTAAAGCCCTCTGCTCCTAGACCAAGGAGCTCAGCACAGACTCCTCCATGGCGCACCTGCTGCTTCTGACTGAGAATCACTTCATTCTGCTCCTTGAGCTTCTGATCTAACTCTTCCACCCGCTGCTTGTAGAAAACATTATCTGCACTGAGATCCTTCATCATCGAGCTCCGGAGCTTCTCTATATGTGACAGGAGCTGCAATGACAACGGGGAAGGATATTTGTTGGCAAAACGCAGGTACGGTTGCAGATTTTATGAGATTGTCTTGACTCCTCTGCTGGCTTTATGCGGTTTCTGTGCGTTGAGTCATACAGAAAATCTTCAGTCAATGCCCATCAAGGCCCTGGCTGTGCTAGACTTCATCTCTTCCCAGGGGTTTATGGTCTGACACAGAAAAAGCTGCTCAGGTGGGCAGCTGGGTCAACGTGAGCACATTCCATGGACTAACTGACGCACAGCTGCTTGGGGACCGAGGACAAGGGTCTTCCACCTCCAGGATGAACTTTCCATACAGCCCTGTCCCCTGCCCTCATATCCACATGCAACATGTCAGCTCAACTGGGCAATCATGGATCAGCAGTCAGCATAATCACGGGCCGCACAGGTGGGAGCTTCAGGAATAGAGGGAGAAGGGAGGCGTCAGTGATGTGGGATTCCCCTCTGGATGCTGTAAATATGTTTTATTGCCATTGGTTAATACAGAAGCTGCTCTGGCCAATGGCTTAACAGAATATAGCCAGGTTGGAAAAGATATCTAGAGAGAGTAGGCAGAGTCAGAGAGAAGCCATGTAGCTGCCCACAGGAGACAGATGCACGGGGACCTTGCTGGTTAGCCACAGCCACACAGATTAATAGAGATGGGTTAATTTAAGATATAAGAGCTAGTCAGAAAACAAAAAAAAAGAAAGGAAGGAAGGAAGAAAGAAGGAGCTAGCCAGAAATACACTTAAGCTACTGAGCAAACAGTGTTTCAATTAATACAGATTTTGGTGTGATTATTTAGGGAGGCTGGGTGACCAGGAAGCCCTAAAGCAGCCCTCCCCCCCAAAAAAACAACTGAGTCAGAGAAAGAGAGTAAAATGTGCATATAGTCATCACTAGAGACCATGATGGTCAATCTCTTTTTCTTTTCACTTGTATAAGTGTGTGGTCTCTCTGTGTGTATGTGTGTGGGTGCCCACCCACGTGAGAATACACACACGTTTGCCCATGTCCACAAGGAGGTCCAAGGTTGATAATGGAGTCTTCCTCTACCATTCCTTATCTCAGTCAGGCAGTCTCTCAACCCACCCCTGAACTGGGGGACATGGCTAACCTGCGGCCTTCCAAGGCAGGAATTACAGGTGTGCTACCATGTCAGCTAAGCATTTTTGCAGGCTCTGGGAACATGAACTCCTGTCCTCTTGTTTGCGTTGCAAGCTCTTTAACTGCAGAGCCAACCCCTCAGCCCATATGATGGCAATCCTGCCAGCTTAACGGGATTTAGAGTTCCCACAGAAATGAGCTTCCAAGCCTGTTTGTGAAGGATTTTCCCAACGGAGTTCACTGCAGTGGGAAGACCCACCTTGAATGTGGGCGCCACTGTACGGGACCCGAACTGAGTAAGAAGTGGAAGGGGAGCCAAGCAGTGTCACTCCTCCCGTTCCCGACAGTCAGGTCTAACGCAGTCAGCTGCCTGAAGCTCCTGCCTCCATCCGTTCCCAGCGTGGCAGGCTGCATCCTCCAAGTGTGGACCAGAGTAAGCCCTTCCTCAAGTGGCATTTGCCAGGCATTTCACCATACTCACCCATAAACTGGCATAGAAACGTAACGCCGGGGGAGATTATACACTGGTAATTCAAGCCATTTCAGTGGTTGACAGAACAGAAGGGGTAACGGAAAACAAAACGAAACAAAACCCAGCTTGGTCGCTGGTACTCGGGACACCAAATTGAGGAGGGCTGGCCCCCAAGAAGCAAGAGACCCTAGGAAAAAAATCAGGGGGTGACATTATTGTGACACCACAGTAAAGAATGGGTTACAAAGGTAAAAACAAGAATATGGTGAGAGGGGGATTTGAAGAGCTTAGACAAGATGGTCAGACACCACCTCACGAAGCCTCTGTGTGTGTGTGCGCGCGCACGTGGATTTCAAGCCCTCTGCTATCCTCTATAGCCTCACTCATAACACCAGCCTCCTCTGTCACTGTGCGTGACCATAACACACCTCCTGGGCTCTCACGCAGGGTCAGAAAGGTCACACCACGGATTATCCGTGACTCCCTTTGAACTCCTACCAATATTATTTAAAAGGAAGACAGACTGCCAAGAGCCTAGGAAAAGCAATATCAAGTTGGCACAGGCAACTTCCCCTAACCAGAGAAACAGTGCGCGCATTGTGGGGAGAGCAGGCGCCAATCATGTGGAATAATAGGTCTCAGGCAGAGATGACTGCATGTGACTGAATTCACCTCTCTGGTAGGGTGTGAGACAGAGAAGCAAGCAGCTCCTAAACAGCTGAAGCAGCGAAGGAGCAGTCTATCCCGGCAGGGCAGGAGGCTGTGCACCCAGACTGTGCACAAGCCAGCCTTAGGTTAGGGGGAACCGCTGGGATGAGCTCCTAGCAGAAGGCAGCGAAAGGGAGGAACATCACAGGCTGTGAACCCACATTGTTGACTTTCAGCTGTCTTGCTCCTGAGCCCTTTAACAGAAGTCCCAGCCCTCCCCACAGAGGAGGAAGAAAACAAGGAGTGACATGCCCAGAGGGCTTGAGTGACACTCCCACGGGCCATATCAAGGGCAGCTTCAGGAAGCTAACCCAGGCTGGCCATAGGCGCTCTGAAGGAGAACACAGCTTAGGCAATGTTCTGAGTACAGCTTGTGGACTCTTGAGCTGCGGCCCCAGCCAAGTTGTGCCTCCGACTCCTGTCCCACAGAAAGTGCGAGATGACTAATGTGGATTATTTAAGGCTGAAGTTGTAACAGGCTGCCACAGCGAGTAGAAAACTGACAGAAAGGGGAAGCAGCCATGAAAAGAACAAATGGAGAGGCTTTCCCATATGTTTTTCAAAAAGAGCAGGAGCCGGGCGGTGGTGGTGCTCGCCTTTAATCACAGCACTCGGGAGGCAGAGGCAAGCGGATCTCTGTGAGTTCGAGGCCAGCCTGGTCTACAGAGCTAGTTCTGGGACAACTAGGGCTGCTGCACAGAGAAACCCTGTCTTAAAAAGCAAAAAAGGAGACCAGGGTGAGTCTAGAAAAATCAGTGGATAAAGTACATGAACACTGGCATGAGGACCAGAGTTCAGATCAGGCTGCTGTTCTTGGGAGGTGATGACCCTGAATCCCTGCAGCAGGCCCATGGGCCAGACAAACCCCCCACATCATCAAACTCCAGGCTCGGCAAGAGATCATGTCAGGAAATAAACCGCAGAGTGACTGGGGAAGACATCCTCAACATCAACCTGTGCCCCCCACACAGTGCACACAGGACCACATGGCAAGTGAACATGCACACACACACACATACACACGACCATATAATCTTTAGTAATATGATATTCTGCCTAGTACTCTATGAAAGGAGTACTTAGTACTAACTACAGGAAGGAACATTATATTAGGAAATATGTGGATGAGGAAACAAGATACTCTGTGTGGAAAAGATCTGTTAGCAATACAGAGGGCACAAAAGACAATATTATTTTTTTTAAAAAAAACAAGATTTCCTATCTTAAGATATTCTCAAATACCTCTTCTTTAGGTGCTTTGTCCCGGGGGAAACATTAACAATGAGTTTTCTGCTATACTCAGGGAACAGGAATCGGGGAATTACTTTTACATTAACATGTTGTTTTCATTAGACTGTTAATGTTAACAGTCTTTTATTTATGTTCCAGCTCAGAAACGTGAAAAAACCCAGATTTATCAGTTCAATAACAGAAATGATGAACACATGAGACACCTAAGATCATCTCCCAGCAATAAAATGACGTTGGACGGTATCTTTTAAGCACAAAGCATCCATTACCTAGGAAGAGCAAACGCACATTTTGTAAGGATCTATCTATATGTGGGGGTTTAGAGTTCTAGGAACGTAGCCCTTAGAGAAGCACATGGGGCAATCGTGGCATGGACGTTATGATCAGCTTAAGGCCTGCACCACAGGAAGGAACTCCTGCTTGGTACTGGAAAGCAGGCCAAGAAACTGGTTGGAAAACTTGCTCCTAGCGTTTTGCTGAGGGCACGGTATCAAATGCTTCTACATACCTTCTTTATACCTTTAGGTTATCATGGATCTCCATCCTCACTAGAGATGCTTCTCTTTGCAGTGGACCGTGGTTAATACAAAGATTCACAACTCATCAAAGAGGATAAGCGATTGTGGGCTGTTCATCCATAAACAGGACATATGCCCCCCCCCCCACCCGCACACTACCCAAGGCTCAGAGAAAAGAGTGGAGGAAGAATGTTAAGAGCCAGAGATGGGAGGCCCCGTCTATAAAACAGCTGGACATGATGTATTCCCCAGGAATTTGGTGTCCTCTTTGGGTTTAGCCTAGTTAATAAAAGAATTTAAAAGCATACTCAGAAGAAAGCTTGAGGACACTTTTATTAGTGTTTAAGAGAATACCAGCATGTCAGGCGAGCTGAAGTTTTGGCAGCAGCCTGGAGGGGAAAGATGGAAAAAAGGAGAAGGGAAAACTATGTCATTTGTAAGCGGTCACAGGGTGAAGGGCACAGAGCTTAAGAGAAAGAGCAAAGAAACGAAGAAACAAAGAGGGAAGTTTCTGAGTCTGGACTTAGAAAGGGGGGCAGGCTCCAGAGTCACCTAGCGATGACAAAGCGGTTGCACTCAGGAACTCAGGGAGGCTGTGATTGCCTGCGTTAGATAAAGTCAGTCAACGATCCAGCGTGGCCAGGGAAGAAGCTCATGAAGCCCCATCTGGAGCGGAGGAGCTGCTGGAAGGGACAGAGCCACTTCTCATCAATGGTGTGGCCCCTGGGAGGGTGCGCGTGCCCAGTGGGTGGCCCTAGAACCGTGTGCACAAGGGCAACACTACTGGAGTCAGCGGGTTGTTTTTGGAACAGACTGTAGAAAGGAGACATGAAGTGAGGAGGAGGAGGGGACACAGTGGTGAAGCCCACCACCAGAATGAGCTGGGGGTGGAGTCAGGGATGAGTGAGGTCAAAATACACTGGATCTGTGTGTGAGAGTCTCGGAGGACAAAGAAAATCGTCTGCAAAAAGACGTGCAGCACTTATAGAGAGAAAATTGAAGAGAAACTTACAAAGGAGTAGCAGCGGTTAATTTTGTATTAAAGTTATAAATAATTCTAGGTATTATTTTACACATTTCTCCAGAAATGTTAAGTAGGAAATACTACCTTCATTATTGAGTTAATTAGAAATTCTTTTCAAAATGGCCAATGTGCTGCCGGGCGATGGTGGCGCACGCCTTTAATCCCAGCACTCAGGAGGCAGAAGCAGGCGGATCTCTGGGAGTTCGAGACCAGCCTGGTCTACAGAGCTAGTTCCAGGATAGGTTCCAAAGCCACAGAAAAACCCTGTCTCGAAAAACAAACAAACAAAAAACCCAAAACAAAATGGCCAATGTGTGCATGTGTGTGATGTGCCTAAGCATGCTTGAGGCCCTGATTCCATCCTCAGCAGGAGAGACTCAGCAGGGGAGCTGATCAGATGGTGCTCCTGGATTCTCAGCCCTGGAGAGACGAGATGGGGAGCTGACCAGATGGGGCTCCTGGATTCTCAGTCTTACCTGTCCCTTCTCCTTGCTGTGATCCTCACTGAGAACTTGAAATCGATTTGTCCACTTGCTCGCCTGGAGGAGAGAAAAGAGTGGGTCGTCTGTAGCAGCTGATGCAGAGGCCATGAAGCAGTGCTGCTTACTGGCTTGCTCCCCAATGGCTTGCTCCCCAATGGCTTGCTCAGCCTGCTTTCTTATAGAACCAGGACCGCCTTCCCAGGGATGGCATTACCCACCATGGGCTGGAGCCCCCACTCTGCCCATGATCACAAATTAAGACAAACTCCTACAGTTTGTCTACAGCTGGATCTTATGAGGCAATTTCTCAATTGAGGTCCTTTCCTTTCCAATGACTGGGGAGCAGGGGGCAAAGCACTAAGGTTTCTGGGTCTTACTGACAGGCAAGTCAGCTCATGGAAGACAGTATATCAGGGCAAGTCAGCTCATGGAGGACAGTATATCAGTGGAAAGCAAATGTCAACAGAGTAGGCCATCTTCCAGTTTTCTACGCATGCTCAGGAACTGACTGAGCAACCACTGGCAACGTGGAGGATTTGAAGGACACCCCCAGCTCTGTATGGGCAAGGAAGGGGTGGACACGGTGATGCCGGAGCTCCTGTTGAATGTGTATAACTAAGTTCTGATCAAACAAACACTAGAGTCTAGAGGAGACTCGGGAAAACCCCGTGAGTAGTGTTCCAGTGATCCTGGGGGATAAATGTGAGGCAGATCTTAAAAGCAGAAAGGTCCCAGCCAGCAGAAAAGGGCAACAGGGCCATGGTGGGCAACGGGGAGTCATGGTCTAGAGCAGTGGTTCTCAACCTTCCTAAGGCTGTGACCCTTTAACACAGTTCCTAGTGTGGTGGCAGCTCCCAACAATAAAATTATTTCCATGGCTACTCCATAACTGTAGTTCTGATACTGCTATGAAACATAATGTAAACGTCTGATATGCTGATGGTCTTAGGCAGCCCCTTGCAAAAGGGTCGCTTGCAACCCAAGGGCTTGCAACCCCCAGGCTGAGAACCACTGTTGTAGAAAGAGGACCCTGGGGCAGAGGGAAGATCATCACTGCAAATTTTAAAGTCCGGTGGGAAACAAGGCCTTGTTGCTAGCTGGGGCAGGACGCCGGGGACGCAGGGAGGTGGTGTCACCGAAAGGTTAAAGGTAGATAGGATGATGACATGCATAGCCAGCTGTGATGGAGAAGGTACATTGAAGGGAGGCAGACACAATGTAGCATCAAAACAAGAAACGGCAATCATATTTCAAAATGCTCTTACCATTTAAAAATTTCATAGGTTTATCTTTCTTAAAGTGTTATGTTTATTTGTTGTGCGTACATGTATGCATCTGTGTGTACATGTATGCATCTGTGTGTACATGTATGCGTCTCTGTGTGTACATGTATGCATCTGTGTATGTACATGTATGCGTCTCTGTGTGTACATGTATTACATGTATGCATCTGTATGTACATGTATGCGTCTGTGTGTACATGTATGCGTCTGTGTATGTACATGTATGCGTCTGTGTGTGTACATGTATGCGTCTGTGTGTACACATGTATGCACCTGTGTGTACATGTATGCGTCTCTGTGTGTACATGTATGCATCTGTGTGTACATGTATGCATCTGTGTGTACATGCATGCATATGTGTATGTACATGTATGCGTCTGTGTATGTACATGTATGCGTCTGTGTATGTACATGTATGCGTCTGTGTATGTACATGTATGCATCTGTGTGTGTACATGTATGCGTCTGTGTGTACATGTATGCATCTCTGTGTGTACATGTATGCGTCTGTGTGTACATGTATGCGTCTGTGTGTACATGTATGCGTCTGTGTGTACATGTATGCGTCTGTGTATGTACATGTATGCGTCTGTGTGTACATGTATGCGTCTGTGTGTACATGTATGCATCTGTGTATGTACATGTATGCGTCTGTGTGTACATGTATGCGTCTGTGTGTACATGTATGCATCTGTGTATGTACATGTATGCGTCTGTGTGTACATGTATGCGTCTGTGTGGGTACATGCAAGGTCAAGCATTGACACTGCACACAAGTGAAGGTCTGAAGACAACCAATGAGAGTCGGTTTATTCCTTTCCCATGTGGGTCCCGGGGGTTGAACCTAGGTCATCAAGCTTGGTTGGCAAAAACCTTTACCCTGTGAGTAGGCTCAGTGACTCGAAGGCTTTTAAAATTATTATTATAGAATTCACAGGTTATAACTCCCCCCAACATAGAGTGGACATTGAATGTGAGGCCTCACACAGGCTGTACCACTTACCTAGATCCTTACCCCTTTTAATTTTTAATTGCTTTCCATAAACCACTGAGATAAAATAACTTTTATAGAGTGATTATGGAGTCTGACTTCCAAATGAGAATAAAATACACAAAAGGTATCAGTTTGCCAATGCAGTGCTATACGTCAACTAAGTTTGAAGCTTCAATATGCAGTTTTTAAAAAGCGAGATGTACACCCGCAAGAGGAAAGACATTAAACAGCAAGGCGAACTGACTAAGGACACAAGTCCAGACTGACAATTTCATAGTTAAAACTGAAAAATTTCTGCTGTTTTATAGTCACACCTATGAACCAACACCTACTCTGAGTTAGGCATGTGTCGAGATACAAGGGAAAAATAAACAAACAAACACATTTGGTGTGAACAAACTCACTAAGGAAAAAACACTGGTGAAGAGTGCTGACTGCACTTGCAGGGCACCTGAGCTCAGTGTCCCCTTTCTGGATGAAGACTACCTGCGACTCCAGTTCCTTGGGATCCAGTGCCCTCCTTCGGGCCTGTACACACACTGCACAATAACCTCGTGCAGATGCAAGCAGAAGCAACCAAGTGAATGTTGTAAGCTGTGCCTGCGGTCACCAGCCATGCCATACTTGGCCGCGCCATACCTGGCCTTCCAGGAGCTGAAGCATGTTCTGGAGATCCTGGGGACTCGGGAGGTGATCTTCCTTACACTCATGAGCGTCTCTTAAGGAGCCGATGTTGGACTTGAACTTCATATTGGACTTCTGTATTTCTAACAATTGCTGTAAATGGGGAAAAAGAGTCACTGGTAGATACGCTACACATTTATCTAACAGACAGTGACAAAGCTCGCGAGCACAAAGCCACGTTCAACTTGAACGCCCTTCCAAACAAACACTCCCACACAGTTCTCCTGCCTGTCCCATGCTTCCTCTTGTTTCTACCTCTCTCTGATCTTTGACATTTCTTTCCAGAGTGCATACAGGTTTAAAAAACAGAAAGGAAAAACTAAACTCATTATTAAAAAATGGTTTACTCTTGGAGGGGGGTAGGACATGCCACAGTGTGCATGGCTCTCAGAGGACAGCTGTGGAGTCTGCCCTTTCTTTCTACCTTCATGTGGATTTGGGGGACCGAGCATGGGTCAGCCATCCCCCCAAAACCTGGGTCAGCAGCAGTCTTACACAGCAAATGCTTTACTCGCTGAGCTACCTCTCTGGTCCCAAACCAACTTTCTGGCCTTTGACAATGGGTCTTTACATTTTTAACAAAAACACTACATTTGTGAGAGGAACTGGGTATACCTGTCTCTTTCTGTTTGTTTGTTTTGAGGCAGATCTGGCTTTGCTGCTCAAGCTGGCCTTGAACTCTTGCTGATCCCGTCTCAGTCTCTTTAGTGCAGGACTCCTGGGGTATATCACCACACCCTCGTGACAGCTAGTTCTAAGAAGCTAAGACTGTAATGGAAGGTCAACCATCCAGGGGACCATAGTAAGAAATTCACTAGGACTAGACTTCTAATTTTCTCAACGTTAACAATAGAAAAAGAAGAAGAAGTAAAAAAACCAGTGCAGACAGCAAGAGGCAATAAAGTTACCATCAGAAAATGGAAGGGTGGGAGTCTACCCTCTGTGTGATCACAGCAACCACTCAATGCAAAGGAGTTTTTCAGTGCAGAAGCATGTTCCCACCAACACTACGGTAAGGCCAAAGTGAAAAGCCACAGACGGTGAGGACCACGGGTGCCTATGGACGATGGTGTGATGAACTGACACGTTGTCTCCGAGCCCCTGCCCACAGGAACTCAGACTAGTCAGGAGAAAGCCCCAGCAGCGCTTCTGTAAATGATTAGGCTCATCTATAGTAAGACGGAAACACTGCAACAGACGAAGGAAAGCCCAAGGAGACAACGTGACTAGCTGTCACACAGTGTTGGACGAGACCTTGAGCAGGAAAGGAATGGGAAAGGATTTGGCTTTGTTCCAAGGTAGCCATTAGTTTTGTTTCTAAGACGTGCGGCCCCTAGAGGGAGCCTAAGGATCGCCCTCAGCGCCCTCCCCTTTCTCTAGGAGGTTTCAGAGCCAAAGAACTGGATGGCCAGGCCCTGAAGATGAAGGTTCTGACCCGAGAAAGTGATTCTATCACACACGTCCGTTCCCACCTGGCACAGAGACCCCTGCCATACCCTGCTCACTGTAGAGACCGAATCCTCTTCATAGGACAGGTGCAGAGAGAGGAGCGGGCTAGACAAGCACCTCCCCCCCAATAGGACAGGTGCAGAGAGAGGAGCGGGCTAGACAAGCACCTCCCCCCCACACACACTTTGGTGATCTGTGTCGGCCTTTCCACCCACTACTTGGAACATTCTAGAATTTGGAGAAGGGTTTGTGGTTTAAGGCTATTTAAAGCTAACCACATAAAGAACGAACAGAGTTTCTGGGAGCTGAACAAACGCATCCCCAAGTGTTCTGTACTAGAGCCTGTACGGACTGCCCTATAACAAAACAATCCCGTTCACCCGCTCTGCCTCCTGCGTGCTGCAGGCTCCCTGGTAGGAGGGGCCGTGCCTACCTGGCAGGATGAGATATCTGACCGTCTGCCATGACGCCATGCTAACACTGTCTGAAAGCGAGCAATACTATGAGAAGGTCTATGATCAATACTCACGTATTCTAATGCCGAATTCTTAGAAGTTAGTTCTTTAAATTCCTTCATGAACATCTCCTTGACCTTTTCCATTTCGTTGAGCAACTTCTCCTTCTCCTCCTCTTTCCATCTCTCAAACAACTTCAGGAAGTCATCTTCTTTCGACTTCTGCATTTCATATTCCTGAAATCATTTTCATATGTGTCAATAAAGGCTCTGGGATGAAACAGAGCCGCAAATTCTAAAACCAACTGGAGCTCCAGTCTGTCTTCTCTGTGGGAGACCAGTAGACGCTTCCCAAAACAGTAGGGTCTATACACAAAGATCCTTCCTAATTGAAACAGGGCTGGGGTGCAGGCGAGTGAGAAGGATCGCGGAGTAAGGGTACTTGGCGCCAAGCCTGACAACTTGAATTTGATCCCAAGACTCACGAGGTGGAAGGAAAGAACCAAGTGCAGCATCTGTCCTCTGGCTTCCACATGCCCATTCACATACGTTCTCAGTAAATACATGTAAATAAAAAACAAAACCAGAAACCACATTTGGAGACTGACGATACGGCTTGGAGGTGAACAGGGCTGGCTGCGCAAGCATGAGGTTCTGAGTTCAAATCCCTAACACACACCTATGAAGCCAGGGTGGCCACACATAAGGCTATAACTCCAGTGCTGTGGACGTGAGGGACAGGAGGATGGCTGAGGCTTGAGGGCATCCAAGTCTTGCTCCAGGTTCAGTGAAAAACCTCAAAGGAATAAGGGCCCTGGCCTACACACACACACACACACACACGCACCCACACACGCACGCACACGCCAGTATCCCCGTGTCCTTGCGTCTTTTAAACTCCTAGTGGTTACATCATCTCCCATAGAGAACTCCGCATCCTACCTTAGAGAACCGGACTGCATGGGCATGCTGGGAAGACTCCAGTTGAGACCTGGTGAGCTGCAGCTGTTCCTTCAACATTTCAACCTCCTTCTGGAGCCTGTCGGTCTGGGCCTTCGTATCATACTCTGTGGTGACAGAAAGTCTAGTTAGAATCTGGAAAACCTAGTTTCTTGTGAATTCACCTAAAACCTTACAGGGCACAGCTGTGTGGATAAGACACAGCTCCCGCTCGGATCACTATTATCTAGTGTATGCTATGAGCCCAGGCCTGCACTTTAGCGGGAGCCCTTCATGTGACCAGACACTTCATTAATTTTAGTGACTTCTGTCAGCCACTCGCTGTACTACAGCTTATTCACAGGGACAGCATACGAACGCTGTTCAGGGAGCAGTCCTGGTCGCTAGGACTCTGGACTCTTCAGACAAGTCCATCCCACTCAGAGCAGAGGAGCAAAGGCTTCGCCTGCAAGTACCACACCGTCGACATTTGGGCTCCCTCCCAATTGTCCTAAAGGCCCTGTCATTGGTCATATAAAGGCTGGGGACTCAAGATGCGGACTTGGGTAGTCATCTGTCAACTAAGGCAAAAGCGAAAGACTGGAAGGTTGTCCAAGGCAGCAAGGCATGAAGGGAGGAGTACGTATGATGTCCATGTACTTACATGAGGATGCACACATGACTGAATGGGTTTACATGTGCTGTGGGTGCAGACATGAAAGGGATGGAAACCAAAGCAGAAAGTCAGAACCTCAGAGATGACCTGAAGAGACAATACTCATCTCAGAGCCTGAAACGCCCTCTGACACGAGTATGAGAACAAGAAGAAACTGAAACAGAGAGAGAGGTCAGTTCACACGGAAGAGCGGCAGGCCACTTAAGAAGAGTTCAACATTCGCGTGCGTCCAGTGACACTGCTTACTCGCTCAGCAGCCCGTGGTTTATAATGGAAATTTCTGCTTTCTGTTCTGCCTCGGCTACAAAGCACCGCGGGCAGGACGAGAAACAGACCGGCCCCGAGTGAAGGAAACCAGGGCATCTACTGAAAACACGCCTGCCCTGCTGGAGGAGGAGACCAGCCGTGCTTTGAGAGCATTCAAACAGTGGGAAGACCGAGTCCTTGATAAACCAGAGAACCCTCTCCACAGGACCCTCTCCCATTTCTGTCTTTATTGCTACCTACTTCTATCTCTGCTTTCTGGCTACTTCCCATCAGCACCCAGACACATTAATGCCAATATAAGATGATTTTCTCTTGTCTCCACATTTCAATCAAGGTGCTGTCTCGGGTCTCCTGCTTCCCTTCCCAGCACACACTCAGACCGACCTGCAATGCCAAGGCCAACCACTGTGTGGCAGCAGTCAGTTCCCCATCAGCATTCCACTCTTAGCTTCAGGAACAATGATATATTTGAGCTCTGCCACCTTCTAGGAACACTTTTCCTCTTGCTGTTCAAGACAGCACACTCCATAGGTCACCCTCACAGGACCGTCTGCCTGCCTTTCTTGAGGAACAATGTTGGGAGATCTAGCAGAGGCCTTGGGTCTTCTGACCTCTAACTAGAAGGCTCCAACCAGCCCCCGTCCTCCAGGGTCCTTCCAGATCCCTCTCTCTACCCCGGGTCTCCATCTGCAAGCATCCGCTGTGTGACTTGCGTGTCTCTTGCACGTGTGATGCAAATGTACGTGTGGCCAACACAAACTCTCCTGCCTCCGCCTTCTTTGAACCGTCTTCCCACCCCTCACCCTCCAGCACAGAAAGCGTTCTCCTACATAGGAGCAGGTCTGTGCTTCATCTCTTGCTTCCTCCTCAAGTCATAACCGTAGGCTCTGTGTCCGGCACGTTCTTCTCTCCCTCTGCCCTGCAACCATTCCCGTCTCGGCTTCCTCCTCTTCTCGCGTGGACTTCTAGGCACCTCCTCCCTCTTCTACCAGCTGCCACTATTGCCCCTGCGGGCGATTCACCCGCAGCTAGGATGCTCTCTGTCATCATTCTCCCAACGAAGGAGTCACCCCACGTCTTCCCACTGTACCCCCATAACCCATAGGCCAGGGCCTTCGTCTCCTCCTGAGATCAGTTCCCCCAAGCCTCCAGCCTCCCCACCTGCCGTGGCCTTACTCACCCCACTCCTGTTCTCTAGACACACCGTGCAGCCTCTCCTCCCGCCCCCACTATCAGCGGTCCGTGAACCTCGGATGCTCTAGTCCCGAGATCTCACCAGACCGCAACTCCTTTAGGACTCTGCTCTCTGGATAGAAATCGCTTCCTCAGAGAGGCCTCCAAAGCCTGCCTGGGATGATTCTCCCTGTCTCTGTCCTTCATAGCCTTGGATACGTTCTTTGGATCTGGCACTCGGAAACCAGCGCCCTGGTTCCAGTGTCACTTTGGCTCTCCATTTGCCCGCAAGACTCGAAGTGGGATTTCTCCAGCGTGCTCACACTGCGTCCTCGGCATCAGGGCACTGAGAACTTACACATGGGATTTACTCCTTTACAGCCTGTGAGACTTTCTTTTAAAAGGACCGAGAAATGCACCGGACCATGACTCACTGAGAAAGGAACAAGGCAGCAGAGGGAATGTAACTCTGACGGAGTTCATGCCTTACCAAGGTGGGACTCTGCAGTGTGGCGGCGCTGAATGTGGCTTTGTAGGAAAGCTTGGTTCATGAAGGCCTTGTCACAGAAGTGGCACTGGAAAGAAAGCAACACAGTCAAGTGTCTGCAGCGAGATTCTCCATCTACCTGCAGTAAAAACCAGGGACCTTGAAGCATGACCTTGGCAGCTTCTCCTAAAAGATAAAGAAGCTGGCTAGAGACGCTAACCCAAAGGGCAAAGGTAAGGTAAGAACACCCTTCCCAAGCTGAAACAAGTCAAGGGAATACATCTCCTGACAGCTGAAGCATCTCCTCTGGTAACATATGGAAGCCCTACTGATGTTTCTATTACGTCGACTTCCATCCTATTGCCACTGAATTGCTCATGGTAGGCTGGTAGACCACACCAGACATCAGCCCTGCTAACATCTTGATGTAGGATTCCCAGCTTCCAAATATCGTGAAAATAAATTTCTGTTACTTAAGCCATCTAATTGATGGTATTTGTCACGGCAGACCTAGTAGCTAATACAGGTATACACACATATGTGGACGTGTTTGTAGATGTGTCTGGAGTGTCTGAAACCTACAAACACTCTCCTATGAATATATACAACTGTGAAGACTTTTCAAAGGTACATGGTATACAACAGACATGAAGGAGAATACAAGGACACAATATTTCCTCTGGAAATGGATGGAGGGAAACTATTTAAAAAAATAAGAGTATGGCCTCTGGGAATTGGTCATACTCCAGGGGATGACCCCACACCCAAGAGTATGCGGATAGGACAAACTGGACACCACAGGTTTTTTTTTTTTTGCTATTTTACAGAGGACATGAGGTTAGTGGGGACAGATCTGGCAGGAGCTGGAGGAGGTGAATATGATTTTAAAAAGTTATTAAAATTCTTAAAGTTAATAAAATTTTATACAAAAATAATGGAAAATATATCTTTTTGTTTAATCTTAAAGTTTCCCCAACATAGAGGATGGAAATACAGCAAAACCCTAGCACGCACTACATTTTGAAGATGGGTAAACGTGTCAGTTACACTGGTCTATGTGTTCTTTCCATGCTTAGGTTAGTTCACTGTTCGTTCTTATCGACTTCTCTTTTTAAATCTTCTACATATGAATATTCACATTTTGTTTTTTCTGTATATTGTAAATTCTACATGATAAAATATTGAGGGCAAAGGCAGTGTGGATTGCCATTGTAACCCTTTTACACATCCTGGCTGCACACCACACATCACACGCACATTCTGTGGGAAAAGGCCTTCAAGAAGTGGACATCCTGGAATATTTCATTTCTACTACACGATTCCCGAGATTTCTTGAATCAAAAGAACATGGAGACAAAGAAAGGGATAAAGGAATGAGATCAGGATTACTGAAGATGACCTGGATCACGTGGTTTGCCCAGTCTCTTTGCAAAGAGCCCAGGGCTTCTGGACTTTGTCTGCAGAGGTAAGGAAACATCAACATGCTGGAAGTCACGTGACTTTTCTCATCTTGTAATAAATCAGCTATGGTGTTTGTTTTGTCGGCTATAGGGCTTCCCCACCTCTCTCTCAGGTTTTGGCTACAACAACAATTAGCTGTATGTTAAGAGAGGCCACACGAGCGCCATTAGCAATGGCTAAGATGCGGGGACGACAACATTCCCGTTCCACAGAGCAGACATTCATCTACATAGGAGCTGAGCAATTTGCTAAGGCCTAGCAGTTGCAACAGCAGTAGAGGCGTGCTGTGGAATATTCCTTTACACTATGTGAAGGTATTTCACTGTGACTGGTTTAATAAAATGTCAAATGACCAACAGCTAGGCAGGAGGTATAGGCGGGACTTCTGGACAGAAAGAGCTCTGGGAAGAAGTGGAGCTGCAAGACAGAGGAAGCAGGATGGAGAGGACAGAGTAAAGGCAACTGAGCCACATGAAAGAAGAGATTTAAAATATGGGGTTAAGTTAAAAGAGCTAGTAGGATAAGCCTAAGCTGAAGTTGAGCTTTCATAATTAATGTCTCCCCATCATTTTTTGTGAGTTGGTGGCCCAAAGACGAATCCGTCTGGGATTTGAACCTACTCATTCCCTAGAGAGCGTCTCCATTGCTGTTCTCTGTGTGAGCAGAGGCATGGGACCTGGATGCACACTGTCAGTCAGGCCACACGAAAGAGGCCACAGGATGGAACACATTCACCAGCAGAGAAGTGACTCCCACTCTCTTGATTATGTCTAAGACCCGACTGCGCTTTTCCATGTCATGGAATTTCTTACAATCTGAACATGCAAACAGGCCCTCAGCACGTTTATCTGACATTGAAGGTGTGGTAGACTGTGAGGGAAAGAGAGAGAGGAGGGGGGAAGGAGGAAGAGACGAGAGAAAGCTCGGTCCACCTGGAGCCACGTTTCCCTGTGAAGCCTGAGGACAGACAGAGTCATTTGACTCACTTTGCCCAGCAGGATTCTGACTCTGTTGACTCCTCCCCCAAGCCAGCAGCATCAGAAAGGTGTGGCTGTTCCCTAACAGGGGGCGTTTCTCACTCCACACCTCGGGAATCAGAATCTCCAGAGTATCACAATCCTGGCAGGTAGGGGAAGGCCATGAGGAGTGCTTGGCCAATAAATGAATCTTCTCTAATTGAAAAAATGAAGTGTGTGTGTGTGTGTGTGTGTGTGTAAGTGTATACTCACACTGGGGAACTTTCCCCACGTATCCTTCCTTTTCCGTGCCCACCACACTACCTGTGTTCTACTACACTATGCTCCTCACTTTCCTCTCCTCTCCCAACGGCCTCTCTTTCTAGTTTCCTGACTTCTACAGGTACCCCACCATAAACACACAAATCTAAGACTCAATTTTATGATCCACATATGAGAAAGAACTTGTATTTATTCTTCTGGGTCTGGACTACTAAAATAAAATTATACTGATCAATTTATCTACAAAGTTCATAATTTTATATTTCTCTACTGGTACCTAAAACTCCATTGTGTATACATAGTAGCACCATTCTACAGCTGGTGTTTATCTAGTTATCCTACACAGAAGGATAACGCCCCTCCAAGAAGCCTTAGGTTACCAAATGAAAACCCAGTGACAGGCGTGGGAATACTCTATAGGGTTGCTGCGGGAGTCCCAGAAACTCCAAAAACAATACAGTATAGTACCAGTGCTCCTGGTTACCTACTAGAACATGATTGTAAGACCTGTACTTTGATTACAGGACATGGGTAAACCACATTGGTTAACATGAAGTTTCTCCCCTGCTGGTTAGCTTTCACGGTGTCGTAAGGTGCTGTGAACCCTGCTGAGGGAGAACAGCCATCAGCAGGGTTACCCAGCTGTGACTCCTGCAAGTCATCATGGCAACCACCCTGACAAGATCAGCCAGTGGTGCAGTGGTGGCATGGACGTGAGGGGAGATGACAAACAGCTCACGAAGCGTGGAAGACAAAGCGGAAAGACTTTAGCGCCGATGTCAGGAAGATTCCTTAGAAACAATGTCTGGAGCCGGGCGGTGGTGGCACACGCCTTTAATCCCAGCACTCGGGAGGCAGAGGCAGGCGGATCTCTGTGAGTTCGAGACCAGCCTGGTCTATAAGAGCTAGTTCCAGGACAGGCTCCAAAACCACAGAGAAACCCTGTTTTGAAAAACCAAAAAAAAAAAAAAAACAAAAAAAAAAAACAATGTCTGGTAGAGAAGATGTAAAACGATGAGGCCATTGCATTCACGAACCCACAGCAGCCATGGCCACCGGCATAAGACCAGCACAAGATCAAGCCTTCAGCACTCCGGCTTGGAGAAGGAACAGGCTCCTGAGGCTAGCTACACTGGCAATGCTACACTGGCAAAGAGATAGTCGCCTTTCTTCTGCGGTGTAGTTTGTCCACGCTCCAGTAGAGGGCTAGCTACCTACACACAGGAAGGACAAAGCCCTAGGTTGCATTATTTTTTAGGCATTAGATTAATTAATTTTAATTCATTAATAAAAACTCAACTATATCCTAAAGTCAAACGACAAATGAGATCAAGTGTCTTGCCCTAAACTGTTTTGCTGACCAAAATATAACCTGAAGTGTCAATGTTTGCTCTTCATGGCTGTGGTCTGAGCCCCCGACTCACCACATCTCCAGTACTGAAGCCTACTTCAGCTCCCATTTTCCGAAGACCACTTGAAGCCATTTAAAGAGTATCATCTCACACGTGTCAAAAGTACATTAATTCTGTCAACCAACAGGTTGACCTTTTTTTTAAAAAAAAAATCAGAGTTGGTCCTTCTTTCACTGAAGCACAAATTGAACCTCCCTAATCTGAAAGCTTTAAATCCAAAATTCTCCAAAGCATAGACATCTACCCACAAGTATGAAACTCCACACACAACTCTACGCGATGGGTCTCAGTCAAAACATATTTGCGTAAAACCAACACCAGGCCATCGCTGTAAGCTGTATTTAAAATAGCACTTAATTATCTATTTAGATGTGGGTCTAGTGGGCTGGAGAACCTTTACTGTTCTTGCAGAGGACCCAGGAGAGAGTCTCAGCATCACATCAGGTGGCTCACAAACCACCTGTAACTCCAGTCCCAAGAGCTCTGACACTTTCCGGCCTCCTTGGACACCCTCACATGATCACACAGGCACATACACAGAAACACATATTTAGATTTGAGTCCCAGCCCCAAGATACCTCATTAGGTGAACACAAATATTCCAAATTTCCAAAGATGTCTGGTCCTAAGCAGTTCAAAGCAAGAGTTACTCAACCCATACCCTGATTTCAAAATTGCAGTATTTATCCTGGGTTCAACATCTAATTTGAACAGAGATTATGATTAGACTCAAAGGTGTTTAATTCTTTACATGCTAATCTTAGTATTCTTGTCCTTGGTAACCGCACACATTAATACATCAGGAGTCTATATAACTCATCGGGAGACAGCTCTTATGAAGGAACAAAACACAGACAGAGGAGAAACAGAAGCATGGCAAATGTAGGAAATAGGGGCCTGGCTGACGGACCCACTAAGGTTGTTGGTTCTACTTTGGGACTTCTCTGTCATTTGGGAAACACTTTAAATTTTAAAAAAAGGGGGTGGGTCCCTCACATGTTGAATCATATTTCAGATCCTCTGGGGGCCAACCTCAATAGCAATTTGTACACAACTGATTTTTTCACATCTATTGTAAAGGAGGAAACAGGTTCAACAGCCTATATTTGGACAATATCGTAAGTTATGCAGGCAATAGTAGATACTTGATAATCAATTCCTTGGTGGCTACAGAAGGTAATGAAACATTTTCTCTGTTGATTAAAACGAGTGTTTCTGCTTAGATCTGTTTCCTCTGAAGAACAAATCTCTGGGAAGAATGGAGAAGTCAGGGCTTCTAAAGTGAACTGGTCTGGCTCAGCTTCCTACCTGGTAATAGCTGGCTTTGGCCTCTATCATGAGCTGCTGTGTGGACAGCATCTTCTTCCTCCGTTTACACTCGTCCTTAAGTAGCTTGATCTCGCCAGCCTGCTTGGTGAGCAGCTGCTTACTCTGCTCGTAGTCGATCAGGCTCAGGCGCAGCCTTTCCTCCACCAGGTTTAGCTGCGAGGTGAGGAACTCCTGCGAATGCATTAGGTATTCGATGGTGAGCTGCGCCAGGCGGATCAGCTTCAGCAGCACTGGGTCTACCCCCGACTGGCAGTGTGGGCACTTCTCGTCCTCCAGCTTGCAGAAGGTGATATTCATGATGTTCTCCTGCAGCGTCAGGACGTCCACGGCGCCGGCCACCTTGTCCACGTCGATGGCGCTCAGCCGCCTCCAGTCCACGCTCTCCAGTCGCGGCCGAAACTGGAAGAAGGGCAGGGGGCCCGAGGCCGCTCTGGGGGGGACAAAGGCCATGGGGGCCGCGCCTGCGGAAGAGGCGTCGGGCCCCTCGGGGCTGTTGGCCAGAGGGTAATAGACGTGCTTCTGAAAGGGCTGCGGAGGAAGAGAGCGCGGCAGGAGGCAGGAGAGCTTGAGAGTCCCAGCGAACCCCACCGTCCCCGCCCTGCATCCCGGACAAGCACCTCTGGCCTCGCGCATCTTACCATGCTTGCAAGCCAGTCCTCCGCCTAAGCTTGCGCTGCAGGGGCGGGGCAGTGTACTCTACTGGCCCGGGCCGCCTCGGGGCCGCCGCCGCCACTCCCCTCGTGAGCCCGCCGAAGGCCCAGACCCCTGCTGCGGCGGCGGCGGCAGCCTAAGATCTGGGCGTCCAGGACGTTGCTATGGCAGCGCCCAGCCCCGACCTGGAGCACTAGGCGTATCCGCCCACGCGCGTTCAGCATGCGCTCAGGGACCTGCGGGACCAGAAGGACAAGAGACCTCTTGGACCAGCCGGAGAACCACACTCCTCATCTTCCGGGAGCGGGCATCTGTCGGCTGCCACCTCCCCTGACACCACCCTCCCTGGTCTCAAAAGACAGGACCCAGAAAGCCTCTGAAACATGCGTGGGGTCACGTCTCCTGAATCTTGAACTCCTAACTGTGGTCTTCTAGCTCTCCACCCCTATGCTAGCGTTGGGTTTTGAGATCTGAAATACACACACACACCTTTCCCACACATTTGGGGAATGTGTAGCAACAGTTAATTGAGAGCATAAGGGCGGGAAGGAAATTTGGGATAGAACATTCTGCATGTTGGTACGGTGTTATCTGGATGTATACGTTTACCAAAGTTAACGGAATTGTACATTTAAAATTAAGAGTGTCTTTTTTATATTACACCACAATAGAGTTATGCTTATCAGCCTTTTAAAATTTGTCTTGCTTTAAATATACTTTTTAGACGGATTGTTCTTCCTCTGTGGATTGGCAGCTTAATTTTGACATCTTGTTAAAATACAAACCAAATAACTAGCCCAATGTATGCAATAATTTGTCATCCCAAAAGCATTTCTCAAAATGTTGAAGTTAAAAAGAAGGATGCGAACGTCAACCGTCCGCGTTGTATCAAGGCAACCGGGCTCCGGGATTTACCTTACAAACTTGTGGCGGTGCTGCATTCTTTAAACAGTTCTAGCAGTGACCTGCAGACCCCAGGCCTCTCATCGTGGGGGTCTTCTGGAGGCTGCCAGTGGTTCCCGCGGAGATCAAGGCGCTGAGGAAAAGCCAGGCATTCCTCCTCAATCCACCAGGGAGGCCCTGCTTGGACCAACCATCAGGAATTTTTTTTTCTTTCCTAACAACCAAATACACGAACAGAAAAAAGGAAAATACAATTCACAATTACTAACCTGACGATAAGTTGTAACCAACTATTTTGAACACTTTCCGTATAAGGAAACCCACAGCAAAGTGTCCAGGAAATGAAACACACACTTCATATATATAAGCCATGTAGTCACACGTAGTCACAAGATTCTGGGGCTGTATGAAAACCAGATCTTACCGGAGCCTAGCATAAAAGCCGGAAGCACATATACTTTAAAGATTGGTTCTTCTATGTACAGAACACATCTGTTGACCCTGGCCCTCAGTTTCCTCAGCTATTGAAGCTCTGGGACACCGACCTGGCAGGTTTGTGGATTCTGGGCTCCATCCACTGGGCTGGCGGGATCGGCGGGAATAAGAGAGGTGTGTTGCTCACCGCTGTTTCCAGCACCTAGTGTAGCGAGGGAAAGGAAAGGGCATTCGGAATGTGCTAGGATTAAAAAATAAATTTAAAAAGCCAAAACAAAATCAACTAACCAAACAAAAAAACGGCTAAGTGAGTTAGGTGCTTGGTTGGGGAGATAATGGCTCCAGGCCCATATCCCTCCCAATTTTTTTTCCCCTTTGGCCAGTTAAAACGATGAACCTTTGTTGCGTTCCAAAGATCTCTAGCTTAACGCGGGAGAAGGTGGCCCGCTCCCCATGCATACCCCACAGGGATGAGGGCAGCCCCAAGCTACCCTCTTGGCGGTCACCACAGGAGCTCAGGGCACCTGCGGTTAGCCATCCTTAGCCCCCTAGGTCGAATCTCGACCACAAGATGGCCGGAACAGGAAGGCAGGGGGCATACTTTCCTGTCCCCCACCCCCACCTCGCTCCCTGATCCCCATCCCAGGCTGGGTTCCCAGCCCCGTGCGGCGACTCCTGTTCTGGGCACACCGCGCTGTGCGTCAGGCCTCATGAACCAGAAAAGACAAAGGTTCGGAAAGCCGAGTCCTAGAAGGCAAAAGATGGTTGGAGGCCGACGGCCGCGGCGGATCCGCAGCGTTGCGGATCTCAGCAGGCAGAGGGAAGAAGGCCCGACTTCGCCAGCAGACATGAGAGATGCTCTGTGTTATAGAAGCCCGGCGGGAGCATCCCAGACCTCGACTCACCGCAGCTGCGCGCTCCTGGGCGAAAGCCGGGCGCTGCTAGCCACGAGTCGTCGCCGGGGCCCCAGATCCCGGGATTGCTTCTGGCGCAGAGGCGGGGCTCTCGGAGCAGCCGAGCAGGGAGAGGCAGGCCGGCTCCTTCTTCCAGGGTGCAAGATAAAGTGTGTCTTGTCTGGGCAAGTTGTGACGAGGCGGTTAGCCTGGCGTAGCTCCTCGTCCTCCCAGGCTCCAGGCCGTGGGTGGCTAAGGCTGCCCCACCCCCCTCCCGCCCCCTCCCCTTCACGGTCTTCTGGCGGCTTCTTCTCTCCGCTACCCGGCTCCTCTGGCAGCTGGGCGGGACCGTCCGTGCCTAGACCGCAGCGCTAAAATGCGCTCCTCCAATCCCGCTGCTGCTGCAGACACGTGACGCGACGCTGAGCGCTGTTGCTGGCCCAGGGTGCTAGCTTTTCCAAAAGATCCAGATTCACTTCTACCTTAGAGTTACTCTCCTTCAGCTCGCTGCTTCCTCTGAGGGGGCCCGGTGTGAATTTTCTTCTGAGAAGAGATGCATTTTAACTGTGGCTATATGCAGATGGAAGAGAGAGACCTTCAAGAGCCTAATGCAGGATGTGGTCTAGAGTCAAGAGAAGTGTGACTATCCCGTTAGCCCCAAATTGGAACCATGATCCTGCAGAGGGGAGAGGAGGGAATCTCCATACGCTCTCATAGTGCCTCCTATAAAACGCCGTTATCTAAGGAGATGATGTTCACTCTTGATGAACGTTGAATTACAAAACTAACAAGATCACAGAGCAGAGTGACAGCAGGCTTTTAACACGGGGGATAGGAGATGAGATTATCGTATTTCTGAAATTTATCCTACGTGTGGACTTTCAGTTAACTGAGATACAATAAACTAATCCAGTTTGAGGGATTTGGAGCGATTACAAATGTGGAAGATAACAACATAATGGGCTGATTAGTTTTTATCAACTTGACATTAACTATAGTTACCTAGGAAGGCAGAACCCCGTTAAAAATTTTCCTCCATTGTCCTTACGCTTGTCTGAAGGGCATTTTCTATAATACTGTTTGTTACTGAGGGTGGTTTCACTCTTGGGCAGGTAAGGAAACTGAGCAAGCCTGAGGAGCAAGCCCTGAAGGAGCACTCCAGCGGTGGTCTCTGTTTCGGTTTCGGGGCATGCCCCAGGCTCCTTCCTTATGCTCCAACCTGGCTTTCCACAATAATGACGACTATGTTTGGACTAAACCCTTTCCTTCCCAAGTTCTTTTTGGTTAGGGCAATTATCACAACAACAAGAAAGTAATAACAGGTTGTGTAACAGTTTCCTCTGAGAACAGAAACATTCCATCCTGCAGGGAAACTCTGTAAGCATGAAGGTAAACAACTCAAAAGAGCTTCAAGAAGTTCCTGAAACTGACCAGACGTATTAGACTCCTCCCTGCCAAAGTAAGCAATCAAAGCTGAGAGTCCCTTTCAATCTAAGTGAACCTGAGCTGCAAAGAAGACTCTGAGACTCGATCAGCAGCACTGGAGAAGCAGACACCAGCAGAGCTTCCCGGAAGAAGCTTAAAACAGTCTCCTGGAAAGGACATTCTCTAACTTGATGAGTTGCCTGCAAGCTGCGCTCCAGGTTCCCAACTTTTGTGAGCTGTCACACATGCAAGGAGGGGCCTTGGTGATGCAACTGTCTGAGCCATTTCTGCTCTTGTAAGTCATCTCAGTAAAACTTACTGGTTCATCAAGGTGGGTTGTTTGTGGTATCCTGATGTGGAAGTGATTTTTTTTCTAATCTGTTGCTTTCATTGGTTAACTAATAAAGAAACTGCTTGGCCCTCTGATAGGGTAAAATTTAGATAGGCGGAGTAAACAGAACAGAATGCTGGGAGAAAGAAGCTGAGTCAGTGAGTCGCCATGATTCTCCCACTCCAGACAGTCGCAGGTTAAGATCTTCCCTGGTAAGCCACCTCGTGGGCTACACAGATTATTAGAAATGGGCTAGTCCAGGTGCGAGAATTAGCCGAGAAAAGGCTAGATATAATGGGCCAAACAGTGTTTAAAAGAATACAGTTTCCGTGTAATTATTTCGGGTAAAGCTAGCCGGGTGGCAGGACACAGCCCCCCCCCCCCCCCCCCCCCCCGCTCCGATTTCAACAGTACCCTTGCTTTTGCCTGTTGTGGGATTCTGGTATGGTGTGAGTAGACGTGTGTGTTGGGTTGTTTGTGGTACCCATGCTTTTGTCTGTTGTGGGATTCTGGTATGGTGTGAGTAGACATGTGTGTTGGATCTTTTCAGGGAAAGTTGTGTCACACAATGCCAGGACAGCTATCAAAAATCTTTAAAAATCAATTGTCTAAGTAAACAGAGAAGAATTAAAATGTGAATAACTGGTTTATAAAAGAAATATCCATTATATGTTATATATAAGAAATTCACTGTAGTTATACATGGTGGTGCACACTTTTAATCCCAGTACTCAGGATGCAGAGGAAGGAGGATCTCTGTGAGTTCAAGGCCAGAGTAGTTTATATCCATTTTACAGTGTTGGTTTTGCTTATCTTTCTTAGGAATTGAATATTCTTATAGCAGAACAAGCACACATTATTCAAGTACAATAGATTTTCTTTCTTAGAATTAGCTGATGGGTAAGAAGTCTTTAAAATGACTGGAGTTTTGAACTCAGCAGTCAACTAAATTTTAGAGCATTGGTTTTCAGCCTTCCTAACGCTTCGACCCCTTAAGACAGTTCCTCATGCTGCGGTGACCCCCAACCATAAAATTATTTCATTGCTACTTCATAACTGTAATTTTGCTACTGTTAAGAATTGTAAAGTAAATCTCTGTGTTTTCCCATTGTCTTAGGCGACTCCCTGAAAGGGTCACTTGACACCCCCAAAGGGGACATGACTGGTTGAGAAGCATTGTCATAGTGAGTTCCAGGATAGTCAGGGCTGCATAGTGAGACTATCAAAAAAAAAATCCATTTGAACCGGGCGGTGGTGGCACACGCCTTTAATCCCAGCACTCGGGAGGCAGAGGCAGGCGGATCTCTGTGAATTCTAGGCCAGCCTGGTCTACAAGAGCTAGTTCCAGGACAGGAACCAAAAACTACGGAGAAGCCCTGTCTCGAAAAATCAAAAAAAAAAAAAAGTCCATTTGAAATGTGAAGATTATATAGATTAAATGTGGCAGTGCTATCAGTCATCCTAAGGTGTAGGGCTGTTTGTTCTGAGGTAGAGTCTCACATATGACAGGCTGGCATGGGCCACTCTACTTCTTGTCTTCCAGGGTGGAATGTACACTTTAAACTGCTTTGTTGCTTTGTGTCTATTTTCAATCTTGTATTTAAAACATTAAGGCACAGAGTTACAGTTTTCTGAGTTTCACTGAGAGAGTTCTTGTGGTGCTGGGTATTGAAGCCAAGGTACTCCATCAACTAAGCTATTTCCTTTGCCCAAAGGTTAGCGTTCTTGATAGAAACCACAAGGCAGGTAATACCAACGCGTTTTACTGGAACTTATACTCTACCAATGTATGGGGAAGGCTTCTTAGATAGGCTCGCGGAGAACATGGCAGACAGTCGCCTGGCTGCTTCCTCACGTGGGGATGTGTCTGCTTTCTGATTGTAGCTTGTGTTTGTGTCTGATGATGACTAGGTCCTAGCTGTCTGTCCTAGGGTTTCAGGGCTAGGGTTGGGGATGTGGAGGACTGCCACTTCTCATGCTGTGTTCTCTTCATGACTGCAGCACCATGGCTAGGTCCTTCCAACACCACCACCGGGAGGCCCAGCAGGAGCGTTACACAAGGTAGGTCTTTCCATTGTCTTTCACAGGAATTTGAACCTTGAGCAGAAGTTCAAAGGATCAGAGGTATATGTAGTCAGGGCCGGAGAGATGGCTCAGTGGTTAAGAGCACCTGCTGTTCTTCCAGAGGACCTGGGTTCAATTCCCAGCATCTACATGACTGCTCACAACCATCTATAATTCCAGTTCCAGGGGACCAGACAACTTCACACATACACACGTGCAGGCAGAACATCAATGTACGTAAAATAAAAACGAGAGGTATATGTCGTCCTTAACTGTTTCCTCACGCCACTGTTCCCCTAAGGATGTTTATTCTTAGGCATCCATTTTATTAGCTAAGCTTGATGCTTGTGTTCTTTTAGTTTACATGTTATTACCATTAATTTGTAATATGAATCTTTTGTGCTCCCGAGAACTTGACAAGAATCATTACACTGGGAAAAGTAGTGTAGCAGTTTGAGAAACTGGATTTTCCAGGATGCTCTACTTCTTTACTTCCAGGATGGAATGTATATTTTAAACTGTTTTGTTGTTTTGTGTCTGTTTTCAATCTTGTATTTAAAACATTAAGGCAGAATTACAATTTCCAGAAAAAGTTTGCATGCTAAAGTTTCACTGAGAGAGGGCGACAAGTAACAGGTATGCTGATATCAAGTTTCGTTCCAGCTGTTTGATAGCTGGTAACAAAATGATCTTTCTCTAAAAACGTATTTTCCACATATCTCCTACATATACACATTCCACATATATATCTTACTATGAAATCATTACTTAATATGTAATTTTAGGCAAGCAAATGTGTAATACATGATTCAGTAGTCTTATGACAGCTATCACGCTGTAGAGCAATCTTTGTATACTATAAAGATGTATTATTTTCATTGGTTAATAAAGAGCTGACTGGCCTGTAGCTGGGCAGGAAGAGATTGGGCAGAAGAGCCTGACTAAGGATGCTGTGAAGAAGGAGTTCAGAGTGTCAGGAGTCGTCAGCAGATGCAGAGGAAGCAGGAGATGGATATGCTGTGCTGGAAAAAAAGTATTGCCGTGTGATAAAGTGTAGATAAGAGATATGGGTTAATTTAAGTTGTAAAAGCTGGTTAGTAATAAGCTTGAGCTTTGTGCCAAGCATTTATAATTAGTATTAAGTCTCTGTGTGGTTATTTGGGAGCAGCTTCCGGGACACAGAAAAATTCCACCTACATATGTCACTCATATATCTGGCGGCACCTACATCCACATAAGACCTGAGAAATTTCTTGAGGGGTAAGAGGAAGGGTTAACCAAGTGAAGTGTCCATGGAAGTGCTACATTGAACGTACTTTACAGCTCAAATACAAATGGGAGTAAGAGGAACTAGAACAGACACGATATGAAAGATTGTGAAGAAGGAAATACTAGGAGCTAAAGGTAGATTCTGCTGGGGGAGTGGGGAGGAAGGATGAGTTCCCTAAAACTGAGGATGCGTGAAGAAGTCGTATGAAAAGCCATGTCTTTTGAACTAACAAAAAACATAGTATAAAAGGAGTAAGAGCAGAGGCACACTGCATGGCTGGACATGCTGCTCTCAGAAGACGTGGGCTATTAAAGGAACATCTCACTTCAAAGCATGGGTCATCTCCCTACAAGTTATAGGTCAAGAAAGTTCCAGAGTCCTTCAAAGACTGTACAGTTATTGCATTGCTCTTGGCTACCTTAACTAGGTGGTGAGACACTATTGCTCAGGACACCACATACTTTCCTTGTGGTGAGAGATCCGTCCTGAATTGACCGGGAAACAGTCTCCCATGACTGCCTTTCATAGTGCCGGAAAGTGCTGTTCAGGCTGCTGAGGGAGAAGAGATATCCAAGGTCTTTTCCAGCTCCAGACCATGCATGCTCCATCGCTGATCTACTAGGAAAGATGTGCCCACTGGCACAACACTGGCAAGAGCGTTCATTGGATGCTATAGTTAGCTTCAGCTGTCAGCTTCGAGGGAACCTCAGTGGAAGGATTCCCCAGATCAGGTTGGCCTGTGTTCATGTCCATGAAATATGAAAATATATTTTTCTCTTTTCTTCTCTTTTCTTTTCCCTCCCTTCCTTCTCCTTCCCTTCTCTTTTCTTTTGTAGAGACGATTCCACTATGTACCTCTGGCTATCCTGGACTCAGTTGTAGACCAGGCTGGCCTCTAACTCACAGAGATCTGTCTGTCTCCGCCTCCAGGTTTCTGGGATTAAGGCAGGTGTGTGCTGCTACTGCTTGGTGGTGAAATGCTTAAAACTGGGGAAAAAAAACTTCAAAAAGAAGAATTGGCCTCCAGTGACCTCTGGTGGCTACAGCATATAATTTTTGCCTCCCTTTAGCCTTTTTCTTTTCTTTTCTTTTTTCTTTCTTATTTTGTTGTTGTTTTTGTTTTTTGAGACAGATATTTTCTGTGTAGCCCTGACTGTCCTGGAACTCATTCTGTAGACCAGGCTGTCCTCAAACTCACAGAGATCCACTTGCCTTTGCCTTCTGAGTGCTGGGATTAAAGGCGTGCATCACCATGCCCAGCTGTTACCTTTTTTCTAATGTGTAATGAACACAGAAGTACACTGAACGGAGCAGTGACCATACAGGTCAGAGTCATTGCTCTGGCTAGGACTAAATGGACAGCCATGGAATGGGAAACCCTAGAGTTGAATTGTGGGATATATATATATATCTTCTTTGGCTTCTCAAGAATCCACTTAAACATATTTTCACAATTATATACACGCACACAAAGTATTTTGATCATGTTAAACTAGTTTCTGTCTCTCATTCCCCTTCAGTCCTGGTAGCCCTTCTCTTCTGTTGCAGGAGGTCCTCCCACTCCTCCAGCCTATAGCCGCTGAGATACCAGCCCATTGGGGCGTGGTCTAGGCGTAAGTCACAAACAATGCCACACCAATTTGAAATTATGATTAATAGGTTGGTATTTATTTAAAGGGGAAAAAACTTACAGATCGCCGTCCCAGACAACAGCCCTCTACACAACCAGGAAGGGAGTCTAGTTGCTGGCGGAGCAGGAAGTGAAGAGAGAGAGGAGAGGGAAGTGGCAACTTTTTTAAAGGGAGAGAGACCACGCCCCAATGGGCTGGTATCTCAGCGGCTATAGGCTGGAGGAGTGGGAGGACCTCCTGCAACACTCTTAGTCATGTCCTTCCTGCTGCTCTCATGTCTTTGGTGCATAAGCATCCAGGCACGTGTATTTACTGGAGCAAGGGTATCTTACCTGTGGCCACACCGTTGAGGAATGGCACGTGTATTTACTGGAGCCACGGTAACTTACCTGTGGCCACACCGTAGAGGAATGTGGCTCTCCCTTCCCCAACAATCATTAACTTCCGTCATCAGGAGCCCCTCCAAGGACCAACTCTTTAGGAAAAGTTATATTCTTCCTCCATAGCTGAGAATCCCTATTAGAGAGATGATGTTGATAGTGCTACATTAAGACTGGATTTGGGTACCAGCTGCTCAAAATGATTCCAATTTGGTTGGTTAAAACGATGCACCTTCTTACAACGTTGTGGCCAGAACTTCAAATAAGAACTTCATAAAAATCCTACTGAGTACTTATAGACTATTTGCAATTATACCAGACAGTAGTCTTGAAACTTAACCATCATTTTACTTTTACAGGATCCCATAGAAAGAATATCACCCCCATGACAGCTGGAAGTATTTCTAGAAGACAAGGTCCCCTCTCCTAACAAAGTTTGTCCTCAGGGTTAGGGACATCAATTAGGGATGGATTACAACTGGTATAGAGTTGGAAATTGGGGTAGAAATTATGTAGGCTCAGGGATCGTTTTTTAAAAAAAAAGGGAAATTGGATTGGATAATGGGTACATTAGTATGAGCTTACACTAATAATAATAGTGAGTAATACAGTGAATACTTGTGAGGTATTATTTATAGGCAATTTTTATTGGTATAGATTCTTATATATTGATACAAATTCAAATTATATTGAATACTCCTATTTCTGATTACAATTGTTTGTACACCTAGGCAAAGTTATTTTGTCAGATTGTATGCATGCATGCTTCTACCTCTGCTTAAGGCATTTTGTATATTGATATAATTTTAGGATATATTTATCATATTGCAATATACATTTCTACCTCTGATCAAGATACTTATATATTGCTTACATTTTGAAGCCATTGTCCTCATTTTCTTTACAGTTTAAAGATTGTTTAATATTCTATTATGAAGTCTTAGTCTTTAACCTATATAGGTATTAAGTATTACAGGTCTATAGTCATCCATGTTTGTCATACTTATAAGACTAATCAGTTTCTTTAGATACTTAGAGATACAGAGAAAGGTAATCTTCAGCCACTTTAAAGATCTGTAGAATATGGCATTTAAATAACTTAGGGTTCTGTTGATGTGAGACACGATTGCTCCTGGCAGCACCAATCTACTCCTGAGAGAATGTTGAGCACTGAAGACACTCCACTTGGAGCTTGTTTTCTTCTTGGCAAAACTGGCCTTTGAGAAAGGAACTGCCCATGCCTCAACCACTGACAAAATGCATGGTGTCTGGACTGGACAAGCAGGATACAAAAAAGACTGCCAAACATTACCAAGACCTGGTAAGATGGTTCTGAAAATATTCTTGCCTCTGAAAATGGTCTGTCAGTTACTCTAGGTCTTAGCCAAAGTTGGTTGCTTCAATGTTGCAAATGAGACTGGGTGATTGCCCAGGTAGCCAGTTGTCTCTGTCATTTAGTGCACATTTTGGAAGTTGATTGATTGTACTTCCTGTCTACTCTAGTAAATTTTTTCTTAAAGATTTATTTATTTATTTACTATGTATAGTGTTCTTTCTGCATGTTTGCCTTCAGGTCAGAAGAAGGTGCCAGATCTCATTACAGATTCTTGTGAGTCATCATGTGGTTGCTGGGAATTGAACTCAGGTCCTCTGGAAGAGCAACCCCTGCTCTTAACCTCTGAGCCATCTCTCCAGCCCTACTCAAGTAATATTATTTCCCTTCTCAGGTCTTCAATGGGGTTGGCGACTAAATAGTCGTAGTTACTTTCCTCTCATGACTTGACTAAGGTATTTCAAATATGACTTAGACTCCTTAGTATAGGATAATTATTGAAATATTTAGCATATATTTCTTGCTTGATACTGTTTATGCTGGTTGTGATTCTAATCTTTATACCTGATATTTGTTCTTATTGCAAATAGTTTTTTTTAAAATATTTATTTATTTATTATGTATACAATATTCTGTCTGTATGCCTGAAGGCCAGAAGAGGGCGCCAGACCTCTTTACAGATGGTTGTGAGCCACCATGTGGTTGCTGGGAATTGAACTCAGGACCTTTGGAAGAGCAGGCAATGCTCTTAACCACTGAGCCATCTCTCCAGCCCCCTGCAAATAGTTTTGTATTAGGCTTAGAACTCTATTATTTAAGCGAAAGAGGGAGGTGCTGTGGGAACTCTTTCAGCCAGTAGCCTTTATAATACCAGCCCACTTGGGCGTGGCCTCTTATACTATAAATGCCGCTGCAAAGCACAACATGCTTGCTCTCTCTCCCAGCTGCTGGATTTGGTTCCTGTTCCCTATTCATGCAGAGGACTGTGATCTGTGAGTCTACCCCTAAATAAATAACCCTTTATTATACTCAATTCTGAGCTAGAGTGGGATTATTTTATAGCCTCCATCATCAGTAGCCACTGTAAAATATGCTATAAAATCTACCCCAAAAACCTTTTTTTTCTCCTTAACTTTCTCTCTCTCAAGATAGCCTCATCGCTGTTTGTATTTGAAGCCGTACTCTTTAGCAATCTTACTATGGAAAGATTCAAGCTTCCGATTAGATATAATTCTTTGAAGAGGCCTGTTTGCCGTATTTATCACTTCTTGCCTTGTGTCCCACCACTAATATTTCGTGTCACTCCCCCCCCCCCCGCCCCAACTCCGGTGAGATTCCTTTATCAGTCAACAATCCTCAGTTTCCCTAGGTCTCCCTTTCCCTTCCTCATGGTAGCCTTTCAACTCAGTTCCTCCTCTTTGCAGATCTACCTTTTAATCTTACATTTTGTGGGACTAAGCTCTCCTTGTTTTCCTTCTATGTCTGGATTTTGTTTTCTGTCTTTTGCTGTCCCTATACTTTCTCCTAGGTACTCTCCCCCATTTTTGTTTAGTTCTGTTTACACCTTGTCTTTAGGTGATCTCATTCACTCCTGATCTTATGACCCTTCTTCTCTATTTTCTTCTCTCAACTCCAAATGCAGACATTCAACCACCTGCTTTATATCTCTGATGTCTAAGAAGCATTTCTAGCATAACAGGGCTAAAAAGTAACTCTTAATTTTCATTTTGTCTTCTCTTACCTAAGCCAGATGTTAGCCAGTGATAACATCTAGTTACCTAAGCCATGGTAGGCATTCTTCCTGATTCGTTCAAAGGTCCTAATCCCCATCTAACCTACTTGTTACCGTCTTGCTCCATGTGAAATCTACAATTTAGCTTGCTTCTGTCTCCATCTCTGTAGTATCTCCATTTTTCATCTTAGCTTGGCATAATAATCTCCCGATCACATCTGACCTCTAAGATGTTTGTCAAAGAACAGTCCGATAAGATAAGTTCTCTGCTTCAAACCCTCTGGTGGCTTCCTGTTTCCACAGAGTAAGATTAAAACTGCTTCTGAGAGCCTAAAATTTAAGTGACTGACACGGTAGTACCTGACCTAACACGGTTCAGTTGCACATACTTTTTGTCTTTGAGGGTGAAAAATAGCACATTCTGAGTGTTGACTGTTTCAATACTAGCTGTAGGCATGACATTCTTGTGACTCAGCAAGGGCCATGCAGTGAGCTGCAGCTTCCATTTGGCCTCACCCTCCTCCTCAGCACACTAAGTTGCTACATTGTGGTGTTTAGTAAGTTCCACATATGGGTTGCATCTTCCACTTCCCATCCCTTGAACTTACTATGGCCTGATCAGGATGTGGCCTCACTCTTAAGGAGAAGAACATTCTATCCACGTCTCACATTAGATTATCCCACTGTGGTTCAAGTTTATTATATTGTTACCCAATAACTTTAAAACATACTGTCTCATCCCAAAGTTTTTATACTTTCTATTTTCTCTGTCCAGCTCCTAAAGCAATGTAGGCATAAATTTCTGTCCCACCCAGTCCTGCAGCCATTCAGTCCCAAAGAAACACGCAGAGTTTGGCCTATTGCTCAGGCTTATTACTAACTAGATCTTACAACTTGCATTAACCCATAATTCTTGTTGTGTTTAATCATGTGGCTTGGTACCTTTTCTCAGTGAGGCATTCTCATCTTCCTCTGTGTCTGACTGGTGACTGCATCTGCCTTTCCTCTTCCCAGAATTCTCCTAGTCTGGTTGCCCCACCTATACTTCCTGCCTGGCTACTGACCAATCAGCATTTTATTAAACCAATATGAGTGATAAATCTTTATAGTATACATGACCATTATCCCACAGCAAAGGGACTGTACTTATTTTTGTGTAAAGTCATGTTACTTTGTGATGGTTGAACACAAAATGTCAGTCACAGTGCTGGAAGGACTCATCCCTTGCTAGCAGTGCTGTTTGGGGTGGTTGTGGAGCCTCTGGTAATGTAGGTTGTGTGCCAAGATTAAAGTACAGCTTTGCCTCTGCTCCTGTCTCTGCCCGGATTCAGAGACAATGGACCGAGAACAGGATTCCATTGGCTCCCATTACTGCAACTGCCATACTTTCCCTGCTGTGATGCACTGATGTTGACTGAGTTTTCTGTCCTGCTCGGTTCCTGCAATCATTAAGTCCCAAAGAACTCACACAGAAGTCTATATTAGTTATAAACTGATTGACCTAGTAGCTCAGGTTTCTTATTAACTCTTATAACGATATTAGCCCAGTATTCTTGTCTATGTTAGCCATGTGGGTTGGTACATTTTATGGTGAGGAAGTCACATCTTGCTTCTTCTGTGGCTGGGACAGGACAGCAGAGGAATGGGCTTTCCTCTTCCCAGAATTTTCCTGTTCTCCTTAACCCACCTCTACTTCCTGTCTGGTTGTCCTGCCTGTACTTCCTGCCTGGCTACTGGCCAACCAGCATTTATTTAAAATATAATTGACAGAATACAGACCATTGTCCCACACCACACTGAGATCCTCTACAACTCTGAGCTGAAACCAACCCACCCTTCCTTCCTTGGTAGGTTACAGCCACAGAGAATCTATAGACACTTTTTTAAATAATCCTTTTCAAGGGATACTTTGTGTATGGTAGTTCTGCTACTACAGGACTGTTGAATGTTTAGAGTCTCTCAGCACTTAAGACCCTTGCTATTCTTAGTTTGTAACCCACACATATTGTTCTAAAAAGACTTTCTCTCTCATTAGGACTTTTTTCAGTTCTTTTTCCTTAAGGCTAGATTCACAAGCGACATCCAGGGATAATACACAGTTTTTTTTTTTCCTTTGTTGGTTCGCTTGGTCAGAAATGCCTCATTTGTGTGATACGTTTACTTGAGGACAATAAAATCATCTCCCACCTTTTTACTTTATCTTGTGAAGTATATGTGTATCTGTATTCATCTCAAACAAACTTCAACAAAACCTGAAAGTTTCTGTATGATTTTGCTCCTGTTAGAACAGAGTAGCATTAGTCCCAGGAGCCTTTACCTGCTTCATAAAACCTCCAACTCTTGAGGTTTCAGGATCCTGCTTAATTTACAGATCAGGATAACATATAATAGCTGTTTGGAATCTAAACCTTGTGCTTTTCAGCGCTCCCTTCCCTGCAGCTCCTCAGGGGCTCACTGCTTCCAACCACGAACGGTTTCTTTTACATTCTGTTTCTTTGGAAATGGGATAGAGAGAGCAACCTTTCCTTTTTCCAACCTTTACAGTGTATCTTCAAATCTGTTAGGTCCCAAACCTTGGGACAAGTGAGTAAGGTGCCTATTTAACATATCAACGAGGACTTAGAGCCTGGTTCTCCCAGCATTGCTTAGTCCCTACCTGGTACAGTCTGTGGCTTGGCAAATCCCGCCCTTTACCCTGAAAGTGCCCCAGAGGTAACATTCTGGTTACCGCTCCCTCCCCTCCCACTTTGAACCCTTCCTCCTCTTGGCTGCGGAACCCAGTTCCCCTCTCTTCCCTCTCCTCACACGGCTTAGTTTGGTCATGTTCACTCTGGACTCACCCAGATGTCTCTGCCTCTATGCGCTCACCTTCATCTACAATAAACTTTCTCCTCCACCATAGCTAGGAACAATCATGCCCTTCCTTTTTATTTTTCATAAAAAATCACCATAATTCTTAAAGCACGAAGTAACACTAAGGTATCAAAATCACTGGGCGACAAACCGCATTGTTTAACTGTCTAAAACAAGACTGATATAGAGAACGTGTTCACAACAGAAGAAACGGCCATGATCAAAACTAAACTGAATAATTTGAACTCGATCTTGATCAAGCTCTTATCTCTTTGAATGAAACAGGCACAGTAAAGACATCCAAAGAACGGCTCCCGTGGGTGAAAAGTTTGCTTCCAAAAGCAAGGCTGCTTCTTGGGAAAGTCGAGGGCAAACACTGCAGACCAAGGGAAAAATGCGCTCCGGTTCTATAGCGAAGCATTTCAAGGACTCGCCAATACATAACTGGCTAGGGCAGCTTGTAGCCTGGGAACTTGAAAGCCTTCTGCAGCTAGCCAACCTCCACCAAAAAAAGGATGATTCTGAAAGCTCCATGGGAGAGGCTAGGAAGGGACTTTAAGAGAGACGCCCAGACCAACTGTGAGGCTCTTAACATCTTTCACTGGAACAACTCCAGAGTTCTGGTCCCCCAAGCCTCTTCCCAAGGTCGGGCATCTAGGTCGCTTCCAGCTTTATTCCCTCAGGGGCTTGAAGAGAGTAGCTACTTGCTGAGGGGGACATTAGCATAAGACTGGCGTCTACCAGCACCCGAGGTCCCCCACGCCAGCTCTCAGGCTCCCTTCCGCCCCGGTACCCGTTCCCCTGTCCCCTCCCTCGCCGCCTTCAGCTTCTCTGCGACGTCCCGGACTTCCTGGACCGTGGTGGCCTGGCCGGCAGGACGGCACCCGCACCTTCTCCCCGCCCTCCCGCCCGGGCGGACCCGGGACGCCCCCGGCGTCGCTCCGCCAACCCCGCCGCGAGGCGGGCCCCCAGCGTTCCGGCGGGCTGCGCATGCGGCCTCCCCAGCCGCTTCCTCCCCGGCCCGGGGCTGACGGTTTGGAGCCCGCTGACAGCTCCACGATCGGCGGACGCCGCCTCGTCTTGTGCTTCCACGTTACCCTATCGGGGACGGGGCGGGGCGTCGGCGTCCGCAGCCAATGGGCGCCAACCACGACCCAGGCGAGCCCGGGCGCCCCGCGACCCGGAGGGAGGCGATTGGACGGCGGCGGTGGCGGCGCTCGGGGGGCGTGGCGTCTTCGGGCCCCGCCCCCCGCCATTTCCGCCGCTGGGCGCCAGCCGCCGCCGAGGCCCGGCCGAGGGACCGAGTGAGCGGACGCACGGCGGGCGCTGGGCTGCGGGCTGTGCGCCGCGCGGGCTGCTGGGCCGCGCACCTTCCTGCTGCTCGGCCTCGGCGCCCTTGGACATGGTGGCCCCCGGCTCTCTGGGCAGCCGGCTGGGCGCGGTGTTCCCGTTCCTGTTGGTCCTGGTGGACCTGCAGTACGAAGGTGAGTCCCGCCCTGCCCCGGGCCGAGCTCCGGGTCCCCTGACCGGGCGGGAGCGGCGCACGGAGTGGGAGACGCGGGGCTGGGCGCTGGGCGGGAGGGCGGAACCGGCGGAGGCCGGGCCCGAGCCGAGGACAGGGCGACCGGCGGGCCGCGAGGCTGGGACGGCGGCCTGGGGCGCCCGCGGGGAGGGATAACGGCGGCCGGCACGGGACGGGTGCAGGTCGGACGGAGCGGGCAGACGGCTCGTCCCTGGAGTCAGCGCCCCGCGTCGGGTGTGCGACTCAGGCTGCCGCCTGGAGAAGTCCATGCTGGGCTGGCTGCTCCCAAGTTGCGGGGCTCGGTGCTGTGGTTTTGCAGTTCCCAGCATGGCGTCATTCAACTTTTTTTTTTTTAAATTGCTGGTGCTACTTTTTCTAGTTCTCGGGGCGGAGGGTTGGGGTGGGGGAATCTCCTTAAAAAGATAGGGAGCTCTTACATATCACCCTGGCCTCCAGACTGGAATGTTGGCTACTCCCAGCATACTAGCAAAACAGGAGGCCTGTCCCAGCTCGGGTGTAAGCGGGGAGGACTTAGGCATTGAAGTCCCGAATGCCCATTGAACAGTGCTTCCCAGCTTGGTTACTGTGCTGTAGTGATATATCTGTCCTGGCCACTGCTCCTGTACTCATTCCTGAAAGTGGGGAGGGGAAGGGGATAGTTGTCAAGGAAAGTAAACAATTGACTGTTCCATGGGGGGTGGGGATTGAGGGAGTGGATTTGGGACTAGTTGATGGGGAAAGCCTCAGGAAAGTGTCTGTGGCATTCTTTCTTTGTGAAAAAGTCATACTATTTTGTTGTTACATCTCCATTAAAGGTAGGCTTTTTGTTTGTTTTGGCTTTCCGATGCCCGTATGTTCTTTGAACCTCAAGTCAGATTTTGTACTGAGACCAGTCATTGGCATTGGAACCAGCTTCAGTCTGGAGGGGAGTGGAATTTGAAGGCCTGGACCGCTTTAATATATAGATCATATATTTGAATTCTCTGGAATTTTCTAATTCTTTCCATCCGTGTTAATTATGCTCAGTTATCGTTAATGACTTATTTTGGATACTTAAAAGAATGTTGTTTATGTTGTGTTTAGTGTCTGTTTTGTTCAGATGTAGAAATGCTTATTTTGGTTTGCTTTACCTTTTCAGCAGTGTGTAGATCAGTCACTTCTTACAAATTATTATTCTCTGTATGATTCTTAAGGCGTTCAGCACTTCATTTCTCACTGTGGTATTTCTGTAAAAAAGCACTAATGGCGCCTCTCAGGGGAAGCCAAAGGGTTGCCTTTTCAGGAGCATTCGCAGGTGAGGGAGAGAAGAGAGCCTTTTTGTAAGCCCCTCCTCTTCTTGGAGATATGTGATAGTGTTTACACATGGGGAACTGGTGCTCTGAGAACTAAGGACAGTTTATCTCGGGCTGGAGCAATGGGTAGATTGTTTGCTGGTCTTCAGAAGACTGGAGTTGGATTCCCAGCACCTGATCAGGCTACTCACAGTTATAATTCCAACTCCAGGAACATACACACAAGGTAATTAAAATCTTTAAAAGTAAACTTTATCTCATTATGAACGGGACACAGGGAAATTATTGGTAGCCTCGTTTCCAGTCATTTCAGAGTTGTGGCAGGTAAGAAAAATAAGCGTTTTAAGTTACCAATAGAAAGTGACAGAAAGGTGATTCCTGGCAGGTTCAGTACAGTGGTTCTTCCCAGGTGTGCCAGCTTGTGATCTCAGCACTCAAGAGGCTGAGGCCGGAGGATTGTCATGAGTTTAAGACCAGCCCTAGTTATATCATGAGTTCTAGGCCAGTCTGAGCTACAGTGTGATACTTTGTCTTAAAAAAAAAGAAAAGAAAACATGCTCTCTCTCCCAGAAGGTGGTCCTCCAGCTGTGTGTCAGAATGTCATGTGGGGGGCAGGTAAGAGTTCTAGGCACACTTCGTCTTGATGGAACCTGGAAATTGCATTTCTACAAGGATCCCAGATGACCACATTTTGAGAGCCTCTTAAATTAGAGGTCTGCTATTTATTAGACCCTAAAGTAGCAAGTCATCAGCTTAGATTTTCTAGAATAAGTTAGCTGTGCCTGGTTTTGAGGGAGGCATATAGGTCAGTTGCCCTGCTCTACTTTAGGCTTGGAGAGAGGACAGGGAGTGTGAAGCCCAGGGTCATAATATAGGAAATATTGTTAGTGATTAGCCTGATCATTTTTGTTTTTGTTTTTTTTTTCTGATTTAAAAATACCCTTTTAAAGTAGGCTTTTCTGTTATAATCTACAGAAGGAAAGCACATGTCATGAACTGAACAGCTGACTCTCAGCTTCTCTTTCTCAGAGCCTTCAAAACAATTTAGAACTTTTGAGTAGAAAGAAAATTTTAGGGACTAGAGAGATGTCTCAGTGGTTAAGAGTGCTTGCTGGCTGCCCTTGCAGAGGGTGGGACTTCAGCGCCCATCATTACAGCTGATTGTAACTCCCAACTCCAGGGCTGAGGAGCTGGAGCACATACTGTCTCTTACACACAGAGATACAAATAAAATAAAGAAAAAGAAGACATTAATATCCACTTTAACATTCTTGCATTCCAAATAAGATTATTTAAATTTGTGGCTTCTTCAGTGAGTGTGAATACAGAATGAAAAACACACATTTTTTGTTGCCACCGTTTTATCTTTTCTTTTCTTGACATGTATCAGGAACCCATTTTTAAATTCACTGAATTAAACTGATTAATCCATGTATTTTGGCCACCATGGGAAAGACTTGAAAATCTATTCAAAACAAAGACTGTGATACATTTTGCTTAAACTGATAAATTAAGAGTATATTTTACCTTTTGTAGGATCTCTGTGATACTAGTTAAATATGAAGAGAATTTTTTAAAATGATTTTAAAGCAGTTTCTATAATCAAATGGTCAGCTCCCTAAGATTATTTTGAATTATTTAGCAAGCTAGATATGAAGTTAGAGTGTCTGAGTTCGGCTCACCAGCTGGCCTTGCTGAGCTGCCTGGTTAGAGTTGCTCCCATGCTGTCTGGACAGGGCTATTCTGAGACGGGGTGCCCTGGAGCTAGTGGCTTTGATTTTCCCATGTAAAGTTAATCGTGGTTAAGTTTAGTTTCTGCTATCATGATCTTTTAATTAATTGATTGGTTGATTGATTTGTGTGTGTGTGTTTTATTTGTTTTTGTGTTTTGCTTGATAGCCTCACTCTGTAGCCCAGGCTAGTCTACATGGACTCTGGAGTTTGATTTGTAGATCAGGATGGGCACAGCCTGTGGGGATTCTCGCACCTCTGCCTGCTGAGTGCGGAGGGGTGGGGGGGGTACAAGCATGTCCCCATCACACCTGCCTTCTTTTTCTTTTGATTCATTCATCAGTAACTTAACTGTGTTTCCATAGAAATGTTTCAGGGAGACCCAGTTACCTGCCCTTTAAAACGGAAACATTTATTTCAACCATAAGTTTATTTTTCTTTCTGTATCTTTAGAAACTGTCTCTTTTAAAAATAGATAAATCTGAGTTTGTTGCTTGGAGTTTTGGAATATAAAAGACTTGTGTCAGCAAGGGTATGCTCTATGGCACTGTGATGAGGTGTATATATGGTATAACATTAATGGGATACCTTAGAGTTCACAGAAGAGGGAAGTATCAATATCTTTTATCCATTTTCTAAAAGCTAAATAGTTTGTCACTGCAACCACGTGATTACACTTGACTACAAATACTCTTAAATTTCTCTGCTCTTGTGTTTTTGGCTTCTTACCTGGGAGATCCCAAAATCCATTAAATTCAAGCTTGACTGTCTTTCTTGTACCTAAGAGCTAAATGCAGATGGAGACGAATAACTGTTAATTTACTGTTAGTCTCATTGTAGGCACCCAGGCTCAATCTCACCTGCACACTCAATACTGCTAATATTCTTACAATTCTTTACTATGTCTGCTCTTGAAAACTGAATCATTTTCAGTCCTTTCCCATGAATAACCAAGTCCAGTTTAAATTCCCCTTCTCTTACTCCATTTATTCTTAACAGAACCGGGGGAGGGGAGAGTTGAGTCTGTGCTGGCACATGTGTGGAGGCCAGAGGAGAACTGCAGGAGCTGGTTCTCTTCTTCTTGCATGTGGTGTGGTCCAGCGATCAAGTCTCCCACACTTGGTGTTAAAGCCTTCCCCACTGAGCCAGCCTGAAGACCCCGCTTGCCTCATTCCCTTAGATCCGGTCTTTGTCAAGGACGGTTTTCCCTTCTTTCAACAACAGCGCCCTAGCTTACCGGCCTGAGCGCCTCAGCTTGATGGTAGTTTTCATTATGAGAAGTCCTAGGTCACTTCATAACCTGTGTTGGTGTTTAAAACTCAAAGTTTTTCAAGCTGGTTATGAACTTGATGTGTTTCCCAGGCAGGATTCAAAGTCAGTGTCCTGCCTTAGCTTCTCTGCTGTGAAAAGTACCTTCTGGGTACTCACACTGAAGACAGGCTGGGTGCTGCGGCTTTACATGGCAAAAGGACCAGCTTGTTCCCTGCTCATTCCCTTTAAAAAGGCACCAGTACATGTCTGACGCCACAGACTAGTAACTTACTTCCCAACCATTGTAATATCACCACAGTGGGTGTTTCTGCAGGTGGATTTTGGGATATTCAGAGCCGGTTGTTCTCTCCCTTGCCATCACCCCTTCCCCTCCCCTGGATCCCCCCATCACCCCTTCTCCTCCCGTGGATTCCCCCATCACCCCTTCCCTTCCCTAGATCCCCCCATCACCCCTTCTCCTCCCCTGGAACCCCCATCATCCCTTCCCCTCCCCTGGATCCCCCCATCATCCCTTCCCCTCCCCTGGATCCCCCCATCACCCCTTCTCCTCCCCTGGAACCTCCATCATCCCTTCCCCTTCCCCTGGATCCCCCCATCATCCCTTCCCCTCCCCTGGATCCCCCCATCACCCCTTCTCCTCCCGTGGATTCCCCCATCACCCCTTCCCTCCCCTAGATCCCCCATCACCCCTTCTCCTCCCCTGGAACCCCCATCACCCCTTCCCTCCCCTAGATCCCCCCATCACCCCTTCTCCTCCCCTGGAACCCCCATCATCCCTTCCCTTCCCTAGATCCCCCATCACCCCTTCCCTTCCCTGGAACCCCCATCACCCCTTCCCTTCCCTAGATCCCCCCATCACCCCTTCCCTTCCCTGGAACCCCCATCACCCCTTCCCTTCCCTAGATCCCCCTATCACCCCTTCCCCTCCCCTGAACCACCCCATCCCTTCCCTCCTCTGGATCACCCCATCCCTTCCCTCCTCTGGATCACCCCATCATCCCTTCCCCTTCCCTGGATCACCCCATCATCCCTTCCCTCCCTTGGATCCCCCATCATCCCTTCCTCTCCCCTGGATCCCCCCATCATCCCTTCCCCTCCCCTGGATCCCCCCATCATCCCTTCCCCTCCCCTGGATCCCCCATCATCCCTTCCCCTCCCCTGGATCCCCCCCATCATCCCTTCCCCTCCCCTGGATCCCCCCATCACCCCTTCCCTTCCCTGGGTCACCCCATCCCTTCCCCTCCCCTGGATCCCCCCCCATCGCCCCTTCCCTTCCCTGGCTCACCCCATCCCTTCCCTCCTCTGGACCCCCATCACCCCTTCCCTTCCCTGGCTCACTCCATCCCTTCCCTCCTCTGGACCCCCATCACCCCTTCAGAGGACAGCTTTTGGGAATCAGTTGTTTTTTGCAGGGATCAAACTTGGGTAGCCGGTTTGTGGCTAGTGCCTTTTTCTCAGGTGAGCCATCTCATCAAAGATTTACAATTAGTCATCATTTTAAACAAAACATATTCCTTAGTTTACTTTGATGATTTAAAAAATATAAATAGTATATGAATATACTTTGCTGGAAAAAGTGATCAAATGAAGCCAGTCTGTATAGTGTATCTAACACTGTTCTTAGTTCATGGAACCACAGTTCTGATTCATAGCTGACTCCACTCTATCTTCACACTCAGCCAACATAAGCTCTTACAAACTTCAGCTAGACCTTCAGTCTCTTGCTAGAGCCCATTCTAGGACTTTCCTTATCACTCACATAAAAACCTAAGCTTCTCTCTGTACCTTGCATTTCCATCGATCTTGTACATGCTCTCTGTCCTTCCCTCCTTTACTGCTGTCTGTGACCTCGTCTAGTTTCCTTGGAGTTGGGCTTGCTCATGCCAGGCTGGTTGCACTGGCTTGTGACCTGGGTGTGATTTTGGCCTGTGTCATTCAGCACTGCTCTCCAGCCTTCTTATTTTTGTTTTAACTCAAGCTTATTGACCCAGGGAGCCTGCTTGACTGTCTGTAGTGATTACTCCTTTCCTCGGGCATTTTGTCTCCTAGCATCAGATTGGCACTTAGGAAATCATCTTGTTTATTTTTTGTTCTCCATTGTGTCCTTGCTGCTAGAGCTGAATTTAAATAGATCTTGCAACCTTTTGAATCTGTAAGATTATTAATTATATTTATTTTAAACAATTTTTAAAATATTTGTGCTACTAATTTTGTTTATTTTCGTTCTTAGTGTTAGGCTGTTTAAGAACTGGCCCTATGAGCTGGGCGGTGGTAGCACTCAACAGGCAGAGGCAGGCAGAGGCAGGAGGATAGCTCTGTGAGTTCAAGAAGACCAGCCTGTTCTACAGAGTGAGTTCTCCTGGATTGCCAAGGGTACACAGAGAAACCATGTCTCAAAAAAAGAAAAACATTATTTTATGAACTTCTTTGTGTTTCAGAAGTCCCCATTACCAATCTGCCTGGCTCTGGTCCTTTTTGTTTGTTTTATCAGAGTTTGGTGGACTCAGAAGTACCTGGAGTCTATCCCTGGTTCAATTCAGAGAGTGCATTTGAATGATGTTTCTCAAAGTCCACTAACTAAGGTTCCCTGTGCTTGCTGGAATATGAAATTCCTTACTCACGTATGTGTTCGGCAGCTGTGTAGATGAAGTGCCACCTCCGTTACCGTGTGCCACCTCTGCGCCTCCCAGCCCGGGTTGTGCTCACTACATGACATCTGCCTTTTTCTTTTCTTTGTCATCGTGTCTGCTATAGCTGTGTGCATCACCTTCAAATTAGATCTCTAATCACATTGTTCCTGAATATAGTCAACGCTTACAGATGATCTATTCCTATAAGAGATATTGTTATTGAACCTATATAAGTAGCTAAGTTTCCATAAATTGAGAAGATTCCCTGTACTTTTCGCACTTTTGCGTATATACTCCAGAGAACTAGGGGAGAAAGCTTTGTTGTTTTTAAACAGTACAAACAGAGCTTCCTTAGAACAGGAAGGGGAAGCTGTTTCAAGTAAGAGGTTGAGAAGAGCTGTGTGGTGGTGCATGCCTTTGATCCCAGCACTCGGATCCCAGGCGGATCTCTGTGAGTTTGAGGCCAGCATGGTATACAGAGTGAGTTCCAGGACAGCCAAGGCTACACAGTGAAACCCTGTCTTGACACCCCCCCCCCCCAAAAAAAAAAAGTTGAGAAGAATCAATTTTAACTGCATTCAAACCTGTGTTCCCACTACAAATACTAGGGTCCAGTTATTTATTAATCTGTGCCAGGAGAAACCTGGTGAGGCTTGATGAGACAGTGAATTTAACTGTAATTTTAGTTTTGCAAGTCTTACAATTTTCTGGCTGATTTTAGCTAGACCAGCATTGTGACTGAGGCAGGGGCAGGTGATTATTGTTATGGACTAATTATATATTCTCTCTCTCTCTCTCTCTATATATATATATATATATATGTGTGTGTGTGTGTGTGTGTGTGTGTGTGTACATATATATATAGTTATGGAATCTCCCAGGTTGACTTCAGCCTAGAATTAACCCTGAGCTTGACATTCTTCTCAGAACACTTCTTGCACTGCAAAGACCCCATCCCTTATCACAGTCCCAGTCACCCTTTGTGCCGTTATGGCCAAGCATAGGAGACACTTGGCCATCTAAGAGGGTCTTATTAGGCTGTCAGAGTCACCAGAGTGTAGCTGAACCAGCTGTAGGGCTTGAGTGGATCACTAGCATGTCACTTCCCTCTGTCTTGGGGTCAGGGTTCGAGCAAACACCTCCGAGCACCTTTTGGTGGGTCTTTGTCCCGGACTGTTTCCAGGGCCAGTGTAACAGTTTGGGCCATTCAGGAAACAAAACACATAGTAGTTCTAAAGGGGCCACTGCAGGCATGACTCAGTTGCTCTAGTGCTTGATGTAGAAGTTTGAGGACCTGAGTTTAGTACCTAGCATCCAGATGTGAAAAGAAAAGTAGGGCAGGATGATGTGTACTTACAATCTCCACACTGGGGGTGCATAGACTGGTGGGTCACTGGGGTTGGCACACTAGCCAGGTTGCCAGGCTTCAGGTTCAATAAGAGACCCTGTCTTAAAAAAAAAAAAGGTGGAGAGTAAGTGAGGAGGATACTTGATGTCGACCTGACCCCCCACAATGGTACAAATACGTTTTCACACCACACCAAAAGAGTTTGTAAAGGGTGAGCTAGGTAGAGTCTTCCCTTTTTATACAGTGCAACAGTAACTAAAGATGTGGGAAGAACAGTGAGACTCGTCCAGGATTGAGAGAGGCTGCCTGGGGAAGAGGCTCTCTCCTCAGAACTGGGGTTCACATTTTGTTCACTCCCTGGGGAAGAGGCTCTCTCCTCAGAACTGGGGTTCACACTTTGTTCACTCCCTGGGGAAGAGGCTCTCTCCTCAGAACTGGGGTTCACACTTTGTTGAGCTGTGGTTGCAGCTCAGGTTTGCTAACAGTGAGACCCTGAAACCAGAGTTGACTGCAGTTGATGGAGAACAGAAAGCAATCATACCAGTGTCGATACTTTTCTGTGTGGATATGTGGACAATTGTGAAGTTACAGTGTGACTGTGCAGTGTCATTGTTGGGAGGTTGCTGTGTGAGAATGCTCCTGTACACTGTAAAGATTTGTCACTTTTATTAGTTTAATAAAATGCTGATTGTCCAGTAGCCAGGCAGGAAGTACAGGCAGGGTGAAAAGACTAAGAGAATTCTGGGAAGAGGAAAGGCAGAGTCAGTCATCAGCAATACACAGAGGAAGCAAGATGAGACTGTCTCATTGAGAAAAGGTATCAAGCCATGTGGCCAAACAAATAAGAATTATGGGTTAATTTAAGTTGTAAGAGCTAGTTAATAATAAGCCTGGGCTAGTAGGCCAAACCCTTTGTAATTAATATAGGCCTCTGTGTTTCTTTGGGACTGAACAGCTGTGGGACCAGGGGGACAGAAACTTCCCTCTACAAATAACACCCAGACGTTTGATAAGAATTTTCACATAAAGCCTGAGGAAACTTTAAAAAAAGAAGATTCTAGACAGATAAGAACAGAGTCAAGTGTAGCTTCTTGGTAACCATCTTTTCTCCAGTAGGTAGCAGAAGCCAGAAAAACAAAAGAGCACACCAGCAAACAGAACCAGGAGGCACCCGTCCTTCCTACAGTTCTCTCTAGCTCCTTTGTAGCAAACTACATTGACTTTACTGTGAAGGAGGAAGGCCTGAACTCTCTGGTGCATTATTGTGTCAGGGTAACTGCTGAAGGAGGAATTCAGAGCAAAGAGACAGTTTATAGATAATTGGCCTACTTAGTCATATTCTACTTAAAATGTCTCTGGTCTTCATGGAGTAAAATTCAAAGCAGGACATAACAAGGCTTTTAGTCTTTGGTTTCATACCGCTTTATTTTGTGGCTCTGCTACAGTTATCCAGGTCTCCTTGCCGTTTTTGGAACGTATCTGGGTACCATGAACTTAAAGTCTTTGCGTTAGCTGCTACTACTTGGAAAGTCTCCTTTTCCTGCCTGCATGATGGGCTTCTTACTTCCTCTTAAGTTGCTCGGATGTTGGCTTTTCAAGGAAGCATGCTCTTGGACCATTTCCGTTTGTTTCTCGCCGTTGACACTTGACTTACTCCACAGTAATTTTTTACCTGATTATACAAGCTATTGTTCGTTATGTCTGTGTCCTCCCACCGTAATGTCGGGCACTTAGAGGGTTCAAAGAGCAGGGCTCCCTTAGCCCAGTGCCTGGTGTGTTGTCATTGCTCGGTGTCCTTGGATCTTCATGAAGATGAGGGTCTAGCTTAGCAAAGCCGTTCTTAGACTGTGTGGTGTGTGTCTGTGTTCATGTGGAAGCTGAGTTAGTATCCGGTCTCTTCCTTAACCATGCTTCTTCAGATTTTATTTCCTGAGGCTGAGTCTCCCTGAATCTAGTCTTCCGTGTGGTGTGCTAGCTGGCCATCTGCACTGAGGATCTCCTGCTTGTGCATGGGCTGCTGCGTCCTGCTGGCGTTTTTGTGGTTGCTGGAGATCCATGTCTGGTCCTCATGCTTACATAGCACGCATCTCATCAACTGAGCCAGCTTCCCAGCTTTAATTGAGCAGAATAATGTCACCAGTACTCTAATCTAGTTTTCTTTTATTCTTTCAGCTGGATTTATTCCTTGGGTTGGTTTAATGGAATATAGGTATATTTGGGAGCTTTTTATATTCTATAAAATGAAACATATTACCTAAGCAAATAAAATGAAACAGTGTGCTTCACTGTGTCATTTTCATATGGCTGAAGCAGATTAATGTTATCTTTGACTATTTATTAGGGTTACAGTTGCTTCATGGGAAGTTAACTCATTATTCTGTTTTCCTTTTTAGGTGCTGAATGTGGAGTAAATGCAGATGTAGAGAAACATCTTGAACTGGGAAAGAAGTTACTTGCAGCTGGACAGCTAGCTGATGCTTTGTCTCAGTTTCATGCCGCAGTAGGTTGGTATCATACCCCAAACGCTCAGTTGCTCTCTTCGGATTGATAGTCAGAGCTTCCATTTTGGATAACACTTAAAGCATTATTACATGTAAAATAAACCATTAAACATATTTTCAGGATTCTGGGTGAATTAGATTAGTAAACACAGAATACATGAGCGCACGTGCATCTAACGGAAGGGGTATGAGTAGGCTGGAGGGAAGGCTCTGTGGAAGAGCGTGCACTGCGTCTCCACAGGCCTAAGGTTGCTTCCCAGCCTCTTTCTGCTGACTGGAACTTCTGATGCATCTGGGCTCAAGCACCTGTCCTCATATGCACATACCTCCACATAGACACACACATGCACACACAAACGCACATGTGCATACATACTCTTTAGAAACAAATCTATGAAACACAGAGCTCACTGAGGCTTAGCCATGTATGCATTAAGAATAACTCAAGGTTTTGTCATTCTGAAAAACTCCATTCTGCAGTGGGCAGTAGTAATTCCAGACCTTGTGGAGAGTCAGGAACCATTGAATGCTCAGCTCTAAGTGGAACTGTTTATCCAGCCCCTCAGAGCTCAGAACGTAAGGAAGATGGCAGAAAGAACATCAGAGGCAGAAGGGCATGAAAATAGCAGAGGGGCTGTGGGGAGAGGAAAGAGACAGCAGGAGTGGGAAGTAACAGGAGCGAGTCTGTTGACCGGAATAGGATTCAGTGTATTCATAATAAAAGTTGCCATTATGTTTCATCAACATTTAATGAAAAGCGAGATTCTTACGAAATCTTTGTCTAAGCAGACCTCACATAGTGTGCTATTCTCTTCTTTGGCTAGGTGATGAATACAGTCATTGCTTTGGTTTTTCCAGATTGGAGATTTTCTAGTTCATTGGCTCTTCACTGTTGGTCAGATTCCAGCTGCCCTTGTGATGTTTCTTTCAGATGAGTTGTAGCATCAACTGTCATTGTGCTGTCTACGAAAGAGATGATAGAGTACATGGCTCCCGAGGACCAGTGCCGCATTCTCGTTCTCTCTCTGAGATGGAATCTCAGTTTGCAGTCTTTGTTAGCTTAGTGCTCACTCAGTCACGACGTGGCCTTGAGCTCACAGAGCTGTTCCTGCCTCTGCCCTCTGAAGGCTGGAATTAAATGTGGTCTGCAGCCTTGCCCAGCTTAAAGCACCTTCCAAGACGTTTCTGCCTAGGTTTTAACCTAGGTCTTTTGACATTGACTTTTCTTAGGTACCCTTTTATTCATTTCTCACTTGGATTTGTGCAGAGTGGTTAGTCATCTTGACAAGTCGGGTAGTTTATTTTCAACAAAGTACAGTGTGTGGTCATGTGACAGGCCTTGGGGGGGTGGTATCTGTGTGGTCATGTGACAGGCCTTGGGGGGCCATGTCTGTGTGGTCATGTGACAGGCCTTCGGGGGGCCCCATGTCTGTGTGGTCATGTGACAGGCCTTGGGGGGGTGGTATCTGTGTGGTCATGTGACAGGCCTTGGGGGGCCATGTCTGTGTGGTCATGTGACAGGCCTTCGGGGGGGCCCCATGTCTGTGTGGTCATGTGACAGGCCTTGGGGGGGTGGTATCTGTGTGGTCATGTGACAGGCCTTGGGGGGCCATGTCTGTGTGGTCATGTGACAGGCCTTGGGGGGCCCCATGTCTGTGTGGTCATGTGACAGGCCTTGGGGGGGTGGTATGTGTGTGGTCATGTGACAGGCCTTGGGGGGCCATGTCTGTGTGGTCATGTGACAGGCCTTGGGGGGCCCCATGTCTGTGTGGTCATGTGACAGGCCTTGGGGGGGCCCCATGTCTGTGTGGTCATGTGACAGGCCTTGGGGGCCCATGTCTGTGTGGTCATGTGACAGGCCTTGGGGGGCCCCATGTCTGTGTGGTCATGTGACAGGCCTTGGGGGGCCCCATGTCTGTGTGGTCATGTGACAGGCCTTGGGGGGCCCCATGTCTGTGTGGTCATGTGACAGGCCTTGGGGGGCCATGTCTGTGTGGTCATGTGACAGGCCTTGGGGGGCCCCATGTCTGTGTGGTCATGTGACAGGCCTTGGGGGGCCCCATGTCTGTGTGGTCATGTGACAGGCCTTGGGGGGCCCCATGTCTGTGTGGTCATGTGACAGGCCTTGGGGGGCCCCATGTCTGTGTGGTCATGTGACAGGCCTTGGGGGGCCATGTCTGTGTGGTCATGTGACAGGCCTTCGGGGGGCCATGTCTGTGTGGTCATGTGACAGGCCTTGGGGGGCCATGTCTGTGTGGTCATGTGACAGGCCTTGGGGGGCCCCATGTCTGTGTGGTCATGTGACAGGCCTTGGGGGGCCATGTCTGTGTGGTCATGTGACAGGCCTTGGGGGGCCATGTCTGTGTGGCAGTGGCTTACTTGCTGAACCTCCCAGCCTACCATAGTCACTGTTTTTTAAGAAACTCTGCTTCATGTAGCAGCTTAAAAACTCATAGGTTTTGAGCAAAACTGCTGCCCACTTTAGATGCCAGTCTGAAACCTCAGATCTACCAAGTATAAACCAAGGGTCCCATGGAGTTAGCTTGCTGGAACGGCTCTAAGCCACTTCTCTGGTTTAGGACAGAGGATCTTTCAGAGGGTACAGATACATAACCAAAGAGAGGAGGTGCATAGGCCATGCCAAAGGGAAGGCTGGAGCTGTGTTCTCTCTGGGTCCCTCCCTTCAGGAACGCCATGTGCTGCACTGACCTAAGCACAGTGCCACTCGGCTGTGTCCCACACTCTGAGTTTTAATGCCATTCTTGTATTTATTATTGTCTTCACAGAGAGTCTGTGTAGCCCTGGCTTGACTTGAATTTACTGTATTGACGAGCCTGTCCTTAGACTCGCCTGCCCCTGCCTCCCAAGTGCCGAGATTGAAGTTGTCCACTGCCATGTCTATTGCCATATTTAATAAGATTGTAAGCTGTGATCTTCTCAGGTGGATTACAGAAAGCTAACACTACTTTAATTTTCAGATGGTGACCCTGATAACTATATAGCATACTATCGGAGAGCTACTGTCTTCTTAGCGATGGGAAAATCCAAAGCAGCACTGCCTGACTTAACTAAAGTGATTGAACTGAAGATGGATTTCACTGCAGTAAGTGCACCTGAACTTGTTAAGGGAAACGGGAAGAGGTCATCTGTCTCCTGCAGGGAGTATTGGCACCATAGGCATTGCGAGAGCATTCCAGAGCTGTCGTGTGGAGAGGAAAATGAGATCAAACTTCCTACACTTGTTCCTCATAGTGGCACACAACTGTAGTTCCAGACGGGAGATGAAGGCAAGAGAACCCCTGGAGCCCAGGGGTCTTGAGGTCTGCTTGAGTACTATAGCAGTAACAGCAAAGTTCTCGGAATTAACAGTCTGTATGGAGGCTGGGTGTGCTTGCTGCTTAACCCAGCCTATGGTAGGCAGAGGCTGTGGGAGACAGAGGCATGTGTATGTCTGAGTTCAAGGATAGTTCCAGGACAGTCAGGGCTAGGTAGAGTGTGTCCTGTCTCAAGAAAACCAAAAGAGGTGTGTATGGAGAATGGCAGGGTTTACTAGGTGATTTGTTTCCCTTCAGAAGCCTGACAGTATCAGCTCAGTTTGGAGGTTGAATGTAGGGACGAGTGAGAGACCCGGTGCTGAAATGACGTTTACGCATGAGGGGGAGCATGAGGAGGGGGTCCATTTAAGGGGTGTTTTTGTGGATCCCAAGCATGTTAGTATGGTTCTCCCCAGAGTCAGTGCATAAGCTGCGGAGGTAGAGTAGCTTACTGTAAAGTCCTGATGTCAGGCACATCATTTTAGGGCTGTCATAGGCTGTATGGGCATTCCTTTAGTTTGATCAATGCGACAACACAGCTAAGATAAACAAGAGAGATTGGTTTTAACTTGTGGTTTCAGAACCTTCAGGATGCAGTGCACGCTCCTTGATTGGGGGCCTGTGATGAACGGGGCCGCCACAGCAGTGGGGCACATGGAAGAGGAAGTCACTTAGTTCATGGCAAACAGGAAGCAGAGGAGAATACACTTTAGCCAGGATAGGCTATGGCCCCCAACCCAAGGATGCACCCCCTGTACCCTGCTTCTTTTAGGTAGGCCCCACTTCCTAAAGTGACAACCCCTGCTGAGGATCACACAGTTAACACGTGAACTATTTCACTATGAGACTCTCATCAGTGGAATACATATGTGGGCTGTGCATATTAATTAATCAATCAATTAATTTTGTCACCATTATTTGTAATTTGCTATATTCCTAAAAGGATTTGAGCTGACTATGTAGTACGTGTTTGATGTGAAATATTGCTATATTATTATTTTAAGGTGGGATTTCCAGCTGTCGTATTTTTGTTGACTTCATGACTTGACAGTGGAGCACAGCCTCTCACAAGGCTGTGGAACCCACTTTCTTAGCATTGTGGTTAGTTATCAGCTGGCCGAAATGGCCTTAGTTGTCCTTTTTTTGTGTGGATGTAGCTAATAGAGGAATAGGGAAATTTTATGTTCTGTAAAAGTAATATATAACTTTGGGTTGTCTGTGTGGTTATATCGTCCTCAGAGAGGTGTGAGTTGAAGAGCTAGGACCATATGTATTGGAAGAGGACAGTCAGACATGAAGGAGGGAGACAGTATTCTGTTTATAGTAAATATTTACCTTGAAGGGCTAATGAAAAGAAAACCTACTTCTGGAGCTTTGACAGTCCCACTGCAACTTTTAGTGGAAAGAGTTAGTATGATGTCAAAAAGTATTTTTTAAAATTAATATACAGGGCCTGGAATGTTGCCTGAAGGTAGAACCCTGTACCATTTATCTTTAGGGTCCCTGTGTCTGTACCCAGCATCATTTCAAAATATGGATATAATTCATGTTGAAGAGTTGAGTAGTTCTTAGTTTTTAGCTGCTACAGTCAGTACCATTGTCTAGTTCCAGGACATCCTTGTCATTCTCAAAAGAAACCTTATATCTTAAACAAGCAAAAGAGCCCCCCCTCCTGAAAAAACCCTTTGATTATGATTTCTTTGGGTTGAACAAAACATATTTTTTTTTTTTTATTAATATTTTTTTTTTATGGTTTATTTAACTTTATTTTATGTGCATTGGTGTGAAGGTGTCAGATCCCCTGCAACTGGATCTTCAGACAGTTGTGAGCTGCCATGTGGGTGCTGGGAATTGAACCCGGGTCCTCTGGAAGAGCAGTCAGTGCCCTTAACCACTGAGCCATTTCTCCAGCCCCAACAAAACATATTTTTAGAGAAAAATATTTTAATAAAAATTGTACACATTCTGAAGCTATAGGAATTAGTCTCCGTGCTGAGTCAAACAAACACTGAAGAAATGAATATTAGTAACTTGATTACAACTTGTAGTTTTGTCCTTTCTATTTAAAAGCAAATTTAGACATCCATAGTGCTCACACAGTCCTCCTTCTTCCCCTAGGCGAGGTTACAGAGAGGCCACTTACTGCTCAAACAAGGAAAGCTCGATGAAGCAGAAGAGGATTTTAAGAAAGTGGTAAGTGCCTGGCCCAAAGGGGTTACTGGGCAATGTACAGAATTGATTTTCCTTTGTAATAAGCTACTTTATATTAGTTTTATGGCTAACACACACACACACACACACACACACACACACAGGAATCATAGTAGGTTTTTTTTTTTTTTTTTTTTTTTTGAGACAAGGTATCTCTGTAGCTTTGGTGCCTGTCCCAGAACTAGCTCATTTAGACCAGGCTGGCCTCGAACTCCCAGAGATCTGCCTGCTTTTGCCTCCTGAGTGCTGGGATTAGAGGCGTGCACCACCACCGCCCGGCCCATAGTTCTTAAATAAATATTTAGTAGCTGGCATCAAAGAATATATTAACACTGTATAGAGATATTTTATTTGTGTTTTAGCAAACAAAGCTTGCCTGAAGATCAGAGTGCAGAGCTAAGCCACTAGAGGCCAGGGAGTGGTGGCACACACCTTTAAACCCAGGACTCAAGGCCACCCTGGGCTATATGAGATTGAATCTGTCTAAGAGAAAAAGAGCTCACACATCAGTGGTCCCAGTACTTGGGACCCCATGTCTTTAATCCTAGCACTGGGGAGATGGAGACAGGAGGAATATGGCTGGGTGGAGAGAGGAATAGAAGGAGGAGGAGGAGGCAAGAGCTCAGTGCACTCTGAGGTTTGCTAGAGGCACAGTGCAGTCTAGGCAGTGTGAGGACAGGATTGCCCCTGTGGTCTGAGCATTGGCAAAGGTATAAGATCTCTCTAGTGGCTTACTGCTCTGTTCTCTGATCTTCAGCTTTAACCCCCATATCTGACTCTGGGTTTTGATTAATTAAGACCAACTAGGATCCGTGCTACAACAGTCGGAAGATAAAATGCACGCAATTGCTACATAAGTCCTGATTCAGATATAGGCTGCTTACTTTAACTGCATGAGAATCTAGACATGTCCTCTGAAACATGCTCCTGGGTTATACATGTATATGAGATAGGCACACAAGCAAATACCTGCTAACAGTGACTCAGGGATTGATTTTCAAGCAGTTCATTTTACCATTTATTCAAGAGAAAGGCAGACTGTATACTAATGTGTGGCATGTGCTTGTTTCTTTTTACATCAAGAATGAACTCTTGGGGCTGAGGAGATGTTCAAATGGGTGAAGAGCTTGTTCAAGTACGAGGACCTGGCACTGCTGTAAAAGCTGGCCTTGACATTGTGCACTGTACTCAGTGCTGGGGGAGTGGAAAGAGGCTGATCTTAGGGTCTTCTGGGCAGCCAGTCTCCGCAGTGTGTAATCTCTAGTTCCATCCAATTTTTCTGCAAATAACATGGCCTCCTTCCTTGTGATTGAGTAATACTCCATTGGTTTATAATGGTGTGAATATATGCCATGTGTTTTTTAACTGTTCATCTTTTGTGTGACTATCTGGGCATGTCACAGCAGACATGGGCATGCAGGTATCTGTGTGTGTTGACCTCTTGTCCTTCAAATACTACTCAGGTAGTATAGCAGGATCATATTTAGGTCATTTTTAGCCTTTGGGAGACCTTCGAACCATTTTCCACAGTGGCTGTACTAATTGCCTTCTTACCAACAGTATATAAAGAAAACCTGCATTTTGATTGTGGTAGAAATTAGATATTTGGTAAATAACAGTCAATTGCAATTTCATTTTAAAATCAAGTATAAATCTTTGGTAATTTATTTAATAAACTCCATTAGTAGTGACGGAGTACATACATACCAGTTGGGAAGGATTCAGACTTAGGGAAATGGTAATGAACGCAACAGTGGGGCCATCCCAGGGCTAAGCTAGTAGTAGTGGCTGCGCAAGTTGATTCTGTGCCTGTTGTGAATAGCACTGCCCTGGACATTACAGTGTACAGTCCAGGGAGAAGATTACTAGGTCATATAGTAGTTGTATTTTTAACCGTTTTCAAAACCTACATACTGTTTCCTAAAATACATTTCTGCCTGTAGGGTTCCTTTTCTGTGTACAACAGACACCCCACTTTTTGCTTGCTGTGTTAACTGAGTTTTCTCTCTCTGCTTGCGATGTCTTCATTTTCAAGTACTTTTTTTTTGCCTGTTTACTTATGGGTGTTCTTGCTTTTAAGTTCTGTAAGTTAGTGATATAACTTGGGTATTATCTGATAATATGGTTTATAATTTCTCTCCAGCATGTCCGTCACCTTTTATTTGGTGTATGCATAACCTAAAAATTCAGACTATGCAAATAAACATGTGGGACTCCACTAAATTACAATGTTATTACGGGTCAAATTTAGATACTTTAATTGCTGTAACTGACTTTAATAGAAAATATCCACATTTTAAAGTTGGCCGATGTATAATTCAAGGAGAAGCAGATTTTTTCCTGAAAGCATGTATTGTATTTTGTACCCTGTCCTCATTGTGTATATTCAGTTTCCAAAGCTGGGGACCGACCCTAGGATGGCACATTTGAAGGACGGAATTCCATCCCTGGCTACACGCAGCTCCCTCTCTGTGATTTTATGTTTCTGTCAGCGTGGTCACAAAGGTTAGGAGTAGGGTTCAGGGTGGAGCACATGCTTAGCGCAAGTGAAGCCCTGGGTCCAGTCACCAGCGCTGAGAAGGAACTCGACTTTTAATAATGTCTGCCGACTGTCACGTTTGGGAATGCTTGCCATGCCCAGGTTTGTGTGGCTGTCTTGTTGTCAGAGAAAATGCACACAGCATGTAGAAAAGCATTGAATTCAGGATTTGGGGAAGTAACTTGCTCATTTAGGCTCTATTGTAATGTAACCATGAAAGGCTGAGGAGATGACTCTGGGCCTGACCACGCTCAGCCTCGGGGCCAGATGCTGGAGGAAAGCATGGACTCCTTCAGCATTTGTACTGTGCCATGCAGGCCCAGCACAAACATAGTACACGGTAATGTTTAGAACAGTATGGAGATATTCATGGCTTTGTCACTGAGGAATGGCAAAACTTCTCTTCATGCTATCCCTGTTTGTTGCCTGCAGCTGTGTAATGAACAACCCAAATCTGTATTTTGTCAGTCAGAACTGTGGGGGCGGTGGGACTGGCTCTCCTGGGCGGTGTCCGCGCCATGGTGTTTAGAATGTTCAGATCTGGATTTAAGAGAGGAAAACTTTATTTGTTGTTTTGCTTGTAGCTCAAATCTAGCCCCAGTGAAAATGAAGAGAAGGAAGCCCAGTCTCAGCTCGTAAAATCCGATGAAATGCAGCGCTTACGCTCGCAAGCGCTCGCGGCTTTCGAGAGCGCCGACTACTCCGCTGCTATAACCTTCCTTGATAAGATCCTGGAGGTGAGTCTCGGCTCCAGAGTGGGAGCCCGGCACTGCTCTTAGAGTTAGGCGTACTGGAGAAACTCCGTGTTTATAAGCTGCCCAAACCAGGGTAGGACACAGGCTGGTCCTTGGGCTGGTCGTGGAGATTTGCAGTTGAAGGTACTTAGTACATGTTGGTGTGCTGTGAAGTGAGACTACATTCTTGTTGTTTTTTTTAAACAGAGTCTTATATGTAGCTCTACCTGACCTGGAACTCTCTATGTACACCAGGCTGGTCTTGAACTCACTGAGATCTGCCTTACTCTGCCTGCCAAGTGCTGAGATTAAAGTTGTGCCGTGAGAATTATGTATTTTCACCCACTGTTTGCCTTTGCCCCCCCCCCCTTTTAATTTTGGAGCGCACCATGTTAGACAATGGGTAAAAGATGAATTACTTAAAGAGAAAGGAAAGATGGTCTTTGAAAGAAAGAGAAACACTTAAATTGAGAAGTTTCTAGAAGAGAAAGCAGAGAAAGTGCTAGGATACAGAGGGTTCTAATAGGAAGCATTAGGTTAGGATCTCCTTGCCCAGGAGGATTTAATGGCAGGTGATTTCAGAAGAAAGTCTAAATGGAAGTAATCAACATAATTACCATTCTTACAGTTTAATATTGGCAAGAAATATGTGATTTATGGAAAATAGGCATTCACTTGATAATTTAAAAATTATGAGTGTGTGTGTATGGTGATGTGTGTGTGCTGTGATGCAGTTGTGTGATGGTGTGTGTGTGCTGTGATGGTGTGTGTGTGTGCTGTGATGGTGTGTGTGTGTGCTGTGATGGTGTGTGTATGTGATGGTGTGTGTGTGCTGTGATGGTGTGTGTGTGTGCTGTGATGGTGTGTGTGCTGTGATGGTGTGTGTGTGTGTGTGTGTGCTGTGATGGTGTGTGTGCTGTGATGGTGTGTGTGTGCTGTGATGGTGTGTGTGTGCTGTGATGGTGTGTGTGTGCTGTGATGGTGTGTGTGCTGTGATGGTGTGTGTGTGCTGTGATGGTGTGTGTGTGTGTGTGCTGTGATGGTGTGTGTGTGCTGTGATGGTGTGTGTGTGTGTGTGTGAAGGTGGGTGTGTGTGTGATTGTGTGTTTGAAGGTGGGTGTGTGTGATGGTGTGTGTGTGATGCAACTGCAGAGGCCATACACTAATTCTGTGGAGTCAGTGCTTCTCCCTCCTATTTGTGGGTTCTGTGGCTTAGTCACTAGGTTTGTATGCAAACATCTTCACCTACTAAAATATCTTGCTGGCTCATATTTGATAATTATATACAGGAAATCATGCAATCTTGCTGTACTAAATTATTTTATTGATACTTTATTAAGGGAACAAAAAACTAATTTTTACTTTCTTACTGCTAGAACTGCCCATTTGGGCCTAGCTCGTTAGTATTATTTATATTTATATATATATATATATATAAAACATTATTGACACAGTGTTAGAGACTCGGAGAAAAACAAAACAGGCCCTCTTTGTGAACTTGGGGTATCTGTTTAGAAGAATCTACTGTGTTTAATGAGTGTGATAGACTTCCTAAAATAGGAATGGTGAAGTCTTCCATGTTATTTTTTTTAAAATGAGGATTTAATATCAAGGAAGCAAGGATGTAGTATTTTACAGTGCAGTATGTATTTTGCTAGTTGGGAACTAAGGTTTCAGGTTCAGTTGGTGAGCCTTTGCACAGCATTCATTCACACAGTCTTGTATTTGACACCTTGTACGGCAGTAACACCCGAAATCGCTACACTCAGGAAGTAGGGCAGGAAGAGGATCAAGAGTTCGAAGCCATCCTGAGCTAATAGGGTGTTGAAGACCAGCTTAGTATACACGATATCCTGTCTCAAAAAACAAAATCAAGCAAGAATTACGAAAAAGAACCTCGGCTTTCTTTTCTTATAGAAATTATAATTGTTGCATAAACATCTGAATATTCTCATCCAATGTGTCAGTGGGAATAACCCTCTACTAGTAAATGCCATGGTTTTGTTGTCTCAGGTTTTGAGAAAGGGTTTCCTTGTGCATTTCGAGCTTGGCTGGAACTCAGTGTGCGAGTGCTATGTTTTTGTGTATTCAGAGTTTAAAAATTCTATAATCTGGGGAAGAAAAACTCGCTTTTGTGTATTTTCTCCTCCCTCAGGATTTAAGGCACCCTCAGGAAGTTATCACCTTCTGTTTTCCACTTTTAATTATAGCAGGGTTTTAAACACCATTTATAAAATACCGACTTTAATCACATTAACTGAGGTGTTTATGTTTGTGAATGTATGGATGGAATGTGTGGGATGCAAGAATCGAGCACACACTTTATGTTTCTTAAAGTCTAGTTCTTTTGTTTCTCAAGGTTTGTGTTTGGGATGCAGAATTACGCGAACTTCGAGCTGAATGTTTTATAAAGGAAGGAGAACCTAGGAAAGCCATCAGTGACTTAAAGGCTGCTTCAAAACTGAAGCATGACAACACGGAGGCGTTCTACAAAATCAGCACGCTCTACTATCACCTCGGGGACCACGAGCTCTCCCTCAGGTCAGCCCCTGCGACAGCCTCATCTAGTTTTTTGACAGTTTCATATTATGTTAATACATAGGACTTTTTAAAATATCTATACCCATTTAAATAAACTATGTTATCACTAATGTATTATATAAATTCTACAGCTTATTTTCAAGAATTAGTCTTACTAAAGTGACATTGCTGTTTTACTTACCGAAACAGTGTTTAATGTGTAGCTTCATGCCATTTGAATTGTTGTTTTTATGATATGATATCATATGTAAATGTGTATAGTAAAAGTCAGCATGTTTTCATTATTACAAAAATACGTTAATGTTGATTACTTAATGCAGAAAAGTATTTAAGGATTATTTTGACTTGGAGTATTTCTTTTTTTTAAACTATGTGAGCAGCGAAGTCCGTGAGTGTCTGAAACTTGACCAGGATCATAAAAGGTGCTTTGCACACTATAAGCAAGTGAAGAAACTGAATAAGCTGATCGAGTCAGCTGAAGAACTGATAAAAGACGGCAGGTAAGAGCCTGACCTGTTGGACAGACACCGTGGAAGCGACTGCACGGTACCCCACTAGCAGCTCAGTGCTATTTCGGGTGTTTCCTATTTTGTGTGCCAGGCACTGGGCTATGTACTGAGAACACAGAAATGTGACTACAGCTTTTAGTAGTATAAACCGGTTTATAGCTTAATGTGGGAGGTCAATTGTGGTGATATAAAAAAGGAAATAAAATACAAATTAAACAAAAAAACTAAAGCTTGTCTGAAGATTGAAGTGCAGAGCTAAGCCACTAAAGGCCAGGCAGTGGTAGCACACACCCTTACTCCCAACACTAAAGAGACAAAGGCAGACAGATCCCTGTTAGTTCAAGGCCACCTTGGCTACACAAAATTGATCCAGTCTAAAAGAGAAACAGAGCTCACACAGAGGTGATTTCAGCATTTGGGATCCCACGCCTGTAATCTCAGCAGTAGGGAAGGTGGAGACAGGAGTAATATGGCTGAGTACAGAGGAATATCAGGTGGGAGGAGACAGGAGCTCAGTGCAGTCTGAGGATGGGAACCCCTTTGGTCAGAGCATTGCTTCTCTGATCTTCAGGCAAGCTTTGTTAGATCATGATCAAATATCACCACAGTCGATATGAAGTGCTGGGGTATAGAGGTGTTAGCAGAGCTTCAGAGTGGACAGAGCAAAGAGGAGCCCTTAATCCAGTCTATAGCAGCGAAGGCCAGGAGCAAAAGGGGAGCTCTTGGGGAGGTGGTAGGTATTTACATTCTCATCTTAAAACAGAGTTGTCTGTGTGGATATTGGGGTGTAGAGGTTTGGTAGGCTGGGGCAGGAGAGTTGAAGTGTCTCCAGACAGTACTGCTTACTGTGAGATAGACTCTGTGTTCCCTACTCCTTGTAGCTCTCATGACACGAGCCTCCTGTGCTGTCCCTTACACCACACTGCCTTTCTGTCCGTAGCCTTCCCTAGATCCCAACAACCACGAATATATTCTTTGTTTCTATGGTGTTGTCATTTCAAGAGTATTGAAGAAATGCAAACACAAAATGGAAACTTTTGAGATTAGCCTTTTCCCCTTTAGCAGAGTTCTCTGGGTTTTATCCAGCTTGTTGTTTCAATCTTTCCTATTTATTGGTTAATATTTCCATGGTATTACTCTCCACACTATTTATCCAGCCACCACCCATTGACGCTCACCCAATGAATAATGCCACTTGTGTGTAAATCCTTAGGGATGGAGCTACAGCTCAGAGTGATTGACGTGCAAGACACTGACTTTGCTCTCCAGTGCTGTTCCCTTTGCCCCCAACACACACGCACACACACACACACACACACACACACACACACACCCCTCTTTTGTGAATTTTTCTGGGGAGACATGAAGAGGCATTTGCCGGTGACAGAACACTCGAGTTAGTGAGATGAGCTGCCACGCTTACTGGACTTAGAGGTGCATGAGTGACCTTCAAGCAGCTTCGTCCCTGGTGTCACTTCGGGATGGATGCTGAGTTCCTCGAAGCTGTGCAGTCCCTCCATTTAATTTCAACTCTCCACCCCATGCCTGCCCCACCACATGCTTTAAATAGTTTTATTTATTTGTGCGTGCAGGCAAGCGCATGTCCTGGAGAATAATGAGTGTATGGGCTCTCTCCACCATGTGAGTCAGTCCTGTTGACAAGCACCCTTGCCTATCTCTGGGCTTCAGGGGCGGCCTTGGACTCAGGTTAGAGGCATTGTATTTGAGGGCAGGAGTTTGTGCTAGTTCGGCTGGATTACTATGCAGTACACCCTGAAAGGAGGGGTTGATCCTCCAGCTTTGGAAACGGTTTCATTGTTACTCCCGGGTTGCTTATTTCATAGATACACAGATGCAACCAGCAAATACGAATCTGTCATGAAGACAGAGCCCAGTGTTGCTGAGTATACAATCCGCTCCAAAGAAAGGATCTGCCACTGCTTCTCTAAGGTAACAGTTGACTCGTTCCAGGACGTGTGAACACTTCACATGGATAACAGCCAATTTTAACTTCCTCAAAATTCTTTTTTATTCATTCATGGTGTGCTCACGCTCACTGAGCCCATTCACTGTGTGCACACACTCACTGAGCCCATTCACTGTGTGCTCACGCTCACTGAGCCCATTCACTGTGTGCACACGCTCACTGAGCCCATTCACTGTGTGCTCACGCTCACTGAGCCCATTCACTGTGTGCTCACGCTCACTGAGCCCATTCACTGTTTGCTCACGCTCACTGAGCCCATTCATTTGTGGACACACTCACTGAGCCCATTCATTTGTGGACACGCTCACTGAGCCCATTCACTGTTTGCTCACGCTCACTGAGCCCATTCACTGTGTGCTCACGCTCACTGAGCCCATTCATTTGTGGACACACTCACTGAGCCCATTCACTGTTTGCTCACGCTCACTGAGCCCATCACTGTGTGCTCACGCTCACTGAGCCCATTCATTTGTGGACACACTCACTGAGCCCATTCACTGTTTGCTCACGCTCACTGAGCCCATTCACTGTGTGCTCATGCTCACTGAGCCCATTCATGTGTGCTCATGCTGAGCCCATTCACTGTGTGCTCTCGCTCACTGAGCCCATTCACTGTGTGCACACGCTCACTGAGCCCATTCACTGTTTGCTCACGCTCACTGAGCCCATTCACTGTGTGCTCACGCTCACTGAGCTGTGTGCTCACGCTCACTGAGCCCATTCACTGTTTGCTCATGCTCACTGAGCCCATTCACTGTGTGCTCACGCTCACTGAGCCCATTCACTGTGTGCTCACGCTCACTGAGCCCATTCACTGTGTGCTCACGCTCACTGAGCCCATTCACTGTGTGCTCACGCTCACTGAGCCCATTCACTGTGTGCTCACGCTCACTGAGCCCATTCACTGTGTGCACACGCTCACTGAGCCCATTCACTGTGTGCTCACGCTCACTGAGCCCATTCACTGTGTGCTCACGCTCACTGAGCCCATTCACTGTGTGCTCACGCTCACTGAGCCCATTCACTGTGTGCTCACGCTCACTGAGCCCATTCACTGTGTGGTCACGCTCACTGAGCCCATTCACTGTGTGCTCACGCTCACTGAGCCCATTCACTGTGTGCACACGCTCACTGAGCCCATTCACTGTGTGCACACGCTCACTGAGCCCATTCACTGTGTGCTCACGCTCACTGAGCCCATTCACTGTGTGCTCACGCTCACTGAGCCCATTCACTGTGTGCTTACGCTCACTGAGCCCATTCATTTGTGCACACACTCACTGAGCCCATTCACTGTGTGCACACACTCACTGAGCCCTCTCTCTGGCCACAGTGTTTATTTTTATTGATTCTTTGATACTGAGGATTGAGCTCAGGAGCCTGTGCATGATAGGCACACGCTTCACTGAGTGCACCCAGCCCATCTTTTCTTACGTTGACTTTTAGGATGAGAAGCCTGTGGAAGCCATTAGAATATGCTCTGAAGTTTTACAGATGGAACCTGACAATGTCAACGCTCTGAAAGACCGAGCAGAGGCTTATTTAATAGAAGAAATGTATGACGAAGGTAAGTCTTAAAGGAACTTGACTTGCAGTATCTAGAGGTTAAATTGTATGAAATCAACACGTCAGTTGCAATGTATTTTGAACACAGTTATCTGCAAATGGCTAAGAATTTGAAAAACTGATAATTATCTTTCTTACTGGACCATAATAGGTATAGCATCTGAGCAAAGAGTTCATAAACCAGTTTTACTGTTTCAGTAGTCAGTTCAGTTAGGAGAGACAAACAGCAGAATTGAGAACCATGGTTTCCTGTCATCCAGAGGTAATCATTGTTCAGTTATTTTTCCAGACATGTCTGTACAAATGACTCTCTTAAGCATATAAATACACAGTATGCACAATACATATGTCTAACATGATCCTGTGGCCCCAACTTCAGACATTAGAATAGCTGCTTACCTTACTTGAGGCCGCACTGAGAGCTTGCTGACAGATGATGTGAGGACCTTGGAAAGGCCGTGCTGGCGCACACAGTCGTGTTTATTGAAAGACGGAATCCATTACATGCATGGTTTTGTTTATCACATATTTGGTAGGACTTTATGAACATTTAAACAGGGATTTCTTGCTAATTTTTTAATTTATTTGATGACTTCACATGGGTTTTAGCTAGAATCATCCCTCAGTTCTCCTCTCTTACCCGCTACTCTATCTAGAACCTTTCTTTCCAAAACATACCCCTCATTTCATATCATTTTAATTTTTATTTTTTAGTGGCACATTAAGGTTACTTGTATGAGCATGTGGATATGTATGGGTGGGTGTGTGGCCACAGACCTGAAAACAAAGGATTCTCCTCCCCAAGCCATTAACTGTCGGGTGCTCCTCAGCTAGGGGGAGGGGAGGGCTTGCGAGCCTTGCCCTCATCCATGTTGCAGTGTTGACTGGCTGATTGTGTGCAGGTCACCATGCAGCGGACAGCGTGTATAGCACTCCTCCCCAGCCGCTGGCTCCTGCATTCCTTCCTCTATATCTTACATCTGCAGGCCTTGGCCATGGCTGGTGGTAAACGTGCAACTCAAGGCTGTCATTCCTTTTCAATTTTAATTAGTTAAGAATCTTTTAGAAGCATCTCTGACCAAGGTTAGCAGCATCATTAATTTACAAATATAAACAATTTCAGAAGACAGTTAAACAACATATCCATTTAGCAAAGCAATCTTTTGTATGCTATCTAGGAGGAGACCATATGTTCCTTTATGGATCACCTTGGCATTCTTTGCTAGCGTCTACAACTTCCCTAGCTGTGGGCTTTTGACCAGGTTTATAGTCCCAGGCATGAATTCACTCCCGTGGACCCATCAGAGAGTGATTGTTATCCTCTGTAATATTCATACCACTATTGTACTGGTGAGCACATTTGCCTGGCTGATCAGTATTGTAGCATGTGGAGTCCAGTGTTGGCTAAGACAACTATTACAGGGAAGGGCCAGTTCAGGAACCCTCTTAGCTTGTGGATTGCTGAGAATTTCCCTAGCACCTGGTTTCTCCTTAACCCCATAATGGCTCCTTCTGTCAAATACCCCTTTCACTGCTCCCCCTCGTTGTCCCTCCCCCAACTCGGCCATCTCGAGCCCTCATGTTTCCATCCTCCATCCCCTCTTTGTTATTTTTTTTTTGTTAAGAACCTACTTATTTTTTTTTCCCTAGAAATGTGTCAAAAATTTTTATCTTTACAATTCTATGATGTTCATTTTTTAATTTTTGTCATTGTGCTGGGAAGAGCGTAAAGAGACTGGATTATGTCTCGTCTTGACCAGTTGTTAGCACTGCTCCTTAAGAATGTGAGAGGGTGGAGAGGGATCGCAGCTCAGTGGTTAGAGCAGCGTCTAGCATGCAGCCTCCGGGTTCAGCCCCACCCGCCACATTCATACACACCAGAAAAAAAATGTGGTTTGGATGAGGTTTTGTTTAGATTGAGGTTAGAAAATTAATTGCTAATAGTACATTTAGAACCATATTATTTCTGTCTTTTAGTTTCCTGACTGTTGATTTATGGCTGTGAGGTAGACTTGTTTACTTTTTTTACGTGATTACCTCTGAGTGTGAAATCTGAGGAAACTTAACAAAAATTACTTAGCTACTATATGTTTGTGGGAAATCAGTTACTTCTTGTAAGTTATATGAATATAGGAAACAATAATTCTACACTTCTTATAGGAAGAAAAGCATTCATACTATAATGCTTAGTATGATCTAAAAGACTTGCCATTTGGGGACGGTGAGATGGCTCAGTGAGTGGGTAAAGGTGCCAGCTGCCACACCTGACAACTGGACTCACTCCAGATTGGTAGACTATACTGCAGGATACTTTTAAGAATATGAATCCTTTTTCCTATAAATTGACACAAGTCAAGTTTATTCTACAGCTGAGTCTCATCAGAGCCCCAGTGCCCAGGGCTGTCCTGAAGGCCCTCGTAAGCCTCTTACCAAGGAATGTTCCTGAAACCCAGCCGTGAATAATTTTCATCTCGAGGACTTTGAAAGGATGAACCCCACACTGATCTTGACCCAGATGTTCTGTAATAGAGCCTGTGTTGTAGATTAGGGCTCTGTGTATTTGGTTTTGATGGATCGCTTCATCACAGTGCGGCACTGAGTGATGGGTCTTCCTAACTGTCAAACATAGAAGTTGGTGCTCTTTCCCAGCGTTCTGTTTTCTTTGTGGCTTCAAGATTGCGTTGTAGGTGTGGGGAGATAATATGAGAGGGTGGGTAATTAAGCCAGCCACAGTGAGTTCTGCTAAATGGGAGTGAGAACTTGAGCCTCAGTTATGAATTAGTTTGAACAAAATTATGAAAAAGGGACCATTTAGGCTCTTGGAAGCAGCAGTGAGTGAAGGGTCTGGCAATGAGGACTGAGCACCAAGCTGGTAGAATCGCCATTTCCCTAACAGCTTTTCCTAAACATATTTTGACAGCCATTCAGGACTATGAAGCTGCTCAGGAACACAACGAAAATGATCAGCAAATCCGGGAAGGTTTGGAGAAAGCTCAGCGGTTACTGAAACAGTCACAGAAGCGTGATTATTACAAAATCTTGGGAGTAAAAAGGTGAACTGTTGAAGTTTGTATTATTTAACCAACTGCTTTACAGCTAATTGTAGCTCCTTTTGTCCTACCCTGGCTCTCTTCCCTTTCTCATGGTGTTTCATTTATATATTATTCTAGCAACCTTTGACATCATAAACTGTTTTCAGTATATTACAGGCAAACACACTAATAGATGTTGATGGTGGAAGGCTGTGGTGGAAATAGGTCCTAGGCCTAGACTTTTTGGAAGGATTGAGAAAGCAGAGTTGAATTCATTTTCATTGGGCTAGGAGGAAGGAAAAGAAAGCCCTCCCGTGGGCCTAAAGTTAAAGTTGTAGTGTTATAAGAGCGTTCTCCATGCTGGGAAGATGCTCAGTGCTGAAGAGCACTTGTTCTAGCAGAGACCCAGGTTCAGCTCTCAGCATGCACTTGATGGCTCACAGTTGTCTCTAACTCCAGTCTGACTTCTTCTGGCTTTCTGTCATTACACACATGATGGTCATACATGCAGGCAGACACCCGTACATGTAAAATAACATTAAATCCTAAAAGTTTTGTCGAAAAAAGATTCATTTTTCAGACTGTCATCTTTTGTTCCAAAGTTTAAGCTTTGGTCTTACTCATATTAAGTAAACTCGGCCTAAAGGGGTTGACAGAGGTGTGTGTGTGTGCATGTGCGTGCTTTGATTGGCAGAATCTTGCTGCGTAGCCCTGGCTAGCCTGAAGACACTATGTAGACCTAGCCCTTATACCCACAGAGATCTCTCTGCCTCTGCCTCTAGAGTACTGCTGGGATTGAAGGTGTGTACACCACCATCTTGATGTGAGAGTATCTTCTTATGCCCAGAAAGAATTAAGCTATGGTGTTGTGGAAATCTAGAAGGGACATCTGTAAAGATCTGTACTATATTCTAAGGTTGTGGCTCAGTGTTGGTGGGTTTGCTGTGTGCACAATAGGTTCAGTTCTCAGTGTTTGTCCCCACCACCCCCTGGGCTCAAAAAGGAAAGAAAGGCAAAATTGACTGTCGAGAACAGTATGTTTGAAATTTTGAGGAGAACAGAGTTGTATATCATCAGGTGACACTCCCTATATCCCTTACTCAAAGAGCTTGCAGTGTGTGTTTGCAGTGCTGTGATTGAGTGCTCAAGGGGACTACCAACACAGCTCTTCTGAGGTTTTCTTTGAATAAAAGTAGGTTGGGACCTTTCTGATAATTGCTAAATAATTTTCTTCATCCTTCAGAAATGCCAAAAAACAAGAAATCATTAAAGCCTACCGAAAACTAGCACTTCAGTGGCATCCGGATAATTTCCAGAATGAAGAGGAAAAGAAAAAGGCAGAGAAAAAGTTCATTGACATAGCAGCTGCTAAAGAAGTCCTCTCAGACCCAGGTACCTTGTGCTGCAGCGTCTACTGCTCTTGGAATAGTGCCGTTGGGATGAATGGTTCCTGTTCCTTTCCCGCTCCAAGGGCAGAGGTGAACTGTAGAACAAGGCGGGTGAGCGGGAGGGCTGTGGTTGGCTGTCAGCCCTGCGGCTCCACTGGTGGATGTGGGCTGTGTTCTCCCCACCCCCTTGTTTTTCTCTAGCAGTCCTGGGAAAGCACAACACACCTAGACCCTGCTAGTTTCTTAGCTCAGTGATGGGTGGTTCTCTGCACAAATTCCCCATGTGTCAGGAGCCTGGGGAGGAAGCCAAGGATGTTGGGCCAGCTTACAAAAAGAGGAGGAGAGTAGATGTCTAGCTAGGCCTGTTGTGCCTTGTGGATGTTAGCAGCCATCTTGCCCTAAGTCACATGAACAGATGTACGGGTTGATATATATGTGAATCTGGTCTGGAAAGTAAGGAGACAGGCTAAGAATTTGTACACACTGCTTTTCATGACTTTTTGTACGTGTGGAGATGGGTGTTCTAATTTGAGCTAGGCAGCTTCAACAAAGAGGAAATCAAGTTATGCCCCCCGAGCAAATCTTCTATGTGCATCCATTTATAGTACAGAATTTAAATAGTCCTTTGTCCTAAGTAATTTGTAGGGGGACAGGTACACTTTATTATTGGAAACTCTAGGTACAGTTTACCTGTTCTGTTATCGGATGCAGAATGCTTACACTGCCCCTCAAGGGTAGCATAGCGGTTCGGCCAGAGTTAGGGGTCTTAAGGGATTTGGTGGTGTTAGGGGGGCTTCCCACCCTATCCTTGCCTGGTTCTCATTGTGGTCTTCATGTGTCTGCATTACATTTGGGGAGGAAAATGAGCTTTATGGACTGTTGTTTCACCTGTTGGGCAGAGTAGCTCCTTAGATGCTTTGGAGATGGACTTCATGTAAGAGATGAGGATTGATGTGCTGTTTTGTAAAGAGAATGGCTCTGGGAGTTCCCCTGGCAGTGGTTTTCTTCAGGATGGAATGGGAAAGTAGGGGGAGCATCAAAGCCTCATAGCTATACCTTGGGTTAACACGTGGGTCTTCATTTGCTGCTTTCTTTTGTAGAAATGAGAAAGAAGTTTGATGATGGAGAAGATCCTCTGGATGCGGAGAGTCAACAAGGAGGTGGTGGCAACCCCTTCCACAGGAGCTGGAACTCATGGCAAGGGTTCAATCCCTTCAGCTCAGGCGGACCGTTCAGATTTAAATTCCACTTCAATTAAACCAGCTGTTTTACTGCTCCTCTTCTTTATTATTTTCTTAACATTCAAAACAAAAAAACTTTGGGATTCTAATGGAAACAAAATGAAACAAAACTTTGAGTTTGTCCATGACCAAAGAGTTGTTTCAAGGAAAAGACTGTTCTTACTGTAGACTTGATGGGCCTGCCGAGGTAGGGAGCAAGGAGCCCTGTTTCTGACAAGGCAGCCTGTGCTCATCTTGTGTTGCCTGGGGGACGTGGTATGGGGCATTTGTCCTGTGGTGCTGTTCAAACAGCATTATATATATTTAACCTGGAGCAGCCAGATTCTGAACAGCCTTGCATAGTAACCATGAGGAGGAGCTGTAGTCTTCAAGAGAATGGATTGTGTCTCAGTATTCTTAAGAGACAATGTTCTTTGGGACAATTGTGCTTAGGTTTTGGTCACTCCAGTCACTTGCAAGGATTTCCTCCTGTCCCAATGTCGTCATGGCTGTCCCGGCAGGAAGTGCAGAGATCATCGTTTGGGAAACAGTCCATCATGTGTGGGTGGGGTGCTCAGGTGTAGAGTATGCCTTGAAGCTGAAGATGTATTTTTGCTGTTTTGTCTCTCTTGAATTTGTTAAAACTTACAGATCCTCTCTTAAATGTGAACCAGAACAAGTTCAAAAGTTCAGTCTGTGAAAGACTCCGTGGTGTTCTTGAGAGCGCTGTTGAGGGTCAGGCTGACATACTGAGCAGCTGAGTGCAGAAGTGCCCTAGAAGTGCAGTTTCTCTGTCAGCCTCAGCAGCTCATTCCCAGCTGGCAGGGGAGCAAGACGGCGTCTCAGTGTCTCTCACATTTAGCCCAGTTGTCTTGGCTGTATTGTTTGTTGGGTGTTTGCTCCGTAGATCTGCCTCACTAGGACTGATGTTTATTATTCCGCTGAGAAGAAAGTATAGGCTTGCAAGTCTGTTTCGCTCTGTGTTTGCTCACATCAGTAAGATGACATTGCCCATCTCCTCCTGAGAGATCCTCTTGCTTTTTAAGCAGATACCTCTTTAAGAAATATACTATTCAGGATTTGTATACTGGATAATTTTTGCCCTAAAAACCTGTTGCTAAATCAAGAACATTGAATATTTATGAACTACTGATGCTGCATTGAAAATGAAAAAGAATTATTTTGGTAAGAATTATTACCTTTATTCTAGAAAGTTGTTTTTCTTTTTTGAAACACTGAAGTATTTTAAGTATAAAGGTCTAATATATTGTTTTTATGAGATTAATCATTTTAGTTAAATTGTGGGAGGCATGAAGGTAGCATCCAAGCACAAATCATTTTCTTAATCTGTAGTCATACCCTTGAGCATATACAGAAAAAGATTTTTAAAATGGACAAACATAAGTCACATAGTTGAGTTGGGCAAAACATTTAAGTGCTTTTTGCCTGTACTTAGGAGCCTGTTTCTTATCAATAAACTCAACAATGCATTTCAAAACCACTTTCATTTTGCTTCAGTGTCCCCAAATTCACATCAGGCCATGTGTGATAACACACACCTCTGACCGCACTAGAGACGAGGAGAAGGCCTCCTTTACATGGTGAGTTCCAGGCCAGGTCCCCCACCAAAACACTAAACAGATAAAGTCCAGCCAGTGTGGAAGAGTGAATGGCATGGTTTCACGTCTCAGCCATCTCAGGTTAACACGCAGCTGTTCCGTCCGACTCCTGTTGTGGACGCGTCACGACAGTGAAGGCAACTCTGCTTTCCAAAGTCCCTTCGCACCAGCAGAACCAAGGAAGCACCACGCTCTCACTCTCCCACTTAGAGCCGATGCAGAGTTGCCAGTAGCACGGAGCTGGAGGATTCTGACACGGTTGAGGTTGGGCTGTGTGGATCTGTGGTCCAGATCTGGTGCCTCCTAATTTGCTTCCCTGAGGGTTTTAAGGTTTTTTCTCCCCTACTTGTAACTACCCTAAGTAACTGAGGATTAGTGTTCTCACTGCAGACTTGGGTGCCAAAAGCAGATGTCAGGAGGGAGATAGATGAAGGTAGATCTCTGCTGATTACTGAGGTAGGTGACTGGTCAGTTCCAGCATGCATGCTGTTGGTAGTCTCCTGGTGGCCAGCCTATCAGATGAACAATAGAACAGTGTCCCTTCTGCCTGGTGACACTGTAAAGCCACATTAGTGGAGAAACATTCTCCACTTTCTGCTTCTTCCTTTTTGCAGGGCCACTTCCACATCCCGGTTTCTCTTTTAGGAACTGCGGAAACCTTTGTGGTAATTCTGGGGAAGGTAGGATCAAGCTCACTGTCGCTGTGCTCTGCTCTGTTCCGAGCCTTTCCTTCCCCGTGCTGAGCTTCCTAAGTGCACCATCGTTGGCTGCATCCAGTGCTCACCACTGCAGGAAGGAAAAAGTCGCCTGCTACCAGAAGGGCACCTTCTTCACCTCTCAGTTCTGCAAGTTTACTCTTTTCTACCTTGACTAGAAGAACCTGGGAGAAAGCTCAGTGGGTTAATTAATGTGAGTGGTATGTAGCATCGTCATTGAAACATCCCCTGAGCAGTGCTGAAGTCTGTTTTAATTGTGCAGCGTAACCACTGGAGCTCTGAGGATGAGTGAGTTTAAGAATTGTGAGCAGGCCGTGTGGCTTGTGACTGGAGCTCAGAATGTGGGCTGTAGTAGGCGCTCATGGTGACTTTGACTGCTTTGCAAGTCCCAAACTTAGACACAGCGCAAGAGTGCGAGAGGATTATTGGTAACTAAAGGTCACTGTCACCACTACTTACCCCTGGAAGATAGCATTCCCACGTAAAGGCCTTGGCTTGGTCAGAAGTTGTCACTCGCCATGAAGGAGGAGGAGGTGAGAGGTGGTGGCTGGAAGACATTGCTCAGGCCATCGTGGGTGCCCAGCTGCCTCGAGATGGCACCGGTGCCGATGGCCTGGACGGTGTTTTCAGGTGACGTCAGGAGAGTTTCCTTGAATGGATCAGATGTCCCTGTAGTGATGCAGGATGGAGGACGCAGGTGATGACGTAAGAACTGATCTTTCCAGATCCTGTCATTCCTTTTCTGTTAGCGGCAGAATTTATTCTGTAATTTCAAATGATGTTAGGAGGGGCAGATAATTTTTTAACAGACGATCTCATTTGCTGAATGATTTAAGAGTAAAATTAGCCACTGCGTGGCTTTGTGTGCAGTTACAACAGGTTTATTGCACTTGTATGTGGACGAAATATTTACCTGTGCAAAGGAATACAGGGCACAGGGCAAGTCAAAATCAGAGATGTTTGAGAAGTTAAATTATTACTCTTAAGTTTCTATTTGCTTTAAATGGGACAGACTTAACAATCCATCTCTATTTAGTGTTTAATGAAAAAAGGAACTAAAATTATTTCAGCTGGGGCTCATACATGTCTATGAATATGGGCAATATTTTTATGCCCGTGTATTTTCACATTTAATAAAAATATTTATGGTCACATCCACTACTTTCTTGCTTCTGTTTCATGTTTAACCTTTTAGTTAAAATTCTAAGAAAGTCCATCCTAGAAGCCTGTTTTCAACTTTACTGCACAGTGACCGAGTTTACAGGGAAGATCGGAGCAGGTAGATATGTTAAAAAATCTTTTAACTCACCAAGTCCTAGGAAAACTGGACTTAAAATAGTGAATTATTTTTTCTACTTTAATATTAAAGTCTAACAGGTGGCTTCATCTGACTCTTAGTACGCATGTCTGCTGTCACAATTACAGGAAGGCACCATAGCACATCCAGGAGGTAAACTTCTAGAGCAACAAAGCCAGCTTTCTAGCTCAGTTATCTCTTCAGTATTGAAGGAACACTATAATAAATGTATATACAACTTTTACAGGAATATAGAAGCTTTCCAAATCCCTAGTGGCAGTCTTGATATCATGACAGTGTAGAAGCAGTCAGCAGCTGCAGAGGCCAGTGCTGCCTGAGGCCGAAAGCAGAGGGCATCGATGGTCATCCTTTTCTGAGCAGGCACTGTTACCACTGTTACTACTCTCAGCTTTGGACTTCATGGCCCTTTAAAAGTATGCAATTATCTCAAGGCCTTCAGTTCCTATCCTGAGGACTCTAGACCCCAGACCCTGTCTTTTTTCCCTTCTTGGGGCGATCCTTCCACGGGAGATGTGCACATGGCACACAGGATCAGCGTCCACATTCAGATGCTTTTGTCCGTTTTCTGCCAAGACCCCAAAGAAACAAAAATCCCTAGACAAAGGAGTTTGGTGACTTCCTTGTTGGGAATTTCCCTTCCTCCTGAAGTCTATTTTCTCACTGTTTCTCAGTTTTCTGTAATCGTCCTGCTTCTGCTTCCTGGAGAGTCTGCATCACTGACCTCAGCCCCTGTCCCAGGCTCATCTTGGATGATTATCTGGGGCTGTAGGCAATAAACCCCTGGGATATGAGAGGCCTGTTTCTCTCAACTGTATGACGCCGTGGGCTTTGAGCCCCACTCCTCTAGGTGCTTCATTTTAAGCCAGCAGTCACTTTAACCCACTAACGTCACAGTAGCGGTCAAGATAGTGACTAGGGGCCGCCGTAGACTTCAGTTCAAAGCACAGGCTCATCAGTACCTTCGAGTGGTTGCTGTATGAGCTGCTTTGCTGGCAGTATTTGAGCAAAGAAAGCTTTTCTGAAGAGTCAGCCATGCTTTCATGACTGAGCAAGTTCTGCCTTGCTCTGCAGTGATGGCTGGTTCTCTGGAAGCTGCTTGTGGGCAGAGCCAGGCAGTATGTGGGGGCTGGAATTAGGACTTGACGCGGAGGTATAAGCTTCCTCTAATTAGTCTATGTTTCTAATATTAATGAAGTGTCTGACTTTTATCTTCTCTAGCTGGCATGGATGAGAGTGTCTTTGATTTTACCTCATGAGGGACTTCAGGGTAAACTAGAGCTAAGGGGTGAACATTTCTGAAAGGAAACCGTTTGTATCTGAGTGCTATGAAAATTAAGTTTTCAGCTTATGGGCAGGGCCTACATGAATCACTAACACTCAGTAAGGGTCAGCGCATTCTTACTCTCTGCCTAGTCATGCTTCACGTTTTTCCTTGAGGGGAGAAAGTGGAAACCACTCAGTTACAAATGTATTGTGCTTTTTCCAGGTTAAAATTTCATGGTGTGCCTGCATGGGAGAGCCAGATTTCAGGATCATGGATACAGTGACCAGGAGCATAGACCCAGATGGCCACCTCAGCCTCGCTGCGTCCTCCCCTGGCTTACTCGAGTAGTGCAGATTCACTGAGTTTAACATAATAGAATTCTCAACGGGGCCATGTCCTAGGTAGGGTGACCATTACTGACAAAACACCATGACCGTACAACTTGGGGAGGGAAGGGTTATTGGATTTACAGTTCACTGTTCATCACTGAAGTCAGAGCAGGACCCTGGAGGCAGGAGCTGATGCAGAGGCCATGCAGGGCTGCTGCTGACTTGTTTCCCATGGCTCGCTCTGCTTTCTTACAGAACCCTGGACCACCAGCCCAGGGATGGCACCACCCACTATGGGTTGGGCCCAACCCAGCAATTGATTAAGAAAATGCCCTACAGGTGCGCCTAAAGCCCTGGCATTTTGTTAATTGACTGTCCCTCCTCTCAGACGACTGTAGCTTGTGTCCAGTTGACATAAACCATCCAGCACAATTGATCCCTTGCCAGTGTGACACAATCACATCTCTGTAAAGCCATAACCTTTCTTGTTCACACCCAAGATACGCATTAACATAAACATCACAATATAAACTATTTTACAAACTTAAAAAGCCCCACGATTGTAGGCAGAGTTTTTTGTGTCCATCAAGTCAAGCTCTGTCCCACCAGCGGCTCCCAAATAACCACACAGAGACTTATTATTAATTGTAAATGCTTGGTTGATAGCTTGTTACTAACTAGCTCTATTTCTTATCTATGTTCTACCACATGGCGTTACCTTTTTCAGCATGGCATGTTTATCTCCTGCGCTTTCTGGGGCTAGCTGGTGGTTCCTGGTGACTGCCTCCTTCCCCTGCACTCGTTTTTCCCTGTCCCCAATCCCGCCTAACCTTGTCCTGCCCAACTATTGGGAATTAGCTCTTTATACTCTAATAAGAACAACACATAGTCACAGGCTACAAAAAGATTGTCCCACAGTGCAGTCTTACTAATTCAAATACTCTAAAAATTCAGTCTTAAGCAAGCAAGCAAGCAAACAAACAAAAAAAAAAAAACCCCAAAGTCTTTTAAAGTCAAAAGTCAAGTGTGGGCTCCTATAAAGTAAAAGGTAAGTTAAATACCAAATTTTAACATGATAAATCACTCAGTGTTTAGTATCTGGGATTCACTCACAGTCTTCTGGACTCTTCCAAGGGGCTTGGGTCATTCCTCTGGCTCTGCAGTGCACACAGCTTGTCTTCTAGACTCAGCTGCTGATGGTGGTGGTGGTTGTCCCATGGTAGTGGCATCTCAAAACCACTGGGATTTCCTGCTGCAACTGGGCTGCACTTTCACCAATAGCTTCTCCTGGGCACACTTCATGGTGCCAAACCTCAGCTTCTCTGCATGACCCTTCAGTTCTGAGACTTCAACTGCTATTGAGCTGCACCTTCTCCAGTGGCCTCTCCTGGCCTCTCCCAGTGCCAAGAGTCAGCTCTTCTCCAAGATTCTTAACGCCTTCAAACTCAGTACCAGCTGCCAATCTCACGTTACCAAGCTAGACTGCCAGCACATGGTCCGCCTGTTCCGCCTCTGGAACACAGCTTGTGCGCGGACTCTCTGGAAACCCTTCCCAGAAGACTTCACCTCACTGATGCTGGGCTCTTAACCACAGCTGGCCAGCATCCATTGTTCCAGCAAAATAAAGGTTTTACTTCAGTGGTTCTGGTTTCTTCCTAACCACAGCAAACTCTTCAGCTCCATTTCACCAGATGCCAGATACCTCACACAAATGCCCAAGGAGGGTTTTGCTTCCCCTGAAACCTCGCAAGCCAGGCCTCCAACAGTTTCCACTGCTTTCAAGATTCTTGTCTCCCAAGCTCCTAGAGGACAGCACACTGAGCTCTCACACTTCATGGTTTCCTAGATCAGAGTTCAAGGTCCTTCCATAATCCTCCCTAAGACAGTATGATCAGGTCTATCGCTGCACTAACGTACTCCTGCCCTAGTTAGGATCAAGTCTATCGCTGTACTAACGTACTCCTGCCCTAGTTATGGTCAGGTCTATCGCTGTACTAACGTACTCCTGCCCTAGTTATGGTCAGGTCTATCGCTGCACTAACGTACTCCTGCCCTAGTTATGGTCAGGTCTATCGCTGCACTAACGTACTCTTGCCCTAGTTATGGTCAGGTCTATCGCTGCACTAACGTACTCCTGCCCTAGTTATGGTCAGGTCTATCGCTGCACTAACATACTCCTGCCCTAGTTAGGATCATCATTGCTGTGATGGAACACCACAACCGAAACGGCTTGGGGAGGAAAGGGTGTGTTAGACTCACACTTCCACATCACTGTTCACTGAAGGAGGTCAGGACAGAAACTCAATCAGAGTAGGAATCTGGAGGCAGCAGCTGATGCAGAGGCCATGTAAAGGTGCTCATTTGTTTTAGGATATTTGATCACACTGTGAAACTTGAGAATGCATTACTTACTGGGGAAAAAATCTCTAGTTGTGGCATGGTTCAGCCCTATTATATATCCTTTTAAAAGATTAAGTAAAATCAACCATAGATTGAGAGGTGGGGCAAGCAACCAGTTACAAAAAAAAAAAAGTTTAGAGCATGAGAGGACGTCAGGAAGACAGAGAGACAGGAAGTAGTAGGAAGGGTCCTTGAAGTTGGTAGTCCTGTTCGTTTGGGGTAGCTGAAGAGAAGCTCCCTTTGCAGGGAGGCAACAAAGGCATGCTGTCCCCGCCTCTCTGGTAGAACAACGGAGACTTAGTTAAAAGCTGTATTTGGCAGCAGTGGCAGAGGCAGTGTGGTGGGACACATAAGTCCCACTGGCCTTGGCCTTAGCAGTGTGGCAGCTGCTGCAGAGCCACAGTAGCTAAGACAACAGTAGGTTCAGGTGCAGCGCTGTGCCACAGGAATCAACACTGACTGGTTCCCCATTGCTTGTTTAGCCTGTTTTCCTATAGAACTCAGGAGCACCAGCCCAGGGATGGCACCACCTACAGTGAGCTAGGCCCTCCCCCATCTATTACTAATTAAGAGAAATTTCCACAACCTTGCCTGTAGCCCCATCTTATGGTGGCATTTTCTTAACTGAGGTTTCCTCCTCTCAGATGACTTTAGATTTTTGTCAAGTTGGCATAGAACTAGCCAGCACAAGGCATTTTAAAAAAGGACATCTTTGCAAAGAAATACATAATTCAAAAATCTGGATTTTCTAGTATATATACTAATCTAGAAAAGAGACATGTAAATTTAGTCTTTCACATCTCAATATGATAGAAGGAAACTATGAAATCTGATATTTTAAGGCAGAAATTAATTACAATAGAAATTGAATGTCCTAATAAAAACAGTGAGCAAAGAGGCAGAGGAAGGTATTCTCTTAATTGGAATGTGGACTGTCAGGGGAAGGATATTGCTCAGGTTTGGATTTTAACTATACCCCAAAGGTCCACATCCTGAAAGGTTTGGTTACCAGCCTTCTTAAGAGATCAGACCCAGTGGGAAAAATTGAGGCTCCTTTGTGGGCATGGAGACCCCAACCCCATTCTCTCCCTCTCTTGCTTCCCAGCAGCCCTGAGGTGACCATACCTCCTCCTCGTGAGCTCCTCGGATGTACTGTGCTCTCACGAGCCCAAAGCAACGTGGGCAACTGAAATCCTGAGCGAAAACAAGCCTTTCTTCCAGAGTACTTTGTCACAGACACAGAAAGCTGATGGACTGGATATATTGTGAGATAGAGTGGATCATCTAACTGAAGAGTTTAAGGGAATCAAGGCCCAGACGGCTTCTTTCTCAGTATGGAGCTTGTATACATACCTGTCCCAAGATGAACAGCCCATTTCTAGAGGGTTCCTCATTACACAGAGGGTTTCAAGATGACCTGCTCTATCTGAAAGTAACCAGAAGGTGCCTGGGACACTAGGCAGTCGCTAGTTTTAGTAAATGTTTCTCATGAGGAATCTGGAGAGCTTTTCAAGCCGTCAGAAATTCCAGTGGTTCTAGCAGACCTATCAGAGGTGTGCAACCTTCTCACACTGCACAGGAGGCTGCATCTGCACATGTGCTGGGACTCATTGATAACCGTCCCCAGAATGAACGCAACCCACAGCGCATGTGAGCCAAGGGCCACAGGCTGGACACCCTGATCACACTTTGGTGGATGAGATCTAAATGACACTAAATGAAGTATAGTCTAGTCCCAAGATGCTATAAGTATAGAATATTTGAGTAGTTAAAAATATTTACTATTTCTATTTATCTACTTAAACACAGCAGGGGAAATCTTTTACTTAGTTTCTATAGGACTATAAGGTTTACATCTTTTACTTAATTTCTATAAAAGAATATTCAGTCTTTTAAAAAACACAGACATGTATGGATATGCCTATCATTTTATGAATAAATGTAAACAGCACCAGATTAGGATTTAAGTTAAATAAATGATCACAGTGCAACAAGACTTCCATTAAAAATGTTAATAAAACTGGCTTATTTTTAATAACTGAGAGAAAGCCATGAGTGCTTTTTCTTAAAAATGCATGAATTCCTGTAACTTAAATACATTCTGTGAGTAAGGAAATATGGGTGTACTTAAGTTGGAATACTAAAAGATGCTGATGGTTTGATAAGCAGCAATGAGGACCTTCCAGGACTTTCAAAGACCTTCCAGGACATTTGACAACATCAAACTAGCTGGTAAAACAACAACATCATCATCATCATCTTAAGAAAAAAAGAATAATCTATCAACCACATAAATTAAGTTTATTTTAAAACTCTACAAGTATTTTAAATAAAGTTTATAAAAAGTGAATAGTAGGTCAGTAATTTGAATGAAGTGGCCTACTGGTTAGCAGTTCCACAAACGCCCAGCAGGTGGCAGAATTTCATCCTAGTTCATCTTCCGGAACCCAGTGCTAGAGCTCATCATGCGCAGACACTGCAGGGAAGCAAAGGTGCAGTCAGCCTACAATGTCACGAAGACATCCATACTAGATATACTCTCTACGTTATATATGGAGAGTCCACGTCTGACAGAGACCTGCTGTCTATCATCCAGTGTGGACATTTTGGTACCCATTCTACCACATCATAAATATGTGTCTCTTTAGACACCTATAGAATGTGAATGCACACAAGTCTATGAGAACAAGAACACACATACACATATATAAACACAAATAGAATTTAACAAATAAAATTAAAATAGTATATAAACAAATATGACATAGGGTTAAAACCTCATGTAACCCGATAAACGATACTCGACAGAGGTCTTTAAGAACACAGATATGCTGCCTGGGCTGACTGGAGACAAAAGACATACAGAGAGAACATCCAAATTAACAAAATCAAACACAAAAAGGGGAACATGACACGGAGGCAATCCAGAAAATCATGAGGTCATACTTGAAAAACCTGTACTTCACAAAACTGAAAAATCTGAAAGAAATGGATAATTTTCTTAATTAACTTACCAAAGTTAAATCAAAATCAGATAAACAAATTAAATAGACCTATAAATCCTAAGGAAATAGAAGCAGACATTAAAAGTCTCCCAACCAAAAAAGCCTAGGGCCAGATGATTTTAGCACAGAATTCTATTAGACTTTTCAGAGAAGACAGAAACAGAAGGAACATTGTCCAGTTCTTTCTATGAAGGCCATAATTTCCCTGATACCCAAACCATACAAAGATTCAACAAAGAAAAATAATTACAGACCAATTTCCTTTATGAACGTAGGTGTAAAACACTTAACAAGAATACCTGTAGCCAGGCGGTGGTGGCGCACGCCTTTAATCCCAGCACTCGGGAGGCAGAGACAGGCGGATCTCTGTGAGTTCGAGACCAGCCTGGTCTACAGGAGCTAGTGCCAGGACAGGCTCCAAAGCTACAGAGAAACCCTGCCTCGAAAAAACTAAAAAACTGGACTCTCTGAACATAGCGGACAATGAGGGCTGCTGAGAAGCCAAGGACAATGGCACTGGGTTTTGATCCTACTACATGTTCTGGCTTTGTGGGAGCCTGCCTAGCCAGTTTGGATGTTCACCTTCCTAGACCAGGACGGAGACTTTGGACTTTCCACAGGGCAGGGAACCCTGACTGCTCTTCAGACTTGAGAGGGAGGTGGGGAGGATGGGGGGAGAGGGAGAGGAGTGGGGGGACGGAGAGAGGAGTGGGGGGAGGGGGGGAGGAGTGGGAGACTGGGAGGAGGCGGAAATTTTTTTTTTCTCAATTAAAAAAAATACAAAAAAAGATGGCCAATGCACTGATATTATATATTTGCTGTAAAAGAATAATAAGGACTTCATTGTTCTGATCTTAAAAGTTACTTAATAAAGACTTGTTTCCATTAAAAAAAAATCATCTGCCATGATCAAGTAGGCTTCATCTCATAGGTGCAGGGATGGTTCAACATATGGAAATTGTCAATGTAATCCATCATATAACAAAGAAAAAAAACCACATGGTGACCTTGCCAGATGCTGAAAATGTCTTTGACAAAATCCAATGCCCAATCATAAAAGTACTGGAAAGATTAGGCATACAAGAAACATACCTAAACATAAAGGCAATTTACAAAAAACCTACAGCTAAAATCAGATTAAATGGAGAAAAACTCAAAGCAATTTCATTGAAATCAGGAACAAGACAAGGCTGTTCACTCTCTCCATATCTATTCACTATAGCTCTTGCAGTTCTGGCTGGAGCAGGAAGACAACTGAAGGAGATGGAGGGGTACAAACTGTAAAGAAGTCAGTGTCACTATTTGCAGAGGATACGATAGTTTACATGAGCAACCAAAAAGTCTACCAGGGAATCCAACTCATAAACACCTTCATCGAAGTGACTGGTTACAAGGTCTCCTTTATACACACGCTTCACAATAGCCACAAATAATATAAAACATATTGGGTTAACTCTAACCAAGCAAGTGAAAGCTCGCATGACAAAAACTTCAAGCCTTTGAAGAAGATACAGAAGGTGGAAAGATCTCTCATGCTTTTGGATAGGTAGAATTAATATAGTAAAACTGGCCATCCTACCAAGAGCAATCTACAGAGTAAACACACGCCCAATCAAAATTCCAACACAATTCTTTACAGAACCTGAAAGGATAATACCCAATTTCATATGGCAAAACAAAAAACCCAGGCTAGCTAAAACAATCTTGACCCATACAAGAACTTCTGATCAAGCTCTAATGCAGTAGTAATAAAAACAGACATGTTGATCAACAGAATCAAATCAAATTTCGATATAAATCCACACACCTATTGGCACCTGATTTTTGATTAAAAAAGCCATAAATAATAGGAAAAGAGGCATCTTCAACTATTGGTGCTGGTCTGGCTGGGTGTCGGCATGCAGAAGAGTACAGATAGATCTATCTATCACCCTGCACCAGACTCAAGTAACCCAGCATAAACACTGAACCAGAATAGCCTTGAACACACTGGCACAGGAGTCAACTTCCTGAACAGAATGCCAACAGTGCAGACATTAAGATCAACAATTAATAAATGGAGCTTCATCAAACTGGAAAAATTCTGTAAGGCAAAGGGCACTGTCAATAGGACAAAATAGCAGACTATGAAATGAAAAAATTTCATCAACCCCCCCATTCAATAGAGCACTAATATCCAAGCAGGAGTCAGAGGTACCAAGGACACCAGAAGAACAGAGTCCACAGGATCAGCTAAGCAGGGCTCATGAGAGCTCACAGAGCCTGAAGCAGCAATCACGGAGCCCGCATGGGTTAGAGACAGGCCCTCTGCATATACACTATGCTTGTTTACCCTGAGGTTTCTGAGGGACTCCTAGCAGTGGGAGTAGGGGCTGTCTCTATTTTGCCTACTCTCGGGACCCTTTTTCCTCCTACTGCATTGCCTTGTCCAGAATTGATGTGAGGGGTTGTGCCTGGTCTTGTAACATGTTAGGCTGCATTTGGTTGATATCACTGGGAATCTGCTCAGTTTTGAAGAGAAATGGAGAAGGAGTGGATCTGGGGGAAGGGGAGTTGGGGGAGGTAACAGGGAAGAGTGGAGGGAGAGGAGGCTGCAGTTAGGATGTATTGTATCAGAAGAGAAAAAACAAAGTATTATAAGAAACTGTACAGCAAGCATTGTGTGTCTTAGATGAAGTAAGTAAACTCCTAGAAAGACAAACACTGCTGAATGACTACATTCAGCGGAGAAATGTCAAGATAATGGAGCTTTGTGAACAGGAGAAATGACAAAACCAAGTCCACAACATTCAACTCACAACTAAGAGACTAGGACCAGGAACAAGGGCAGTCTGCGTTAGATATGACAGTTCTCAAGGTAGGAGGCAATGTTTTTTTGTGAGCTATCAAAGGCATTTTAATTAATTTTGACCACTTTCATATTTGGGAAATTCAATATAATCTTAGAGATAAAAGTTCCTCTATTTTTAACAACTGCTTTTAGTAAACACACTTCCTAAAAATCATGTTATACTGCTCATTTATATAGATTGGAGTTTAAGTGATATTCTCTGTCTTAGGTGTGCTTAAATGTTTCAGAGAAAGTCACTAATATATACAATTAACACACATTTTAATAAATAATTTGTTATCTTAGCGTATGTAAAATGAAATTCTTTAAAAAATTTATTTAAAATTTTTTATTAGATTTATTATTTCATTTGATGTGTTTTTTGCCTGCATAGATATGAATGTGCACCATGCTTGGTGTTCACGGAACTTAAAGGAAGGTACCAGGTCCCCTGGCACGGGAGTTTCAGACAGCTGTGCCCACCACATGGGCGCTGGGCATTGACCCTGAGTCCTCTGCAAGAGCAGCAGTGCTCTTACTTGCTGAGTCATCTCTCGGGTCCCTGAAATAAAATTTTTAATCGTGTCATATACTTTCCCAATGAAATACTGACAGTGCTTTCATGGCTTCCCTGGAGTCTGTGACTCACCCTGATCTTACTAACACAGCACATGGCTCACATGCAATCACTTACTTCCCTGGAGTCTGTGACTCACCCTGATCTTACTAACACAGCACATGGCTCACATGCAATCACTTACTGGAGTCTGTGACTCACCCTGATCTTACTAACACAGCACATGGCTCACATGCAATCACTTACTTCCCTGGAGTCTGTGACTCACCCTGATCTTACTAACACAGCACATGGCTCACATGCAATCACTTACTTCCCTGAAGTCTGTGACTCACCCTGATCTTACTAACACAGCACATGGCTCACATGCAATCACTTACTTCCCTGGAGTCTGTGACTCACCCTGATCTTACTAACACAGCACATGGCTCACATGCAATCACTTACTTCCCTGAAGTCTGTGACTCACCCTGATCTTACTAACACAGCACATGGCTCACATGCAATCACTTACTTCCCTGGAGTCTGTGACTCACCCTGATCTTACTAACACAGCACATGGCTCACATGCAATCACTTACTGGAGTCTGTGACTCACCCTGATCTTACTAACACAGCACATGGCTCACATGCAATCACTTACTTGCGCTTTTCTTATTTGCAAGATGATCTAATAATTTTCGTATTTCTGTGTCATATTTGACCCATTCTGGGACAATCCTTGCAGCAGCTTCCAGTTTGGGTTCTTTTGTTTTGGGATTATTGCACTAAAAGTTCAAACAAAATTTGTTAGTAAAAGAGAAAAAAAAGACCACATTTCGGGAGAAATAAAGGAAATACTTGAGACCCTTAGGGTGTATGTCACTAGGGCTGATGTAAGCACAACCACACCGAGTGTTGGCTGACTGGACACTGGCAGGCCTGGAGGACACCGAGGCTGGCCTTCCCAGCCCTTTATAGCCAGCTGCCTGTGACGCAGAGGACTGGAGCAGCACCGATGTAATCACTGACCACCAGTCTGAGAACTGAGCACACCAGGAGGCTCTTGGGAAAGAACAAAGACACACCCTTCTGGGGAATGCATTGCATCACCAATGTGTCCTCTTCTGCGCTAAAGGTCTAGAATTGTGTACTGCGTATAAAAATGCACAGAGCATGCTCAGTGCAGAGACTAGGGTGAGAGTTTCTGGCCGTCATCTACTCTTGCCTCATGAAGACGGCAATGCTCTGCTGTATTCTGCATCCACCTCATGAAGACGGCAATGCTCTGCTGTATTCTGCATCCACCTCATGAAGACGGCAATGCTCTGCTGTATCCTGCATCCACCTCATGAAGATGGCAATGCTCTGCTGTATCCTGCATCCACCTCATGAAGACGGCAATGCTCTGCTGTATTCTGCATCCACCTCATGAAGATGGCAATGCTCTGCTGTATTCTGCATCCACCTCATGAAGATGGCAATGCTCTGCTGTATTCTGCATTCACCGAGATCATCTACACCGCACCTAGTCTTGTCTGAACACTGCCAATGGGACCACAATGACTGGGAGACAAGGTGAGTCTGGACCTGGACATCAGGGACACAATCATATGCTGAAAGGGTCACAATTTCAAAAACAATGAGAATGAGAATGGGAGCCAGGAACCAGTGAGGTGGCCGGAGGATTCCAGAGTTATCTCTCCCCCTTGCCCGGGAGCTCTCTAAGTGAGGACATGATGGGAACTGAGAGGAGGCAGGGGACACCTTGTGGTTGGGACATCCTGCATACCAGAACATGACCCTTCTCCATGACTCACCCAAGTTTCTGTATGTCCTTTAATAAGCATACTGACTCAATGTTGCCCGTATTTCCAATTTCCTTCCCCTATAGAGGAGCCTTACTCTCTCACTAGTAAGCTCCTTGGTGTTTGAATAAAAATGGCCTCCAAAGGCTCATAGACTTGAATGCTTAGTTCCTAGTCTAGGGAACTGTGTGGGAAGAACTAGGAGGTGTGGCCTTATTGGAGGAGGTGTGTCACTGAGGGTGGGCATTGAGGTCATTCCCAGTCACCTCCCTCTGTCTTATTGGAGGAGGTGTGTCACTGAGGGTGGGCATGGAGGTCATTCCCAGTCATCTCCCTCTGTCCTGGGCTTGGGCATCAAGAACTGAGCTCTCAGCTACTGCTTCAGTGCCACGCTTGCACTGCAGCCATGCTCCCTCTTCCATGGTGGTCATGGACTCTAACCCTCCGGAACTGTAAGTTAATGTGGTAGTTTGAATGTAACTAGCCCCCACAATCCCAAAGGGAGTGGCACTATTAGGAGGGGTAGCCTTTGTTGAAGTAGGTGTGTTCTTATTGGAAGACGTGTCACCATAGGGGCAGACTTTGAGGTCTCTTTAACTCTAGTTTCAGCTACTTTTCTAGGACTATGTCTTCCTGCGTGCTGCCATGCCCCACCTCTGAACCGGATGTGAGCCACCCCAAAGAAATATTTTCCTTTATAAGAATTGCCATGGGCATGGTGTCTCTTCTAAAAGTTAGCTTGGTCATGGTGACTCATCACAGCTACAGAAAAGTAACTGCTAGGAATATTCTTAAGATGAGCCTCTCCACTGAGGCAAATAATTCCAATCAGACCAAATTAGACAGAATCAAAGCCCATGTTTACTGCAGCACTCCTGGGTGGCCAGAAAAACGTGGCGGGGAAAGGAGAGGCACGCAAAACCCAAAGACCACGTGTTTTTTTCTTGGCGGCAGCCTAAATAGCCCATGGGAGAGGTCCTGACCCTCTCTGGGAAGGGGTCAGCGCTTGGTGGGCTTTTCCGGAGGTGGAGTCCGGACCAAGGCAACTCAGGGCAAGGGGTCTTGAGATGGAGTTTCCTGCTCCATTGGTGCAGCATTGGCGCCCCAAGGATGAATGCCAGGGGCTGGGTTATGCTTTCAATCAATCAGTAACTAAGGCAGAAGTTGGTACCAGGGAGTGGTCTATTGCTCTGAGCAGGTCTGACCCGTATAACTTTTGGAGAAGTGTGTTCCACTTTGGACTAGGAGAGTGGACTCTAAGTGGTCCATCCTGGAAGATCTTGGAAGAACTGTGTAGGCCCAGCTCCATAGCTTTCAGAAAGGAGCAGTGTCAACAGCATATTAGCATGGGCTAAGGACTATTCTTGCCATATCTCGCAAAGAATACAGACGCTTTCTGCCCTGTCTTAACCTCTTAGCGTCTCTACAGCCCCGTGTCACTTAATTCCTAAGTGTTTCTGAGGGGAGCTGATTGATCCAAGCGCCCAGTTCATGCCACTCCTCTCTTCTCTGCATGCAGCTACTGCTATGAGAAACCCATGCATCTAAGTCTGAAAGTTCCTCTTAGGCATGGATAAAGACACATCACCAACTTCTAAGGAAACCTCAGGATTCAAATGTGTTCCCCATTCCTGCGTCCCTTCTTCTACACTACTTAGTAGAGAGATGGCAGACATGTTTTCTTCCTCCTTTAGTTTTGATGGGTTTGGTATTCTGGCTTGGCAGTTGTGGTCTTTCAGAGTCTGGAATACATTGTTCTGAACCTTCATGACTTTTATGGTATCTACTGAGAGTGTGCTTCTCTTCTGATGGGCCTGCCTTAACACGGGAGCTGGTGTTTGCCCCTGCAGCTTTCAATATACTTCTTTGTTCTGAACATATGGGTTTTAACTACATATTCTGTGGGGATGTCCCCTTTGGTCTTGTCTATATGGTGCTCTAAATGCCTCCTGACCTCGACAGACTCCTTTCCCCTCCAGGGTCCTAGTCGACACAAATTGTTCTGTCTATGCTCATGGCTCGTGCTCTTTCCACAGTGTCCCCAGGGTCCCATATGATCCATTTGCACTTTCTTTTGAACTTTGGCATGGATTATCTTTATATATTTGTTTCCTTACTAATCAGCAGACCTGAGGGTAGTCTTGGGGACCTCCTGAACACAGCTTTTTACTTAATTCATAAAAGACTAAAAGAAGAAGTGTGATAATAATATGTGTGAGCCATTTCATTTGTAAAACAGCACATTTAAATTTGGACACTTTGCATACACTTATATGCAAACGAGACCCTGATACTCACCAGATCGATGGTTTTGGCTCTCTGTTTAGACTCGTCATCGCACCAGGTCTCACACCATAGCCAGTCTTGAGGAAGAGACTTGATGGCAACTTGATAAATCATATTGTTGGGAAGATCCTACAGAAAAAAATTAATATGCTAGAGTCTGAATCAAATTGTCATTTAGACTTTAAATATATCATAAAATTCAACAATTTGGGATATCTCCATGTGGTAAGCTTGCCCTGCTTAATCTAACCTAAGAATCTTGTGTCATACATGTATGAACACGTGACCTAGAACTACATCCAGAGTCAGATGAGAATAAGGTCTGACAACTGTCACCCGTGTTAGCGGCCGTGCACAGCCTCATCTTCTCTAGTTACCCGAACAGCAGAACCACGGTTAGGTACTCACTTGTACCTGTCCTTTTTACTTATTTGTTTTTATCTTTTAAATTTTAAAACTGTCTATTTTTATTTCAGTGCGAGAGTGCTTTATCTCCATGCATGCAAGTGCACTGAATGTGTGGTTGGTGCTGCTGAGGCCAGAAGACAGTCAGGTCCCCTGAACCGGAGTCAGCTACAGCCATGCTGGGCACCAAACCCAGTCCTCTGTATGTGCTACCGACCGCTAGTCGCCTCCCCAGCACCTGCTAGTGTTATGTTGAACACATTATCTTCTCCAGATTCTCAAATCACCTTACTCTCTTGTTGGAAGAGATGTTGTAAGAACAATTTCATATTTCTGTATGTACAAGGCTTCCTAAGCAAAGATTGCTGGCACATAATTTGAAAAACGGGCCTAGCAGTTAAAAACAGAGAGTTTTTAGAGAGACTTAGTATGTTTCCCCTGAGGTATCTATTTGTATTCCAGCCAGAGAGCCCTTCTTCCTTCCCAGAAATGTAGCTATCTAAGCACACTACCTCAGTCTCTGAGGGGTTGAAGTTAGTTTGCATTAGATGTCCCATGTATCCTTAAGATTTAAAACTTCATGGTTCTACTCTCGCCAGCCCTACTAAATATCTTATGAGATGTCCTAGGAGATGTTCCAGGAGAGGCAATAAAAATGTGCAGATTGGAAAGAAGGGTTAAAGGCTCTGATATTTGCAAGTAAGAGGATTATTTGTTCAGGAAAGCTCCATAAATTATGAATAAAATCCCTGGGCTATGTGAAGAGTGAAATCATGTCATTTGGGAATGACTGCATTAAACAAAGCCACCAGCCTCAGGAAGACAAGTGTCACATGCATACTCTCACACAGTTCCTACGTTTTCTGTAGATGCATAAAATCGGGTACATATAAAACAAAACCAAAGTGCTAGTGAGTAGAGAAGCTTCAGTGTTTATACACTATGCAGTCAAAAGGAAAAATGAATCCCATCATTTGCAGCAAAGGTGAGGTGGAGAGCATCACGTTAAATGAAACAAGCCAGAAATGGACAGACTAATTCTCGGGCATGTCAATAGAAAAGTGCTAAAGCAATAAAACAAAAAATATTAGAATAGACTGTGACTTCAATTTTGTTGGTAGCTCCCCTTTCTCTGACTTTTCTCATGCCCTAGCAACAAGGCCATCTGGCAAAAATTGATGCTTGGTGAAGCCCCCAGCCTGCAGGGGAATGAACTTCCATGCAGTGGCTTTTGAAGAAGTCCATACAACTTGAAATGACCATATCTTGTAAAGCATCAAACTAGCAGTTGCTACGGGGTGCGGCAGAGCCGCAGCCATGCCTGCTTCAGATCACTGATCCACAGAAACTGCCTCTTAGCCACTAGGTTTTACAGTAAGGTGTCATGTAGCAATAGACAACCACCACAAAGATTATTCCAGTTGTCTGTTAGAAATAAAGTTGTGAACATTAATGTACAAGACTATGGGTAACATATACATACAAGTAGATATGTATTTAACCTTATACATAACCAAAATTCTTATATCCCTCAAACACAGAAGGCCCACTTTCACCATTGGGAATACCAGCATGAATAATTTTTGGCCTCTTTATGAAACCCATTCTAATTCTACCTTCACAGGGACCTACTTTATACTAAAACCCCCAAACTTGATTGACCATTCAAACCCTATTTATAATGCTTTCCTATTTTATTTCTTCTCCAATAATTAATTGCACACATATGTGTACACAAATATACATATATATTTTAACTAGAATGAAAGCATTAGGACCTCAAGAATAATTGTGCTTGGATTTCTGTGGTTTCAGGTCTTAGGAGAGTATGTGGCACATAACATACACGAAACACACCAGTTAGGTAAATATGAATGGATTTAGTCATTAGGAATAATAAGGATTATGAACTGTACTGTCTTTCATGTCTGTTTAAACCATCTGAAATATTTAGAGGCAATAATGAATAATTTAACAGGGTGTGAGGAAGGAGGTATCTGTCGGGTGTCTTCAGGGAGCACAGGATACACAGAGTTCTTGAAGCTCAGCACACAAAAGACAGAATGGGAGAGGGAGGCAGCTGGGAGGGAGCCCCATGTCAAGAGGGAAAGTGAGCAGAAGAGGTGACTAAATGAGGGATGGAGAGGAGGGAAAGTGAGGGTCCTGTCAGAGAAGAGGGAAAGTGAGCAGAAGAGGTGACTAAATGAGGGATGGAGAGGAGGAGAAAGTGAGGGTCCTGTCAGAGAAGAGGGAAAGTGAGCAGAAGAGGTGACTAAATGAGGGATGGAGAGGAGGAGAAAGTGAGGGTCCTGTCAGAGAAGAGGGAAAGTGAGCAGAAGAGGTGACTGAATGAGGGGTGGAGAGGAGGAGAAAGTGAGGGTCCTGTCAGAGAAGAACCCTGAGCTCAAGTGAAGACGACGACGTCCGCACAGGTGTCTGACAAAGGCAGATGTCTAGACAGGGCTGTGTGTATGAAGGGTGCTGAAACAGGTTATACACACAGGATAGTTATCCATTAGAATTTGTTGTAGTACTTACCTGATCTAGGTTTGAAAGACTATTTGGATCTTGGCTAAGAGCTTGGTACTGGCCCCGGAGCCTATCACCTGCGGAGATTCTCCTGAACTTCTTGAGATCCACCACATATAAGGCACTGAAAAGAGAAGCACTCTGTAGTCCTCCATGGTGCTTGTGTGGCTGTCCCAGGGACTGTGCACACAATGGGATCTGCACAGCTGGGCTGTCCCAGGGACTGTGCACACAATGGATCTGCAGAGCTGGGCTGTTCCCAGGGACTGTGCACACAATGCATCTGCAGAGCTGGGCTGTCCCCAGGGACTGTGCACACAATGGGACCTGCACAGCTGGGCTGTCCCCAGGGACTGTGCACACAAAGGATCTGCAGAGCTGGGCTGGTAAGTTTTGCTGTCAACTTGACACAAGCTAGAGTTACTTGGGAGAAGGAACCAGCTGAGAAAATGTAGGCATGTCTGTGGGGCATCTTCTTGATTAATGATTGATGTAGGAGGCCCAGACCCCTGTGGGTGGCGGGATCCCTGGGCAGTGGTTTTGGGGTGTATAAGCAAGAAACTGAGCAGCTTTGTAGAGTGAGCTAGGAATCAGTGTTTCTCCACTGGTATCTGCTCCAGTTCATATCTCCAGGTTCCTGCCTTGCATTTCTACCCAGACTTCTCTTTATGAGGGTCTGAAAGCACCAAAATAAGACAAATCCTTTCCTCCTCAAATAACTTTTGGTCATGGTGTTTATTGTAACAGCAGAAAGCAAAGCAGGACAGACACCTTAGAACTTAACAAATATTTCCTTCATAAATTGGAGTCTAATGTTCTGGTATTTCCCCAGAGTTTGAGGTTTGCTATAACAATGGCAGAACATATGTATTTCAGGTCATCTCAAACCTTTTCATGAAATCACAGCCCTACAGACAAGCCACTTCCAGAAGCCAGTGTCTGCACTCGGTACTGACAAACCAACTTTCTATCTTGCAGCGGACAGGTGCATGCACCTGTGTGGATCATTTGGTTTTAAGTCTTGGTTCAACCAAGTACTAGGAAAGGAAAACCTGACAAGCCACCTAAATGCTGACTGCCTCAGTTTCCACAGCTATAAGATGGAGGATACTAAGACTGTGAGAAAACTCTATGAGCACAGAATTAAGGTTCACACATGGGGGACTTCCACAGACAGCACATAATCAGTACAATGCTGTCTTACCTGATATGGTATTTCCTTTTCACCAGATGCGATGCCCAGTATCCCGTTTTCCAGAAACGGTACCCATCCATTTCAGTGCGGCTGTCACAGAACGGAGTATATCCGTAAGGAGCTCCACCCAGATCAAAGTCTCGAAGCTCTTTTAGGTCATGTCTCACAATCTAAGTAATAAAAACAGTGTCTCTGTATGGCACAGGTTGTAAAATATCATGAGCTCTTTTGGTATAACTTTCATATTATGACCTTACTGCACACATGCAGAAAGATGCATTTCCTCATATCATTGCCACAGAACATGAATTTACTAAATGTTCATGTTTTTCTTGTTATCACAGATTAAAAGAAGCATACGCTTTATAGTCTTTATCTGTATAATTATGGTCTTACCAGTGAGATGCCTGGTTATATCATTTATAAGCTAACTTGTTGCTATAACGTACACTATGGGAATATAACACACACTATGGGAATATAACACACATTGTGGAAATATAACACACACTGTGGGAATATAACACACATTGTGGAAATATAACACACACTGTGGGAATATAACACACACTGTGGGAATATAACACACACTGTGGGAATATAACACACACTGTGGGAATATGACACACACTATGGGAATATAACACACACTGTGGGAATATAACACACACTGTGGGAATATAACACACACTGTGGGAATATAACACACATTATGGGAATATAACACACACTGTGGGAATATAACACACACTATGGGAATATAACACACACTGTGGGAATATAACACACACTATCACAAAAGCACATAGCTTGTAGTTCTTCAATGAGTGAATAAAAAAAGTCTTTTTAAAAAGTTTATTTATTTTATGTGTACTCTAACTGCCTGTATGCCTGCAGGTGAGAAGAGAGCATCAGATCTCATTCTAGATGGCTGGGAGCCACCATGTGGTTCCTGGGAACTGAACTCAGGACCTCTGGAAGAGCAGGCAGTGCTCTTAACCATTGAACCATCTCCCCTGCCCCAAGATAAAGTCCTGATTTGAAAAGCAGCTTAAGGGCCAGGCATGGTGGTGCACAGCTTTAATTCAGCACTTGAGAGGCAGAGGCAGACGCATTTTTATGAATTAGAGGCCAGCCTGGTCTATAAAATGTGTTCCAGGACAGCCAGGGCTGTTACACAGAGGAACCACGTCTCCAAAAACCAAAAAAAGAGTAGCTTAAATGACAATGCTAATATATTTTAACTTTTCTTTTTCTGTTTTAAAAAGATTTATTTATTTAAAGTGTTGAAGTGTGACTCATGTTACATCTGTGTAACATGTGTGTGCAATGCCTACAAGAGGCCAGAGGAGGGCACTAGGTCCCAGGGCACTAGATCAAGCTGTAAATGCTAGGAATAAACTTGAGTCCTCTATAAGAGCAGCAGAATCCTTCTAATTACTGAGCCCTCTTTATTCTCTACTGGCTCAAGCTTGCTAAGAGAATACCAGTGTAATGTTGAGGGGAGGAAAAGAGTTTTATGCTTTAAAATCTCTTTTGGAAATGAGTGTGTGTGTGTGTACAGCCGGGCACATATGTCTTGGCCTGAGGGTGAGGGTAGAGGACAACTGTATGGGGTCTGTTCTCTCCTTCCTCTTTCACGTGAGCTCCAGGGATGGAACAGGCCATGCTAGGTTTGTACATGGCAAGGCCTGCACCTCTTGAGCCATTTTTCTTGCCAATATATTTGGCAGTGCTTTCTTATCACCACACTTGCTTTTCCTGCTTTAAAGGTTGTATCGTAATAGTTGACATTAACTTGGAACAAAATAACAGTAGAGGAAAGTAAACCAGTCCACGTTTTCCTCCTCCCCTGTGCTGCAGGCTGGCTTTGAACGTCTCATCCCTCAGCCTCTGTCTGCCGAGTGATGCACTTACAAACAAACAAACATCAGCATACTCAGTGAGCATAAGCTAATTCTAATACAGAACTTGAAAAACATACCTTCTGTCCACAGTATGCAAATTCTATCTTATGCATTTAGTTTATGTACATTTACAGTTAATAATAGTGTGATTAGAAATTCCGTACTTTTTCAAATATTTTCCCGAGTAATGATTATAAAGATACTGAAATGAGGTAAGGAAAAAAAAGATTCATTTATTATACATACAGTGTTCTACCTGCATGAATGCTTGAACTGCAGACCGGAAGAAGGCACCAGAACACATTATAGATGGTTGTGAGCCACCATGTGGTTGCTGGGAATTGAACTCAGGACCTCTGGAAGAGTAGCCTATGTTCTTATCCTCTGAGACATTTGTTTAGAGCACCATAACTTTTATCTATACAAATCTTGAAGCTGAGGTGGTTTTTAAATTTTCTCCAGCTGAATTTGGAGCCTTTAAGTGACAGACATAAGGAGACTTGATACCTGTTTCAGCTGCTGAAGGTCAACAATGACAAAGGGCTGTGTGCAGCCACTGGTGTTTCCAGCAAGAAGAAACAGCCGGTTACAAAGAAGACCAGCACATAGCCACACAAATTCATGTAACTATTTTACAGTTACTAATATAGGCACGCCTTATTTTTATCTGCCAAATTTAAAAAAAATGGCTGTTTCAGCCAGAAGCTACCATTTTCTAAACAAACAGTACTTCTTACTACACTTTCAATCTGTCCATGTTCTGACAGATTGCTCTTAAACTTAAGATCCTCATGAATATCCCACAATCAGGTCTTGCATGTCTATGAAGCAACAATGGCAATGAGTGAGCAACAGAAGCCCCTAGGTTCATATTCAGTTGGAGGCAAAGCCACACTTTAGTAGCACAAATAATTACCCTTATTACCTGATCAGCATCAACAAATATGATCTTGTCCACAGCTAATGGAAAAAGGACGTCAAGGAAAAGAATTTTGTAACCCCAAATGATCCGTTGCTTTTCAGTCTGTTGATGAAGCCAACGGGGCCACTTATATTGCACAAGTTCATATTGGAATCCATATTCCTTAGCCATGTGAGGAATTACCTCCTAAACACATATAAAGAAAACCAAATAATACATTTCAGAAGAAGTTTACTATAAAATTATTATAAATTGATTGGAGAATGCCTAAACACCACTTTAACGAATCCTTCTGAAGCTATTGTCCACAAGTGTCTCTTATGGTCTTAGCCTGAAGGTGGCAGGGCCTTCAGGAGGTGGGCCTCACAGAAGGGAGTCGGGTGGCTGGGGTGAGGTGCCCTTGAAGGGCACCGGGGCCCAGGCTTCTCTTCTTTTCCGTTGTTTACCATGTGCTCACACTAGGGTGTACAGCTGAGTGCCAATTCTTCTTTAAATAAAAACTATACAGAACTTTTAGAAACTGGTTAAGAATTGGGGATATAATTTTAAATTCAAAGTTGTAATTTGGGTAAATATGCATTTTAAAAGGCCAACTTTGAAAAAGGAATGTTTTAAGAGCTTACAATGACAGCAAAGAATTTAGTAACAAACTTTAGCCACACTGTAAAATAGCAACATGCTTACTTTAAATGTTGGGGAGAGGTAATTCTTCAGAAACCAGAACTTCACTGGTGTTTTGGTGTTCCGCAGAACAGAAAGCATCATAATCCTATGGAAGAGAACACGAAACCAAATACAGGTAACATCCTACTTTTTCAAAGGCTTCTAAATATTTAAAAGATGAATCGAGTTTTCCATTATGAATTTTCCATTAGAATCAAACGGAAATATTTTCGGAGATTAAGGTTGTTACAGTATGAAGTTTGTAAGGACCAAGTAGCTAGTGTGGAGAGGTTCTGTTACTGAACTAGCATCTAATTCTGGTGTTACTGTGTGATAGACACGGCCTTCAAAACCCACAGAGACCTATGCACCCCAAAACTCCACCGTAGATTGCTTCAGTAACCGAGATGCATGTGCCCTGAAAGTTCTCTTTAAAGAGCGAGTACCACAAGGGCATTAGTTCTAGGGCATTCTCTGCCATCCTTCTACTTACACCCCTAAAACTATTCTTTGAATTCTGAACACTACCTCCTTCTGCACCGATATCCTTTCCTGGGGAAAGATCATTTGCTATGCACATTTCCCTTACTTCGCAACTTGTTACATATAGGGTGTTTCCTAACCTTTAAGAAAATCATTCTAAATCAAACCAAACTAATGAAATTTAAATGTATTAAAAATTACACATAAAGAAGTGAGGTGTACAGCAGTGTGTACCTTGTTAATATTTAGGTAAAAAGAACTGACAGTAATAGCTCCTTGGCATTACAGATGACACTATTGGCTCTGGTGTGGAATGAAGCTAAATATCAAGGAAGTGAAAAGAAAAAAAGTTTCTTTTTTGTAGGTCACTCTTTCATTTTGCTGAGTTCTGACTATATAAATGCACAACTTACTGAAAATATTAGAAAATACTCACCGTAGAAAACGTTCATATAAATGGCCAGAGGCAACTGAAAAAATGTTTAGGATGTCATTTTCCTTTCTGTCATCTTTATGCAGACTTTTTGTGAAGCTTTTAATAAAAACACAGGACAGTGGGTTCTTAGCCTATGTATATTATAACTACATACATCTAAATAACATGCACAACGTACAGCTGTTACACTAAACAAACATTTATCATAACAATTATGAGCTATTTATATTAAATGTGATGGTATTTTTGAGGTTTATAAACTTTTATTTGGACATGGAACACAATTAAACTTTCTGCATATTAATGTGGTAGTAACCTTGAATTTTGGGAATGGCCAGAGTTCTTTTGAGAACCAAGAATGAAGTATAGTCTACTATGTTCATGTATAGTATATTGGAGCTTACACAGGCCAACAGTGAGGAAAGAAACAGAGTCCAGTGAGTCAAAGTGTTAGCAGTAGAGCAACAGTGATCTATGGGACTAGAGCAGGAGCGGCTGTGGCTTATGAGGTTCTCCACTGTAAATGTAACAGTGATCTATGGGGGAGCGCGCGCACACACACACACGCGCACACACGCACGCATGCATGCGCGCGCACACACACACACACACACACACACACACACACCTATACCTTTTCTAAAAAGTGACTGCTTAGGAATTCAAGGAAGGAGGGCTTCCAATTCAAAAGTCCACCCTTTGTTAGTGAGTGAGAGAACTTGTCTCAAAAGAAAACAGTTAAAGAGTGTAAGAGACAGAGGGATGGCAGACACTGAGAAAACAAGGCCTCCCAATAAACAGAAGCGGAGCTCGTGTGTCCTCAGAGACGGAAGCAGTGAGAACGGGGAAGCACAGGTCGGCACCTGGGCTTTGTGTATGTACAATGACTTCCAGTTCAGTGTTTTTATGGGGACTCAGAGTGTGTGAAGGACTGGGTGTGATTCTTGTGTCTTCTTTTGGACTTGTCTATTTGGTTGCTTGTTTTTTCCAATTCCTATGTATCTTAGTAACAAAACACCATGACTAAAAAGCAAGGTGGGGAGGAAAGGGTTCATTAGGCTTACACTTCTACATCACTGTTCATCACTGAAGGAAGTCAGGAAACCAACTAAACAGGGCAGGACCCTGGAGACAGGAGCTGATGCAGAGCCATGGAGGATGCTGCTTACTGGCCTGCTTCCCATGGCTTTCTCAGCCTGCTTTCTTAGAGAACCCAGGACAACCAGCTCAGGGATGGCACCACCCACTATGGGCTGGGCTCTCACCCATTATTCGCTAATGGAGAAAATGCCTTACAGCTGGGTCTCAGGTGAGGCTCCTTCCTCTCTGGCAACTCTCAGTGCCAGCCAGCAGACTGTGTGTTAGTCTCTGGTGACACACAACACCAGCCAGAAGACCGTGTGTTAGTTTTTGTTTGACCTTACTTTATTTTGTTAATGTCTCCAAGAAGCCTGTCTGTTGTCTAAGGAGTGACCGGAAGGGAGCAAATCCACAAGGGGAGGAGGTTTGGAGAACAGGAAAGAGTTAGTGAAAGGAATTTTAATGAGAATTTTAAGAAAAAACTATTTTCAATAAAAGAAAAAAAAAACAAATGAAAACAATTTGAAAAGCCCAGATAAGTAAACAAAAAATATTACAAGAAAATTCAGAAGGACCAAATTAATTTGGGCTATTCTTAATGTACATGATTGGTGCTGAAAGCTTTCCTTTAATCAAAGCCTCGGTTGTATCGAAGCACATGGCTAAAGTGGCCACGGTTCGAGAACTGCTTTTTGTTTGTGGGGCTGGAAAGAGGTCCCAGAAGTTAGAGCAGATCCAGCTCCAAGTGTCCCTACGACAAGTCACAGCTGGCTTGTAACTGCATTTCCAGGGCATCCAGTACTCAGTTCTGGTCTCTGCAGGCACACACAGTGCACAGATGGATACTGAGGCAAACACTCATATACATAAAATAATAAAGCTAAATTAAAAAATATTTTGGCAAGTATCAATTATTATGATGAATATTTTTAATTTTTTTGTAATTCTGAGAAAAAAGTTACTATATGGGTTAGTACTACAGTTTTTATTAACAAAAGAGTAGGCTATAGAAAAAGAGGCATAAACTGGACCAAGTCCAAAATGATGGCAGTTCTTCTGACTGTAGAACAACAAAATCTATTTAGGCTACTGAATTCATTTGGTTTAAAGTTTCTATCTTTGACTGAGAGGATCATGTGTTTATGCTCATAAACTCAAAGTCCTCTAGTCAGCTTTAGCTGTCACCTGTCACAGACTATAGTCATCCGAGACTACAGTCTCAACCAAAGGACTGTGCACATCAGCCTGTGGGCCTGTCTGTGGGGGCTGTCTTGATTATTAGCTGATGTAAAAGGCCCAGCCCACTGTGGGCAGGATCATTCCTTGCACAGGCCATCCTTAAAGCTAGCTAAGATGAACCTGGGTAGACCAGCAAGCTGGTGCATTAGAGGAACCATTTTTCCTCTTTTTCATGCTCAGAGGTGCGTGTGGAACAGGCCTTCTCATAGGAGAAAGCATATTGCCAACATGGACAGTCACATGCTCAGCTCAGCTTGGGAAACATGCAATGGTACAACCTGCACCAGCTTTGGAACTTTTGTTGGTATTATATGGAAAGAGGTTATTTCTATCTGCTGGGCAGTATACCTTTATTTAAAAAATCTCTCAGGAAAATAGGAGGCAAAGGAAGAGTAGACTTAGGAGATGGAGAGAGTTTACGGCTCATGCCACTCCAATACCCACCGCCATGTCTAGTCTTGTGTTATTGAACTATACATATATGAACCCAGCCTTCTCTTCCCTTGCACCCCTCCCCCTTTTTGTGAGCTTGGGATGGAACCTAGGGCTCCATACATGCTAGGAAACAACCCCCACACAGCTACACACAAAACCCTAATGTTTGTTTGTTTTTTTAAAATTAACAATATGACTCACAAACAGCCTATGGCCGTCCGTGTTGCAACCACGCTGGACGACCTTCTCCTCTCTGAGGCACACACCTCGTGTTTCCTCACGTAACTGGGTCCTTTCAGTCTAACTATAGCTCCTGAACACCATGTCCTATAGGAGGAATCTTTCCCGAGGTCCCCAGATGGATCTATATCCCCACCCTTTGTTTGAACAGTATTCTGTTTTTAGCATTTTATAGCTCCAGGTTCTTTTTAAAAATTATATTCTCTGGCAATTTTTTGCATGTAATGTTGGTTCCAAGTGTTTTCCCCACCTCTCTTCTCTTCCCCTCACCCCGCCAGCCTCTTTCCCACCAGCTCCAGGCTTCTATGTTAACTTGTATGTGTCTCTCTATGACTCCTGGGAGAGAGGGTCTGTGCCTTTTTACTTAGATCTTTGTCATCTGCAGAGTTTCTTCATTAATATAGTTACATCATTAAAAATACTTAGTCATTAAAATAACTATTGAAAATTACCTTTTAATTGAATCCCACATGCCTCGATTTTCATGTTTGTCAGCAAGGATATCTTCCTTAATTTTACCTGATTTTTTCTTTACCTAGACAATGTGGAAAAAGGAAATTTAGAATTTATAAAGTATGTCATGTAAGGTAAGAAATTGTAGCAATGTAAGAACGTAGTTATGGCTCACAAATCCAGGTCATGTATTAACATAATGTTATAAATTAAATCTTATACTATCTTGTACTATCGGTTCTGGGGAAACAAGATCTCAGAAACTGTTCTGTTGGTTCATGAGAACAAACAATGGGCTTCCACTTGGGTCTGAGATTTTGCAGTTTAAGACATTCCTTGAGATTCTTTCTCGTTAGTCACATCATTTAGATCTTTTTCATCCTTGCTAATGACTGTCCCCTTCCTCTTCCTGTGGAGGTTCTAGTGACGACATCTGCTCTCCAGTTCTTCTATTGAGTACAATTAAACTCCCTGTTCCAACAACTGCATCGATCTCTCCCACACGCGGTGGATGAGGACGAATATGATATCTCTTCCTTCCCTCTATGCCCAACTCACAGTTTGGTATTTGCAGATACAAGAAATATTTCCCTAGTTCAATAAAACACAAATATCTGCCTTGTAATTTGCCAATTCTTTCCACAGCATGTAAAAGCCAGCCACTAAATTATTTTGCTGTGGATTTTAAAAATGTTATTTGTGTGTGTGTGCTCGTATGGAGCGTCTATGTATGCCCACAGCTGTAGGCGCCCCACAGGTCAACAGGCACTGGATCCCTTGTTGGAGTTGCAGTTCCAGGTGGTTGTAAGACCAACCACTGTGGTACAGGAGGCAGACCAGCTTTCCCCAAGACAGCAAGTGCTCTTACTGCTGAGCCTCTCTCCAGCCCCCGTCACTCAATTCTTAGTCTTGGTGCTCAGTTTCAAAGGTTCGTCTTAAAAATAAAAACCCATCCTAGTGCTACATATATACCCACATCTGCTATCTACCTTCCTTTTTTTTTTGTTTTTGTTTTTTTTTTTCAAGAGTGTTTCTCTGTGTAGCCCTGGCTGTCCTGTGGCCCCAAACTCAGAGATCCGCCTGTATGCATTCTGAGTGTTAGGATTAAAGGTATTCACCACCACCATCTGGCTACTGTGTACTTTTTTTTTTTTTAAAAACCAGGGTTCTTTATTCAAGAGTGTATATTTATTTAAACACAAGCATTTTAGACTGTCTATCAAGACTTCTTACATCTAGAATCTGACCTGAATGTGCCTGTTTTTTTTATTTGTTTCTGCTGATTTTGTGTATTTATCTTCTATCATGTGCTGGTTCTACACTCTAAAACTATGATTTTCAGTTTATTGTAATATTATTCCAGAGATGGATGGCTATTTCTGCCTATCGGGAACTAGTTTAGTATCAATTCAAAGTTAAGAATTCCCTGGAATATTTGGTGACACAAATTTGCGCTGATGAGAGATAGTTTAGTATGTTTCATCCTTACGTTGATGAAAATGTCTTCTAATACATTACTATTTTATGTAGATTTTGCACTTTAATCTGTATTAAATTACATGTAAATTAAATCAAAATGGCAGTGCAAGTGTTCCGGGATACGCAGTGATCCCGGGAAACTTCCAGGACCTCTGCATCGCCCTTTGTGTTTTCTTTGTATTTTGTTCGTCAGTTGTTCCTTTAGCCATTTTACTAGTTTTCAGCAGGAGGGTTCACTCAAAAGGGAAACTATGCCTGCCATTGTTTAAAAATTCTTTTTCTGTTCCTTCCCCCTCCTTTCCCCTCCCTAAGCACAAGGATAATGTTATTAGGGTTTAAAATAAAAACTCCAAGGCAGCTTCTCAGAGAGAAGGAAAAACAGTATGTCCAGGGGGTGGATGCTGAGGCCTCTGCTCTCACACGCATGTGCCACCACCAGGAAATAGACACACAATGAAAAATAATGAATCTTTAAAAATTTTGCTAAAATTAGTGCTCTGACAGTAAACAAGATATAAAAGGCTGTGAGGTGGTGGGTGAGGGAGAGGAAGGGAAGAATGACAGAGAAAGGCCTCAGAAGAAAGAGGTAGCAGGATCTCTGAGTTTGAGGGCAACTGCGTCCATACAGCAAGTTCTGAAGCAGCCAGTCTACACAGTGAGACACTGTCCCAAAAACAACGAGCAAGAACAATAAATGCCTAGTCTTCATCCCTCTCTTTCCAGGACTAAGTTTGCACCTGTGTCCTGACTCATCTCTAGAGCATGATGCACAGTATTATCTCCTAAAGATACAGTAGGTATCCTAATAAAATTATCTCCTAAAGATACAGTCACTATCCTAATATAATTATCTCCTAAAGATACAGTCAGTATCCTAATATAATTATCTCCTAATGATATAGTCAGTATTCTAATAACAAAATCTAAACAAACCATTCCTTTTGTCTTCAAAATCCACTTTCATAACCTTAATTTTCCTTTTTTTCACTGAGTTACAAAGTAAAATTTTAGAGAACCAAATTTTAGTTGCTATTAAACAAAACGAAGAGGAACCAAGGCACTTGTTACAGCCTGTAAAAGGTGCGCACTAAAGCCCGTGAAAAGTGTGTACGAAAGCCCGCACAGACCTGCACTTTCAGTATCTTGCTCTTAAAAGTGTTTAACATGACAACAATGTTGCCTGCATCAGACTCTGAGTCTGTTCCTTCATGCCTAAAAAAGAAGAACATAAATACCCGTCATTTATTCAGTAATAGACTATAATATTGATACAAATAACTCCCTTACAATAAAATTGTTTATATCATATAGCCAATATATATACCGAAATGTTATAGTTAAATATTTAATTAAACTTATTTTAATATTAATTAAGATGATCTAGAGGCACTTATTAACCTTAATAATCTAATTATTCATAAGGCTTACATTCTTGCTTATTTTTGCTGCAGTATTAAAAAGGCTTTGGCAAAACTCAGATCTTTTAAGCTGACATTGATATACTGATAATTAAAATGAGAGACGATTTCTAGACTTGAAAGTTTTCAATTTTAGAGGAATTATATTGTCAAAACTTTCCAATCTCCACCAGCATTTATGTATTTATTAAAAATTGTTTTTATTGAGCTGCATATTTTCCCCATTCCCTCCCTTCCTCCCTCATCCCCTTCTACCCTCTCCCATGGCTCCATGCTCCCAATTTACTCAGGAGATCTTGTCTTTTTCTACTTCCCATGTAGATTAGATCCATGTATGTCTCTCTTAGGATCCTCTTTGTTGTCTAGGTTCCCTGGGATTGTGATTTTAGGCTGGTTTTCTTTGCTTTATGTCTAAAAGCCACTTATGAGTGAGTACATATGATATCTGTCTTTCTGGATTTGGGTTACCTCCCTCAATATGATGTTTTCTAGATCCATCATTTGCCTGCAAATTTCAAGATGTAATTATTTTTTCCTGCTATGTAGTACTCCATTGTAAAAATGTACCACTTTTTCTTATTGATTCTTCAGTCAAGGGGCATTTAGCATGTTTCCAGGTTCTGGCTATGACAAACAATGCTCCTATGAACATAGTTGAGCACATGTCCTTGTGGCACAATTAAGCATCGTTTGGATATATACCCAAAAGTGGTATTGCTGGGTCTTAGGGAAGGTTGTTTCCTAATTTTCTGAGAAATTACCATATTACAAATTACAGCCCTCCTTCCTTTCTTCTGGCTCTAAAATTCTTTCTGCTTCCTCTTCTGTTATGTTACCTCAGCCTTGGAGGTGATGGCATAAATGTCTCACTAAACTTTTGTTTCTTTCTTTCTCTTTTTGTCTTTTTGGTGGTGGCTGTTCACTAGTCTGGCTGATAACTAGATTCTGTTGAACAGACAAATACATTTTCATGGAGCAAAGCATGAAGGGGCAATAAGCTAATGTTTCGCTAGTTCCATTGACATGCACAGTGATGGAGACATGAGGTTTAGTTTTCTGGGCTCAGAAAGCCAGCTGGTGTGTATCACGGTCATAGCAGCGTCTTGTTTCTTACCTTGGAATCATGGATAGGTAGTAGCTCTTTTTCTGTCAGGATCTCAGTTTTGTTCTATATGCCTCTCCCGGGAGTCAGTTCTCCAACCCTTTCTCAGTAGTGTTTGAACTTAGAGGACAGGTCCACTGCTAGGAGTCACTTGAGTAGGCCTTACAGTGGGCAGACATAAATACTGTGTACACCAGATATGCCTAGATGTTATGGTTATAGACTCTACCTCACAACAAGGCATAGAGGCTTAGTTCTGGGGTACGATTTAAAGTCTAATGCCATGAGGGCTTTTTGGGTGCTAGGTTTGCTGGGGTGGGCTTGGTTTCGGGGTTCAGGGCAAAGTTGTACTTACTTCCTAGTACACCAGCAGCTGGAGACGGCCCTTCCTACTCAGTGCATTTGCTCTTATTCATTTCCTCAGACTGTCATGTTTTAGGATCTCAGCATTGTGCATGGATAGTTGCTAAATACTATGGGTGGCTAAGTACTGTAAAGTCATTTTCTGTCATCTTGCACAGAACTAGATCTAATACTTTTTTAGGATTTTAATTTCCATTTTGATAATCTGACATGTAACACTAAATAATCATTCACATCTAAAACTCTAAAAGTGGCTTGGGGAAGTCAATGAAATGAATCGTAATGATATTCTGCTATACTCATAGATCACTGCCTAGCCCGATTGTTATCAGAGAGGCCTCACCCAGAAACTGAAGGAAACAGATGCACAGAACCACAGTCAAACACTAAGCAAACCTTAGCGAATCCTGTGGATGAGGGGGAGGAAGTATTATGGGAGTCAGAGGGGCCAAAGAAAACACAAGAAAACACACAGACTCAACTAACTTGAGCTCATAGCATCTAACAGAGGCTGAACCCTCAACCAGAGAGACCTAGCATGGGACTTAGGCCCTCTGCACGTTACACTTATGTAGCAACTTGGTCTTTTTGTGGGGTTCCTAACAGTGGGAGCAGGGGCTGTCTCTGGCTCTGTTACTTGCTTTCAGAACCCTTCCCTCCTACTGGGTTGCTGCATCAAGCCTTAACAGGAGAGGAGGTGCCTGGTCTCACTGCAACTTGATCTGCCATGGCTGCTGATATCCACGGAGGTGGGGGGCGCCCTTTTCTGAAGATAAAGGAGGAGTGAACGGGGAGGGGGAGTGCAACCTAGGCAGAAGGACTGGGAGGGGAAAATGTGATCTGGATAGGAAAAATTGATCAATTAATTAATTTTAAAAATTGGTTTGGATGACTCACCCAACTATTTCATAAATATCTTCAGATTTTCCTTCTCGCAATCTCAGTATCCACGCTCCTGGGTTTGCTTTTAACTGAAAATACCCCTTGGAAGATAAAAAGGGAAACTATTCAATTATGTGAATAAGAATATGCAGTTATTCATTAAAGATTATATATAAAGTAGCCAAAAAAACATTTAGTGTGAACGAGAGAAAACTCTACAAATGAACTCAAAGGAAGGAGATTTTACATAAAAGCAGACACTCAGAGAGACACGGCAGACACTCAGACACATACACACATCTGCTCTCTGTGTACCTCCGTGTACACGGCAGACACTCAGAGACATACACACGTCTCCTCTCTGTGTACCTTCGTGTACATGGCAGACACTCAGAGACACACATACACACATCTGCTCTCTGTGTACCTCCGTGTACATGGCAGACACTCAGAGACACATATATAAAATAAATTTTAAAAAGATTCAATTTTGTTTTCTATTAGCTCCATATGATGGAGGAGGGTCTATGTGTTACTTTCATTGGTTAATAAAGAAACTGCCTTGGCCCTGATAGGACAGAAAATTAGGTAGGTGGAGTAAACAGAACAGAATGCTGAGAGAAAGAAGCAGATTCAAGCAGTCGCCATAGCTCTCCTCTCCAAGATGGACGCAGGTTAAGATCCTTTCTGGTAACCCACCACCTCGCGGTGCTACACAGATTATTAGAAATGGGTTAATCAAGATGTGAGAACTAGCCAATAAGAGGCTAGAACTAATGGGCCAAGCAGTGTTTAAAAGAATACAGTTTCTGAGTAATTATTTCTGGGGTAAAGCTAGCTGGGTGGCGGGACGCAGCCCGCTGCTCCTATTTCTACAGTTCAACAATGTAAGATTTGCTATTATTTTATTTTCACTATCAGGAAAACTTAAGAGATTTCACTAAAATGTTAAATAGCATTAATTAATCTTCAGAATACTTACAAGATTGGCCATCACTATTGTGTCAACTACAGCAGGATTGCTTTTTGTGCCCAGCGTAAACTGCAGACCCTGAGGGGGCTGCTCTGTTGTCATATCAAAGCAATGTCCTTCAAGTAGCAGATACTCTAGTTCATACTCTGCTGAAACTGTTCTCTCAGTCTGTGGAGGAGCACAATATTGGTTGAGTATAAAGAATCATAAGAATACAAATTTCATAATGAATAAAAGTGATGATTCTAAAACAGAACAACACACTTTGTTTTATGGCTTCAAGTCTTTCTTTAGCAAATAAGCAAACTGATAATTCACTAATTTCTTCAAGATAAGAGTGTGATTAACTTTTTCTTTCCAATTCAGTTATTTCCTAATTTCATGATATATTCACAAATAACACCAAGTAGGAAAGAAGTGTGCCTGGAGAGGCAGTCCATAACTAGCAATACAGAGGCCTCTTCAACATTTAGATGAGGTAATTATAAAAAATGTGTTTCAATCTGTTATTTTCTTCTATAACATTCATTTCAAACTGGGCAAGAAAGTCATGTTATCATCTACTGGCTTTCTTGAAATTAAAAAAAGTAATGTTCATTATTTAATTACAAGTAAGTACAATTTATTTAAATTAACATTAATCTTCCCATAGGGGAGAGCAAAGGAAAAAGAAGAGAAAGCATATAGAGTTAAAACAGTCTAATAAACATCAACAATTTGAATTTTAATGGGTTTATTCAAACAAATATGTATAGCTTATGCTTGTATTAAAGTTTTCTCAGAATCAATGACTCTGTAACCTTTTTGAGATATGGTCTTACTGAATAGCGTATGCCACTCTACTGGCTTTAAACCATTGTCTTCTGTCCTGACTCCCAGGTAGCTGGGACAATCAGGTATATACAAGTGTGTCTGCCATTCATAAATGTATTTTTAAAAGGCTCAGACATTTTAACTATTTATAAATTTCCTTCTATTGTAAATATTATATTTTAGAGATAGACCCTTTCTTCTCCCTCACATGTACAGCATAAACCAAAGTACAAATGTAAGTCAAATGGTATGTGATTTTTACAGTTTGGAAATTGTGCTAAGCAAAATATAGTAATGTTCATCTTTGAAATATTTCATATAGGAGGGTTTCAGTGCTATTATAATATGCTTAGAAATATTTTCAGTAATATTTGGGAACATTCCACCTTGCATAGTTATTTTTCTTTGGTGTAACTATCTCAGAAGTGATTAGAATGGTGTGCATAGCATTTCTTTAGGTCCTGATATATAACTTCAGTGCTTGTTTGAAGGTAAACTCCTTGTAGATAGTTTTTGCTAAATCCACTTTAAGATTCTGAATTATTGCTATTCTAGTGATAGACTTCATATATATGTATCTATAAACCCTTATAGCAACTTGTTGAAATGGAAGAGCTTCAGAAGAAGGGACTCAGCTAAAAGAATGCTTTGTTTTGTTCTTATGAGCACACAGTTACATGGCAGCAGGTATTAAGAAGGAAGTGTCTATGCACAGGCACTCCAGTCACTTAGGAACCTCTTACTACGTAGCCCAGTTGGCTGGGAGCTTAAACTGGCCCTCTTTCCAGTCTTCAGAATGCTGAAACTACAAGTGTGCACCCATGTTTAACTCACTTTTGTGTTTCTACTCTTTACCTAAATTTACTTTCTACTCCAGTAAATGGCTCTACAAATTACTCTAAAAATTCTGGAATAGTTACACATAGTTTAAATACTAACATTACACAATAGGAAGCAGAGTTTCTAGAGGGCCATCTCATTCCCCGCATCTGTGAAGACACAAGGACCTGGTTCTATAACTGTAGAGTTACGGCTGCTGCCCATCTATACAGTGTTGACAAGATGCTGAGACTTGCTGTTCACTGCCAAGTGTCGAGTTAACATGAACTCAGGGACTAGTTAGCTTGCACTCAGGGACTAGCTGACCTGCACTCAGGATCTAGTTAACCTGCACTCAGGGTCTAGTTAGCCTGCACTCAGGGTCCAGTTGACCTGCACTCAGGGTCCAGTTAACCTGCACTCAGGGACTAGTTGACCTGCACTCAGGGTCTAGTTATCCTGCACTCAGGGTCTAGTTATCCTGCACTCAGGATCTAGTTAACCTGCACTCAGGGTCCAGTTAGCCTGCACTCAGGGTCTAGTTAGCCTGCACTCAGGGTCCAGTTGACCTGCACTCAGGGTCCAGTTGACGTCCAGTTAACCTGCACTCAGGGACTAGTTGACCTGCACTCAGGGACTAGTTGACCTGCACTCAGGGTCTAGCTGACCTGCACTCAGGATCTAGTTAACCTGCACTCAGGATCCAGTTAACCTGCACTCAGGGTCCAGTTGACCTGCACTCAGGGTCCAGTTGACCTGCACTCAGGGTCCAGTTAACCTGCACTCAGGGTCCAGTTAACCTGCACTCAGGGTCCAGTTAACCTGCACTCAGGGTCTAGTTAACCTGCACTCAGGGTCTAGTTAGCCTGCACTCAGGGTCCAGTTAGCCTGCACTCAGGGTCCAGTTAACCTGCACTCAGGGTCCAGTTAGCCTGCACGCAGGGTCTAGGGATGACAAGACTGTTACCAGCAGGTAGGACGTCTATTTCTCAGCTATTAATTGTCCCACTGAAAACCTTTCACATCTTTGTTTGAGCTCTTTAAAGTTATCTTAATAACACACTGGTTCTTCTGTTTCTGAGACTCCAATAGACCCTGTGAAGTGATCTCACTGATCATAAAGACAACAAGGGCTTTTCCAAATTTTTTTTCTGAACCTTTCTCTTCATACATTTTATTATTTTGTATCTTATTCTTTACTTGTGCTTGGGCTGATTTCAGATGATGGATGTAGCACAATTTTAGGCTTCTTCCTTTTGGTGGGCCGTACAGGCTTTGGTGGGTGGTACAGACTTTGGTGGGTGGTACAGACTTTGGTGGGCGGTACAGACTTTGGTGGGCCGTACAGGCTTTGGTGGGCGGTACAGACTTTGGTGAGCCGTACAGGCTTTGGTGAGCCGTACAGGCTTTGGTGGGCAGTGCAGGCTGAGGGCACCAGAGAGTCAGTTAGAAGGAAATCCCACAACTCTACATGACTGGATCAACAGAAATTTCAGTAGAAGGGAAAGTCTTTAGGCGAAAGGTGTACATGAGGGCAATATGAGCCCAATTCCCACAGAACTTGTGCCTTCTTATTCCAGGTGTGTGGCCATATTTTCTTTGATGAAGATGATGAATACAGAAGTCAGAAGCAGTTGTAATGGAAGACCCTACGGACATTTGCTCCTCAATTCCTGAGCATCAGTTCTAGGCAATCTCTTTTCATGTGCTCTGCATTTGTTACTTTCTTCCTGAAAGTTTCTCATTTCAACATTTTGAAAACTTCAATGTATTTTTAACACATTATCCCATCAGTTGGAACCATAGCTTGATGTAAAGATAGTCTCAGAAAGTTTGTACCATACTTGCATATCAGACAACTTGAAGAGCAACAAGAGATGGGGGAAAAGACAAGAAGTGAGGGAAGAAAGAAAGGAAAGGGTCCAAGAGACAAAAGCTGCATAGAAGCTGTATCAGCAGAGACAAGGGCAGAGGCCAAAGAGGAGAAGACAGGTCCACACACAACGTCAACACTGGAGTGCTCACTGAGCATGCCTGCGTCCAACTGGACACAATGGGGTGTGCGACACGCACTCTTTCCTTGGCACTCATCAGAAGAATGGGGCTAAGGGCCATTTCAGAAAGACCCCTGCACCAATCAACAGTTTGTGTCTTGCAAGGCGGGGGCTTTACTGGCAAGGATAAGCACACCGTTACAGTGAAGGGTGGAAAATGAATTTTCAAGCGAATAGAGTGTTCAGAAACCAACACACACACACACACACACACACACACACACACACACACAATGGACTTCAAGTGGAAATTGTTCCCTAGAGTTTAAAGAAGGTCTCTTCATGCTGATGAAGAGAACAGAACCACGAGAACATGGTATTATTAAAATGCATGAACTGAGCATTGGAATGCCCAACTTAATGAAACAAAGAGTCAGCCCTGGCACAGACAGACGTCCACACAGTAACCATGATTTCAACATCACACCCCTACCAACTGACCGGACACCCAGACAAAAGATGCACAAGCATCAGTACCAAACAATATGACAGCATATGGACATCCTGTAGATGTCTATCAACTCCATAAAGATAATCACTCTTTTCAGAATCCCATAAAACATTCTCTGGGGAAGATCATATTCAGGACATGAAGCAACTCTTAACAAATACAAATAAATTGAAATAATTTCCTATGTTCAGTCTGATAACAATGCAATAAAACAGAAATCAACAAGACAAGAAACTAAGAAAGGGCACAAACCTATGGGGACTGAATGATGGTGGTGGTCATCAAAGACACCAGGAATCAAAAATCCTTAGAACTCAATGAAAAAGAGCCTAGAGGATCCAATGAGAGCAATTTCATAACAATACATGCCTATATTAAGAATCTCAAGTTAATTAATGAGGAATGATGTCTTAGGAAAACAAGAATAAGACAACCCATAATCAGCAGATAGGAAGAGAAAATAAAGATTAAGTCAGAAATTAGTGAATTTGAAATGAACAGTACAAAGAACAAATGAGATGGAGTTGGCTTTTGAACAAGAAATGAATGAGATTCACAAACTATTCGTGAAACCAACCCAGAGAGAGAAGACAATTAGAAATAAAAAGGAGGCTTACAACAGACACCAACAAAATCCAGAGTATTTCTTGGGCATACATGAAAGACCAAAATTTCAATAAATTAGAAAATCCAGAAGCAGATAAATTTATAGAAATATATGGTCTGCTAAAATCAAGTGAGTATAAGTAACTTACATAGCTGTACAGTAAGCAATGAGATTTAAAGTCTCCCAACCAAAAAGTCCAGATCCAGGTGGTTGTGAGTTCCATCAGTTCTGTGAAGAAGAACATTAACGTTCCTGAAACTATTTCATAAAACAAGAGCAGGAAAGATAGTTAGCAGTTCTATTTTATGAACCCAGTATTACATGGATACAAAAACTGGAGAAGGACACAATGAAAGAAAATCCCAGGTCAATCCCTGATGAACATAAGGCAAGAACTCTTTTTTTTTTTTTTTTTGGTTTTTTGAGACAGGGTTTCTCTGTAGCTTTGGTGCCTGTCCTGGAACTATCTCTTGTAGACCAGGTTGGCCTCGAACTCACAGAGATCCGCCTGCCTCTGCCTCCCGAGTGCTAGGATTAAAGGCGTGCACCACCACCGCCCGGCAAGGCAAGAACTCTTAACACAGTACTCGCAAGTTGAATTCAGCGACGAATAGAAAAGATCATTCACAAAAAAAAAAATTTAAAAAAAAAGAAAAGATCATTCACAATCACATGATCTGAAATTAATAGACGCAGAAACAAGCTTTGATAAAGCCCTCATTACTGCATAATGAAAGACCCGGAGAAACCCGAAATAGGAGGAACATAGCTCAACGAAATGAATTGTATAAAACAAGTCTCTAGTCCACATTATTCTAGGTGGGAAAGCTCAAACATATCCACCAAAATCAGGAACAACATAGGGGTCTCCTTTCCACTTCTAACTCAATTCAATACTTCTTATTGAAGCCTTAGCTAGAGCAATAAGACAAGAGAAAGAAGCAAAAGGTATACAAATAGGGAAAAAGAAGTCAAATTGTCCTTATTTGTGGATAATACGATCCTCTATATAAAATACCTTACAGATGCCAGAAAGCCCTTAGACCTAACAAATGCTTTCAGAAAAACAGAGGAATATATAAATCCACACAAAGTTCAGTCACTCTCATATGTACTAATAGTTACCCCGGTAGGGAAGGGTTCAGGGACAGGGTCCCAATTACAATTACAATGACTTTAGTCATTTACAATGACTTTAAAAGTGACCAGAAATAAACATAACTGAGTAAGTGATTTTTACAAATACATACTTAAAATCTAAAAAGTATTTATTTAATTTCTGCTTCTGTCCAGGTGTGACTGGGGACCCAAGGAGGATGCATGCGGGAGAGGAGAGAACTGACTCCCGGAAGTTTTCCTGTGGCCTCCATGCATGCACGGCGCTGTGTGTGCCCATGTACACAATATACACAAGTAAAACTAAACCGTACACGTACATCATCTCACTAGTATGCAAATTTGTCTTCATCTTTAGTAAATGGTAAAATTATGTATATATCAAAAAATTGAAAAAGAAGGCTTTGAGTTGCATAGGTGGAGAGGATCTGGGAGGAGAAGTGATCAGAATATATTGTATAAAAATGTATCTTCAATCTAAAAAAATTGTTCGATTAAAAAGAAATCTGGATAAAAAAGGTAACATTAAGCCAAAGGCATGTGAAAATAAACCAGATGCTTTTATGAAAATAAGTTTATGACATAAAATTGTTTAAAATAAATTTAAGATTTATTATTAGTTAATGCTGGATTTGTACACCTATTATTCAGTACATGATTCCATGTTCATGTAAAAATTCCTCAGGTATAACTGGGTCATGGGTGGAAAAGTTTAAGGAGCTCAGCAAAGAGGACCCAGGATTAAGCCAACAGAGCTTCGGCCACCTGCTTTTGGACAAAACTACCAGGATGTCTGCAGAAAAGACAGAAGCCTCTTCAACCGACAAATATTAATGAGAAAATTAGATCCGTCAAGCAGAAATTAGAGGATCAGGTCCTTCCTGTAGCTCTCTGAGACTGACAAACATGGTGAGCAGGGGCCAGCTAAGCAGGCCCTGGGGCTAACGACCCCGTGACTCAGGAGTTGATCTCCAGATCTGACAAATGGGACTGAATGGAATTTGAAAAGCTGCACAGCAAAGGAAACAATCTGGGAAAAAGACAAAATCTTTACTAAGGTCTAGAATAAAGAATTGGGGAAAAACCTAAGTATGAAGAAAGCAAACAATTCCATCAGCAAAGGGGCGGATGAAATGATGATGCAGTGTCAAGAGAAGAACACTCAGTCAATAGACATGAGCACGTTCAAAATCCTAGCCACTGCAAACACAAACAGCTGAAGTCCTGTCTTACCCCAGCCAAAATGCTTTTCATCTAGAACAAACAAACAAACAATCAAGACTAACAAGGGCTGGTGAGAAAGCCAGAGTAGTGTATGTTGGCACCACTGTGGAAACGTCAGCTGTGGAGCCACTCTGGAATCTCTAGGCGGATCCCTCGAACATTGAAAACAGAGCTCCCATGCCCAGCTCCTGACTGTGCTCCTCAGGGACCGAAAGCAGCGTCACAGACACCGTTGCTTAGCTGTACTTGCTGCGGCAGTACTCATATGTAACTTGACACTGAGCCTCGTTATGGAGCCAATCTATGTATACATCCGCGGACGAGTGAACACAGATATGATGGCATGCACACTAGGGAGTTCTAGCCAGTGTGCATGAGAGTGGCATTATGTCATCTGAAGAGAAATGGATGGCTTTGGAGATCACCATGTAAGGAAAATAAATTAGACTCATAAAGACAAATATGTTTTCTCTTATTTGTGCTTTCTAAATTTTCTACAGGCACATAAATTATTATACATATCATACACATACACATGACTTGAAGCAGAAGGACTGAGGGAAGTGGGGACTAGAGAGTAAGGGGAGAAAGTGGGTATTTTGGGAGGCATTTATGGCTACAGTACATAATAGCCTTGAATCAAAATGTCCTAATGACACTTTCCACTATGTAGAGTGAACACAGGTCAATAAAAATGTAAAATTCTCTGCTCCAAGGTGAGCAGGAGAGGTCGCACTATTCGCTAGCCGAAGTCACAGTGGAGGTGATGGGAAGCAGGTGTACTTAGCCTATAGTCCGACAAATTCTGTTTCCTGGTTTCTATTTCAATTTGATTAAAGCTGATTTTGCTAGCCATGAGCCAGGCAATGTGTTCTGACTGAAGTTCTCCAAGTTAAACTTGCTAAGCAAAGTGTCTCAACATGTCATCTCCAAACTTTCCACATGCTTATTAGTCGCTCTGAGATAGTGGCACATGGCCAAGAAAAGGGTGAGGGCATTTATGAATCTGGAAACAGTGAGAAGTTGATTTCAGAAGTGAGGTACACATAAAAATCAAAGAAAAAGACCACAATGAGACCTAGAGTTACACAACAATTTTGGTATTCGTGTGATGCTCACTGATGATGGCATCAATGGACATGGATTACTCTATTCCTTCATCTTTACATGACTTCCCACAATAACTTACGTCTCCTAAATTAATATCATCAGTAGACATGGATTATCCCATTCCTTCATCTTTACATGACTTCCCACAATAACTTACGTCTTTTAAGTTAATATTATCAAGGTCACAGTTGCTGCGTACTGTTTCAACCAACCATCCTTCTGGGGTGATCATGTTGAGAGTTAGAAGGTGTGATTCTGGGATGTCCAGGAATTTTGCCACTGGTCCATGAGAAGGACCATTGTTAGCCCCTGATATCAGTTCTGGTTCCAGAACAAAACGGTAAAAGCTGTTAATGAAACATAAAAATATCATGACTAAAATTAAAAGGATTACCTATTTTTCATTTATTTTAAAACTACAAATGACTCAATAAATATGACTATAAGATCTTAAATCCAAAAGTTAAATACACACTGTATGCCACAGGAGTTAAGAGACTATATTATTATGTATTTATATCATATTATATATTTTTACTCTTTAATGAAAACAATTAGAATTTCCTGAAAATCTATCTGAGTTAGAGCATATAATCTATCTGCACTCATTTCTATATGCCTTCACACTTACACACAGTCTGCTTTCTAGGTATTTTATTAGCTCCTCCCACTACAAAGAGAACTAAGACCCAAAATAATAAAAAACAAACTAAAATTCAAGTGGAAATTCTGAAATCAGTTTTAAAAGTTCAACTAGAACCAAACAAGAGGATGGAGTTAAGTGCTCCTGTGTAATAGATCATTAGAGTGACTGCAGATTTACTGTACTCGCCTCATTCTCCAGTATAATCATACTAAAAATTAGCCATTTCTTAGAGTAGTGTGGGTCAATATCGAGAACATAGAAACGATTTTCTGTTCTCTCACGTATTTTACGATCATGCTCAGCTCACACTCATATTGTGAGTTCTATAGTTTCAGTACACAACGACTTTGATTTTTCTTAAGAAAGATGAACTTTAATAAATAAAGATGGTGTGAGTTCTGCTGCAGCTCTCCAGGTTCAGGGGATGAAACGGGGAGCGTGGACACAGGCAACGAAGCTCATCGGTTGTTTGGTGCTGTGGGAATGAGGACTCTAGCCCTCTCTAGTTGTGGCTGAAAAGTACTCCGCTAACTGCCAAGTGGGCATTTCTACTCACACTTCATCTGAGACAATGACAAGGGCGAGAGAGAGAGAGAGAGAGAGAGAGAGAGAGAGAGAGAGAGAGAGAGAGAAGAAGAAGAAGAAGGAGAGGGAGAGGGAGAGGGAGAGGGAGAGGGAGAGGGAGAGGGAGAGGGAGAGGGAGAGGGAGAGGGAGAGGGAGAGGGAGAGAGAGAGCCAGTAAGGCATAAACATGCCTGTTTGATCTAGACTGCAGACTGCAGAAGTTATTCAACTAGTTTGGCTGTATTTTGAACAAAGTTCAACCCTTACTCCAGGAGACTTTACACACATGGTGATGGCTCATTAGGAGATGTATAAAAGGAGCCACGTTTAAACCAAAGAAAAGAAGGTACAAGGAGAAATGAGAGAGCAGTCATGAAGTAAACACAAAACAAGCACCCACTATGACAAGCACAGTATAAATGCTAAGGAAGATGTTTTTAGGGATGCTGGAAATAGAACTTTCTCTAGGACTGAGTGAAAATAATTTCAGTGGCAGAGAAAATGAAAGGCAGCTGCAGTGAAGGAGAAATACAAAGAGCATCTTGTCATCGGATGAAGTTTACAGGAAAAAGAAGGAAGAAAAAAATATCAGTACTCTAGAACGGTGGTTCTCAGCGTGGGTTGTGATCCCTTTGGGGATCAAAAGACCATTTCCCATAGTTCACCATAGCATCAGAAAACACAAATATTTACATTATGTTTTGTATCAGTAGCAAAATTACAGTTATGAACTAGCAACAAAAGTAATTTTATGGTTAAGAGTCCCCACAACAATGAGGAACTAATAAGATTATATTGAACCAGTGGATTAGAAGTGGTGCTTACTTTATATGCTGAACAGTAGCTAGCACTTCAGTTACTATTCCTACTAGAGAAGCCATGTTCCATCCCTCTAATATTCACGTTACCACTCTTTATTTTTAAATAATTACACACACACACACACACACACACACACACACACACACACACGGGTTCAGTGCCTACAGAGACCAGAAGAGAACATCAGAACATCAGATTCCCTGGAGCTAGATTAATAGGCAGTTGTAAATTGTTGGGAACTGAACTTGGGTTCTCTGGAGAGTAGATGTATCTCAGACCTCAGTAATTTTTTTCTTCTTTTAAATGCATTCCATCTTTATAGAGATATTCTGAAAGGATTGTCCATTCTTGTGAATAAAAATTTTGTACCCACCAAGCGGTGGGACACGCCTTTAATCCCAGCACTTGGGAGGCAGAGGCAGGTGGATCTCTGTGAGTTTGAGACCAGACTGGTCTACAATAGCTAGTTCCAGGACAGGTTCTAATGCTACAGAAAAACCCTGTCTTGAAAAACTAAAACAACAACAAAATTCTGTACCCATGATACAGACCTCCCAATTAATAGCTAACAAATTTAATGATTCTTAAATCAGATTTAGATAAGATATGTGATAAATTTAAAGTATAAAAAACAAAAAAATGAACAACCTAAAAGCAAATGAGCTAAAACAATCTGTCAAAGAGTCAATGGATAAACCCTAAATTCACATTTAAATTTTCCATATTTTCCATTTCATTGTCTCTCAAGCATGAAAAATTCCTTGTTAAAAGTGACAGTTCAAGGTAATAGTGTACAATATACAGAACACACCATACTTGGAAACAAAAAGATGAACCAATTTCCAGCTTTCCTGCCAGGTGTACATGCATGCTTAGTAACTACGGCTGAGATGAACATGCCGCCAAGCCTCAGCTATTCTAGCCCAATCGGGCAAACCTTCTTTCTGCCCCAGAACACTAAAGGATATTGAATATTCTAAAAGTATGAATGATTACAACAATGATTCTGATCCAAAAAAGAGAAAGGGCATGTTTCTTTTAAGTTAGGTTTTATTTAAGGTCATAGTGTAAGAACTATTTTACACAATGATATGTAGTTGGAGACTGCTCCTTCATTTCTCAGCCATCCAGACCCAAATAATAACACAAAAGCTACATTAATCACAACACTGTTTGGGCAATAGCTTATGCATATTTCTAGCTAAGTCTTACATCTTAAATGAATTCATTTCTATTAATCTGTGTATTGCCACATGGCTGTGGCTTACCAGTAAGGTTCTGTCTGGTATCTGTCTCCTTCAGCAGCTACATGGCATCTCTTTGACTCTGCCTACTTTCTATATCTCTGTTCACCTTTCCCACCTGGCTTTCACTCTATTAAGCTATCGGCTAAAACAGCTTCTTTAATAGCCAATGGTAACAGCATACAGAGGAAGTCCACATCAATGATAAACACAAACATCCCGGAACCACCAACATATCCTCTAAAACCTTTGTCTTAACACTCCAGACAGTGCACTCAGTGAGATATATTTGCTGAGTCACGTTATTTTAGCTTCATATGAATTAAGAGACAGATGCTGACTCTCTAGAGAAGGTGCCAGCAGGGCTGGCCAACAACAGGTCCAGAGCGGTGCCATCCACTCACCTTCCTAAGGGGGCTTCGGAAAGTTTGCTCCTGCAGTTCATGAACAACTTCATCCTCGCGTTTACAATCTTGCCAAGCACCTATTAAAAATTCCCGTATTTGATTTTCAAATAACAGAATAGCTCACAGTTACTGAGCATACATTATGCTCATATCTAAAGGTGACACACATAACACAGTCCACATCCTCCTGTATGTGATGAACAGAGACGTAGCTGCCCGGGGCCACGGGAAGCTAGAGGAGACAACGATATTGAGACAACTGACTCAGTGGAAGCTAGTCAACTGACTGGAAGCTAGTCAACTGACTGGAAGCTACTAGGCTTTTGTTTAAAATGACTTTCAGGGTCCCCAACTTCCTTAGCATTGAAGGAAGTGTAATATAATTATGAGACCTTGGTTTGCCTCAAAACATTGCCTAGGGTGCCCTGATCTTTTTAGAATTTCACTCCAGGCCTTAAGAGCTATGGAAAGTTCTAGGTTATACACAGATGATCTACTCTTTCTTTTTTCTCACTTGTCACTAAATCAACAAGTGGAAAAAAATAGTTTGTTCTCCATCATCTCTACACAGACAAGTCACAGATGATTCAAAAGCTGTTAATCAACCCAGGACATGGATAAAGGTACAAAAAGTGTGCACGTGACACGAAGAATACAGACTTACTGAGGAACTAGGACAAAGTGTACGTGTAAGAGCTCTGTGGTTTAATTTCTATCTGTCACCCCTCATATTTGCTGCCACGAGGGTCACTGCATGACTTTCTCTCATATGTTAGATCAGCACCGCACAGGGGAGTGACAGAGCTGGAGACTATAGCCAATGCACAAAACATCATTTTATAAATGTATTATGTCATAAAGTAAAATAAAACTGCTGAGAAATAAAGCATGTTATCATTACCAAAGAAGGAAGTGCAAGTCCTTTCTCTTATCCCTATAATTTTACATTTATTATTTATAAGTCCTATCCTTATGTAGGTTTTAAAGATAAAATAATACTTTTTCTTAATAATGATTCTTTATGGGAACAGGGAAGTTATACACTAAAAATCAAGGATAATTTGAATACTATACTTTTAGAGTTCACATGTGAAGGGTTTACAAATGCTAAGACAATATTGAAACAGCCATGGAATTAGCTTTGTGCTGTTAATATTCTGAATGGAAAGAGCATCAAAGTCTAAGATGATCATCTACATTAATAAGTACACCTATAAAACTATTTACAAAAAATTCCCTTCATATGGTCTACTGTCTGAGAAAGCTAACAATGGAATTCTGGTGGAATGGACAGCAATATCACCCGCTTGGTCATTAACATTATCTATTAGATTTCTTACCTACACTCTGGCCTGTTTTCAAGGGAAGCCAACTGTCAGAGCAGTTTCCAATTCTGAGAAAATTTCTTTATTTTTTACTTAAACCATTTTTTGATATTGTAATATAATCATGTCATTTTCCCTTTCCTCTCTCCAAGCCCTCCCATGTATGCCCTCTTCACATCTTGTTCTCTTCCAAATTAATTTCCTTTAACTTTTTGTTATACACACAAAATATAAACATACACAAATATGACCTGCTCAGTCCATATGTTACTGGTACGTGTGCTTTCAGGGATAATCATTTTGTGTTGGGCAACAAACTGGTTCCCTATTTCTCCTGTTCTCAGCATTCCTTAGTTGCCTGTAGTTGAGAACATTTTCCATTCATCTACCCTTCCTCCCTTCCTTCCTTGCTCCCTCCCTTCCTCCCTCCCACCCTCGCTTCCTTCACTTCTTTTGCTCTCTTCCTCCCTCCCTCAAAGTTTCCCTCCCTTCCTGTCTCATCTCTCCATCCTATTTCAGACAGGATATGGCTATGCAGTCCAGCATGACCATAAACATGTGCTTCTGCTTTTGGATTGTTGGGACTACAGCCATGCACCAAACACCAGGTTTCTCATACATTTTTATCTTTATGAAAGGCTGTTGGCCATAGCTTTCAGCCTCTCACTGCTATTACTTCTGGTCACTTGTGGACCTATGGGGTTATGGCCTTGTTCTCCCCTTTATGCTAACAGTAATACATAGATGACCTATGGGAGATATAGAGAACTTACACCTTCCAAATATGATATAACTAGGGTTCCTCTCTTACAAAGTCATTTAACTGTACCTCCTAAGGGTTCATTTGTATACAGTCCCATTGATAGGCAGGGCTTGAATTCACCAATGCATACTTCAAGTGCCACAGTGTGGACTTGGTGGGTACTGCAGCTCAGCCTACAGCAGCCCCAACCTAAGCACTGCTGGGACACTTGTGCACAGTTCTCCTATTCTCCACTGAAGTGTGTATATTTCATACATGCACGTGTGCGTGTGTGTGCGTGTAAAACGCCAGGTGATATAAAGATCCAAGAAGCACAATTACTTCATTACACTTAAAAACAGTTATGAATATTTGAGTTTCAAAGTGAAAAGATTTAGTCTGATTCATATTGTCTTACAACCAATAGCTGTGCCATCTTCTGGGCTCCTCTTGTCAAGGGATCCACAATAGCCACGATATCATAGAACAGGTCCTTCTCGGGAGGACTCAGCTTTATCACACTGCAGTGACAAAGGGAAGGCCAATGTGGTCAATTACGTTTATAAAGACATCCATAATGTGATCTTAGTTATGTACATTCTTACGAGTTGCTTGCTTTCCCTTGTAGTTGATTTAAATTCTGGTTATATAATAAAATCCAAATTTGAAATTTGTGCGCAACTTTGTAAAAATATAAAGAATTTGAGAAAATGAAGTATTTTATGAACACACATTAAGGAATGAGACTACTATAGTACAAATCCTGGTAGTTTTGTAGAGGGGAATATATTTCCTAAGATCTGAGAATTGACTACTGTATACTTTTAATCACTTGGTATTTGTACAAAATCAACACATAAGACAGGAAAATCAGGACCAAACACACTCAAAACCATGGTAACTTATTTGGACCCAGCTGTTGCTGACTGAGGGGCTCCACCTTCATTTGCCACCTCTGCCCCTCTGACATGGCCACCAGCACCCACCCTCCTCTCTCTGCCTCCATCCTGCTCACTCACCCCTTCCCATTGATCTAAATCATAAATGAAGAGATGGACTTAAATTAAAGGAAAATGGGAATAAACTGGCCAGTGGGAGATAAAAATATGTCTGTTTGTAAAGTACAGTCTATGCTAACTCAGTTATACCTTCAACACTAGTCGTACAAAGACATTTTCTCAGATGAAGAACTGTTTATTCTGGCAGTGGAAAAAGCCTTGCCTAATGAAATGCCACACAAATGCAGCTACAGGAGCAGCAATCGTTTTCGCTGCAGAAAGACTCTTGGCAGGGAGAAACCAATGCTCATCAGTTAAATATTTACTAAAGATATGAGCATGGAGAGAAACCTTGTTTACTTGAAGCTTTAATTTGACTGTGTTATAATAAGAGTATAATAAGAGCCAACAGGTCTTGGATAAGTCTGCCAGAAAGAAGGACTATAAATTAGATAATAAGACCCTACAATTGTTGCAGCTTTTGTTTATCTTGCAAAAATTGTACAAATCATTGTCATATTGTAGCACCTGTGGAAACTGGTTGTCACAAGGCTTTAGTAGAGGTGATCTATGTCCTGCTGCTTTAACTTGCCCCAGGTAACTGCTAATTCTTGAAGGCTGTACTGTGCTTTAGTCCCAAAGACACCATTTAGCTACATGTATCACATCATAGATTAAAGGTGGCTTTCTGAAGTGAGTGTGGTGATGCACAGTCATCTGCTCAGTTCTAAGGAGAATGAGGAAGGAGGCTCATGATCTCATGTTGTAGGAAGTTCCTTGTTCGTCCCGGCCGGGTGCCCAGAACCGAAATAATCACACAAAAACGGTATTAATTAAATCACTGCTTGGCCCATTAGCTCTAGCTTCTTATTGGTTAAACCTTACATCTTAATTTAACCCATTTCTATTAATCTGTGTATTGCCATGTAGCTGTAGCTTACTGGCTAAAGTTCCAGCATCTGTGTCTGGCAGGGCTACATGGCTTTTCTCTCACTCCACTTCCTTTCTCCCAGCATTCAGTTTAGTTTTTCCTGCCTAACTAAGTTCTGTCCTGCTATAGGTCCAAAGCGGTCATTAGTCTTTAATCATTAATGGTAATCACAGCATACAGAGGGAAATCCCACATCAATCTCAAGGCCAGCTTGAGCTATATAGCAAATTTGAGTCCATTCTAGAGCACGATTTTGCATTAAATAAATGTCTCTCACTACAAATTAAAAAGCTAATGTAAAATACTATTTATTTGAAGGTAGTTGCTGATAACCTTGAGTATAGGTATCTTAGAGATCTTACATTAGAGTAAGAACTCCTTAGGAAATGAGTCTTTCATATATATACTGAAAATACATAGCATTATTTATAATGATCAAAGGTACTTGTTACTAATAATACTGAAAAATAAAAATCATGCTAAGTATAACTCAAAACTTTATATCCTAAATGTGTTTTTATTCACTAAGCTATACAACTGGATTTGTAATATGTGTGTATGGTGTGTATGCTCAGTGTGTTGTGTGTGTTGTGTGTGTGTGTGTGTGTGTGCTAGTAATGTGGTACAGGGAATCAAACTTGGCCTCATGCATGAAAGGCAAATGCATCCTCTACTACTGAGCTATGTCCTAGATCATTTTTTCTTTATGTTGCTAATTATATTTTTACTGAACAGAGAACTTTTAGGTTTTACTATGCTATAAAAATTAATGGAAATAATGCATGGCAAGGGGAAAGATTGCATGAAATAATTCATAGTAGGAAAATGAGATATTGCTACAGCATACCTGTGGTTCTCTTTTAGTAATGTGACATCGTACCGAGAGGCACGCACTGGCAATGGAGACACCAGTGCATCGATTTTCATCACAAGGTCGCTCATGCTATACAAGCAGAGAAACAGTATGTGAGACTTCTCGGAAGAGAAAACTTTGTATTTCATGTTACAGTTGACAACTCTAGAAAGGCCCTTTCTATATGAATGACTATAGCTTCTCTCTTACAGAAGTAGTTTACAAAGGACACAGAGTCTCTGGGAAAGGTGAGGCACTCAACACAATAAACATGGATAGTGGAAATTTACAGATGAAGCCAAAGTATAAAAAGTATGAGACCTATGCACACAGTCTCTATGAAAAAGGCTCCTCTGTGAAAGGAGGGTGTATAACTGGATGAATGCAAAACAGAGAGAAAGAATGGAATAAAGAAACAAACCCCAGCCCTCAGAGTTAAGGGATGGAGTTAAATGCATGGGTTGATCACCCTCTTCTTCATGTCTTTGTTATGAATCTTGTCTAAATAGTGAAGCATTTTCTAACTGTGAGAAAACATATGAAAACACTATACTCCCAAATGAGTTGCTATAATACCTTTAAATACTTACTCTTTGGAGTCGATTTCCATATTTTCAACAATGTCTTTAACTTTCTCTACCAAATTACTAAATGTTATCTTTTCAATCAAGTGAAAATCTTCTAGGTACAAATCTTCATGTAAAGGTCCAAAGAACTTGAAATAAAGAAAGTTTTATTGTTGGATATTTTCTGGGAGACATTCAGGAAAACTTTCTCTTTTCATGTTTACTCAATCACACTACCACTGCACTGCCACGAGCATCTTCTGGGAGAGCTATTATGTGCCCACTGTCACACTGTGTGTGCAAAGCCCTGTGTAGGACACGGGGCCGACATGATGGGCTCATATAGGAACGCATTCTATTTAACAACATTAGAAGCCATGTCAAGTGGAATGTTGTTTTCTTTAATAGACAGATTACAGAGGCTGGTTCCAGACACGTCTTACATGCCCCTGCAGCTGCTCTGGAATGAACACTCTTAAATACTCATGTGGCATCTACTAGAATCTTGCAGACGTGACATCAGAGGTCTGCTAATGCTTCATTGTAAGTGTAGATCACAGGTTCTTAACACGGAAACAGGCACTGCATTACTAAAAGCATGCTTGGAAACATTTTTTTAAACTTTGAGATTTGATATAAATTTAACTTTAAAAGCAGTTTCAATGTTTTGGTTGTTTAGTTATTGCTGCTTTTGTTGTTTTGTTTTTATCACTGGGCACATGGGATTCGGAAAGAGTGGAATTTTAGATGTACCTATTCCTAATGGCTTGAAAAGTTTGATTATTAACTTAGAATAGGGTCCTCAAATCCTAAATTATTTTCATAAAATGGTGTCTATCTTTACTGATGAAAGTCACCGGAACACTTGCTTCTTTTCACTTATGTAAGCAAGCACAGCATCAAACAGTAAAGGACCTGATTCTTCAGTCTCTATTCTACTTAAAGTTGAATGCATTTGCCAAATAATGAAATTTAAATGGTATAAAATCAGATAATATTCAGGGTGGGAAAAAGAACTTTAAATTATAAAATTAAACAATAATAGAATAAAATACATCTGGTATTTAAGTCTTGATTTCAATATTTTAGAAATGTGATTTTTTTAAGTTAAGGTAGAATTCTATAATATAGAGCATTACCTGCTTTGACAGCACATTAAACTCTACTAGAATGTTCATTAACATTGAATAGGAATCCCTTCGTATGGGCTTATTCTCATGTATTAGTTCATAAAAATAAAGTCTATATGTGAGCTTACAATCTGTAGTTCTCAAATATTTCAAGAGAAAACATGAGTTACTATTACTGAAAAGTTACCTTGTCGGGCCTGTTTCAAGTATTCATACAAATGCATATTAAATATCCCCAACAACAGATTGCAGCTCCTATTGTTTGAATAATGAAGCCAAGTTCTACTAAATTTATACAACTCACTGACAACTGAGTCTGAACTTATGGCCGCGTGGTTCGGAGAGTGGGGTTTGCTTTCTTTACTGCTTGCTAGGCCATAATTTTCCACAATTTTTGACTATGTGGTGTGATCAACAGAAACAGAAAACACTAACAGCATATTTAAACATATAAATATTTACTTCTTTAGTATTTCTGCAAGAAATTATGTGATCATTAGCTGGGCAAGGGGAGCACACCCTTGTAACTCAGCCTTTGGGAAGCCAGGTTTCTGTTAAACATATTTTTCATTTATATATTGTTTATTTAACAGCAGACATCTGTGAGTTCAAAGCCAGCTTGGTCTACATAGTTCTAGGTCACCCAGAAGTACACAGTGAAACCCTGTCTCAAAAATAAAAATTTAAACGTGGAAAATATGTGATCATTATTATATTCATATTATTAATCATTTATAATAAATTATAACTCTAAATATTCCTCAACTTTACCATGGGACAGGTTCTATGTTAAATGCACTATTTCAAGGATGAAGCTGTCAGAATGCTAATGATCTGCCCCAGAGACTATGATTATTACTATATTACAGGTAATAAAGACGACATTGTTGCATTGATGTCAGCCACGGTACTCGTTCTGAAGCACAGTTCCTGTTCCCATCAGCCAGCCCAGGTAAGGACTCTGACCGGGTGTCCTCAGCCGCCCACTCAGACATGCAGCTGAGCCACAGCCGCGATCATGGTCACCCTCCCACTCCTCCTGGATAAGCCCGTGGGTCACAACAACCTCTCTACCCAGCAGACAGCTTCACTCACAGGAGGTGTGGGGTGCCTACCTGAATATTGTTGTCGACTGTGAGAGAAGGGAGGAAAAGGGCAGACTTAGGGAAATAAGTTTACTACAGCTATAGTATTAGTTATCATTACTAAAGCACTATGTTAATGATAGCAGACGATATAAAGCATAGGATGCTAATGACAGCCATTTACTCAAAGTTACCTTTAAAAACCTGTATTTCTTTCCATGGCAACTGCTGAAAGGAAGTGATGCCATCCCTGAAGCTCCGGAGACATTGCTTGCTATTAGACTTCTACCGCTTATTAAATGTTTGCTATCAGTCTGTCAAGCAGCACTCTCAGAGCTGCGGACTGTGGTGATGCACACCAGTAGGATTTGCTGAGGGAGGCAGAGGTAGGAGGATCACCAGTTCGAGGCCAGTCTGAGTCAGAGCTGGTTATGAGTCTTTAAAAAAAAGGCTATTTTATTTGTATTTATATGTATGTGTGTGGGTACCTGCAGAGGGCAGAAGGGAGCACTGGATCCCCTGACCTGGTGGTTAGGAGTCACCCACGTGGGTGCTGGGAGCTAGAACACAATTGTGGAGAACAGAAATCACTACTAGCTGAGCTGTGTGTCCAATGCCAAAAAGTATGAGTCAAACAGAGGTAACCAGAGCTCAAAAAAAAAAAAAAAACCACGGAAAGCTGCAGGAACACATTAAAACTTTTAAGATAATTTGATGTTTTGCCATATGGCACTTTAAGCCAGGTATCTGTCAAACATACTAGTTTATTTAATAAACTTTATGAACAGATTCTAATTTTTTACCTAAGTAGCTGGTAAGAAGTAGAATCACACTATTGTTCTCAAAACACTGATGAGTACTCATCATCTACTTACTGTGTATTTGTTAACAGACCTGCCGCATGTTGGGAGAGAAAAAGCATGCTATATACGCCAGAGGGCTCATGGTAACCCGACAACCTGAGCTCAACGCTGAGGATACACATGAAGGAAGGAGAAATACCTGACGATTATCTCTCTCTGACCTTTACACAGATGATACAAATATACACAAATATCAAAATAAAAATGTCATATAAAATCACAGATGGAATTATAATCATGCTTTTAAGAGAAACAGAAATATCTCTTGTAGAAAAAAAGGAGTTATTAGAGTTCATGTTCACAGCACTATGAGAATGACTGGTGCTTTTTCTTTTCTTTTTTCTTTTTTGATTTTTTGAGACAGGGTTTCTCTGTAGCTTTGGAGCCTGGCCTGGAACTAGCTCTTATAGACCAGTCTTGTCTCGAACTCACAGAGATCCACCTGCCTCTGCCTCCCGAGTGCTGGGATTAAAGGTGTGAGCCACCACCACCTGGCTCGAGTATGTTCTTCTATAGCTTGTAAAAGATGGCTAATATGTGACAATCTAGATATGCATATTCAGATTCACAAAACTAGCTGTCACGTGGCGTAAGAATTTCGGAGAAAGGCGCCGAAGAAAACGAGGTAATATGCTTTGTACCCCGACCACAACACTGATGTCTAAAGACGTAATGGTGGTTGTTACAAGGAAACGTGCTAATAGAACAGAGGAAGCTGGGTGCACAGAGAACACTCTGCTTTCCACAGCTGCCGGCAGGATGGTGTGATCACAGCTCGGGGAGGGGTAGCGGTAGTAGGTTCTGGCCCCCTTTTATTTGCCCAGAGCTCTGACTAGGACGTAACACACGAGTGCATGTCACTATGTTGGGTCTGGTCACAGCACCAGTGTCCACTAAAAGGGAAACATTTCTTCTTTTACTTACTTTCCCATTGCTGACAATACCAATTTCGCCAGGTTGCAGTTTCAGTACATCCTGACAGAATAACTGGTGAGTTCGAAAAATATTTACTCCAATGGTGTTATATTTTTTCTCAAAAGCATTGTTATCCATCTCCTAAGGTACAGGTTAAAAATGAAAAAACAAGAAAAAACAAATTAAACATGATGAAATTATTAAAAATAAAATGATGAAGTAACAGTAAAAATTCATCTATATAAATCCCACATTATTAATAAAATTATGCAAATTATGATTAAAATATATTTTTCTTTTGAAACAGCATTTTAAAGAGATAATTTCTTATCAAACCATTCATAAAACCACTAAATCTTGTTATAAATGCACATAGTTATAAATTAGCAATTATTTGACCATTTAAGGGAGATTTGTAGAGCATCATAATGTTTGAGAACATCAGTTTAAGTAAAATTTAACCATAAAAAGTTAATTATTTATTTAATTCTGAACTCAGTATCTCTCATGTTTGATGCTCTTAAATAGGAGTGTTTTTGATAGAAATACTGCATCTTACCTGAGTGTACAAATCACAGAAGGCCAATATAATAACTGTATTTAAACAATGCAGTATTTAAAATAATTCCTCTCAAAAAATTATAAGTATATTCATAGAAAATCAACCAGAAAAAGGTTTTATATAGCTTCATACTGAGGTACACTTTTCCCTATCAGTACTTTACCGACTTTAAAATATATACAATTCACCTTGGTGTGTTCTATTTGAGTACAATTAAGAGGTCTTCAGTCTGAAATTTTAGCAAGTCCCCACGCACTCCTATGACGATAGAGATGTTCCATTGCACCATTCAATATGGTAAGCATGGCACTTGAAATTAGCACTTGAAATATGGCTATCATAAAAAACAAAATTCACCTTCTAAGTGTATAATAGCCATACCTAACCTGTGCTGCAATCTGCAGCCAGAACACCTAGACACTGTCTACAGCCAGAACACCTAGACACTGTCTACAGCCAGGACCCCTAGACACTGTCTACAGCCAGGACCCCTAGACACTGTCTACAGCCAGGACCCTTAGACACTGTCTACAGCCAGGACCCCTAGACACTGTCTACAGCCAGGACCCCTAGACACTGTCTACAGCCAGGACCCCTAGACACTGTCTACAGCCAGGACCCCTAGACACTGTCTACAGCCAGGACCCCTAGACACTGTCTACAGCCAGGACCCCTAGACACTGTCTACAGCCAGGACCCCTAGACACTGTCTACAGCCAGGACCCCTAGACACTGTCTACAGCCAGGACCCCTAGACACTGTCTACAGCCAGGACCCCTAGACACTGTCTACAGCCAGGACCCTTAGACACCATCTACACACAATTATTTTACTGACCATAGTAAGAAATGTTTTAATTTTGCCTCCAGAATAAACTGCTTCAGCAGTTTCTTCTTTTGCCAGTTTTCTGAGAAATCTTCTCAAAAGGCTGTTTTTATGTGTTAGAAAAGCTGCCAAAATTCCTCTAGAAATGACTGTGTTTTCTTCATTTATCTTTGATGTGGGATTATAGATGATCCCCAACCGACTATGAGCACTTGTTTCCTGTAAAACACATTGACAGTTTAGAAGATCAGTACAGTGCTGGAGCCACCCTGGTACAGTTGAACAGGCTTGTTGGCCGTCAAGTTTTTGTCCTCATCTTGTACCTGTTCTACTTTTTGAGACTTCCTATGACAATTATAACAAATGAGTAGTTACCACCACAACAGCCAGAGAGGCAATCACTTAGTAACTATCCATTTCTTCTTTTATATAAATATTCTTTGGTAATAAAATAGTCACTCTGTGAGTGTATAAAAGAATACATAAAGTATATAAAACATAGATGCAGAATTCAATTCTGCATAAACATAAACGACTTAAGGTCAAGAAACTGAGCACTACCAGCAATCCACACAGCGCTCCTCCCTTCAGTTATCACAACCCTCCCTTTCCCTAAAACCACCATTACAGCCATTTACAACAGTCTCTTCATTTCTTAGTCCCTTTATTTCTAACACTAAACACTTAACCTTCTTCAGATTTCATGTGAGTGAGTTAACATAGAATGTGACATTCGGTCCTCTCTCACCAATCAATGCAATGAGAGATTCATCAATACTATTACTGTGTCTGCCTACCTACCTACCTACCTACCTACCTACCTACCTACCTACCTAAGTTCACATCAATAAAAACACTAAACTGGATGTCCTAATATATGTACACAGATGGCAGACTCATGCGGGCCCTGTCCATTAATGGCCCCAGTCTCTGTGAGTTCATAGGAAGTTTTGCTCATGTTGAAACTTTTGAGACTATTTCATAATTGAACTGTATTTTTGTACTTATCTTTTTACCTCCTATTCTAGAGACAGCCATCATGTTGTGAGCACATTTAAGCAACACAAAATCCAGGTTTATGTGGGAACGGAATAAAGCATTTGGCCCGTTTGCCGATTGGCAGTAAGTGTGCCATCTAAGCAGGATGGTATTTAGTTCCTGCCAAGAGTTGAGCTGGTGCAGCTCAAGATGAATCTTCATGAGAGGCCTAATCTATAACCTCTTACCTAAGATGCTCTTGAACCAGTCAACCACAGAAATAGGTGAAATCAATCACTGTTTTAAGTCATTTTAAAAAATAATTTTCTATATAGCAATAAACTTACAATGAGCTAATATAAAAATGTCATAAAACATTTTGACTTGTTTCTTAATTTTTAAATATAGATAATATATGCTCCCTTAGAAATACAGACATTCATTTAAAAAGTACCCTGAAAGGCAGCTATGCTCACCATTATACCACCAAGGCAGGGAAGGCAGGATCACGAGGGGTCCCTCTGAGACAGTGTGCCTGAGCTAATGGGAGCTCACCAAATCCAGCTGAACTGGGACTGAAGGAGAATTGGGATCAAACTGGACCCTCTGAATGTGGCTGACAATTCTGGCAGACTGAGAAGCCATTGATAATGGCACTGGGATTTGTCTCTACTACAAGTACTGGCTTTTTGGGGAGGGCCTTGGACTTCCCACAGGGCAGGGTACCCTGCCCTCTCTTAGGAATGGAGGGGAAGAGGGAGAGGAGGGAGCTAGAGGGAAGTGGGAGGAGGGGAGGAAGTGGAAACTTTGATTGGTATCATTTATAAAGTAACAAAAAATAATCTGCTGAAAAAGAAAGTACCCTGAAATACAGAAACCACTCCTTCTAACAACTGACTTACAATTACTCAAAAAAGAAAAATTTAAAGTTAATATAGCTTGCCGTAGTTTTGGTAAGACAAATTGACTAAGTTTTCTTAATCTGGGAGAGAAAGTACTAACTAGTTATGTGATAGAGACTGCCATCACTAGCTGTTCCAGTAAACACACGTTGAGCTCCCTGGAGACAGGCACTCCCCAGTTTAAAGTGGAGCATATTGCGCCAATTCCTGACCTGGTCTCCTGGATGCTGTGTTTAACACGGAGGGGATGACAACTGAGCGAGGGTTCTTCACCTAGGAAGAGTATCCACTCACCGTATGCTCTAGTGCAGAAAACAGCAGTTTTCTCCCAGATGGCACATCAAAATCAGCAACAATCCACAGAGTGACTGCAGATAGTACATTATCTGAAATTTTCAAATAGTCAAGTAAAATTAATTTTTTCCAAAAGCAAACTAAAAGGAAAAGACATTTTCTAGTTAGAAAACCCCACAAAATAGCCATCTTGGAGTCAATCAAAAACAGTGTTTTGAACTCTCTTGCTGTTGGATTATGTTACTACACACATTTCATGTATATGTACGCACATGCCCTATCTGGAGACAATCACGGGAATGGCCACCAGGAGAGACAGCTGTCTTATGTTTTTCATGGTTCCGGGGCTATAAAATGAAACTGTTTCTGGTATACGGTTTGGTTTGTTTGTTTGGGGGGCAGCGTTTGTCTATTTGTTTATACACATGAAGACTTTCAGTGAATACAGACAGAGAATCTGGAACCCAGAGGCAGAAACAGTTTATCATGTGTGTGTGCAGGCACATGTTTGTTTGTGAGTGCACGTCTACACGCATGTGTAATCAATCGTCAGGCTCTTTCCGAGACAGAGGCTCTCTCTGGCATAGAAATCACCAATTAGACAAGGCTGCTTAGCCAGGAGCCTCTGGATCTCCTCACAGAGCTGGGATGAGACAATAGTGGGTTCTTGGGATACAATTCAAGTCCTCATGCTTGCTTTGAGAACACAGTGGACTGAGCTTTTGCTAAGCTCCATTTTCAATTCTGACGCCATAGTTAAATGATTATATGATTATAATTCACCCAGCATCAGTACATAGCACACAAAACGGTACTTCTAGGGCTGCCAGTGCGACCCACAGAAAAAAATGTTTTTTCAGACTAGGTGACTAATTCAAAACAATTATTAAAAACAAAAGCCTGAGGTCCTAAAAGCTGAATATATTTGAAGCTACAATTATTATCATACTAAACACTACTTATAATAAAATAACTTTAGAAATAAGAGAGAAAAAATGTGTTAAAAAGGATGACAGCCACCAAGATCCTTCCTGACCCCCCTGTGTTCTAATCTCTTGCAGCCACCAGAAGCCTAGGCCAACAGTGAGATCCTCACCTCCTCTTTAAGGAAGGAAGTTAGAAGAATTCTGATTCTGCCTGAACATCTCACAGTTCCTAAGCCCAGAGTATTTCAACTGTAAAATCCTCAAAATCATAGTTTCTTATTCATGATAAAGGTAGACATGATATAATTTCAGCTAATATTCCTTTAATTTGGAAGAGATTTAATGAAATTAGGCACTTTAGGCTAATTTGCATAATTCCCAGACTTCTAGTCTCTGCCTCTTTGTCTTCATTTGACCCAGCCAAGGTCCCAGCCTGCTACCGCTAGGATGGGAACACACTATGTTTTATATGTTGGATTTCTTAAAAGAGGTGAAATTTTAATTCAATCTCCAGAATTTTAAAACCTTGTGTGTCTTTTGCTTTAACCTTTCAGAACCTCATTCCTTGCACCGCTAGGTCACTCTAATTGTTCGACCACCACCACTCACACGCTACAACCCAGGCAGTCTTCAACCATCTCTTCCTTACTCGCTCTCATGGAAGAGAAACATCTCTGCGGCTTGTTTCACCTGCTATCAGTCCTGGCAGTCTTTCACTAGAAACCGCAGCTTCTCCTGGCAAACCAAGCTTTCCTCCCGCGTTTCCTCCCAGCTCTCCTCCATCCTTCCTGTCAATCACTGTTCCTGCTTGTCAGCTCCCAATATCTAGAAAAAGTTCTTATACTGGATCCTCGTGGGCACCGAGACAGGGTCTGAGAAGCATTCCACACCAGGCAACCCATAGCCACAACACACTCCAACTAACAAGTCCAAATATTGACACCTAGACTTACGATCTTCCTAGGGCCCAGCAACCCCACCACAGCAGGCCCTGAGTACTTCCAGTACAGTGGACCCTTAGGAAAATGGGAGTCCATCCACCTCAAGAGGCAGCAGCACCACTGTTGGACATGACCCAACCGATGCTTCCTGCTATCATCACATGGATGCTTGCCAAACACGCTCACTGCTGCTCTATTCATAATGTCTAAACACCAAAACAACCTAGATGTCCCTCAATAGACAAATGAATAAAGAAAATGTGGTATATTCATACAATGGAATATAAACACAGCCATTAAAAATGAAATCTGCAATCTGCAGGTAAATAGAAAAAAGAAAATCACTCCCAGTGAGTCAACACAGAACCAGAAAGAGAAATATGGCATGCACTCACTTCTGTGTGGTTGTTCTCCACAAATCCTACTGCTGAATTAACTCAGTGAACATGGAGAGGTCAAGCTGGTGCCCACTGAGCCTTCACCTATAGACTTGTCAGGGCTCTAGAAGTACCCGTGCATCATCAAAAGGGAGATGAGCACCAGCTCAGCCACACACCCAGGGATCTACAATGATGAGCTGTATGCAAGACGTGCTAGTAAAATCATGGCACAAAGCTTGTGGGGATAACCAGCCAATATACGATTGGATTCAAGTTCCACCCTGTGAACTGGAACTCTTCCTGGATAGTGTTTGGATGGTCAAGAGCCTGAGAACAGATGCATCAGTGCTATTAATGTTCTTTTCAAGAAATTTAGAAATAAAATGCCTCTGAATAACATTCTTCTATATTCATAAATCACTGTTTTGTTCAACTATCATCAGAGACATTTCCTCCTGCAATATGATGGGAACAAACACAGAGACCCACCACCAGATATTAGGCAGACAGTGAGAGGCCTTGGAGCACTTCATCTTAAATGGGGTGTGTCCATCAAACCCCTCCCGTCTGGGATCAATGAGCCTATAGAAGAGGAGATGGAAAGATTACAAGAGCAGAAGGGATGAAGAACTCCAGCAAGGCCTATAACACAGCAGGACCAACGCACATTTGAACTCATGGAGACCGAGTCAGCATGCCCTGGGCCTGCATGGGTCCCATCCTCACGATGTCCTACAGCTGAGAATAGAAGTGGACATACAAGTCCAAATCCTAAACTCAGAAGCTATCTCTAATTGATAGCCACCCAAAGAGAGAAGTTAGTTTCTCCCAGTGGACTCTCACTGAGTACAGACACCACTTTTAAGGTCAGCCCCCCATGTCTAACAGTAGATGGTCAACATAAAGTGAACTCAATTGTAGTTTTAGAGATCTTCTTCTTCTTTTTCTTCTTCTTCTTCTTCTTCTTCTTCTTCTTCTTCTTCTTCTTCTTCTTCTCCTTCTCCTTCTCCTTCTCCTCCTCCTCCTCCTCTTCCTCTTCCTCCTCCTCCTCCCCTCCCCCTCCTCCTCCTCTTTTTTTTTTTTGGTCTCATAATGCTTTGTCTGGGCATCATTTTTTCCTTTCCCCTTATCCTAAAGAGCTTTCACGTATGTATTACGGTTCCTGATTTGGTGTTTTTAGCCCTCCTGTGTGTGCTAATATATGTGTCTCTGAATCCATATGTGCTTCTTGGGATTTTTCTTTGGTTCTTTGTTTTTCATGTTTGCTTTGTCCTATTGACGCTTGTCTGTTTTTATTTTATATTCTTTTCCTTTCCTTTTTTTCATCTTTTAAAAGTTGCCTGTTTGTTTTCTAATGAGAAAGACGAAGAAAAGATGAGGGTTTGGTTTGGATGGGTGGGGAAGACCTGGGAAGAGTTGAGGGAGGGGAAATCATGATCAGAATATATTGTATGGAAAAGTACATCTCAATTAAAATAAAAAGAGGGGAAAAACAAACAAACAAACAAAAAACCAAATAAATAAACTTCAGAGTAGAGCAGACCATGCAAACCTAACCTAAGCAATTCTATTCACTTTGGAACACTCAGCTGCACACTAACAAACCTGGGCCGCAGACCTCTCTCTTCGCTCCTTCCTCTGAATGCCTTACTATCTTAGTCTCTCTTTTCCATCTCTGATCCCCAACTTCAGCAAGACATAAAGGTTTTGTTGAATTATAAAGTAGAAATCCTATAATCTCCTCTAATATAGAGATTGCATTTTTATTCATGGACTCACTAATATAGCTTTAAATAGGTTGTATTACTTTTTTTTAAATGGTAAAAATGGGCTAATATACTTTTCTAAAAAAAATTAAGGGACCACAAATGAACTGCTACATAAATGATTAATGAGGCTAAGAGGGACGTTTCCCTATTTTAAAAATCGTTAAATTCTAATAAATTATAAACTGACAAATTGAAATCCCCTTATTAAAAATAGAAACACAGTACATTTATTTTGCAAGCGCCTTTCTACAGTTATGTTTTTATTACTTTAGAAATAAATTACAGAAAAACGCGCTTATTACCTTCTTGGGTTAAGTACTGCAGGCTTTTTGCAATCACAGCACTCTTATCTTGTGAATCCAAGAAAGAGAAAGTGGAGAAATCTTCAATGTCGGCAGTTACTGAAATAACAGATGTTTAATAACAAATTACTGAAACAGTCACAATAAGCATTTATAGGACAGTACAAGAATGGCTATTTACCTGATGAAGATAATAAATTAAGGTGCTGTGGTTTAGTGTGTAAAATCAAAGAATTCAAACGGGGTACAACATTATTCTTATCCATCAGGAAATCAACTACATTGATTTCATCATTTAATGTTCCCTAAAATAGAAAAAAAATCACTTTATTAAGATGGGCAATTTATATGCACATTGCTGTTATGCAATTCATGTAATATACATAATTTCAAATAAATTTTAAAAGCATGTAATTTAGGGTTACTATAATAAGCTTTCTTATACAATTATAAACATTCTAATCTATATTTATGTGCCTATATATTTGGTAAATTTAATTATTAATTATTAAATGATTAGGCTTAAAATTTTTATGTTACATATGTCATTAAAATATTCTTTTTAAAAATATATTTATTTATTTATTATGTATACAATATTCTGTTTGTGTGTATGCCTGCAGGCCAGAAGAGGGCACCGGACCCCATTACAGATGGCTGTGAGCCACCATGTGGTTGCTGGGAATTGAACTCAGAACCTTTGGAAGAGCAGGCAATGCTCTTAACCTCTGAGCCATCTCTCCAGCCCCTGTCATTAAAATATTCAATATAAGAACTGGAGAGCTGGCTCAACAGTTAAGAACACTGGCTGCTCTTCCAGAGGACCTGGGTTAGATTCCCAGCACCCACACAACAGCTGACAGCTGTCTATAGCTCAGTTCCAGGGGATCTAGCACCCTCTCTCACACACATGTATTCAGGAAAAACACTAATGCACATAAGATAAATATTTAAATTTTTCAGTATAATTACAAATATCCATGTGCATTCCTATCAATGCACACCCACCATAAACACATCTCTTTGCAGAGACACAAAGGCGTCTGTCATTTTCTCCAGGACAGCCCCTCTCAGATCTTCAGGACTCATCTCTTTGAGGTCAAAGGGTTCACCATTATAAAGAGCTTGAGGCAAAGGACCTAGGCCAGTCATATTGTAAAAGCTTGTTCCCGCCTGTTTAGTAAAGATACCAAATGTCAAATAAAATAGAGCTATTTGAAAGACAGAAATGGTGATATATTTTTATGTTATATAAAAACCTGTAAATTTTGTTATTTATAACTTTGTATGAAAAAGAAAGCTATCTACCCACATACAGCAAGAATAAGAAAGAGTTTTCTGTCAGGGTCTAGCTTGTGAATATTTTAGGCTTTGTCAAACTTTTATCTCTGCTGCAAGGAACTCTTGTTAGCAGGAGACTTGCAGATGCTTCATGAGCTGTCCCAAAGTTATTTACAGAAGCAGGCAGGGATGATTCTGCTGATCTTTGATGTTCAACATAACATTTACTTAAAACCAAAACATTTATTTACGGTACAAACTATTTTTATTGATTCAGTCCATGAGAATTACATCACCCACACTGTAAATATATCTGAATGCTGTTTCTCAAGAAGTTCACCGAATACTTACAAATTAAAGCAAGGTTCCCAGGGGTCCACAAAGGGGTCATTTAACAAGTCTGAGCATGAAGAGGAAGGGGTAGTGAAGGCTCCTGTTAGACAAGGACACAGAAGCCTGAAAGGTGACGCGTGAGACTCCCAGGAAGACAGAATGGAGAAAGGCAGCCAAGTGAAGGGACAGCAGGGACCAGCTAGAAGGGAACTGAGAATCTGTCATTAGGTGGCGGCAGTAAACAGCAGGTGTGGAAGGACAGGTACTGTCTGCTCCGGTCACAGAGCTTTACAGCGGTCCTCAGTGCTCACATCCCACCTTCTGAACAAGCCATCCACCCGACATTCGGCACTAAGGCTTAGGGTTGAACCAACATCTCACATGGAGTCTAGGAAACTAAGGACAAAGTAAGCATTCCTTTTCTGATATAGGATCAGAAGTGTTTAGATTTTGGAATATTTTTAGACTCTATCATAATTTTTACTCAATACATAAATGTTGAATCATGATGTTTTTGAATTCCAAAGTAAGTGGAGATTCCGAGTGGGGATATCCAGCCCATAGCAGTAGTATGCCACTCTGCGCAAGCGGGGAAAGACGCCAGTGAAGTCAATCCCCATGTCAAGTGGCTGCCATAGTTTACAACTTCAGCCGCACCCAGATCTGTGTGACCGAGTCTGAGATCTTAACCGCAGTGCTGTCTTATGCCTGCACTTACTGGACATCTGCTGTATGAAATGCTGATGAATGCATGTGAATAACATATGAGTACCATCTTACATGACCTTCCAGTGTGACATGACACGAGCAGTTCTATCTAAACAAAGTTCAATGACACGTGGATGGTCGTACTCTTTATCTTAAGGAGGACACAGCAGCACTGGAAACTGAGCTGGGATCCACTGCAGTGGTATGAGACCAGAACGGTGAAGCAGGCAAGGACACTTGTCAGGGATGTTCCACGCAGAACTGACATAACTTGAAGGCCGTTTGGGAGGAGGTAAAGCAAACAAGAAGTCTAGGGTGCCTACCACGCTTCCAGCAGAGCGGCTTTGCCAGCGCAATGACACATCTGCTCTGTGGGGCATGGAGGAGGAAAAGGTTTGGGAACAAAATACACGACGGCTTTGTTTTTACAAACTTTTGACTTCATGTTTATGGGAAATCCTCTAGGCAGATAAATGCTTGCTTCACTGCCCCTTCCTCTTGTTGATGTCTGTGTCTCTGTGTGTGTGTGTGCGTGCGTGTGCATACATGTGTTTGTGTGTTATGGGTGCACGCATGAGCACAGGCGCGTGGGAGTGGAGATCAGAAGCTAATGCTGGGTATCTTATCTCAATTTGAGCAGGGTCTCTCACTGAACTGAAGCTCATCCATTTGGCTGGACTGGTCAGCCAGTTAACCCCAGGACCCTGCCTGCTGCTCTTCACTCCTGGGCATGTGCTGCATTCTCAGCTTCTCATTTCTCAATACAAGATCGGGGGTTGGAACTCGGGCCCTCAGGCTGGCACAGCCCACACGTCACCACCTGCGCCATCTCCCAGCCCTGATGCGTGTGTGCTGACTTTTAAAGACACCCCTGCTGGAAACACAGGTCTGCTTTTCCCTCCAACGCACAGCTTCTAATTAAGCAACCTATGTTTTCCAAATATTAATTACTAAAGATAAACAAGTGACATAATTCCACACTTAATGCCTAGATGTCTCTTTTGACCTACAGATACATATTTTCAATGTATCATTTCACATATCTGTAAGTTCACAGGCATCTCACATACTGGACATGAAAAGCTAAAATCGGGACTGGTGAAATGACTCAGCAGTTAGGAGCACTAGCTGCTCTTCCAGAGATCCTGCGGTGCTGGCCTGTGCCTGGCACTGCCCTTCACACAACGTCCAGTCTTACCGCTCTTCTTCTGTCGTATTTGGAATGGGTTCCCAAAATATCCAAAATGTCAGCATTAGGGCATTTATTTTGGAGAACACTCTCCACGTCATCCACAGTGAGCACACGATGACCCTTCACTTTCTGGAACATCTGTGGAAGCAGAGACATATTTATTTTTTACAGCAATAAGTTTTCTTTCTCTAAGAATATAACTGTATTTGCAAAATAGAGAACATGTTTTGTAAATTCTTTCAGTCTGTTGATTTTGAAGCAGGGAGACAGGTACCCCAGGCTGGCCTCAAGTTCACCACATGGCCAAAGATGACCTAGAGCTGATGCCCTCTTCCTCCCTAGTGCTGTGACACAGGCATGTATCAGATCTCGTTTCTGCAGCTAGGGGTCAAGCCTGGGGCTCCATGTATAGTAGGCAAGTATTCCATCAGCTAAAATTGCCTGTGGCTTAATTCTAAGGATACTCTATATGCACATTATATACAGGTAAACAGATCACTTACATCACACATTTTCCTAAATATTTAAAATAGTGTATAAATTTAAAAGTGAAAACATTGTAGTTCAATCAAATTACACTAATTATAATAGTTTTATTAAAATGTATTTGCAAAATATTTTAAATATTTTAGAACTGCTTCATTTTCACTTCTGATTGGGCTTCAGTAAACACCTTATGACTAGATACTCGCTTATCTTTACTGCTCTCAAGTGTTAGATGCACACTGCTCATGTCTGTTTTACTCATTCCCCCTTTAAAAAGGGTGTGTGGTATAGACATGTATGTGCAAGTATGTACCTCTGTGGGTGGGCTTGCTGGAGTGTGCACATGCGGAGGTCAGAGACAAACTTGAAATGTCTTCCGTTTGCTCTTCACACCAAATCTTGTCTAGGCTGGCTATCAGTGAGCCCCTGGGGTCTTCTTGCCATAGTCCCACCACAAGCAATGAGGTTACAGAGGGCACTGACAAATATAGCTTCTTTGTGGGTATTGGGATATGAACTCAGCCATCTCTCCAGCTCTCATGTCTCCTTAGTAAGATGCTGTTATTGAGTTTATGGGGAAGAACTTAAAGTTGTGTGGGTAGGAGGGGGAGAGGATCTGAAAGGACTTGGGGAGGGGGAAGAATATGTTTAAAATATATTTAAATTATTTTAAATAATAAAAATATAGTTAAAAGGTTTCTGATCCTGTTTTATGGTTCAGATGCAGTTCTAGGCATGAAAGCCTTGGTTTTAAGTGTAATGTAGTTTTCTAAAATTAGAGCTCACTGATATTTAACCGTCACTTGCACTTTAATTATTTTCCATGATGATCAGTGTGCTACTACAAACTCTTAGACAACACTAAATTCAGTACAAAGCAGCATAGGATCAAGGCTAGACACGTGAGCAGTCTACAGTCCATACTAAAGATGAGCAGTCTACAGTCCATACTAAACACGTGAGCAGTCTACAGTCCATACTAAACACGTGAGCAGTCTACAGTCCATACTAAACACGTGAGCAGTCTACAGTCCATACTAAACACGTGAGCAGTCTACAGTCCATACTAAACACGTGAGCAGTCTACAGTCCATACTAAACACGTGAGCAGTCTATAGTCCATACTAAACACGTGAGCAGTCTACACACCGTACTAAACACGTGAGCAGTCTACACACCGTACTAAACACGTGAGCAATCTATAGTCCATACTAAACACACGAGCAGTCTACAGTCTGTATTAAACACGCAAGCAGTCTACACACTGTACTAAGTGATTCACAACTCTATACACAAGACATGCTCATTTGCCATTGCCCCTTAGTCGGGTGGTTGGCAATTTCTGTCTTCTCTTTGTAGCATCTTTACAGACTCAGAATTATCTTTCAGGCAGCTTGCTGTCACTCAGAGATCTCATCCTTTGAAACTGTTCAGGAAGTGTATATTATACATGTGACCATTTAGAGCAGTGGTTCTCAACCTGTGTGTTGTGACTCATTTAGGTGTCACATATCAGATATCCTGCATATCAGACATGTAAATTATGTTACATGCATTATATGTTAATGTATTATGTTTGCATTAGCAAAATTTCAGTTCTGAAGTAGCAAAAAAAAAAATAATTGTATGCCTGGGTCCTAATGAGGAACTGCATTAAAGGTCACAGTGTTAGAAAGGTTGAGAATCGCTGCTTTAGAGTGTCTTTAATCATCGCATAATGACTTTATTCAAGCATAGCTCAGGAATCCCCAAAAATCATTTCTGTTATGTTTTCTCTAAATTCAGGCATATACAATTTAAATTTCTTACAGGGTTAGATTAACCTACGTAAATTGATATACTCAGGTAGAGGCTCAGTTGCCAGCTTATACAATTGGGACAATGGGACAATCTCACTATTGCAGATTCAAATTGATCTGTACTAACTTCCAGAAATATTTTCATATATTTCAAACTATATAATACTAAATACAGTGGCACAGGAAGATATTCAGGAAAGCATTAGGGCATGAGCTCACGTGGATCATGGAGGTGAATGCTTCTGATGTGCCATGCCTTTCTTCAATGTAGTTGAAAGCTCGCCAGAGAGCGACCCCAGCATCTGCTGTTCCATCAACTTCACTTTCCGTGTTAAGAATGAACACAAAACCAATCCTGGAAAAAGTGGATCAATATGTAATGTTACAACTATCTCTTGGCTAACAACAGATTACCACTTAAAATATTATACTGTAACCTTTACATGGGGAAATATATTAGATACAGAAAGGGGAATATTTGAAAAGGTTGATTATAATGCCTGTTCACCCAAACCTCACAGCTATTATAGTCCTGCAAATGTTAATCGCCCTCTAGAGGCACTACTAGATTTCCAGAGTGATCATATTTTTCCCCCAGGAGGGCAGCAGATGAGAACTGTTCAGCTTTCATCAACAGACTCTACCATACAGGCATCACATACTTCATAACCAAGCCCTGTTCCCAGTGCGAGACTGCTCATCTAAGGGCCACATCCACTGCCTCTGTACACAGCATAAGCAGTATGAAATTTACTTAAATAATATCAATTTACAATTACCTAAGAGGAATTTCATTATAATAAAAAAATTCTGCCAAACTTATAAAATCCAAGGTGTATTCTTGAGCAGGATCAATAAACAGAACCTAGAATAATGAACATAATAATTATTATAAGTCTTTAAAATGTCTGTGAAATTTAAATGTACTCTAATTTCTTTAATTTAAAGCATGAAATTTAAATGTTAAGATTTCAAAAATTTCTACCTTGAATAGCAAGAATTTCACGATTTAGAAGATTTATCATAGTAACATATCAAATATAATGTTACATCGAATCTTAGAAAGACTAAAGGTCCTCTTGCTGTACCCACAATATAATGTGTACACTTTCTACAAACTAAAAGATCTCAGTTCACATCTTCATTGCCACGAATATGCCTGTTTCCTGACAAGTCTTACAGAAAATAAAGTAGACTTCCTAGGCAAAAACCAAACACACAAAACACTGCATAGTCTTAGGTGTTTCTCTACACACTTCAAAATTCCAAAAGTTTGTTTGAATACTTAGAATTGCAATAATGAACCAATGAACATTTATGAAAAATGTATTTATTTATTTTTCCTGACTACTAAACTTTAAATTTAGCACAAAGTTAATTTCTTTGAGATAATATACAAATATTATTATAAAACTACATGAGAGCTGAATAATAATAAGACTGGGTAGGGAGAGAAAGTGACTACAACTCATTCTATTCAGGTATGAAATGGTTAAAGAATCCTGGCTTCTGTCCACCAGCTCAGATGACCCTCCAAACTGCTGTCCCAGGGAAGCACTTCCTTACACCTGACATGCCTACAGTCAACTGCAAGGAAATCAAGAATGGATATAATAAGTAAAATCCCAAACTCACCAAATTATGAAAATTACGCCTTATGGATGGAACTGTTCCATGTAATACTGGTTTTAGAAATTCCCACACACTTGCAGGCCATGTACTGTACAAACCATCAGTTTCTAAGTCGTTAATCCACTAGAAAAGAACCCAGAAACCAGTTAAAGCTACATTATTAGTTATATCACTTTAAAATATAGGATTTTTTTTTTACTGTATTAAATTGGAGGTGAAGACATACATAGATTTTTAAACTTTATTTTTAGTTACGTGTATTGGCTGGTGTGTGATGGTGGGGGAGGTGTGTGTAGGTATGGATGCCTGCTGAGGCTGGAGCAGTTTATCCTTTCTTCATGGTTTAGAAGACTTCTAAGTTAACACGACAGACAATATAGACGGAGACACAATTGTGTCACCTTCGATGGTAGTTACAACAGCTAGAGAGAACAGCAAAGTAGTAAGGCTTGAACAACACAATAAGCCACCAAAAAGAATCTTTTACCCAACATGCCAGGATATACATTCTTTAAAGTATACCTGAGGTATTCTATAGGACAGATATATGATATCACATGTAAAAAAGAAGTCTTAGCTGGGCGGTAGTGGCGCACGCCTTTAATCCCAGCACTTGGGAGGCAGAGACAGGCGGATCTCTGTGAGTTCGAGACCAGCCTGGTCTACAGAGCTAGTTCCAGGATAGGCTCCAAAGCCACAGAGAAACCCTGTCTCAAAAAAACCAAAAAAAAAAAAAAAAAAGAAGTCTTTTACAATTCTGAAATGATACATCCATGCAATTTCACAATGAACTAAACTTAAAATTAGCAAGAAAGTTTCAGAAACATCACAAATATGTAGAAAGTAAACAACATAATCTTAAATAGAGAAGACTGAAACAGACGCAGTCATCCAGGAACTATAGGCTGTGATGAAGTAGGACTGCTCCCACAGGTGAAACTTATTTTCACATATGGAAACCCACGCACTACATCATATCATTATGGGAGAACTATAATAATCTTAACAGATTTCTAAAAACATCGACAACATTACTTTCTCATTAGGAAAACCAGAGGGTTATTTATGTGTGTTCTTACGTTAACAAGTGGTGATCTCGGGTCATTATCCAACCTTCACTCTAAGCCACAGGGAAAGTGGCACAGTGTAATTTCAAAGCTAGAGACAGGCCACAAAAGTAAAGATCTATGCAAGGGCAAGGAAGCAAAGCCAGAAGAGAAGAGACACAGAAGGAATGAAACATGGTGAAGAACAAACCTGACGAAGGGTCACTGAGGTTGAGAGGTAACAACAAAGACTCAGATGCCACATCTGTGAACCACACAACTAGGTACATAAAACTGACCAATAACCCAGAAGAACATAGATTGGTTTTATGCTAAAAATTTCAATGCTTAAAAACTTCAAAGGTTTTAGCACAAAAAATAGCACGAGCACTTACCACTATTGAAGAATGCCGAATATCTAAGACATAGTCGTGCTTCCAAATGGGTGAATTTAATTTTAAGAATTTGCTCATGTCTTCCTCACTGAGGCCAAGGTTTTTAAGGCCGCTCATCAGCTTTCCTTCTGATTTGAGAATATCTAAAATGCTTCACGTACAAAGAAGAAATAATTTAATTTGTCAAAATTTTTAAGAAATCTAAAGTTTGACAATTTTGTTTTCATTTGTGGTATGTACATGTTCATGTGTATAGATGTATATGTATATGCATGAGTGTGGAAGACAAGTCTTCCTAATTATTTAAATATTAATTAATAAATATTTAAATTTATTCCAATTATTTGAATATTTTAAATTTAATTTCAACATTTTGAAATTTAATGTTAAATTTAAGTTCAACAAGTATTTGAGTTCCGTGTTGTAAGAGTTATTATTTGCAGAAGGTTCAGTGGTTGATAAACAAGCAAAAATAAGTTGCCTGCGGAGAATTTGAAGTCTAGCGAATAGCTAGTGCTGAGAAACTAAATTACAACACGGGATCACTGTAAAGCCACAGAGTGCGGTGCTTTGACGCTTTGTGGCTCCAGAGACTTCACGCTTGTAGGTATACAGTGTTTGTAGAGCTGAACAAAATTAAATCAGATAACCATTAAGATATACAAAATCTCCCCCAAAGCCATAGACTAACAAAAACTCCAGTACCAAGCATGAGAAAGCTCCTTTTCAACAATGAGTCAGGTAGTCCAAGTGACTGTCAAGAACAACAGAGTTTACTGAGGTAGCTGTGGTTGCCTCTCAGAGCCGGAGGGTGGGCCCTACTGCTGAAGACACTACATGTGCTTAGGATATACCACCCACATGACTCTGGCTGAATCCGACCTGAGAGCCTCTTTCCTGTGGTCTTAGCCTCCGTGGTGACAATGGAGGGAAGCAATTGCATAGTGCTACCCAGATGCAGCTCTTGTGAGCCGCTCATCCCAGAACAGATGGAGAACAGCAGAAAACCACACTGGACACAATGCAGAGATCAAAGGATAATGGGAGCGCAGCCCCAAAGGATACATCTACATCACAGCCCCTGCATCACAGTCTCGCACCGGGATCATGGAACATCTTGAAAGTGTGGGCAGAAAGACTTTAAGAGTCAGTATATAGGGAAGTGTGCTGTGAAACAGTCTCTCCTAGAAATGTCAGTATAAACAAGACCAGTGCATAGGAATACCAATGGACATTTTAAAGAGTAAGAGGTAAAACTTTACAGGGTTTCATCTACAGACAAAGATCTGTGGGAAACTAATTACAGCTGAGAGAAGATTAATTAGCTTCTCTCCATCAGCCAATGAAGGTTGATCAGTCCTGAAACCACACACACACAAACTGAGCATGATGTATTTGCATATTTGCACACACATAAATATATAAAACAATAATGATCAAAGATAAGCAGTCATTGACTTGAGGGGGGAGTTATGAGAGTCAGGGGAGGGAGCTACATGGGTGAGGTTGGAGGAGGAAAGTGAGGAGGAAAAGGGATGAAATTCTCTTTCACTTAAAAATATATTTAAAAAAGAAAAAGTTCTAAAAAAAGGAACAAAGGAAGATAAAACTATTGGGTCATAGTAATTCCTCATTTTCCACTCAAAGAGAAAATTGTGAACTTGATAGTAGTCTCTCCCTTCTATGTCTCTGTAATTGGGCATTTTCCTTTCTCGGTTTTCTCCTCTCTCCCCTTCCTGTTCTTATTCAAATACCGCTTTACACTGACTTTATTGTGCATCCTGTATTGACCTTAAAAGTTCTCAGTTCTCCACACAATTTCTGCATCGCCTTTAAGTGAACCATGGTAGCTACAACCTGTAATCACATCGCTGAGAAAGAGAATTATGACATACGTAGGTCACTAATTACCGGGGAAGAGTCAGTTTTCAGAATTCCTGAAGAACCTCCAGTATTTCTAAATGTTTCTACTCTGGAGCTTTTCCAGACACTGTCCTAGAAAACACTCTGAAATCTATATGCCACCTCCCTGTCCTCTTTAACCATGTTCACTGTCCTGGGCACAGATACAACTTTTGTCCCTCTTAAGTTTACAGATCAAGGCCTGCGTCTTTCTATATTTCTATAGCATTTAGTTTATATATTTTATGCTATTAGGTCCAAGACTTTAACTATTATAGAGAAAAGTCATATTTACAATAAAATTCTAAGACAGACAGTCCAAATGGTCTCTCTCTCTTTCTCTCTCTCCTTCTCTTTTACACACTTACACACACACACACACACACACACACACACACACACACACACACGCGGAGTGGGTAGGTGGATGGCCTTGAAAAGGATCTGCATTTTCCTATGCTGTTAATAAAATGCATCTGAAACATTTTACAAATTTTTAAATTTCAGTTCAATAATAGCACACTCTTTGATTTAAAATTGAATGACTGAATTAATGTGCTACATAAATTTATAAGTTCCAGGCATCAACTTTTAAGAACAGTTTTATGCTTCTCTAGTAAGAATAACAGAAATCCCATCTACTACCCTTTTGTCTGACCCATGACTTTAACTTACAGGTGAGTGGCCACTGTAGTGAAGGACTTCCTAATTCTACCTCAGATTACTTTTGGTTACTAATTCTGTTTGCCTCAAGAAACTGATGGTGCCCAAAATTCTATCTGTTCAGTGCAATCTGGAAGAACACCCCTGTCAAACATTAACCCTGTGCTAAATGAAAGGCAGTCTAGATAATGACACAGTAAGTTTACCAGTCACCCGATCACCAAGATCGCTCCAGGTCTGAATTTGAGGACAACATGCATGACTACATTTTAGAACTAAAAACACTGCATGTAAGAGAAAGGGGCAGAGAGGAGGGAGAGCAGGTACCAAGAAACGTTAAGGAAAATGTGTACAGCAGAATGCGGGACTACAGTGGACAACAATTTACTGTATATTTCAAAACACAAAGAAACGAGGAGTTTAATGTTCTGAATATGAATAAATTATGCTTGATGTGACAGAAATGCTAATCATTATATGTATATATCAAAATACCACATTGTAACCATAAATGTGTACAATTCTGTGTCAAAATATGTGTTATATTTAAGTCATTTGCTTTTTCAATTTGACAAATGCTGTGTTCAGGAAATACATCATTTATCTTTATACAAATCATAATTTAGATTTAAAATGTAACACTTACCTAAAAGGATCATAAACATCCACGTCAATAAGAAGGCCATTTATAAATAGACGAGCATCACCTGGCTTAATGTCAAATCTGTCTCGTAGGTCCTTGGAAGAAAGCAAAGTAACAGCTAGCCAACAATAGTGATCAATATTTCAGCCCAACTACAATACATAGATGTACAGTATTGGTTCTTGAATGTATAGTGTTGGTTCTTGAATAGGAACAATAGTCAATTATTTGGCTGAAGTACCTTCAGTTAGTTATTGGCTTTATGAAATTTCTTAAGAATGCCTCAGGAAGTGCTTTGGGAGTGAATTCTGCCTTTTCGTGTGTGCATGCACGTGAGTGTGTGGTGCTGCAGAGATCAAAGGCAAGACCTTGCACAGACATATGCAAGGTAGGTGTCCCAACCCTGAGCTGACTCCTTAGTAACTCTCTGAATTCTTCATGTCCACTGTTCCTTGTCCCCTGCATGTACATATCTACCTGAAGACTGCCTTTTCACCTTGAGTATTCCACATGTACAACTGATTTTTCATGTTGAATGTTCTTTTTGAGAAGTCTGTTGTCATTTGTAGCTCTGTCCCTCCCTGACACCAACTATAAAGTACAAAGTCTGCTGCACAAGTTCTAGTTGGTCTGATTAATAAAAACCCGGCACCAAAATGCAAATCAAAACAACTCTGAGATTCCATCTTACACCTCTAGGAATGGCCAAGATCAAAAACAGTGATGACAATTAATGCTGGAGAGGATATGGGGTAAAGGGAACACTTCTGCACTGCTGGTGGGAGTGTAAGCTTGTACAGGCCCTTTAGATATCACTAAAAGACCTGCCACACAACTGTCTCTCACATTCAGAGGGCCTAGTTTGGTCCTAGGTGGGTTCCCCAGCTGTCAGTCCAGAGCCAGCAAGCTCCCACTAGCTCGGGTCAGCTGTCTCTGTGGGTTTCCCCCACATTGCTCATATAATCCGTCCTTCCTTTCTTTGACTGGATTCTAGGAGTTTGGTCCAGTGCTAGCTGTGGATCTCTGCATCTTCAGATGAAGGTTCTATAATGACAACTAAGGTAGTCATCAATATGATTACAGAGGAAGGCCAGTTCAGGCACCCTCTCCACTATTGCTTGGAGTCTTAGCTGGGGTCATCCTTGTGGATTCCTGGATATTTCCTAGCACCAGGTTTCTCCATATGACCCCCTCTTTCTGTCTCTCCACCAGCTCAGTCATCCTGTTCCCTCATGTTCTCCTCCCCTCCCCTTCATTCCTCCCTCCCTCCCTTCCTCCCATGCTCCACATTCAGGAATTCTTATTTGCCTTTCCTGGGGCATTCATGCATGTCTCTCTTAGGATCCTCCTTGCTACCTAGCTTCTCAGGGGTTGTGGACTATAGCCTGGTTATAATTTTCTTTATTTCTAATATCCACTTATGAGTGAGCACATGTCATATTTGTCTGTCTCTCAGCTACCTCACTCAGGATGGTTTTCTCTAGTTTCATCTATCTGCCTGCAAATTTCAAGATTTTCTTTTACCATTTATTTCAATATTTCATTGCGTAAATATACTACATTTTCATTATTCATTCTTCAATTGAGGGGGCATCTAGGTTATTTCCAGGTTCTGGCTATTATAAATAATGCTACTATGAACATGGTTGAGCAAATATCCTTGTGGTATGAAAATACATCCTTTGGGTATATTCCCAAGAGTGGTAATGTTGAGTCTTGAGGTAGACTGATTCCCAATTTTCCGAGATACCACCATACTGATTTCCAAAGTGGTTGTACAAGTTTGCACTCCCACCAGCAATGGAGGAATGTTATTCTTACTCCACATCCTCCTTAGCATAAGCTGTCAGTGTTTTTGATCTTAGCCATTTTGTCAGGTGTAAGATGGTATTTCAGAGTCATTTTGATTTGCATTTCCCTGATTGACTAAAGATATTGAACAATTCTTTAAGTATATTTCAACCATTTGAGATTCTTCTGTTGAGAATTCCGTTTAGATCTGTACTGCATTTTTTAAAATTTGGATTACTTGGTATTTTGATGTCTAGTTTCTTTAGTACATATTTTAGAGATCAGCCCTCTATCAGATGTGGGGTTGGTGAAGATCTTTTCTTATTCTGAAGGCAGCCATTTTGTCTTATTTACCATGCCCTTTGCCTTACAAAAGCTTTTCAGTTTCAGGAGGTCCCATTTATTTTTGCTCTCAGTGTCTGTGATACTGGTGTTATATTTAGGAAGAGATCTCTTGTGCCAATGCATTCAAGGCTACTTCCCACTTTCTCTTCAATGAGGTTCAGTGTGGCTGGATTATGTTGAGCTCTTTGATTTACTTGGACTTAAAGTTTGTACATGGCAATAGATATGGATATATTTTCATTCTTCTACATGTTGATATCCAGTTATGCCGGTACCATTTGTTGAAGATGCTTTTTATTTTCCATTGTAAAATTTTGACTTCCTTGTCAAAAATTAGGTGTCTCCAATTCAGTTCTCATCCTTCAAACTGACACAGGACTACTAGTATGGCTGAGAGTCTTGGCATCTCCCTAGCCCAGGTATCTGCTACCCTCCATTATCAGAAGAATAAATATTAGCTTTTTTAGCTTCTCTTACAGCTAGAAACGGCCATGTGACAGGATCCTGGTCCATGAGATACATGTCAAAGTCTGTTCAAGTACTCAGGGATGCTTCAGTGAGGATGAATGTGGCAAAACATTCATCTGGGATCTGTCTCTAAATACAGTCTCAAGTTGTGGCTGTCATCTTATTACCCAGAAAGCCAGTTGGTGTTTTATAAACACTTCCTGTCATTGTGGAGTGCCAGAGCCAAGTCATCAGTGATAGAGACTTTAAGACACCTTTTCATGTGAGAAAAATAAATTAATACTGTTTAGGGCTCTATGAGCTGGTATTATACTACCTAAAAGCAAAACTATTACATGTCATGGAGCTATGCTATGACCAGCAACAGAACTATCAACATACAACCGTAAATACTAACACAATTGGCATAATTTGATGTTTAAATGTCAACAGATCATTTGAAACAATCTTATCAAACTATTGATCAACTATGTCTTATTTGTTATTGGAACTAATAATGTTATAGTAGTCTAACACTATTTATGACTTCTAAGCCTTAGAATTGGTATAAAAACTCATTAGCTGCACTCCGCTGTGAGGAGGGAAAGTGCTATGGAGGAGAAAGTCTGGAGTCGGAAGGACACTAGGAACTCTGCAAAGATCAGCTAGATCGCTGTATGTACTACATAAAGTACAAAGTCTAAAAACGAAAGGGCTGGACTATGTTTTGTATTTATTGACTTTTAAAAAGTTTTTAGATAACATATTTTGATCATATTCTTTCCCTCCCTAATTCCTCCTAGATTCTCTCCAGCTCCCCACCTACTCAACTCCATGTGCTTCCACTCAATCAAATCAAATCAAAACAAAACAAAACAAAAATGCCCCAAATCCAAACAAATGAACAACAACATCTCAAGTACAAACAATAACAGACTAAACCACCACCACCACCAGCAAAACCTAAGTAACCTGGAGTCTGTTTGTGTGCTAAGGACTTCTGAGCATGTGCTCATATGCCCAGTGTTACTCCACTACTTTTTTCTCAACTATTTCAACATTAAAAAGCTCTAATACTGTTCTTTATTAAAATGAAAGATCTAACTTGTGAAAAAGTGAATTAATATGGTAAATAAAAGCATTTTTAAGAAATTCAGAGCAGCCGGGCGATGGTGGCGCACGCCTTTAATCCCAGCACTCGGGAGGCAGAGGTAGGCGGATCTCTGTGAGTTCGAGACCAGCCTGGTCTACAGAGCTAGTTCCAGGACAGGCTCCAAAGCCACAGAGAAACCCTGTCTCGAAAAACCAAAAAAAAAAAAAAAAAAAAAAAAAAAGAAATTCAGAGCAAACCTTTTGATTTTCCTGTATTTCTTTTCTCATTAGTTCATTTACAGCAATCCTTGTCAGAGATCTGAGAAAATAAATACATTACTTAATACAATGAATAGAATTAATTCTTCCTGAAGTGTTTAGGAACAATCATTAAATCATTGTAATACAACACTTTAGAAAACACTCAGTTTCCAAGTGCTCCAAGAGGACACTCCCCTGACCTAACAGACAATGTCACCATGTTTATTTGACCTTGCATTTCCTTCATGTGGAATGAAGACTCAGAATTTCATAGACTTCCACAATATGCACCAAGTATTATCATAACTTATCTACCACTGCCTTCGTTTCCAGAGCAGCAAATTACATAAGCATTTTGATTAGTCTGGGATTAATCAATATAGGAAACACAATCATCCATTGGTATAAATGGAGGATTGATTCCTGGATTTCCAATAAAAACAAAAAATCATCGGGGGGGATGATCACAATCATTATTAAAAATGGTTTGTGTCTCTGTGAGTTCAAGGCCAGCCTGGTCTACAGAGCAAGTTCCAGGCCAGGCTCCAAAGCTACAGAGAAACCCTGTCTCGAAAAAAAACAACCAAACAAACAAACAAAAATCCAAAAAAAATCTCAACAACAAAAAATAAAAACAAAAAATGTTTAATTGCATATAACCTACATATATAATCCTGCATATTATAAACTATATAGACTATTTAGCATACCTAATATTCTCTTATATAAATAGTTCATATACTATATTATTTAGAAAAATTATAGAGATGTTATCTTTCAAGTTTAATAAAGAGACCATGATTCTTTCAGTATTTTCAAAATGTATTCATCCATTTTCAGATATGGTACCCAGAGATCAGGAGGGATGATTACATCAACCATACCAGCCACTCTAGAAGATGTTATCATTCTCTTTCAACTTCGAGACAGAATTAAAAATAGATTTTCTATAGATGTTTTCAACCTGGAAAATACCTAAAAGTGTTATTATTATATCTGTTCATATATGCATAAAAGAAAATGCTCTAAAGTGAAGCCTGTTAGGGGCTATGGTAGCTCATACTTACTTGCAGCATTTGATAGTTAACTGTCTTATCAAAATTGAAATTATTCTTCTTTATATGTGAGGTAATTTCAAAAGTTACTATTAATTAAAAGTCATGTGGCTAAGTATGTATTTTCACACACACAATTTCATGCTTTAGATATGAACAGTGTTAACTTCTCAAACTCCTCCATTTAAAGTGGCTGTGTCAGAAGTGTAGATATTATTAAAGCACATTATGCTAATATTTCACAATGAAACTCCCCATTTTTTACAATTATTATAGTAATCAAAGTCACTTAAACAGGCATCATGGTGAAGCCTTGTAATTCTCCCTACCAAAGATGATGAGGCAGGAGAATAGAGGATTTGAGATCAGCTTGGGCCACACAGCAAGAACCTATCCCAAAAAAAATTAAAAAAAGAAAATTACAAACTTTTCTATTGTCAGAGGCCATGGCACATATTTGGGATCTCTTGTGTCCAACAGATACTGTTTGTCTATCTTCCAAATGTAAACCTTCACTTAAGAATCTTTCATTTAAACTCTAAATAAATGGACAAAATGGTATTTGAGAAAAAAGACTTAGCACTCGATCCTGAAAAAGATAAGCCAGAGAACAAGCTGTTCCCAGTCCTCAGGGCAGTACTATTTCGTATACACATGTGACTTGTGTGTTTCTTCTTTCTTAATATACATTTATATTTATTTAATAGTAAACTATTTACTTAATTTCATTTGTTACCTATAATATTATACTTGGTCATTCCTAATCAAAATACAGACTCATCCCCTAGGGATAACCCCAGCTAGGACCCTGGAAAGTGGAGGAGAGGATGCCTGAACTGGCCTTGTTCCGTAGTCAGACTGGTGACTATCCTGAATATCACCATAGAACCTTCGCCCAGTGACAGATGCAGATAGAGACAGACACACTGGAGCACTGGACTGAGCTCCCAAGGTCCAGTTGAAGAGCAGAAGGAGGAAGAATATGAGCAAGGAAGTCAGCACCACAAGGGGTTGGTCCACCCACTGAAACAGTGTGCCTGAGCTAATGGAAGCTCACCAAAGCCAGCTGGACTGGGACTGAACGAGCATGGGATCATACGGGACCCTCTGAATGTGGCTGACAATTCCGGCAGACTGAGAAGCCAATGATAATGGCACTGGGATTTGTCTCTACTGCATGTACTGGCTTTTTGGGATCCTAGTCTATTTGGATGCATAATTTCCTAAGCCTGGATGTAGTGGAAAGGGCCTTGGACTTCCCACAGGGCAGGGTACCCTGCCCTCTTTTAGGACTGGAGGAGGAGGAGGAGGGAAGAGGAGGGAGGGAGCTGGAGGGAAGTGGGAGGAGGGGAAAAAGTGGAAACTTTGATTGGTATTATTTAAAGTAATAAAAAATTTTAAAAACCCAAAATACAAAATATATACTCATCAAAGTTTTGTTATTTTGTAAATCACCACAAAATCTGAAATTGTATCCTGGTTCACTATGAATATGCAAATAAATTATATATTGAAATGAAAAGTATGTTTAATGGTAGCCAATATTTCCTGCAAACACTTCAATTACATAGCTTACTAGAAAAAGGTATTATATAAACTTTCTATACATTTGAAAGATTATGGGCTGGAGAGATAGCTCAGCGGTTAAGAGCATTGCCTGCTCTTCCAAAGGTCCTGAGTTCAGTTCCCAGCAACCACATGGTGGCTCACAACCATCTGTAATGAGATCCGGTGCCCTCTTCTGGCCTGCAGACATACAGACAGAATACTATATACATAATAAATAAATAAAAAAAAGAAAGATTACTAATTTTGAAATCCAACACAAGAAAATAATTTGGCAATATTGAGGGTACAGATCACTTGTTTAGAATAATACTTTTTTATCATGAAAGAATAAAAAATATTTTCTTACTATTTGTTGATCAAAAATATCTTCTTAATCATGATTTTTATTAAAACAATTTTAAAAAATAATTTTTATTTAGCCTCCAATTTAATAGTTCTCTTAGCAGTACAATATACATGCATATATGACACAATATTTTGCTCTAATAAAAACTAAAGATAAACAACGAAGAACCCTAAGTTTTGAAAAGCTAGAATTAATATCTTCATGTTAGGAAATCAGTTGTTTTCATGCATTCACTTAGTGGAAAGAGACCTGCTTATAATCACACCAATAGAGCTTAACATACCTGGCTTTTATGGGGAAGTTCTGCGCAATATCTTTCATCAATTTTATGGCATCATAAACAGGAGTGGACATTATTTGAGAAGCTGCTTGAAAACTAAGATCTAGAAGAAAAAGAATCAGAATCACTGGTGATCTGCTGAAATGTCACAGCCTTGGACCTTCCCACTCTGCAGCTCCCCCGCCATTCTTCCCACAGGCACATGGGTGCTGACTGTTTTTAGCAGCTTAAAAACTTTTAGATGAGAAGCTTCTCCTCAAGTTAAATTAGAGTATGATTTAGACTTTTATAAATGAATCATTTAATACTTATCTGTTTTTCACAAATTAATATCAAAAAGACACATGCAGACACAAATAATTGGCTTCTGTCATAAAACATAAGGCCATATTTTTCTATACTTAGGATGAATGAAATACATGACAAAGGCTTTGATGAGAAGAGAAACAGGGCAAGTTAATGACTACTGGGGTAGGTAACACAGTCCTCAGTGCTAGAGCCACTGCCAACCTGGCCATGAGCCAGTAAATAACATCACCATGCTCATGCAAACAACCCTAATTAAACTAGTCGGATGGACACACACACACAGGAACAGAGAGAGAGAGAGAGAGAGAGAGAGAGAGAGAGAGAGAAGGAGGGAAGGGCTTCAATAGACTTGGTAGAGAGAGAAAGTGACTAGAACTCATTCTATCCAGGTATGAAATGGTTAAAGAATAAATGTGTTCTAAAAGAGTAACAGAGACTAGGGATGTAGCTCAGGAGCAGAGTGCTGGCCTGTCACATGAATGTCCCTGGACTCAGGCTCAACATCTACTCTCCAAAATAACAACAACAACAACAACAAAAAAAAAAAACAAAGGGGATAAAGGGTGCCCCAAAGAGACAATTATTAAGATAACTATTAAAGAGGATTTAACTCAATACATTAACTTTCTCTTTAGATATTGTTTATATCTAAACAATCATATCTCTTTAGATATGTTTATGCTGAAGTAAAGCTAAAATTTATAATTAGCATTATTTTTCCTGAAGTAATAGCTGTGTTGCAAGGAAAACCTATGCAGCTGGGCACAGGCACTTTTAAGCATGTTAGAAATAAGCTTAACCCCATTTTCAAGAGTGAGGGATATTTTAAAGTCAAATTCTTTCATTACTTAATTACACTGCTTTGAAACATCTCACTAGAAGAATCTTTGATTTCTCAAACAGTGGTTAAAGAAGCTACTTTGGAATAACAAAACTGTTTTTGTTTCCATGTCATCTATGTGCAAATCTCAGTCAGGTGGAGGCAAAGCCTGGACGAATATGCCATCGGGTAGTTTCCCAGGGGAGGGCAGAGTCTAAGGAACTAGAGTTTACACCAGCTATATCACGTACTAGCTGAATTAATGTTCACTACAATTCCTTAGCATCCTCAATTGTTTCCAGTGCTACAGGGAAACTATCAGTGTTCATTAATGTCTCTGTTCTAATGACGAAACACAATGGGCAATGTTACAAGCCTCCCTCTGAGGAAACACCTTTCCCAAGATTACTACATGAGGGGAGGGAGTGGAGGATGGACAAGGAGGCAGGAAACAAGGACACTGTGTGCTATAGCAACAGTACAGGAAGAAAAAAGCCTGTGTCATTTCAAAGATTATTTTCAGTGTGATTGTGTCATAAATATGTACTTAAGATATCACCTCCTGCTGAATGATGTTCTATAAAGTAATTGAAAGAACACCACTTATTAGGTAGTTAAGTATAGAAGTTATAGAACCTTAAATAGTCTTGCGAATTCTACCATAGTTTTAAAATGTGATCTTCAAAGGTCTATTAAACAAACTTAAACTTGATTGTGTATGATGCAGTATAAGAATTAGTGTGGACTAAAAATCCTTCACTTAGCATATCAAACTAGTATTTTTTTTATATAACATGTGAGAGGATGTCAGAAGCTCAATGTTAAAGTGAAATAGGAAAGCTTATATGAAAGATTCTGCCAAGTATTTCAGGCAAAAGTAAAATATTTTTGCATTATATATGCTATTTTGTCAAGAAAATTGATGTGGAATTCCCCTCTGTATGGTGTGAATATGTTTTGTTACCTTTGGTTAATAAAGAAGCTGCTTTAGCCTATGGCAGGGCAGAACACAGCTAGGTGGGGAAAACTAAATTGAATTCAGGGAGAATGAGACAGAGTCAGGGAGATGCCATGTAACTACCAAAGGAGAAAGACACTGGAACCTTACCCGTAGGCCACAGCTTTGTGCTGGTACACAGATCAAGAGAAATGGGCTAATTTAATATCTAAGAGCTAGCTAGGAATATGCCTAAGCTATTGGCCAAACTCTAACTAATAAAGTTTCTATATGATTATTCGGGTCTGGGCTGCTGGGAAACTAATACAGAGTCTCAACCTAGAGGAAATTCTAAGGAGTAGCCTTTTAATTGTTGAAAAGGAAACTCCTCACCTATCGCTAGGGATTGGGAAAATAAACTGTGTGAGTGTGTCTTTGTGTGTGTTCTTGTGTATATGTGTGTATGTAAATCTCTGTATGTGCATGCATGCCTGCATGTATGTGCGTGTATGTATTTGTGTGTGTGTGCATGTGTATACTGTGTATGTATCTCTGTGTGTGTGCATGTGTATACTGTGTATATATCTCTGTGTGTGTGCATGTGTGCCTGCGTGCATGTGTGTGGAGAAGTGCTGATTTCCTATCATTCTAGCTCCAGAGCCATTCATACACTTGGCGAGGCTCTCTGGGGTATGTGTGTATATAAAATTGTTAGTGAATACAGAGTACGGTTTCTGGAATGATGGAAATATTCTGAACCTGGCTGTGGTAACTGCAGCAGAACTCTGAAAAAGCATTAAAATCCACTCAACAATACAGCTTAGCGGGGGTGAATCTTATAATGTGTCAGTTATATGTCTCAATAAAGCTATCATATTAAAATGGTGTTTGAAAGACACGATGGAATAGAGGTCTGCTAAGAAAGGGGCAATGTTAGAAGCATGCCCAGCACTGTACCTTGTAACTCCCAGACCTTCAAAGGCATCATTGCTTTGCTGCTCTCAATCAGGTACTTCTGGAATACTGTCAGATTATCTTTAAGATCGGAATATATTTCTCTGCATAAGAATATTAAGTAATGTTAATTGTCATCACTTACCACAAATTGTGATATAAGCAATATACTTTTGAAATTCTTTTCTTTAATTAGAAAGAAGTTAATCATTCAGAATTCAGATAATAATAGATTGTGATATAGCGATAAACACAAACTTAATGAATAAGATAAACATGTCTCCCTTTAATATATATATAAAACAAAAAGTATGGAGGCATGGATTCTCAATTATAATAATACCTGTAAGGATGTAAGGAAGACAATTGAATTACCAACTTCTACATTTTATTTCAATGACTTAAAAATTATAAGCATTGTTTCTATATTTGAAAACAGAAACAATTTTACAACTAAAGACAAATAATATTCCCACAGCAAATGCACAAGACTCTTCTTACGCAGCCTTGGAGTTTTTTCTAGTTCTTTAAAGTTTCACCTCTGACCTACACAGAAAGCTCAAGTAAGGAACTCTGTAAACACATAAGCATCTTTTAGCGGATTATCAAAGAATAAGATAACCAAATGGCATTTTACTATACACATTGTATAAATATTATCTTTTCTGCATTGCTCATGGAATCAAGTTTTAGGTTCACAGTTATTTCCTATGTACTAGTCAGTGTCTAATGGTGAAACACCAAGAATCACTGAATATATAGAAACACAGAGAAAAGGCAAGTTTTTGCCTGATTATAGGAAAAGCCTCTATTTCAAATATTTATTTTAAGGAAAGACAAAGCCACCTAGTTAACATATCTGCATCAGTATTATTTCATATGCTCCAGATTGTCACAGCATATGAGATTGAAAGGATGAAGTGCTTGCTCAAATCAGGGGAATGCGCTGCCTCTTGAATTCTGGGGACTCTTTCCATGTTTTATTTTTTTGGGGTGTGTGTCTTTTTTAATGTTTCTGTTTTATCTCCCTAGTTGATATTGTGTTTAGATATTAAATAGCCTCAAATAGAAAAGTTTATGTATTGGAAAAAGTTTAATAAAAATGAATTCAACATTATCTAATACTAAAATGGAGAAATATTTGTTAAAATAACTTTATATTAATTTAGCAATATCTCTTTTGTGAGAAGAACTGTAGCAAATATGTATCCATTATGCCATTAAAAAGAAGAATGCTGTCCATGTCCAACCAATGGGATGGCAGTGAGGCGCCCAAGAGCAGCTGCCTTACATAGCCTGGATCTCAACAAGTAGGTTGGCTGGCAAGTTAGCACCCAGGCTGCTCTGTAACTGCCTCCCCAGTGCCTGGAGTATAAACGCAGCACACAAGGGAATCAATAATTGGTTCGCAGAAAAACAGGAGAGTGGAGCATGGGAAAAGGAAGAGCACTCTGCTTTCTCAGCCTTCCTCCTCCCACATCCTCCCTCCGGAATCAAGAGTGGAACAAGGGCATGGCCAACCCCAAGGTTAAGCGGTGGCGGGCAGGACACATATGCGCTCTATGCTCTAACATGTCTGCTCTTTGGGAAGTGAGGACACAGGAGGACTGTGCTCTCATGGCTGGAGTGGCATGGCACAAGCAGACTGCAGGGGTTGCTGCTTATTCTTCCTGACATCGACACACAATCCTCTGCTCCTCTGACAGACACGCAGACTGTCCCCATCTTAAACTTAAGTTTCTAGCTCCCAGTACTCAATTCTGCTTTTCACGACCTGTTCATTCTCAGATACTCTATTATAGGAGCACGAACGTACTAAGTCAATGTGGCCCCTATAACTGTGATTTCATCGGGCAAGAGGATGTGTGCAGATGCAGAGAGCTCTAGACCAATGGCAGTATCCTTCCTGAGAAGTGGGAGAGTCACAGAAGGAAGAGGGCCGTGTAAACCTCTCTCTTCTTTTCCATCACCCAGTGTATGACTCCAGTTAGCGATCATACTAGTATAGAGTGTGTTTATATTAGACATGGTAGTATTTCTGTGTACGTACAGGCACACATACGTGTGGGTGCATGTGCAGGACCGTGTGTGGAGTTATGGTGTCCGCCTTGTTTTATTGCTGTTTCCTCTCAAAGCATCTCACTGGTCTGGATCTCACAGAGGAGGCTGACACCGTGGCAGCTTCCCACTGTGCGGATGACATGTGCAGGATATCATACTAGCTATGTTTACTTGGCTTCTGCGAACCGAATTCAGGTCCTCATTCTTGCACAGCAAGCATTTCACAGACTGGATTGCCTATGAAGCTCTTAGTCAGAATCATAATTTATACAGTGTTTTGTTTTTACTAATTCAAACAATGTATGTATTTTATCATATAATTCTTCAGGGTAAAGGATTTTGTTTTGAAATAAGTAACTGAGTTACTGTGCAAGAACTATGTGACTATTTCCCCTTTTTAAAACAATTTAGAATTATAAAAGATATTTAAAGGCATACAATTTATTTCCACATAAAGTAAAATTAAAATAACTATAGATTTTAACATATTACAACACAATTGAGAAATGGAATAAAATTATATTGTTTATTAGATAAATATTTTACTTATTATTTGTAAGATGCATTAATACTTTTTGTGTGGCTAAAACAGCAAAAATAAAATCCATTCATCTCTTAATGCAGCCTAGTATTCAAAAATGTCACCCTTGCTCCGTATTGTTAACTTTACCACCAGGATCAATAACTTTAGTGTCTTAAGTATATTAGCAATTAAGACCTAAAGTGTAAACAGAAGCATACAGGATTCACCAAATCTTCCTTTCTAGTAGTTTAGACTCCACACACATAAAATTACAGCTAGTCTTACCCATGAGTATACAGAGAGACCTTAGCATTCCATTCTTCAAGCAGAATGGCAGAAGAGGGGAAGGGGTATTTTTAATTCTCGCAAGGCTGCTGCTTATATGAACATATAAAATTATATGAATATGTAAAATTAAGTAATCTGGGACAAAGAAATTTGTGGAAATTACTCTTTTTATAGAGCATAAATTTTCTTAAGATTATTCAAGATTTTTTTAAACCATTAAATCTGTGTCAAGTATCAAATTATTTCACAACATTAGAAGTTGCTCACATTACTAATAGAAGGTGTGTGGTAGAACACATATGTATGGTATATGTATGGGTATATACATGTGTGTAAGGTGCACATGCATGTGTGCACACACATGGAGGCCAGGAGGACTACAGGTGTTTTTGCTCTTTCATTGTCTGCATTATTCCTGGACACAGGATCTCTTAGTGAACTTGATTCTAGGCTGGCAACACTCAGACCCAGCGATCCTCCTGTCCCTAACCCCACAGCCCTGGGGTTATAGAACCCTGCATGGTCATGCTTGGCTTTTTCATGGGTTCTGGGGATTGAAACTCAGGTCCTCACGCCTTTACAGTAAGCGTTTACCAGCAAGCCACTGCCACAACCCCTGAAGTCATCTTTTTACTCAGGTTTTCTCCCAACAGAAACTTAATTCAATCAATTGTTTCTTCTTGACTTTAAGAATGCCCAGTTAACAAATAATAACTTAATCAGTATAATTTTCATTTCTCCATGTGCGTGTGTGTGTGCGCGCACACACACGTGCATGCATGTGTGCTAGCAAGCCCCAGCAAGCCTCCTCTTTCTGCCCCTGCTCCTCAGCACTGGAATTATACACACATGACTAAGCTTGACTGTTTTTACATCCAGACCAGTTTCCCTTCCCTCCTCCTAGTCCCATTCTTCTCCCCCTCCATCCACTCCTTCTCACTGTTTCTTTTCAGAAAAATATGCTCCCCCCCCCCATGGATATCAGCAGCCATGGCAGATCAAGTTGCAGTGAGACCAGGCACCTCCTCTCCTGTTAAAGTTAGAGGACTCAATCCAGTAGGAGGAATAGGGATCTAAAAGCAGGCAACAGAGTCAGAGACAGGCCCTGTTCCCATTGTTAGGAGTCCCACGAGAAGGCCAAGTTACTATAACGTTTATTAGAGGGCTTGGACCAGTCCCATGGAGGCTTCCTAGCTGTTGGTTCAGTCTCTGTGAGCCCCTATGAACCCAGGTTTAAGCTTTGATTTGTCCATGAGTACAGATGGATTTGAATTCAGGTCTTCATCCCTGTAAAGTAAGAACTCCTTACCACTGAGCCACTGACTAAGCCTCTCTTGTCCTCATTAGTACTAAACATTTATATAATGTTAATTATATACATGTTTATACGATTTTCATATTACAATATTTATAATCCTCACATTTCAAATACTTTGTATGTTTGTACTCACAGTACAGTTTCCTAGTATCCTACTATGGGAACTAAGTCACTCAGTCACTAACCGTCACTACAACTCTAATTCCTAAGATAACAGCACAGCATAGCTCACAGGAATAGTGTGTGTGTGGTTTGAATAGGAACAGTCCCCAGGGCTCAGAGATTTGAATGTTTAGTCATCAGGAGTGGCTCTACATGAGAAGGATTAGGAGGTGTGGCCTTGTTGCATACGAGTAGGTGTGCCCTTACTGGAGAAGTGTGTCCCTGGGGGTGGGCTTTGAGGGTTTAGAAGCCCATGCCAAACCCAGTGTTGAAACCGCCCCCCCCCCCCCAACCTCTCTCTGGCTGCAGATCAGGATGTAGCTCTCAGCTATTTCTGCAGCATCACGGCTGCCTGCTGTCAAGCTCTATGCATGATGAAAATGGATTAAATCTCTGAAATAGTAAGCAAGTTCCAATTATACGGTTTCTAAGAGTTTCCCTGGTCATGGTGTCTCTTCACCCCAGTAGAACAGTAACTAATTGTGGGGGCACACAGACAGCTCAGTTTCCATCTAGAGTCTTGTGTTCAAGCTTGCCTGCTCTGCTTTTCCAATAACCTTGAAGGCTGTGGGGGACTTCTGACTTAGCCCGTGGGAAAAGAGCTCTATCTAGTAGAAAGAATACTGCTGACGCCAAACCTCAGGAATGTCAACCTAGATAGTCAGGCTGTATTGGAGCAGCAAGCATATGATATAGGAGGCCGCTCACTCAAGGACAGCGATGCTCTTGTGGTTAGAGACTGACTGACTGGCTATGCTGTGCTTTGTTCTGCTTTTGCATATAAGCATATTTTCTGATAAACTCTGGGCTGTTTGGCTGTTTTGACATGACCAAAAAGACCTCCCAATTCTACCCTGTGTCTTCTGACTCAGTTGCTCTCATCCGACATTTCTTTGGCCTTGATGATCCCTATTCCAGGTTCTCTAGCCGACTTTGCAGGAGTGGGCGCTCTCACTGAGACAGAAGGGCTGTCTGACTGGCAGCAGAGGACAATGCAATCTGATGACTGACCCTTATTCCATCGTTTTAAGGTTTAGCTTGGTCTATAAAGTTTGGGGTTTTGTTATAGAACCATCTTTTTCTGATTAAAGAGGGGAAAATGCAAGTCATTGAAAGTTCCAATTTCTATTTTGCTAACTATTTTGGGGATGCAATGCCATACTAGAAAAGGAATTCCAAATTCTAATTTAGACACAACAGCATATTGAACATATTTCAATTTTAAACATTAATAAGAAAGTAAAGTTTGATAGTAAATAATTCAATACACAGAAAAATGTTTCAATTCCTGGCAAAAATACATCAAGAAAAAAAAGCAAAGGTCAGGAATAAGTAATTTATTGGAGAAGAATCTCAAAGTCCAATAAGTATGCATAGAGAAAGTAATCTTTGCAACAAACTGTCACTAGCCTACTGTCCCTGATTTCAGACTGCAGAGCTCTCAGTCCAGTGAAATAACTGTAAAGACTCATTCCACTCACAGACACAAACGTTAAACATAGCATGTTGTTAGCACAGTTCAAGGAAACAGATACATTCATGTGCTATTGCAGATATGGTAGCAAATTTTAGGATGGAAATTTATAAATATGTATAAAACTCAAGAAATACAAATATTTTGACATTTTTTTCTGAAAGTTGTGGCAAGAAAAATTGGAGATGTACATGACTGGGTACTTTAAAACACTCCATGGAAATATGAGGAAACATTTAAAGTCCCATCCAGTGGGGCAGTTCTCTCCTAGTACACTGGGAAAGCAGATGCACACTACAGCTCCACCGTGTAGAACACGTGCAGAAAGGGTGGGAAGACTCATGACTAACACTAGGGCAGTGACAGTTATGTCCTAGTTGTGGAATCAGTGATTATTTTAATTTTTTGTGTTTGCTTTCTCTAGTTTTTGACATTAGCTGTCTGTAAATTCCTTAATAACTAAAAACAATACTGTGCATCTCAAATGGTATGTGCACTTGTTAGTTTTATGTCAACTTGCTGACACAAAGTAGAGCTATCTGAGAGGAGGGAACCTTAACTGAGAAAAGGCCTCCATAAAATCCAGATGTGGGGCATTTTCTTAATCTCACTGATCAGTGACAGATGGGACAGAGCTCAGCCCACTGTGGGTGGTGCCCTCCCTATGCTGGTGGTCCTGAGTTCTACAAGAAAGCAGGCTGAGCAAGCTATGGGGAACAAGCCAGTAAGAAGCACTCCTCTATGGCATCTGCATCAGCTCCTGCCTCCAGGTTCCTGCCTTGCTTGAGTTCCTGTCCTGACTTCCTTCAGTGATCACTATAATGTGGAAGTGTACGACAAATAAGCCTCCCCCCCCCCCAACTTGCTTTTGGTAATGGTGTTTCATCCCAGCAACAGAAACTCAAACTAAGACAGTAGGTATATAAAGAACATGTGGTAACATGACATACCACATTAACTACTTTCAGAGGTAAAGTGCATAATAAACACATTTCATGTCTGCTCAGACTCACTTTAGCTTCCCAAAGAGAAATCCTTGAACTTCATCTGCCTCAGTCTCCTCTGCAGCGGCATCACTCACAGCTGCATGAAAGGAAGAAACAAGTATTTGTAGGCTGGGAAAAGAACATAGAATTACGAATAAAACGAATTCTATTAGTTTTACATTGCTTTTCTCTCATTCACAAGGTTAATGCATGTGTATGTGCCTATATTATAATCCTAAATAAATGTGCTCTATTTTAAAAAATGGGCTTAGATGGTTAAATATTTCATAAACACAAAGAATGTCATATAGATTACTTTAAAGCAACTTTCTATTTTATAAACCAAAATGATTGAGACAAAGGACACAGAAGAAATCCTGGCTTACCCTTTCAGGTCTGATGGTAGATCCATACCCTAAGAAATCTTAAAGATAGTCAAGGGATCTCTAGAAAGACACCACAGCCATGGCCACAAAGAACAATGGTCTTCACTGTGCTCATTTCCCTTCTGCCAAATAGTGTGGAAGTCAAATATGGGAAGAGTGTAACGGCTCGCTCTTCACCCTGCTGATTAACACTCAGAGGCATTTGCTCCTTCCTTGCTCTCTGAAGCCCGGGGTCTCTGGGCTACAGCACAAATGCAGGGTGCCCTGATTTAGTCATACATTGGCCAAATACTGTCTGAAACCAATAACTGGGTAAACTTTGCTGTCTATTATGATTTCTGATGGGATAGATACATGGAAAAAGACACTAATGATAAATATCACACTTGGTAGGAAAAGAGAAAGTCAAATGGACAACTTTGATAAAGGGAGGAAAACTTTCTCAACAAAGGCACACCATAAATGGACCAGAAAGGAAAACAGAGCTCTGGCTCTGATGGACTAGGAGCTGCTGGGAAAGGGAGTGTCACTTTTGAGAGTGCTCCACTGGTGAGTGGGTGACGTGGGTGACACTCCCACACCAGGCCACACACCCAAGGACATATGGGGCACAAACTGCACTTGAGTTTTCTTAAGAAATACAAATGTGGGCGGGTAGAGAAGGGTGTGTGAATTCTGGGAGGCTGGAGGAGGAGACGGATGTAATGAGAACATTACTCCATGGAATTCTCAAACGCTAACAAAGCGTTTGCTCTGTGGAGTGCTCTTCGAGTCTCTACTACAGATGGCTCAGTAAGCATTCCTGGGGAGGAAGGGACAGATGAGCTGGAAGATTATGAGATCCTGACCTCCACACGTGACACGGCTGTCACGCACACGAGCACACTGAAGCATGTAGTCACCCGCACAAGATGAAACTAGCAAAACATCCCAGCATGGCTTGCTGAGGGAGGGCCACTCTTCTCTGGGGGGAATGATAATTGGTAAGTTGTCTGTTTTACCCCAGTGGCTAACATTACACATGTGTGCATACGGGAAGCAGTGACTGGAGGAGGGACATGGATGAGGAGAGTGCTGGGTAGGCGGAACTGGAAGAGAGAGTGGAGGAAGCAGGCATGGCCAAATACACTGTTTACATGAACACCATTGTCAAAGAACACAGAGGAGCCTTATTTAAACATCAGAAATCTTACTTTTCACTTGGATATCATCCAACGCTTTGTATTCTGTGTCTTTAATCGCTAGCTCCACTCCATAGCCAGACAAGAGCATTTTTCGTGAACTTGGCTTCTGTTCCAATCATTTAGAAAAACAGGAGACAATTAGGTGTCTTTCATGAAACTTAGTACTGTGTCATATTAGGGTTCTACAGCGAATCACTGATACTGGAGGCACACATGTGTGCGTGTGGTTGGGCGCTGAGGCTTGAGCCCAGGGCTGTGCATGGATGAGGCAGTACTCCAGCGCCAGGCTACAGCCTGCCCAACACAAAAGGCTTTAACCACCACGCATTATTATTATCGGGGGACACTCAGACTCTCTACATAGTCTACCAAAGAACCAGAATTTTGTTGATGACATCTTCCTTACTAAAAACTTGGTCGTGACTTTTCAGTATTTTTTAGTGGAAAAGGTATTTTCTGGTCATAGCTATAGAGAGTTAACAGAGGCTCCAGTGCACCAAAGTGTACTTCTCTCCTTCCCCTCCACAAGACAGCCAGAGAGTTAGCAAAAATAACAAAAACCAGAGACAGACATACAGACAATAAAACACTCAGTGCTTAGTGCCTTAGAAACCCTGCTTAAATCCTTCTTCGAGTAGCTCAATAACTAAAATATTCCAAACAACTAAAAAGTTATTGTCTCCTGGATAATAAAAGAAAAACGTTTATTAAATTTGTATTTGTATGTACTTTCTCGTTTGTAGCTTGGATTTGTGAACTGAAGAGCTCATAGACCAAGAGGGCTATGACAAATCTTTTCATTTCTATGTCTTCCCTACAAAAAAGGCATCTGCTCAAAAGGAAGCATGAAACGTCTATTTGCATTAAAAACACGTTGATTAAATTTGTGTCATAGTACTGTGAGTGTATACGATGTCATTCATTAACTAGAAGGTCATAATTTAATGGTGCAAAGCATCCTCATGGTTACTATGATCCTATAGAAGTATATTTTTGGTTATATTATCCAAAGAATATTTAAGACAGATCCTCAAAAGACATGCACATCTTATGGCAGCCATACTAGCACGGTGAAGATAAATAAGATAAATATCTACTTTTATCTCCTGCATCCATTTCTTTGAATGTGGCTCTTATCTCTGGTCTGCTCCACCGAGTATAGAATTACACCCACAGTGTGTTACTGCCATTGATGAATATACATCTATTCTGGCAGAGAAAGGAAAATGACTGAGAATTTCTACTTTAAAGAAGATCAGTTACATAGAATGCTTTGTATGCACACTCCAGCCCCTTCATTTGAGCCTCCTTTATCTTCACGTTTTTCTGAAACACTTCATTATCATCTAAATATACTATGGGTTCTTCACCTCCTGCCACTAAAATGTAGGTTTCTGAAAAAGGCACTGTTTCTTTATTACTGCCTTGTAAATAATACTTGACATAGAGGCACATGAAGAATTAATGACTGAAATATATTGTTTACAAAACATATATACTCAATGAACCTATGCTTTTGCTATATATTTTTAATCTTCATGTGGACTATTAAAATATCTATATTCTAGTTTACCCAAAAATGTAAGATTATTTAACAAGATTTCCTCATTACTAGTAATTAGCTTTGATTTAACTAAGCTCAAAGAATAAAATGTTAAAGATAAGAATAGTGAGGAGCACTGGAAAAAGACTTTAGTAATATATGATTAATGGGATAGACAAACCTACAGATGACCTCCGCACCTCGGCTGCTCCGTTTTTTTTAACATGTAATTATTAGGATAACTGCAACATTCGCTCAGCTTTAGCATCCTGGGACAGGAGGAAATGCCTGGGGCAGCCGAGGCTCTGCTCATCTCTCCCGAAAACATGATGTTCTACAGTGCTTTACATCAACTGAGAGCAATTCTTAGAGCTACATAAATGTATAGCAGTAACAAAGAAGATCTACATACAGAAACCTACAGGCTAAAGAAACAGGCATGCACAAGGAAATAAACTCTAATGAAGATAAAGGCAGAAGCTGCAGACACTGGAGCAGAATGCGCCCTGCTCAAGCGGGAAGATCAGACCCAGAGCAACCTTGAAACCAAAGGGCTTCCACACAGAAGATGAATAAAATCAACAAACCGTTAGTCTGGGCCAGAAAAGAAGCGCATAACACAAATTACTAATGTTGGTAAAACAAACAAACCAATAACAACACAAAGCATGTACCTTAATATAGTGGCGGAGAACATACAGAATTTTACCATTTTTAGATTTCTTAGACAATACTCTGTGAAATTCAGCAAATTCTCTTGTCCCAATTTCTGCATAGAGAATAATCACCGGTAAGCTCTCATTGCCTGTGGGAAACTTATGATCTCTTTCAAATAGGAAAGGCCTGGGTCTAAAACGGAAACAATATAGACTTTCAAAAGCAGTGAGAGTCAACAGCGTATCCGACATCTACCTATAGTTCATACTTTCTTCTATCAAAGAACTCCTAATGTACATAACTACGGAAATAGGAAAATAGCAATAGAAAAAGAAGAAATTTGTTTTATCCAAAATGAACTATTAAAAATGTTTTACTTTCCACTAAGGTTCATTGTCAATAAAACAACAAAATTTTAATTATAATTCTAATCAACTAAAATTTATATTTAATTAAAGTAAATTTTCACTATAGTTCATATTCCCTGATAAAAGTTTCCAAATACTTAAAGACTATAATGTAGACATCCATCAAAATCAGTGTTTAACACCAAGAACTATGAATGAGTCCCTAGGGAAGGCTCAGGAGGGAGAGGAGGCCTGCAGATCGGTCTGCACCGCCTGTCCACACAGATCCTGACAGCTCCTTTCCAGACACTGGCCTGGCTATTCACAGTTTCTAGTAAATTACACCTTTACTATAAAGTCAGTTGCTATCATTTACTTCACCCTTTCAGTTTCTGAGGCACAGACCAGTTAAATATTTAGGATACAGCAGAAAAGAAACCAGATAAAATAAGACTAGGTGAAAGAAACGCTCAGATTTCTTAGAAAGCAATTACTGCTTGAGGCCTCTATTTTGGCAGTTTCCCTCACACAGAAATTCAGACATACACACAGCATCCGATACATGTGCATGGTGTGAGCAAGGGAGGAGGGCGGACGGCAGATTCATCCTCACACATCTCTAATTAAAAACATTTCTGGTGTCCTCAAGATTACTTACACCATGGGTTGTTTTTATCTTTAAGAAAGGGCTTCAAAAGATAAAAAGCTTCATGCAGATATCTTTGAATGTCTCAGAGTATTAAATTTCTATTCCAGTTCTCTTCTGCACTGAGCACTTCTCTATTGTATGACTTTACCTCGCAGTAGCCTTACTCAGCAGCTTCTTAATCTCACTAATTTTGCAGGTGTGCTTCCCATGCACAACCACAAATGCAGTGCATCCGTCTGGCGGGGGCTCAGCAGCAGCAACCTGCAAGGCAAACGCGAAGCTGTCACTGTGGCTCGTCATTAGCACACCATCTTAAATCCTGACTGTTTCCAGCTAAAACAACTCATCTTTTACTATTGAGTTACTCTTCTAATTAATGCAAAATATTTTCTGTGAGTAGAATTGAAGAAATATTTAATAAAATCAACTTTATCCTAGAAGATATGTGCATGCAAGATTTTTGAAAAATTCTTTAAAATTTTTTGTATAAGTAATTTTTCTGGCACTGTATTTTCATGCTTTCCTAACTCCAAAATCAACAATATTTCCTTTTTTCCCAATTAGAGTCAATGACATCAATGTTGATAAAATCATCAACAGGTTATGGAATGAAATATACAAATGTAGAACACACTGAGTCAAGGATGTTCAACATACACCATCGTATTTACCCTCATTATGCACTTCTTAGGCGTATTACCTGTTGGAACATCTGAACAGTCGGGGAGTATGCCCTTAGAGAGAAAGCAAACTTCAAGAGGTTGATGTGTATATTGTCTAAAAACTGCCCAGCTTTCTTCAGGATTAGGTTGTAGTAAGAATAATCTGATTCTACAAAGAGAAAAAGATGTTAGTATTTTACATTCAGCATACTGGCATATCCCATCTACAGTGCTAATTGAATTAATGTCAAATTATCATATTTTAAGTTTGGGTAAGCTGCTAAAGAAATAATTATTTTGTCCATTTCAGTATTTCCTCAGAAATCAAAAGAATGATATAGTTAAAAAAAATCTTGCCCTTAAAATCTATTTGGGATGTTAATGAAAGCCTTGGCAGTCCAGTGCCAAGACTCTCTTCAGGGTTCAGAATCAGACTCTACAACAAGCCAAAAGGCCTTTCTCCTCTGGCTACCTGAGGGCGAGCCAAAAGACTCCTGTGTGCTCCTGTGGATCAGTCTCTCTATTCTACTTCTATTCTCATTCTCCTGTCCTCCTCCTGACTCCTCCTAGCTTCTTCTCCTCTAGCCTCAAAGCTCTTCTTCACAGGAGCCTTGAAACGATGAAGAATCACAAGAATTACTTCTCACTGGTCAAAAGCACATCCCTAGGGTAAACTATACAAACCCACGTCATTTACCATGGGAGCACAAGGGTCAAAGGTTACAGGAGTGAGACTGACCAGAGTCGGGGGGACAGAGCCCAGTGAGATAAGCTTTGAGACATAGTTTCCTTGTTAGCAGACTGGCGAGCAAAGAATCGGCATCCTTTTCTTAGTAACCTTGGCTGGACATCTGCAGCTGACCTCGCGCATAGCTCTAAGGTTTTAAACTTACGATCTGTTTACAAAAGCCTTGGTCTAGTGTGAACTTGCTCTGAGGTGAAAGTGAGATGACTGTGTGCAGTTAGTCTGAGCAAAAGAACAAGGCAGACTTTTAAGTGTCTACAGTCCTCACAGGACAGCGAGATCTAGTTTGAAGCACGTCCTAATATATATCCTATATATTAAAATTATACAGCCAAATGAAAAGTCATCTTCCTGACCACCCACAGATACATGTACCCATAAGGTTGAGATGTAATCATGGATTATGTAGGTGTAAGTCACAAACAATGCCACACCAGTTTGGAATTATGATTAATAGGGTGGTATTTATTTAAAGGGGAAAAAAACTTACAGATCACTGTCCCAGGCAACATCCCTCTACGCAACCAGGAAGGGAGTCTAGTCACCAGTGGAGCAGGAAGTGAAGAGAGAGAGAGGAGAGGGAAGTGGCCGCTTTTTTAAAGGGAGAGAGACCACGCCCCAATGGGCTGGTATCTCAGCAGCTATAGGCTGGAGGAGCGGGAGGAACTCCCACAAGAGGATTACACATACACATCACATGAGATTGCACACTACAATACAGGTATTGAGGAGGCACCAAGCTGCCTTAGCAACAGTGAGCAACAGTTTCCAGAGATGCTGGTCCTGCAGGCCTTTCCTGTGCAGGATTAACCTCCATCAGATAACTGTTCCTCAAGTCGGGAGATATACGGACACTTGTTGTCATGCGTCACTCTAATGGCCCCTGACAGAATCTATATGCACTTTAATACACTCCAATGGTGTGGCTATTAAACAGGATGGGTTAGATTCAATGTGCAGTTGAAGGGGCTGGAGCATAGTAAAGCAAGCATAATATGACTGACAAGATAGACGTACACCAAGTTTGGTGCAGTGGCCAAGTATATTCACCATGTCCACAATAGTCCAGAAAACACAATTCAAACCCGACTTTCATCATGAAGTATCGATTTTGTCTAGAAATGGGGCACACTGAGAAAATGCTTCCTTTCTCTAAGCTGTTTTCTAGACATGAAAGAGAAGATTGGCTTTTGAATTCTGTTTTAAAACTCTTTGGGATACAAAGGCCATTTAATTTTGGGGGTAGGGTAGGCAGGCGAGGACGGCAGAAAGCTGAGGACAGTCTAGGGGTGCTAATGGAGATGAGCCGGAAGCAATCTTTATCTGTGTGTCCTTTCCTCCATCCACGGTCACATACAGACAAAAGTCATGGAAGTGGGTGGGGCTTTTCAGAGAGAAAGGTTTCAGAGGTAGAAGGGGTGAGGAAATGAATGAGAACAAGGGGGGCGCAATAACTAGAACTCATTACATGCATGTGTGAAATCACCAAAGAAGACAATTTTAAGAAGCAGAATGTAATGCCTATACTTTATAACTAACAAAATCATCTATATTATGAAATAGAGGGATTAGGCTATTTTCTGCTATTAAAACAATTGAGTTTATGCTCACTAAATAAATGGCAGGTCCTTATTTTACCGTTCCAATTTTCTCCATCTTCTTACACTGTCCTCAAGCTTTGTCTATTGAGTGCTAATATATGCAAACCTACACTTATTGTTGGCCAGTGTAGTCAGCTCTTGACTATGCTCTTCACAGTTTAATGTCCTCAGAGATGCAGCACTTACCCGACTTCCTCAATACGCACACTTTAACACTCTGAGCATTCTGTTGTGCCAGGCAAGGCCAAAGAATGCTTTCTGAAGTAGTGGCTCAGATTGTAGACTACTGGGTGTTATGAATTGCAGTGTTTTTAACACACATTTTATGCACTTGTAGAAATGTAATTAGTTATAGAATACAGTATGTTCATATGTCTATGTGTGCATGAGTGTATGCGTATGTATGTACAAGCACACATGTGCAGCTATCAGAGCACAGCCTTAAGTGTTATGTCTCAGTTACTTTCACTTCATTTGTGAACCAAGGTCTCTCACTGGTCTGGATCTCTCTGGCAGGCCAGGCTGGCTACCCAGCAAGCCCCTGGGATCCTCCTGTCTTGGAGATTACAAGCATGGAACACAAGGGCAGGTTTTCATTCACAAACCATGCTCTCATGCTTCAGGAGAAAGTGTTCTACTAGCTAAGCTATCCCCAGCTCTGAAACGTAAAGCTTTCTCATCGTCACTCTTTGGCATGGAAGTAACAAATTTGTGTATCTTTGGATTGTTTCTTAGACAAATAATTACATCTATTTCATCAGCTTCAACTTTAAATTTGCTTTCATCTCTAATAAATGGTAAAATTATATGTATGCCTAATTTGTTTTGAAATCCATTTCCTTACAATTTATTATCAAGCATTTGGTTCTTTGGTTCTATCCCTATATGCTTGAAATGAAGGGTCATGTGAAAATGTCTTGAGTAAAAAAGGGTCACAAGTATAGAATGTTCAAGAAGCTCCGCTGTAGCTGACTAGGTGCCCTCCATGTCCGCACACCATGAGGAAGCTCTGCTCCGAGCGGAGTAGGTACCGTCCATGTCACATACCGTGTACCTCAGAGCACGAACAAGTGTTCAGCAGCCCCCACCTACTGTACAGTACTGAATACATACATCGCATTTACTCATCCTTAAGCAGTACCTAGCATCACTTAATATAAAAATAATGATTACTAAATACTGACATTTATCAGGGAAGCATTTTTAAAGGAAGAAAATCACTAGGTTTTACAAATATTTTACTTAAAATGCCATTAAAGGTATGCCTGACCTCTTTATTTTTAAAAATATTTCTAATTAAATAAAAAATTGCTAAATTTCAAAGTTGCTTGAGCCAAACAAACCGCAGCAAATTAACATGTAACTAATTATCTTCCATTTTTACTTGAGTACAGAGAAGCCTGTTCACCTAGAGTAAGAAACTTTCTGTGTAGGTGATTACGGGTTTCATGTTTATGGAGTCTACATTCTTGTATCTTTGTTTCATGATAAAAACATCTTTCCCTAGTTCCAGGACAGGCTCCAAAACCACAGAGAAACCCTGTCTCGAAAAACCAAAAAAAAAAAAAAAAACCATCTTTCCTTGGGGCTGGAGAGAAGGCTCAGCAGTTAAGAGCATGGGCTGCTCTTCCAGAGGTCCTGAGTACAATTCCCAGCAACCACATGGTGGCTCGCAACCACTATAATAAATTTGGAGCCCTCTTCTGGCTGAACATGAACTTGAACGCAGAACACTATACATAAGAAAAAAATAAATCTTAAAAAAAAAACCTTTCCTTTAGATCAACCCCATACTGTCTGTTGCTAAATCTATATTTAATAACTTTGATGTTTTAATATTCTCTAAAACTACATTAATGCATGTGTTAATATATATACTTTAAAATAGTAATTACTATTTATAGTAATTTTATAGATAAAATAATAGTTTATAGATAGATGAAAACACATTATCTGACTTTTTAGGGTAACTATAGGAAATAAATATCTTTAAGAGTATAAAAGCAAAAATACACTGGCAATAAAACTAAAGCAAGGCCAATAAACATTTGTCCAAACTCACAGACTGTACAGCAGTATGTGTGATCTTTACATTTTAAATGATAAGGACGTGTCCTCACAGGTTAACTGACTCAGGTGAAGGGCATTCACAGAGCACATGTGAGCGCTCTCTGTTCTCCCTGCTCACTTCTGCTTTAGCCTATTCAAAGTCTGGTAAATCAAGAGAAAAATCCTAGATGCAAAGCTAATATTATTTCAAGGAAATTTCAGTTAAATAACTCAACAATTTTGATTTTTTACTTAATATACAATCACTACTGTTTGAGTTTTCCTACAGGCCTTGTACCTTAGAAATGAATGCTTAGACCAGTGTCTTAGGGTTTCTATTGCTGTGATAAGGCACAGTGGCCCAAAGCAATCTGGGGAGGAAAAGAGTCAGTTGCAGCTTACATGTCCTGATCACAGACCTTCATGAAGGGAAGTCAGGGCAGAAATGTAGGCAGGAACCTAGAGGTAGGAACCTGAGTAGAGAGACCATGAACAGACAGACCACAGAAGAGAGCGGCTTATAGGCTTGCTCCCCAGGGATTGCTTTGCTCGCTTTCTCTTTCTTCCTCCCTCCCTTCCTTCCTTTCTTCTTTACCTCCTTTACTCCTTTCTCTTTTCTTTTGTTCTTCCTTTTTTCTTTTCCTCCTCTCCTGCTCGCTCCCTCCTTCCCTTCTTTTTCTCCCCCTTTTTTCTCCTTTTCTTCTTCCCCTTTTTGAGACAGGGTCTCACTTATGTAGCCTTGGTTGACTTGAATTTTCTCTGTCAACTAGCCTGGCCTCATCCACCATGCCCAGAACCAGCCTGCTTTCATTTATACCCCAGGACCACCTGCCTGAGGCTGGAACAACCCGGAATGGGCTGGGCACTTACTGAGAAAATGCATCCCAGGCTCACCCACAGGTTAATCTGAGTTGGGACTTTTTTCCAATTAAGCTTCCCTCTGTACAACTGACTCTAGCTGGGCAAGCTGATATAACGACAGGCAGCACAGTTTCTATTAAATAATCTTTTCAACTTTAGAGAGGGTTTTTCTTTGAGACAAGGTCTCATGCAGCCCAGGTTGACATCTGAGCCAGTTTATTACAGAATGACCTTGATCTTCTCATCCTTCTGCACCATAAATGATGGGCTAGCAAGAGTGCACCATCAAGCCTGCTTCCTTGGCAATGCTGGTGATCAAACCAGGGCTTCCTGCCTGCTACGCACCAACAGAACTACATGCCCCACCTTCAATTTAATGTTCAGATTCACCAACGCAATTTGCATTCAAATTTAACTATTACCACTTAAAATATATCTAATGCATGCATGTAAGTATAAATTTCATATGCTAAAATGTGTGCATCACTCACCTGTTTGTTTATAAACCGCTAACTCTCTCACTGTCTCCACAAACTGCCAAAACCTTTCATTGCTTTCTTCTGCCATAAACTCACTGTTAAAAAAATGATCCATGAATAAATGAAAACAAAATTAGTTTAGATACTATAAATCACACTGCTAATGCTAAATAACTGATATCAATTTGTGTAACACAATATGGAAATAAATTGACCTTCTCATCTGGGGTAATTACATATGCATATATACATATACATATATACAATCATCTGGGGTAATTACATATGCATATATACATATACACAATCATCTGGGGTAATTACATATGCATATATACATATACATATATACAATTGTGCTAAGAAGACAACACTGTGTATTACTTCTGACTTTTTCTTATTGACAACTTAGAATTTGTAATTTGTTTTTCATTCTACATGAAATTCCCCTAAGGTAACAAAAATAAGAGCATTAAAGGTAAATAAACAAATCACCCATTGTTCCTCAACAGAATTGGTACTATAAGTAGTCCATAGTCCATACAGGCACCTTATTGCTGAAAAACAAAAGACTTTGGCACAGACATGGAGAAATCAAACTGCAGGCTGTTTGGGGAGGAAACCGTGGTGACCTCTGAGCATGCAATGACAAGCAGTCTGGAAAAGTGTGCCCATTGTTCAACAGCGGCGTGAACATTAGGGGCTAATAAACAATTTCTGCCTGGATTTAAGGCCCACTCCAGAGGAGGAAACTCACGCCTGACACTACAGACCTCGCAGAGACGTGGAACTTGGGGGCATGTTATGGGCCCTAGGGAGAAGCCAGCACTGCTTTACTAAATGGACACAGCATCAAACAGGCTTCTCAGCATTTCCTTCATACCACTGTTCCTGCATTGCCCAGATCCTCATCAGAGAAGCGCTCTGCTTCTCTGTGAGTGGAAGTTAATGCAATGACTAAACACTGGTCAAAGTATAAAGAGTGAGCGTCTGTGGGTGCTCGTCCTTGATAGACTATCATTATCACTTCCCCAAACGTCCAGGGAACACTGAAAAACAGGCGGAAAATAGGAAGAGCCAGAGGCAGAGGAGTCATGCTGTGAAACCGACTTCTGGACACAAGACCTCTGAACTTAAACTCGCCGTCGCTGTGGCTGTCTGTATAAAACCTGTACAACATCAAGCTGGTTAACTTTCCAGCATGGACAGAAACGGGACTCACAGGCCCCAGTCCAAGCTGAGAAGCTACTGGCAGATAACTGATGGCTTCTGCAGTGAGGAGAGCCAGTTGTATTCCAGGGTACGGCTCCTGGTAGGCTGTCCGAGCTCAGGTGGATGGCCGGCACCCATGCATGTGTCTGTGGCAGTGATTCTCATCAGTGTGCTAATTTTTCTTAGATAAGAGGACATGGGTGGGGACTCCAGGAGGAGTTGGGGAAGGAACAGGGGATAGATATGGTCAAAATTCATTTTACAGATATGTGAAATTATCAAAGGATAGCATATATAAAAAAAAACCAAGTAGTTCAAAAGCCAAAATAGTAAATTTAACTATTTACATAGACAATATTACTTAAAACAAAAATCCTAACACAAAAATGAATAGGAAATTGTCCCATAAGGTCAGGTGTAGAATTTTCCACATTGGAGTAATGTTGACACTATCAATTTTGGGGTTTTAGACCATTTAGAATTCAGGATTTGGGATGCTCAACATGCACTGTGTAGTCGTAGGTAAAAGTATGACCCATCAGTAGGACAGGACTTGATTATACTTGTTTTTCTGAGCACAGCTCCGCTCTAGGAACTTGGGCAGGATCTAGAGTTGCCGTCTTTATACCAGTTTTACTTGAAATGAACGAACAGGTCCAGGAATCACCTGCCTCTACTCAGCCAACAGTTAACTCAGCTGTCAGCCTGACATTGGCCATTTCTCTAGAACAATTCACGGTTCCTGGTTTTTGCATCCTTTCCAATACAAACAGGCTGCAAAATTCCATACAGCAAAGTGTTTCTCTCCTTGTTCTGCAACATGCCCAGCAAAGAGCCCTGAGGTAACATTCTCACTACTGCTTGAAAGTCTCCTCAGTTTGATTTCTGCCCAAGTTTATCGCCTCCGAGGTGGTGTCGACAAGCGGTTGAACCTAAACTACCAAGTGCTGTCAGTAGATGACAAGACTCATCGTTTTTCTTGCTTTCAACAATACATTCCTTTTGAACCCTTCCCAGAACGACTTTCAATATTCATATTTTATCAATATCTTGTTCAAGATTATTATTCTCCAAAGTAACAGCATCTGGTTCTACCACACCCTTGAGTCCTCATCAGAATCACCACTACTATTCGGGAAGTCTCTTCATGGTTGTATACTCCTTGTCTACATTTCTCAAAGTTCTCCTAGCCCAGCTCCACAGCTACTTTTTAACAGTTCAGGGTTCTTGTTGCATTGAGATCCCACTTTTTGGTACCAAACTGTTTTTTTTTAATTGCTCTTATAATAAACTGCCCAAACCATTGTGGCTTCAAACACTTACGACTTACTCTCTCAGGACTCTAGAGGCCAAAAGTCCTACCTACATCATGCTCCTGGCAAGGAAGCCCTGCTTCAGAAGGCTCTGAACAGACTCCTCGCCTCTGGGAGTTTATTGGCTCCAGCTGTTCTGTGAATTGAGGCTGTTTAACCCAATCTCTAAATCAATCTTTGCATGGCCCTCTCCTTAAGTATTTTTATCTGTGTCTTCTGACATTGGACTCGCGGGCCACCACGATAATTAAAAATGCCCCAATATTCTCAGATTTGCAAAGACTTTTGACCTAAACAAACTGTCATTTGCAGATTTTGGGAGGCATGGTTAGGATGTGGACATACTTCTGTAGGAATCTCATTCAACACAGCACAAGTAACAAGGGTGGCAAATTTGACCCAGACTACCTTGTAAAGGGCTTTAAGGAACATTCTATCTGGAATTTGCAAAAAAATAAAAAAAGCAGACAACGCAACTAACAGTTCAAAAAAAGAAATTTGGCGGCTGGGAACTAAGTGTGCGACCAAGCCCAGGCACTGCTAGGAGACACTATGGACTAGAGGAAGCTTTAATAATTTATTCAATAAAAATTGTTGCTAGCAGCCAATAAATAGAAGGTAATACAGTGTGATGGGGTTTCGTTTTTAGAACCATGGGATGCTGCTTTATAAACACATCAACAGTTACAAAACTTTATGCCCAATAGAAAGGAAAAGAAAAACCAGATAGTTTCCCTTTTATAGCCTCAGGCTGGCCACATACTCATGAATTTACAACCCTTCTGCTCTGGCACGGATTACAAAGGTTTGCCACCGCAAGCCACAAGAGGCAGCATTTCTGCTTCTGTTCACCGTAATCTGAAAGGGTAAAATGCAGTAAAGACGTCTGCTTTCTGCTAGGTAACTAAACAGAATGAGTAACAAATCCCCCTGGATGATGATGATGTGTGTGTGTGGCGGTGGGGGGTTATCGCTGAAAAGCTGCCTCACCATCCCACCGCAAACTTGGGAATGAGACAAGTCAAAAGTGTAAAAAGAAAACTCGGAGCTTCAAACACAATCTGCTAACCAGAACTTTGCAGAGAGCTTGCATTAAACTGTGCCTTCCTTCTTTCACGTCGGCAGGACACGCAGGGACACGAATGGAGACAGAGAAGTTTTAAAAATCACGAGCGGGTGGGGCAAGTGAGTGGCAGAGTTATGTAGAGGACTGCCCTGAGCAGTGATGCTCCAGGTGCCTGGGGACACCGCGGGAGGGAGCAAGAAGACATCTGACCAAAGACGGCTAGGGACGCGGGATCTGAGGGTACACTAGGTCCGAGGGGGTGGGGGGGGGGGGTCCTGGAGTCGTTAGGAGACGCTGGATCTGCGGGGAGTCAGTGCGAGCCTCCGGGGCAGTGGGGACGCGCAGTCCCGGAGGACGGTAGATCTAAGGGGACGCACGGGTTGGAGGGGAAGACGCATCCTAGTGACCTCGGGGCCTGAGTGAACCCAAAATTTGGGGGCACCCTGGTCCCGGGGACGCGGAATCGGTATAGCCCCTTGCCGAAGGGGGATGTCTATGGAGATGCCAGGGTCCCTCCGCTCGCCGCCATTCCCCGGTCTCGGCGCTCGGCTGGGCCCAGGCCCCAGGGCACCCACCTGGCCTCCAGCAGCAGCGGGGTCTCGGGCCACTTGGCAGCCAAGTGTGCGGTGACCGCCTTGGACGCGGCCGCCGGGCTAGCGCCGAGGAAGGCGAGCCACAGCGCGACGGAGCTCAGGAGCAGCTCCTCGGAGGCTCTGGCCCGTGCCATGGCGCGCCCAGGGAAGCGCGAGACGCCACGCTACAATCCGCGGCTCCTGGTGCGCCGCGCCCCACTTCCGGTGGGGGGAGCCGCAGTCCGTTACTTGGCCGGTCACCACTGTGCGCATGCGTGGCTGGCGAAGCTGGGGGGGGGGCTCGGTGAGGGGAGCCCCCGCGGGCCGACGCCGGAGCTCAGAAGGGTCCCCCGCGGGGCCTCGGGGTCCTGGGATTGAGGGCCTGAGACGCTGGGAGCGATGCCCGTTGGCCCAGACCAATCTGAGACTAGTCAGAGCTGCCCCAGTCCAGCTAGTCAAGGACCCCTGGGCTGATCCACCTGATAAGGGTGGAGGCACTGAGGGCAAACTTCCCAGTTAGGATCACCTGGGGGTGCGTGGGAGTGAGCCCAGGCCTCCAAAATAAGGTCTAAGGCCCTAGGCACTCGTGTGCAATGTTGGAGAGCTGTGTTCGGCCAGTGGATGTCAGGCTTTCCCTGCTTGCAGTCTGGACCCAGCTTCATGCTTAGCATTCAGACCGAGGTCTCCTGCGGGTATCAGAACCCGCATCTCAGTCCTGCCAAGTAGCTTTTTGAGCTGGATGCAAAAGTGTGTTCCTTCCTCGCAGCCCCTTGGAAGGCCCAGGTGATTCCTGTGTTCTTACAAGATTAAGCGGTGCTGCTTCAAAAGATTGCCGCTGATCAGAAAAACACCAGTAAATAATAGGCGTGGCATGGAAGAAGAGGGGAAAAAAAAACTCGGGGGAGCACGGAGCCCTTGCTCTCCATCCGCATACACCTGTGTGGGTATACCTCACAGATATACCTCATCTGTTTCAGATTCTCTCTCTCTCTCTCTCTCTCTCTCTCTCTCTCTCTCTCTCTCTCCACACATGCACACACACACACATAGAGATAGACACAGATGAGAGCGTTCCATTTACCCTGTGTTTAGTTTTCCTTAGAAGGCCATGTTCTGATTAACGCCCAGGTAAGTCTCACTTCCGGAGCGGATTCTTCACTTGCTGATTTTTCTTCCTGTGACCTCTTCAGCTGTTGGATTGTCATCGTTGGATTTTCACTTTAGGATCTGAACACAGTATTTTCATATTTCCCCAGCTGCATACACTATCTTTCTCCGAGAATTCACGTCTCGCTCCTTTCTGGCACAGTTTATGTTGAGGGTCAGTAAGTACTGAAAAGGCCTCAGTAGGACCTTGTAGTCCTGGGTAGGTGTTAGAAAGCCAAGGCCAGTGAACTACAGTTCTAGCCGTAGGCCTAGAAGAAAAGGTATATTGTGCATCTTTGATGTGTATTTACTTTAATTCTTCATTTTTGGGTGAAATTGTGGGTTCGAAGGCAGTGAAGTGTTGACAGGAAGAGCCTTGCATACCAGCACATCTCAGACAATGCCAATCGCTACTCGGTATAAGTCACAAGCAGGATATCGTTAAAGGACACTAATGAAACTTATCAGTATGCAGTCCTGTTGAATTCGGAGATGTGGGCTTGCTGCTTCATTCTTTTAGAGAAAATGGAATTCACTTACTATTGACCATTCATTTATACAACTACACATCTTATCTCGTAGGGTGTTTTCCCAGCAACGGAAGTGATTTAGAAGACTTCCTCACCGCGGCCACTCGCAGGCTCGATTTCAGAGAGAAGAAGAAGAGCGTGGGTGACCTTCAAGGTTCCTTCTCTGTGTAATTACCTGTGGGGTAGGAAAAGAACCACGAAGCATTTTAGGTCAGTAAAATAGCCAAGGATTCTAAAATGTGTAAATTATAAAATTTGATCAATAGGTTGTGAGAATCAATAGCCCCTTGGTCCAGGTTGGCGGTGAACTGCACATACTTCAGAGGCATAATTATACGTGAGTATTTTCTGTTTTTAGAAAAATGCAATTCAAAGTTAGTCACTTCAGGGTACTATGAATGAAAAATTCATGATAGCAGTTTTCATTATATGTGGAAGAAGTGATTAATGAGTTCTTTATAATAAGAAACGTGTTTCATGGAATAAATCATCTTGAATTCCTCTTAAGGTGCAGAGTGGGCTTCATGCATTCTGTGATTATAATGGTGCTGGGTGAGAATAAAGTCAGATAATAAGAATCTTAATCTTCTGAGCCTAAATGAAGTCTCAAAGTTTAAATGAAGTTTTAAAATGCCCTGTTTTGTTTTTTAGATATCCTTTGTTGTAAAGTAGACCCTATTCTTATGTTTTAATTGGAATATTTTAAATATACAAAAGCATTCTTAGACTTTATTCCAGTTGGGAAGGATTCATAAACTTAAAGAATTTGTCATATCTCCTCTCTAGGCAAGATTGTGTCAAAATCATAAGCAAATGAATAATGGTTTAGAGTTTTTAATTTAAGGATTAGCAAGTCCAATTTTATGACTTCCCACATTTTATATAAAATAAGTTACAAATGTCTAACTCCAGCTCTTTGTTTCTGAACTCCAGGTATTGAATCCCGAGCTCTGTGTCTCCTGAGCCTGTATTTTACTACTGAGCTTCCCAACCTCTTACTCGACATTTCTTATGGCTGTGTGCAGGCTGGTGCATGCTGCTCACTGCAGTGTCTTTAAAACAACAAGCTGTGGATATGAGCCATAGTCGTTTTGTTGATATGAGAACCGGAAACTTGGTGTTAGACAACGACCTTCTTTGCTTACACACATAGCTACTGAAGCCAAAGTATTGATTATTGGTGGCAAACTACATGTAAGGTAAAATTGGTCATTTTAACCACTTTTAAGAACATAGACTTTACATTATTGAGTTCCTGCACACTGTCATGCAGCTGCTGTCAAGAGCTTCTCATCCTGAAACTTTCATTATCCTTCTTTCAATCTCTCACTCTACTTTCTGCTTCTATTAAATTGACACCTGTAGATCATGACATGAATAAAATCATGCAACATTTTTGACTCGTTTATTTTGGCATGTTCTAGCATGTTTCAGAATCCCCTTCATCTTCAGGGCTGAACAATGCTCTGCTATCTTTCTGTTACATTTTGTTAATTCATTCTTCCATGGAAGCTTGAGTTTCTTCCTTATTTTAGTATTTGGTCACCCTGGTCTGGATTTGAGTATAGGGATATCTCTTCAAGATGCTGCCTTCAAGTGTTTCGGATCTCCTTCCTGAAGTGGGATTGCTGCATCTTCCATAATTCTATGCCTAGTTCCTTGAGGAATTGCCATACTGTTTTCTCTAGCGGTTGAACTCTTTCACATTGGCGCCAGGAGAGCGAGTGTACAAGGGTTCCAGTTTTCCTGTATCCTCACCAAAAATGAGGTGATATTTCATTGTGGCTTTGAAGCACAACTTTTAGAATTAATTTCAGAGCTGATTTCTGAATTGAAGACAATACTTTGCAAAATGGTGTAAGCACAAGACAGTGATCCTTTTCCTTCTTCACTCATCGTCTCTGAAGACAGCACTGGAAAGACTGATCTTAGCTGACACTCTTGGTACTTCCTAAAGCACAGCTTCAATGGAGGGTTGGTGATATAGCTCACTGATAATAAGCTCTGTCTGGCCTGCATGAGGCTCTGAGCTAAAGCCCAGTAATGAAAAAGAAAATTAACTTCACAAATGACCAGATAGGCTTTTCCTGATAATTATGTAAAGAATAGCTTCAGCTAGTGAGAGATTCTTTCTGTTGTCCTCATCAAACTAGAAATAAGTTCTTAAGGCATTTTAGAATGTTACAGTTTAAAGCATGGGCATCGGGGACATTACTTTAGGGTATGTTGTTTTTGTTTATGCTGCCTTTGTTTAACTCTGTGAAGCTGTGATTCTTTGCCTGTCGAAAACACCCGATGGTTTAATGAAGAGCTGAACGGCCAATAGCGAGGCAGAAGCAAGGATAGGCAGGGCTGACAGGCAGAGAGGATAAAAAGAGAAATGAGGAGGTGAACGAGGAGCAAGAGAACAAGGAGAGGAGGACATCAGGGGCCAGCCACCCAGAGTCAGAGTGAAAGTAAGGTATACAGAAAGAAAAGGAAAAAGCCCAGAGGCAAAAGGTAGTTGGTATAATTTAAGAAAAGCTGGCAAGAAACAAGTCAAGGTAGGTCAGGCGTTTATAAGAAAGAATAAGCCTCTGTGTGTGATTTATTTGGGAACTGGGTGGTGGGCCCCCCAAAAAGCCGAAAGAGTAAGACATCACACAATACATAGGTTTTACCCTTCATCAGAGCTGGTGAGCATATCTCCAGGCATATGTTCTCGGATGGAGAAGGAAGAAAGATGAAAGCCCAAAGATAAATCCTGGATGCCTAACTGAGCTGATTCTATTCAATGCGACTTTCCCCAGAAGACCTGCTAATGACATCTGTCTATTAGTTAGTTCCATGCCCCGTGACCTCTTCTCTCCTGGTAAATTCTGAGAAACGATTTTACAGCTGGGATGTTTTCTTTCTCTTGACACGATTGGGATTCTGTGGCTAAGAAACCAGGGGCTGAGGCAGAGACTCGTGGCAAAACTCCTGTCTACCTTCTATTTTTATGTATCTCTTTTGAAGAAACAGTCTGGAAAGAAGGCACGGATTGAGATTCTAAAAGACAAAAAGCAACATCAATAAAAGGATTGTCTGCTACAAGTAAATATCTCCTAACTTAAACTAAGTACCTAATATGAGTTTAATTGATTGGAGAAAGTCAATGCTAATTGTTTAAAGGTCAAGTTGCAGGAGAGAAGGCCTTTATTTCAAACAGCAGTAAACCCTCAAAAGCTAATTACCAACATTTATTGCTGAACCATTATCTCAGCTCGGTTACATTTGCAGCTGGATGTGCTAAAATCATGTCTAAAATCAAGTTACATCAAGTATTACGAGACAGAAACATTTACACCAGTCTGTCATTTTTTAAGCCTCCTGACCCAGCAGTTGATGTGGATAAGACTGAATGACAACGCACCCCATTTCAAAGGCCCAGACTCCATTATTCTCAGCCAGTGAAAGGGATATCATCCTCTCCTTTCAGGCCTAGGATGAAGGGACAGGACGTGGAGAGAGACGCACGGAGGCAATTTGAGTACCACATCCAAAGGGAATTTACACCTTGCTTGTTAAGTTAGTTGGAGATACTAGGATGGGGTAGAGGGATGGAGGGATGGCAAGAAGCCTGGTGACGTCAGCTGACTCCATTGATCTCTCCGTTGCCCACCTCCTTTTCACTGGTGGTCTAATGCCATCCGTTTTTAATGAAGTAAAGGAATTTCAGACGCTGAGCTTGAGCTGCAGACCACCATCTGAAAGACCACGTGGTCTGCTCAAAGCTCATGCAGCCTCCCAGTTGCAACTATACTGGAGAAACCTGGAACCCGAGCGCATCCTAAGACTCACCAAAAGCAACTTACAGGAGGAAAGGGTTTACTTTCATCCTCACCTCCGGGTGAGGAAAGTCAGGGCGTGGTCTCAAAGAGGAACTTGAAGTAAAAACTGAAGAAGTGTGCTCCCTGATCCTCAGGCTGGCCCACAATTCGCTAGTTTTCTTACACAGTTCAGAATCACCTGCTCTGCAATGGGGCTGCCTTCAGTGGGCCAAACCCCTTTCTAGCAATTAACAACGGAGACAGTTCTGCACAGACATGCTCATAACCTTGTCTGACCTGAGTAATCTCGGAAGTGTGAGTCCGTGTTGTGTCAAGTTGACAGTTTGAACCAACAGCATGATCAAACAATCTCCACGATAGGTCTAGACAGGGTGGCACCATCTCAATAGATAAAAAACAAAAGGTCCAATGGCACATTAAAATTGTCCAGAGAATAAATGCTCTGAAATATTGCTGGCAAATTCAGGGACTGAGGACTTAAGTATTTTAGCACATTTTGTTATCATATTAACATAAATGACATTAATGATAACACTGCCAGTGTACTCACTTTTTGGAAACTTAAAAATCCAGCTGTAAAAATAAAAACTACCATAATTGCACAGGTTTAGTTGAACTTTCTAGTTGAAAATTCATAATATACAATGTTACATTAAATAAAATGATGGTTATTAAATGCCTTGTGCATACGTAGGTTATGGAAGCAATGACATTTGGAAATATACAATTATAATTGCCATACTTTGTTCTATATCAAATTTCTAGTGGATTATATTGCATATTATTAATTACAGGCATTCACGAGTTTCATAGTTAACTAATAGGTGCTTTCTAGCTTTGTCTCTCAACTTCATATCAAACCTTGATATTCATGTAGCAGAGTTTCCTGTTCATAAATTTCCCAAATCGGTGGGAACATTGGTGTGGACTTGGTATTAAATCCTGCTGAGAATTATAAGCCATATCCTTACCTAAAATTTATGTTTGAAGTGACTGTAATTTGAAATGCCAGAATCATTTCTGCCATTGATTTAGGAGCTATCTCCTGCCTCCCCGTTTCTCTGCTGTTTTGTCTGGATTTATATCTAAGCCTTTGGTTTCTGCTTTGCCTCTAATTCGGCCAGGCTTGGAGAGTTGAACAGTCTGACCAGCTGGCGCAGAGTTGAGCCTGCATCAGGAGAGTTGAACAGTCTGACCAGCTGGCGCAGAGTTGAGCCTGCATCAGGAGAGTTGAACAGTCTGACCAGCTGGCGCAGAGTTGAGCCTGCATCAGGAGAGTTGAACAGTCTGACCAGCTGGCGCAGAGTTGAGCCTGCATCAGGAGAGTTGAACAGTCTGACCAGCTGGTACAGAGTTGAGCCTGCATCAGGAGAGTTGAACAGTCTGACCAGCTGGTACAGAGTTGAGCCTGCATCAGGAGAGTTGAACAGTCTGACCAGCTGGTACAGAGTTGAGCCTGCATCAGGAGAGTTGAACAGTCTGACCAGCTGGCGCAGAGTTGAGCCTGCATTAGGAGAGTTGAACAGTCTGACCAGCTGGTACAGAGTTGAGCCTGCATCAGGAGAGTTGAACAGTCTGACCAGCTGGCGCAGAGTTGAGCCTGCATCAGGAGAGTTGAACAGTCTGACCAGCTGGTACAGAGTTGAGCCTGCATCAGGAGAGTTGAACAGTCTGACCAGTTGGTACAGAGTTGAGCCTGCATCAGGAGAGTTGAACAATCTGACCAGCTGGCACAGAGTTGAGCCTGCATCAGGAGAGTTGAACAGTCTGACCAGCTGGTACAGAGTTGAGCCTGCATCAGGAGAGTTGAACAGTCTGACCAGCTGGTACACAGTTGAGTCTGCATCAGGAGAGTTGAACAGTCTGACCAGCGGGTACAGAGTTGAGTCTGCATCAGGAGAGTTGAACAGTCTGGACCAGCTGGTACAGAGTTGAGCCTGCATTAGGAGAGTTGAACAGTCTGACCAGCTGGTACAGAGTTGAGCCTGCATCAGGAGAGTTGAACAGTCTGACCAGCTGGTGCAGAGTTGAGCCTGCATTAGGAGAGTTGAACAGTCTGACCAGCTGGTACAGAGTTGAGCCTGCATCAGGAGAGTTGAACAGTCTGACCAGCTGGTACAGAGTTGAGCCTGCATCAGGAGAGTTGAACAGTCTGACCAGCTGGCGCAGAGTTGAGCCTGCATCAGCATGTTGGTGCCGCAATACCACAATGCTTCTCCATCTTTCTAAACTGCCTCATGCAGGCATTAACCACGCATGGGGACAAAAGAGCTGACAACAATCATCCCAGAGTGGATGAGCAGTGCCCATTGGAAAGGAAAATGTCCAACAACGAGGTGGTACACTATCATAGTGGCAGAAACCAAATCAATCGATCCCAACTGCCATATAATAAATATGATAAATAAGAATGATGGTGGCTTTCTGTTGGTGGCGTATGATGAAGGGTTTGGAGCTGAACACTTTGGGTTCTAAAAATAATTAAAGCAAAACTCACTATTGTGGAGATGCTTAGGAAAGACCCGAAGCAGTGGCGCAATCCTGATAGGAAGAGCAGCTACATAATCATTTAAAAATTTAACTTCTTACTGAATAAACTATACAGAAAACTCCTCCCTTCTATTTATATGTCTCAATGAATTTTTCATACCACTGATGTCATGTGAACTTTCCCAAGCTCAGCGAGCATCATGTCACAGCTACCGTTCTTGTCTATGAGCACCTCTCTCTGCATACCTCACCACTAACCCTGGTTCTCACAGAATAAATTTAGTACTTCATGTTTTGAACCATAATTCTGTGCTACTTTTTAAAGTGGCTTAAGGTGGGAGGTATATTACAAGCACACGTGGTATATCATTCTATAAAGAATAAACTGATGTCCATAACTCAGGTAAGGAATGATGGAAATGGTTCAGATGAGAGAGTAGGAAGTCAGCAAAGCAGATTTAGAGCTGAAGATGGAGGAACATACACGCAGGGGATTCAAGATGGCATGATTGGATGACAGGAGCCCCCTCAGCAGGAGTCTGGAGCTGGATGTAGGGGAGTGGTTTGAGTTCAGTGCTGGAGACACTGAGTTTCAGAGCACTGTTGTAAGGAGATAGACGAAATCCAAGGCGTTAGAAGTCAGAGTGACAAATATGTATTCTTGGCCTTTGGGGGAAGGATCCAGAAAGATTAAGGCAGGAGTGACAGTCCACAGGACTGTGGCCAGAGCAAGATGGCGATCAGAGTTCCAGTCACTGAGATGGAGGAGCAGATTTGCTTCACATACATTGAGTTTTGGGAGTTTTTGAGGTCTCCGTGGTGGTAGCTGGATAGTTGAATATGTAGCTCAGGGGTAAAGCCATGGGTCACTCTTTGAAGGTGAAGGGCATATTAAAAGCACCTAGAAAAGTCTGAAGTGTGCCACAGAATCCATGCTATTCCCTTTGAATAGGATTAAATAGGCCCTGAGAGTGATATCCAACTAGCCAGTGATTAATTGCTGGAAGAGAAACATCATTTGTGGTTTTGTGGAGGTTAAGGAAGACATCAGCATTTTGTCATTGTGACAATGGCATCATGCCAGACTCAGAAGCCATTTCAGCCAGTACTCTATTAGTAATTATTCATCCAAATCTTAAATGTGAGGCAATTCCTTCCAATGAGAAAGGAAGCTTAAATTTAGTCTTTAAAAGTAGTTACTCTCAACCGTGGCACTAGAGAAATATCTATTCACCTTGGACAAAAAGACCACTGACTGATCAAGAAAATACTGTCCAACTTCAGCTTGGTAATTGATCAGAACGGAGGTGTTGACCCAAGGCAATGTAGAGGGGTGATACCCGAGGGTGAATGTTAGAAAGAAATCACCGATGGGTCTGACCGTCCAATGCAAAGATTCACCAGACCCGGGGCTGAGTGTTGTCTGAGCTTTCTGACCTGCCTAGTTGCCGCAGTTGTTAAGTAACAAAGAAATCACACAGAGGTCTACATTAATCATAAACTGATTGGCCAATTATCTCAGGCTTCTTATTTAACTCTTATAACTTACATTAGCCCATTATTCTTATCTGTGTTAGCCACATGGCTCAGTACCTTTATCAGCAGCATAGTCACATCTTGTTTCTTCTGTATCTGGGCAGGATTGCAGAGGGAGCTTCCCTCTTCCCAGAATTCTCCTGTTCTCATTGACCTACCTCTTCATCCTGTCTGGTTGACCCGCCTATACTTCCTGCCCGGCTACTGGCCAATCGGCATTTATTTAAAACATAATTGACAAAATATAGACAATTGTCCCACACCAGGATACCTGAGGCAAATGCTCACCATTCAAGATCTAGATAAACAGAAAAAAACTATGCATACTTATGTAAAATATTAAATATAATAACAGAGACATAAGAAACGTCTAATAGGAGAAGGTACTCTACATTCCCAGTGAAAAACGCTTCATAGATAATAATGATATTAAGAGGAGTTTAGGGGTAAATCAACCAGCAGGGAAAAATCACTTTGAAATTCAGCCACAAGTACATGATGAAGCCACTTTGTGAAAACACAATGGGAAACAGTGATTTTTAAACAGAACTGAAGGATCCCCTCCCACAGGCTGCTTATTAATTATAAAGGGATGATTGTATTTTTATGGCAGGAATATTGTTAGACCCTGCCTTGACCGACTGATCAAACAGCATCACAAAGAACAAGATAACAGGATGCTGTTATGTGCAATTGGATGTTTACACCTGAGCTGTCTTCACTAACCCCGAGTCTCTTGTGGCTCACCTTGTAGTTCACATGAACTATAGAAAAAGAACTCATTAAGAAACATGTGAGAAGCACTTATTTCCTTTCTCTTTTAAATATGGGGGCAGCATTTTACAACAAAGCAGGCAGGGGCTTGTGTAGGTTAACAGCTTGAGGAGAAAAACAGTGGAGCTGCCCAAGATGAAAGGATTTTCAGTAGGCTAAAGAGACAGGCCAGTGGTTAAAAGAACACAGTGCTCTTACAGAGGACCTGAATCTAATTCCAGCTCTAGGGGATCCGAGCCCTCTCTGGCTTCATTGAGCATCTGCACACACATGCACACACAAAGGTATGGAAAGAAACTATTTCTAAAAGATATTCAAGAATCATTACAGCAACATTAATTTTTTGAACATTGAATGAATTTTAATTTTTTTCTCTAATAAAGCGATTAAGGACACTTGGGGTTAAACTGGGTGAAAATTTGAATTGAACTGATTAACAGCGCCCCCATTCAGCAGGAAGCAGTTTGGAGAGAAAAAAACTGCGCCCATGTTCCCAAAATATTGTTTGTAAATGTTCTTTTACATTTAAAGGGGGAAATGATATAGGTATGAATAATTTGCATTGGTATGGATTTTAGGTTGATTTTGTTATAAGTATATGTATTTCTGATATTGATTAAGGTATTGCGATTGTGTAGTTCATTTAAAATGTAATATATAATTAGGAAATATAGGTTGTTGATGGATAATCATAAATAATAGTCAAGTTTGTAGCCATGCCACTTAGATTTTCTAGATATACAGAGATATATTTCAGATAGGCATTCTTTGTATCTCTCAAAGGCTGCAGAATATGGCATTTAAAATATTTTAATAACTTAGGACTTTTCACAACAATGAGATACAACTGCTCCTGGCAGCACCAATCTACTTAAAGAGGAAGATGGGCATCGAAGAGGATCCTTATGGAGTTTGATAGCCATTTGGGCAAGAAACTGCTCTTGCCTGGACTGTTGCATAAAATGAGCACAGAGAACCCGCAGAGAGAGGACTGCTGAGCTTGCCTAAGTTGAGACGGTCTTTTGGGGTTCATGACTCATGAAAGAGTCTGCGAGACATTCTGCAGGACACAGCAGATAGTGACTGAACTGTCTTTGGAATTTCCTGCTTGATGAAAATGTCTGCTGGATACTATGGGCCTGAAGGCTGAAGATGGATGCCCCAACGGTACAAAAGAACTTTGGGTGACTGTCCAGGCAGCGAGATGTCTCTGTCATTTCTAGAGTTTTCTTATTTCTTGTTTACTTAGGTAGTATTATATCCTTCTGGAGTCTTTGATGGAGTTGAAGAATGAATAGATAGTTATAGTTTTCCTTAGTTATGATAAAAGATAAAATAGATATAAATATTGTAACTGTAATTCTTGCTTGATAACTGTTTTGCTATATGTAATCTTACTATGTTAAAATGAAAGCCTTTCTTTTTTGTTTAAATAGAAAAAGGGGAAGTGATGTGGGAGTGTCATATATCAACCTGTTGATTTCATTGGTTAAGCAATAAAGAAACTGCTTGGCCCTCATAGGTTAAAACATAGGTGGGAGGAGTAAATAGAACAAAAGGCTGGGAGAAAGAAGCTGAGTCAAGGAGTCGCCATGATTCTTCTACTCCAGGCAGACGCAGGTTAAGATCATTCCTCGTAAGCCAGCTTGTGGGCTACACAGATTAATAGAAATGGGCTAGTCTAGGTGCGAGAGTTAGCCGAGAAAAGGCTAGATATAATGGGCCAAGCGGTGTTTAAAAGAATACAGTTTCTGTGTAATTATTTCGGGTAAAGCTAGCCGTGTGGGCCTCCGGGTGCTGGTGACACAGCCCCGCCGCTCCTACTACTACAGACATCGCCACTGTGGCTGCGAGGACTCCTACTAAAACCTTTACCAAATTCAGGGACAGACAGCCAGCAAAACAACTAGCTAACTTAAGCCAAATTTAAAAACAAATCACAAAAGTTTGCTTTTAAGAACCACAGTCAAGTCAGAGGGAAAAAGTTGGTAACCAAACTATCACTGTAAATGTTTACATAAAGAATCTCACTGAGCGCCTTTCCTAAGACCCCACCAAATGAAGTGTCAGGGCGCTGACAAAGAGCTGCTGGCACCAGAGGAAAGATACAGGGATCAGGGTTCTCCTGAGAAATAGACCAGCAATATGTCTATTTGTCATGAAAATTGACATACAGTTATGGAGGCTGAGGAGGGTCATGATCTGTTCACATGTTAGTCAGAGAACCAGGAAGAGTGTTTCTGCATCAGATGGCAGGAAAAGTCTGTAAATCTCACAGTATGAAGGGCTGAGGTCCAAGAGAGAGCTAGTGTCCACACACAGTCAAATCTGGGTGCCCCAGGTTAGAAAAAGAAAATCAATTATCCCTTGCAGGTGGGATAATTAGCCTTCTCTCATAGTATGTGCCAGTGTGTTTTCCGTTCTTTTTAAGGATCAGTTTTAACTTTTGTGAGCATCTGCATGTATGTTATGTATACCACATGCATGCCTGGTGGCCATGGAAGCTAGAAGAGGGTCTCTCACAAACCTACACACCGTCATGAGCTGCCATGTGGATGCTGGGAACTGAACTCAGGGCTCTGTAACAGCAGCAAAGGCTCTTAAGACTTGAACCATTCCCCAGCCCTGGACCACGCGTTTTCTTCCCTCGGTCTGCACCAAAGGATAATCTTCTCAAGAAACACCCTCAAGGATACCAGAAAATCAGAAAAGTTGATACATAAAATTAATCATCACCCCGATCATGGAGCACACGAATTCAAAGGTAAGCTAGAGCAGTGAACAGTGTAAACCATGCTGTCTCAATGCTTGCCGTGTGTAGCTGAGGCCAATGTCGGTGCTGCTGTTTATTACTCTGAAAAGGTGATTTTAAGACCATCTAAGAGCTCGCTTCCCTGTTTCTATTTATTCCACATGCTACTCTGCAATGTTCAATGATCACCATCAAGCAAGCGTTCTTCCTCAACAAACACTCACTTGCAGCCTTGTGTTCTTACTGTAGGCGAGTTCTTTTCTGAACTTTCTGTAGGTGGCTCTCTCATGCCACAGATAAATGGATCCTACACAAGACTCAAGCAAAAGCAGGTAGTAACATCCCTCTGTACTACGATTCAATCTGTGCACCCTCTGCAATTTGTGGGTGCAGAATTTTCAGAGAGCTTAGGAAGGACATATTGACTAAATTTTAATATTATACTCAGCTTTAACTAAATTAGGATTGAGCCTTACACTCCTATTAAAAACAAATTCTCATGCATTTCAAACGCACTAAAACAAAAACCCCCTGTTCACTTGTAGCTAAAACTGAACATTATGAGGCAATCAGTATTTGATTTATGCTTTGAGAAATACAATGAATCACTCCCTGATTATAGCATCCCAAATTGCTAGGCTAAAGAGTCCTTCATGAGTTAAACACTTTCTCCTCAAAAATATTGAGTCTGTATAACAACATACCATTTTCATGATTTTAAATAGAGTATTTAAGTTACAGGCATTTAATCACCGAGTCCACGAGACCATTCACAATGATCACAACTGTGACAAATACCTAAAAATTACTTTCAATAGTGCAAATGAACATCTGATATCCTTTGCATTAAGGCGAGCATGTAAAATTCTCAACTGAGGTGATTTATATGTAGACGTAATTATAAGACATCAAAAAACCAGCTTTAAAATCGACACAAAATATAAAAGGCACACATGAATGGATATGTATATAGAAACTGTAGCCATAAAATAGCACACATAATTAAAATGGATTTATTGCTTTAGGCTTTGATTTTTTTCTTCCTTTTATTAAATCATTATGGGGTTCCCTTGTGCTCAATTATAATTAGACACATACACATTAAAATGTTCTCATATATATGCATATATATACACTCTACATATAGTCTTTAAAGCTTAACTAATAGAATAATATATATGCAAATTTAAATGTGTATAATTCAGGTAATTAAAAATTATGATTCCCTAAGCAACATTAACATACGGACATACTTTAAACGATGAAAAGAAGCCTGACATGTTACTAGGGGAACCTCATAATAGTACCGCCATAGTTTTGCTTCTATTGCTTTGACAAAATGCCCCGGCAATGAACAACTTTGGAGAAAAGGGTTGATTTTAGCTCCTAATTGCTGGTTACGGTCCACCAGTATGAGGAAGTCGAGGCAGGAACTTGAAACAGATAGTCCTGTCACGTTCATAGTCAAGAGAAAAGAGAAACAAATGCATGATTGCTGCTCAGCTCATTGTTTTTCTGTTCATTGTTGAGGGCCCAGTCAAGGAGACAATCCTGTCCCCATTCAGGGTGAGCCTTCCGACCTCAGTAGCCCACTTAGAATCCCTCTCAGACCTGCCTGTGGTCCACCCTGATCCACACAGTCCCTTACTGCACCTCTTCCCCCCGAGGATTTCAGATGGTGCCAAGTCGGCAAACCTAAACATCGGAAGTATTCCACAGGCTCTTTTCTATGAGGTTGCAACTACTACGTAAGCCAGTTATCAGTGCTGTTGGGAAACACCCTTCCAGGTCACTCTCTAGGATAAGAAATATGGCGTTCCCACTGAAGGACATTTTGAACTGTATTTGAAAGTCGAGCCTTTCCAGGTGTTGCCAAGTGCAGATGAGGTTGCGGGTTTCGGCCCTTAGCTACTATGTAACACAAATGGCGTCTTTATAAGCAGGCAAAGGATCATCATCTGAAGACAGAGACCACCAGGAAAGGGCAAGCGATCGAGGAGGCACAGATGCAAATGCTACATGGAGCATCAACCAGCAAGTAGCTAGAAACACAGAGGATTCTCACTACAGGCTTCCCAAGGAGCAAGGCGCTATTGACCTCTTCATTTCTGACGTCTGTCCGTCAGAACCACGGATAATTTCTGTAGATTTAACAGAAAACAAACAAACGTGGGACTTTTCTAAAGCCTCCCTTGGAAATAAAACAGGGCGTCTGTGTGTCTACTGTGCCAGGTTCCCTGTTCTTTATGAGGACCGATTATGAGACGTGTAGATCCCCACACAGCTAAGCTTCATACTCTCACTATTTCCCCAGAGCACGAAACAAACCAACTCTGTGTTCCTTGCAGTCCAAGCACGAGGACAGAAGCCAGTCACAGACTAGTATCCTGGAACCAGCAGTGGGGCCGTTCCAATGTGTGTTGCTGAGAAAGGATGGGCGTGTGAGGCAGTGAAATTCCTTCTGTGTCTGGATACATCCGCTGCCTTTTGTGCAGCAGCCATAATCTGCTGTCTTCAGATAACTGCACAATATCCCAAAGCAAGTGCTGGAGAGCTTTTTTAACCTCCGAAGATGAGGTTTAAAAAAAATCTATAGGACTGAAAGTTCAGTTGAATTCCTGATTAACCCATCCCTCCACGTGAAAAGCCCAGCTGTAGTCACCAGTTTCGAATTCTGTTAGCTATCTCCTAGGAGCAGAAGGGGCCAAGTGACTTACTCAAGGTCAAACTAATTTTATGTTACGTACATTCTACCACAATTAAAAGTAATTACAAATTAATAAAAACATTCAGTTTACTGTGAATTATGCAAATTAATTATTTGAAATGCAGATCGATAGGATAAACAGGATTACGTGTGAATATCTAAGGCTGAAGATCAAGCAATTTCTCTGCTAATGGCCTCGTATTCTACCTCTAATAGTATATGTCGAGACAAGAAGGATTTATTTCTAAACACATTTATTTTAGTATTGTGCTGAGTGACCTATTAGCAAATGAGACAAAAGTTTAAGATAATCTAATTTTTATGATTCTTACAGAATAGTTCAAACACTGAGACTATGTCTCATTGTATTTAATAACCTTGGAAGTGCTCATTGTATCTATGATAAAAAATAAAATTAAAAGGCTTTTAAGAGGGCAATGCTGAAGGCTTTGCTTTTTTAAAAGAAGATACTGTTCGAAAGAATGCATGGATTGTGCGTCATCATATGTGTCTCAGATTTTTCAATCTGGCTCAATAGAATCTTCACCTAGCCTATATGCCTTTTGACGCAGCCCTGTTACATCAATCAAGGGTCCAGTAAAAAGGTTTTAGGGCTGGAGAAATGGGTCGGTGGCTAAGATCATTGGTTGTGCTTCCAGAGGACCTGGGTTAGATTTCCAGAACCCACCTGGCGGCTCCCACCATCCGCAGCTCCAGGTCCAGGGGGTTCAACATCCTCTTTTGACCTCCCTGGGTACCAGGAACACACGTGATGCACAGATACTAATGCAAACGAAACACTTTTACACATAAAACAAATAAAAAAAGAAACTTCCAGTATTGCCACAGCCCCCGATGATGCTGATTAAACAGAATTGAATCTCAAAGCTAAGTTTGCACCCTGAACACGGAGAAGGAGCAGTAGAAGGAGAAGGAACATGGTCTAATTTCTGTACAATAAAGATGGTAACTACATCCTACCACTCTCCTCTGTTCCCACACCAAAAAGACTGACAAGGAAGCCAAAAAGCAGAGGCACAAGACGTTCCTGTGTCTTTGAACATCTTCCAACATTATGCAAACCAGTCCCCGGAGTCTCACTTTTCAATAAGAAAAAAGAAAAGACGTGGGACATGCCAACAGGTGAGGCAGCGCATCAACGGGGCACAGGGCCTCTCAGAAGTCAAGTCTCCTGACTCTGCACTGTCCGTCATTTGACATGGGGAGGACGGCCTTCCTCTTGCAGGAGCAGAGGTGGTGATATTTCATGTAAGATCACTCGTCATCTCAAGGCATAGCCCACCTCCGAGGACTAGTGCCCAGTCACATAGGCTACTGGAGCTCAGCTATCTTCATTCTGTTGCCCAAAGTCTTAAAAAGGAAATCAACACAACATTGTCCCTTTGTGTTTTTCATAATTTTATGCCCCCATAGATACCATGCGTTTGTCCAAATAGCATATGACCCAGCTCCTCTCTTAGAGAATGTTCGTGGATGGATCCAGTGATAAGGTACTCAGCACTTTCCATCAAGATTCCAGTCATTTTTTTCAGATCATTGAACAATCAACTAAAACCACTTTTCTTAGGTCAGGGAATGTAAACACACACTCTCTCCCTCCTTCTCAGCCCCTAAAAGAAATTTGTTTGTTCATTGGTGACTCCCAAATTCCAATGTATCTTTGCTATTCTTAATAAGTCATTTAATGCCAGTGAATGGCTTTCAGGAAAGGCAGCTGTGGAGAGAGGTTTATAAACAGCATTGAGATGCATGCAGCAATATAGTTCCTTCACAGCCATTGTGCCCGGAAGTGAACGCAATAAGATATCCTTCCTAACAAAACAAAGCAAGACCAGAAGCTACAGGGAAGAGCAACAGAGATAAGGCTCCTATGGAAGCCGTCTAGACTGTTATTATAGAAAACTCTTGGATTTAGAAATTACTTATTTCCAAATAGTTGTGTTGATTGGTCAGTAAGTGATTTTAGGGAGATAAAAAGAATCAACTGTGCTCCAATCCACACATATAACACAAGTTTGCTCTTCTAATTTTACTATTTCTGGTTCCTCTTTTTCTTATTAGTAAAAAAAACCAATTTCTTGGCTATGGAGGAGATGATGCTAACAAAATGTACTGTAATTGTTTAGGAGTGATTTTCTCCAGAGACCCAGGATGCTTAAGTAGTTGAGTTTTCTATTCCTTTCTGCCCCCTGGGCTTTACATTAGTTCTGCACTGACTTCTCTTGTCTCGTGCATTTGCGAGAGTAAACGATTAGGGTGGAGAGGCTCCAGGGGACGGTTCCTGGCAGCGGCAGGTTGTGCTTTACCATTTCTACTTGCATGCACCTGATGCGTTGGTTATTAGCAGACTTTGTAGCAATCAATGACTACAATATCTCTTTGCTTAATAAGTATGTTCAAAGGGGGAAAAAGACGCAATAACATTTATCTGCAGGTGCATCCTGTGCTCTCAATCCAAGAGACGGAAGTAGTAGGGTTGTTGACAGCTGTTTTACTCGCTCTCTGTTTGCACTGTGCAGGTTGAGGCATGAATATTCAAAACATAGTCGGCTTGACGACTGTACCCAAGGGAAACATCAACAAGAAGGGATGCATGTGGCAGAAATTAATGGGCAGCAGAGGCTATTTGAAATGGAGTGGAAGGATTATGGCATAACAAAAATGGAGAGCAGCTGGAGATATGGCTTTGCCCTGAAGACCATTTGCTGCTCTTGCACAAAACCTGTGTTCAGTCCCCAGCACTTACACTAGGAGTGCCCAACAACTTCAGTTCCAGGCTATCTGGTGCCCTCTGCTGGCTTCCATGGGTATCTGCACTCACAAGATGCACATAGGCGCATAGGCACATTAAAAAAAAAAAACAAACCACAAACCTAGAGAAATAGTAGAGGTGACTAGTGGAAAATCTAAACAATGAAATCCGATAGCAGCAGAAAAAAAACGGCACAAGTGATTATGGCTCATCGCTTTGAGGACCCTGAAACCTTGAATTCTTCACATTGTCTTGTTGTTCCAATTAGTTTGGCTGGAATCGAAATGCAGTTTAGGTAAAAATGTACACATAACATTTTGTTTGTTTTGTAGCGCATTTCCCCCAACATATTATTCCCTTTGTTTTCATTCTTTCTTTTTGTCTTTCCTCTCTACTTGCTCCTCTTCTATTCCTCCTTGTATTCCTCTCCCTCCTCATTCATATTTAATTATTTTGGTTGAATATACTAGCATTCCTTTGCAGCTCAGTAGAGAGACAAACTGAAAACTAGAGAGCCAGGTGGGTTTTGATGGTACAGGAAGGAAATGTTTGGACAGAAACATCTGGTAGAGAGGTAAGAGAGTAGAGAAGCAGAGACCTGCAGTACAGAGGACACAGTAGGCCCAGGGTGGATGAGTGTTGAGAATGTCTGGAGCTAACTGATATTCAGGACTTCTGGAGAAAGGGGACAGGAATAATCATAAACACTTCCAAGAAATATCGGTAGAGAATTGCAGGATGTTATTGTCTTGTCTATAATTTCAAACAAACTATTGAACAGCAGAATAGTGTGTGTATGGATGCGTGTATGTGTGTGTGAGTCTGTAATTTATTTATTATATCCACACCTGTGGCTGGGTACTATCTGAAACAGAAGACAAGCAGTATGAGAATTACTTTATGATGTCATCCCTTTACAGCTCCCTAAATTATGTATTCTACCCATGAGATGATGCACCAGTTCTGCAACCTTTTAGATCCTCATAGCTCTGCACCTATGCACCCCTGCTTCAACAGCTCTGCCTGCTTCCATTGCCCTTGATGGTAGGATCCTCTTAACCTTCCAGAGCCCAAGTGTTTCCTTCCTCTTCGAGCCTTCTCTGACTTTCTGGGTTGAAGTTCTTCTCTTTCTAACTTCTACGTCTGCACTTGGCCATTCTTGTTTATAGCCCAGGAGTGGACAGATGTTCTGGGAACTTTCCCTGAGAAGACATATTAATAAGTCACATGCTTACCCAATTGGGGCACTGATGTAAACAAAGGAACAAGTGGAGCCTGAAGTTACCTACAGAAGCTTGGACAACTTGTGGATAGCTATACCACTGAGGAGGGTTCTCTCCCTCCACATAAAATGCTAATTGCTCATATTTTCTTGGGGATAGGCAGGCCTCATAGGCTCTATCCCATTCCATAATGGAGTGTTAATGGGCCCAACCTTGTACAGGTCTCATGTGGGTAATTGCAGAGAATTTAAGAGGGAAAATGATAGGCCTTGCCTGGAAGTCAGCTTTCTACACAGGAAGTGTGCGGGCTGTTTCTATCCTATTCACTGCACCCCACCTAGAGCTGAGTCAAGATCTGCATTACGTTTAGAGGATGTTCACTCAATATCCACGGAACAATGCTTGTTTCAGCCATCAAGTGCAGCATCTTTTTTCTATTTGTTTGTATTTTGTTCTTGTATTTTCTCTTATAACCTATGGTCTTATCTAAAAGCTCCTTTGTAGGTAAATTCCTCCTTATAGTATGACATCGGAAACTAAAGTTGGTAAGAGCACATTTCAACAGCTGTGTGGGAAACCCTGCGCATAGCCTGGGAGTAAAGTTCTTTACTTCAGTATTCTAGGCTCCCAGTTATGGGGGGCATATTCACAAAATTAGACTGTGTGGGGATGAAAATGAGAAAAAGTGATGATACAGTCTAAAGACTTTAAAAAATAGCCACAGGAAAGGGTAAACGTTGCCATTTTTCTCAAAGAACTGCCCAATGCTAATTATTTAAGAACTAAGAAATGTATATAACCTGATTTGGTAATTAGAAGAGCTAACAGCCCTCCATCTCAGAAAGAATGGTGCTGCATGTTGTACTTTATTTTAGCTTTCTTATTGTCTCTGTGTCGTCTGTGAGGAAAAAACAAATAAACTCAGAGTTGAGGCACTGTTGGAAAGACATAATAAGACTTCAAAGAAAACAAATGAACAGTATCTACAAATGCTCACATGGTTTAGTCCAAGAAAACACATGGGTTGGTGAAGGGCGGAGTTCAGGGAAGCATTTAGAAGTGCTTTGGCTGAGTCTGCTCATACAAACCTAAAAGGAAGATTAAAGAAAGTGATGTGCTGTTGAAAGACACATGTGTAGTTTTAAAAACTACAAAGAAAGCAGAAAAACTAAAAGCTGGACTAACAATAGCTCAGTGGTGTAGCACTTGCTCAGCCTGTGTGAATCCCTACGATTACGGCCTGTACTACAGGAGAAAGGATAGGGAGAAGGAAAGAAAGAAAATGAATCTGGCTGTGGAGCTTAGGTCAAGGCCTTGGGCCATTCCCCGGCACTGCAAAGCAAGCGAGCAATCCGAAAGACAGAAAACATAAACACTAACGCAAACTCTGAAGAGCGCACTTGGCATAGGTGATATTCTGTTCCTTAAGCTGGGTGCCCGATTTTAGAAACTGCGCTTGTGTGTTACAAACATTTCTTTGTGTATATGAAATGATTAGTACTAAAAATAAACATATATCATGACTTTGTAGCCTCCTTGTGAAATAGGCTTATGGAAATCTGAGTGGGAGAGCATCCAGGATCATGCAAAACCGGCAGATAAACACCATCACGGAGTATCCTTTTTAATGTAAACAGTGTGGGCAAAAAAATATCTTAAAGCCTGTGGAAATATTGTCCAAGTATTTTGTGGAATAAGATAAAGCATTAGCACGAAGTTTTTAAGATAAAATACAAATGCTGGCAAGTAAAGTGCTCTTTTTGCAGGGAGCTACATTCAGCTTGACCCCATGGGGGTGCTCATTCATTGTCCTTTGCAAGGAATATGTAGTTCAGGGAAAGAATCTGGCGTGATCTAGGAGCAGCGGAAGAGGCTCAGCACAGGCCCTTGTGGACAGCAGGCTCAGACCTCATCTCTGAACACAGCACAAGGACACTAACGACACAACACTATGGTGTGGCGATACCTAAGATGCTTCCGCTGTGCCATTTGAGAAAATAGGGGTTTTTACTGGAATAATTCTCGTTCTTAGTGCCGGAGACAGGGAGACCTGGCAGTGTTGACAGACAGGCAAGGCAGGCATTGGTGGAAGGACGAATGAATGGGGATGGAGCTGTGAGACTCTCTGGTAGGCACAAAGGCAGTGATTGCAGAGCTAAAACCATTATGGAATTGTACAAATAACTAAGCCTTCAACAAAGTGCTGGTTGAAGGAGGGGCATGGAAAAACAAGAATGAGACATTTAAAAATTAGGTGGTATTCAGTTGGACAAGAGGCCTCTGGTGTGTGTCAGCCACAAACTGGATACTAATGCAAACCCAAAGAAAAGAAAAGCATGGGCTCCAACTGCAGGTGCATAATGAAGGGTATATATCACCTGTAGCTCCTAAACGTGATGCAGAAATCAGGGAAGGGGGCACAGAGAAATAGAAATACATTTACAATCCTGAGAGTCACAACTGTTTCTTCATATTGAAAGCTAAAGCTACAAAACATACTGCTGTTATCCATGACGAACGAAGTTCATCAGTGTCCCTTTAAGGAATCAGATTGGCTATCGGCATCTGTGCGCAGGTGCTTGGACCTTTTTAAAAGAAGAGGTAGCCAGTAGTGGGATGAGAAGGAGACGGCTGGAATGGTTTAGAAAGTGATCCTGAACTCTGCCCTGACAGTGAAATCCCACAGAGTGCCTAAAGCATTGTTGTCTGTGTCGCAGACTCTGACGTAATAAGCCAGGGTGTGGCACGGAGGCCAGCAGTTGTCTTAACTCCGAAGGGCAATGTTTACCAAAGGCAGAGCTTTTCAGGTTTAGAGCAAGCAACACCCAAAGACTGTGCACAATCCCCTCCAGTTTCTTCCTTGTATGCCTTTCTGGAACAAACCTTGAAGTGTCAATCAAATCCAAGTCTACCTAAACCATATGACCTATGTACCACACTTACTATTATCCTATTACATAATAGAAGAATGATTCTATCATGCTTTTATTCTTAGCACAATCCATGGGTACATTTTAAATTTTCTTTTTAAATAAAACCAATAGCCATTACACACTAACTCTTGGCCTCAATCCAAATTTACATACTTTATGTTGTTTGACATTTGTTTACTCAAGGAACTTCTGTCTGTGTCCTTCTTAAATTGTACGAACACGAACAAGGCAGAGTCCAAATAAGGTTTGTGCCTTTGGACCTTAGGGAGACGGCGTGGGGAGGAGGGCTTGGGCAGAGAGAGGAGTAAACAAACCAGAAATCATACACTGATTTATGATCAGATCAGTAGTGCTCTGACTTGATGCCAAGTCACCACCATGAGCAGACGAGGGAAACCAGCTCTAGACGAGTCTCCAGGGTTCTCAGTGGAAATGAGGGCACTGGACTATTGGATGCAAACTCTTCTAGTCAGAGGTTTTGACTGATACGTCCCAACAATGAGTCATTCATCCACGGCATTGTGTATAAGAGAAACAGATACCAGCACCTCTCTGTAGAAGCCATCAGGAATGCACTAAGACAAAGAACAATTTACTTTTTGCTTCCTTAAGAAGGATTGCCTTGAGAAGAGGAAGTTAGGAAGGTCATCCAGTTGGATTTGAAGGTGACAAGTTATTTGGGGAAGACCTCAGATAAGCAGGTCTTTGGATTTGCATCCCCTGAGTAACTGGACGTCTTCATGGATATAGAATCGAATTGGAGGTTCAAGAAGAGCGGGGGACAGGAGAATCATTCACTTCCTTTATAGTCTCGTGGTGCCTTTGTTTTGATCTCTGCTTGTATTTCTGCTATGTTTGTGATCATGTTTTTGAAGTAGCCTTATCTCTGTCTTTTTGTAGTTGTGGAGAGTCCCCAAAAGATGTTAATATAGTAGAAAATTGTTTATATTCAACGGGAAAGTACTGTGGCCTAACTGGCAGCGACAAGACCAGTTGACAGTTGTTAGGGCTGTTTTTCTTTTTTCCTTCGACATGTTGGAGTCAAGGCAGAGATGACAAAAGGGTCATGGGAAGATTAGGGATGAAGGATGGGATGGAGGTTGGGAAACATGATCAGAAAGAAACTAATTTAAGCCAGCCTAATATGTCTGCTGCTCGCCTTCGGCGCAGGAAGGCCCATCAATCAGGGACACCCGCTCTCCTGGATGTGTATCTCTTTCCTTCTTCTTCTCTGCTCCTCCAGGGCTCCCCTTCCTTTTCTTCCCCTCCCCTCCTTCTTTCTTTTCTTTCATCATTTCATTTGCTAATTCAAATGAACCATCAGTTATCCAACTCACGTCTAATTGCACACATAGCGTTAAGCTAGTAGATACCTTTCTATTGTAATAGAACAAATGACCACCAAAGTAATGGATTTTTAAAAGCTACTTACTACTTCACAGTCCTATAGGGGGATACGTTTGTGGGTTTTCTACTTAGGGTCTTTCGATGCTAAAATCAAAGATTCAGTTTGATTGATTTCCCATGTGAAGGTGCTGAGAAAGTTGCTTCCAAAACAATTCAGGTTTAGGCAAAAGTTTCTTGAAGTGGATGATTGAACCCCATTTTCTTCCAGGTTTCCGGTGAGGGATGACTCCCAGCTCTTAATTGCTGCAGTTCCTTGCCTTGTGGCTCCCACTGTAGGCGGTTTCCATCTTCTTTTTCAAGCTCAGCAGAAACATGTCTCTCAAACTTCTTCCTATGAAACCATCTGGAGGGCAAATTCTGCTTTTAACGAATCATTTGATTAGGGTCCAATCATACACAGCATTCTGAACTATATCACACCAATCATAAAGTTTGTGCACATCCCATAGGATGGGATAAGAGAAAGGCAGTGGTCTTTGGACATCATCCTGGAACTATACCCTTTCAGCTGGATGAATACACATATAAATGGTCAAGAAAACTTGATACTTAGAATCCACAAGGTCAAGAGAGAGCCAAATGCCCCCTGACATTCTCCTGTGTTCTGAGGTACACTCAAGCCCAAATATAGACACACAGAAACAATTGCAATGTCACTCCATAAAGAAGACACAGTTTCCCATAAGAGTCAGTCACGTGAAGATAATTTAAATAAACACTATGGTGATAGATCTATACAGGTCTAGTAACGTGCAACGTTGGAGAAGATAATGAACTTTGTGAGGAATAGAGACCCAGATCTCTTCCAGAAGAGATGTTTTAACTGAGTGTGAAAGAGAAGACTGGGTCATCCCATGCAGGATACAACTTTCCTGATAGACGGCTTCTAAACATGGAAACTGCATGTGTGTCTATGTGTGTGTATGTGTGAGTGTATGTGTTTGTGTGTACACATGCGCACACACCTATATGGCCAGGTGGGATCTCTGGGCTCTGATTATACAGAGAGAAGACGAGCTGGTGATGGGGTCCAGGCAGATAGCCTCGACTCGGCTCTAGAGCAAAAAGGTAAAACAGGTTCTGGTGAGGACTAGGGCAGGGTACTCATATGGAATCTACCATTGTTGTCTTTCCTTTCTCCTCTGTGGGTGGTTGGCTTGGTTTGGGAAGGTGACAAGTAAGCACATGCCCTCTCTACCATCCTGTGTGCACATGTAAGCACATGCCCTCCCTACCATCCTGTGTGCACATGAACACGTGTCCTCTCTACCATCCTGTGTGTACATGTAAGCACATGCCCTCTCTACCATCCTGTGTGCACATGTAAGCACATGCCCTCCCTACCATCCTGTGCACATGTAAGCACATGCCCTCTCTACCATCCTGTGTGCACATGAACATGTGTCCTCTCTACCATCCTGTGTGTACATGTAAGCACATGCCCTCTCTACCATCCTGTGCACATGTAAGCACATGCCCTCTCTACCGTCCTGTGTGCACATGTAAGCACATGCCCTCTCTATCATCCTGTGCACATGTAAGCACATGCCCTCTCTACCATCCTGTGCACATGTAAGCACATGCCCTCTCTACCATCCCATGTATACATAGCAGGTGTTCCTCTCTACCATCCCATGTACTTAGCACACAGAGCTCCTCACAACAGATTTCAAAAGACAGATGTTTCAATTTTCTTTTGTCAGAGGAACGAGATGTTTTTACGTCTATGACACCAGGACAGCACCTAAGACTTTGACACTTAAAATGATGTATCTTTGCCTTACAAAAACCACAAAAGCAATATTTAACTAACAATAACTTGGAAGAGGCAACATTAGATGCTTGAAAGTAATTCGCGGGACAGAATGTTCAATAGATTTCTACAGCCATAGGGGCGGGCAACGTGGAAGAGCAGCTACCCTGAAAAGACATTTTGTGCAGGAAAAGTACAATGAGTTTGGGTGTCCAGAGTGCAATTAAGAATTAATTGCATAAGAACCATGACTCTCACAGCATGACTTTAGAAACAAATACTTATATTAATTAATTTAAAAAAAATGGGTACAAACTGCTGAGGCTGTATTTAGGACTTTGACTTGGGGCTTAGTGAGCAGGTTTAGTTACACTAAGCTATTGATTTAAAAATAACATTTAGAATATAATTAAAACAAAAATTTCAATAATAATATCTGCATTAGTAACCATTAGAAGATAGCAAAACTAATTTTGTCAGGTAGCTAACACACTTCCAAGGCAAAGTGATGGTCATTTTGGCAAATGGATGCAGATGTCCACATAGATGTAATACGATTTTGCTTTTGCGTGGTGGGATTCATCAGACATTTTCCTGGGAGCATCGGATTAAATGGTGGGGAAAGGTCACACTAAAAGCCTGTTGTCAGTAGTCAGAACATACTAAATCATTTGCCAAGCGAGTCCCAACACTCTCTGTAGCTTAGATAAAATGTGGGTGAGAACTGTAGGGACTTGCAAGCTAGGCACCCCTTGGTAGGGAGGTTGTGGAAGTTCCCCTGAAGGAGAACTTACTTGTGTCTTTTATAATCTTTTTTTCCTTTTCTACTTTTTATTTGTGTGTGTGTGTGTGTGTGTATGTGTGTGTGTATTTGTGTGTGTGCACGTGCGCATGTGGACGCACGCCGGTGCATCTGCAGGCGGTGACCAGAGCTTGTTGCTTGCTTGGGCCGCCTTCTTTCGTCCCGTTCTACTTCTGTTGTTGTTTTGGAACTCTCACTGACTCTAGAGCTCATCAATTCCTCTAGATGAGCTGACTGGTGAGTCCCGAGGCTCTTCCCACTTCCCCATCTCTTCTCTCCCCCGAACACCGATTGCGTGCACTCGTAAAAGCACAGCAGCTTCACTGGGGTATCAGTAATGAAGACTATGTCCTCAGGCTTGCCTGACAGGCCCTTCATCACAGAGCGACCTTCCCTGATTGCTGCTTCTTGGCTATTAGGAGGAATGTTTACTCAGATGCCGACTAGGTGCAAAGCACTACGCAGAGCACTACCTCTCTAACAAGGTAAGAGTCCTACTTAATGTCTGTCCTTGGGGAGCTTCCGGACCATCTGCTTCCTGTGCTGTTGAAGAACGCCCTGCTAATGGAGTAAAGAAAAAAGGCCCCAAATATCCCTGAGAAGCCACTCAAATATTTGATGTCTCATGATCAAAAATAGACTTCCACATGTATGACTTATATACGTGAGCTAGAGGGAGGCAGAGACAGAGCAAAGTTTGTGGCCAATGCACAAGCAGAGAGCACCACCCCCTGATTTATGGTAGGAAACATCAGGAAAGAGAAAACAGTCTCTACGAAATGTGCTTCTACCTAGACTTTTCCTTCCCAAGCTTGTAATTAAACTAAGTTGATCTGTCTTGCTGCAGAAAAATTGAAGAGTACTTTCAAAGCTTTCTTTGTTAAAATGAAATGTAAACGTTTTGAAGCCCAAACCCATTTGGAAAATGCAAACATCTTAATTTGCTAAGAGAACTAATAATTATCTGCACTGATTTTTTTTTTGCACCTAATCCCATGCGTGTTTTACCATCCATATTAATGATATCAGTGTCTGTTAAGCATTCCACGCCAGGACATGTTGAGACATCTTCAATCTCCCTCTCCCTCCACCCACCTCGTCCTATTTAATCCCTAAGTCTTATTGTCTCTACCCCTGTAACATTTTTCTCCTTTTCATTGTTTTGCTTCTAGTATTCTTTTTATTTGAAGTCTCATTTCTCCTTCAGACCCCACCAACTGCTTACTTGGTATTTCTCAGATTCTGGCAGCGAAGGCGTAGAGAGCAGACTGTGTGAGAACTAACACACATCTTTAATCAAGAACTCAAGCCTGGCCTGGCCTCTGGCTCCTGGGTCCCGTCATTTGCTGTCCCATGACGCTTTCTTTACTTTCCAATCAACTTTGCAGTTACCATGCGATGTGATAGGCTCACCACGGACTCTTCATGCTTACCTATCATTATTCTTAGTTCATTCGTGCCCCTCCCCAGCCGCTTTCCATTTCCCCTCAGTTAGTGCCTTCTTCTCTTTTCTTATCACATAGAGAGGCCATGTAAAGAATAGTTGTTTGTGTGCTAGATTCTTTAATATACTAAACCTGCAATGATACAGAGAAGATCAACGTGGCCCCTCCACAAGGATGGCACATTTTTAGAGCATTACATATTTTTTTTTCCCAGAAAATTTAAGGTTGCAGTGGAACATAAGCATTTGTGCATTGTTGATAAAGGCTAGAATAGTACAACTGGAGAGAAATTTAGTCTTTATCCACATTTAATGATGTATCTCTTTAACGCGAAATCTATCGTGGCAATATAGTCTAAGGAAAACATGGTAAAAGTTATGGCTGTACTAAATGCATTTTAGCTTCCCATTTCTAAGGAGCACAATAAATGCTTTTATATGTTCTAAAGTTAAAAAGTATTTGTTTGGTAAAGATGAGGGCCACATCTGGTGGTAGGAAAATCACTGAGTTAGCAACTAGCGAGAAAAGGCCATCAAAGAGCAGAAAGATCTGGCAGACCACCCTCTCAAGTCACTGAAGGGCTCCCGTCTGAGGTTAACAGGAATCTCACCTGTGGAGGTTTCAAAGAGGATGGTCCCCAAGGGAGTGGCTCTATCAGGCGGTGTAGTTTGTTGGAGTGGGTATGACCTCGTTGGAGGAAGAGTGTCACTGCTGCAGCGGGCTTGGAGGTTTCCTATGCTCAGGATACCGCCCAGTGAGTCAGTTGACTTCCTGTTGCCAACCAGTTAAGATGTAGGAAACTTGGCTCCTTCTCCGGCACCCATGTCTGCCTGCGCGCCACCATGTAACACCGTATAAGCCATGTAACTAAGTGTACCTTGCACTTTATGTATTATATATACATTTCATTATATGTTTTAGATTAAGTGAAATAATTATGTCTATTTCTTCATCACTTCCCCTCTCTGTTGGAACGTAGGATTCATGAAAGCAAGTCTTGATTGGTCTTGTTTCATGGTGTAGCTCGAGCCTTCAAAGCAATCTGGTGAATGCTCAACAAATCCTTGTTGAAGTCATAACTGCACATCCACTAGGAAAACACCAGTGCGTTACTTACATTCTACTGACTTAATGAACATCTCTATTGCATGCAGATAGCAGTTCCCATGCTTCCCTGATAGGTGCTATCTATGGTGGGTGAGGAAGGTTATACAACAAAGCCAAAAAAAATAATCAGCTATGCACATGCATAGGAATTCTGAAATGTAATACTTAGGGACACAGTGGCTTCCAAGTCACAGTGGTGTAGGGAACGAGAGTATATCAGTCTAGGTCACCATTCTGTCTGTGAGTTGCATTGACTCTACAAAGGCTTCTAAGAACTTCCCGAGGAAGAGGTTAGTGTTCTCTGCAAACTGTGTAACCAACGAACTTGGGGCAGTGCCTGCCTACAACGTCAAGAACAAAATCACTTCAGTGGATAAGAACATTTTTAAAGTTGTATGTGTATAGGTGTGTGTCTGTGGACTGTTGTGGTTTTGGTGCCTGAAGAGGACAGAAGAGAGTGTTAGATTTCCTGGGACTGTTGCAAACATCCTATGTTGCTGGAAATCAAACCCAGCTCTCCTGGAAGAACAATCAGTCCTTTGAACTACTGAGCCATCTCTCCACCCTGGACTCACTCTTGAAAGAGAGATTCATACAGCCAATCAGAGATGCAATCTATTTTGTTTCTCATCTGCTTTGAAGGGGATGCGCATCTCTGCATAGCCGTGTGCAAACACAGGGGATCCAACGCTGTTCTCTGGGATTATTTGGTTCTCGAATCCCTCTAGGGTGTCCTCGCCACTCTCAAAGGCAGTTTCTTGTACCAATGGGAAAAGGAAGACGCTGAGATGCAATTTTATCTCCCAACTGAACTTGATTAAATGAGAACTGTTCTAATCAAAAGCGTGAATCCGGGGGCGGGGCAGTGCGATACTGGTAACAGGTTTGAGAGTACTGGGAAGAACAGAGGAAGAAAAGATAAAGTCAACATAGACAAAGAATCCGGCAAGAAGGGAATGGTAGTAAAGCTCATTAAGGCAGAAAATTAGGTGAACAAATTGCCTCACAGACAGCCAAGTGTTAAGCTTATTGCGAGACTGGCAGCGGAAGTGGAAGAAAGCTTTTTGAAAACATTATTTTTATTATTTTAATAATTTATGTAGGAATCATAGTAGCTGCAATCTGTTAGCCAGGAACAATTGCCAGCTGGTATCATCCTGCAGTAGCTATAGAAGGCCGAGCGCAAATATGTTTTTCCTTTTACCTGGAGAGCATTCAGCTTTAGAAAGTTTCAATTCATTTTCTCCAGAATTTGGTGTCTGCCCTCGTAGATAAGGAATTCTGTTTATTGCATGATTTAAGAGCTTTGATTGGGTTTACAACGATTTCTACTGTGGCACTAGAGAGATCACACCTGGGACAGAAAGGGTGTTTACCCAACCACAGTTACCTATTGTTGGAAACGGATTCCTGAGCACACACCTGAATTATCTCTGCAATTGTTCTGAGTCTATGCATTGTTTTTCTTCCAGTTACCTTAAAGAAGTGGTGGCACCCCATCAGTTATTCTAGTGAAAGCAAAAACAACAACCAAAAAGGTTTTGTAGGATTATAATGTTTGTGCACACAGTTATGAGGGCATACATACGGACACATGCGTGACCAGCCACACAGCTGTTGAACACTCTTATGACAGCACATGTACTCATGGACACACACGTGACCAACCACACAGCTGTTGAACACTTATGAGGGCATACGTACTCATGGACACACACGTGACCAGCCACACAGCTGTTGAACACTTATGAGGACATATGTACTCATGGACATACACGTGACCAGCCACACAGCTGTTGAACACTCTTATGACAGCATATGTACTCATGTACACACACGTGACCAACCACACAGCTGTTGAACACTTATGAGGACATACACACTCATGGACACACACGTTACCAGCCACACAGCTATTACGTTTTCCAGTGCTTTCTTCTGAAATTTTCACACATGTCCTGCTTTAGTAACAATACCATCGATTTATGATTGGCACCGTCTTTCCCTTGTTTATCTGGAAGCTACAACTAGACACCATAACATTGCAGGGTAGGAAATTGCTCTGTTTTGCCTAGCGTGCCATGGGGAGAGGGAAAATAACTTAATTGTTCTGTAGCAATTTTGTTGTCTCTTCCTGCCTCCTTCCTCAGAGGGTCTCAAGAGGAAATTATGAGCATTATGAGCTGTGTTGTTGATGATCCATGGGTTTCTTCACTGGAGATTTGCATGTATTTCAGGGTATTACAAGCTTCTAATTTTGACTTTACTTTCGCCTGACTTTTCTTGGTTCGGTTTCCTCATCGCTGAAATGAGAGATTAACCACTTGTGTATAAAGACTCTTCTTAGCTGTGAGGAATAAAGCCATAGTCTAGAAAATATGGTATTTCTCCAATAAAATAGCATGCAAAGGCATAATGACCTTTTACCTGAAGTGAACTATTTCCGTGTGTGTGTGTGCTCTTGTGTGTTTGTGCATGTGGAGGCCAGGGGACAGCTTGGGATGTTCTCCTCAAGTATCGTCCAGTTATTATTTGAGACAGAGACTATCACTGGCCCGGAACTTGCCGAGGAGGCTAAGCAGGCAGGGCAGCAGAGTTCTAGTGATCTGTTTATCTCTTGTCTCTGCTTCCCTAGCAGAGACACCGAGGTTACAAGCACTGAGCATCACATCCTTCCAGCTTTCAAACAAAAAAAATTATAGCTCTGGAAATTGAAACCCAGGAACTTGTGTATGCATTTAATCAGTTATCACCCTAGCCTTAAAAAACAAAACAAAAACAAACAGAAAACTCTGTGTCAAGTTGGTGCATTTAGGAAATATTTTCTGAGTTTATTGTGTTCTTCTTTAGAAGACAAAGGAAAGTAGTGTGGTGTCATTAAGAGGATTCCAAAGTTGCGTGAGAGAAGATAGAGCCCAGAAAGCTGTAGAGAAGCCGACTCATTTTACCCAACACCTTTCTTAGGGATGCAGACCTCCACAGCATCAAGAATGGTAGGGTATGGGTGGCAATTGTTAAAAGTTGAAAACGAGTGGAAGTAGAGGTGGGAAGAACCCCAGCTGTCTAGAACAATAAAAAACAAACAAAACCTCCAATGAGCTGTGTTAGCATTCCCAAAAGAAATCTGGATTTTAACAGGTGGTTGCACACGCAGGCACGGCAAAAGAGGCCAGCGCAGTGCTCAGGAAGAAATAAGACAGGTAGAAAGGCGCGCTGCTGTGAGAGTGTGGGATACCACACCTGGTGGAGATGTCTGTCTGGTAACTAGGAGGGACACGGTTAGCCTAGGCCAGGAATTTACACCGATTGCCCCAAACCACTCTAGCAGGTCCAGGCACTGTGGGTCAGGTCCACTAGTATGATGTGAACTAGTTGGCGTAACCATTCATTATCTGAAAATTGTAATTGGATTCTGGGGTAATTTCAAAATGTACACTTCCGAAAAAACGAAGCTTTTAAAAACATCTGGGGACCGAGGAAGACTCCGCTGTAAATCACAGGCAAGGAGAGTTGGTGCTATGCTTCAACTGGGAAAGGTTAGACCCTATCGTTAAAGAGCTCACTGGGTGTTAGCAGAATGAATTTTAGGAGGTGACCCCTTAAACTGTATTTATAACCTGCGTGGCTGCGTGCTGGACTGGCCTCGTGGGGGAAGAAATGAAGTATGCACCAGACACAGTGCCCTTTACATAGCAGGCGTTTAATGGTTGCTGGTTGAATAAAGTTGTGGCGTTGGACCTGCTAAGTTAATAGTTAAGGAAGGATTGGAACAAACTTGAACACTCAGTTTGAATGTCTTGGGGAGGCAGTAAATGAAGCCTGGAGTCATTCCCATGCTGAGGAGGGACAAGAAACCCCTGTCTCTGTGGGACTTCCTGCCATAGGGTTGTTATTCCTGCAAACAAGACCAGGCAGGTTTCCGTCCACTCTCATACTGAGAAAGCTGCCAGTGTTGCCATTTAGAGAAATCAGATCATCGCTAAAAACGCCCTCCGTGGGGCCTGTTCTCGCCTTTTTGTCAGATCTCCCCGGCTCCAGGCTGAAAGGATTCCCACCCCCAGCTACCTCCCGCGAGCCCCGCAGAGCCGCGGACTCCTCCCCTGGAAACTCCTCCGGGGTTGAGGAAGGCTTTGGCGCATGCTCCGTACCTAGGGCAGGTTTTTTGCTGCGGGTAGCAGGGCTCCTGTCACACCGGCTGGCGGGTTGTGGCGGTGCCAGCCCGCGTGAGCGAGTGTGTGCGCGTTGCCTGCGCCTGCCTGGGCGGGCAGACCCGGAGCAGTAGTGCGATTCGCCCGGGAGGCGGCTCCGCAGAGGCGTCTTTCTCGCCGACGCCGTGAGGCGGCTTTGCAAACTTGCAGCGGGCTCCGGGCAGCCGAGGACCCGCCGGGGAAGGTGCGGGGCGCGGTGCACACGGAGGGCTGGGGCTGCGGGGCCGGGCCGCGCCTTTGCCCTTGGCCGGCGCCTTGGCGAGCTTCATGCAGCCCCCGTGCTCGCTGCCGCCTGCAGCAGCCCGGGGCAGGTCCAGGACCCGAACCCCGCGCTCCAGCGCCTGAGCGTCTGCCAGCCGGCGGCGGGATGTTCCGTGTCGCCTGAGAGCGCCGCGTCCAGGCGCAAGAGGAGCCGGCTCGAGCCAGGCGCCCCGGGAGTCGCGAGAAGCCCTACGCCGCCGCCGGCGCCCGTCTTCCCGGCTCCGCATGTAGGCCCCGGCACCGCAAGCCCCGGAGTGCGGCGGGGCAGCCAGCCAGCCGCGCTCTTCGGCGGCAGGGGCATGGAGGAGCGGCGGGCTCCGAGCCGCGCCCCGGAGTCCCTGAAACTTCCGAGCAGGCGCCCAATCGCGCCTCTGCCGCCGCCGCCACCGCCACCTCACCTGCCGGCTTGAGAGCGGGACCATGGATGAAAGGTTCAACAAGTGGCTGCTGACGCCGGTGCTCACTCTCCTCTTCGTGGTCATCATGTACCAGTACGTGTCCCCTTCCTGCACCAGCTCCTGCACCAACTTCGGGGAGCAGCCCCGTGTTGGGGAGGCCCGCCCGCCCGCCGCTCCGAGTCCTGCTCAGCGGGCTCAGGCGCCCCCCGATGAGTGGGAGCGGCGGCCCCAGCTGCCTCCACCACCCCGGGGACCCCCTGAGGGGCCTCAAGGGGTCGCGGCTCCAGAGGATGAGGATGAGGATCCCGGGGACCCCGGGGAAGAAGAGGAGGAAGAGGAGGAGGAGCCCGATCCCGAGGCGCCCGAAAACGGCTCCCTGCCCCGGTTCGTGCCGCGCTTCAACTTCACCCTGAAGGACCTGACCCGCTTCGTGGACTTCAACATCAAAGGGCGCGACGTGATAGTGTTTCTACACATCCAAAAGACGGGGGGCACCACGTTCGGCCGGCACCTGGTGAAGAATATTCGCCTGGAGCAGCCGTGTAGCTGCAAAGCTGGCCAGAAAAAGTGCACCTGCCACCGGCCGGGAAAGAAGGAGACCTGGCTCTTCTCCCGCTTCTCCACCGGCTGGAGCTGCGGGCTGCACGCCGACTGGACCGAGCTCACCAACTGCGTGCCGGCCATCATGGAGAAGAAGGATTGTCCCCGAAACCATAGCCACACCAGGTACCGTGCCTGTCCCATATGGCTGCTGTCTATTGCCTGAGACTCCCCTTCCCCGCCCCCAGTCCCGAACCCTCCAGTCCCTGTGCTGTTTGCTTCCTTTGCTGTTTGGCAGCGGTTTCCAGAGAGTGGGACAGAGGATTTGGGTGAAGGATAAAGACGTCTGGATACCGCAGGGGTCTTGAGCTGGTTCCTTCCCCATGCTCCATTGCTTCTTGCCATCCTCTGTCACCTTCAGACGTGTCCAGAGCCATCCCGGTGTGCGTTTTGCCCAGTGCCTAGCACTCTGATGTGATGTGGAGCGGGCACTCCAGAATAACTATGGAATAGCCAGGGTGTCCAAGGTCCGGGTTGGACCAGCGAGGTCGAATTGTGAACTTAAATTATATGGTGGAAACCCAAAGCAAAGGCTAGCTGGGAGGGCAGACACAAAACATGAGTTTTTCAGGAATGGGGAAGCCGGAGTATATAATCCCCTCATAAGTGGCTTGTGGTGGCTGCTTGCCAGCTCAGAAAACAATCTTTTATGATGCCGTTTTGGAGATACACGTGCAAATATGCGCTCCGCTGTGATAACCCTAATTCTGGAGATGGTCTTTGTTGCTGGGCAGTGCCAGGATTTGGACTCATGCTGTTCTCAGCAAGATTTCCACTCTTCCCCTTAAGCCATTCCAACAGCTCACCCCACCATTCTTTGTTAAATGCCTACTGTGTGCCTGGGCGTGTGCCCAGTGGATACAAAGACTGAGCCCTTTGCTGTCAAGAGGGAATGCTAGCCGGCTAGCACAGGAAGGCAGCTGAGGGTTGAGGAAGTTTGCAAGCTTAGGTGCCACCCTTTGAGCAATGCCCAGGGTTAAGAATATGGTCAGATGCTCTTCTGCCCAGTCCTGTCTGGAGATTTGTCTGACGTGCTCAAGGGAATAAAATACTGCAAGTTCAGAACACTAGCTTATTGAAGTTTTGAATCTCAAAGGTTTCAAACAGTTTGGTGTAAGGAAGCAGGAAATGAAACACTCAGCTAGATGTGGGGCTCTCAGATAGCTTTTTGCATTTGACATTATGGGAAAGCTTCATTTACAGGAAGCTACCCAGATTTTGAAATTTGCCACTACTAAAGCATCTAATTCCACTTCATTTTTCCCAGAATGAGTGTTCTTGCATCATGGTACTTTTTTTTTTAATTTTACTCTTGCAGTTTATTAAATACTGTCCTTGATGCTCCTTTTTGTTTGACGGGAATTGGTCAGAATACGAAACCGGTGGCCCTCTCCTTGTAGTTTGTCTGAAGGACTTTGCACCTGTAAATATTTTAATAGTGCATTATTTTTGAGACTGCCATTGTGTTTTAGCTTAAAACTTTTAAAGTATTACATTTGCTCTTCCTACCGCAAAGCACAGTTACTTCAGTGAGACTGTCTTTGCTCTACGTCCTTCCACGGTGTGCCCTTTTAGTAGATAATACAGATTCCTGGTTGGTCCCAAAGAGTTTGTGAGCTGGTTTCATTGCTTCCGTTCCAGTAAAACCGAGTCTTTTATGATCACATCAAATCAAATTCAGTGAGTGTTAGTATTTAAAAACAAAACAAAACAACGTCCTAGTGGATAGATCCATGAAGATGAGAAATACAAAGTCATTGGGTTTCACTGAGTAAAGAGATGGTCCTGTTGTTAGTGACCCACGCAGGCCACACGTCGTGAGGTCTTCCCTTCTAGAGGAGATGCACCCCATCTCTCTACTTCCCGGCAGGAAAATTCCACCGTGACCATGTAAACATATGCTTTCTATCAAAACAAATGACATTCTCAGTTTAGCAATGGATCAAAAACGTTCATTTCTTTTTGCACTAGGAGTTATCAGATGATCAATTATGTTGTACCAATTTGTTTTTCTCTAATTTTTAAATGTAATATTTTATGTTGCATTGTAGAACCTTCTTATTTCTTCCCCCCCTCTCTCTCCTTCTCCCCAGTGAGTTTCTTTTCTTCATAGATACTGTAGGAAGGAATATCTGTGATATATGTGAAGGGCCCTGCATCAAAAGCTATAGGGGAGGAATTGAAGAGATGTTAATAGTAGCATCTTGCTAGCTGAGAAGATTGAATTAGTTGTCTGTCATTGTAATGGCTGTGTACAGCATTCTACAGTCAACAAGATCAGCCTGGATAATGGAGGCTACATTTCCACAATGCAAAATGGCAGATAATCTATTGGCACATAATGGGAACAAGGTTCTACTTCAAATAGGGCTGACTCTAAGCAAAATTGAGAAGGAGCTCCTGTTGGTTTTATTTCCCTAGGCTCTCTGCTCCTGGTCCCCTGTTGGCAGCTCCTCCCATTTCTCTTAAGGATCAATGCCCTTGTAGATCACATAATTGGTAAATGCAAGACTCTGGAGTTGGAAGAACATGGATCGTGAATGATGTGTGTACTAAGAGTAAATTACACTCTTTTCAGAGCCGGAGTCTCACATTTTCCCCACTTTATAATGTAAATAAAATTAGGATGCTCCTTATAGGTGTTTTGAGAACTAAATGAGCTAATCAATGGAACATGCTTTGCATAGTATATATATATATATATATATATATATATATTACAGCATACTGGTATATAATGCTTTATATTCAATAGCTGTGTGTGTGGTAAGTGGATAGTGAGAGAGGAGGGAGGGACACTCAGGCTAGAGACAGAAGAGAGAAAGCCAGCCCTGAGAGAACATGGGGGAATTGAAGGATGCTTCATACGGATTTCGGAGGCTCAGGAAGGGGCACGACCTTGCGATATCACAAAGGTGAACTTTGACTACAGACAGTGGTTGAGATGAGATTGGAAACCAACAGGAAAATGATTTGTCTATATCACTTTTTTAATAACCATTTTCCAAGGATTCCTTCTTTTGTGTGTGGTGTTTTGTTCCTCTCACTAGTTTTTCAGTAGGTTGTCCTATCTCACTGTCTTCTCTGTGTTCTTTTTTAGAGAGAGAGAGAGAGAGAGAGAGAGAGAGAGAGAGAGAGAGGCGCTAGTTGTCGGGAGGCTAAGCATTTGGGGAGCGCTTGGGGAGGTCAGAGGACAACCTCACGTGTGGGTCCTTGTCCTCCACCTTGCTTGAGGCCCATATCTTAATAGCAGATGTTTATACCAGGCTAAAGGAGCTGTGAGTTATTGAAGACTCTCCTGTCTCTGCCTTCCATCTCACCCCGGGAATACTGGAACTACAGCCATGGTGTTTGGGTTCTGAATGAAGCCCTCATGCTTCTGTGGTGAACCCTTTGCCACTGAGCCTTCTCCCTAGCCTGGGTTCCTTTATTTTATGTTTTCTCCTCTTTCTATAACCCAAGCTTTAGGGGAATTCTTTATACCAATATTGAGTGCGGATGGAATCATAATATTTTATACTAAAATAAAAAAGATAAAAACCACTGAAAAGAAAACTTATGTCCACAATTTTGATGAACATGCTAACACTAAAAAGGTGAGATGGTGTTACTGAAGTTTCCCTTGGGAATTCATATCTTCGTGTGGCCATCATATTCCATGTCCTAACTTCTGTGACTTCTCTGATCATATATCATGGTGACAAGTGTCCTAATTACCTACCTCTAGTATGTCAGGTGCTCTGATATTAATGGGAACGTGTTTTGAACAGTGCTGATCTTGTGTGAGCCAGCCTGTTAGGAAAGGTAGCTTTAACCTGGGTGAGCGGGTATCATTGTCTTTCTCAGACAATGCTAGAAGATACTCTTGCATAGCCTTCTGTAGGATGAGGAGGGGATTTTTTTTTCCCCCATTTTGACTCATGTTCCATTGATCCTATTGGGATGGCTGATTTCCTATGGATTTGGTACTACACAGGACTCTGTGCTGCTAGTGATATAAACCTACTTCTAGTGGGGCCTGCTGACTTACGTAAGTATACAACAGAGCAGGAGAGTGGAGGTGGTTTCAGCTAAGACTGGAGACATGGGCTCCTTCTCCCCACATTCCTGTGCCTGTCTGTTCTAGAAAGGACCTTAACACATGAGACGGGAAAATGACTTTCATGTCTCAATACTGCACAGGGAAACAGGGAAGCAGGCCTTCACTGTGCTCCCATTTGTAATCTTAGAGAGATGAACTCAGGTTCATTTCAGTGTGATGCTTGTGTCTTTTTTAGGCACTGTGGTCAGAATGATGAGGTTCTTTGACTCACTTTGTATAGTGTGTGTGTGTGTGTGTGTGTGTGTGTGTGTGAGAGAGAGAGAGAGAGAGAGAGAGAGAGAGAGAGAGAGAGGCGGGGGGGCTAGGATGCAGTGCCCGTTTGGACCCCAGGACCTTCAACGGTGTCAAGCACAGCTGCTAATAAATGAGAGAGAAATGAGCCTCCAGCCATCTTCTTTGCATGCTACTGAAGGAATGCTTTTAAGTAAATGATAATTTGTCTTGATTAATATCTGATTGATATATCTTTATTGATAACTGAAAGCTATATTCACAGTAACTGAAGGCATTGGTAATTACTGAGAACATGGAAAAAAAATAAGGATAAAGATCAAAGTTGCTTTCAGTACTCAAAAGAAGAAGATGTGGAAGGTGAACGGGCCTGGTATCAACCCTGAACGTAGAACCAGGTTGAGATTTGGTGGGGTTTCAGTTTGAGAATGAGCCTCACAAAATGTGAAGCTGTCTCCAGTCAGTATGGACTCTTCTGTGAGGTGGGGTGGCCCTCAGCAGCAGGCACTTTAGTGGTGCCCGACTCACCATTGACGAAGATGAAACTCCTTCCTGAGAAAAGACAGCCTGGATGGCCTTTTACTGGAAGAATCCCGAGTCAATTGAAGCTGAATTTAGGGAGTCTTCTCCCAACCCTAGCATGTGAACAGAAAGAACAGCCAAGATCATACATGAATCAGCTCTCTCTCTAGCATTCATAAATATTTCTACAGGGAAACTTCGGTTGTGTACAAGCAGGGAGAAGAGATTGCTCTGCTCTGCACATTCCGAGCTCAAAGCAGCAGGACCTTGTAATGACATTGTTTCCTTAACAAATACTGAAAGATTAGATGAGAAGACACAACGTAACTCATCCTTCAACAATCAAACAAATAGAACCACTTTAAGCCCCATGCCACTTTGCCTTTAGACAGCACACTAAAATATATGATTCTAGACCATTGTAGCCTGTGCTGCAATAGAAATTAGTTTATCCTCTCTTGTAGTTAAAAATGCTGGGCTGCCAAGAAGGTTAACTTTTCCCCACAAGGTTTGTGTGCGCTTAACACTAAAGAGATATGGTTTGTTCTGTCGACACGTTGCATCTGCTTACTTGCTCGTGACAAGCAAGGTCCCTCAAAGTATCACAACTGCCTCAAACCACCAATATTTCTGTGAGTCAGGAAGAGGTTAAATGCATTTGGGTTTCTAAATAGTGAAGGTGTTTAATACTAACAAATGATGTATTCTACTACCTTCTCGTGCTGGTTACTCTGGGTAGGGGGACGGAACCTTAGAGAGACAGAACTTAGAGAAACAGAACTTTAGAGAAACAGAAATGTTTGATAATTAGAAACCAGGTAAATTTAGCCAGCAATGTGGTTTTGCTTAGCCTCAGACTCTTCTATGATTCCCCAAAGCTAATTATTATTATCACTTTGACTAAAGACAATCAGAGTCTTAAGGCATTTGAAAACTACTTTTGCTTGATAATGGATTAATAATTTGAGACTGTCAAACCCTAACGTGACTTTAAGAGTTACAAAATGTATTATTGGGTAGGGCTAATATGACATTAATTGAATAGGAAACTCTTATTTATGTATTTTATAATAATCCATTACCTTGTGTCAGAATTTGCTGGATGTTGGCTGTCATGGATAAATTCTCTGTTGATTTTAATTGGCTAATGGTACTTTATATCACTTATAGCTGAGCATTTAACAATATGTTGAGAAATGTACTCAAATGTTGTTATCTTAGAGTGTTCTTGGTTTTTAATCTGCCTGTGGTACATACCGTTGCTCTTTAAAACACGCATGAAGTGCTTAGCACAGAGATTGACCCATAGACCATGCTCAGTAAATGCCTGCTTTTAGATTGCCTTTAATAATTATAGCGTAATTGACAAGATTGTGGCGCTTTAGAAAATTATTGGACACTTTCCTTCATGACTGTTATTTTGGGTGTAAATTCAACTTGTTAGCAGTTGAGATCCACCACAAACAAGGCACTACATCTGATTTTATCCAAGAGAAAAGAAAAAGTAAAAAAGGTAAGGTTTATTGTATTATTTCAATAAGATTCTCTTCTTAGACTAAGAGATATCAGCTATTCTTTTGGGAATACACAGATACATTAAATTTTGGAAAGGTTATTTTATTATACATTTTTAACATAGAAAAAAAATATCAGATTGAGCTGAGGGGATGGGTGGAGGACAGAAGTCTACATCATCTTAGGCATATTTGGACTTATGGTTACTACTGGTAAACCAGATGGCAGAGTTTGAGTTGGATCGGTCTGGTTGGAAAATGTGATGTTGGGGGCCGATGGAAGAGATAATGAGTCAGGTAAACATCCCCAAGAGAAATTGGAGGAATCCCATGACAAACTTCGTAGTGACAGAAAACAACGCTGTCCCCTGATTTCTGAATATAATTAAAACTGAAGAGTTGGATTCCAAAGTCAAACTCTGGGGATTTTAGGCTCACTCAGTCTCTTGTTATGGGACCTTGGGTTATCAGTCCCTTGCTCCGTGTCTGTTTCCTTTCTGGGAAAGGAGCGTGGCAAGAGTGTTATAACTTACATTATAATCTAGGCATTAGCAACCTATGTGGTGTCCGTAGAAAAGAGTTAGGAAGTCATATATATGGTTAGCCATTATGGTCTCTCGGGACTTGTCATATGCAGACAGCCTGTACCGGGTAAAGGTAAGATAGAAGCTATGCTCTTCTTTTGGAATCTAAATAATACAGAAGTTAACAGATAAACTGTAATACAAAAGAAATGGCTGTAGAAGATAAAAAGTAAATGTTGATTCATCTGGTACTAGGGACACTCAGTGGGTACTTAGTTAAATGGAAAAGTGAAGTATTTTCCCCCAAGCATACTGGTTTTTTTTCTAATGGGAAATTAATGAAACAGCAATAAAATGTTTAAACATACACAATTAAATTCATACATGAAAAAGTCCTGCAGTGAAATTGAATTAGTTGCCTGTGGCACATAAATATTTTTAGTTCACTGCTATTATTAATATCTACCCATGCTTTTATTGGTAAGTACTGTCGTTTGTTTGAAGAACCCTTCATCTAGCACTGTGGATATAGGTTGGGCTGTGCATTCGAATTTCTTTATAATCACAGGATGTCACGAATGTCAATCACCTTGACTTCCCTGGTATTTATTCATTAGATTTACAGAGCATTCTTCCAAAGAATTCAAGACTCTGGGTATGTAGTTACAAACCTGTCTGATGGACCACAATTAGAAACCTGCAGGATTTTTGCAGTTTATGTCTATAGCGAAAGCCGATGTAGGAAGAAGAGCAAACTCAGTCTTAAACAGTTAGATTGTAATGTGCAGATGGCAGTCTGGGGAGAAGACTCCTATATTTCAGTAAAGAGCATGCGAGGGAGGAGAAAACAGAGTGGTGCTGTGGACTGTCAGTTTCGACAGAGGCGAAGAAAGACCGAAGTGACCGAGGTGAATGAACCCAAAGAGAACTGAACCAGAAGGAGGCAACGCTGGGAGAAGACAGAACTTGGTTATGCATGCAGTGGCTCAGTCTCCTTTGTGTGTTTGAAAGATGCTTTCGGCCACCCGACAGGCTGTCTGTTTTGGAGAAGAAGTATATTGAATGTTGCTGCTATGTATTTACTAATAAATGCCTTCTCTTTTGTGGCATGCTGCAGTCTTTTTCTGGTTTTATTAGTGTGGGTTCTGGCACCGACTGGGATTTTAAAGGCGTATGTCATAGAGGTACAGGCCGGGATAAGAGAACAGACATTGGATCTCCAGGTGCCTTTTGATAAGGAAGGGAGACCGTCAGTCCAACTGGATAGCAGCTGGATAGGAAGAAGCAATGGGGAGATGTAGTTATTGTATCTATTGTATGCTGGTGGCTAACAGGAGATACTGTCTCAGTTGGGGAAACCCAAGAAGAGGTGTGTTGATAAGAACTGTTTGTAGAAATCTCCTCCAGCTGCAACTGTGGACCTAATTGAGGCAGAGAGAAAGAAAGAGTTGGGAGGATATGTCCTGAACACTTTCTCCTCTTAACTGTCTGTCTGTTTCCATTGTCTTCCACTGAGTGACTCTCTTTGGAAGCTAAAAGGCAGGGAACTGGTTAGTTGATCTATTTCATGGACTCCAGTGAGACAGAGCAGGATGGAAGTAAACTCTGAGTTGCAGGGATGGAAAGGCTGAATCTGGAGGGCGACTGACACAGTGCCAAATAATTGGAGGCTTCTTCACCATTTTATGGATGCCCTGTTCTTGTCAACAAACGAGAGGAGGAACAGAAAACTGTATTGCAGAAGATTCTTCTCTGCACAGAATGCAGTATTGACCGAAGGAACGGTGAAAGTAGAAAAGGCTTCTTCCAGAAAGGAAAGTCACTACAGGGACGTTGGCTGCATCAAAAACATCATGCTATTTTGGATGTTTGTCACCAGAACGCACCTGAGCCAGCTGGTTAATAGTGACAGATTTGGGCTGTTAGATCCGTGTTAGGGTGCACAGTAGACGATGCATATTTTATATCACATCTATGTGCAGCGTCTTATATATTTGGAGTTATAGAGCAATATTAGTTAAAGCGTGATAAGCGGTGTGCCAAAGTGACTGTAGTCTGCAAAATCGTGTTTATGAGATTGAATGCTCACTGTTGCTTAGACCGTGTCACAAACATTAAGAATCTTCAGAGTAACATTTATGAGCAATAGTTCTATGAAACTCTAGAGAGAGAGAGAGAGAGAGAGAGAGAGAGAAGGGGAAGGGGAGGAGAAGAGGAAGAAGTGGAGGAAAAGAGAGAGAAGTAGAAATACTATCATTTGAAATTATCTAAATGTATTTACTTTTAATTTTGAAAGACTTTTGAAATATAGCTATATGTATTTGCAGAAGGCTTGGTATTCTTTAAAGTATACATGCCAGATATTTCTATGCAGAATATTGTAACGTATTTATATTTATGTGGGAGTAGCTATGGGTAAAGTCCAAAACACTTGGAAGTGTCCTGTGTAATGGGACAAAAGATGCTTGAAGGAAGGAAGAGGGCTGAGGAGGGTCATGGGACATGAAGGGTGAAAAGGTGAATACTAGGGGTGGGAGGGCACCTACAGGGATGGAGCTGGGCATATGATCGTGTGTGTGTGTGTGTGTGTATGAGTGTGAGTGTATGAGTGTGTGAGAGAGTGTGTGAGTATGTGTGAGTGTGTGTGTGTGTGTGAGTGTATGAGTGTGTATGTGAGTGAGTGCATTGAGCGTGTTGAGTGTGTGAGCGTATGTGTATTGAGTGTGTGTGAGTGTGTGGTATCAACTAAAGCTAACTAAGTAAGAAATGCGATTAAGGAAACCTGTTACTTTGTATTCTAATTAAAAAATAAAATTATCCTAGCATTAAATGCTGGAAGGTTTTTAAATAAAATTAGTAGGCACAAGAAACAAAAAAGCATATAGTTACTGCTTTGCTCCTGAGAGTCAGATGCTGTGAGTGAACTGTTGATGTTTATAGGTGGCAAAGCAATACCCAATGAAATATCCACACATCCCCACTGGGACCCATGTTGTTCTCCTACCCACAGGAAGGGATGATGAGTCGTCCATGGAGAGCGGATCTATTATTCCTCTGTTGACCCATCCCCTTGTGTTCTCTCTAGTTCATTGCTTTAGGACGCAGCTAAGTCTGAGCAAATTGGAAATAAGATCGTGCTCAGGCCTTACTGTGTGAAGCTTCTGATCGTGGTAGAATTGCCTTGGGAAGCGGCTTGTGCTGGCTAAGTACCTTGTTGAACTGGATTTAAGTCCAGCTATTTAAAAGGTCTGAGGGGTTGAGGGGCGGGGGGAGTGGAGCAGGAAAGTACTGAAAGAGGCTACTGGAAATGGGAGAGCATCTTGGGGTTAGGAAATCTCCCAGGAATCTATAAGGATGATCCCAACTAAGACCAGCAGATTCTAGCAATAGCAGATACATAACCTGAACTGGCCATCTCCTGTAACCAGACTGGATGCCTAGCCCAATGATCGCCAGAGAGGCCTCATCCAACAACTGATAGAAACAGGATGTGGAGACCCACAGCCAAATATTATGTGGAGGTCAGGGAACCTTGTGTAAGAGAGGGAGGAAGGATTGTAGGAGCTGGAGGGGTCAGGGGTATACAAGAAAACCCACAGAATCAACTAACCTGAGCTCATAGGGGAGCCTGCATGGCACTGACCTGGGCCATCTGCATGTATGTGACAGTTGTGCAGCTTGGTCTTCCTGTGGGACTCCTAGTAATGGGAGTAGGTGCTGTCTCTGACACTTCCATGGACTTTTGGGACACTGTACCTCATTGTGGATTGCCTTGCCCCGTCTTAATACACGGGGAAGTGCTTAGTCTTACTGCATCTTGATATGCCATGTTTTCTTGATACTCACGGGAGACCTGCCCTTTCCTGAACAGAATCAGAGAGGGAGTGGATTGGGAGGTGGGAACAGAGGGGGCTAAGGGGAGTAACTTGGAGGAGTGAAGGGAGGGAAAACTAAGGCCCAGATGTAAAATATAAATAAATAAATATTTAAAAATCTGAGCAAGGTGCTGAGGTCTGTTTCTTCCTCACATAGCCTCACTGTTCCTTATTAAACTGTCCACACACAATGAAAGAGGTGAATTAGCGGTCATCTCATTTTTAAGTTTTTGTATGTTTGCTTGAGCAAGGTCTCCCTGCATGGCCTCGGGTGGCCTTTTCCCACTGTGTGGCCCAGAATGGCCTTCAGCTCACCGTCCCCCTGCCTCTGGCTCTAGTGCTGAGATGACAGGAATGTCCCACGTCTGAATCTCTAATACTTTGATTATGATTTCTCTATCGCTGTTTCCCATGGTGTATATAAAAGTCATTTGGTTAGGAAAACTTTTAACAACCCGGAGAAATTTAGGTGCATTGGCAGTATTGCGTTTATTTATTAACCTCAAATATTTGCGACTATCAAGGTACATTGTTTGTGTCTTGCATTTAGGCTGAAGCCTAAAACACTGCTGCAGATAAATCTCTTTGCTTTGAAGGTTTTATTCTCCAAGTTCCTTATGTGTGCTATAAAGAATAATTAATATAATGAAAAAATCAATATTTTATATAAATTATTTAAGCTTTACTACCATTGTAATTTTCTCTTCAACACCTATTGATCTGTAACAATTCATTTGTTAATTTCTCTCTGCTAAGATATTCATTGTGTTAGGTCTGTAGTAGTGCTGGCCCTGCACTTTCACAAGCAAGTCATGAATTATTAATGATACATGGAATTAGTTAACTTACTGTGAGTGGCCTGAGATGGAAACAGGCTGTGGGAAGCTTGGAGACGCTTTCCTGTAGGAGGTGCGTATTGGCCCATGACTGCTAGTATTTAAATTCTCTAAGTATGTTGTTTGCTGGGTCAGAATATCTTTTCTCTCTCTCTTTCTTTCTTTCTTTCTTTCTTGTCCTGGGGCTAGAACCCATGGCCTTTCCCATGCTGGACATAATGCTTGGTGACCGAGTTGTGCCACCAGCTCTTGCCCTTCTTATCGCTCCCTTCCTTCCTCCCATATTTTGCTCACTCTCTCTTCTCCCTTTTCTCCCTTAAATTTAACAGTTTTACATATGAATGGAGTCCAGCACAGTATTTTAATTTGTGCTTACAGTATATACCAACTAACTTCGCCCAGTTCTCAACTTCTGTTGTTCATTATTCTATACTCGGATTGACTTCTCTCCTCCCACTCCCCTACACTCCTTTTCATCCCTTTCCATGTATGTGTGTGTGTGTGTGTGTGTGTGTGCTTGTGTGTATATGTTTGTGTATATGTGTGTGTGGGAGTGTGTATGTGTTGCATATATGTGTGTGTGTGAAAGTGTGTATATATGTCTATAGAAGTTATGTGTATCTGCTTGTGCATGCGTGTGTATTTGAGTGTTGTGAGTGTGTATGTGTGAGTGTGTATGGGTGAGTTTGAAAGGGTCTCCTCCCTGATTATTTATTGTTATGGACCGGGTGTTACTGAATCATATTTTGACAGTCCCAATGGAACCACCTCAGAGAGTTGAAACAGTCTGAGACCCTTTGCCACTCCAAGAGAGTTACGTTGCAGAAATCAAACTCTTCCGTGGGACTTTTACACTGTGGAACTTAGATTGGTGAGAGAGAACAGTATCTCGCAAAGAGCTGCAAATCAACAACCAGGGTGTTAACTTGATCTTCCCCATGCTCTTCCTGACTTATGTGTATTAACCCCTTCTGGTCAGAGTCTCCCAAGAACGATGATTTTGTGTCCTTCTGAGCCTAGAGCAGTGCCTGGCACAAATAACTGTCAACTAAGTGGTGAATGAAGTAATAGAGGAGCAAAAGTCAGCAAGTGTCATCTTATTCAGCAGATGATTAGGCCATTGGGTAAGCATGAGCTTCCTTCCCAGTTGCTGTGAGTTAAAAAAATGGATATAGAAGTACTTAAGGAATAAAGTATTGGACAAATTTAAATTTACATGTATGGTGGAAGTCTTTTAATATGAAATAGAAAAGGAAGAGAAGTTGGGTTTTGGAAAGGCAATGAATATATTATTCAGCTTTTATAGAGTTTCAGAAACCAGGAACAACAGAGATAAAGTGAAAAGTGTGAAAATAGACATTTCGCTCTGACTTGTTAAAGGAATGGCCAGATTCCTTTGAAACAGGAAATAACATGACAGAAAGGGCTGATCTAAACGCACGCTTTCATTTAGACCCCGGGGAACGTCTCTCAGCCCCAGAGATTTGGTGCAGACCAGGTTTAGAGATGGTTTTGTTTTCCTCCGTTGTCTTGCCTTTGTGAGGAAATGATTCTAAAATTGGTCTGTTAAGATTTATTTTACGTGTGATGTGTGTGAGTGTGTTCGTATGTGAGTGTGTGTATGTGTGAGTATATGTAACTGTGTATGTGAGAATGTATGTGTGTGTATGTATGAGTGTATGTGTGTGTATGTATGTGTGTGAGTGTGTGTATGTATGAGTGTATGTGAGTGTGTATGTGTGTGTATGTATGTGTGTGAGTGTGTAAATGTGAGTGAGTATATGTGTGTTTGAGTGTGTGTGTGTGTGAGTGTGCCTGTGAGTGTATATGTGTGAGTGTATGTATATGTGTATTTGCACACATTTGTGCATGTGTGTGGTGAGTGCAGGTGCCTGTAGAAGTCAGAATAATTTGTCAGATCCCCTGGAATTAGATTTACAGGTGGTGCTGAGCTGTGAGTGCTGGGAACTAAACTTGTGTCTTCAGTAAGAGCAGCACTCTTAACTGCTGAGCTTTCTTTTCTCTCCACCCCTATACAACTGACCCCCGTGATCCCCGGAGCCTTGGTTGTGGGAATTGTGTTGTGGAATCTGCTGGGACTGGGAAGCAACTCTGCATTTTGATCAGATGTGGTTTTCCGTAATGGTCTCCCACTGCTAAGAGAATTTTCCTTGATGAGTGGGAAGAAGCACTCTTATCTGTGGCTAGAAGAACAGGTATTTAGAATGTAGATGAGGATTATGCCACTTTAGTAAAGTAGTGGTTGTGCAATCTTCTCCAAGATTCATGACATCACTAGACCTGCATGGTTAGCTAGGTTTCTGATACCGGGCATGACTGTCCTCTTGCTGAGTGGGTCATATATCCAACTAGAGAGCTGTGGGTTATTGTCAAGGTATTTCTGCCATTACTGTACCCTAGCTTCCACAGGTGGGAAACAACCAGCAGTCCTATCCAGCTTTGATGCCTGTGAGCCACAGCAAAGACAAGCACGCCACGATAACTCTAAGCACTTTCTTCAATGGCCTCTTCGATATCACTATCCTTTGTTTGCTTAATCACCTTTAAAGTAGATACCAGACAACTGGAGACAGCTTCTATGCTCCTGGGAAGGCTAAAATGAGGAAGGAAAGTCATTTTTTTTATTGAAATAAAGGATCTGGCCCATGTTTTCAGCCCCCTTTCTGTTTGTCTTTCTGACACACCCTGATGCTCCCTGTGTATATAATACATGGTATTCTATGGCTTGTGTTTCCAAGGATCTTTGAATATAAATCTCTCTCCCTTCATAATGGCCATTATCAAATTTGAATCAGCAAATTCAGTTAATTTCAGGCATGTAAGTAATAGAATGTGTGTTTCAAAAGACTGTGCTGTGGGACAATGGTCTTTTATCCTGTCACTTGAATTATCTTAATAAAACGCTGATTGGCCAGTAGCCAGGCAGGAAGTATAGGTGGAGTGACCAGGCAGGAAGTAGAGGTGGGACAATGAGAACAGGAGAATTCTGGGAAGAGGAAAGCTCAGTCTACAGTCCTCATCCAGACACAGAGGAGGCAAGATGTGAGTGCCTCGCTGAAAAAGGTACCAAGCCATGTGGCTAACCCAGACAAGAATTATGGGCTAATATAAGTTATAAGAGTTGATAAGAAGCCTGAGCTAATAGGCCAACCAGTTTATAATTACTGTAGACCTCTGTGTATTTCTTTGGGACCGAACGGCTATAGTACTGGGTGGGACAGAAACCCCTGTCAAGAGTGGAAATCAATGATTGGACCTCAAGAACAAGGCCAGGTAGAGGTCAGGTCTCGGGTTAGTTCATTCGTGTCCTTACACCTGTGACCAGGATTATGGATTGATGGAGGACAGTGAATTGGGACTGGGTCTTTAAGTCAGATGTTCTAGACTGTTGGAGGAGGGAAAGGAAGGTGGAGAGGGAGGAAAACTGAAGTGGAAAACCTGACCCAGCTGGTTCTTTGCAAGAAATTTTATAGCCGTAGACTGATTTTAGCTTAAATTTGTTTTCTTTCTCTAGCTGGCCCCAGAGGACTGACTAACTCATTTCTGATCGTATAGAGCCCAGCATCCGGCACTGTAGAGGAGTCTTGGTCCTGGGTCTCAGGGAATAAAATCAGTTATATAAGTTGCAGGCAAAAACCATTTAAAAATGATTATATTTCAAGATATTTAAGTCAATTTCTGGCATTGTAATTTGAACTTTTTGTAAAAGTCCCAAAAGGAATGCTTAAGAAAATGAGTGTAAATGTTTATAGCAATGAACAAGAAAGAAAGCAAAAAACTTGAGTTAGCTGAAGAGAGAGGGGGTAATATTACATTGAAAGTAGGGTGGTGTATATAGACGGCTTTGTCCATGTGCTGGGCTGAAGAGATTAATTTTGATTTAATGTGAAATTTAGATTTCAAAAATGTAAGCAGTAGAGTCATTGCTAAGTCCTGTCTATAACTATTATGACGCAGCCCTCTTCAAGAGGAGAAGCTTAAACTCATCCCTTTACCCCAAATATTGACTTTCATGAAATGACTTCAACAAGCATGCACCTGAAGGGACAGGATACTGCATCCGATACCATGTTGTAAGGTGACTGTGCCTTTCACACTTGTCTCCTGGTCTCTGTGTCCGTTTGTCCCTTTCTTTTTCTGGTGCTGTGCCACTAGTCCCGTGGGTAAAGGCCAAATCTAACGTGTGCTCTAGAAGACAATAGAAGTATCATTCCTCATTTAAAAATCAGAATTCTGATCTGTTTAGCTTTGCAGGACAGTGGGAAGGAAAAGGTAAAGAGAAGAAACGGGATTTAAAATAAAAAAAAGAAACAAGTTATGAGTAGGAAGTTATAGAAAATGAATAGCACTCTGTAGAGAAGGGCAAAAAGATCCTTGTATTTTTTCTTTTGTATTTCTTTTTAAATTGTTTTTATTGTGCTCTACATTTTCTCTGCTCTCCTTCCTCCCCTCTCCCTTTATACCCTTTCCTGTGACCTCAATACTCAGGAGATATCTTGTATTTTTCTCCTTTCTATTTAGATCCACATATGTCTCTTTTAAGGTCCTCTTCATTGTCTAGGTTGTCTGAGGTTGTGGACTGTAGGTTGGTTTTCTTTGCTTTATGTCTAAAAGTCACTTGTGAGTAAGTACATATGATATTTGTCTTTCTGTGTCTGGGTTACCTCACTCAATATGATGTTTTTTAGATCCGTCCATTTGCCCGCAAATTTCAAGATGTCATTATTTTTACTGCTGTAAAAAATGGACCACGTTTTCTTTCTCCATTCTTTGATTAAGGGGCATCTAGGTTGTTTCTAGGTTCTGACTATTATGAATAATGTTGCTATGAACACAGTTGAGCACATGCCCTTGTAGTATGACTGAGCATCCTTTGGGTATATTCCCAAAAGTGGTATTGCTGGGTTTTGAGGTAGATTGTTTCCTAATTTTCTTAGAAATTGCCACATTGATTTCCAAAGTGGCTGTGCAACTTGCACTTCCCACTAGCAATAGAGGAGTGTTCCCCTTATTCCGCATCCTCTCCAACATAAGCTGTCTTTAGTGTTTTTAATCTTGGCCATTCTGACAGGTTGCTAGGTGCTTTTAAGTGGTTCTAAGGATTGAACTTGGGTTTTCATGCTTGTATGTCAAGTACTTTTCTGGCAGAGCTTTCTCTCCAGTCCTGGATAGCATTTCTTTATCAATTCATTCTAAGATATCAGTTTTAAATCAGGTTAGATTAGCTTTCCACCTTTCCCAATGGATCAGTGGATCTCATTGTGTGGGGGCAGGAGGATCCACCAGATACTAGATAACTGAACGGGACAAAACCCAGCCCCTGGGAAGTCTACCCAGGATGGAACTGAGTGCTCATAGAATTTCACTGGGTGCATAGGATTCCAGGTTATTGAAGAGGTCAGAGGACAGCGTAGTGTCAAACAAGATGTTCACAAAGCTTGACACATACCTTCTATTGTGCTGGACAAGAAACAACTATATTTTATTCAGTATTATGGACAAAATAATAAAACCTTCCTTAAGTTTTATGCATTGGTTCCAAAGATACCAAGCCTCTATTATCTAGATGTCTCCCACTTGAGAGAGAATTTTATCTCTGGTGTTGCTGAATGTGTAAGACTTTTACAGCAGGCAGATGATGCCACAGGAAATATTGGATGTGATCTGGAAAACACTATGATGAATCAAGATGTGAGTAGATGGGTTCTGAGAAGCTGGGTTTTCCTAAGGAGGTAAATCACATTCATAAAGCAGTGTTAGAATACTTCAGATTGCCCGTGGCTTTGATGGGATGGCTCAGGAGAAGGACGTAAGTACATTAACAGATTCCAAAAGGTGGCAAATTGCTTGTGCAGAATGGATAATATTCACAGATGTCATCTAAAGCTTTATTGTCTACACTTGGAGATATTCTTACATTTGTCCAGGATCTGCTCTGGAGACGTACTGGAGGCAGATCCATAAGTGACGCTGATGCTACTGACCTTAGATATCACTAAAGTCATGAGAGACCAAGGAAGGCTGAGAAATGAAGAATAAAAATGGTCCAGGAGATCTGGGACAGGAGTATGTGGATGGTAGAGTGTGCACCACAGCTAGTGGAGATCCGGGGCAGGAGTGTGTGGATGGTAGGGTGTGCACCACAGCTAGTGGAGATCTGGGGCAGGAGTGTGTGGATGGTAGTGTATACCACAGGTAGTGGAGATCCGGGACAGGAGTGTGTGGATGGTAGAGTGTGCGCCACAGCTAGTGGAGATCCGGGGCAGGAGTGTGTGGATGGTACAGTGTGCACCACAGCTAGTGGTTATTGGGTCCTGTGCAAATGCTCGATGATGTGAATCCCCATGCACCTGGAGATGATAAGGCCCGGCTGATGGAAGTTTCCCTTCTTCACGTGGGAGAATGATATGAGCACCTGGCTGATACGTAGCATTTGCAGTGTGGAGATGCTTGGCACTGCACTGGCCTTGGAGATCAAAAACCATCCCAGATAGCGTGCTTTTCTCAAGGTGATTTTAATGTGCAGTGTGTGTTATAGAGCAGAGGCAGAGAGGGAAGATAGAAGAGGACAGAGCAGAGTCTTTCTAGATGTATTGGCCACAGTTTTCATTGCTATGACCATATAAGATACAACTTGAGATGGGATAGGCAGCAAAGAGCATAGCATCAGCATGGAGACCTGAGTTCATCCCCAGAACTGTGCTGTAGAGCGCGACAATCCTGCAATCTCAGCACTCGAGGCAGGGACAGAGGGTGTCTGGAGTTTGCTGACTCGTTAAATCCAGGTGCAATGAGAAACCCTGTTTCAGAAACAAGGAGAAAAAGCCATGGAGGAAGATACATGATGTCATCCTCCTGCCTCCACAGTCACGTGTATTTGTGTACATGCACACACAAATACACACATACACACTGCACACAACTGATACATACACACATGCACACACACTGCTACACACATACACACAGATACACTCATGATACACAGATACACACGTTGATACACAATACACACTGATATACACATGCACACACATACATGCACACACACAGATACACACATGCACACACAGATACACACATGCACACACATACACTCATCCACACACACAGATACACACATGCACACACAGATACACTCATGCACACACACTGATACACACATGTACACACACTGATACAGCATGCACACATAGATACACTCATGCACACACAGATACACACATGCACACACACTGATACATTATGCACACACACTGATACATTATGCACACACACTGATACACACATGCACACACACAGATACACACATGCACACACAGATACACTCATGCACACACACTGATACACTATGCACACACACTGATACAGCATGCGCACATAGATACACTCATGCACACACACACTGATACACACATGCACACACAGATACACTCATGCACACACAGATACACACATGCACACACACAGATGCACTCATGCACACACACAGATACACACATGCACACACACTGATACACTCATGCACACACACAGATACACACATGCACATACACTGATACAGCATGCGCACACAGATACACTCATGCACACACACAGATACACTCATGCACACACACAGATACACACATGCACACACACTGATACAGCATGCACACACAGATACACTCATGCACACACACAGATACACTCATGCACACACACTGATACAGCATGCACACACACACTGATACACTCATGCACACACACAGATACACTCATGCACACACACACTGATACACTCATGCACACACACACACTGATACAGCATGCACACACAGATACACTCATGCACACACAGATACACTCATGCACACACACTGATACTCTCATGCACACACACTGATACACTCATGCACACACACACTGATACATACATGCACACACACAGATATACACGTGCATACACAGATACACTCGTGTACACACACACACTGATACACAATGCACACACATGCACACATACACAAAGAAGCAGTTAAAGGAAAAGAGGCTGATTTTGTCTCACAGTTTGAGGCTACTATGTAGGACGTCATGGTAGAGAAGGAATAGAAGAGGCAGCAGCTGTGACTGAGGGGATAGGAGCAGAGCTGGTCTGTATACCTCAGTGTCTTTCCCCATTTACTCACTGCCTTTAGAGAAAAGTCTCCAAAAACAGTATCACTAAGCTGGGGCAAAACATTCAGATATGGGCGCCTCTGAGGGACTTTTAACATAAAAAGCACAGTAGCGTCAGGTGATTCTCGGGATTTTCTTGGTGCTGTGTTATTTATTGATTGGCTGTTTGGTACATGTGTATAATGCATTCTCATTACCCTCACCATGGCCCCTTTTTGCTCCCTCACACTGTTGCCATGACCTCTCCTCCTTAACATCGTTTTCCACATTCAAAATTTCTCATAGACAGATGGATTGACAGGATAAAGCTTGAGTGTCGGTGGGAACTGGCATCGCCCTGAATCAGCAGCGAATCACAGGCAATCGTGGGTCATCTGAGCTCAGAACAGAGCGAGTGGCTAACAATCCCTGGAAGGTGTGGTAAAGACTTCACAAGAGATCATTTAAAAACTGTATAACTTACTTAACAATGGCCAGGAACTGTTCAAAATAGTTTTCTCAGTGTTCCTCACTCCATCTGGAGTGGTATGCCTTGATGATGTGTTGTCTGTAGCACAGGGACTAGGGTAAAACTACACCATCATTGATTTATTTTCAGAGTAAGGAAGTACCAAAGACTGTGAGGATGATGGTTGCTTCCTTGTGTGGAAGACAAATCAAGGTCGCCCTGGGATCGCATCCTGAGTGGGATGAGAAGGGGCAGATTGATGGTATCCTAAAGGAAAAGGTTGATTATTCCATTTTTAGTAGATATCATTAAGAACAGATGAACAATAGTCTTCAATTATCATATAGCTTAATTACTTGTGAATGTGCATATTCAGGTGCACAGACTTCTCAGGTTAAGAGGCAGTACTCACAGGGACAATTGAAGTGAGCTGCAGAATTAACAGAACAATTAAAATGTGAGTGAAATCAAAGCCGATGAAAAGAACAGGAAGTAGCATCTAGGTTTGTTTCATTGCTACACTTAAATATGAATTTAATCTTTTTAATATCTTGGCTTCTAGGGAATGTCATGTCCTAGAGAGCCTTTGTCATTATGTTAAATTTGAGGAAATAAAATAACCATATTATTTCCTAGCTCCTGGAAGGATTTTTTAGCTTAAAAAGACATGGGATGACATCATGAAGGGACGTGGGATGGCATCATAAAGGGACATGGGATGACATCGTGAACTATATTTTCACAATAGCTTTGCTAAAGACACAGAAACATTCTTCAGATGGCTATTATTCATGCTAACTTTATCAAATAGAGATGCCAACAATAAGGAACTAGAGAGTATAATGAAAAACATAATTGACTGAGGTGACTAAGATAGAAAGTACGCAGGAATAGCTTCATTAGGGACGACTGTGACCTACACAAAACAACCTACAGCATTTCAGTGGAGATATAATTGAAGCAGGAATGAGTAGATAAATGCTTCCTGAATGGGATAATGCATATTGTAAAGGTCGTCCTTTCTTTTTATCAAGTTAATTTATATGGGACAGATGAAAAACCAAAATTAAGGGACTATTCTATTGCTAATAGTCTCATAATTCATTGCTTTTATTTCGGCTCTTTAAAACTTTTATACTTCTTAAGGTATAAATATTATCTCAAAATTTATAAGATTAATATATTTAAACTTTTTTATCATGATATTAATGATCATATAGAGTACTAACTAATTCAGGCAAAAGGCTTCCTCCAGCTTCCCGTACATGAATCAGGTGACTACGAACTAAGTTTTTGTACTCTGTATGGACATAACAAAGTGTGTTCCTTTAACCGCTTCAATATCTGCTGTACATGACATTTAAAATGTTGAAGTTTTCTGCAGTGAAGAATGACCATTTCTAACAACACCCTTTGAAATCTCCAAAAAGATTGGGACCCCACAATGACAATTCCACCTGGATTGGGGTAATCCAAGTGAACAAACACCACCCAAAGATCAGCTTTGAATTACAAACTGCTCAGGACAGTTTCAAGGTGTCTAGCTGAGATGGTCTAAACCCACAGACTACTCTAGCCTGGACTTGAGACAGCCCTGCACTTTCCATTACAATGAGACTGGACAACAAATGATGCAATCAGCTCTCTCAGAATTTGAAAATTATCCTTGTATTTTTTTCAGGGTTGCTGTTGCCCAGACAATAAGAAGTAATTTTAAAAACACAATGCCTATATTCCTAAGAAATGGGATAGGCAGTTTTTGTTTGATCAGTGGGTTATAGATATTTGTCATTGTCTAGGAAGGGTTGGTTTCAAGTTGTTATTGGTTAGAAATAAAACTGAACAAAATAGATTAGTTTTAGAGATCGCATTCTAAAAAGAAAAAAAAGGGGGATATAGAAATGACAGAATAAAAGGGTAGCTTATTGAAACTACTTTTAAACCAAAAATCAGCTACTAGTCTTAAATATTTTGCATTGGTATGGATTTTTGTATGCTTATACAAATTTGAGGTTATTTTTGTTACACTATGTATGTGTTTCTACTCTTGTTTAAGATATTTTGGTATATTGATACAAATGTAAAGTTAATTTTGTTATACTGTATATTCATTTCTCCTCTTGTTTGTGGTATTGCATTTATGCAATTCATTTAAAAATGTAATGTATTATTGAAAATACAAATTAATAGTCATCTATAATAATCAAACTTATAGTCATATTAGGTATGTTTTTAAGGTCTAACAGATATAATTAGATAGATCGTCTTCAAACACTTCAAAGACCTACAGAATATGGCACATAATATGTTTAATAACCTAAGATTTTTCATGACAGCAAGACACATCTGCTCCTGGCAGTACCAATCTACTTCAGAGAAGATGATGGGTAATGAAGAAATTCTGTATGGAGTTCATTCTCTTTGTGACAAAAGCTAGCCATTTGGACAAAGAAACTACCTTGCCTAAATTGCCAACAATAAACTTCAACCTGGACTAACAGGACAAAAAAATAGTTACTGCCAGACTTTGCCAAGACAGTGTAGGAAAGTCCTTCACAGTTTCCTGATTCTCAAGAAAGTCTATCAGATATATTAGGCCTATAGGTCAGATATGGATGCCCCAGCATTACAGAAGAGCTTTGGGTGATTGTCCAGGCAGCCAGATGTACCTGTCATTAGGTAACATTGCACCCTTCTGGGGTCTTTGTAGAAGTTAAGGACCAAATAATTAAACTTAAATTTTTTCTTTGTTATGAAAATAGGTATAAAAGTTTAAAGTCACAAAGATAAAATAGATAATAAAATATTTTCTCTGATTTTGGCAAATACAAATGGACTAGATTTTTTAACTGTAATTCTTATTTAATAACTGTTTTTGTTGTATATAATCTTTCTATATTAAAGTTAAAAGTTTTTTTTAAATTAAACAAAAGAGGGAAATGTGGAATATTTCTTTAAACTGTGTGAGTATGGCAGGAAAGGATTAATGACTTTCTTAAAGGCATTCAGACTGGTAGAAAAACGATTACATTCTCAATAGATAATTGGGAAAAACTTATGTACAGAGAATTTTCTCATTAAGAACTCCAGTAAGTAAACAACTGAGAAATATTAACCTCATCAGTAAGCAATGGAAGTAAAATATAAATTAAAAAAACACAACTTATACCTACTGAGTAAACATTAAAAATACAGATGTAACAGGGTTCTAATGAGATCTTGGGGAATAGGTCACCTACAGGTTTACAACCTTTTATTTTGGTGTTTGGAAAATAGTCTGAATATATGCCAGGGATAAAAACAAAACCATTCATGGATGTTTGTCTCAGGAATCTTACTTCTAGAATTTATTCCAAGGAAATAATTTGAAAGAAGGAAAAAAGTTACACACTAAGGTATTTATTTTACCTGTATACATAATGAAAAAGAGATGAAAAAATAGGATGCAACAGGAATTTGAAGAGGAGTGGGGTGTCTAAACAACAGTACAGTAAACTGACAGAGTACTGGGATCACCTTAAGGAATTATCTGTAGATGAGAAAATGTTGGATATACTCTTAAAAAGATGTATAATTTTTCCTATTGGCCACTGGACTATATGTGCATTCATATAGTTAAATTCTGCTAAGGAGCATAATAAAGTGAGAAAGCTAATTCTGAAATTGTTAAATCCAGTATCATTGCCATCTTCTTATTGTAACTGGAAGTGGCATGGGACAGAAGATAGAAAAGTCTCCTTCTTGCGGGATGCATGTGCTGGCACTGTTATTTACCCAGCTGTGTTATTGGGGAAAATGATAATTTTGGTGTCCCAGCTTACTCATCTGTGGTATGGACATAAAATAGAGCCTGGCATGTAGATAACAGGATTGCATGAATTAGTATTTGCAAAGTGCTTAGAATATTGAAATATGCTGACAATATTATCTGTTAGTGTACCATTGCTCTAATAAAATGTATAAAGACCTTAAATAGACAAATCCCATTTCTCATGAAATATGATTCTATATTGCTATATCCCAATGTCTGGTGAATGAACATGTTGACCTGCACTGTAATGGGCACTATTTTGCCCATTTTTAGTATACATTGGCACATAATAGGCAATCAGTATGTGCTCTGACTAAATTTTCCAGACATTTGCTATTAGTGTTTTAAATAAATGTTTGTTTTCTGCAGTGAACAATGACCATTTCTAACAACAACCTTTGAAATCTCCAAAAAGAACAAGGGGCCCCACAATAACAATTCCACCTGGATTGGGGTAATCCAAGTGAACAAACACCACCCAAAGATCAGGTTTGAATTACATACTGCTCAGGACAGTTTCAAGGTGTCTAGCTGAGATGGTCTAAACCCACAGACTACTCTAGCCTGGACTTGAGACAGCCCTGTACTTTCCCATTAGAAAGAGACTGGGCAACAGATGACGCAACAGCTCTCTCAGAACTTGACAGTTATCCCAGTTTTTTAATGCCATGGGCATTATCCTTTCTTGACTTGCCCATACCTTCATCTTCATTGTCCCCCCTCCTGTCTGAAAGTTATCTAAGCCTCACGAGTTTTCATGCTGTGGCTCAGTTGTTCCTTTGAGACTGAGTCAGTTTCTCTTTCTTGGCTCAACCAGGAAGCCCCGCTGATGGGTTTGTTGTATTGGATGCAGGATAGTTTCATTCCTGCATTGATTGGTCTATCTTCATCTAAGTGACAGAAACCTCAGTCACTCAGACTAAAAACAGACTTTAATTTAAGGGCGCTGCAGGCCATGGCAAGGCCTTCGAAGACAGACAATAAGATGGAAGGTATCAGGGAATTCAAAATAGGTCAAGTTTAAGAGTTGGGCACGAAGAACATCAACACACTAGTTCTCCATCAATGGCATGAGTATGTGGTCTCGTAATTTATTGGTTTGTTCCTTATACCACTGATTGTATATTTTTGTTGGAGACATCTCACTGGCTGTTTTCATCCTATGAGGACACATGGATTGGTACTTAGCTAACAGTTAAAGGTGTGATCTACTCTGACTCTTAGCTAACAGTTAAAGGTGTGATCTACTCTGACTCTTAGCTAACAGTTAAAGGTGTGATCTACTCTGACTCTTTTAAGTCTGCGTATATGCCAGGAGCAGAGTTGATGGTCATGAGATAAGCCCTCACAGCTGTTTCCTAACTGCAGAGGTTGTTGTCTGGGGCAGGGAAGCATGGATGAACAACCTCATGTGCGTAATTTAAGCACTCAAGTCTAAGGTGGATGGAATACTGAGTGTAGTCTAGCCTGACCTAAATACTGAGTTCCAGTCTAATCAGGGTTACAGGGAGAGACTCTAGCCAAACAACAATAACATCAACAATAACAGCAACAGAAAGGCCATGGAAAACAGCATGGCAAACATCCCTAGCCATGTTTAATATGAAATGTTTCCCTTCCTCACTAGATTCTTAACGGTATGTTTGGTATGGTTTTCAATGTTAGACAAGCATCTTATTCATCTATGCATTTTATGCAAATGGAGTCATGGCTAGCATGCAGAAAGTGCTCTAGACACATGTACTGAACGAAACTTTAGATTCCTGGCAGCTCTCTCATTACAGAAAGTGTGAAATTGTAGTTAATTTCCTGATGAATGCCTGAACACCACTCTTTTAAACTTGAGGAGAGAGGGAAGGCGGGCTCACGTGGCGGAGCCTCTTCTGATCGTGATTACATTGGCACCTGACTCTTGTTCTCACCCTTCCACGTGTCTGAAGTGGCTCAGGGAAACCCGAAATGGGTAAAAATGCATTTCAGTTGAGTTTATTTGAAGTAATGGAGAAAGCCTGGGAATAAACAAATTATTTTTGACTTTGAGCTTTAACCTTTATTACATGTATGAACTTAACCAAGTCACTGAGTTCTCTGAGTCTCAATATGCTCATCTATAAAATGAGATAAATAATTTAACTCAGTACTAGGATTAAGAATGTAATGAGGTAGCGATAGAAGTTTGTAGTGTGGGAGAGGAAGTGGTGATTTAATTCTCTTCCTTTGCTGTCTTTTTGCATGCTTTGGGAGATATTTTGAATAAACCCCTAATAGTCCTGATTTCTGTGTGTGAAAGACTATTTTGTTATGAATATTTCACAAGAGAGGAACCATTGAGAAATGCTAATAGGATTAACATTGTATGAACCCTCCTATGGTCTGAACATATAAAAAGAACTGAAAAACTCTAGAAAAAAAAAATCACAGCAAGCACCAGAGAGGGAGAATAGGCTTTGAAGAAAACAGATGGAAATCGAAATAAAGAAAACTAGGTCTAATTGTGGGGTGATCTTAATGTCAAGGAGGAAGGGCACGTGTGCTGGGCCATGCATTTACAAGCGTTAGAGGCAGAAAACAAATACAACAACCAGGATGAGATAAGATTGAATGATGAGACCCGCTGGAGAAGACAGAACAGGAAGCGCATCTATGAAAATATACAGCCATGATGGATGACAGCAGCCGAGGCATGCGGCAGAAATACCGAAAGGGAGCGAGGCGGGCTGTGAAGGGCAGGAGCTCAGAAGTGGGGGTGTGCGTTCGCTGTAAACTGGGATGTATAGGATTGTGTTGAAGTTGCCACAGAGTGCATGCGTAGAGAAAATAGATTGCAATAATCTATTCATAATAGAAATACCTGTGGGATTAATTGGATCATTGCAGCACCCTTCTCCTACCCTAAAACTACTTATATCAATGTTCTTCTCATCCCTGGTATCTCAAAATGTTACTGCAGTTGGAGTTAGGGTATTAAAGCAATGATTATGGCTAAAAGACTTCTTGGAGTAGTCCTAGTTCTTTATATTCGGTGTCTCTAAGACATTAGGAGTGCAGACATCCACAGAGGGAAATCATGTAGAGGAAAAGAGAAGGTGGCTGTCTAGCTATCAGCCAAGGAATACCTCTGACAAAACCCTACTTATCCAACACCTGAGCTTTGCATTTTTAGCTTCCAGAAATGTAAGAAAAGATATTCCCTTTGTTTACGCTACCAAGTTTCTGGTACCTTGTTATGGCAGCCCTAGAATATGAATGCAGATTCTATGCAGACAAAGTGAATAGGCAGTCACCATAGAAACCATAGAAAGCCGAGGAGACTTCCTTTTGGGAAAGGTAAATTGAGAAAAAAAATGTTGTATTGTCTTCTATGGATACCTCTAGTTAGTAGTTTGGAGGCGTTAGATCCCAGGACTAAGAATGGAAAAGTATAAACGATGAGATGGATAGCGTCAGCTACTAAATACCCACGTGACCATGTGGTTCTGAAATATGTTGGAAACCTACAGTAATAAGCTCAATAAAATAGGAGCACACAAACCTATCATCTAAAGTGTTCCAGTATATATTAAATATAATAAAATCAATATCTTCATAAATAGCATAAATAACATTAGATGGTTGTAGTTACATCAGTGTAAGATATCACGATTTTAAATAAAAGTGACATTTTAGAAAACTGTGAAAATGATAGTAATAGTTTATTTCACAATGTTCTTAGCATGCAAGCAACTGTAACATCTTTTTTATTAATTTGAATTAAACATAACAATAGATATTGCATTTTTATAAATTATAACTTAAGATTTGGATGTTAGATGTTACTACAGTGCATGACAGCACCCGTGTGATAGGATGAGTTCTGAAGAAAATGAGATCAAGAGCTCTTCTGCAGATGCATCCGCTGGGCCAGGCTCCCCACAGTCTGTCCATCTCTGCCTTGTGCCCAGTTGTGGTTTTCTGTAATTGTCTCCATTTGCTGTAGAAGAAAAAGTTTCTCGGATGAGGGGGTGATAGCTGCACTTATCTGTTGGTACAAGGATAAGATTTAGAATGTAGTTAAGGAATTAAAGATGGGAAAACTTGAGGTCATACATTTTTGTTCTTTTCAATCAGTCTGTAGTTCCGGGCAACTCTAGGAAGCTAACACAGGAGCTAGGAAGAGTCTGGCATCACTTAAAACACATTTTTAAAGAATTAAATTTTTTTTAAAGGATTACTTGCATGCTAGCAAGCTGTACATTGCCAACTCTAGGTGCAGTTTGAATATTGTAAAGCGTGGACGGAGCTCAGATTGTAGCAGTAGCTGAGACAGTCTGTGTGCTCTGGCTCCTGTTGTGTAAACAACATACAAACATGTACTTATGCACACTGTATCACTGAGCCTCTTCCCTCTGCATAATGATATTTAGACATTTTCTTTAATGATAACTTCTGGAATTATTGGAGCATTATGATAGTTCAAAAATCTATGAACATTATTATTATTATTATTATTAGGATAAAAGGATTTTTCTTTGTATTACCTTAATGAAAACCAAAGTTGTTAGCATTGTTTTTAACTTTCAGTGCCTGGGATTCTGCAGGTTAAGAAGCCCGACATTAACGCATCATCTCTCATGCAGGAAATATGGGAGGCCGATATCGCCAAAGGATATATGAATGATGGCACTAGCAGGGTCACGTGATGTTGACAGGCTGGTCACCTAGTATCTGGTTAAGGTTTGAATATGGGAGGTTCTGAAGATAGTGGAGATCACATGACCCGCCGCAGAAAACCAACTTTTACGACTTGAGCAGGAAGAGTTCGATTTTTCAAGTAGAACTGTTAAAACCAGGCGCAGAGAAACTGCCTGTCCACACGCTCTTCTGAGTTTTGAGTTTCTTATTAGGGGTCCCTCATCATCTTAGGATTTTCAGTGTCTTTTTTCCAGGAATTTCATACCTAAACAATGACATATGATCATATCTAGCTATCATTTCCCCCTCCAACTCCCTCCATCTTTTTCTCACTGTGCTCTGCTTTCAACTTGATGCCTGAAAAAAAATAAAGAATAACTACCAAGTCCAGTTAGTGCTGTGTGTGTATCTTGAAGGGGGCATCCTCTGGATCAGGGGAACCTACTAATAACCACATCCTCAAAAGTAAATGATTTTCTTTTCCCGCGCATAGAAACCAAGCAACACACCACGGAATGATAATTATGCCGCTGAAGAGTAAAAAAGGAAGTTGAAAATTCCCCCAGTCGTAGGAAAGAGAAAACGCAACACATGGCAATCTGTGGTATACAATGGAGTCAGCCCTACAAGGGGGGTTTCCAGTCTTCACATTTTCATTCAAATTAACATCCTTTCATTTCCCATTGGGATTTTAAAAAGTGCACAATCAGAGTTTCTTATTTAACAGTACTTTGAATTTTGACATATTTACTTTAACTGAATTGAATCATCTCAAAGAAGATAGTTTTTTATCCTTTTTTTCCCTCAGCTAATCAGAGGGTTATTAACAAGTGGAGAGCGAGGCTGGGCTCATTTGTGGTGAGCATCATCCCGAGAGGTGTGAGGCAAAGGCGGCAGGAAAGGCAGACGCTTATTGATATTATTTGCTTATAATGTATGTTGACACTTCATGGCTGTGCCTCTTCCCTCAGGGCAGCGAGGGTCACTTGGAAGCAAACGAGGCAACAGATGGCCACAGGCCAGTTCCTAACAGCTAGAGCAAGCTCATCTCTGCTCCCAGTCGAGGTCTCCTCCCAGCAGCAATGTTGATGAGGATTGCAGAGTTGAAAATACTCGCTTTAGTTTTATCAGCTGGGAGAAGCAGCCGGCCCCACGGGTCCGCAGCTTTTCAGCTGCTCATTTTCTTGAATGCCTTTCTGTTTGCTACATGATGAACCCTCCTCAAGTAAGCCCCCGCTCCAAATCAATCTACTCTCAAAGAACTCAAAATAGTCCATGTGACACAATGTTACTGCTCCATACTATTGCTTTATATGCTGCAAATGTAAAGATTTATAGTTTTATTTTTTGTGTATGTGTTTTTTTGCCTGCATGTATGTCTTTGGGCCATGTGTGTCCTGATGCCTATGAACATCAGAAAGCATAACTGTGAGCCAGCTTATGGGTGCTTGGAACTGAACCCCATCCTCTGCAAGAGCAATCTGTACTCTTAACCACTGAGCCATCACGCTGGTCTCTGTGCTGGAATCTTGACCTTCATTGTAATTAGGAAGTGCAGAGACTCCCATTCCCAGGCAATGGAGACCAGAGCTTGTGCGACTCATTGCCACCCAAGACTCTGTTCACTGTGTCGTACTCTATCCTTCTCTCTTTCTTCTTCAATAGCTAAGACATTTAAAGCGTTTCCTCTCCTATGAGCTGGTTAGTCTGAAAGGTCCACATGGAAATAATTCCTTTCATTACCAAAACAGCTTTTATATAGGAATTATTGATATTCCTATATTGGAGATGAGGAAATAGAGACCCAGAGTAGAAATTTCCCTAAGGTCACAAGGGTAGAAAGTGTTAAAGATTTGATGCTGAAGTTCTGACTTACAATAGGACGGACACACACACACACACACACACACACACACACACACACTTGTTTCTGTATCATCATGCCCATTATTGTTTCATCTTCAGTTATTACAAGACAAAGACATCCTCCTCTAAATCCATTGTTATAATGTGTATGGTACTTCTAACACAGTCTCAGGATTATGCTTTTACAAATCCCTAAATAAGCCCATCTTCACTTTTTGGCTTAGCATTGCCTATCTATTGTATAGGAACTCATTGTTGTATAGGAAATTACAGCAAGGCAACTCTACTATCAGTGACCATTGAATTGAGAGACCCACAGACCAGATGGAAGCTCTCTAGTCATAGTGCTTATGAAATTAATTGAAAGCGTTTTGTGACACCAGAGGTGAAAGATGAGGTATCGCAGCATGCTGGGAAAGCTGCGGAAGTGGGCTGGATGGAGCCCTGCGACCCCAGTGCTGGGTTAGCAGGGCCCATGTCTCGACCTCGGCTCCCTGAACTGGTGATGTGCTGGCAGGGATGAGAACTGGGTACAGTGACGTACAGGGACACACTCGCTCTATCAGGAAGCTGCAAGGACAGGGGACACCTTCCAGTGACTTCAGCGTAGGCTTAGCTTGCCAAAGTAATGCAAGGTTTTGGCATGTTTTGGCACAAAACTTGTGTGGCCATAGTTGTTAGATCACTAATTTGGGGATGACGTTGTTCTCAGTTCAGACTGGCATGGTTGTATTTTAGGATTTGGTCATTCTGCCTCTTCCAACTAAAGAGTAGCACTCATGTTTCTTCCTTTGTTAATGCTGTATGTTCTCGGCGTCTTATGGTGGAATAGCTCACTATTGGTATTGCCTACAGTCTGCTTATCTTTCAAAAGCTACTCCTTACCTTTGTGTAATAATACCCTGTGGATTTTGCCTTTTAAGCTATTAGCTTCCTTGTTATTTATGCCTTAAAATTTTCAAGTTCCATCCATCCTACAGTATTGATTTTGCTTATCTTTCTTAGGAATTGAGTATTCTTAAATAACAGAAAAGCATACATTGTTCAAGTACAATAGGTTTTCTTTCTTAACATTAGCTGAATAAGAAGTATTGAAAATGATTAGAGTTTTGAACTCAGCACTCAATTAAACTTTAAATCAGTGGTTCTCAACCTTTCTAATGCTGCAGACTTTTAATGCAGTTTCTCATGTTATGATGACCTCAACCATTAAATTGTTTTTGTTGCTACTTCAAAACTATAAGCAAATCTGTGTTTTCTGATTGTCTTCAATAACCCCTGTGAAAGGGTTATTTGACCCCCAGAGAAATGGAGATTCACATGTTGAGAACTTCTGTTTTAGAAATCTGACAGGTAATTATATATACAGTGTTCTGACTGCATGTATGCCTGCAGGCCAGAAGAGGGCACCAGATCTCATTACAGATGGTTGTGAGCCACAATGTGGTTGCTGGGAATTGAACTCAGGTCCTCTGGAAGAGCAGCCAGTGCTCTTAACCACTGAGCCATCTCTCCAGCCCCCTGACAGGGAATTTGAGGGCAGTATATAGACACTCTTTTCTCCAGAATAAGTCTGTTACAAACTAGGGTCTATTCCCAGAGGAGTTCTGGCCTACCACTGGTAAAAAGGAGAAACGTGTTCTGACCATAATTGCCTTTCTAACCTGATGATTCCCTCATTTCCATGAGTGAAGAATGGAGGTAGGGGATGTAATTGCTGGAAGAATCCTTTGAAGTGTCTTCAGCAGACGCTGGTTTACTGAGACCTCCAAATGATATATAGCATCGTGAAGGATCTGTGTGTTCTATGTGTGTTCTTCTTGCGAACGGAGAAAAGACTACCTCGAGGGAAGCTAGAACTGCAGAGCTTGTGAGAACATCGCTTATTGCAGTCATGGATTGAGTAAGCAATTTGATGGACAGCAGAAGTTTAAGCCTGTTGAAGATCTTGGATTTAAGCTCTTAAAATTTTCATATGAGGACTGAATCATTTCGGATATTAAAAAGGAAAGAAAGCAAAACGTTCAGGATCTTTCCTTAATAGTTTTTAGAACTTGGGTGTATTGCTCTCTGGATGGCAATTTCTAGCTCATAGTTCCACTGAACTGCCAGGGACAGTGATTTTAGGTGTGACATTATTAACCATTTAAAGAGGCCTATCCTTTAGGACAAAGGTCTCTCTGGGGACTTCAGTGAGAGAACTGATTCCCGGTATTAAATGCCCCCATGGACTAAATCATCTAGCCAAGCTTCTGTGGCAGACAGGCACGGTGAAGCTATTTCCACATGCCCCTTCTCACTTCTTGTTTTATGGAATTGATGTATAATAGGATGGCATTGTCTGAATTTTTCTGGCAGTAAATGAGTGTATAAGGAACTTTAACCTAAACCTTCTATAAATACCTCATAGTAGTGATAAGGGGTAATTCTCTGGTATGGTGTTCTGGTTAATATTGGATATCTGCTCTTGAACCAGATAGTAGGTGTGCATTAAATGCTCAGGCATAACCAGCTAAAGACAGATTTTGTTGATATCTACATTAAGACACAGCCTAATTAAGCTGTATTCTTACCTAACCACATGTGGCTAACCATGCCATATTAAAGATTCATGCTTTTGATAGCAGGATAAAATAGATAGCAGGAAGTGGGGTAGAGTACTGATAAGCAATATAATTACAAGGTTAATCTGAAGCATGTCCCAGTGATATCCCACTCCTGAAGAGGAGCGAATAAATGTAATGGTAAGTCGGGTCCACGCAGGATTTCCACTCGGTGACATTCTGCCACAAAGAGAAAAGCAAGAAAATGGACTTTTAGGATGAAAAGTTGAGAAATGGCTTTTAGTGTTTCAAATTGTGTTGGTTTTAGTAATTTTTTTAAAAAAGATTTTTTAAATTTTTATTTGCGTGCATATCTGCATGCATTTATGTGTCTGTAGGTTTTTGCAGAGGTCAGAGGGCACTTAGATTCTTTAGACCTGGAGTTATAGGCAGTTGTCAGTTCCTTAACAGGGATTCTAGGGACTGAACCTGGATCCTCTGTAACAGCTGTAAATGCCCTAAATGCCAGAGCTATCTCTCCTGTTCCAAAGGGCACAGCAAATTTTAGTAAATCACGTTCTATTTGGATAACAATTAGGAACAGAGTTTCCAAATATTTTTTTAATTTATTTAGCAATTATTCCAATAGCATTTCAGTTGGCACGTGATTAAAACTATCAGGATGGCATTAAATAAAATATAAATAGCACGGTATAAATAATTAAGCAAGCTGTTGGTTTAAGGAGAAAAACCTGGATTAAGTTAGGCATTCCAATTGGGGAAAATACTTTCTTCTAGGCTTTCTGGTAGAAATGGGGTGTGTTGAGTAGCTGTTCTTGTTTAATAATAAGAAATATTCTGGTATTATAGGAGACAACTACCATCTGGGACCAAAATCTGAAAGGAATTTATTGCATTGATCTTGACTTATGGGGCGTTAAGCTTCATAAAAATCTCATATCCAACTCTGTTGTACTTATTTAACTTTATTAACCTCATCTATCTTACTTATTTAAAAAGTTCCTATCATGCTATAATTTCATAGCCTTTAAGCCAACCAGATCCCATATAGTATTTGGCAGCGTACAAAAAAATAGCAACCCTATGAGTGGGATATTCAGCTGCAGTTTTTAAATCTTCATGCATGCAGGTGTGTGTGATGTGTGTGTACATTGATGTGTGTGGCTGTGGGGTGTGTGTCGTGGCATGAACACAGGAGCTAGAGGACAGTTTCTGTGTTATCCGTGGCCTTCCACCTTGTTTGTAACAGTGTCTTCATTCCAATGCTCGTTCCAGGCTAGCCCGTTTCTCTCATCCTCATCCTCGCTCCTAGTAGATGCTTTCACTTTGTTTTTTCTCCATCCCCATTTCTCCTTAAAACAGTTAGTTACCATATCATACATCAGTATCCCATGTTTTTCATCCCGTGTGGACTGTTTGCCTCTGATTTATACACTGAAAGCTTATCTCACTGTGTGATGGTGATAAAAGAGGGAGCTGCTAGGAGCAGTCCTACTAGGAGTATAGTCCTACTAGGAGCAGGAAAGCATCCAGGAAGAGGTGAGGCTGTGAGAGTGGCGGCTTCATGGATGGGGTCATTACACTTATGAAAGGAGTCTCAGAGAGCTCTCTTGTCCTTGTCCATCACATGAAGGCACAGCAAGTCCACGGTCATCTATAAAATAGGACACAGATCCTCACCAGACACTGAATTCTGGCAGCATCTTGATTTCAGATTTCTCAGCTCCCAGAACTGTGAGATGTAAATTTCTGCTGTTGATAAGCCATTCACTCTAGGCTGCTACAACAGCCTCCGAATGACTAGAAGCCACACCAAACTCCACACTGGTTATGATAGAAGCTTCTTCTCCTTTATTCATTTGCTCTGTCAACTGCTATTCTTCTGACTCCTCCATCTATCTTCTTTGACGGTGTCTCAGGTGTCTCGATTAATGAAAATATGCACAGTAACGGGAACCCTTCCCTGAAAATAAGGCTCCATTTCATGGTCTTCCACCTTATTGAACCCTCTACACTTGTCAGAATCTTTTGACTGTGTTTTCCCTCATGAGCTTTGGGAGGTCAACCTTTACCAATCCTGTAAAATTACTTATGTAAGGCTACTGGTGACATCTGGTATGTTAATTCCAGAGCTGGCACTTGATATATTGAGATTAACTAATTTCTGATTAATATTATCTATTATCATTGTTCTGTCATTCTCCTTCTATGTCTCTGACTATTGCAATTTTTCTTCAAATACCCTTCACATGTTTTTGTTACCTAAACATACAGTCCTGAATTCTGCTTTCATTCTTGATGTTCCCTGTGATAGTTATTATATATGTTAATGATTTCATCAGTACTTTTGGGACTTGTTGATTGGTTAGGAGGTAAATCAAGACTAGTGAAATATGTAATATTAGAGTTATTTGAACTCTTTTCAGGTTTTAATTTTAAAAATTCAACTTTTAGGATGTTGAATATCTACTTAAGTGTGTCTTGGTCATTTGATATTCTTCTGTTGAGAATTCTCTGCTTAGATCTGTTCCCCATTTTTAAATTGGATTATTCAGTTTGTTGACAATTAACTTCTTGAGTTCTTTATGTATTTTCTAAGTCAGCCCTCTGTCAGATGTGGTGTGGTGAAGATCTTTTCCCATCCTGTATGCCGATATTTTGTCCTATTGATAGTGTTTTTTGCCTAACAGAAAATTTTCAATATCATGAAGTCCCATTTATTAACTGTCAATATTAGTTGACTGTGCTATTTGTGTTCTGTTTGGGAAGTTGTCTCCTGGACCAATGCATTCAAGATTATTTCCCACTTTCTCTTCTACCAGGTTTGGTGTAACTGGATTTGTTTAGTCTTTAATCCCACTTGGACTTGCGTTTTGTGCAGGGTGATAGATATGAATCTATTTGTATCCTTCTATATTCCATCATCCAGTTGGACCAGCACCATTTGTTGAAGATGGTGTCTTTTTTCATTGTACAATTTTGACTTTCTTGTTGAAAACCAGGTGTTCATAAGTGTGTCCATCTTACACATGTCAGAGTAGTTAAGATAAAAAACACAAGTGACAGCTCATGCTAGAGAGGATAAGGAGCAATGGGGACATGCCTCCATTTCTGGTGGGAGTGTAAGCTTGTATAACCACTTTGGAAACAATGTGGCAGTTTATCAGAAAACTGGGAATCAATCTACCACAAGATCTAGCTATACCACTCTTGAGCATATATCCAAAGGGTGCTCAATCATACCACAAGGACACTTGAAAAGCTGTGTTCATAGCAGCTTTATTTGTAATAGCCAGAACCTAGAAACAACCTAGATGTCCCACAACCAAGGAGTGGATAGAGAAAATATGGTACATGTACACAATGGAGTATTACTCAGCTTTTAAAAACAAGGGCAGCAAGAAATTTGAAGGCAAATAGATTGAACTAGAAAAACAATTCTGAGTGAGGTAACGCAGACTGAGAAAGACAAACATGGCCTGTATTCACATATAAGTGGACATTAGCTGTAAAGCAAAGATAACCATGCTAAAATCCACAGCCCTAGAGAGAACAGGCAGCAAGGAAGGTTCATGGGGGGCACCCAGACCACTCTGGGAAGGGGAAATAGAGATTTTGTGAGTGAACTGAGGGTAGGTGGGAATGTGAGTGATCATGTTAACGGGAGGGGGTGGGAGAGCATTGAAAGAGGCCATCCTTGGGATCAGGTAAAAACTGGGCATGAGGGGTTCTCCCTGGAATCTATAAGGATGACCCCAGCAAATAATCCTAGCAATAGCAGACATATAGCCTGAACTGGCCATCTCCTGTGACCAGATTAGGGTCTAGCCCAGTTGTCATCAGAGAGGCTTCATCTAGCAACTGATTGAAACAGATGCAGACCCACAGCCGATCCTTAAAGTAGAGTTCAGGAAATCCTGTAGAAGAAGGGAAAAAGGATTACAGGAGCCAGATGGGTCCGTACAACTCACAGATTCAACTAATCTGGCTCATAGAGGCTCACAGACACTAGACTAAAAACCCGGAAGCCTGTGTGGTACTGACCCAGGTGACAGTTGTGTAACTTGGTCTTCTTGTCGGTCTCCTGACGGTGGGAGCAGGGGCTAAGTCTAATTCTTTTGCTGGTTTTTGGGACCCTACTCCTCATACTGGGTTACCTTTCCTAATCTTAATACACGGGGAAATGCTTAGTCTTACTGCAACTTGATATTCCATATTTTGTTGATACTCATGGGAGACCTGCTCTTTCCTGAGCTTAAATGGGGAGGGAGTAGAATGGGGGTAGGGTAAGAGGTGTGGGGGAGAGAATGAGAGGAGAGGAAGGAGAGGAAACTGTGCCAGGATAGAAAATAAACAAATTAATTAATTAAAAATTCAACTTTTATTTTATGGACATGGGTTCTTTGCCTGCGTGTATGTCAGGCTATTACTTGTGTACCTGGTGCCCATGGAGGCCAGAGGAAATCACTGGATCCCTTGGAACTGGAATTGCAGTCAGTTGTGAGCTGTTATGTGGGTGCTGGTATCAAACTTGGATCCCTTGGAAGAGCAGCCAGTGTTCTTAACTGCTGAGCCATCTCTTCAGCTTCTGAACTACTCCTTTTTAAAAAAAAACTTAGAAATTAAAGGAGCAAGAAAAAGTTACTGTTAGAAATTTTGAGGAAGCATGAAAATCCTATTGCAAGGCAATGACTTTAAAATGTCTAGTTGGTTTTAATTCTAACCCAGAAATTCTGGATCGTTGTGGTTGAAATAGGGTCTGGAAATCTGCACTGTTCTGTACTAACTTCCAGGTCATATTACTGAGCACTCTGCATGTAATAAGTTCTTGTGCTAAGTAAGCAAATCCAATATTTGGTCACGGAAATGTAAACATCTTGCTTATATTCTCCAGGTGACGAGTAAGCTTCCGCGGTACCAGACACCAACAGGCAGAATCAGAGTTCTCTTTGAGAACCAGCTTTGGATGTGTTTTGACCACTAGAGCCCACCAAGCCTTTAGTCCTGTCCATCTCATGGGGATCCAGCAGCATGGAGCCTCAGAATTCACGGAGGACGGGGATTAGTAGATGGTGCATCCCACAGTTGCTTTCTCATGCAGAATCACTGACTTTGAACAATGCCCATGGCTGGCTTTCTCCAACGTGTTAACTAAAATGAAAAGCCACCACCTGTAGCCAAGATGCCAGGCAAGACTCTCACCTGGTTGGCCCCTCAGGCAGGGGTTAAATGGGTTTTGCATGGGTTTTGCATGGTGTGGCTATGAAGCTCAGTTTCTTTCAACTGCCCTGAGAACCTGGTTCCATTTGTAAGTTTTGGGGAGGCTTGTGGTTCACATGGGAATTATACCTGGTGTCTACATTGTCCCTGATCCTCCAAGAACACTCTTCCTTTTCTTCTATGCCTTCCTATTTTTTCCTTTCCTTCCTTTCACTTATCTTTCGGGAGCTACTTACAGCCTTCTCCCTGTTTGAGGTAGAGCGCTTCCTTACTATTATTTCATTTTTATTTATTTTTAATATCTTGAGAATTTCAAAATATATTCATTTATTGTTTGACACACACAGGAATACACGCACACACATGGGATGGATATATATATACACACAACCTGGTGGGTCTGTTTAGTGTTTGCATGTGTGTGCATGTGTTTGTGTGTTTGTGTATGTGTATGTTTGGGGGTGACCATAAGGGATAAGATAGCCTTATCCCTAGAGAAGACTGATTCTCCCTTTCTTAGGAGCCACTAATTGCCTGTAGCTTTTCATCTAGAGTCAAGGCCTTGTGCGATTCATCCATGTTGGCATGTCATCTGGTGTCCTTGTGAAAGTCTTGATGACAGTGTTGTGGTTAGACTGGATGGTCTTGGGCACCACTTGGTCATTGTTCTCTCATTTCGACCAACTGTAGATTTCTACGAGAGTCTCTGTCTCTTGCAGAAAGATGTTTTGATGAAGACTGAGAGCTGTACTTTTCTGTGGTTTAGAACACAGGAATTAAATTGTCCCCCAAGTATGCAATAGGCGGACATCAAAATCAAAAGTGGCATAGTGGCCATCATATGGCTCGGTTTTGTTGAATCTTTATCAAGCAGCCACACTGTTTTCATGACTTTTGCTATTCCCATCAGATATGGCTGTGCCAATGCAGGGAGCACACCATGTGACCGTGACGGGCACGCCCACCAGGGCTAGGGAGAAGTCTAGAAGAGTTCCTATCCTCACAGCGTCCAAGAGGAACCAGCGCTGCTGCCATTTGATCAAGGAACTCTGAGACGCCTGGGTCTTGGACTCCCCCTCCGGAATTGTGAGACCATATGCTTCTGCTGTGCAAGCCACAAGTTTATGTGCTTTGTTCAGGAGGTCCCAGCAGCTAATTAGCAAAACAAGAAAATATGTCCAATCCCTTACCAGCACACTACTGAATAATTGAGGTTTGTGGTTTAAGAAGGGAAAATGACAGCAAAGAATTTTGCTAAAAATCAGAATATATGATTTTGGGGAAAAGTCGTGATAGCTTTTTGGTAAATGCAGTGACATACTCTAGGGTTTCAATACTTCATTTGAAAGGAAATTGCTCTTTTAAAAAGAGTATGAGGGGCTAGGGAGATAGCTCAGCTAATAAGGTGCTCGCCTTGCAAGTGTGAGCATGAGAGTTCAGTCCCAGGATGTTTCTCGAATAAACCCTGGGTCATACCAGCACTGGGAAGGCAGAAACAGGAAGATCCCTGGGGCTGGCTGGCCAGCCCTAGGTCAGTGAGAGTGGACAGTACCCAAAGAACTATACCCTTGCTTGTTTCCTGATCTCCACCCACAATGACATTTCTGCATACACACTCAACACACATACACACAGCACACACACATACACACAGCACACAGACAGACCCACACACATAAGGGAGTGGCTGGGGATATAGCTGGGTGATAAGATGCTTATCTAGCATGTAAGGCCCCTGATATGATCCTTAGTGAAACAAGATACATATCCCCCCCCCCCTCTCTCTCTCTCTCTCTCTCTGTCTGCTTTTGCCTCTCCACTTTACCCTCCTCTTGGTAGCCCATAGCTTTAACCATGTAAGAGACATAGGGAATATCTTTGGAAAGTATTCTGAACTGTGCCTGAGGGGTTAATTAGAGTCTTTTGTGGGTCATGATTTGTGCCCATTACAATGAGTTATTTTTGTCCTATGGGCAAAATAGCATTTCTGGGAAAGCAATTATTTATGTATGCAATAATTTATGGTGGTAGATGAGATACTAGATGGAGAAGCTTTGCGGGGGGCGGGGGTGTCTACAAAACATGAAGTGGACACCATAGAAGAAGAATGTATTATTTAAGAGGTACTATTTCACATACAGCTTAGCTTCTCTTCCCATGGTTCCTTAGTCTTGAAGTTATGCCATGACCAACTGGAGCCCAAAATCTGCATTCATTATTGACCCTATTAGTTAAGCCTTGAGCTTTTCAGTGAGCTTTTGTATTGCATTAACACCTGCTTATGTAAAGATTTACATCTAATGAAGCTTTGTGCAACTCCCTCTGGGCTCTTTATCCTGTCCTATCTGGTCCGGATCTCTTCTTTCAATTCTGACTGCATTCACATTTCCAGCCTCTTCCTCCAATGGTTCTTGCTCCTTGTACTTATTAGAAATGCTCATTTTATGACGATCCCGAAATATCATCTAGTGGCCCTGTAGCATAGCATAGCTACCTGCATTTACAACGCCACCATTTCCCACCACCAAATGAAGTATTTGAGGACCGGTTAGTGTCAAGACTTGGATGAACATTGTAGGAAGTGCGTTGTTTCTGATCTCTAAGCTTTTGTCAGCTCACTGCTCTAGGCTTTCCATCACAACTGCCCTGAAGTGCTTGGCTGGGAGCAGTGAGTCCCGGAAAGTCGAGTCTCCATACCTGCATCACACTGACCTTACAGCACATCTCCAGCACCAAAGCAGAGGGCCTTGGTCTGGATCAGTCGCTAAGAGCACCTTCTAGTCATGCAGATTGTTTCTATGTGTGCTCCATTAGGGAGCCTCACTCTGTTAGCCCACTTAACGCTGGGATTAAAAACAAAAAGAATTTAAAATTCCCTGCTTTAATTTAAAAATCTTGTTGTTTATTTATATAAACAATGAATTTTTAACTTGACAAAATTACATATATACATATATATAAATATATACATATATAATACAATATATTTTGAAATATGTGTACGTTGTGGAAAGCTATATCAAACTAATTAGCATATATATTATCTGATATGCTGCCCAGCCTGTCCGTCACTTAGACAATTTCCAAAACCCATTCTCAGCAGTTCGCAGATGTATAATGCATTGGTGTCAACCATGGTCACTCCGTTAAGTTCTTGAATTTATCTCTCCCATCTGATTGAAAGTTTGTATTTTCTCCCATCTTCTTTCCACCTCATCAACCCAGGGAACCCCATTCCACTCTTTATTTCTAAGTTCAATTTCTTAAATATATATATATCTCATATATGTTAAGATATATGTATATATCACACACACATATATATGATATTATGTATTAGTTATTTTTCTGTGTCTGGCTAATTTTACTTAACAAAATATCCTTAAATTCCATCCATGTTTTCACAAGAGTAGACTTTCCTTCTTTTTTAAGGTGGGGTAGTATTAACCATGTGCACACCTTCTTTCTGAAGTTAGCTTTTATGGGAGACCCATACTACAAAACACTAGCCTTTTGGAGGATTCAGATAATAATGATAACCTTGTTAATTTAGACTCATCTTGACTTCATTGCTCTTGCATTAAGCTAAAAAAAAAAACACCAAAAATCAAACAAACAAAAAAACCAACCAAGTCCTTGGCAGCATCTATGACAAATGTGCGTTCCTTCACAGAAAGACCCTTGTGATTGTTCCAACCGTTTCTGCAGTCTGGATTGTCTCAGATCTCTAGGTCACCTTACTGTTACTGTTTTCTTGTTATAACAGATGTGAGTTGATACCTTATTACCGTTTTCATTTGATGGTTAGTGACTCTGAGCATAGTTCATCTATGTGTTGACCGTTTCTGGGTTGTTATGGTTTGAGTGTGAGCTGTCTCCTTTAGTCTCATGTTAGAGCCCCCGGTCCACAACGGGAGGTGTTCTGGACGGTTTTGGGGACCTGATGGACAAGCTTGCAGCTATGGTGCTGGTTTGGGCCAAAGGGACTCATCAGCTGAGATGTGAGCAAGCCACTTGACAGCCATGGCTCATTCTGATGCTGCCGTTCCTTCCCCACACGGGTGGGCTTGGCCCTCTCAGCCCCTCAAGTGCACTGCAACTTTCTTCTAAATCATTTGTTTCAGTACCTAATACAAAGATCTTCTTTGGAAAAGTGTTAATTAAGACAATTTGCTCAATTTTCACTGGGTTATTTAGTTTTGCTTAATGTATGCACCCTGCTTCAAACAGGCTGTTTGGGCTGGAGAGATGGTTCAGAGGTTGAAAGTACTGACTGTTCTTCCAGAGGACCGGGGTTCAATTCCTAGCAACCACATGGCAGCTCACCGCTGTCTGTAATTCCAGTCCCCGAAGCATACGTGTGGTGTACAGACATGCACGCAGGCAAAATGATCTTATACATAGAGTAAAATAAAAACATTATTTCTTTTTAAAAAAAGCAGTTTCTTCATACCATTGAGGATGTTAATTTTTCACTCTAGTGACCATTTTATCCTATTTAACATGTAAGTATGTATGTCTCTTAAGTGCACACGTTACTGGTTTATTTGAGCTCCTTATCTATTTTGGTTAATACCTTCTTAGTAGAGTGGGTTTGTAGTTACCCCCTCATTGTAGATGTATCTCCACATTTTGTTGGTTCATTTCTTTGCTGTATGGAGCTTTTGAGTTTGATATAATCCCATTTGTCTACTTTAGCTGTATTACCTGTAATTTTGGAGTCATGTATGTATATATATGACATTACCCAGAGCAGGGTCATAGAACTTTTTGCCTGTTTTCCTCTGATTAGTTGTATAATTATTAATTTGTTATCAATCAATAATTGTATATACATGTATATATTAATAAGTATTATTAATATATTAGTTTTAGTCTTTAATTCATCTTTGTGATCTTTCCTATATATGGTATGAGATAAAAGTCTTCTCTAATTCTTCTCTGCATGATACCAAGTCCTCTCTCTATTTTTTATAAAAAGAGGCTGTCCTTTATATCTTCTTGGCTTCACTGTTGGAATCTATGTCTGGGCTCTCTACATCGTTGCCCCAGCTTATGTGTCTGTCCTCATGCAAGAACCTTGCTGTTTTGGTTGCCATGCAGTTTGGTATACTTTTAGTTCTTTATTATATTAATTTTGAAATCTGAGATCTTGTTTACAGTTGTCTCAGTACACTCCATGTCTTGGGGTCTGTATAATGCTCTAGTGGTGTTGGGACCTGGTGGGATGGAGCCGATAAGTGAAGCAGACTAACGTCTCACGCAGTAGTCAATTTTATTTCAGAGCATCAGACAATTTATACTCTGGGGGTTAAAAGCAGGCATGTCATGAGAGCAAGCTGCATGAGCCAGGTGAGCAGCCCTCAGCAAAGCAGGCTTTTCTGTAGGAACAGATAACCGTAGCCAGTTCTGAAGTAAACTCACTCCTGTCTGTTCCACTGGGGAGGGGCACAGAAGCACAAACCACAAACATTTCTGTGTTTGTGAAGAAACTGAGATCATGAGACTCTTGTCTTATTTTCTTGGAGCTTTTTTACAAGCACCCAGAATTCCTCTCACAGGGCTCCAGTCTTGGATGGCATTCCAGCGATGACTTCTGCTTTTTAACCCTTTAGTATTTTAATCACAGTTTTCCTTTCTCTTCTGTTTCTGTCCCCTGTTCTTTGATGTTGGTGTCTCACCATTTTAAACCATTCTTTACTTTTCAATATTTGCTTTATTTTTTTTGCATCTTTTCTTGTCATTATTTCAGACTCATTTTAATTTTTTCTCTTTTTCTGCACTGTAAACACTCAAACTCTTTCATGTTATTTCTCTATTTCTTGTAATTATTTATTTTGGCTTTAAGAAGTTCTAAATATGCAAGCATTCATTTTTTCAAGAATTAAAATGACATGGACATTTTTTTTCTCAGCAACTATAGGTGAGATGTTCTTCTCGATGGTTGTTTGTTGAAGTTTCCAGAATGCTCCCTTTTGCTGCAGTATTGATTCTTTAAGGAAACAGCCTCCCCAACACTCCAGTGTCATTTTTCACAAAGTTCTCATCCAACAGTGATTATGACTTGTCTAGAATGGACACATTTGGTATTAGAATTTGACACCTTTTCTCATTTTCCTGTACCTTATATTGCCCACATTGGTTCTGTCTGAGACTAATTTTGGGACCAGCAAGTTGCTTAACATCAGGACACATTCTAGAGATGCATCCAAAGCCCTGCTTTGTTGGAGGAATTCCAACAAAGAGACATGAGAACCTTGTGGACTGCTGTCTTTTTACAGTCCATTCCACAATGACCTGCTTCGCCAGTGAAGTTTGACACCCCCCCCCCCCCCCCCCCCCGTCCCCGCAGCTCTGTGGGAGCCTCCAGACTGTACGGTTCCTCCTCCACTCTCACTCTCCAGGCAATGCTTTTGCCATGATCATCACCGTAGGCATCCTGTACTTCTCCTTTTTCTAAAAGCACCCAATTCAAGTCTAGACAAAAGAAAGTAGACCCCACTGCTCTACTGCTCTCTGCTTTAGTTAGACCATGTAGGGAAACGTGAGTCTGGGACATATTCTTTAAAAATAGAATGATGAGGTAACTTAAAAATGATGCTATATGAGGAAGAGCTGAGGGAATAGGTTAGCCTAATTCTAAAAGGAATTTACAGGAAGTTGGCTTCCTCTTGGCAGCTATCCCTGGGGCTGCCATGGAAGAGGAGTTTGCTAACTGGGGCAGAACTAGACTCAATGGGTAGAATTTGCAGGGTGCCAGCTTTGACTGTGCTTGGGGAGAAAAACAATTCAAATATGAAAACTTAAAGTGCACAGCCTGCTGCTTCAAAGCGGACCACTAAGACCTCTTAGCAGACCCGTGGCAGAGGGAGGAAGGGTACTGGGATTTTTGCCTTGTCTTCATTTTTTTTTTTTGCCTCCAGTCTTAAATTGCATTTTCAAAAAAGTAAGTTTTATTGTGTACTTTTTGGGGCATGCAGCATAATGTTTTGAGATATATGGACGTGTATGTATAAATACAGTAAGGAGGATATTGGTTGTGAAATGATTTAACATACCCAACTGATCTGAAGAGCCTGTTGAAAACTGTGTTTGCGTTAAGTGAGCATCCCTATCCGCCTTATCTCTTTTGGTGGTGAAAGCATCGCCCTTGCTGTTAAGCCTCTGCGATCACTGGTCCCTGTTCTCGTCACTCTGGTTATTTTGTAGAGGTTAGGATCATGCTGGGCAAAGGCATGAACCATGGATTGGAATCATTTAGAACTGAACCATTAGATTTCCAGAGACATACTTAATCCCAGTCTTTTAGAATGAAGTATAAATAATTCATAATAGATATGTGGTCTTAAATATTTAGTAGGAGTTTTGATAATTGTTACATCCATGTAGTTAGTTCTTGGCGTCCTTCATGCCCCTGTTTGATTTCTTCCTCAGCAGCCCATCCTGTAAAAATTGATTAGAGTCATTGGCTTTGGGGCTATGTATAAATGGAATCACATGACTTTCTTCACTCTACACAATACTTTGCAGTCTCGTTATGTATTCATTTCAGGTATCTGAAGGTAGCTCCTTTGCATTGAATTTTATATGAATACATAATTAATTCACTACAGCCTCCAAAGATTTTATTTCTTGAACCTTAGAGGAACAATCCCAATTTTTCACAGAGGAATTTTAATTGTGTAGGAAAAGCTTCATATTATAAAGTACTGCTATAATTTTATTGCTACCCATCTTTTAGAGAAGTAAGGAGATAAATGATACGCAGTGTGAAATGCGAGTGAAAACTGAGTTCATGGGAAGTCTTTGATGACTCTCAGAGCCCCACCAAACACAATTTATGGTTTATCTAATTTTCCTGAAATATAGTTTTGTATTAAACATAAGCAGGTTCTTCAGAATGCCCCATAAATCTGTGAAAGATTAATAAATAGTTCAGTAAAATGATTGTCAGAATGACTTGAAGAAATTTACAAATCTATTGTGATTCACACATGAATTGAAATGTCTGTATTAATGAATTGGTTCTAAATATACAATGTTAGGGTAAAAGTTGAATATTCACTATCATTTTGATAACAGCCAAATAGAACCACCTTTCTAGGCAATAATAAGATAATTTTAAAAATTGTTTTTTATCAGCTGTATTGAGACATGGCTGACATTCAATAATTGAAAGTTATTTACAGTATATAAAATCTGACACATTTCCACATATTTCAATGCCATGATACTCTTACCACCACCAAACTAAAAAATGTGTCTACTGTTTCTACCTATCCCTTTAACTTTGTAAACTAAATTTAACATCTAACCAAATGTTTCTCTCCTCTGCTGTCTCTTCCCCAAGCCCAACTGCTAATTACATTTTTATTTTTTGTTTATTTATTTATTTTGGTATAAACTAGTTTTCACTTTGCTGACGTTGTAGAGACACTACAGTAGGTTGTGGACCATGTCTGTGATGCTAACATAAATAATGTTTTTTTGTTATTACATGAGATGTAACTTTACAGAATAACCTCAATTAAATACACACAAAAATAACTTTTATATGTATAGAAAAAAAGTGAAGAGACATTGGAATGATTAATCATTAGTGAGGATATGGGATTATGGGTAATTTAATTTTTGCTGGGCTACATTTTATTAACCTAGCATAATAAGAATAAATTATTTTCAATAAAATGTAAAGAAAAAAGTAATTTGTGACTTTGGTGATTCGTGCACACAATGAGTTCCTTATAATGTGCATTTCCGCTTGGCCAAGGGAATTTTTACTTGAGAATTTCACTGTGAATAGTTAATAATGTGTCCTCTGAGCCAAAGGAAAAATTGAGATAAAGAAGCACCTTTTTTCTGGAAGTGTTGGAGAGTCTTGGATATTAATATAATTTATCCAAGTAATCATGTTAATAACTATGCTATGTAAAATAATTCCTCCACTATCTGACTTTTCCCTTCTGGAACGGAACTGAAGGCATTATGTGAGCTATCCTGGTAATGAAGGTCACAAATCACAAGAAAGAACACAGGCAGGGAGGATTAGGACAGAAAGAGTCGGAGCCGTAACTCCGCATCCCTGTTAGAGTGAATCCTGAGATCTGACAATTGTAACCGGGTGAAAAACGGTCCTATGAATTCAGGACGAGCTGGTTTCCCCTGGAGTTGGTTGGGGAAAAAATTTTCTTTTTCCTTAAAATTCTAGCAAAAGTAATATCCACATATAAATTACAATAATTTGTTACATGTAACAGTATTATAATCTTTCATAAATAATGTCCACGGTAAAGGGTGATTTTTATTCTTGAGTTCTACATGAGATCTCAGGATACCGCATAAGACTGTAGTATCTACAATGCAAAAGGTTATGAAGTATACATGCTTTTATATATCACTTAACACGATTGTGGTTTCCTAGCAGACCTTCTGAAAGACACAGAAAAGGGTGAAGAATATTCTATGCTCTCCTGACATCAGTGCACTGTGTGTCTACTGTGAGTCTTAATAATGTAGCCTTTTCACCTGTCTGCACACTAGGGTAGGAAATGGAGAATGACTCCGCACATCAATACAGTTACATGTTTCAAAACTAGGGTCTGGGTCATTTAATAAAAGAAGGGGTTTTATTAAAACATATGAAACATTACCCTTTTTCTCACTGATTTTCAGTTGCGCTGTGCTTTCCAGTCTGCGTCGGGTTGTTATTCTAGAGATGGTTTTCCACAAAAGCAGGAATCACTTCTCTTGTGTTCATGTTTCAGAATTAGCCAAGGTGAAGACTGACTGGGAAGACTCTGGCAGTGTTTCAGAGACTCCTAAGGCAGGAACGTGATACCTTTTAAAATCTTTTGCTCTCACAAGCTAGCGTGGGCTGAAATGTCTCTCACTCTGTGTGACCTGTCTCTGAGGATGAACACAGGTCTTACTGGTAGTAGTGACTGAATGACTTCCTGCCGTTGCACAGTGAAGCTATTGTCAGTACAAAATAAGATAATAAGCTCTCAGAAATTTTATTGTGCTCCCCAAACCCTTTTTTATGCCTCAAAATAAAAACTTGGAGTAAAATTAGTGATGCCTAAATTTCTCTTAACCAATTTATATTTAAGTCAATGATCTGATAGCAATTCTTGAAACTATCCTACCCTCTTAAAATATATAAACATGTATTTTATTATTGAAGCTATCTTATTTGCTACCCAATGTGCTTTAAGTGATTTTTAAGACTAATATATATGAGTCCATAAAGTATCTAAAAGACATGGGTATATATTTAAATATAAAATAGACAAGGTAAAAGGTTCAAGAATAATCACTTGTGCTTGTGCCTATATGTGTACACGTTCGTGTCTGAGTGTATGCTTGTGTGTGCACAGTGTGTGCATGTGGAGGCTGGAGGAGGGTGGCATCAGGTGTCCTCAATCGCTTTTACACATAACTTTTGAGCTAAGGTCTCACTGAACCCGAAGCTCTGAGATGGCTGGACCTGGCTGGACCAGAGAGTCCTAGGTATCCGCAGCAGCCTTCTTGGACTGGGGTTATAGAGCTGTGACACCAAGCTGGCTTTTACTGGGTGCTGGGGATCTGAACGCAAGCCAGAGCCATCTCCCCACCTCTCATGCATGATCTCAGTATATAGAAATCTTTTATTAAAAGTGATTAGAATTGAATTCCTAAATTATTTAATTGAGCAGATGTCTACCAGTGATGACCAGTATGATTAATAACCAGAAATCATTGTTTAGAAAGTATTCTTTGACTCCAGCCCAAGGCTCGCACACACAAGAGGAAGCAGCAACAGCTCTGAGCTACATCCTCAGCATTTGGTTGTCTGTTCTAGTTGTCTGGAGGCAGAGGCTCACTGTGCAGCTCGGGCTGGCTTCCACCTCTTGATCGTCTTGTTTCACTCTTCAAAGCTCTGGAACTGCAGGCCTGTACCACCATACCCAGCTCATACTTTATTTAAAAACATATAGGCATCCTCAGGAATATTAACCTTCATCAGGCGATGAAAGGAGACAGAGACAGAGACCCACACGGGAGCACCGGACAGAAATCTCAAGGTCCAAATCAGGAGCAGAAGGAGACGGAGCACGAGCAAGGAACTCAGGACCACGAGGGGTGCACCCACACACTAAGACAATGGGGATGTTCTATTGGGATCTCACCAAGGCCAGCTGGCCTAGGTCTGAAAAAGCATGGGATAAATCCGGACTAGCTGAACATAGCGGACAATGAGGAATACTGAGAATTCAAGAACAATTGCAGTGGGTTTTTGATCCTACTGCACGTACTAGCTTTGTGGGAGCCTAGGCAGTTTGAATGCTCACCTTACGAGACCTGGATAGAGGTGGGCAGTCCTTGGGCTTCCCACAGGTCAGGGAACCCTGATTGCTCTTCGAGCAGATGAGGGAGGGGGACTTGATCGGGGGAGGGGGAGGGAAATGGGAAGCGGTTGTGGGGACGAGGCAGAAATCCTTAATAAATAAATAAATTAAAAAAAAATAGTTACTGCTTAGGAAAAGAATGTTGTAATTGTAATTAAAAATGATGTGCTTTCATTTTTCAAACACACTAAAACCAAAACTTAGTTCAATTTCCTCTTGATTGTTTGGGGCTTGATAATCCACTTATTATTTCTTCAGGCCCCCTTCTCCAGCTGTTGTAACCTTCTGTTCACATCGGTGTCCACTTGAGCGTCCTGGGCAGTGGGAGGTGGATGGGCTGTGTGAGAGGAGACAGAAATGAGCTGAGTCAGTGGTTCCTTGTTCGTGTTAGCAGTGAGTTCTCTCTGAAGCTCTTAGTTAAAATAAGGTTTTCCGTGTACTCCTGATTTTAATTTATGGTGTGTGCGTATGCTTCATTAATTTATAGATAGGAAACTCGATTAGAAGTAAAGAGAGAGAAAGACAGTGAGCAACTTTGAGAACAGACCCAGTGGGACTCAAATCCTAGCCCTCTGTGGCAAACTTTAATTTATTAGCCTTGACTTCACCAGTTCCAGTAGAACAAAATGTCTATGGCAAGGTTCTTGGGAAAATTAGTAATAACCCATGTAAAAATGTAGTGTAGAACATATTTACAACTTTACCTAGATGGGTTTTATAGTTTATTAGAAAATATTTCATGTCAAAGGTTTCTTTCTTGAAGACACTAAGATCACTAGATATACTGTGAAAAAAAATCTCAGGATTATCAGCAACCAAATTTATAATGAATATATACCATAAGCCAGAATTCATATAGTTCTGTGACGCTTGGAATTCCAACACATCCCAGAGCCCTCACCATTTTCTTTAGTGCACCTTGTCATAACTGGGAGTCAAACCCATGAGAGAGGGCTAAAAGTCGGATTCTATTGCCCCCTGCCTCTTTCAGTGTGTGTCGCTATCAAATAGTCAGGAAAAAAGAGTTCAGTATTGGGGAGATGGGTCAGGCAGGAAATTACTTCCCACACAGGCTTAAAACTCAAGTTCAGATCATCAAAAGAAGATACAGCACTGCATGGGAATATTCTTAGTATCAGCTAGACGGGAACAGGTGGTCCGCTGGTTTTTCTGGTCAGCCAGTCAAGCTGAAGGAGTGAGTTTCAGGGTTAGTGGGAGACTCTGCCTGAAAAATTAAAGAGGAGACTGCTCAACGAAAGACAACTGAGAACTTTGGGTCTCCACACATGTGTGTAACACATGCACACAGATAGGTAAACATGAATTTGCACATATATGTACACACACCACACAAACACGTGTACACACATACCTGCATACACATATGTACATATGAACCTGCATACACCTGTACATATATACTTGCACATGCCTGTGAACTCCACACACACACTCATTCATGCACACACACACAAGTACACATGAACATACATACACACACATACCACATAAACACACCTGAACACACACACACCTGTACATATGAACCTGTATGCACACACCTGTGTGAACCTGTACATACACATTCCCATACCTGTAAACATACTAATTCATGCACACATACCCATACAAGTACACATGAACACCCCCACACCTGTATGCACAAATCTACACAGACATGGGTACACACATGCATGCACATGAACACACACACAGAGAGGCACATACGAACCCCCCCCACACACAAACATTGCATACAGACAATTTATGGATTCTATGGAATAGATATGGTTGCGATGCTGTAAAATTTACTGGCTTTGTAAATTTTAAAAAGTGGAGTATTTAAATTAAGTATCAATACAAGAAAACCTTGACATTAAAAGCAATTGAAGAGAAGCCATTGGTGAATGCTCATACCTTGATTTAGAGCTTCTTTTTCTTCTTCTTTTTTTTTTAAATCTTTATTCTCTGGTAATTTCACTGCATTAGATCACAGGCATTCCTGTTCCCCACCTCCACCCATTCCTGTAACCTTCACACTCACCCCCTTTAAAAGAACCTGCTAAGTCCATTTAGTGCTGTCTGTGGGCACATGTTGTAGGGCACATACATCAGAACATGCTGCAGCTACCCACACAGACTTAGATAGATCAAGCCAGTCAGTGCTTCAGCGTGGAAAGGGGATGATGCTCCTGAGACCCCATCTCTAGTTGAGAAGCTATTGGCAGATGGTGTTGAATTCCTCTAAGATGCAGTTGTGGGCTCCACCACAAAGATGATGTCTCCTCCTCCTCCTCCTCCTCCTCCTTCATCCCTGATCCTGTTTCCAGAGTGACTAAAACAGTTTTACAGAATAATTCATTCTCATCTGTTGTCATGCTGAATATAAATCAAATAGGAAACATAGTTTTCAAAGATGCAGTAGTTTAAGTAAAGCTCTTTTGAATGTTCCTGGAGCTCAAGGCTTTGTTATTTTACAAAGCAAACACTTGACTTGTGCGATGGAGCCGAGCCACACAGAAGGGAGGAATATTCCTGACTGGATACTCAGGTTGCAAGAGATGGCCATTCCATGGCACACAGAGAGAGCATTGTTTTCTTCTGGGTGAGCTGAACTGCAGAAAGATGGAGGTAAAATGATCAGAGGGGAATGCTGGAGGGAAGGTTGAAAAGTTAAACTTTTGCTTTTTCAAACTTCCGTATTTTTATTTTGTTGGAGTAAAAGATAAAACTTTTTTTTTTAAAGTCTTGATCCTGGTCGATGAATCACATAGTGAAAGCCTAGTTTGTGTAGAGAACACCGTTCATAACAAACCCACTTCCATCAGTAGATTAAGACTATTTTTTTCTCATTTTATTTTCAAATTTTCTGCTAAGTCCAACCATTCAAAGTATGGATAATCTGCACTTTGGTCCATTTTTAAATCTCTTATATAAATATTGCCCGATTCCATCTCTCATGATAAAGAGTCATATTCAGACCGAAAGCTTGATAAACATTATACTAAATCAAATCGGATAAAATCATATTTAGGGAAAGAATTGTAGAAACACTAACGGGGCAAAGGCAGGAGATTCTAGGTGGAAAATGGTCAGTAGAAACACCTGCCAGGTGATCTTGAGGGATAAGGATAGAGAGGGCAAGGAGGGAGGGGAGACAGAGCCGCATTCAGCTCCTTCTTGCCTTTGACCTGCATAGTAACGCTGTTTCTTTAGTGATCACTTCAGTTAATTAAGAAAAGGCAGCAAAGGTCAACACTGACACAAAGAATACCAAATAAGTGAAAACAGAAATCTAGAGAAAGTGAATTTCAGGCAAGTCAGCTTTGCAGGGCTTAAAGAGACCACAAGAAAATGACCTGTAAGTGGGCGGCTTCATGACAATTAGATTATCTCGTCAAGCAACAGTTTTCCTAAGAACGGCTAGAGGGTGAAGGGGCTAGGTGTAGCCCCAGCTACACAGTGCTGCTTGCTCGAAATGACCGAGAGTAAAGATGCTATCTGAACACTAGGAAGGAGTAAGGCTTGACCGTGACGGCTTAGGGAGGATGCCAGGAAACAACCAAGTTTTCCCTCCTGAAAAGATAAGGTCGTCTCTCATCAGGAATAGAGAATGGGGAACATGTGGTGGTTGAAGGACAGAGAGACTAACGGGCCTTGGCAGGGAATTGATCACAGATCATTTAAATAAACAGGCCCCGATGACTTTCAAATTAGATTGCCAATTATTGATGATTCTGTTCTGAGGTGCTAAAGTAACGGACTTTTGTTATTGTAGAAAACTACACTTAGTGATTTTTCTGGATCGCTGTGAGCCATTAGTGCCTGCTTCATTGTGCCTGATGTCAAAGGACACAGAAGGAAGGTTTAGTTTCTATTGTGAGAGTAGTTCTGCGTTCATATTTACAGCTCTTTGCTTCTTTCTTTTCAACCACCATTGTGTGACTTTACATTTTCTGTTACAGGGAGAAAAAACAAAACAAAGCAAATAAACAAACAACAACAAAACTCTTACCTTATACTAACAAGACTTGCATTTATGATTAGAATTATAAATCTGACTGAAATGCCACCTGGGTTCCAAAGCTGCCACTGACTCTGAGCAGGGAGGAGCACACCAAAAGATGAGCTCATGTCACCATCGTCCTGTTTAAAATCTGAGCATTTTATTTGAATCAATTTAAGATATATATATATATATATATATATATATATATTCACATATATATACTAAAAATTACTGACTCTTCCCCTAACAGGACACTTTTTAAATGATGTCCATGATGTCCTTGGCAGAATTGGAGATATATTTTACAACCAAATGTATTTGAACAGTAGTCAAACTTAAATGAAGAACTAACACATTTATTCATCATTAGGAAACACTTATATTTGCAAATTAATATACATCATTTCTTAAGATAATGACTTAGTCAGTGTACGTTTCTTAAGGATAATATGACTCATTTCCAGATAGACAACAGATTGCATGAAGATAGTTTTTATCTGAAGACAGCTTCAAACTGTCTGCTAAACAACTTCTGTCTGGCTATGATAGTCTGAACAATGTAAATTTCATCTTAAAAAGTTTTACAAATTAATGTTAGCATGCAAAGTAAAGTAATGGGTTCCATTATGTGTCTTCACACCTGTGTGCAATTATACTTTGATCCCATCCATTGCCTGTCTCCTGCTCTCTCCTCATGGCCCCTCCTTTCCCTCCCCTCCATCTCTCTCTCTCTCCAGGTGCCCTTTTTGCTTCTTATCCCTCATATTCCATTGCCCTCTCAATTCATTTCCATCATCAATATCTTCTTATTCCCGCCCATGATTTCTGTTCTAGCTTTGTACCTACACACATGTATCCATTCACACGCATGTATAATTCTCAATATAGGTTCCACTCATGATGTCAACACGTGGGATTTGTCTTTTTGAGTCTGGCACATGTCATATACCATAGTGATTTAGAGTCTCTGTCATGTAGCATGTACTATGTTTTCTTCATTTGAGTCTGGCACATGTCATATACCATAGTGATTTAGAGTCTCTGTTGTGTAGCATGTACTATGTTTTCTTCACTTAGTCATCTCTTCGTGGACAGCCAAGCGGGTTCTACTTGAATAGTTGGGAAATGACCACCAGTGGGTATTTCTGTGGTATGTTAGAGTTCTGTGTGTGCCCAGGGCTGAGTCCTGTGTCAGCGCTGTTTTCTGGTGTGTGAAGAGTTTCTAGAGTTCCTGTAGCAGCTTAGATTCTCTTTCACAGTGAGCAAGTGTCCTCTCCTCTCGTGTCCCCAATAGCATGTGTTGTCATTTGGTTTCAGATTATTAACAACGGGAGGCAAGGGGACAGAATCTCGTGGCAGTTTAAATTTCTGTTTTCTGGTTGGCTAAGGATCGTAAAAATACGTTGAACTGTTAATTTGGCCTTTTGTATTTCTTCTTTTGAGAACTACTTATTATTGAATGATCTGGAATTTTTGATGTTTAATTTGTGCAGTTCTTTATGTAACCTAGATAAAAAAATCTCTATCTTCCTATGTAGTTGGCAAAGATTTCTTCCCTATTCTCTGGACTATCTCTTTTCCTATGACCATTTCCTGTTCTATAGGTGGTGGTCTTTTCTTCTATGGTCATTTCCTAATCCCACTTGTCAATTCTTGAAATTTTTTCCTTTACTATTCATCTTTTATTTTCAGAAAACACTTGCCTATGCCTCTATCTGGAAGTTTTCCTCCTGTTTTACTGTAGCAATTTCAAAGTTTTAGATCTTATATCTAGGTCTTTGAACCATCTTGAAATGACTTTTTTTCTCCTGAAGCAGAAGAGATCAAGATTCATTTTTCTTCATATGGTAATCATACCCCAGTTTCCCCAGCACTGTTCAGAAAAGAGGCTATAATTTCTTGAATGCATGTTTTTGACAGTATTGTCAAAAATCACTTAGCTGAAACTGCAAAAGTGTATTTTTTAATTTTTATTCTATTTCATGTGTCTATATCTCTGTTTTTGTGCTAACGCCATGCTGTTACTCCTACAACTCTGTAATATAATTTGGAACCAGTTATTGTTATACCCCCAGCATGTTTATTTCTGCTAAGGCTTGCTTGATTTGGGTCTTTTATGCTTTCGTTTAAATTTAAGATTCTTTCATCTGGTTATGTTAAGAGCATCATTGGAATGTTGATGGGAATTTCATTGACTCTGTAGATCACTTTCAGAAATATAGGCATTTAAGGAATTTCAATTCTTCCCAGTTGTGGCCGCAGAGGTGTCTCCACTCTCCTGTCTTCATGGGTTGTTGCAAACACTTCAAGTCCTGCCTCCTCCTTCAACAACGCTCTCCCCCTGTGTGTCTGCTTGTTGCATGGCATCCGCCTTTATGTGTCTTGTCTACTTATGATCTCACTCACAGTGAATGAGGGTCCATCTCTGTGATAGCATAATACCTTGTTAGTGACATCTAAAAAAGTGACTCTGTTTCTAGATATCACATTCAGGGATGCTGGCGGCAAAGATTCCAACATAGCTTTGTTTAGGGAGATGAGACAGTTCAACTCTTAACTATCGTCATATTGAAATTTATCTCTTTGTCTTTTTCTAAACAGTCTGCTTTTAAGTACTTTGTTTTATTTCTCTGTTATCAAGTCTCAGAAGCTTTTAGAATAGTCCCCCTTTCCCCTTCTATACAGCAAGCTCCACATCATTGAGGTTTTATGGGATAAAATGTTTTTCAACTTTCCCTTTTGCTATTACTTCCACTCTTAGCTTGGACTCTTGCTGTTTCTAGTTGAGATCTTAGGATGTATTTCTAACTGCTACCTCCTCCCCTCCTTCCTTCTTACCCTGTTCTTCCTCCCTTCCCGCTACTCCTCCTGTTCCTCTTTCTCTGATACCAGTCTACTCTGTATGCTTCTCTAGGCAATTCATTCCTTCCTAAGGTACATTTCTGGTCCTGTTTCTCTCTTCTTCTAGAATATCCAGGGCCTTCTCCGAATTAAATCTCTGAAGCTGACCTCTTGGGAAGTAAAGGTTATATGTTTTTATATTTCCTTTTTATACATAGTTCTTACAACTCTATGCCATAATCCTAATCTAATTCAAGTTTCTGTGAGTTGTCAAGACACAGAAAATTTCTACCTGAACTTAAATCATACTCATCGCTTTTACTGAAACCACCCTCCTCTATTTCTAGTCCCATGGTTTTATGTTGACTACCCTCCAAAGGTACACTTACAAAGGCTTGATTTCTGGGTAGTGTCATCAGAAAGTTCTGTTGACTCTCAAGAGGTAAGTATAGTGAGAGATCCTTGGGCCTGCCTACAATAGGATTGTGAGACCTAGTTTTTATCTCTGTCTGTCTGTCTATCTGTCTGTCTGTCTGTCTCTGCTTTGGATAGGTATATGACTGCTAAATCAGACATGTGGTACTCCTATGAGGGACAGCCACCACAGCCCTCACCATAGGTCCAATCAAAGATCATGAATATTGGACTTTTCCCCAACTATGAGAAGAAAACATCATAAGCCAAGTTACCTGAATCAGACATTTTATTGCAGCAATGCTAAGCTGACTAATATATCCCTGTAGCTTTTAAATGATCAAGGACTCTTCATTGTCACTGGAAATGCCATCTTCTCTCAGGGCTTTCCCAAGTTACTTCAGCCGGGCGGTGGTGGCACACGCCTTTAATCCCAGCACTCGGGAGGCAGAGGCAGGCAGATCTCTGGGAGTTCAAGGCCAGCCTGGTCTACAAGAGCTAGTTCCAGGACAGGCACCAAAGCTACAGAGAAACCCTGTCTCGAAAAACAAAACAAAAAACCCAAAAAAACAAAAACAAAAAAAGAAACCCTATCCCAAGTTACTTCATTCTGTCTTATGCTACCTTGTATTTGATGATTTACACACAAGTGTTTTACCAACTACCCTCTAAATTACAGAATTCTATAAAGCAGAGATACATATGAGCTCTGTTTTGTTTTCCACAATGACCTACCATACTCTGATCTATCGATGCAGGAGTTGAGTTGCTGCTGGTTAGAACATTTAAGAAGAGTTCACAGCACAGATTTAATTAAGAGAAAACAGGGGTTAGATATCCAAATGCAGGAAGTGCCACTGATTAAAATTATTAGATATTGGGAAATTTTCCTGGAGGGGTGCTGTCAAGTTGTTGAAGGGTACAGTGTCTTGGTTTTTACTCAGAGCAATTCCCTACCAAAGGGTTGGCATCTTTTGCTTTTCATTTCCCCAGGCATATGGGAGATGGGTTGTATTTTCTCTGAAAATAGAAGATGTGGCAATTGGATCAATTTCTAGGACATATAACTTATCTGGATCAACCTAATGTTCTGTATATAAAAATGTCCCAAAAGAAGCATCATTTTTAATTTGAGAATTTTATTTTTACATAAATGCCACTTTTGCTATTATCGCAACCAGCTTGAAAAAGCATATCTTTACTTCATTGAGTTATGTAGACTAAACTTCAAACATACTTATTGAACTCAGACCTTATTATTGGTGTCAGCTATTCATATACACATTGATATTAGATTCACTTAGTGAAATGTGTTTCTAAAATTCCTTTGATCATTGTTAAAATATAATCCTGTCATGATAAGTTCTCAGTACCACAAAGTTGCTTTATGGGGATGAGGGGATTGGGCTCTGAGTTTTCTCTCATCCTATTGCTAGTTAATTGAGCAGCAAGCCACTGTGGACCCACATTTTCTCAAGTGTAAAGTGGTGGTGTTAGCATCTGGCTGAAAGGTTGTTGTGAAAATGAAATGAGGTAATTTATGTAAAGCAGTATGTTAGCAGGCGCTTAGTGAGTTTCTAAGGAGAATAGGTGTGATTTAATAATAATGTTAATACTAAGCAATGCCAAGTAAGTTTCCTGGAAAGTAAAGTCTTTAAAGTCTCCAAGTTGTCCCTCATGTAATATCAAAACTCAATGGTGAAGTGTTCTGCAATATTTTAATTTTCACTGGTTAAGAACCGTGACTTTACTCTTTAGAGTATTGTAACATCAGCAAAAATCAGGGATCTTTGTAGTATTCTTGCTTTTAGTATTGATCAATTTTATGACTAAGATATAAATGGCCTAACACAAACATTGAGGAAAACGAGAGTTCAAATGGATGGACAGATAAAGGTAATGAACAGATGACTCACAAAAGGGAAAGAAAAGTGTAATAACCATACGAGAAAAAGCGTCTCTCAGTTAAGGATAGGAAAGATAGTACAATGAGGCTCTCATTTATTTATGAAATATTAGTGGTAGAAAAATCTTTTTGATAATGGAAGGGATCTAGTACAATTGGTTGCTCACTTAGAATTTTGTTACCAGTAAATTTTATGTAGTTTTTTCAACTGCATTTAGAGAATGTGTCTCAAGAATTATACTAATATTATAATATTATCCTAATATTATAATAATATTTATACCTACTAACACTGAATTCTACCCTCAGAAATTAAACCTAAAATGCAGAGATGGAAAGATATAGGCAACAAAATGTTCATCACAAGGTTCTTTAAAATGAATGTTCTCCACCACTGGACTGGGAAAGCCTCTCACTCAGCTGTATGTTCCTGCCAAACCACAGATATTGCAAGATACATAAACTATGCACAACTTGAAAAATGCTCATAGTAATGCTAATTTAGAAAAACAGAAGGTCAAGTTTTGTGTTCATCTTAATTAAATGTTTATAAAATTATACATGGATAAAAGTGGAGGAAAACTTCAAATAATAGAAGTGATGACCTAAGCAAGATACTGTCATGAAATTTCCCCTTTCTATATTTTGAAATTTTTCTTTGCAATCTTTTATATACAAATCTTTTTTTCAAAATTTTATTAATTTTTATTAGTTTGCATGTATGTGAGTGAGTGCCACATCGTTCATGTGGAGGTCAGAGGACAACTTGCATGAATCGGTTCTCTGGTTCCACTGTATGGACCCTGGGGGTGAGCTTCAGGCTTGATAGCAGGTGCTCCTATCCACTAAACCTCTTTATGTTTAGATTCATTTATTTTATGTACATGCATGCATGTATGTGCACCATGTGCCTGGTTCCTTCGGAAATCAGAAGAGGAGTTCAGGTCCTCTGGAACTAGAGTCAATGGATGGTTGTGAACCTCTGTGTGCGTACTGGCATTGAACCCAGGTCCTCTGTCAGAGCAACAAGTGCTCTTACCACTGAGCCTTCTTTGCAGCCCTCCTCCCATACACAAACTCTTAAATAAATGATTAAGGCAACTCTCTTTTCATTGAGATTAACTGTTGGGTAAATATATTTTTCTGTGGTGGACAAGTTTGCCTTGGCCTCCAGGGCAAAAGCTGCATGCTTAAACAGGTATTAATTAGCCCAGGATTCAGCGCTAGGGGAGCAGGCAGGTGTCAAAGGCTAATGCAGAATTTGATCGGAATAATTTATACAGTGAAAATTCTTGTTCCTGCTAGTGTGGTGGGTTTTCCTTAAGAAAGGTTAAGGGCTTTTTATTTTTTCTTCCAGGCTAAGAATGACAGTGTTTTAATAGCAAAAACCTGATAAGAAAATGAAAAAGAAAAGGATTTTGTGATATACCAAATAGTTCTAGTGTGTAGAGCCAACAGACTGAGTACAATTAGTTTATCTTGATATGCAATTTATCCTGCTGTTTTTCTGTCTAAATATATGCAAGTAAGGTTGACATTAGTCTTACATATTAATGTTCTAAAATAAATGGGGTGGAGTCAAACACACTTTATTGTTTGGTAAGTAAGTCATAGAATGAGGGTGTATCTTTGATGTTTTTATAAAGGTTTGTTTTTATGCGTGTGAGCACTTTGCCCACATGTGTGCATGTGTGTACTATGTATATGCACTGCCTCAGGAGGCCAAAAGAGGGCATTAGATTGGACCTGGAATGGTTGTGAATCATGATATGGATGCTAGGAAAAGAACCTGGGTCCTCTGCAAGAGCAGCCAGCGCTCTTACCCACTGAGCCATCTCTTTAGCCACAGAACAGGGGCTTCTTAAAATGCTCACCAAAGGCTGCCTCTGAGCCAAACGCAAAGCTCATGTTTCCAGTGATCTTTGGAAGGATGTCCCACCTTTAAACACAGTCTCTTGTAGGTTTCCAGGAAGCTGCAATTGTTCTGTATTCCTTCTGTTCTCTTTGATTCTCATGTTGTCGCTGAAAAGTTTATGGATGTTTTAGCTAATATTTATTGAATTTTGCTGTGCACTAGACACTAAGTGATTTCCAGGTATTGGCTTAGTAAACAGTAAGGGATGCAGCATCTCCAGGTCACACATGAGTACGGTAAGGCTCAGAGAGGCTAGAAGACACTTCCAGGTCACCGAGCAATTGGGCAAGCCTGTCATGGAATCCCAGCTCTCTGGTTTCAGAGCACAGCTGACTCATTTCTGCATCCTGCTGTTTCTTATGGTGCACATCAGTGCAGAAGACGGATGCTAAGAACCCCTTAAATTCAAACCTAGCATAGCAAGGACAGTCATTTCTAGGGGGAGTCACGAATGAGAGGCACCTGGCTCTCTATGTAGGTGTCTCAGTAAAGGATAGTTTTAGAGAACCCAGGGGGACCAACTTGGTTGAGTATGACTTTGTACCACAAACTTCAGGTGAGCAGATTGAGCCTCTGGTGATTATCCTAGGCAACCTCCTCAGGTCTGGAGGAGACATCAGTCATGCTGACAGCAAAGGAGGCAGCGGCACTGTATTTGAAAACAGACCACGCAGGGGACATGGGTGTTCTGTCAGGTTCCCTGAAGCTTTAGAACTTCAAGTCCTGAACTACATTTTTTTTTTATCTAAAGGGTAATAATTGTCCCACTCATAATTGATTAGAAAAGAACTTGAGAAATATTCCTGCCTGTCCCGTACTCACTCAGTAATTAAATGAAAAGTGTTGACGGCTCATAGCTCAGAGTGCAGCAGGAAGGGCAGCTGGGCACAGCTGACGTTCTTTCACAGGAATTACGGGGCCTGAGCAGTGCATGCTCCAGCAGGCCCACTTTTCCTCCGAGAACTCTAGGGGTCACTCCAACAGATGGCACAGGCCCAACCACTTATTATCTGGGTAACCCGGGGGCAATGACTAAACCTCTGTGAATCTATTATTAATCTATTAAATAAGGATAATGGCATTGACTTTGCAAGGCTTTGGTGGGGATTAATGTCAGATAATAAGGTCTTTAATCACTTCCCTACATTCTTATTATTTTAGTATTTGGGGCTATTTAGTAAATGGTACCTTTGGAAGTGCCTCTGGTTCTGGTTTCTCCAGGTTCAGTATTTATCACTGTGTTCTTTTCCTACTTGGATTCTTCTCCCTGCTCCTCAGTGGGATGAAATTATAGAGATGTTAATTCCTCAAGGTTTAGAAATGACAAGAAGCTCATCAAAAAAATTATATCCTAGGAAAAAAATAAAGAAGAAAAAAAGCTTTTTATAAAACAAAATGTGAGCTGGCAGGAAGACGTATTTCTACTGGTTTAAAATGAAGCAAAATCAAGTCGCAGTTGGCATCAGCCCTGACATTTCAGAGAGCGATGAAGTATTTGCCCAGGCACCTGTGAGATAATTTGTCATTTTGGACTTTTAAAGTAAAAGTCAAGAAGTCCACAGTAAGCAGTTGGCTGACTTGGGAAACTGATTGGTGTTCTCAAGAGAATTTGTTTTATTTGTTCAGTGCAGGGAACCTTCCTTAGATAAGAACCTTAAAGGGTCATATTTTATGAAAACATTTAACTCAAGAAAGAAAAGAGTATCGTGTTAATTACCTCTTGAAATTTTTTGTGTCTTACATAATGAATTATTAGTGTTAGAAGAGATTAAAGATGTTTTAATATAAACTCTCACCACTAATTATAACATACAAATCATACCAGACAGATGTCATGACTCGGTGATAAACCTATGGCTTTGCTCAGGTGCTGGCGAGGGCTACAGGAGACATGGATGGGGAAGTAACACCGTGCCTTTACCAAGGTGCAATGAGGACAAGGCAAAAACGAAGGCAGGAAGGACTGTCGCAACTTATTGTTACTGGTGGTTGGGAGTCTAGGCTGTATATTTTTGTCCTCTTATTCAAGAAGTAAATGAAAGCTCACACAGATTGAAAAGAACTGAAACTTTATTTAAAATCATAGTGCCAATTAGAAACACACTGTTAGGAAGGACACTGGGACATGCGTGAAGATACCCAAGGGCTCCAGTTTGGGGGTTACCTTAATGGGGTTCAAAAGAATGGAGTTTGATTGCTAAAGGGTAAGGATAGTTCTCTGTTTTGATTGACAGATTAAGTCATATAATTATTTCTCTACTGTATATGTCCCTTTCCATAATACATCTGTTTTTAGTCATATACATGCCCAATTGTGCACAGGAATTAGGTGGGAAATAGGGAATTCTCCTTTAAAGTTTACTTAGGGGTACACAGTTTTGTCTTTCAGCATAGGCAACCGAAACCAGTTCAGGCTAGACTGGATTTTCCATTCGGAGTATGATTGAACAGAATGTATCTAAGGGGAAAATAAACTCACTCCATTGTTCCTAGTGGGTGTCTCTACAGCAAAGCAGGTGGCTGTCCTATGAGACTAACAGTTTATTAGGTGCACTTTTAGGAAAGGATTTTGTGTGCAAGTGTGTACACACAAGTTCTCAGGCCGTCAATTTTTGCATTATTATTAGAAGACTCCACTAAGTGGAGTCCCCGGTCCCTAAACTATTCCCTATGCTTACCTGCATCATTAGTGGATATGCAAAGTGCTTCAACAATATCGAAGCAGGAAGTGCTCACAAAGTGTGACACGAGTAGAAATCTAAAGGTTAAGCATCTTACCGAGGAAGGGAAATGATTGTGGGAAAGCATCAGAACTCGGGTTCATCTAGAGTGAGGAAGGGAAATGATTGTGGGAAAGCATCAGAACTCAGGTTCATCTAGAGTGAGAATCTTAGCATCATTTGATGATTGACTGCCTAAATGTGGTGAAAGATGGGAAACAAAGCCATGGAGACATCCTTTAACATAGGAAAACAACCAAGTAGAAATGTAGGTTTCATAGATTCCGGACAGAACACAGGAAGAGGGAAGAGACAATATTATCTCAAAGCTAGTAAGAAAGAGATATTGTAGGATATATATATGTGTGTGTGTGTGTGTGTGTGTGTGTGTGTGTGTATCCATTAGGAGGGCTTCGGTGGTCTTCCTGCAAATAATTTGAGAAGGGAGTCCAAACCCAGGTTGTCTTAAGAAGAGGCGTCAACAATAGTTCAGAAAGCGCAGTGGGTATTACTGTTCATTCTTACACTTGGAAGAGAGGAGAAAATAGTGAAATGGGGTTTCAGGGAGGGATTGTGTGTGTGTGTGTGTGTGTGTGTGTGTGTGTGTGTGTTTGCAAGAGTGCATGTGTTTGTATTTATGTGTTTGTATTCAACATAAGAGACCAACTATGTTTGTTTGTGTTCCGAGTCAAGCTGGGTAGAAGGGAGTACCTGGTTAACTGTCCTTTGATTGGACACTGGTGAAGGACACTGTTTATAGAAGGGATGAGACAGGACTAAAACATGGTAAGGATCATGGAATAAACCCTGCTTCTACTGTTTATTCACTGTATGACCTTGGATGTGTTATCTTATTTTTGAGTCATGGTCATCTCATTTAAAAAATATAGCATGATGCTATCTACCTCATTATACTTTCCGAGGAATAAGTGAGATAATTTACGTAAGTCTTAACTTTCTGAGCACATAGTATCAGCACTAAGTAAATATATAATAACAAGAATAAGAATAGCAATAACTTAGGATCTACATAGCGGTGTGAGATATTTTTGTAGATTTATATTGATTGTACTATAGGATGCATCTAATGCAAAATCCTAAAGATGGAAGAAATTAGTATACACAAAATCTGATGACATACCTTTTAGAAGTCCTCAGAGATGCTCATTTCCTATGGCTCCCCTCTTGTCTTGAGTTTCTATTGCTATTATGAAACACCATGACCAAAAGCAGCTTGGGGAGGAAAGAGTTTATTTATGGAGGCACATTCTCATTTGGGTTTTGTCCTCTCATGTGACTCTACCTTGTGCCAAATTGACATAAAACTCGCCAGCACACCTGGGCATGAGCAATTATGACACCATCCTGTGGGACCAGAGTGTGGGTGACTGCTCTAGTTATACTACCAGTAGTGTTCTGAAGCTCTTTGATTTGGGCGAAGGGGTGAACAGGACTCCCAGTGGTCTAAAGGCCAGTCTTACGCAATGTGCCGTTTTCGTTTCCTCCATGTGAAGGGTTTTACACTGTTCTCTCTCTCTCTCTCTCTCTCTCCCTCCCTCCCTCTCTCTCCCCCTCTCTCCCTCTCTCCCTGACATCAGACACTTCATATTCTTTAGCCATGTCTGTAGTGGGGATTAATTTCAAGGAGACTTTATTTCTACTATAAAACCCCTTTCTCTGAGTTCCTAGATGCTGAGTCATTTAGCTTCCATTTATTCTGGTTTAACCAATTAGAAAATGAGATCAGGAGCTTTCTTTATAGCTTAGGGTTATTCTAAGAACAAATGAGAGAAATTGTCGCATTTAAGCTTAGTTTAGTCAACACGCTTCTTATTTACTCTCTGCTCCTAGAGAGTTCATAATCTCGTAGGATAGATACACTGCTCCAGTGTACTTAGGGGGAGTACAGTGGTGAGGCTTACAGTGACCACTGGAGCCCGTAGAGCTGCTTAGCTGCTGGGGACTTCTCAGAGGGGCAGAACTTAAGACTGGTAGAGCCTCAGAATTTTAGGAGAAAGAAAAATTCTTTTTCCTATATTCTAGATATAACTGAATTCTGGTGTGGCTATATCCATTTTCCCAAAGTTTAATTATTCAATTCCTTGAATTTATTTGCAAGTAGAGTTATTGGTGTTAAAGCAAGGAAAATCTATTATAAAATGCTATAGAGTAGCTATTATGTCCTGGGCCTATGATAGGTTAAAATTTGTAAACAAAGAAACAAACAGGAAACCCACTCATAATCTTTGTGCTCAATATGTAATTACCTCGTTGGGTTAAGTAGAATGAATTACATATCACCAAGAGGGGTATGGGTGAGTAGCCTCATCTGAAATGTTTGAAACAAGAATTGTTTCAGACTCTTTTGTGGAGTTTGAAAATTGTACATACAGAATAAGAAATCTTTCATATGGGACTCTTGTCTAAATACAGAATTCAATTTTGTCTAATATAAACCTTATTCATATACCCTAATGTAAATTTTATACAGTATGTTGGTCCATACAGTATTTTGGCTATATTTTGTAATTTTAAGCCCAGTGTGGAATTTTCCACATGGACATCGTGATTATCTTCAAAAAGGTTTGGATTTTGGAGCGGTTTGGACTTGGGTCTTTTTTTTCTTTTCTTTTTTCCCCCTCCCTGCCTCTCCCCTCCCCTTCAACCTTCTTGGGGTTTTAAGATCATGAATGCTCATCATACCACAAGGACACTTGTGCTCAACTTTGTTCATAGCAGCATTATTTTTAATAGCCAGAACCTGGACAAGCTAGATGGCCACCCCCCAACCAAAGAATAGATAAAGAAAGTGTGGTATATCTATACATTTGAGAATTACTCAGCTGTAAAAAACAATGACACCATGAAATTTGCAGGCAAGTGGATGGAACTAGAAAAAAATCATCCTGAGTGAGGTAACCCAGACCCAGAAAGACAAACATGGTATGTACTCACTCATAAGTGGATATTAGGTGTAAAGTTAAGGTAACCCAACTATAATCTGTAGCCCCAGAGAGGCTAGGCTAAAAGGAGAGCTGGCCAAAGAGAAAAGAATGGTTTTCCCTGGGAAAGGGTAATTGAAGAGATCTCCTGGGTCAACAAGGAGTATTTGGGGAATGGGAAGAAAGGGATCAGGTTGGGCAGGTTGGTGAGAGAATGGTGTGGGAGAATAATGAAAGAGACTTCTTGATGGGGTCATTTCAGGGTTAGGGAGAAAACTGGTACCAGGAAAACTCCCAGGAATCCACAGCTGTGGATGGTAACCTACAACAACTCCACTGGAGAAAAAGGGGCTGTAAGTCATCAGCTGTGGATGGTAACCTATAGCAACGCCATCTGAGAATAAGGGGCTGTAAGTCATCAGGTATGGATGGTAACCTATAGCAACTCCATCCTGTCAAGGCTCAGGGAAGATCACAGAAGATGGAGGAGAGAAAAGGATGTACCAGCTATAGAATGTGGAAGAGTACTGTGAAGGCTGGCCTCTGGATGCGATATGGCTGCTACATACATGACCTCACAGTATCTCTGGCACTCTTTGTAAGACCTCTGTAAGATCATACATGACCTCACAGTATCTCTGGTGCTCTTTGTAAGACCTCTGTAAGATCATACATGATCTCACAGTATCTCTGGCGCTCTTTGTAAGACCTCTGTAAGATCATACATGACCTCACAGTATCTCTGGCGCTCTTTGTAAGACCTCTGTAAGATCATACATGACCTCACAGTATCTCTGGCGCTCTTTGTAAGATGAAGAGAATTAAAGATTTAAGTATGGATTGAAGAGTGCCTCTCAAAGCTCCATCCCTAGCTAAGGGCTTATTGGTAGCTGGTGGCTGCGGGAAGAGGAGTTACTCTTGTTTTGGGAGAGGAAAGCCACTGGTGATTTGCCCAAACCCAGTGACTAACCCCACACATTTGTATATGGGCAGCAATTATCAAACTTGATAGGTTAGAAAAGAAGACATGAAATTTTGAGGGAGGGAGGAGATATGTTAGGGGGTGATTCAAGGACAAGCTGGTGGGAGAGAGTGGGATATGACATGACCAAGATACACTGAATGCATGTATGAAAAAACTTTAAAAAGACAGCATATTCTGAAATTTCTCTTCTAGCACAAATCCCAGAGAAATATGCAAAAATATAAAACCAACAAACACATTGCTCTGTTGAAAGAAGAAGTCAAAAGCAATTAAACAAAACATGTAATAGAATGAAGAACAATTTGCTCACACAAAATAGAAAACTGCAAAGACCCAAGGAAGACTAGTGTCTGAAAATGATACATCATCACTCCACACACATAGAATTTACTTCAGAAAAAGTAGGATGATAAAATTGTCTTTAAAAGTTGAAAATATAGGAGTGGGAAGTTATGCAGACTCCATTTAGAGATCTTTGAAATACAGATTAAAAATATTAGAAGAGAAGAAAAATATAATGTGAAGTATGTCACAGTCAGGAAAGAGGGCAAAACTAAACCTGCAATTTAAAATAGCAGCCTAAGGGTTTTTTTCAGCATGCAATGTAAAGAGAAGGATGTGGGAAAAATTTAAAAAATACTCATAACATGAAAAATTTATTTCTTCTGTCATCTACCCAATGAGATGAAAGGTGAAAAGAAGAAGAAAGAACACAGGTTGTGCATTCTGATCTGAAATACTTAGCTTCAAAAGAACTTCTGATTTTCTTATTTTTAAATATTTGTATACATTTAGGGTTATATTTTGGGAATGTTCCCAAAGTCTAAAAAAATTTCTTAGTTTTCATAGTTATCATATACACATAAGTCTAAGATGTGATTTTTCGTGGTTTGGGGGATGGAACACCTCTGTAGCAACCTGATGTATAAGATTAATATGGAATCTTCCGTTTATGACACCCTGAAACTCCACAGCTTTGGGCTGTTGGAGGTGTTTGGTTCTAGATGTTCAGATTAGGAACTCTCAAACCATATAAAACAAAGATTTGATTATGTGAGAGTCTTTAAACACTTGATAAACATGACTGTACAGAGCATAAACATGAGTGCATTGAGGAGGATCCCAAGAGAGGAAATAGGAAGGTGGCGGTGTTGTTGGGTAAAGGAAGAAACAGAGCTATGGACAAAGCATTTGCTTGATTCTGAGATGCATCTGAAACATTTGTGTGGGCATTCTTATTCAATATCAGCAAATGGAAGCTTGGAAGTTCAGTCGAGAGGTAGCAATGAGACAAAAGAGGCCATATGTTATGGAACTCGAGTATAATGATGTAATGGAAACTTATGATGTGGTGTGAAGAATTCTAATGGATCAGGAGCAATCATCTCCTTGCAGTGTAACCGTACTAACTGAAGTTGACTGTGGGGCACAGAGGGCTGCCCCATTAAAATTTCATCACAATTAAAGATGAAAGGCAACACATCTCATATGATCCAGCAATTCCTTTTCGTGTTTGTGGTTGGATTATGTTGTTTAGTTTGTGTTTGATATAATTAACCTCTGTGTTTGGGTATTATAATATCCATAAACAGTCTTTAACCAATACTTTCTCCTTGACCCAGTTGTTGTGGAGCAGCACGTTGTTCAGCTTCCACGTGTTTATGTGCTTTCTGTAGGTTCCGCTGTTGACATTCAACTTCATTCATTCACTGTCAGAGAGAATGAAGGATGTGACTTCAGCCTTCCTATAGATAGTGAGACTTGCATTTTTGTCCTAATATGTGGTCACCTTTGGAGAAAGTTCTATGGGCTGAAAAGAATGCGTATTCTTTAGTGATTGCATAGAGTGTTCAAATTCTGCGAAGTTCATTTGATTTGAAAATGACTGTCATTCTAGACTGCCCCAAAGAATTACATGATTAAATTATCATGGCTTCTAAATGATATGAACAGCATGCTATCCTGGATTAATCTCATAACAAGTATAAGATGATTTTTATTTTTTACCTAACTCCAAATTTTGCCAAATCTGGACCAATAATAGTGAACAGTTGGTAAGAAAAAAGAGAATATCTCAGTTTTATGGAGATCTTTGTGATATGTAGTAACATAACACTTCTACAAGACAATTGGCATCTTAGTAACATACATTTTAGTACTGTTGTCATATATTATAGTATACACACTTGAAGCAAAATTTAAAAAGCCAGATTTGTTCCTCAGAAATGTCCTTGAGGGTATGTTGAGCAGTAGTCTATTTACAAAATAGGAAAAAATAATCATGTGTAGGGTTAATTTATAATGATAGTCACAAGGATGTTTAATGTAGACACAGCTTAATAAAGATATATTTCCCAGTGTAACCTGGGAATATATGATTATCACAGTATGATTGCAAGAAATGATGCACTTAGGTTAGCCTGCTGTGGGCAACTCTTTCCAGCAGAAGTTCTGAATCTGCCAGTTTCAGAATGTTGTCAGGTCCTCACTCGAAACCAGGGTTGTGGCAGGGGTCTTAGCAGTGAGTTTAAATATATAAGCCACAAGTTCTTAAATGTGCTTAAAACTGGAGAAATATTTTATGGTCTTGTTGCCATTTTAAGGTCCAAGACTGGAATCCCGGGCAGCTTGGTTCCTAGTGTCCAGAGATGAGCATAGGCACGAACCCAGGTCTTCACTTGAGTATGGTGGGTGCCATTTCAATGAGGCCTTGTCTGGTTTTGAGGAAGCCATTTCAATAAGATTTTTTGTTCCAACTTGTTTAGCAAACTGAGAAAACACTCATGAAAATTAGCTTGCCTATCTGCTGCTTTGTCACATATGTGCCAAGAGTGACTACATGCATACAACACATGTTTTGAAACATTCCCAGGCATGGGTAGCTTTCAAGTTTTAACATTTAACATTAACATTCAAAATTCTCATCTTCCATGCCTGTTTTCTTCCACATATCTGCTTTATATATTCATTCTCTCACTTTTCCTTCAAATAGTCCATTCTTCTCCCATCTTAAGGGTTGATATGGCAACTTTGACAGGATTACACCCCTCCCACACACTAAAGTAAGGGGTAATGAGAAACATGGTTTCAGGAGGAGGGATCCTTTGATGGGTGACTGCGCAGCCTTAACCCCAAGAGTTTCCTGTCTTCCCAGTTTTATCTATATTTCTGGCCTTACAAAGCAGATTTTTGATAAGAATTCTTTTTAAAGTGATAGTCATATATATATATATATATATATATATATATATATGTATATATCTGAACTAACAAAACTGTAAGTCATGTTAGCTAGAACCACAAATGCACATCTCATGTGTTTCCTTCGAGACTCAGTGTAGTTCTTTATTTTTTTCATTAAATTTTTTTTATTAAAAATTTCTGCCTCCTCCCTGCCTCCGTTTTCCCTCCCCCTAGTTCTTTAATAAGATAGTTGAAGTCCATTTTATCAGAGCAAGTCATGAGTCATTAATTTCAGCTCAGGACGATCCATACATTGTTTTGTCTCATAAAATATTTAATACCTTGGACCTTCTTTTAACAAAACCTACATTTATAACTTATAATGAAAATTTGGGATGATAATTTAAAAATATTTAATGAAGCACAAGTTACTTCCCCAAAATTCTTTTAAAGGAAACGTGAGCAGAATATTATGAAGAACACTGAATGATGTTGTCCTTGAGTATCTTCTGGGGTTGACCATATGTCTCATTTAGTTTCTTGTTCTATAATGTTTATGTCTCTTAGTGGAATATAAATATTGCACTGTAAACACCAAGTTCACCCTATATTCCTCAGGTAGGTCTTGATCTGGGAAGTGTCTAAATACCTTTCTTTGTAAAAGTCAATATTGGAAGGTAAGTTTCCAGGAAAGAACTGGATCCTCCAGAAATTTCCCCATTTCAACGTTAGTTCTTCCTTTAGCACGACCGTAACAAAATACCAGAGACAACAAGTTGAAAAGGTGCAAAAGATTTTATTGGTTCACTTTTAGGAGATTTGGTTCATTGTTGGTTGGTTCTGTTGCTGTTTGTGCCTCTGATAAGGTCACAATGCAGGAGGAGTGTGGTGGGGTCGTAGGCTGCTCACGTCATGGCAGCCAGGAAGCAAAGAATCAGGAAGGAGCTATTGTTTCCTCCAAGGCTACAATCACATTGACTTAACTTCTTTCCCTTAGTCCTTACCTCTTAAAGGCTTCACGACTTCCCACCAGTACTGTGGATGCTGATGATGCCTTGAACACAAGGTACTCTGTGGGGCTTGTAGGATTCAGGGCCAAGGCCAGAAAGGCAAACCTGCTGTTTCTGAGGCAGTAGCGAACAATACTCAGATTGTAACGTCTCACATCTACAGCAGTGCATTTTTGCTCACTCTCTCTAGGTACAAATGGTTCATCCATAGCTGCACCCCTGTTATCTTCACTTATGAACCCAGAGGAGTAGGTGAGAGCCTATAAGAAAAGATACCCTAGAGAGAAGGAAAATTGCTGTCAACTTCTAGTCTGATTCCAAGATTTTTGCCTGCAAGTGGCAAACCCTACTGTTCACTTTTCATTGAGCACAGCAAGGATATGGGCCATACCTTGTGTCATCAGAGTTGAGGATTATGTTTTCCCTTAGTAAGGGGCAATGGATAATGTCAAAGCAAAAATAGCTTCAGAGCTAAATAGGCAAGAAGACTTTATTCAAGGTCACTGTAGAAGGAAGAGAGAGAAACCAAATCATGTTCTGAACTCTGCTGACACAAGGGTGCTGGAGTCCATAAATGCAAGTGGAAATCCCGAACATCTGTGTGTGCTAATTGTCAACACACACACACACACACACACACACACACACACACACACACAGGAATGCATGCATGCAATGCACACACATACATGCATACTCGCACACATACAGACACACACAGGCACACACACATGTACACACACACACACACAAACATGCACACAAGTTTATGATAAGAGCTAGTTTGAGAATTTGCATGTAGTTGCTCACTAGTCTTAGTCTCCAGCCTTCCTGAAGAGTCACAAAGACTGGCATCTTGTCAGTCTTGACCTTATGTTTCAAAATTATGTCCTCTAGTCCCTTGAGAAAGAAATTCCCAGGTTGTAAAAGTAGAACAAAGCTGTCTGAGATTTTTATCTCAGAGGGCCCAGAGACTGTGAACAATACTGTGTTCTGAAGCAAGTGCTTATAAAAGACCCAGTGAGCGAAGAAGACCACCTAAAGTTAGTCAAGCTTAGATGAACCATAGTGTTGTCTTGGTCAGTATATCTCAACAGTGGTCTAGCACATGGTCTATCACAGGGAAGCTTTGTGTGTGCACATGTGATAATGTCAGTCATTTGCTTGAGTATGTGCAAAGGAAATGGATGTTGGCTGCCTTCAGCAGAGAAATACTGCTTTGAAGATGCTTTGGGGCTCATAGAATTGGTTGGAGGCTGAAAATCTTGGCTGGAAAACCATACAGAAAGGAGGATCCTAAAAGACACTTCTCCATCGTTGCTAGAAACATTGCAGTTAGGATTTTGTCACTGCCAAAGATGCAGTTCTAGGCGTTCCTCCTACATCTTCTGGGAGAAAATGCTGGCCACCTGTTCTTGGTTTGCTCCTGAATTCAAGCTGGAGCTAGGATTCCTGAGAGGCAGTGTACTGACCCCTCCATCATGGGGTTAGGACAGGCTTTCTTGAATGTTTTTCCTCATCTCTTGGTACCATGGGGGGGGGCAGTTCTGATTTAGGCTTCTGTGATGGGAAGTGACAGAATGAGTTCCACCAAGACTGAATTTATCTAGAGAGAACCCCTACTCCCTAATCAAAGGGACAAACACAAAACATGAAAAATGTAAGACCGCTCATGTCTACTGTGTGATGTCGGTTGTGTGGTGTGGTTGTGAGCAAGTTCCTAGCGGCTATGTCTCCTTTTCTACACCATCTCTTCTTTGGTACCAGTGATGACTGACAAACATCTAGGCCTTCCTGACTTTTGTTTCTGACTGGGGCTCCTTGGTTCGCTGGTACAGTGTGGCAGACATTTCGAGTTTCAGCCATAGTTAGCCAGTGTCTTATTAGCTCTTTATACAAATTTAGAGAGAGTAGCTGGATGGGCTTTTGGTAATCTCTTGAGTTCATCAGTTGGAAATACAAAAGCTGCTCAGGATGCTAGAGATTTTCCAACTCATCTCCTTAAAAGGAGCATTGGTGTTCAGTCTTTGAAGTGACAAGCACGGTGCCCAGAGTCCTGCTACTCACACCTCTGAGTTTTAGGCTTCCCATCAGGAACTGTTTTTTTCATGTCTTGCAGATGTCTTTGGAGAAGGAATCAGGTCCTGTCTGCAGAGTCCACTGCCCTGGCACATGGCTAACCATTAGGAGCTATTCAAAAGGCCATCTCTTTAATTCTGCTTCTTCCCAGCTCTCCCGTCCTTTCTCCAGAGCAGTTGCAACCCCAGCATTTGTTCAGGAGGAAGGAAGGACACACACAGTCTATTTTTGAATTGGCTTCTGGGGGCTGCAAAGTGCCACATGCTCTGACTACAGCTTTCCTTATAGCCTCAGGATCTCCCATGTGACTCATCTGGCCTAAATCAAACAGGGCCGGAAGAGGCTGAATCTTGTGCAGAACAGATTGGAGCATTCTCTGCCAGGCCGCTGGGTCATTGCCTGAGCTGTGGCGCTCTGTAAATCCACAGCATCTTAAAGAGAGCTTTATGAGACAGTCTCTCCTGTGTCCTCACACTAATGCTGCATTAATCACGCCGAAGCGTGCAAGAACCAAAGTTGTTTTGTGAATAGGTAATTAATTAAAACGTTATACGCAAGTGTCGTGCAATATGTGAGGATTTTTTTTATGGAAATCGTTAACATTTCCATGAAAATTTCCTTGGGTCTATTTATAAATATGTGCCCAAAGATGTGATATCTCTAGTTTATAAATAAATCTGTGTGTGTGCATAAAGTTTTTGATGGTGATATTACTGGTGTGAGCTTAGATTATGAAGCTGGAAGTTAACACTAAACATTTTTCCAAGTGTCATTAAAACTTAACACCATTTATTTTCAGTTTAAAAAAATAGATGTCTTATAAAATTGAACAAATCAAAAAGTTTTATTGGCAGTAATATTGTGTTTCTTAAACTCTCGTTGCCTTGGTTACTCTTGGAATATTAAAATATTCTGGCCCTTTAGACTGTGAAGGCTAACTTTTATTTATTTTGGGTCTGTGATGGCTCTAATGAAGACTATGTAGGGCAGGCAGAGAAGAATGTGTGTGCTGTTTAGGAGGAAACATAGTTGTAGCAGCAGCATTTTGGCTAATTACTGTGCCTCCAAAGAAAACAGCATCATCAATACAGAAAATCATTACCTTTAGGTTATGGGTATTCTTTCCTGAGTGTTTCTGGCATGCAAAGTCCATTCTTCAACAATTTCCTCTCTTGCATATATATGAATCTGTTTGTCTGCCTGCTTGCCTATATGTCTTCTCTTATGTGTCTGTCTATCTACCTACCTACATCTATCTATCTATCTATCTATCTATCTATCTATCTAATCTCTCTATCAATCATCTATCTATCATCTATCTATCCATCTATTACCTATCTATCTATCCATCCATTATCTATCTATCTATCTATCTATCTATCTATCTATCTATCTAATCTCTCTATCAGTCATCTATCTATCCATCTATTATCTATCTATCTAACCCATCAATCATCTATCTATCTATCTATCTATCTATCTCTATCATCTATCTATCTAATCTGTCTATCAATCATCTATCTATCTATCTATCTATCTATCTATCTATCTATCTATCTATCATCTATCTGTCTGGTGCATTTTGTGTGGGGGTGTTTACTTGCACGGGCCACAGTTTGATGTCTGGCATCTTCCCCTCTCACTCTCTACATCATTTTTAAAGACTCCCTGGATAGTGAGTTCTAGTGATCCTCCAGCTGCCCCGGTGCTGGACTTAGAGGCACTTGCCGTTACGTGTGTGCTTTGTGTACATTCGAGGGATCTGAACGCAGGTCATTGTGTTTGCTAGCAAGCAGCTTACCACCGGAACCATCTCCTCAGCCCAACACTTGTTTGGAACCACTGTTTCACCAGAAACCGTAGCGAGAACCTGAGAATCCTAACGTACGGATACATGTTTCTGTAACTTTGCTCTTCAGCGCTAACCCTTTTCAGCGGCAGTTGATGCTGGAAGTCACAAGGCCTTGGCGAAAGTAAAATACCTGCTTGCTTGTCCCCTGCTATTATCTGTGGCATTGGAGGAGGAGAGTTGCAACCTTACCCTGGAATGCAGACTTCAAAGTGGGAGTGAACCTGAGGAGTCAGCTGGGCTCAGCCCATGCTCTTCATACCAACTTTCATCTGGGATCGTGGTTTTCTGTCCTCATAGTTTAGACAGGGCGGTGTGTCACGTTTTTGCTGTTTTGCGCAAAGCATAGCCCTCAATTTAAATAAGAGAACGGTGGGAAAGCTCCTTGTGATTGTCCTGGTAGAGTGGCAAGATGTAATAGAATTGATTAGAAATTACAGATGGTAGAGCATGCAGGTTCAGCCACGGCCTTGAGCCCTCAGCAGGGAGTTTTTTAGTGCCCCACCTCTCCGCTGCTGCTCTTGCTAGGACGGCTCAGAACAAGTGAGGACATATGCATCCAGTCATGGCTCGGAGGTCAGGTCTAACTAAACCTACCCGTTTGTTTATTTAGAACATTCATTTATTCGAAACCATTGCCTGCAGTGTTGTGTCCAAGACTGGGAAGGTAGCTACGAAGTAGAGATGGAATTTTCTCGTAATAAAACTACAAACTCTTGATTTGCATTGTAAGGTGTTTCCACGTGTTTTATTCTGAGATCACCCACATCATACCTTCTAATAAATTAGGTGTTTGATTGGTTGGCAGTTAATGAAGGCAACCTGCCTGCTGCATCTGACCTGCTAATGATTTATATTCAGTTGCATCTCCAGATAAGAAGGAATTGTCACCCTGAGAATCGGTGAAAATTCTGCATCCACTTCAGGAGGCATAGTTACTAGGTCGTGATGCTAGGTTTGAGCCTGGACTACTGCCTCTTTGTGGGGGAGGAGAGCAGCAGGCACGTTAGGTGGCGAAGACCATTTTGCTATATGTGCAATTCAACCTACTTACACCTTCTTCCTCTTGCCCCCAAATAAAGTCATTTCATGTGATCCTGCTACCAAGTGCGTCCTGCCGGGGCAGCGAGGTAGCCAAGGAATTTTCTTAAGTTTGCAGATCTCCTGAAGTTTAAAAATGGTGGGAGAGTTCATTGTTTTAAAACGCCACCACTGGGGAAAAACTGATGAGGTAAGGAAAACCCTGGACTCAGATTGATAAGGGCCCCAGTGGAACTGTCAGAGGGATTCTGAGCTACATAGGAGGAGAGTGGAGATGGGGAACTGGGGAGCCCATTGAACTGCATGCCACCAAGAAGTGGAATTGTAAGTTTAAATGATTTATCATGCAACCGACAGCCAAGGACGCCTTGATGTAGCACAGGAAGGCTATGGGGGAACTGTATCAATCTCAGGGGGAACTGTATCAATCTCAGAAGAGGGAGTAATTAAGTGGCTTGCCTCAGAAAGCACACATATAGGCCAATGGGTTGTATTGAAATCATTTTTTTTAAAAAAATGAAAGATTTAATCTTAGATAAAGCTGGTAGGGAGGACTTGAAGTACAAACACATATTGATTAATGGACTACCTTTTTATGAAGAAACACCGTAATTAGATGGTTTTAGTGGAGACATCAAAATAACAGTTTTAGAGCCGGCTATTCCAAGTGATGCTCAGATGTCAACGTAATGAGTAGATGTTATTTTATTAATATGAAACTTTGGAAAGAGAGGTAGCAGGCCATCACTATCATGGAAATGTCACCTACACCACACTAATAAAGAATAGTTATGTTCTAAAGATTGTAGCTCTTTGGAAAATCAATACATATAGGCTTAAAGGAAAAAAAAACGTTTAATTCATACATCATAGTGACTTCTTATTTTTACTAAAGGCATCTGTGACTTGATAGAGCACTGTACACTTTCACTGGCCTTGAGATCAAGTGGGGAACCACCTTGGTTATTTTGCACCCAATCTTCATAATCCCATAATCCTTGTCTTTCTTGCGTAGTGCCCAAACTCAACATTTCAAAGGAATAGCAATCTCAGAACATACATGCTAAAATCTCACGTTGAAACTGAACTGCCTGTGCCAGTGGCCCTGTGCTGGCCAGGAGGTCTCTCTCCATTCTCTTCAGGAACAGAAGGACCCTGCAGGTTTTGTGAGCTCACCTTTGCAGCCTGGAGTACTTGCTCTAAACCACTCAGGCCTTGTGTTTCACGGATTGATCCGATTAGCACAGGTCCATGTGGATACTTTTTTTTTTTAATTTTTTGAGACAGGGTTTCTCTGTAGCTTTTTGGTTCCTGTCCTGGAACTAGCTCTTGTAGACCAGGCTGGCCTCGAACTCACAGAGATCCTCCTGCCTCTGCCTCCCGAATGCTGGGATTAAAGGCGTGCGCCATCACTGCCCAGCTATGTGAATACTTTTATTTTACGTGAGTTCTCTAAAATTTTACGTGAGCTAAAAAAAAATGCTACATTGATTTTATGACAAATGTTGCTGCTTTTAACCAGAAGCATAGTCACTCTTTTGTTTGTATTTTTAAATTATTATTCATAACCAGTTTATAAACATTTTAAAAACTTTCTTAAGACAATCATCATGGAGTTCAGTCCTTAAGCGGTTCATTCAGACATATCTTGTTTCTAATGTGAGAGACTTGATACAGTTAGGTATGAAAAAGAGGGGGGAGAATAACAAAGTAGATTCTCCACTTCTGTCTCCTTTTGTTTAATATTGGTCAAACAATGGGCAGAGTAGACATGGGGAAGAATAGCACTGATTGTTCATTTGGTGTGTTTGCCAAGATGGGAAGCAGTCGCTGGAGAGCCAGTTTCCTTAGAGTAGATGCTCGGTGCTCAGCTATTCTTTGCAAGGCTGCGGACAAAGTTAGCAAGTAAACACACCGAGCATGCAGAGCCCTGTTGTGGGAGTGACAGGTAATGAACAAAGCATCTGTGAAAGAAGCAAAGGGGGAAGGAAGGGGGAGTTTGTGCTTTGGGAGGGTTGCCTGGAGTAACATCACGGTGCAGTCAAGATCTCTCACCACACAGAAAGGAGGTGAGTCTCCTAGAGTTTCTTATCCTAGGTAGCACACACAGCTGGCAAAGACTCTACCTAGAATTGACATTGTTGCAATCAAGGGCCTTGGATTAACTCGAAGGCAAAGTTGGTTGTCAATTTTCAACGACCTGTGTGGATTTTGTCTGCTGGACTTGGAATCCGAGGACCTGATATAATGGGGCAGGCTGCAGATTAATGCTGTAATAACCTTACTTTATACACGAATGTAACAGAGAGAGCAATGATCCAAAGAGGATGTTTAAGTTCAGAAAAACATGATCAGAAAACATGTAAATAAATGTCATAAGCACTTACTAAATATTAACAGAGCAGCTCTTTCCCAGAGCTTTCTCAGGACAGAGCAATTTAAACACAGTTGCCTGGCATGTACTATAGATTATCCTGGAAAAGCATGAAAGCAAGATGGAAGGCCATATTCACTCTCAGAGCACACTGAGGACAGCGCTCAGCATATACATTCACCAGATTGGGTTCTGTAGCTGCGTTCTGACATCCAACAAGAATAAACATGCCTTATAAATTAAATGTCAACGTTCATCACAGGAGGCATGAAATCACGACCAAGAATACCCAGGGAGCAAACTGCATCTGAGGTAAAGGCCCTCTGCCTTTTTATCCTGGAGCCTCTCTCACAGTCCCCAAGGCATCGTTCTCCATGAGTCCTTCCTATGACTGTGTTGTTACTGTGTTATTACTGACTTCTTTGTCAAAGGTATGGGAATTGATATATCACTGTGCCTGAGTACCTGAAAGTTTTTACCATCAATTCACATCTATAAGAAAATGAGAATTACAGAAAGGTTAGACATGTTCTTATCAAGAAGATAAAGTCTGTTATATGAAAAGTCTAACCCTGCTCTCAAACAAACATTGCCTTTCATGGGTGGACAAAATGCCTCCTTAGAGTAGAAAAGATGGCAGTAGACACCACTGAAGAGGCAGTGTCTCTTGTAAAATAGAGGGATATAATATCTATTTAGTTCATGAAAGATTGGTCATTTTCTTGGATGCACAATAAAGAAGAAAGATGAATTGGGGTTCATATTGCCAATTAAACAATTTATATTTCTGTGAAACAAAAGTAAAACATTTCTTATGTATGAATTTCAAGAGCAGAAGGGCATCACACAATCAAGACTGCATATAAAGAATAGTGATGTGTTTGTGACCATTATTATTATTATTGTTATTACTATTATCATCACCAATTGAAAGGAAATGAGAATGAGAGTGATGGGAAGAGGAGGCTGAACAAGTGCCCAGGAAAACAACCCAGCTGTAGCCAGTCACCCTTGTTACTGTGTTTACCCTTGCTGGCCCAACTCGGAGAACGTTCCCAGCAGATCAGAATAGCGCTTGTCCGTAGTGCCTTCGGAGACAGGCTGCAAATGGATGAATGCAGATACCAGCTCAGTTTTGTTTTGTTGTTTATCTTTTTTCTACTCAAAATACCATTATGAAAATTTCCTGGAATGAATGTCTTAGTTCCTTTTCTGTTTTTGTGAAGAGACACTGTAACCTAGCACACTTCTGGAAGAGTTTATTAGGGGTTTACCGTTTCAGAGGTTGAGTCCATGCCCTTTCTTGCTGGGAGAATGGCAGTAGATAGGCAGACAGGGAGCTTACAGTCTTACATTCATCTTCAGACAACAACTCCATGGGGATCTGGACTTTGGGAATGGTGTTGGCCTTTGCTACCTCGAAGCCTTCCTCCAGGAATTCGCCTCCACCAACAAGGCCACACCTCCTTTAATCATTGTGGGGCCATTTGTGTTCAGACCACTACAATGTCGAATGGTGTTACATGAAAAACATCCCCCTTCAGGATTTCAGATCAACCCCAGGTATAATCGCTTCTGTAATTTTAAGTGTTTATATTTCTATAATATTATATACATATGTAAATGCTTATATTCATCACCCTGATTTATCAGTCTTAGATAATCTCTACTGAATCTTAATCAAGAAAGATTATCCTTCCTTCTATTCTCCAGACTTTTATATAGATTATTATTTTTGGATCTTCAGTTGGGGTTTCTATCTTTGCTGGAAATCGATTTTGTCTCTTCCCACTTTTAGCTCATTTACTTATATATTATCAGGATTTAAATATTTAAATTATCTTCAAAACTAAATTTGAATAGTCAAAAGCTGAAAATGAATGAACATGGACAATATTATAATCAAGGAAGTGTTACTCACTTTAGAATCAATTTTTAGAATCAATTACAGCACTTGACCTTTGGGGAGGGTATAGTCTTTGGAACTGAGCAGCTTCTCAAAGGGGAGTCAAGTATTCTGGAATTTTCCTCCCGGTTCCTCCCCCCACTCTCTTCCCTTCTTCATTCTCTTTTCTTCTCCTCTCTTTTGTCTTTCTGCTGTATCCTCTTAAAAATTCTATATTAGTTCACTTGGAATTTAAACCTTGGCTTTTAGGTAATAAATATATTTTCTACTTTTCCTAGAGTTTTTAATAGTTTGCTTAACGCTTGTTGATGCAAAAGATATATCCCTTCTTTACCACATCTTCCTGTTAAAAATACGGCTTTATGCAATGGAGTCTATTCTCATCCTGAGAACATTATTTTTGGGTCTGCACACCTGCTACCCTGGAATGGTGTTTTTTTTTTTTTTGACTGCTGAGTTAGTTTTAGTTTCTTGGATCCTTCTACTCCCTTCTGGGGGCAATATTTTATGTGATTGTCTCAAAGGACAGCAGCCTGTTTCTCTATATTTCTAAATCCTCATTTTGCCATTCTATTTAGTCTATTATTTAAAATTAAGATTTGGGTGGGTGAAAATATCAAGCATTTATCTGATGTTTCAGAGTATCCAATCCCACCCACCCCCAGTATCATCTGATGTTGTTTATGAGCCATATGATGCTGTCTGCTTCTTTGCATTTTGGAACAGGTTTTCCTTTCTATTTTGAATACATTAAATGACTGTCTTTATCTCATATTTGACGTTTTTATAAAGGTAGGTAATATAGTTATGTCTGACACTGATGAGTTTCTTGAGTCCACTGTAATTCCCTCCAGGTAGATTTGTGTATTGAAACAGTTTCTTTCGTTTGCTCAGTTTTGTTCTCCTTTCCTTGAATTCTTACTTGATAGTTACAGAATCTGAAGTGTTTCTATCTCTGTTAACTTTCGTAACTCATTTTAAACCTCCTTATCTATTTTTTGTACAACTTGTGAAATTGTTCTAACTTAACCTTTCAGCCTTTCTAATTAATTAGGCTAAAATTTGAAATTTTTAATCATATTTATCACATTACTCAGTTTTTAAATTGTGTGAAGGATCCTCTTGATTCTGAGGATACTCACTGGGTATTTCCCCTTCCTTTGGAGTTAGTTTTTAATTTCCTTTCATTTTTCTATGCTTTAAAAAGATAATTCGGTGATGATAAAACAATTAAAAGAGATCAGGGAGATACAAATTTGAAAGGAAGAAGTCAACACATCAGTATTGACAGATGATGTGATAGGATACATAAGTGACCCCAAAAATTCGTTCAGGGAACTCCTACATCTGATAACCATCTTTAGTGAAGTGGCAAGTTAGAAGATTATCTTAAAAAATCAATATCCCTCCTATATACAAATGATAAACAGGCAGAGAAAGGAATCAGGGAACTAACACTGTTCACAATAGCCAAAAATAATATAAAGTATCTTGGTATAATTCTAACCAACCAAGTGAAATACCTGATGACAAGAACCTCGTGTTTTTGAAGACAGAAATTATAGAAGATTTCAGATGGAAAGATCTCCCATGCTCACAGATTAGTAGAATTAACATAGTAAAAAAGGGCCATTTTACCAAAGGCAATCAATATATTTGTCATGGGTGGAATTTAAAAACATCATCCTGAGCGAAGTAACCTAGACCCAGAAAGACACACATGGTATGTACTCACTCATACATAAGTGATATTAGCTGTAAAGTAAGGGATGACCATGTTACACAGACCCAGGGAGGGGGATGCTCAGATCTTCCAGTGAAGGGAAAAGAGAAGAGATCTTGTGGGTGGACTGGGAGAGGGTAGGGATGAGAACGTGAGAGATTGGGTAGGGATAGCGGGAGTGCTAGAAAAAAATGACTGGAAAGGGTGAAGCAGAAACTTGGTACAAAGGAAACTCCCAGGAATCCACAAGGATGACCCCATCTAAGACGTCCAGCAATAGTGGATAGGTAGCCTGAACTGGCCTTCTTTTGCGATTAGATTGGTGACTGTCCTGTCATCAGAGAGCCTTCAGCCAACTGTTGGAGACAGATGCAGAGACCTCCAGCTGAACATTAGGCCGAGCTCAGGGAATCCTATTGAACAGAGGGAGATGATTTGCGATAAGTTTGGAATTCATGGTTAATGGGAATCTGCTGCCCATGTAATAAATCAATCAAACCGAATTAATAAAGCCAGGTTTAATCTGAGCACAGTGCTCCTTGGTGACCCTCAGGAGGGTGCTAGAGGTATCACGTGGCAAATATGGCTACCAGGTCTTAAGTAGCCTATAGGTGTGGTCTTGAGCAACCCCAAAGAGGGGCTGACTGGCGGGCTTTCTCAGGGGCAGAGTTTGAAGAGAGAAGCTCTACGGGAGGGATAGCTGCTTGGTGAACTGAGGGTGGGATTGGAATGGGAAGAGGGATTCCCTCAGGTGGAATGGGGCCACAATCTATAGATTCCAAACATTCCAACTTTAGTAAAGCTTCCTCCTAAACATCCCAGACTCCTAGGGTATATGGATGCCAGGGGTTAGGGTGAAGCTCCCACCAGAAAAGATTGTAGCAACCAGAGGGGTCAAGGACATCCACAAGAAAATCCACAGACATAGCTAACCTGGGCTCATGGGGTCTCACAGAGACTGAACTGACAACCAGGGAGCCTGCATGTTATTGTCCTAACTCTCTGCATATATGTGACAGCTGTGTAGCTTGGTCCTCTTGTGCAGTAAGAGGTGAAGCAGGGGCTGTCTCTGATTCTGTCACCTGTTTTGGGACCTAACTCCTCATGCTGGGTCATTTTGCCCAGTCTTAATACAAGGGAAGGTGTTTAGTCTTACTGCAACTTGATATGCCATGTTTTGTTGATGTCCATGGGAGGCCTTCCCTTTTCTTAATAAAAATGGAGGAGTGGATGGTGTGGGGGAAAGGAGGAAGTGGGGAAGAGACTGGGAGGAGAGGAAGGAGGGGATACTGTGATTGGGCTGTAAAATAAATTAATTAAAATAAAATAATTTGGTGACAATTTTTTTTCATTTTCATTTTCAGTATAGGGTCAAATACTTGAAAACCATGGCAAAAGTATGGAATATTGAGTGATAATCCCAAGGATTGATGCATTTGTGGAGCTTTGATTTAGATATTGAGATTATTATTGGGAATGGGAAGCCTGAAATTTATGGGAGTACATATCTAGATTTTGACAATAGAATGGTAGTGGTGTCATGGAAATTTCAGAACAATTATGTAGGTTAAGGAAATATTGCTGAACACAGGGTGTGAGATTGGTCACGGTGATACTTTGAACTGAGTATTGTCTCCCACTGCACATCCTTTCATCATGAAATATTAGAATTTTAATGACTTTAGATGCCATAAAAATTAAAAATTAGTTTGGTAGCCAGGACAGGTGTCTTCAAAGATTCTGTGAGGTGTGTAGTCTGTAAGACCTCTTCTCTGTGATGAGGGCCAACTCTGAGCTCCATGCTGATGTGCAAATCTCCAGATATAACATCTTCCCTTGAGGGAGTTCAACACCTTCACCACTTCTTCAAATGCCCAGAAGGACGGCTTCCTGTGATGCAGCTGTTTTGCTCAGGATCATTAATGTATGTGAAGGTAAGGAGGGCTGTGAGAAAAGACCTTCGGTAAGTTTGCCTGATCATCATGCTATAGAACAGTATACGAAAACACTTTGTTTTGAGTGTGTTTTTCTCTTTCCGAGCATCCTGACCACCAGAATCCATGCAATGGCTTTGACCTTGTTCTTTTGGAGATCTTTATGGGTACAGAGCAGACAGGAAGTTAAGAATCATCCCATGGTGCTGGGGCACTTCTCTTCCATTGAGAATATTCCTGATAAAGTTACCTTGGAGGTTAAGTTTTTTATTTAAATTGCTAGAAGTTGTTGATGAGGTTTTATATATAAAGTGATACTTTACAAAGCTGAATTATATTGATATTTGTCCAAATTCTGAGCTGTGAAGATGTTTGCACTAAAGTCTTTCATTGGAAGTTCTTAGAAGATTAATAAAAATAAACTGGACAGGACTCTAATTATTTACATGGGTAATCAATAAATATCTTCAGAGGATTCTCTTTTATTTAAAGCTTTCTTTCTTTTATTTATTTATTTTTTTGTGAATGTGTCGGTGGGTGGGGGACCATTTCTGAAGACCAGAAGAGAGCATCAGACCCTCTGATCTGAGCTAACAGGCAGTTGTGAGTTGCTGGATGTGGCTTCCCCAAATAGAGATTTGTATAAGTTGGGAAAAATGATTAGATTAAAGATAGGTTGGTGGGAAAGAGTTGAGTGTGAGCGTGTCCTTTGCAAAGGACATTCCAGAAAAAGAAAAACTGAGGTTGTACTTTTAATAGATCACATGCTATTCATCTGGGTGGGTGCGATGAGACACTTCTGTAGGCCATTGTTAACTCTGTGCAAACATCCACAAACTCACTGAGCAGTAACCAAATTCTCCATCCTGCCCATTGTCCAAAGTGGTGTCATGTTTCTGCGTCTCATTGAAGGTTCTCAATTTGCCTTGAACCCATCTTCTGTTTGCACAGGACACGTGTGAAAGCGCTCTACCTTACTATTACTATTATTATTACTACTACTAGTAGTAGTAGTTGTTACTAGGTCTCTCCTTGAACCTGGAGCTTACCAGTTTAGATAGATCAGCCAGTCAATAAGACCCCGGGAACACCTTTCTGTTCTCCCTGGTGCTGGGTTGTAGGTGTATACTGCCCACCTGAGAAATCACATGGGTGCTCCGCATGCAAATTCAGCTCCTCTTATTTGTGCCGCAAGCATTTTACCCACTGAGCAATCTCCTTCAGTTAATCTATCGATGCTTTCTTCATGTTGCTCAGCTTTTTCTCTGTGAGGACTGTGAAAACTACAGAAGTTCCTTCACCAGTCCTAAGAATTATTGCAAGTCTGTCTTTGTCTCAATCACCAAAGTTTTGCTGTTTTTGCATTCGGAAAATTAATAGATTTGTTCATTAACGTTATGGATTCCTGATAGAAAGATAACACAAGAAACATAAAAAGGTGAATGAATATTGAACTTTTTAAAGCTGTTCTTAATGATATCAGTGGGATCCTGAAAACATGATAGTTTTATAGTAAATACTTGACTTGTAAGCAGTAAGAATGATTAAGCACTTATATATATATATATGTATGTATGTATAAGTATATATATATGCTTATATACTTGGCATAAACCCAAGTTTTGCATATGAGTATCTTAATTGTCACAATGATTATATGAGGCAAGTACCTTCAACATTTATTTTTCATCAGCCTAACATTGAGGCTTTATTATTTATAGCTGCAGAATTGTGAACCCAAGTTCTGAGCCAAGGACAATTGTACCAGGTAATACACGCCTTCCCTGTGCCATGGATATTTTACAAACAGGTATAGGGATGAATAACTACATAGGTCAGGTGCCATGGGGGCATTATTTTACCCAATGATTTTATAAAATACCATCCGCCTTAAAGTAATAACATTATCGTCTGTTTTTGTGTGTCTTCGTTATTTATTCAGTACTGGCTGTCGGAATGTGGGCCGTTAGCTGTTGCTCTGCCTGTGCAGAGAAACACTTCATTATCTTAGTCCGTAAATTACTCAGCATAATTGAATGTGACAGTTTTACTTTCTATAATATTCGGTCCTAGATTAGAAGGATGATTCCTGCTCAGAATTCACAGTGTATTCTAGAACTTTCGAAAACTTAGAGCTGTGGGGAACTCTGGAGGTGTATTTCCACACAAAAGGAGCAGTTGGACTTGGAGTGTGCGCTCATTTAAATATTCTCTGCTGCAGGTTGTGGCCGTGGACAGGTTTTAGCTGTTGAGTCATGCTCCTGAAATGTCAGGCACAATTATCAGAGTTGGCAAGGGCTGGAAAAACTTTTCTACACATTCTCCCTAGGAAAGAAAGGTTTTTGTCTGCCTCATTTGAGCTCCATAGCCAGCCGCTTTGGAGGTTCTGTAGCTGCCCTCCGCCTCTGCCCAGCCAGATGCTGGTGGAGTTGCCAGCTCCGCTAGGTTAGCGCAGGAAGTGAAGCTCAACCCGTTTGAAAAATCTTTGATCACTCTGCGTTTTCCTAAGACAATTCAGCCTTGAATCGCTTTGAAGGATCCCCAGACTTTGAATGCTGGAGGCTGACTCGATCCCGTTAAAGCTGTCTGTCTGGACTAAAAAGAACCCCGATTTATACCCATGTCTCTGCCCTGGTTTGTTTCAGCTTATTTATTTTTGAACTGCAGGCTATTATAGGATTTTCACTTGATGATTTGATGATTTTATCCACTGTTATCTTAACTGAGTAATAATTTGTAGGCTTAGTGATTTCTGGTTGTAAAAGCACATTCGTCGCTCCAATTTTGCTCCGATTTCGCCTTATGTGCTCTGTGAGCCAAGAGGAATGTTATTAGACACGAAAGTGCTGCCTGAAGAAGAATGGGACTGTCTGATAGCTCAAGTGGCTGCAGGGGCATCAGAGTCCCAGCCCAGAGCATCTGATTGAGTCTGCACATCTCGAGACAAGCTCCTGCTGCTCATCTGAGACCTCTCAGCTGAGCACTTCCTGTGAATTCGTTCCTTACTTTAATTTGAGTTTCTGATACTGTGTATTGTCAATCCCCGACTTCTGTTGGAATGATGTTGAACCTTGTGATTCATTTTGACTTCTGCAGCACACTGATTCCAGCAGTTACTAGAAGTATTCTGGGCCGTAAGGCAATGTCTTAATGATTTAAGACAAGAATCCTTTTTCCTAAAATAACCCTGCTCACTAATGTCATCAGCGGGCTCAATTTCAGTTTGACAGAGTTTCAAAATAGAACTTCTTGAGGGAAAACTGTAATTAGACATTCGCGGGTAATATTCTATGTTTTTGAAGCAGAATGTTAATGAAGAGGAGTATTGATTTTATTTTAGCCTCATTACCACTGCATCCGATGTTATACCTGCCTCAGCTGGCAATGCGGATTGTAAACGCTCTCTTGTTACTTTCCCTTTTCTTCTCGTTCTGTTCCTGTTGTGAATAAAGACAGAGATTTGGGCTGAGATGATCCTTTGGCTAAAGTGCCTTACAGAGGAGCATGAGGACCTGAGTTCAGTCCCTAGGATCCGTGTAAAAATCCAGGCATAGCGGCATGTACCTTTTATCTGACTGCCAGGAAAGTAGCGATGGGGGCCCACTGGAGTTCACTGACTAGCCAAATCTATGAGTTCCGGGTTCAGCGAGAGACTCTGTCTTAAAAAATACAGTAGAGCATGGAAGAGAAAAACACACAGTGTTGACATCTGACTCGCATGCATATGCACACATGTTCACACACATGTACTACGCACATGGGTGTAACCTAAGATGTAGCTGTTTCTCTGTTCTACCGCAAGCACCATACCCAATGCAATACGCCAATCTTGAGTACCAGAACGAAATCCTTAACAACGTTCTCTGTGTGCTTAGTTATGTGCTCATATTCTTGATTCCAAAGCTCTGTCTTGATAAACCAAAGATGCCCATGTAGTTAAGAGTCAAGTCACACATATCAGAAACATTGCCAGTCCAGCCACCCACTCCTAAATTATTATATTCCCTTTTAAAGGCTCCAGCAAATTCTTTCTTAAGCCAAACATCGGGTATTAAGGATTTCTATTTCGTGGACGACAGCTGTTGTCAGTAGACCCCTCCTGGCTGATTAGAGACGTGAAGGAACCGACTTGCGTACTGATTCCTGATGGCTGTAGAAATGAGTGTGGAACACAGCCCTGTTCTTTTTCTGTTACCAAATGTTGTGGATAATAACAATCATTTTGATAACCTTCATTTTCTTGGAAAATGATTGAATAGAAAACATAAGCTTGGAAATTACAGAGTGCTGTGTTTGAGCCTCAGGGAACCTTGTGCACAAGTTGATGCTCCTTCCACTTTTCCTGTTGTCTGATCCAGCCTCGCTTTTGCTGAGAGACGCTAACCTAAGATGTGTTGATTTTTATGAGGCTCCCACCCCTGTGTCAGTGACCCTGGGAGACTTGGATGCCTGAGTTATTCTGTGGATGGTTTTCACTTAGCTCCCCGTGTCTCAGAAGAAATTGCTGTGTGTACCTAGGCATGCTTTCCAACTCCCTTCCCAGTCCAAATATTATAGCTGTGTGTTATCGCCCATCGCTTCAAGTGAAAATGCATTGCAAGGCACATCTGTTCTCAGAGCCCAGACTTTGCTTTGGGTTCCATTACTCTTTCCACAGATGCATCATAGAAATCTTTCTTTCTGAAGGCAATACTGACCCACTCCACAGCACAGCTGAATTTCAAGTATAATTGCCAAACAAAATAAGCCAGGCATATGAAAGACAAATTTATATTATTTCACTTACTGAAATACTTCGAGTGGTCAATTTTATGGAAGCTGAAGACTGACTGTATACCTCAGTGGTATTCAGTATACTCAAAGATATTGCCTTGCATGCATGAAACCCAAGGTTCAATCACTATTACCATCATTCCCTAGAATAAAAGGAACTCAATCATTTATGTTTTGGACTGGGGAGATGGCTAAGTGAATAACAGGGCTGAACAAGCCTGATGACCTAAGCTTGGGATCTCAGAGCCCACATGAAGTAGTAAGTTAAGTACTTATAATCTCAGATGGGAGGCCAAGGCAGGAGGCTCTCCAGCAACACTGGCAAACAGTGGCAAAGATACAAGGTAGAAAGGCATAGACTAAAACCTATAGGTTATGCTCCAGCCTCTGCATTTCTACCCATAAACACAAACATATACATGAACACTCATGCCTCTCTCTCTCTCTCTCTCTCTCTCTCTCTCTCACACACACACACACACACACACACACACACACACACACACACACAGAGTTCGAGGAGACTGATGGCTGCCAGGGGCTAGACGGGAGGATGAAAATGGGAAGTTGTTCTTTAGTGTACTCTATGTTCTGAAAATGGGCAATGGCGGGCCCACTACTCAGTCTAGCCTGGGAATGCAGAGACAAAGCAAGCGGGTCAGGGAGACTAGTTGGGTAGGCGAGCTCTGGGTGGGAATGAAGGACCCTGCCTCATTTAATAAGGTAGTTGAGTAACTGAGGATGCTTCTGCCATCCATGTCTATAGCTCCTCATGTGCACATGCATGTGTGAACGTGTGCCACACCCAATGTGTGCCCTCCATATGCAAACATGCATACATAGCTACATGCCACACACATGAAAATGAGTAAAAGGTAAAATTTTATCACTTGTGTTTTTTTTAAGATTTATTTATTTATTATGTATACAACATTTTGCCTCCATGTATGCCTGCATGTCAGAAGAGGGCGCCAGATCTCTTTACAGATGGTTGTGAGCCACCATGTGGTTGCTGGGAATTGAACTCAGGTCCTCTGGAAGAACAGTCGGTGCTCTCAACCACTGAGCCATCTCTCCAGCCCTATCACTTGTGTTTTTATTACATTTAGAAATAATTTGACAAAGTCTCCTATGGTGCTTACGTTTTTCTTTTCCTAGCTAGCTACCGTCATCTTTTCTAGATGTTATCTAGAAAACACTCACTTGGGCCCTTGGATGCACAGTTTGTGCTCTCGTCCATCCCACAGACCTTAGTCTGTGAGTTTTAGTGATTTCCCCCGAGTGTATTTCTATTGTGCTCTCATTTGCGCTCTGATAAGAAGTTAGATAGCATGGACCTCTATTTTAATATCTCCTCAGTCCTCTACTTTCATGTATCCCGATCTTATGCCTCTATTTATATCCTATAACTCCTTCATTATATACTACCCATTTTGTTGAGTTATACTCATTACACAGGTACTGGGCTTTATAAGGACGTTATCATACAATTTTATAACGCTCGTAGCATACATGCCATAAACTTTCTCACCCCTCATTCCTGTTTTAGTCTTTATTTTCCTAGACAGTTTTGCTTCTCTGTTCATGTCAAATATACATCACCATTGTATGGTCTATGATCATTACACAACCATTGCCCATTTTCATTGCTTTAAATCAGTTTCTGACTCTCTCCTGCAGGAGAATACCAGCTCCACGAGGCGGGTCTCTCTCCTGGATATAGATCCAGCGTTGTGTCACACAGCAGAGAATATAGTAGACACCTAGTGAATGAATGAACTAAACTGTGTGCTTGTTCTACTTCCCCGTTTTCTTAGTTCACAGTTCCTTTCAATCTAACACAAGTTCACAGTGACAGTGTGCAACCACAAGTCTGGAAACACCATGGACGGTAACTGAAGGGATGGCATTTTCACTAAGGGATCCTAATAACTAAGAAGAGAAATGAGGCACTGTGCTGTAAAAGAAATAGCTAGGGTCAACCGGTGCCTATCACTGAAGGCTTTGCCTGCTGCCTGAAAGTCTGTACTGTGAAGTAGGGATGACTGTATTTGTCCCCCTCACCTCTGCCTTGGTTGTAATGGCCCTGCTCTCCCCTTATGGTCGGTAGAATTCTTTAACACGTGCAAACGTTGCTTTCTTACTCATGTCACTTATCAGCTGGAGGGATTATCTAAGTTTTACAGAGGAGGAGGCTTATCTCCAGCTTCCCACATTGAAGGCCATGGTTCAGCTCAGAAGGACCAGTTGCCATGTGTCGGCTGCTTTCTCTTTGGTATGATTTCACCTCTTCACGGATGAGGGACAGAAATGTTTCTAACATTCCAAAATGTTAGAAGAACAGACCCCTGTATTGCTATGAATTACATCTATGCTATATTTTCTCTGTATAAATATGCTACGTTTTCTTCCATATTAATCGATCAAGCATCTGGGTGGGAATAAAAAACCCAAACACATACACTGCACATCAGTTTTTTGGCTAGTAGATGCTCAACACAAGATGAATGTCTTGCTATAATTAGGAGACAGAGGAAATGAAGGTGTTTGAAACCATCTAGCTTCCTGAATTTAAACCCATCTTTTTCCTGCTTACCTCCGGCAAACATGCTTTTTTGGTCATGGGAGAATATTTATCATGTATTTATTCTCGTGTACAGAGCCCATCTGCTCTCAGATTGGGTGGATGTGCTAAGGATAGAGTAGTTTTAAGTAAAATTATATACTGTCTTCATGTGCTACATATAAACAGGTATGGATATATGCATGTAAATGTGTGTTTAATGAATACACATTTATTTGTACATATAGTGCATGCATATAGATGTATGTATATAGTAGATGCATGTGCATATAAATATGTGCATTTATGTGTGGTATGTGCATATATATATGTGTGTGTGTACATACCAGCACATATATATATATATATATATATATATATATATATAGTTTTATTTGCTCAAAACAGAAAGCAAGCAAGCCTGTTTCCTCGAGTCATTGTTGTCTTTCATGAACAAATAAAAACAGCCTAGGAAAATGGGAGGACGAAAGGAAGAGTCTCAGATAACGTACTTCTTTAGCCACAGTTCATACTTTTGGGAAGGTGGAGCTCTTGGGATTTCATTAGAACTATCCTCTTCTCCTCTGCTGTGAGAGTTCTGGAGAAAGCTGCATTTGTGATTGAACAAGCCCTGAACCTGCATCAGCTGCACTGCCTCCCTCTGAGTGCAAGGCACACAGACACAAGCTTACACTTGCACTGTGTGTTGCTTGGCACTCTTTGTTCTCTGGCTGGGGCTTTGAAGTTTGATATGATTCAAAGTCTAGACGTCTTTCACGAACGAGACCTTAGTTGTGTGGGCATAAGACACCAAGGACTTAAAAACGTCTCTAAAAATATCTCTTTCTACAAAGATGTTTGCAAATGTATGTGAATGACTTACATCAGGTGACTCTGTGGGCAAGAGTGTAAAGCGCTCCTCAGGGGGAAGCTGTGCTTTTTCTCCGCTGCTCCTGAATGTTCCTTCAAATATCTTTCTCTAGCGAGACTCTTTGGTCATTAAACCATGTTCTCTCTTCCAGCTCTGTGTGCAAATGCTCCCGACTCTCACTGTATCTTCTTCACCCTTATTCATATTGGGGCCACAGCCCATTCTTTATGGACTGGACTGATCTGTCGTGTCCCAAGTGGATGGCTCCACGATGATGTTAGGCACATTGGGTCAGGGTGGTGTTGGAAGACGTCATAGCATGATTAGTAGTTTCTGTGGCATAATTTTCTGCAAGAACTGTTTCTGGCACCAGCCTCCCTGGCGACGGATAAGACCTGATTTACTGAGGTTGCAGCTTTGTGTCCCCCATCTATCCAGTCCCCTGGTGCTGCTCTGGAGGCATCCTAGCCTCAAGCTTCGGGTTGGAAGCTGTCGCTTATCGACAGTTTGCAGGCAAGAGCATACTCCTGAGGTCGTTTGCCTGTAGAAAACTTCTCCGCTATCTTTAGTACTTGCCTGAATTTTATTCACCTTGTAGCAACTTTCATGCTACATTTCCTCATGGATCTGCCCAGAAGTCAATGTCCTGCTGAAAATGCCACTCCCCAAGACATCAGATGACTACCAGCACATAAAATTGTCGTCCCAAAATTCCTAAGTGCCAGGCAACTTCTTACGTTTTTCTAATTTATACTTTGCTAGAAAAAAGGAGTTTCCAGACAATCTGCCCAGGACGTTCCAGGTAATATGTGCATCCAGCTCACTCTGACTCCAGAGTCCAAGTTTTCCATGATACTGGATTATGGAGAGGTTCCGGCATGTGATTATCGGGTGCATGACTCTTGATGCAGCCCTGCTCAGTTCCAGGAGTGCAAATGCACCACTGTGGCAGAGCCCAGCACTTTTTAACCGTGGTGTTGACACCAGGACTTACCCTCTGGTTGGCGGGTTGGTGCTTCAGTCCTCTGGGTTAGCCTCCACTCTGCAAAGGGTTGCTAGCTTTCCTTAACTGGCTTGTGAGTTCTTTATCCACTGGTGATCAGAGAACGTATAACCCAAATACCCGAGTTCAGTGCTAATTTCTTTCTCTCTGCTTAGAATGAATCCCAGTAGACGAGTGCGTTCTCCCGGAGTTCTTACTTTTCTGTCCACTTCCAGATCTTAACTATTGATGTTCTAAACACTGCATCTGTAAAGCCATGCTGGGTACTTACATTAAAGCTGTGGTAAAGTGTTAAGAACGTAGGTTTGTAACTGCTTCCTCTTCTGTGAACCCCTGGCTTATGGTGTCATAGTGGGAGGAGCGTTTTGAGTGTCCATCCAGGGAGATCACAGAAAGGCCATCACTTGCCTACTGTATAATATTCTGTCCCATTTACTGAGCCTTGGAGACTGTGGCATAGTATAAAACCCAGAGGTATGGACTAATTACAGTAATCAAGATAACATTGAATATTGGTCTTCGCTCTAATTTATATTTGACATTTTTATTTCAAAATCAGAGTAGAGTTTCTAAAGAACTAACCAAAGCATTGGTCAAGTCTTTTTATTTATCAGTAAATTAGAGATAATGTATATGTTCGCCCATGTAGATATTGCTAATGTTATGGATGATATTTTATATACATATATATTGAGTTGAATGATACCTATCTTGTTATCTATCTTGTTATTTCTCTTCCATAATTAGCCTTGAGGCACAGCAAAGAAATTTTAAACCATTTCTCCATTTTTATCATATAGTAATCAATATATGTTTGTCACTGTTGTGAGCTGACAGCATTTATGGTAGCATTCCATAATTGGAAGAGTTGTTTAACAATTTGGGTATTCGTGGCTAGGTTACTTGCATGCTAATTAAAACCTTTCTCTCCATATACTGTCTCATTTCTCATTTAATTTTTGATACCCACCTTAAGATTGCATCTTCACAGCAAACATGCATAATTCTAGCCAGCACAATAAGCTTTTAAATTCAGATATTTATACTGTCTTCTTTGAGGCAATAATCTTAATTAAGCAAGAATGGAGAATACATTTCAGTTCACTTTTCTTCATCTGCTGTTTTCTATAAATAAAAATTTCATAGCTTTATTAAATCTATAGAACTGTAAAAATAAATGAAAATTGATTATTTTTATCACCATTACTATAATTTTAATGCTCCTTTATGTTTAAATGGGAACATTTACAATAGAAGGAGCATGTGGGGGTCAAACGTAAAATGTCTCTGTTTAGGCCATGGGGGCCCTGTCAGAGTTCAGAACAGTAGATTCAAATGGAATGTTATTTAATAATGAAAATAAATTTGTGAATCTCTCATTAATTTTCTATTGAGTGCTTTCCACCAGAGCAGTGAAGAACACAGGGTTATCTCTTCACAGGGCTGTTGATACAGCCTCTGTCAATGAGAGGTTTGATTCGATGTCTGCACAGCTTTGCTCCTGTCTCAGTGGTATTTAGTGTCTTCTGGGAGTCTGTGAATCAATCAGTTGTTAATAACCCTAACATCCCAGTGACTTCTCCCAGGGAGCATTTGCAATCTGTTGGTGTTGCTGATGTCTCTGATCCACTTTGGCCTCTGTTCTGACTGCTGGATGTCTGTGGGTCTTATCCATAGGAGAATGAGATCAGAAGATGCAGTTCTTATCCAGGACATCTCAAGGTAGTGGGTGTGAACCAGAAACAGTGCATCGATTTTACAATCAGATTTAAAGCCAAGGCATTTTGTGACATGCCTCATGTCTGTTCATAGACTATGACTGGAAAAAATCATGTGGTCAATCTCAGAGCTGGGATGGGTGTAAGATCAGTGAGAAAGAGCAGCCCTTTGTGAGTAGTGATGCACTCTGACTCAGGATTTCTGCATCCAGTCACACAAGAGGGAAGAAATAAGATGATAAAATTTAATAACATGTGATGACATCCCTCAGTTTGCATTTATTGAACCAGGTAGTACACCCCAAGTATTTAAAAGATAAAAGGTCCAAAGCTGATATTCAAATGAAACGAATGTAGTGTTTTCACGAATAGATATATTTACAGGATAACTGTAGTATATCCACCTACTCCTTTGCTAATTTATGCAACAAAGTCCTGGTAAGTATCTTCTGTGTTCCACATTGCTCCAGGTTCTAGATGCTGATACCCTTCTGTGTACTCTGACGGGGCATTCTCCTTTAGTTCTTGGCTTCAGTTGCCACCAGTGTGGTACTAACGGGAGCCATTCTCAGCCAAACTCTGTCTTGATAGTCATATTAACTATTTTCTGTATGTATACCTATAACTTTTTGTGTGATATTGAATACAAAAAGTTGGATATCCCATGCCTCCAAAACCTACTTACCATCAAAGAAACTTTTTTTTTTTAATAGAAGGAGACCGTTGCAGAAAACCAATCAGAAAAAAATCAGAGAACAAATGGTTGTGGGATAGGGTACCCAGCCCCGTTGATATAGTACAACACAGCTCTTGCTTTGCAGGATCGGGGAACTCAAGGGAGAGGGGGAACATTGTAAGCTGCTGGGAGATTATGTCTTCTAGAAATAACAGGAAGGCTACACCCATGATACCTCAACCCATAGCTCTTTAAAGAAGACTTGAATAAAAGCGACAGCCATAGGCATGCAAACACAGGAAGGGGGGAATCTTATAGGGTTCAACCTGCAGTCAGAGAACTGTACGCAACCTAAGGATTGCTGAGAGAGGGAGAAATAGTTCTTCCCAGGGAAGAGCCCCTAATTTGTTATCCAATACCAAGTTTTCAGCCTGTACACAAACATGCATGCGCGCACACACAGTGAGAGAGCTGGAGGGGCCATGGCATTGAAGGAAAGAAAGGAGGGGGGAAAATGAGGTAATATTTTAATTAAGACATTTGTTTTACATGTAAAACAGTTCATACTCTTCCTGTGACTTATTTTCTTATTGACATATCCCAATATTTATTTATTTATTTATTTATGATACAATAAATATCGATGCAGTAGTTATATGCTGGATGTAGCTCAAGGTGTTAGTGATTTGGCAGTGAATAAAGCAGGCTGCTTTACCAAGCTTATGCTACAGGAGTGGCAGGCAGCAGGAAGACTAACTAATAGGGTGGCATTCAGGGAGGCACCTGAGTGATAAGGAGGAACCAGTGATGTAAAGATCTTGGGGTGGGGGGACAGACTCTGCTTCTACAACAGGAAATGGCTACTGAATCATATGACGTGTGAAGGTAGCAGAGATGCTTGAGGTGTTTAGGAATACTATGGAGGCCGATTGGGTGAGTGGTATGAAGCCAGCTATTGTAAGAGGTAGCTAGTGCCAGACTTGGAGGCTGCAGGAAATGTGGCCACAGGGGATGAGAAAGCATGGCTGTAGCTCAGCTCTGTGATAGTAGTCGGGGCAGCATCCTTCTTGCCTCTTCCTGACTAATTATTTTATGCCATCAGCTTCTGTGACTTTCTCCTGTTTTTCCATGCGATTCTGCTCTGCCCCGGGGCTGTGTCCCTAGTCTACCCATTCTGTCCTCAGAAACGGCTCCCTACCTCCATGTTCTTCATGACTGATTCCTCCTCAGCCTCTCTGCTTTCTTTTAGTCTTCTCACAAAGCTCCCAAGCCCCTGGTGCAAATCTGCACACCGTCTCCAATCAGGACCACCTTCTGGCTGGTCTTTGGTCTCTGGATTTCTCTATCAGCCCAGCTTCTACTTCCACAATATAGCAATCTTTCTAAAAGGCCTCCAGTGGTTTCTGTCACCCCTACTCTCTGCTGTGCACAGGGCTTGCCATTGTGTTCGGCTGCCCTTTGTATCTACAGCTCTGTGACTCTACTAGGAAGCTCTCATTACAGAAGCTCTCTTGCTCAGTCTCTGTGCATTGTCTCCTCTTCACACCATCACCTGGGTGGCTTCATTAATTCCCCAAGTCCTAGCCAAAGTACTCTTTTTCTTCCCTAACAAGTCAGCGTGGGTTAGTTTATCTTACATGCGCTTTCTGGCTCCTGCATGGGTTTGTCTCACTTTTGCACCATTACACGTTTCACTCATCCGTCTCCCCCGTCGAGTGTGAGCTCTGTCTTATTCACCCTCAACTTTAAGGTTCTAAGCAGGAATGGATATCTTAAAATACGTGCTAATTGAATGAGTGGTGTGGTTGTGTGTGCACTGGAGTAGATGGGGGGAAGCTGACCAAAGATGTAAGGAAGATTGTCTACAGGTCGACAGTTGTTTAATAGATCAAAGGTGCCAAGTAAAGCAGGTGTCTTTGCTACTACGGCACCATTCACAACAGAAACCGAAGCAGCTGAGAATTGATAAGAAAAGTGTGGGATTTGCTCAGTCAGGAAGAAAGATGAAACCGTGGCATTTGCAGGACAGTGGATGCGGCTGGAGATCATTGGGTTGAGTGAAACCACTGAGACTCAGAAATACAAATGTTACATGGTGTCTCTCAGTGTTGACTCTGGACTGTGCGTGCGTGTGTGCATGAATGTGTGCGTGTGTGCACGAGTGTGTGCGCATGCGTGTGTGCATGAGTGCGTGCGTGTGTGCATGAGTGTGTGTGTGTGCATGAGTGTGTGCATGTGTGCGTGTGTGCATGTGTTCATGAGTGTGTGCGTGTATGCATGAGTGCGTGCGTGTGTGCATGAGTGTGTGCGTGTGTGCATGAGTGCGTGCGTGTGTGCATGAGTATGTGCATGCGTGTGTGCATGAGTGTGTGTGCGTGTGTGCATGAGTGTGTACGTGTGTGCATGAGTGTGTGCGTGTGTGCATGAGTGTGTGTGTGTGCATGAGTGTGTGCATGTGTGCGTGTGCGTGTGTGCATGTGTTCATGAGTGTGTGCGTGTGTGCATGAGTGCGTGCGTGTGTGCATGAGTGCGTGCGTGTGTGCATGAGTGCGTGCGTGTGTGCATGAGTGTGTGCGCGTGTGCATGAGTGTGTGTGTGTGCGGGCGTGCCTGTGTGTGTTAGAGATGGCACCATGGAAGAGAGGAAGCGGTCTTAGGCTATTAGAGATGGAGAAACAACAACAGAGCGGTGACATAGGGGTGACAGAGGTCATGTGGGAGTAGTACGCTCCTTTTTCTTTTCTTTCTCCTTTTTTCCTTTTTTTTATTGATTCTGTTGAGCTCCCCTCCATTTTTCTCCCCTTCTACCCTCTCCCATGGTCCCCATGCTCCCAATTTACTCAGGAGATCTTATCTTTAGCTACTTCTCATGTAGATTAGATCTATGTATGTCTCTCTTAGGGTCTCATAGTTGTCTAGGTTCTCTGGGATTGTGAATTGTAGGCTGGTTTTCTTTGCTTTATGTCTAAAAGCCACTTATTAGTAAATACATATGATATTTATCTTTCTGGCTCTGGGTTACCTCACTCAATAGTTTTCGAGGTCCATCCATTTTCCTGCAAAATTCAAGATAGATGTCATTATTTTTTCTGCTGTGTAGTACTCCATTGTGTAAATGTACCACATTTTCAATATCCATTCTTGGGTCGAGGGGCATTTAGGTTGTTTCCAGGTTCTGGCTATGACAAACAAAGCTGCTATGAACATAGTTGAGCACATGTCCTTGTGTATATCCTTTGGGTATATACACAAAGGTGGTATTGCTGGGTCTTGAGGAAGGTTGTTTCCTAATTTTCTGAGAAATCGCCACACTGACATCCAAAGGGGCTGTACCAGCTTGCTCTCCCACCAGCAATGCAGGAGTGTTCACTTTACCCCACATACTCTCCAGCATAAGTTGTCATCAGTGTTTTTGATATTGGCCATTCTTACAGGTGTAAGATAGTCCTTGGATGGGAGAAAGCAGTGCACTCTTGGGAGAAGAAGGGATCTAACATGAGTAGATCGTGATGGTGGGCAATGGAGGGCAGCTGGGATGGGGGATTAATAAGCACAAAGTTCAGTGATAGATGTGTGTGTGTGTGAAAATGCCATCAGTGATAATTTAATCAACAATTACAGAATCTTTTGATTGAAAAGGTATGTATTAGCCTTAGGTGTTTGAGTGGCCAAAGCTGTGAAGAAAGATTGTTTTCCCTCTGAGTTCAATAAATACTGTGGAGATAAAGATGCTGTGCACCAGAGAGCTGAACTGATTAAATATACATAATATAATAAGAGTAATATTATATATAAATATATAATAATAAAATAAAGTGGTGGTATAATATAATATACTTGAATCAGAAGTAAGGCTAGGCAATTACAAAGAAAAAGGGTGCCCTTTTCTAAGACGGGGCACAGATGCTGTTCATATATGAGCAATGAGTAGGAACCTCAGAACATCTGCATTTGGTTTGGTACCCATGGGGTGGCTTGGTCCACGTACCTTCCACAGCAAGTCCATCAGAACTGGAGACTGGAGTTCACTTCTATTTCTGGAAGTTCTGAGCAAACAGCTCACAAAGGTCAGCACTGTTATCACTACTGCAGACTGGGTGTTTTTCTCAAGGACTATGAGGTCAATCAGATACAGTAATTGAAAAAAATATTGATAGTGCCTTAGAATAAAGATATATTCAATCAGAATGAAAATAAGATTTAGAAGTGTAAAAAAAATGGCAAAAGTTCCAAGGTCATTTCTCTTTCAATTTGGTCCTATCTACAGTACTTCCTTAGGTTCTTCTAATGGTCTTGGCTCTAGGTTTTGGTTAAATCCAAAGAAGACAAATGAAGCTTCTGTGACCCTGACACTTCTTCAGAGGTTTCCGATTGGATCTGGTAAAGCTAGGTGGTTTCGTGTCTCTGTCCCATGACAGATGAATGTACATTATTATATATACATATATATATTATATAATATACAGTATCTATAATATTGATTTTATGTGTACGGGTGTTTTGCATGCATGCATGCTTGTGTAGCACTTGTCTGCACGATGCCTGTGGAAGCCAGAAGAGGGTCTTCGAATCTGTGGAACTAGATTTAGAGACAGTTGTGAGCTGCCATGTGGGTGCTGGGAATTGAACTCGGATTCTCTGGAAGAGCAGCCAGTGTTCTCAACTGCTGAGCCATCTCTGCAGCCGCCATGCCTGTGTTTTTATCTCCGGAGTGGAATCAGCCTCTAAAAGCTTAAGGAATCAGAAGGAACACTGCTTGACAGCTCTGTTCCTCTCGCCAGCACTTTTGGCTCCCACAGGACCCTCGGTTCTCTGCTACTTGGAAATGTCATTAAGAGGGCGCAGATGACTGAAGCACAGGGAATGGATGGCTGAGTAAAAGTAGGGAACAAGAAGAGAAGGGAGCGTTCTTTATTGGAAGGTTTCTCACGGAGCTGTGCTGCAAATGGTGGGGAACCAGGGAGACAAAAAACTGAGCTCCCAGGATGACGTTCTCTTCCAGAGGGTCGGGGGCTGCATGGTCGACGTGGGTTAAACATTTAGAATCATGTGATCATGGGCACACTCTCAAAAACTTGAAGAGACGCTCCAAATTAAAACAAAAGCAAGCCGACACACCTCGGAATCCCTCTGGGGTTCCCGCGAGTTGGCATTTGCTGTGGTAATATGGGAATGAACACGAGGCACCTGTGAATGGGGCACTGAGAAAGGGGGCAGGGAAGCTCCTTATGGGATTTCATTATGACCCTTTCTAGTCATCTTATTATTTTGGAAATTGAATACATTCTTTCAGGCCACTGGAGCTAATTAATACATTTGGTAATCCGCTACTTCATTAAGTGAATTCCTTTAGGAGCACATGAAGCTTTAAAACACGCAATCTAGGAACAACTCTGGCTGTTCAGGAACAACAATCGGCATGCGTTGTTGGACATTCGCAATGGCTGGGCACTTGGCTCACAGAGTCGCATAATCCTCTGATCTGCATATGGATTCTCTGCAGGAACTTTCCTAGCCTATCCCACACCCTGGTTTCTATCCTTCAATGCAGTTACACAGGCTGACACTGTTTTGCTAGCGTCTTCATCTTGTTTTGCACAAAATACTTAAAACCAAGAAGGTGCAAAAATCTGCTTTGAATGGAATAAGTTGGTTTGAAACCTGTTTGCTATGTTGCCAGATCAAAATGTCCTATACAACATAAAGTAGTGGTAAAGACATTAGTTTAGTGTATGTAAACTTCACCATAATCTCTTTGGAGGAATTTTGTCCATTTTAAAGGCAAGGAAGAATGCAAATATCTGTTTTGAGGTTAGATTTATTTTACTCCAGTTTTGTTGAGTTAAAATTGACAAATAAACTTATATGTAGAAATTTGGTCACATGACTCATGAGGTAAAGGTGCTTGCTGCTAAGCACGATAGCATGATTCACGGGACCCACTTGCTGGGAGAAGACTGACTCCCACAGTTGTCTGTATACAGTGCAATGCCTTGATGAGCATACACTCCCTGAGTTTGATTGCCAGGAGGTGCTAACTCACACATTCGTCCCCTAGTCTAGTCACCTCGGTGTGCATGAGGTATGGCCCCTGTCAGCTCATTTCAAATGTTCAAGACAGCATTGTTAACTTTGCTTATCATACTGTTCATTTGATATGCAGAAACTGTTTGCTTTAGAACCAGAAGTTTGTTTTCAACATGACTGTGGGAAGGCTCCAACCCTCACCCAGAGATAAGGGAGTGAGTTTTTTTATTCCCGGTCCCGCTCCTGGTCCACTGCATGTTTGGCAGTGGCTGGTTCTGCGTTCACACATACACAGGAGTAAGAGAACTCAGGGGGTTATAAAATAGAGCAATGAATTTGGAAGGAGAAGCAGTGAGCAGAGACGGGGGGGGGGGAGAAGAATTAGAGGGCAGAGGGGGTGGATTTGATCACCGCACACTGGACACATGGACACAATTGTCATGCAATAAGAGGAAAGAAAGAATGACAAAATGAAGGAAAAGGAAGAAAGAAAGAAAAAAGGAAGAAAGAAAGAAAAAGGAAGGAAGAAAGAAAGAAAGAAAGAAAGGAAGGAAGGAAGAAAGAAAGAAAAAAAGACAGACTTACTACTTTTTTTCCCAGTTCCCAGATCCTGGCCACTGTATTCGACTCTGTTCCTATGAGCTTAATTTTAGATTTACCATCTTATTTTTTAATTCCCTTTAGCCTTTATTATAACAGTTATTTATCATTCCTATTAGGTAAATTGATCCCATTTCCAGGCTTTAATTAACGTGTTGCTATTGAGTAGACTTAGAGGTCATGCGCTCCCCATGGAATTAATGTGGATATTACGTCGAATGGTTATTTTGAAATGCAATTTTATTGATTTCAGATACTAAACCCTTCCGTTCTCCAAGAGAGCACTATGGAGGGAAAATGGTGCTTTCAATGTTAGCAGTGAAGATTTCTCTGCTAGTTTCGGGGATTTTCTTTTTCTGAAATGTCAAAACCAAAAAGGGAAACAAAGGTAACATTAACAGACCCACACAAGAAATTATATTATTTGAGGATGTCAAGTTAGATGATGGGGCATTTAGTTTTTTAGATTTCCCTGCTTCCTGCAAATAGCAATGAGTAACAGGAAAAAAATCTTTAATGCCATCTTTGAGCTTTCTGAGCTGAAAAGAACTACGATGTAGCTCGGAGGTTAAGGAAAAGCTCTTTGCGGAAATATTTTATCTTTTCCAAAGCACCGTCTTGTCTCCATGCATAAGTACACTCCCAGTGGTATGCTTACTCTATCTTCACAGCCCTACATATCTTCAAGCATGTGCATAAGTTATGTCAGGAAGGAACGACGAACTTGTCTTGAATAATGGCAGGCAGCATCCTACATTGGGTTCTACGGCTTGCTGTAAAACGTGGCCCTGGGTGATCCCGCTGCACTTTGTCTTGTAGGACAGTAAGGTTTCCTATGCGCTCTCCACGGTGGTGCCCAACACCACACGCTCAGTTATGCATTTGCTGTCAAAGCGGTCCTGGAGAAACAGCTCTCAGCTATTTCTGTAAACGGTCACCGATCCTCTCCTTTCAGCTCCTCACCGATGGTTTAAAGTACTTCACTCTCCTTGTGCCTCAGTTTCTTCATTTGCCAAGCTAGGGTATCATTATGTTGCTCATGTAAAGCTATTGTAAGCATAAGTAAAATACAACACCCAGAATATCCCAAACAGTGCCTGTTGTGTAGCAAAAGACGATAGTGAATAGGTTTTAATTTCAGGCGTATTTTCTTCTGCTTGTATGTGTAGTTTTAGATTATAAATCCTGCCAGATGACTTTCTTTTCTTGATCCGTTTTTACTTGTGTGCTTCCCATGCATGATATGACAGTTATAATTCTGTGCTGTGTTAGTGTGTTCCTGGGAGTATAAGTATGAGTGAAAATGGAAGAGTGATTTAGTTTGAGCGTTACGCTGGGTTTGCTCATTGATGGCTTCTACTGTGGTACCTATAAAAGATGCAGGCAGCTGTGCTGGTGACCACAGTATTCCTAGGAATCTTCTTCCCACCCTGCTGTTCAAACCTTCTCTGGTCTTGACCATGCCCATCATTTCAGTATCTGTTAGTTGGTCTTCTCCTCTTGACCTGGCTTGATTGGGTGGTGACCCATGTGCACCAGGTTTTTGACTAACATTTAGTAACACCTAACTTCAGAACGTCTTCTTTGCTCCTCGCTCTCTGAAATGTAAATGAGACAAGAAGGGGAAAGGCCCTGTGTTGATTACAATCCACACTCCCCCTGCACGGTAGCCTTTACCCTCTTCTTATACAGCACAAAGAAAGCGGCCACCTTCCTAGGACCATAGAACCAACCCGTGCTTTGTTGAGTTTTGACAACCATGTTCGTGATGATTGGTAATGTTGGTTAATATCTGTGTGGCTTAAAGCAGAGGCTTAGCAAGATGGGAGTGATCTCTGAAGAGGATGCCTGTGCCCATGCAGGGAGAGTCCTTGGCAGTACTGCCCAGCACTAAGAGACACTCAAGAGGGTCGTGATAAGAAGTAAACCTAGGAAGTCCTTCTTGCCAGGGGAATAATCTAATTTCAGATAGCTTTTGGAATAGCCTGCTATCTGGCTCAATAGGAATACAAGTAAAATTAAACTTCCTCAGAGTTGCCGACAGTCACAGTAGCGGACTTCTCTGCCCTTTGTAGGAGTAGAAACATGCTTCTGATGCCACAATGAATGACATCCATGTGTTTCAAGTTCCCAAATAAAATGTCGAGTACTACAGACCCTACTGAGTTCCATGCTCTCCCTTAAAATATGCTTCCTTTAGGATAAAGCCTTCAAGTTGAATTTTCCAACGATAGTCCAGCACAGGTGTCTTCATGTGTCTCAGACTTGCGTTTGGATTCTGTAGATGGGCTTAACTACCGAAAGGTAATAGTTGACTATAACAGAACTGCTGCGAAGATCCGAGATTCTGTACCTAGGATTCTGAACTCTGTAGGGACTGTTAATATTGTGGGAACTCTTTGTGCATTGTGAGCTTGCTGCAAACCCCTAGGGCAAGGGCAGAATGTTATGCTTTGAATGGGAAATGTCTCTCATAGCCACATATGTAGAATATTTGGTCCCTATCTGGTGGCACTATTTGGGGAGGTGGAGCTTAGCTAGATATAGTGCATTTGAAGATTATGATTTGGGCCGCTATAGCTTGTCTCACTGGTTCCTTATTCTCTGCTTCTTAGCTGATCTGATGTACGTGGCTAATTTCACACTCCTTGGTCACATACTCATACCACAGTCAGGTTTAGCCCAAGTACATAGGCTGAGAAACTGTGGCCTGAGGTCTCTGCAACTGTGGGACAAAGAAATCTTCCTCTTTCAAGTTGTTCTCTCAGGTACTTTGGTCATAGCTATGCACTAAACCAGAACACCACCTTACATAAACTTCAGCATTAAGGTATTCTTCTCCATTCCATACTCCCTTGTCACCCCTATTTTACTTTAATAGTTCATTGTACCCCAGTGCTTATCATTTAATAAATAACGTATTGGTTTATTTAGTAATGTCTCATTCTAGAGTATGTTTTTCCTTAAACTAAAAGATGCCAGTAATTATTGTTTTGCTATTAATATATCTCAAGTACTTAGACCAATGCCTGTCTGTCTATTGAATGGATAATTGCGGAATATCTCTTGAATCAGATCTACCTGAAACATCTGAAACCTTCCATTCTGAGTTCTTCAGAAGTCAGATTTGTTCAGTATGTGTTGTGACCTCCCCTTGGGCTGTAACTCTCATTGATGCACAGCACGGACCCTACCACCACATTTATTTTTGTGTGTTCTGGTTCTACTAATGGGCCTGTGAGAACAAAGCCCAAGCTAAGAAACTTATGGCTGGGAGTTCGTGGCAGGGGGCCATGGTAGCCTGCCTGGGTATCTCTGAGATTAGAGACACAGTTGATAAATGACGGCCTGCCAAGCATCTATTACGCTGCCCCAGCTGTGCAGGGATGGGGTGTGCATCCCTCGTTCAGCTGTGTCCAGATGCACCTGTTTCACTCTGAGCCCTGGCATGTCTCAGAATGCCTGATGATGGGGACTAAATAGAAGCGGCGATTTGGGACCTGATGTCAGGGGCGAAAATCCTCGCCGAAAAGGAAGCTTGGCCTGCAAAGCAGTATCATCAGAATTTCATATGAGAGCCGATCTGCCTTGTAATTAGCTTCCATTTCAAATTTCTGATTTTTTTTTTTTTTTTTTGTGTGTGTGTGTGGAGGAAGCCATCCTAGATTAGCCTGTTTGGAATAATGATCACTTCTCCCCTGGGCTCCTGTGACTAATATTGGTCTTTACTTGAGAAATCCTGAAGAAATTTAGCAAAATAGAAAAATTTAAAAATTTATGTGGAAAGTAGAAGCCCATCATTTTTCATGGAGAGTTATGTTTTGGTGCTATTGCATGACTGATGCGGCATTAAAATTTAATTCCTATTGCACTGGATCCCTTCCAGTGCTCAAGACACACGGCCCCCACTAACCATGCATTACATTGGTGTTAGAGTTCTGCGGTCGTGAGTTCTAGATCTGAGTCAGAAGATTCTAAGTCACAAGCCCAGGACTTGCTGGGCTTTTAAAATATTTTGCAAGTACTGTGTGTGGATCATATACGTATTTTTCATAAAATTGATGAGCTTGAGCATTAATATTTATTAGGTAATAATAGCACATAGTTTTGTTATACATCTTAAAAATATATATATATTTGTTGAGCTTGTTCTGTGTTACAAATATACAAAATAGCTGTTTGTATGTTTTATTTATACATGGTTCATGACAGAGACTCTAAGCCAAGTACCAAATGCTGGCATAAAAAATGCTGTTATTTTAAAATTGAGAACGTGTATATTCTGGGATAAAATGAAATATTGTGCTTAGAACTGCGATTGTTTGACCGTTTAAATTCTGAAGAATTTGAATATACAAACCAACTTAGAGAGTATGTTTTAGTACAAGTATTCCAAGATTAGCACCCAAATATTGCTGACTACGGTCATTCACGGCAGTGGCTATAAAAGATTATTTCATCCTTAAATGTCTTTTTAAAGAATGGGTTGATCTGACACCGATGAAACTTCTTATAATGAATCATAGCTGAGAAAATCATTTAATGCCTTGGTGTCCCATGAAATGGCTCTAGGGGTTGAAGTGGAAATGTATTTTCTTTATTCAGGGACCCCTCACATCCGTTTGAGGTTCCCCATCAAAGGCCTGGATGCGCTTTAGCTCCTGTCCCTGTTACAATCGGCCTCCCCTTTGTGTAACTGCACCGATACCATCCAATGCCCCAGTCCTCCTTTCCTGCTCTGATTATTGACAGCCATCAAGAGCGCTGCGCTGTCTCCACGAGTGCCTGTCGTATCCTCCAAGCCACCAAGTTACAGCCTTCAGCTCACTGCCCAGTAATTTCCACCTCAGCGTCTTTCATATATAACTCTGGGATATTGGATTGCCGCAGCCGCTCCTATCCATCCGCAGCCGTGCCTAGCCAGCATTCCTCTAAGGAGGCAAATGATGTTGCTTTCTGCCAAGCCTGCCTACCGTCCCTCTAGCACCCAGGTAATTTCCACCTCTAGCTTGGGTTGTTGAGTGCTGTGGACCAAGCTCAGGGCCTCGCACCGCTATGCACACAGCCTATCCCTGAACTGCTTCTCTAGATCAGACTTCACGATTTTAGGGAAGTCCAATTCCGTTTTGATTTTCTGACTGACACAGTTTAGTAATTTTGGAGATTGCTTAGGTCACTGGAACCTCTTTCTGGAAATTCCCTGTATTAGACTTTGGGTTAGGGGCTAAACAGGCCACGCCCAACCGCCTCGGCCCAGAGTTACAGCAGAGGTAGGGAAAGCCCCCTACAGAGCTTGTCTGTGAGTCCCTAACCCTGTCACAGGCTCACGGGTATCAGCAGGAAGTAAATGTTAGGTGCTAGGCCATGCCCTCCAGACATTTCCACCGTGTTTCTCATAGCTCCTTCTAGGGTTCCTTCGGCTATGGGGAGACACATGTTCCGCCCCTCAAATGCACTGCAATGAATGCCCTTGTGTGTATCCGTACTCTTTACAGTCATGTGACTAATAAAAGAGGGTATTAGAGGTGAGTGTCATGTTAAAATGTCACAAAATGTAATTTCACCTAAAATATGCACACATTAAATCACAGAAAGCCTAGGTGACACAGTCAACCAGGGCTATAGCTTCAGTTGTTGCTTTTTGACTGTTTCAAATACATGCTGTTTCCATAGTTATAAAAATATGTTGTTACACTTTCTCCACATGTCCAAAGATTCTTTCTCAGCTCACCTGAACACTCAGGTTTGCAAAATATACTGGTCTTAAACTTAGATTTTTATTTTTTGCTTAATACAGTATAGACATTTTTATAGTATTATCGTACTTTCAATGACTAAAGGTAGCCTGTGTGTGTATATCATATGGCTAATATGTATGTATGTACGTATGTACATACACCATGTAATATTGAACCGCGTTGCTACTGGTGGACTTTCAGACTATGATTTTGCTGTTGCGAACGAAGCTGTCCTGCGTATGTTATCTCTAAGTATGTGTCTAGGTAAGTGATTATATTTATAGGATACATTTTTGGGGGTAGAGTGTACAGACATGCACATTTAATATTTTAATAGTTGCCCAATGTCCTAGGGTTCAAATTCAGAGCTCTCTTCAGGCAAAGGATTTCTTCCTTCTAGAGGCTTGCTATTAGGCTCTGACAATTCAGGAGGAAATTCCAGTTTAATGTGGTTGATTTTGGAGAGAACACTAAATAAGAGTTTTAAGTATAATTTCCTTTCCTTTACAAATTCATTTGCTATTTTACTAAAAAAACAATAGTATTAAATCATAGGAGTCCTTTATGTTTAGCAATTATATAAATAATGCTCTTTGATTTCTTTGATTGAAAGGCTGCTGGGTGAACTGAGAACTCTTAGTTTTCTCCCATTATTTCTTCGTAGTCGATGCCAGAGATAAGAAGGTAGATTTCTTCCATACATGAACATCTTGGAAATATAGGCCATTAGAAGCACTGCCAGAAACCCTTTTTTGGGAGAATTATATATAAAGCTCCTTGATTGTCCAGCTAGCTGTTAGAACTGAGAAAGTGAGAGTTGGTAACAATGGTGTTCACACTCATGGGGGTCTCACTAGAGGAGGTCCTCCGACATAGCAATCCTGCTTCCCATGTAGCTAGGGATGGGGGTATGGGATAAATACTCTCGACAGGCACCGATGTGAAGCATATGCTTGACATATTTGACTGTTCTATGGTTTCCCATGAGAAAACAATTGCTGAGTTATTGTTTGTCCCTAGACTGCTTTTCTAAGCTCATCCATCTGTTGTGGACAAGAAGTCATGAGCATAGATGCATTTAGTTGTAATAGAAATGGCTGACATTTATTTGGTAGTCAAATAAGAAACTTTTGGCTATGACAATGTTCATACCCCCATGGGTTCTGATGCCTAATGATTTCGTATGCTACCCCTCCCCGAACTTTTATGACCTGAGACTTCAGTCTTTATCTGTCCTGGCTAGGCTCTGTCTTAAGTCACAGCATCCCTGCTCCCTCTGCCGTGTTTAGGTGAGAGGCCCTTTGTGAGCATTCTCCAGGTACAGCAATGGTGGCGTCACCTTTATCTAGACTCGACCACATTATCCTCTTTAATTTCCTTCACTAAATTTATCATTGTGGAGCATGACAGACTCATATGTTTGTTCTTGGCTGCCAGCCCCTCATTGATTGTCGATTGTATATCTTCTCTGTCTTCTCATTTCTCTAGGCCACAGCAGGCGCTACGCATTGCTGCTGAGCGGATGAACACACATGGTCTTTTGGGCACTTTCTGTTAGGATACTTCTTTTTTCCTGTGTGTACTTTCTTGTTATCCAGGTTAAAGCCTTCAAGCCTCTTGTTTAAACATACACACACACGCACACATACACACATGCATACACATACACACACTTATAAATATATTATACACACACATATATTAAACAAATAAATGATTTTATTGTGGAACAAAATGTGGGTAACCATGGCCTAAGAACACAGATTACGCTTGCTTCAATTTCTGAGTCCCAATATGACAACAATTTCACCAAGTCTTTATAGTAAGGGAATGAGGAAAGTCATTCATCAGGACACTTTCAATTACGTTGCTAGCAACAGCCAGGAGGTGTGTTATTGCAAGGTAGGAAGAGCAGGTGTGGGTCTCACGCTATCTGGTGACACTCTCAGCTTTTAGGTTGGGGAAGCTAGTAGCCTTCTCTGAGTACCTTTTAAAGGCGTGTGGGTAGGTACAAGGGAGCTAGATCAGACAAAGGAGTGGAAAATCATATACACACAAGTGATATTATATGGAAAATATATTGTATTTATGTATTTAGAAGTGTGTCCATGCATGTGTGTGTGTGAACAACAATGGAGGAAATAGAGGCAATGAGTTTCAGACAGACAGAAGTGCATGGGGGGAGGAAAGGGAGATACTATGTAATTACATTTTAATCTTTAAAAAGAATTTTAAAATTTTTAAAAAGAAAGAGAAAATGTTGTAGACCTCAGCTAAACTAATGTGGTATGCTGGCTAACTTTATGTCAACTTGACACAATTTACTCATTTGAGAAGAGAAGAAACCTGGATAGCAAAAATTCCCCCCACCAAGATTTTTGTCCTGTGGGCAAGCCTGGGGGTCATTTTCTTGATTGACAAGTGATATGGTAGGGCCCGGATTATGGTGTGTGGTCGTCCCGCCTCTGGGCTGGTGCTTCTGGTGACTCTAGGAACTTAAACGAAGCCAACTGTGAGGAACAAGCCAAGAAGCAGCTTTTTTCCATAGCCTCTGCATACGTTCCTACTCCCAGACTTCTTCCTTAAGCTCCCCCCTGATGTCCCGGATGTCACATGGCCCCTTGGTTTCATGTTAATGTGACTGTCATTATCATTCTCCTCGTCAGTTCTGTTGTAAACAGTGGGGGTTACGATCCGGCTGGTGGGACACTTCTGGCCTGGTGACTTCCGGACACCTTACCCGTCAGTCCTCAGCCAGTCTCCCTGGGCTGGTGTCACCAGGGCCCGCTCCACTGACAGCATGGTAAGTGTGTGCTTAGGCTGCTCCTTCATGTTTACGAAAATAGCCTTGCTGCCTGCTGCCTCTCAGTGCAGCACTTTTCTGGACAGAATTAGCTATTCCAGTTTTCGGTGAACAGAATTATAGATCCTCTACGTGTCTTTTAGACTGTAAAAATGTCCAACCCCGACCCACCACACAACTTTCTTATTACAAGAACCTTTGTTTTCCGCTCCAATGGGAGAAAAAAGGAAAGATAATAAAATGGACGCGGCTTGGTTTTGGATGTACGACACCATAGGTACTGTTCTTTTATATTGCATTTCTGGGAAACCTAAAATTTTACATTCAGGTTGCACAGAAGTCACCTAAATGTCCGCTCATTGCAGTGATATAGTGCCCCTTTCCCCTCACTTACCTTCTCTATGTCAAGAAAACGTGAGGCCTTTTATAGATATTAACTCTCAAAACCCACAAAGGATGAGATAAATGGGACTCGCAAAGTTGCAGGAAGGACAGGCCATTTTCTCGGCATCGTAAACTATGCCAGCGGTTGGCAAGTTCTGTTAATTTCCCAGTTTCTCACAGCAGAGCATTTCCTGGTTAGGATGCCTCATGCCTTTTGGATGCATGGTTCTCGTGTGATTCGTTAAAGGAACGTGGCTGGGTACAACGAGTTGAATTGGCTGTTTCTGTCAGTTACTTTAATGGGAAACTAAGTTAAAGAAGCCTAAAACCTTTGTGTAGGATTGTTAACATAGTCTAGAAGGGGCTGAAGTAGAAACCGGCCTGGGTTCTAGCAGCTAGGTACTACAGCAGTGCACATAAGGAAACGGAGAGATGTGCATGCCAGGCACATTCTAGGTACTCATTGCTTAGTTAGCTCTGGCTTTCTGTAGCCATGGTTGGCCTTACACTTCCTGTGGGTCCCCCGGTGGCCTTGAATTTTCTGTGATCCACTTGTGCCAGCCCCTCAATGTTGTCATAGAACATGAGCTGCCGTCCTTGTCTGATTTCTGTGGCTGTCATAGAGCACTCTGGAAAGTAACTTCGGGCAGGAAAGCGCTTGTGTGCTTTATGCCGCTGGTTCACATCTATTGTTAAGGGAAGTCAGGGAGGGAAATCAAGGCAGGTAGCTGCAAGGCAGAAACCAGGAGCAATTGTGTTTCCTGCCCTCACACTGCTCATAGGCAGCTGACTTTCCCACACATCGCAGGCCCACCTGCTAGGGAGGGTGCTGCTCACAACCATCAGTCATTAGAGTCCCCCCAACCATGGTCCCAGGCCCTCTGCTCTGAGCACTCCCTCAGCTGAGGCTCCCTCAGATGGGTCTAGGTGGTGTCATGTTGTCAGCTGGAGAGCACTAGGCCAGCCACCATGCCTTTCACTTTCTATTGTTTTGAAATTTTCTACCAAAACCAACCAACCAACCAACCAAAAACCCTGCTTGTGCTGTGGATTATTGTGGTGGTTTAAAGCTGAGGGCATATTTCACTTACTTCATTCATAAGATGAGTACTAGTGAGGTCTTTCTTTTTTTTTTTTTGGTTTTTCGAGACAGGGTTTCTCTGTGGTTTTGGAGCCTGTCCTGGAACTAGCTCTTGTAGACCAGGCTGGTCTCGAACTCACAGAGATCCACCTGCCTCTGCCTCCCGAGTGCTGGGATTAAAGGCATGCGCCACCACCGCCTGGCCTAGTGAGGTCTTTCAATAGTGCTTTCGTATGTTATCATAGAAAGTTAATAAATTCTTTGAATTTTATCTATGGATATCGTATATATGCGCTCAAGTTTTATAAATGTAGAAATGTTGTCATCTCACTTTTTTTTTGAGAACAGGGTTTCTCTGTAGCTTTGGAGCCTCTCCTGGAACTAGCTCTTGTAGACCAGCTGGCCTCAAACTCATAGAGATCCTCCTGCCTCTGCCTCCTGAGTTCTGGAGATTAAAGGCATGTGCCACCACCACCTGGCTTCACTTTTCTTTTTTTTTTAAATGTAAAATAAAACCCATTCAGATTTGAAGGTGGGTTGTATATGTTAAATTGCTTAATAGAACTTGGAGTATTTTAGTGCCTTCATTGACTGGGAACTTTTGGGGTGAAGAAGGAAAGAGGTTCAGAGGCAGGACCACCAGGAAGTGAGTGCATCAAATCACAGATACAACATAAGCCTGCCGTTTCAGAGATGAAGAATTCTATTACTGTTTATAACAAACTCACATGTTCAAATAATAGTATCTCATTTTCATTCCTCTGTCTAGTGCCTAGATTAACTATTGAAATTGCATTTTCTCTCTCTAGAATCCAAAGAGAAGAAGATCTTACCACCGAAATTTATTAACTTGCACTGCTAAAGCAGATGGTATGATAGGAAAATATTGATTTTTTTTTGTCCTGACAGAACAGCTGATAACTTATTTTTGGTTTGACTTAATGTGTAAACTGTAATTTGGGTCAAGGGATTTTTATGCTATTTTGTACTGGCTAATCTGGAACTTTAAAAATCCAAATATTGACTTTTACAAAGGAAAAAAAAGGAAAAAGGAAAAAGAAAAAGAGAAAAGTAAAAACCCCACAATGAAATTTAACCTCTTGAGTTTTCAGAACACAGCCACAGATATTCTTTAAAAATCTGCTCCCCTCATATATGTAACTGACATGAAGTTCCCATCATAAAGCTGGGAAGAAATAATGAATGAGTGTTCGACTGTGCTCCTGTGTTATTGCCACATGGATTATTTAGTGGATCCCCGTCTCTTTGTTTTCCTGTGATCTCCACCCCCCCCCGCCACACACACTCCAGAGGATGTATTCTTAACTGTTCTGTCTAGTCTTAAAGATCCTGCCATGTGCTTCTGTGAAGACTTTATTTCCTATGTGTGCTACGGCAGCTGAAGTGACACCAGGTAAGTGAATTCAGGTTTCCTCTGTCACTTCTGACTGGCTTTTGGCTGCAAATGAGGCTGGCTCCAAATTCACTCTGTAACCCAGGCTTCTTTTGCTCTGCTTTTCCTACATTGGTCTCCCAAACACTGCAGGGTTACAGTTGTGTAGTCGTGTATCTGGTTCTGGCTCTAGAGTTAGCGCTATGGAATTTGCCTTGGAGACTAAAGAAAGCTACTGAAGCCAGGCATGTGTCAGGGGTGTCCTGAATGGAGGCCCAGAGAGGCCATTCTGTGAAGCTGTGAAGGTGAAGCCTGGATAGCTTCGGAGACCCCAAGATGTTAGAGATGACAGAGCTGTGGGAGACCTGCTAAGGAGAGCTGCGAACAGGAAGTGAAACCAGCCCAAGGGAGAGAAGTGTGTTGCAGTCAACAAAGCTGATCAGAGTTGGAGATCTGAAGAGTGCTTTTAAAGCCAGCATGGAGATGAGGGTTTGGAGTTTGCCCAACTAGTTTTTGGTCTTGCTTTGGTCCAGTATTTCCTCACTAGGCTTTATATCTTGTGCTATTATATGTGAGATGTATGTGACCTGCTTTTTTATTTTACTGTTACAGGAGATTACAGTTAAGAGATTGCATGAATCCCAGAAGGGACTTGGAACTTTAAATTTTCAAATAAGTTTGAGACAGTTATAGACTATGGGGATTTGAAGCTGTACTGAATACATCTTTGCTTTATTATATGGCTACAAGCCTTTGGGGACCAGGGAGTGAAATGTAGTGGTTTGGAAGAAAACGGCCCCCAAAAGGACTTGCAGTAATGGGAGGTGTGGCCTTGATGGAGTAGGTATAGTCTTGTTGGAGGAAGTGTGCCACTGAACTTTAAGGTCTCTTATATGTTCAAGCCACACCCAGTGAGACTGTTCACTTCCTCTTGCCTGTAAAATGTAAGACTCTCAGCTCTTTCCCTATGACCATGCCTACCTGCACACTCCCACACTCCCAGCTGTCCGTGATCCCCTCTGTGAGGATGAGGATGCTGGTAATTCAGACACGCCAGAAAGAAGCTCGAAATCTCTTCCTTTGAATGAAAAGATGGTTGTACTTGACTTGATAAGGAAAGAAAAAAAATGCATGTTCAAGTTGCTAAGATCTGTGGTAAGAAGGAGTCTTCTGTCTGAGAAATTGTCAAGGAAAGAAATCTGTGTTAATTTTTCAGTCTCGCCTCAAATCACAAGTTACAGCTCTGGTGTGTGAGAAGTTCTTGGATGAGATGGGAGACAGACGAAATTTGTTGGTTGAGAAAATGACCAGACAATGTATTCCAGTTAACAGTGGTGTGTTCTGTATGAGATCATTCTTTGTATGAAGAATTCCGCAAGTGGTCCCCCAAAACAGGTGTCAACAAACCATTTATTGCATGAAAGCGTGAATTACAAAGATTCAAGAACAGATTTGGGCTGGAAAACATAAGAGTTACTGGAAAGGCTGCAAGACAGGAAGGTGGAAAAAGGATTTGCTGACATGCCTGGTGAAGAGGTGAAGAGCATCCTGCTAAGTGTTAACGAGGAGGGGTTAGAGGAACTCACTGAGTGATCCACAGAGAAAGAAGACAGTGGAGACGCCCAGGGGCACCAGACTTGTGAAGGCTGCCAAGTCTGCTGCCTTGTTTCAAACTGCTCAGATAGGAAAGGAGACAGTTAGCAGGGTAGTCCCCAGGGGGACTGGCTCACCGAAACCAACCTGTGTGTTCACTGAAGAACTGTAGCCTCTGTGGTAGCATTTAGGTGAGGTGAAAAGAAGCAGAAAAGCACCCTGATTACAATGTGCTTTCTAAAATGTTTCAGTCAAAAAACGTTGACTGTTGAGGCTGTCCAAGCATCTACATTGTCAGCCTTTGAAATTCCACCACCCACATCATCAGGGCCTGGTGATCTCTAACAAATAATTGTCCTCCTTATCCATCATCTGAAGGTCACCTTAACTTCTTAGGGTGGAGGTATTGTATTCTCCCACATCATCTCACAAGAATGATGAGAACCGAACAGTAAGTTGTTCAAGGAAAGAATGAGTGTGGGTGATGAAGAGAGAACAAACATATTCCTATAGTGGTTATTGCAGTATACTGGATTTATTTTATTATCTACTCTATTAATCTCTTACTGTGCCCAATTTACATAGTCAACTTTGCTGTATGTGTAGATATTTATGTATAGGAAAGACAATATATATATATGTATATATATATATATGTATATATATATGGGGGTGGGTACTATTTTCAGTTAAAGTCACCGATTAAGGGGTCCCCCAATAGACAATGAGGGGTAATTGCATAGTGAGAGCCTTGAGACAGTAAACATTAACAGAAGCTCAACTATGAGCAGGTTAATCTATTGCAATCTGAACACTTACAAATTATAGAAATACCAAGCTATAATTTCTTTCTAAAGGAAGCAAAGTTGTTTGTTATTCAAAATTAAATGCTGGCAGAGAATATAACTTTAGCAACAAAATTAAGAACTGGAGGCTTAGGCTGTGGAGATAGAGACTGAATTCAGAGATTAGGAGAGGCATATGGCTTATGATGTGGGCTGTGAGTAGCAATCATTTAGTGCTGGCTTCTGCGTGGTGGGTTTGGTAGATTTTCTCAAAATGACCCCCTTCTTCCACTCTCTGTTTTGAGACCACGAGCCAGCAAAACCGGGGTCCTGGGGGAAAGGGAGAGAGGAAGAGGAAACAAGGGGGCTGGACATGCTTCCATATCTGGGTAAATAGTCCATGAGGCCATGCCCCAGTAGGCAGGTAGGATTCACTGTAACCTTCCCACCGCAGGAGGGAGGGTATCTGCCTGTAGGTGTTGATAATGCGTGAAGCAGAGTCTCCAGAGGGGTAACAATGGCGTGTGTGGCAGGTAGCTTTATCGGACCATCGCCAAGTATAGGCCTGTTTTGCCTGGTTTGAAGCACTGTTTGCCAGCAATGTTCTCGGAGGCAGTAGGGACTCTAGTCTCTACTATGGCGTGTCTTAAATGATGGCTTTTAGCCTCACTGGTGATTAGTGATTCCTGGTTATTAGTGGGTAATGAGACACAACGTAGTTAGCTTGGAGATAAAAATCAGCGTTCATTACATTGGATTGAATTCTAGTGCTGATGGCAATGGGTTTTCCAGTCACACCAAAAGTGTTGCCTTTTCCAATTGCTACCAGTGAAAATTATCTCTTGATAACATAAAATTGTATGCCCTCCTTCATATAGTACTGTGCAAAATAAATGTTCAAAAAAGACTCAAAGGGAAACCATGTGATAGTAGTCTAAATTTTGTGTTTGTTTTTAATTCTGAATGTTATATTGTTCTGTAGTAAAGACTACTTTGTTGTCATAGAAATCTTTGGATTTCTTTTTTATTTTTAAAAATTTACTTTTCAAATACTCATCAAGGAAGGTTTAGGAAATAGTGCAAAGAAGAACTAGCCTGTAGTTTCATGTTGAAGCAAACATACTATGGTGAGATCAGAGTTTGGTTAATTTTGCGTGTAATTGTGTGGGTGCATACGTGACATGGCGTGTGTGTGGAGGTCAAGGGACACCTTGTGGGATTCAGCTCTCTCTTTCTATCCATTGGAATCTGGCCAGTGATCTCAGGATCCTTAGCTTCACAGCAGGTACCTTCATTCACTGAGCTAGCTCACTGGACCTGAATCTGGATTCTGCATTTCTGGCTTTCCATCCTCCCGTAGATTTTTCAGTTCTCTGTGAAGCTGAGTGCTTCATCTTTTTGGGGTTAATAATGTCTCCACTCAGTGTTGTTATGTATTTATATATTAATGTAATGTATATACATATAATTGATATATATTTAAATATATGTTGAGGGTTTTGTGTGTGCTTTGATCATATTTATTCCCCTGGCTTTTCCCAGATGATGGGACTCCCCATCCTCTACGTTTTTAGTCACTGTTCTATTGCTGTGAAGAGACATTATGTTCGAGTCACCTCTAGTAAAATAAAACATTTAATCTGGGGCTCTCCAAATTTCAGAGGGTTATCTATGACCATTATGACAGGAATCAGACAATCCTGGTGCTGGAGAGGTAGCCAAAAGCTTTACGTCCCGATCCATAGGCAGCAAGTGGCAGGAGTGGGGTTGGCATGGACTTCAGAAAGCTCAAAGCCACCCCCAAACCAGTGACACATATTCTCTAATAAAGCCACGCCTTCTATTCCTTCCCAAACAGTTCCACTCCCTGGTAACTAGCATTCAAACTATGAGTCGATGGGCCATTCTCCTTCAAACCACCATAGCTGTGACCAAAATTCGCGTCCTTTCATTTATAAGTCATCAAAATCAATTTGTGATGCTCAGATATTCTTGGATGTGTGGTCTTCCACTGGATCATGGTTGGCTTACCACTGGCTCCACTTTTACAACAATCCATCTCTTTGTGTCTCCCTTCAGCTAAGCATGCTGGAAGGTCTTTAAACAATTTCCAAGCGTTGTTAAAACTTTGACGTCTCTAATGTGTTTTCTTTGCTTGTCAAGTATCAAAAGAAGATACTTTCATAAGGGGTTAAGGTGGGGTCACTCTGTCACATCTAAAATCACCTTTGATTTCCTCCCTTTAGATTGGGCATGTCTTTAACTGGGGAGGGCTCAGCTCACCCTGGTCAGGTGGTCCTGGGATGTGTAATAGAGCAAGCTGGGCTTGCTATGAAGGTGGTTCACGGGATTCCTCTATGGTCTCTGCTTCAGTTCCCATTCCATGTTCCTGCCTGGAGTCTCTGCCTTCTCCATGATGGACTGTAACCTGAAAAGGACTAGACGCTCTCCTCCTCCAAGTTGAAATTGATCAATGTTTTATAAGCAATAGAAAAAAATAACCCAAAAAACACCCTTTTTCTGTATCCACACATTTAGCTGGTCAGGGTTGTACAGACCTTAGTTTTGTATTTGAACTTTATAAAAAAAAAATTAAAGAAACTTTGTTTCAACTCCCAAGTAGCTTTTATTCCCTAATAAATCTGTGACATTTTATCTGACCCAAAGTTTCTATAAATTCACATATTAGATGGCTGAGCCATATGATGTAAAATTTTAAGGCTTTCCCGCTGGCTTCATAAGTTTAATTCTGTAATTGTTGAAATTAATGCAGTCTGACAATATCATGGATTTCCCATCTCTGGTTTTGAAGCATTATGTTTGGGATGAATATACGGTTACTGAAACCATTGCAGTAATAGCATTAAGAAATTAAGCATCACAAAACACTTCCTAACATATAATAATACTGGGTCAAAAATGAACATTCGTAGTGTGGGAATCCATTCTTACATACAACAATACATTAGTTTTGTCAACTCCTTTGAAAGTTGTTCCGTGACCGTGAGTCAGCAATTCCCCTCTCCATGGTTGAGGAGGCCTTCTATCCTTAGGTGGCTAAAGCAGGCTTGGTAACACATTTAATGGTTTAGCATGCTACTACTGTTAACGGATACCTGAGCGTCTTGAATGTCATCTGTGCTTTTCTGAGGGTCCTCGCTGCCTGCCTCCATCCTCTTTGCCTCCTTCTGTGTTAGTCAGATGTCCTAGTGATGCAAAATAGACTGGGTGGCATCACCAGGTCAAATGTGTTTTCTCAGAGTCCTAGTTTCTCTCTGGTGTAAAATCTAAAATCAAGATCTAACAGGGACTGATTCATAGAGAGCTCACTTCCTGGTCTTAGGTATTAGAAAACGGCCCATTCCAGCTGAGTGCTCATATGAGTTTTTCTTGGTAGATAAATGTGAGCCAGACACTCCTCTGCTAGCTCCTCCCCTGAGACCACAGGATCACTGCGGAGATCCACTGTTTCCATCTCAGCTCTCACTACCCTCATTGCCTCCTCTACTGACAAGTCTTATGTCAACTGACACAAGAGTTACCTGAAAGGAGGGAACTTCAGGTGAGAAAATGCCCCCATAAGATCCAACTGTAAGACATTTTCTTAATTAGTGATGGAGAGGGGGGGACCTAGCACAGTGTAGATGGTGCCATCCTTGGGCTGGTGATCCTGGAATCGCTAAGAAAATAGACTGTACAAGCCATGGGAGCAAGCCAGTAAACAGCACCCCTTCTGGTTCCTGTCTTGTTTGAGTTCTTGTCCTGACTTCCTTTCCTGATGGTAAGTGAATCCAGATATTGGACATTGAGTTTTTTATACTTTTATTAGAGTTTGGTTTTCTTTGCTCTGTGACTGTGCCATGGTTCTTCCCTCTTGAAGTAATAACATAATTAATTAATTGTTTTATTTTTCTGGAGCCTATAGTCAGGAAACTTTGAATTAAAAAAAACTTTGGATTTTAAAAAGATTGGCTATTTTAAAGGGTCTGAAATCTTAATGTGTTTGAATTTGTAAAGAATGTGGGACTTTTAAAGTTATTTATGTTTTTCATGTGAGATCTTGGGGACAATTAAAGAAGGAAGAGTTGTGGCTTAGTAGTGATGTGTTTGTGTGTCAAGCTGACAAAGGGGCAGTATGCTGGCTCGTCTCCTGTCAGCTTGACACACGCTGGAGCTTTCTAAACGGAGAGACTCTCGATTGAGAAAAATGTCTCCATAAAATCCAGCTGTAGGGCATTTTCTTAATTCGTGATCAATGTGGGAGGGCCGAGCCTATGATGGTTGGTGCGAGCCCTGGCCTTATGGTCCTGGGTTCTCTAGGAAATCATGCTGAACAATCCATCAGAAGGAAGCCAGTAAGCAGCATTCTTCATGGCCTCTGCAGCAGCTCCTGCTCCCAGGTTCCTGCCCTACTTGAATTCTTGTCCTTACATCCTTCAATGATGAATAATGATTGAGAAATGTAAGCTAAATAAACCTTTCCTCCCCATGTTGCTTTTTGGTCATGATGTTTTGTCACAGCAATAGAAACCCTAATTAAGACACTTCCTGAATATCACATCTCACAGGCTGTCACATCAGTGGGTGAGAGGACATCAACATGAATTTTGAGGTGACACAAATGATAATATTTAAAAGTTTGGCCCTTCCAGACTAACTCAGTCATTCAAGGCATATGGTTGAGTTTGGCTAGTAGGAAGCATGAGCAGGCATTATAGGGATGGAGATGAGAGTGCCAAGAGCTGGCTGGATGCCTTGATCCAAGTCCATGAGGCTATGCATCCTATGGCTGTTGGATCATGTTACTGCTATTCTTTCCCTGCAGGCCCTGTGTTAGTGACTGCCCTGTAGTGACAGGTCTTAGGACCTTGAACCATTCCCAAACTTTCTCTGATTTTCCGGCTTTGTCTTTGTAAGAAATCCCTTTACTCAACCTCCCTGTCATTATTCAACTTCCTTCTGCATTCCTGCCTGATATGCTCAATTTAAAATGTTAAAAATTTGAACATCTTAAATTCTATAATGCATTTGGTTGAAATGAATTCGAAGATAAAACTAATACAGAAGGAATCTAATTTTCCCATGTTTCAAATAGTTCCTCAACCCTCCCTTTACTACAGAACTGAACCAAACCAAGGATATCTGTTTTGTAGAAGGGATAGGTGCTGCTCGGTGGAAGCGGAAACCAGTGTAACATACTCCTACTTTCTGATTGATTAAGAACAGCTAATGTCAGGAAGAATCTTTGGGGGAAATAAAACTAGATAATCTGGTAATTATCTGAATTAGCTTTCTATCTGACATTTATCACTGATTTGATTTTTTTTTTAGATTGTGAGGGCAAAATGCAGCATCTACCCTGAAACACTAGTATGTGAGCTCCTCATCCCTCCGTTTTTTTCATACTCTGGTGACCTTCCTTTTGGCATGTTCTATTAGTAGAGCTCTGGTTATGGATTCTGATTGTATTAAACAGGTTGTTGGCCCAGACAATGAACACAGTTCTCCTGATGTTGAGTGAAGTTTCTGTCCTGCCTGGTTTCCACAGTTAAGTCCCAATGAAATAACACAGAGGTCTACATTAATTATAAAATGATTGACATGTTAGCTCAGGCTTCTTATTAATTAATTCTTACATCTTAAACTAGCCCGTTATTCTTGTCTGTGCTAGCCACGTGGCGTGGTACCTTTTTCAGCGAGCAGTCACATCTGGCTTCCTCTGTGCCTGGATGACAGCTGTGGACTGAAACTTTTCTCTTCCCATAATTCTCCTTGCCACGCCTCTCCTTCCTGCCTGGTCACAGACACCTCGCCTATACTTCCTGCCTGGCTACTGGCCAATCAGCATTCTATTAAACAAGTACAAGAAGCAAATCTTTACAGGGTAAAGCCATTGTCCCACGGCATCCTGATGACTTATAATCAATATTTGTTGAGTGAATGTTGTTTGAATTTTGATGATATGCAATAGGGAATAAGGTAGGCTTGGATGCATGCCCTGACATTTATGAGTCAGCACAGAGGGCGGTAAGGCATGAGGCAAGCAATGAGGAATGTCGGGGGTAATCTGGTGGTCTGAAGAGGCTTGTTGGCCAAGAGGTGTTTCAATGGTTTGTCTTCTCTAATGGTGTTAGAGAGGAGAGGCTGATGGTCACATGCTTCCTAAATCACTGTTGAACGTAAGATCTAAGTTGAATGGGAGATTGTGTATACTTGGGGCACTGAGCTACGAGCTCTGAATATACCTTAGTGTATCTTAGATACAGAGCTGAGATATTCCTGCTGTTAGGTTGTCACTTAAGAGAGATGACCAAACCCAGTACTTTATCTTCCCTTTTAGAAGGGGAAAGAATCCAATCAACTTTAGTTTAAAATTAATTGTCCTTTTTTATGGTAAATTATTGTTTCAAATTTATGATAGGTTTTGAACAGAGGAAGTATAAATAAGAGAAGGTAAACTTCAGCACTGTTCATATTCTGCAATACTAATCATTCAGTGATAGAATGGTTAGTTAAAAACAAGATTATGTTTCCCCCACAGGAGAACATAAAACATTAATCAAATTCCTTATTTAATACTTCAGAAAGCAATCTGAAGTAAATACAATTTTTTTCTAGTCCCTTTCTGATGTAACAGAGAATAAATTGATTACCTTTCTTAACAAGGCACAGCCACATAGGGCAAAGGCCTTGAAGTAGACTTTAATAAATCCCCCAGCCTCAGAACATGCAACAGATACCTGTGTTGAGGGGTGATGGGCAGTGTGTTTTGTGGTACAAAATAAGCTTCATTTTCCTGAGTCTGTATATTAATACTACAGGAAATTAAAGAATGCCGAGAAGCTCAAAGACAGGAGGGAAAAATAACTGGGGCAAGGGCAGTATCAAACCCAGTGGGGACATAGAGAGTAAACCTAACAACATCAGCTAGTTTTCTTTAATGGAAAGCCTTGGACTAGAAAAATGGGTCAGCGGTTCAGACCACTGGTTGCTCTTCCAGAGGTCTTGAGTTCAATTCCCTGCACCTACATGGTGATTCACAGCTGTCTATAATTGTATTCCTGGCTCCAGTGCCCTTTTCTGGTGTGCGTACATACAGGCAGGCAAAGTGTCCATATAAATAAGTAAGTTTTAACAAACAAGAAAGGAAAAATGATCCCCGTGCTTGACTTTTTAAACCTCCTTCCTGGAGGACTGTCTCTGAGAACCCTGCTCTTTAAATAGTAGCACATTATTCAGATCTAACAACTAGTAATTGGCCCAAAGTCTGAATCAGTATGGAATAATCAAAATGAACTTATTTATAGAGAATTATTGTGTTAGTGAATTTTAGATGAATAATTAGCACTGAAAACTTGAGACCTCTGCAACATTAATTTCTGGAATTTTAATCCCTTTCCTTTGAGGTTTTTCTTTTTTCATTTACCTGAAGGCATGCTGCAACCCACACAGTTTAAAAACAGGAGTCTTTTTTTCTTTTATTGTGAAAAGGAGATGACTCTTCATGTAGCTTGTGCGTGGATATATTTCCCTAAGTTATTTTCCAGATGAATTTGGTGAAGAGTGTTAAATTAGCATTAGCATTATTAATTAAACCATGCTTATTTTCTGAACATTTTATTTCATTACACACACACACACACACGCACATGCACACACATGCACACACACTCACACGGCTGCAGTTTTCAATATGAATGTGTTGGTTCTTTATTCCTAACAGTGAGGCAGAGATGGATGGGATCATGAGTCAGCTCCACTCTGTCATAGGAAGTGTGACAGTGTGACAGACAGAGGTCATTTTGTGAATAGCCTATGGTGAGATGGCCTCATCCTGTCTGCTGTCCTTGGAGGGATGGTGCACACGCTCCAGAATAGCCCAGTTTGTCCCATCAGCCTGTGCAGTGTGTCCACATAACAGCTGAACCCTGCTATCCTGCAGCTGATTTCAGCACTGATGTTGGCAGGGTTGATGTACAGAACATTACTTTTCTTTCTGTTTTTAGTCCTGAGGATTGTACTCTGAGTCATACATATGCTAGGCAAATGCTAACACAGCCACGTCTCCAGTCCTATGTTTATTTTGAGACAGTGTCTGGCTGACCTTGAGCTCACTTATGTGCCCACGTTTAGTCCCGAGCCCAACAATCACCTCTCTTTAGTCCTTCATGGTTGGACCTCTACAATAGAATACCTATACTTCGTGGTAGGTATACGCACTGTATGGAAGGGATTTGGAGAGGTTTTATTTTTTCCTTTCTTAGTATATTTATGTCTAACTTGAGGGGACATGTGAAGAAGAAAAGAACTGCTTAGATGCTGTATTAACTTTTACATTACAGTATGACGATATTTGTGTGACTGAGCGAATAGAGCTCACATGCTGCCCTTGAATATCTATTTGGGGTTATTCATCTTGCCTCTCTCTTTTCACCCACGGGCAATTTATCTCAGATTTAGCTAGTGTATATATATATATATGTATATATATATATACATATATATATATATATATAGTTTTGAGTAAGGTATTCTAGTTTCTTGCATCCTCTCTGATCCTCACCCTCCCCTCTTTCTTTTCACATGGTATAAATTAACAGAACATGAAGCTATGCATCTCAGCGCTCTGGCAGCGAGCTCTCGATCCCAGTGGCTCACATTCGTCCTTTACATGTTACCTGTGGGTTTTCAAGATGTTCCAGTTTCTCTTTTGGGATATTGTCCTCCACAGCGCCTTCAGTTATCCTGCAGTTCTTAAGGCTAATGATTGCAAATGAGACCACAAAGCCCCATCACTGTTAGTACTGCTGGTCTGGACATGAGGAGTCAACACCAAATTCTATTTCTAGGACCTAGAGATGGATTGCTCAACACATCTTTAAAATTATTAGAACAAACTTGCTTAGGTATGAGCAAACTCTTTGATTCTAGTCTAAGAAGACATGGTGGTTTTATACACACACACACACACACACACACACACACACACAATAACACATTTATGTCTTTGTTTTCAGAGACAGGTAGTGTTGCCCTAAGGTTGCAGGCCCTGTAATTGTCTCAACAATGCTCTGGAAAACTGGCCTTTTGCACAGGATTCTTCCAATTAGCATCTCTGTTCTACAAACAAATTCCTGGTCCATCATCTCTTACTTTATGATTTAGATTTCTCTTAGCTCATTCTTAAATAATGTGGTCTGACTTTTATGTTTGTTTAAGTGGAACATGTTTGCATTATTACTGGGAGCTCATTTAATTTTTCCAAAGGGTAATTGAGTTATTCCAAAGTTGAATACATGGTCTATGCACAGCAGTGTGTTAGCTTGTAAGCTGGCAACTGACGGAATCACGAAGAATAAAACACTTCCTCCGAGCATCATAAGTATTTTGGGAACTTAGAATGTGACTTTTGATTACAGATACTCTTTGTCGGCAGCTGACTTAATTGGTTGCACCTGACAGGTATGCCTATATTCAGAAGCATCTAGAAGTAAATGTGCAGATGAAATGATTGAAGGGAAATATGTGTGAATGCTAATGCTATTATTACATGGCACCTAGTCTAGGAAGTGCAGACAAGTGACCATGGGTATCTCCTTCCAGAACCTTTCCAGTGAGCTAACGGAGAATTTCCAAAATCTGGTAAATTAAAGCCACTATTAATTTGGGCCATTTTTATGTTTATTGCTAAAAATTAAGAGAACAATAGACTTCGATATTCCAAAGGTTGTGGTTTTTTTTTTCCCATCATGGAAGGTTTTTTTTTTTTTTTATTAGAGCAAGATTCTTTATCTGCTAATGTTTTTCTCAATGCAAAGACAAGATTTTTTTAGGTAACCATGGTGATTATGTACCTCTCTTCATCAGTGGAGGAGGTTGTATTGGAAGGGGCAAAGCCATGTGTTTGAGAATTCGCATTTGCCCATCCCTGTTTGACGGTCCTCATCCATCATCCCTGCTTGCACCAGGTATCACTTTGAAGATTTTGCTTTCCCTTTTAGTAAATGAACAGTTCGTAAACTGATTGTCTCTTTTCTATTTATCTTGTTATGATAGATCTGTCTGACTACCTGCCACTTCTGCTTACCCAGATGTTTTAGTTTCCAAGCCTATAATTTTTTTCTGCATGCAACTAAAATTGATGATAATTAAATGTCATAAAGTTTGAGAACACATCAAAACAGGAACTTCAGTTGGGTCGGAAATGAAGAAATGTAAGCATGTAAGAAGGCAGCAAGCTTGGGGTCATTTGTGAAGAGCATTCTGGCGTTAGGAGTGGAAATGTAGCTCTTCCATGAGGAGCTGATCTTTAAGTGCTTTGTGTTGGGCCCTTAGTTTCCTGTGCTTCTCAATGACAGCAAAATAATCAGCTGAAGAGCAGAAACAACGAGAAGTGTCAGCTCAGTGTGAGATGATTGATTACAGAGAGGATCTGACCCTCTTAAAAATGGATTTGGTGCAGTAATTTAAATAGTTGAGAACATTTGAAAACAACTGATGAATGAATTTATGTATGTTTCAAAGAGGAAATACCTTGAAACATTTCAGGGCTCAGATGGAGAAATAAAAATTCATTACATTATTGTTAGTTTAAAAGATAGTTGTTTATAATTTCATTAATTGAACTATATGAATTCTCTTCTAACATATGATTTAAATGGATGAGCCTATTGCACAATTAAAGTTTCTGTGTAATGTTTTTCTCTTTAACAAAATATAATGACATGGCTATACCATTGAGGAGTCTTCCATCGAGGGTATACATCTTGATATGATTCCCATTGTTGGAACAGAAAAACAATATTTTTTTTAAAAAAAACAAGATCTTAAAATTTATTTACAGGCAAAATTACAGGAGCCAGCTAATTTTGACATGATTCACCTTGATTGATTAATATCTACACAGCTGATTGCCTTTTTTGATTCCATGTTGATTTTATTTGGATCATATGCTCCATTAAATATCTTTATTGCATTTAAAAGTTTACAGGGCTAAAGAAGAAACTTGCCTAGCATACTGGGTAAGATGGGTTAGAGCCCAAGGATATCATAAAGCTTGACACGATGGCTCATACCTCTAACCCCAACACCCAGGAAGTGGATTGATGCACAGATAACAAAATGACAAAATCATTTTTTTTTGCTACGTAGAAGTTTCAAGGTCATCTGGAGCTCCATGAACCTGACAAAATAAAACTAAACCAACCAACCAAACAACCAAACAACCAACCAACCAACCAACCAACCAAATGATCAAACAAACAACAAAAACTCGACAAAATAATGGTGAAGCCATTAAATTCATGGTTGTAGACGTTTTCATTTTATGTAGATTGAAGATAGAACTATTTATAACCAATCTCTAGAAATGACTATGCCTCAGAGTATCTGATTCCCAACCATGCAGAAGCAGAGGTCTTCTTAAAGCCCAGATTTAACCCTAACCCTAACCTTTTTATATCCTCAGACCACAGTTCCCACCTGGGGATCAATGTTTTCCATCTTTTCCTCTAAGATTAGGGACTAGATGTTCATGGACCCAGCATAGCAACAATAGTCAATTTGATCGAGCCTCTGAAACAGGTGTCATTTTGATAAGTGGTCTGAGTTAAGCTAGGTCTCAGGTAGGAAGCCAATTGAGTTAATGCAGTGACACCAGGATAGCCTTGGCCAGACAAGGACGGATGCCACACGGAGGCAGATGCAGCACTTTGTTAGCTCCGTCAAGTCTCCAAGTTGCGTCTCCCATAGTCTGGTCAAAGGACCTCAGTGCTGAGACTTCATGGCTTGAACTTGAATTCATTTGAGGGTTACTGCATGGATTGTAGTTATGGAAATTTCATCTTTCAGGTCCTTAAAAAAAGCCTGATCTCTATTCTACAGTGAGAGACAAGTGCATAAAAATGATTAATTAGCCAAGAAGCTTATTGTTTCCAATCCATGATTCATATCCCTTCTGCACAACATGGGTTTAAACTGCTGGAGACAAAGCTCTTTAGTGTTTCCCTACATTAATTTCAATACTGATTGTCTAGGTAAAGAGCCAGCAGCGAGCTCTCCCTACTTTCCCCATAACCAGAAACACATTTTCAGTGTCCAGCGACACAGGGACACAATCTTCCCTTTCCATCACCGTTTTAGAGCACTAACTTATTCTACAGACCGTGGTTTCCCCTTTGCCCTCTCCTCGCTCACTTAAACATAAAGAAGGGAAGGTATTCAGTAAAGTAACTGAAGTCAATCGCATCAATTTTTCTAGTGTGTGCGGTTGGCAACCTTTTTCTGTAAAGGATCAAGCAGGGCATAGTTCAGGTTTTGCAGGCCATGTCGCCTTTCACAGCTATTTAATTTCGTGGCTGTGATGTGAAAGCAGCCGTAGGAAAGGTCACACACGTGGGGCTGCGGATGTGCCTCATTACAACTTTGTAGTATGCGAGACTTGAAATTCCAACACTTTCAAATGTCAAGAATATTCTTATTCTTCTATCTAAATTATACATGTAAAAACATAGTTAATGTGTGGACATACAAAGGGGGTAGACTGGTGTTAATCCCTGGCTGTAGTTTGTATTTTCTCAGTTCTAATGCACTTATGAAACCCCGCTAAGTCATAAAGCATTGTCCTTGTTTTCCAAAGAATTTGTATTTAGACTTAGAAAAAGACGATTGATATTGCAAAATAAAAAGTTATGAAGTGCTAGTTTCTGCACACGATCCATTGGGCAACTTGAGTCTGTATTCTTGGCCATGGGCATTTATATTTGATTCTGAGATAAACTATCTCACACTCCTTGTGAGAACAGAGCAGTGTTTGAAGTTGATAATGAATCTGAGAGAATAAGCAAGTCTTGCTGAAAGGGGGGGGGGCAAAGGGAGAGTACAGGCCCTTGATATGACTGTATCTATAGGGGTAGTGTCAAATTCAGTACAGATAGGTATGAAAACCCTCAATGGGAGTAAAGAAATCTGTGTTGTAAGATACCATCAGGAGGGTTGGAAAGAAAGAAGTAAGCAGGGTGTTTCCAAAGAGCATGGAGAAAAGAATGTCTGTAGGGGAACAAGAGAGAGTCAAGAGGAAGGGGAGGACAGATGGAAACAAGAGAAACAACTGGTTGCTAGAGATGATTATCTCTGGGCAGTGTGTGAAGTTGCGGGCCAGCAAGATGGCCTATTGGGTGTAGACACTTGCCTCCAAATCTGATGAATTGCGTACTATACCTGGAAATTACATAGTGTAAGTAAAAAGCAGACTCACACAAGTTATCCTTTAGCTGCCATATGCATGCTATAGAAAATGTTTGCACATAGACACATATAACACATACATCATACATATATGAACGTTACTTTTTAAAAAGATGTTAGCAAGGAGTAGTGTGGGTAGCAGTATAGGGTCTTGGGGATTTTAACCGAGGCTTGTAGAAAAATTGTTTGGAAGGGAAATGGCAAATCTGTTTTCAAGGTGATGTGTTGAGGTATGTAAGACCAGTATCTTTTCTATTGTGGAGTCAGTGAGCCAAAAAAGATTTGTGCATTTTGTGTCTACTAAACACAAAACCATTAAGGCTTCAATTCCATGGTTTTGTGAGCATGCTAACCACTCATTTTGGTTGTCAATGTAGGAGAATCTGTTTCTTGATCAATACATCTGTTTTCCTTCTATAAAGCATTGACTTTTGTTTAGTGAATTTACCTCCTTTAATTGTGGTGTGGATATTTTTATTGTTTCCTACAAAGTGGAAAATAAAATAACAGCCAAAACTTAGAGTAGAATAAGGTTTAAATTCCTCTTTCAGTGAGACTACTCTGAGGACAGCAAGAGAAGGGTTTTATCCGGGAAAATGTCATGTTTTTCTCAAAGCTATGAAACATACCACATGCAAAAGGGCTGTCATGTCTACCAGGATGGGTAGGATATTACAGTGTTGTAATATTGGTTCTTTGTTATTTTTATTCTTTTAGCTTTGTGTAGTAGCTATTACTGTCTTATTGAAAGCAAAAGCCAGTGGGAAATGTAATTTTGAACCTGACAAATACAGGCCGTTCATTTTATTATAAAGGGTTTGAAATACCTAAGAAATAACCCTAGTTTGAAGAACTTCAACAAAATAAATTTGAAATGGAAAGAGATACAGTGATGAGGACTGGAAAAAGATACCCAATAAATCAAAATAAAACCGATTTTGAGGAAGAATAAAAACACAAAAGGAAATTGAGAAAATAATAAAGGAGACAATGAATCGTAATAGAAAAAGATGAAATGATAGCAATTTGTGTTTACCTGGGAATTTTCATCCAGAAATTAAATTTGATAGGAATGAGGGATTTGGCAATGTTGGGTAGTAAGCTAATAATTATTTGGTTCAGGAGGTTGGGTATGGGGTCTGAACAAGTATATAGATGAATATAAAACTGTGGAAAAAATAGATTTGGGCAAAATGATTGCAGGGAAGATAATTGGCATCCAGGAGGCAGGGATAGAAAGAAACTGGAGGTAATTTTAGGGGACTGTGTGGGATGAATGACCTACTGTGTGTTGGCTAGGAGAGACAGTGGCAAATGGACACATACGGGTTCTAAAAGAGACGCTGACTTGTTGTGGGAGGTCCTTTTGTCTCTGTGTTGCTTTTATTGGTTAATGCATAAAGAACTGCTTTGAGCCTATGGCAAGGAAAAACAGAACTAGGCGGGGAAAGCTAGACTGAATGCTGGGAGAAAGAAGGGCGGAGTTAAAGAGAAGTGATGGAGCCACCAGAGACAGACACTGGAAACTTTAGCTGGTAAGCCACTATCATGTGATTTAAATTAATATGTAAGAGATTACCCAAGAAATTGATCGATTACAATATCTTTACAAACACAAAGTTTTCATCTCTGCTTCCATACTTTTTAATTTTGAAAAATTCAAATAAAATTGAGCAAAGTACAAAATCTAAGACAATACATCCAGTCTCTACCACTGGGAAATAAAAAGTATTTTGTGCATTTACTTTTTTATATAAAAGGCCAAAGTCTCAATAACTTATTATTATTTTTTAAAAATCCACCTCTGATGTCATAAGTCAGTTATTGTTTCCTTGCCAGCACCCACACAGATGGATATTCTTAGAGAGACAAGTGCAGAATGTGGTTGCCAAGGTCGAGCTTTCAATACACATTCACACCTTAAATCGCTGGTCAGTGCTGTACTGCTATCCCATCACATTTCTCTAGTGGGGCCTTCTTGCTTCTCCAAATGCCTGCCCCCCATCTCCATCAGCTGATGGCCTTGCCTCTTAGGACACTAAGAAGGTCCTAGGAAGGCGGATAGCATCAAAAAATGTGTGTTTTCTCAGGACCAAATTTGTAAGTTCACCCCTGTCATTCCTCTTTTATTTCAGGACAGAGACATCTCTCCATCCCCACTCCTTACTGACTTCTCTTAAAGTAGTTCTTTTACTCATCATGGTTTCTACCCTGATTCTCTCTTCTGCTGAACATCTGCCTCTGTTCTGCCTCTCTTCATCTTACTACCAGATCAGTGTATAAAAACCCCTGAAGTTCTTGACCCTGTATTCCTTTCCAACATTGATTATGAATAGTGCTGTCTATATTCAGATATGTCCAGGGCCAGTCCTGGGAGCTTGAGCAACTTACCAAGGGCCATGTTTCTGAGGAAAAATGACTCTTCATCTCCTTACAGCCATCAGCTGTGCTTTCACTAGAGGTGGAGACTCATGGGTCTCTCCTCCATCCCTGATGGGATGTCAGCTGGCTAGATCCTCTGCAGGTTTTGTCTTGTGCAGGTTTTGCAGGCAACTATAGCTGATGTAAGTTCAGAGTGCAACAGCTGTGTCAAGTCCAGAAGTCACTGTTTCCTCTGTAACCTCTGGGCCTTAGAATCTTTCTGCACCTTCATCCATGATATTTTCTGAATCACTGTGTGTGTGTGTGTGTGTGTGTGTGTGTGTGCAAGCATGTGCATATGTGCATGTGTGAAATTAATGTCCCACTTGGTGTATAAATGACTCTCTATAGTCATTCATTCTCTGAACTTTGACCAGTTGTGAATCACTGCACTAACTGCCATCCACAGCAAAATGAAGATTCCTTGAAAAGAACTGATAATTGTGTTAACACATGGGTACAAAGATAAGTATTTAGAAGGCAGTGTGATACCACTTAGTAAAGAGAGTGCGGTAGGTTTCCCTCAAGGCCCTGCGGTCTCACCAGTCACGTGTTCTCATCCAGATTTACAACACTAGTCATCAGTTTTCCTGCTGTGGAGTGGGCCTTCCATCCAACCAGAAAGCAGTTCCCAATAACAATGGCGCCACTCTTGACCCATTGGCTTTTGTGCTGGGCTGGTTCCTATTTCAAGACTGTTGATGGCTTTTCTTTCCCAGCACCCTGCTAAGCACTTTCTGGCTCCTTGAAACCTAGATAGCAGGAGTAACGCTTCAGGGTCAGTACCAGATTGATTTCGCTATGCCCAATGATCCAAGTTTATATGATCTTCAGCAGTAGGATGCTACTCTTGGGTTCTGTTGGGCAACCAAGAGCCATGGCAGTATCTTGTTTTATTTATGGACCTTTCTGGGATCCCCTTGATAATGTAAGTTGAAAGAAGGTATTCACACCTGGCACTGATATTTTTGAGTGATAACCTATGGTTTCTGGAAGGTGCATCATCTCCCTGTGTAAGGTGAAACCATTCAACTCTTTAAAATATACATCTTCAGAAAATGCATAATAGAGTAGGATTCCAGGTTGCTTCTGCAAGCATTATTGTTGGTGGTTATCACCCCTCTCTAGGTTTTGCTTTTTAAAGTAACAATCATGACTTAAATAGATAGGCATGCCTGGGTGGTGCATGAGGTCAAGGGTGCTGCCGCCTCTGGTCGCTGCTTTGTCCCACGTCTGTGCAGTGACCCCGAGGAGGACACACTGTGCTTTCTGTAGATATTCGCACAGGGGACAAATGGATGGTGACCTGTCAGATGTTGGCTTCCTGTGATGCTGACAGGAAGAGGAGACACTCCCCCATTGGAAAGATGATTATGTGTGAGCTGGAGACGTATGCCAAGGGGTAGGGGTTGGTGGCACCACACATGGTGCTGACAAACGCTGCGGCGAGATTCAGAGCTCGAGAGATGACAAAGTGATCATACTCTGTATGGAGGAAGAGGTGGGACTGGAGAAGGAGCTAGGAAGAAAGACAACAAATCCTACACTTTCTGCCCTGTGCAGACAACTTTATCTTTGCACAGTACCTTCAGGAAACCGAGCTTAGACAGAGAATTCATGATATGTCTGGGAGCGAGAAACCTAAACTGCAAAGGTACTAAAGCTGAGAAGATTGAAGCAGGTATTAGGCCATGAGAATCTGAATGTGTGTCCATGAGCAGAGGGTTGCAAAGGTTACTCTGGAGGCCCTATGACACTTATTGATTATGGAGGATAACTTTAGTGGTATCTTACGTGTTATGTTGCTGCTACGATGTCACCTCACCTGCTACCCTGATGAACTCCATTTCCCAGCAGTTGGCTTCTCACACTGTAGTACTTGATATGAAAAATGCTCTCTATGAAATAAATCGTAATGGGTGGTTTAATAAGGAAAACACCGCTAGAGCATGCAGTTTAACTGTTCTTAGTAAATACAATGCCTTGTGCAATTTATTCATTTGTTTCATTAAAGCCAATTATACATTTGTTTGGGCTAATTTTTACTATACAAAAGAAATTTGAAATGCTTAATAGTCAATTACTGTGAGCATGCAGATAAAAATAATGAGTGTTATCAAACAAAGAGTTTATGTATGAGGCCAGGAAGACATGAATATAGTTTATATAAATTTGTCAGAAATTAATAACTTCTATTTTAAGCCTCTTTGGAGCATTTAGGGAGAAGAAAACATTTAAATCAATTAAATTTCTACTTGCTACTTAGGTGGATGACATGATTCTATCTAAATGAAATCCTGGTAAAGGCTATATCCCTGTCTTCTCAAGGGATTTCTTTTTTCTTATGAGAACCTTATCATAAAGAAAAGCAATCTCTTGATGCTCAGATCTTCATATTTAGTCTTTTTGGAACATTTGTTATTTTTCTGAGTCATTAGAGAAGAACCATGAATTTGCTTTCAAGTGATAAGGGGGAATGATGTATTTCAAACAATTGGGACCTAACGATGGTGAATATGCTGATAATAAAATCTTCCTCATGAAGTAATAAGAAAATGTTTTAATACACCTATCATTTTTGTAGTGCTTATAGCATTTCAGACATGGACAGGCATGATAGGTCTAGCTCTCACAGCATGGACTTGGAAGTCTCCAAGTCGCATGAAGAAACCAAGAGATTGCTGCTGTGACATGTCTGTCACATAGGCTGTTACAGGAACCCAGAGCACAGCAGGATGAGAAGGGTGGCAGAAGGTGAGGGAGATCACATGCAAAGGTACACGTTTTGATTCCACTTTAAAAATAAGCCTGAGTAATCGATGGCATGCAGGAGTGACTAGAATTAATAATAATGGTGCGTTGTACATGTAAGAAACATACAGTAGTGTCTTTCATCTATGTGCTGAACTAACAAAGGGACTGAAGGATTTCTAGAAGAAGCGATGGTTAAACCAAGCCTTTTATTTAAGTAGGAGACAAGAAAAGGAGATAGAAGAATGAGCTTGTTTGCAGGTCTTGGGGCCCTGGAAAAATGTAAACAAGTTCTGACTGGCTGGAGCTCAGAGTGCTATAAACAATGAGAGATGAGCCGGAGGACGGCAGAGAATAGACTTGTGCTTATTTTAAGCCACATGGAGGAGCTTACCCTTGGTCCTGATGCTGAGAAGCCACTGAAGACTCTAAGGAGGTATAGATGTGCCCTGAGCTTATTAGCCTCTTCTCGCTTCAGGATGGAGGGTACCTGAGGAAATGATGCTGGCTGCAGGGAGACCTGTGAGGGTGTTGCTAAGGTACCCGACCAAACACCCGTGGTGCCTTTTCGTAGGTAATAGCAGGATAGACGCGAGAAGGCAGTATCAAGGAATTTTTGAGTGACAGTGACCAATGTGGAGGCTGGTGGGTGGTCTGAGTAGACTGGCTGATTTATGACCTTGCAGATGACAAAAGAGGGCAAACCTGCAGCTGACTTCTGCTTCCTGCTGTTCCTCTCTCCCTGAATCCCACAGAGAAGTCAGAGTATTTATGCCAGGAAAGTGAACAGCTCAAATGAAAGGACCATAAATCCTTTTGTAACTCAGGTACATGGTAGTTCCCCCCACCCCTCATAGAATGAAAGGAACACCTAACAGAACTGGCAGAGGGTGGATCACTAAAAATAATTTTTTGTTTCTAGATCACTATTTGAATTTTGGCTCAAAAAGAGTTTAAAGAATTGAGTGAAATCACCATAATAAAACTTCTATTTCTACCTCTTATTTATGTAAAAACTGTTCTAGTCACTGATGTAAAAATGAACAATAGGAATAAGCTTGATATAAAATAGTTCAATTCTTGAATTGTTTTATTATTCATGAGTCTATGACACAGTTGAGAAAATCAAAACCATTTTAATTAATAGTTCCATCTAAACTCACTTTTAAATACTTAATATATTTGACAAAATATAGAGTATATTAAATTGTGTTTATCAATTATATTTGAAGGTAATTTCATAGGAACCTAATACAGAAGAAAAATGTTGTTACTTCAAAACCTCATTGTCTCAGGAGATTAAAAAAATTAAATTTACTAACATTCTTTCCAAAGACGTATGATAAGGTGATCAATAAAACACATTCAAGCACAAAATATTTTGAGTTTCAGTTTTGTTGGGGAAGTATAACAGAATCATGAGCTCAAAGAGGAAAGGAGCAATGTCAAATTTATTGATGTTATAGGGGAGATCATCCATGTGAATTTTTAATTGGATGAGAGCAGGAATGAAATCACTGGCTATTTCACATGTTTTAAACACTGGACACATTTAAAAGAACAAGGAAACAGTTATATTTTAAATGTCATAAATTTCCCCCAAATGGAGGAACTCATATTTTTGCTAGGGATATTTCATGTGAAGTTAGAGAATATGTTTTCAATGTCAACTTCAAAATGTGAGAGATTTTTTTTTAACCCAACATTCCATATGAGCATGGGAGTTTGGGGAAGGACGGTAGAGTGAGATAGGGAATGATGTTGATTAGATACAACGTCTATCATGTAGACAAGTCTCTCTACCTTAACGCCCAGAATAAGAAAAGAAATCAGGAAAGCTTGCTTCCTGTCAGTTCATAGATTGTATTTATGGGGTTGGGGATTATGTAGTATGAGGGAGCGGATGTCTGAAGAGAGTGGGAACAGAAGAGTATCACTTGACAGATGTCTGATAGAAACTTCTGGTTTTCATGCACTTACATGTACATATGTTCACGGACACACACACAAGTATCGTAAAACTGAAACTACTACTCTCTTGGTGAGGATAAAAAGTAATGTTGTACATATAGGCGACAGTATCACAGTTCTTCAGAACGTTCACAGTGGACTGCAATTCAGTTTTTGGTATGCACATAAAAATAATTGAAATGACTTGAGCATGGGATCCTGCTCTGGACTGTGGTTAATAAACCCCGTTTTTAGAAGTGAGGTACACAGTAGATGGTAGCTAATCTACTGGACAGTAGAGATCTCTACCCCAACTGACAGTGCTGAACTTTTAGTTAGGAGATGTTCCTTGAGTGTTTCTCTTGGTTTCCATGGTAATTCTGTAAGCCCCTTAAAGACAGGGATTGCATTTTAAACATCTTTAGTGGTCCCGAAGTGCTCAGCATAATTCTCAACCATAGTAGGATGGCTTGATAAACCACGTTCACTGAATTATTTTAGCTAATAAAACTTTTTGTTAAGCCACCTTAATGATATCACTCATTGGCTGGGCCTATGGGGATAGAGTTGCTCTTTTTGCAACAACAAAGCCGTCAGAGTTTAAATAATTGACAAGGCTGCTAATTGCTCCTGATCGTATAATTAGATAATCATTTAAATTTGTGAGCATCTCGGGGGTGGAGCTGAGGTGGCTTTAGCTAAATCCAGCCTCAGCTTTTATTTTAAGCGTGAAGGAACACCTTTACATGCAAATTAATAGTTCTTCAGAAGGTATTAGGTGCTTTTGAAGAAATTTAGGAGTAAATTTTCTCCCGGGTGCTTCTCAGGTTGATTAAAATGATCATGTTTACATTTGATTTATTTAAGAATATAGATCAAAATTAAGTTGTCTTAGATTTACCAATTAGTCCCGCAGAAATTTTTAAGGGGGCTACAGGGGCCCCTTGAAGATCCTTGAAGAGGTCTTATCTCTTTCTGCTAATATTGAGAGATGTGGTCTTCAGGATAAACAAACCGAAAAGGGGCCCCTTGAGGATCTTAATTTGTTCAAATTAAGATGAATGTAGGAAGATAATAAAGCTGTTTTCTAAAGCTTGTCCAGACTTCAGCATAAGTAGTTTAACCAGTCCTGTGGGGAAATTACATCACCTTTAGATGCAGGTTTGGTGAAAAAGCAGTAATTATTGAGCATCCTAAGGATTCTTGCCTTTCTTATTTTAGCCTCTACTTTTGTGAACTTAGTGACATGAATCCAACATGCAGGTGTTTGCCTTTTAAATTTAAAAAGTTATATTTTTATTCTAATTTTTTTATTTATTTTACATCCCCACCACAGTTTCCTGTCCCTCCCTTATTCCTGCTCCTTCCCTACCTCCTCCCACCCCACAACCCAACATAAGAACTCAAAATGGTTAGGCCTCCTCTGAAAGGATAATAACCCCATGGGGAGTCAACAAAGCCTGGTATGTCAAGTTGAGATAGGACCAAGGCCTGCCCTCTTGAATCAAGACTGAGCAAGGCATTCCACCATAGGGAATGGGCTCCAAAAAGCCAGCTCATACACCAGGGATAGATCCTGGTCCCACTGATAGAGGTCCCTCAAACAGACCAAGGATACTTTGTTGCCCACATGCAGAGAGCCTAATTAGGCCCCATGAAGCTCCCCAGCTGTAGGTCTATAGTCTTTGAGTTCCCAGGAGGCGTTCGGTCAGCTGTCTCTGTCTGTGGATTTTCCCATCATGACCTTGACCCTTCTGCTCAGATAATCCTTTTTCCCTGTCTTTTAAAGCAAAAAATGCCGGTTGGTGGTGGCACACAACTTTAATCCTAGCACTTGGGAGGCAGAGGCAAGCAGATCTCTGTGAGTTGAAGGCCAGATGGTTTATAAGAGCTAGTTCCAGGACAGGTTCCAAAGCTACAGAGAAACCCCATCTGGAAAAACCAAAACAAAAAACCAGCCAAACAAACAAAAACAAAGGATAACCAGACTATAATCTACTATCCACAGCTCCAGAGAAGCTAGGCAGTGAGGAGAATCCTGAGAGGAATACATGGATTGCCTTGGGAAGGGAAAAGAGATGAGATCTCCTGGGTAAAGTGTCCAGGGAAGGGAGAGGGGGGGAAGATGGGGTTTGAGTATATGAGAGAACAGGATGGAAAAGTTGGGGGAGGGCTGGAATGGGAGAGCAATGAAAGAGATATTTTGATAGAGGTAGCCATTTTGGGGTTAGGGAGAAAGCTGGTGCTAGGGAAATATCTAGAAATTCTTATAAACTTCTTTTATTTTATGCATATTGACATTTTTCCTGGAGTCCATGGAGACCAGAAGAGGGTGTCAGGGCCCCCGGAATTGCAGTTATAGGTGCTATGAGCCTCTGTATGAGTTCTGGATACCAAACTTGGGTTGCTTGGAAGTGCAGCCAGTGTCCTCAGAGATTTTTCCATCTCTCCAGCCCCAATGATGCTGGTCCTTGAAGTACAGTTTTGTGGAATTAGGAAGTCTCACGTGTCTGCTAAGTAGGGAGGTGGTAGAGAAAGTTATCCATCCTTTTGCGTGGATGATAACACTGAAGTAAACATACTAACATCAAACCCAGTTTTATAAATGAGAACCTTGTAATTGCAGGCTAGAGTTCTTTTTCCCAAAAGGAGACCACGTTCTTTCTCTTTCTTTCTTCATGTGCACTGAACGCAGGACAGTATTGATGAGGCTAGCTCCCCAGAGCTTTAATAGATGTCATTGTGAGAGACCGAAAATCCTAAATGCCTGCACAGTACAAACCATGGTGGTTTCGCATACACTCCATCTGTTTTGGCATTAATCAGTGAAAATAAAACATCAGTGAAACTGTTTCATTCAGTTCTAGGTGTTTGCAGATGGCACGAGCATTATACACGCTAGCTTTAAACTTTTACCAGAAGAAAGAGAATTGAAAGCTGATGCCTCCGGTGCTAATTATCAAGGTGTATTATTCCAGGGATGGAAATCTATGGGTGGCCAGCAACAGAAGTCTCCCAAATATGATACATTCCATACTCAGATAATGATATGATACATTCCATACTCAGATAATGCTTTTGGTTTTCCTCACGGGAAATTTAAATACACCGGGTTTTCTCTCTAAGGTAGGTGTAACCATGTTTGAAAACAAAATTGCTGTCGCCACTAATGCCTATTAGCTTTCACTGTTATTCATATTTCCGCGCCTAGAAGTCGCAGCACGTACTAAATATTAAACTTGGTCACTCTCCATAGCATTAACTTGCCTCATAACTCTCTCGGAGGAATGAGATCGACAACTTCAGTGCTCTTTCTGTGTGACTGCCTCATCCTCCCAGGTGATGGGAATCAGGCTGCCAGTGCCGATGTAGAACTGACATATGACCCTCTTAAACAATGGCGCTCATCCTTGGACCCTAGTTAGAGCTGGCTCTGCAGTCATCACACTGAGACTGGATGCTGGTCATGTGCACAAGACTCAGAGACTGGAAGGAGAAGAGCAGAGTGGACTCAGTGTTGAGAGAAATATGGTAGAGCCTTTAATTGCTGCACCTTAATGATTTCCATTTCCTTTCTTCTGGAAGTTCAAGGCCGTCAATTCAGAATTTTCTTAACTTGCTCGTGGATTCAAGAAAGACCCAAGAAGTCTTCTTCTCTATGGGTTATGTTGGGTGGTCCCTACAGAGGCTGCTAAACCATTTTAGTTGTCTGTGTAAGTTGCAGCCTAAGGTTCTCCACCTGCCTTGAGTTTTTGGCTTATATGTGGGCTCTACAGGGGTCTTAGCAACTAATGTAAACTCAAATAGTCACCTGTGACAATTAGGCTAGGAGATATTATTTAGCCCTCAGTAAGTCTATTTTTCATGATGGTTTGGGCATCATACAAAAGTTAAGAATTTCTTGATTGATTATTTTATGAATGGAAGCCCTCACATGCCTGCCTATTTACTGGATTGTAAAATTGTGGGAGGGGGCATAGAAAAGCCACACTTGCTAATATTGTATATTATCATTCTCTATAAAAACAAAAAAATTGAACAGAGTTGAGAATTTTAAAATGGATAGACAAGGCCTACCTAATTAATAAAAGAAAATTGCATAAATATATATTTCATATTCAATTTAATAGCATACATGTAACATTCATTGATATGACTTGTGATTTTGATTTGTGATAGCTAGCTTCTCTCTCTTAGTGAAGACTGCATTTGTAAATATTGTTCAGGCCAATAATTTCTTTTGACCATTAAAACACAGAAAGCGCCTATGAAGACCACAGTAAATGTGACCAAGCAACTTCATGACACCAGATCATCTCATTCAGGATTCTTTGCTTATTACTTCTATCCCTGGCAGAGAATTATATTCTTTTGAAATGGAAGGAAATGAGTTAGATATCAGGAGGAGCTTTTGAGGCTTGGACTGAGATATATTATTAGGACATTTACAGAACGTATTTGAAGCAACGGTGAGGCAGCCCCGTTTTTACCTTGGCCCACACACAGTCCTGTGAAATCAGACATGATTGAAGTGATTTTCCCCACCTAGTTTTCAGATTACATCATTTTGAGGCATATACTTCAAAAATGGTGTACTAATACAGACTTGATTGAAATATTTACTGGAAAATCTGTCCCTGTAGCTTCTCTGAATTCCAGAAAATCACTGTGTTTGTTTGTTTTTTGGTGCATGTGGAAGAAACATGAATCCACCCTTTCAAACAAATGTAAGGCTTTTTTTTTAAGTGATCAGAAAACATAAGATGAAATTGTCTTCAGGTCCTCAGTGAAGGACCACACAACATTTCAGCTTTCTCTTCATGATGAAGACATTTCCACTGGTAGAGGATTTAGAATTTTATGGCCCAGATAGTGCAAAAAGATGTGACAGTTTCAAAAACTTATTTCTGTCTGACTCTTTCTGGAAAATGGCAATAGATTTTTCTTAGTGACTGAAAACAAACCCAGAGGAGGCAAGGGATAAAGTATTCAGTTTTTGTGGGGATGAATCCAAACTCAGATGATTATTAGAGAATATTAAAATATTAGAGTATTCCATGACTCAATGTCTGAATGAGTGATATTTTGAATAACCAATCAGATATTTTTACTTTTCCCCAGATTATATAAAGTCCTTCCACAAGGATGTCTTCCTTTTGTACTGCATCTAGAACCCATCCCTGATCTTTGTCCTTCCCTACTGGCGGTATGTCTTCTTAGTAGGATCCTTGATAGAAGAAGCACCTGTCATGGTGCTGCCTCTTGCTCTCTCCTTCCCTCTTTGGCTTCATCTTTTCTACTTTCCTTGTGTGTGTGCATGTGTGTGTGTTTATATGTAGGCGTATGTTTGAATGACTCTAACATGATAGAATAAATGAGATCATTACAGAGCTCGCTCTTTTGTGTAGGTCTAGAAACACAATGTGTTTCATATGCTCTAGTTTCATAACAAAATCTCAGTTAGTTTGAAGGACCCCCTTAATTTTGCATGTTGCCACTGCTACATTAATAGAATTAGTTGTATTTCAAAGAAATCTTTCTACTGGCCTCTCACTTGTCAGCTCTGTAATAGTTATCTCTTAGTCATAGAAGTCAACATTTAGATTTATTCAGAATATAGTGAAACTATAATATAATTAATATTATCACAGAATTCCATATAGGTCATTATTTTTTTGAAAATATACTGGTGCATCCTGTATAAAAATTGTCATTATTCAAGTACTTACCCTATAGCTTTGCAGACACTCCAATCTTGGACTCACTGGTGTAGCGGCTTAAATGAAGTCAGACAGAAATTGTAATAATATATACAGCTTTATTTGGGAAATAGACTTACAGAACAAGAAGTTCCAGCGGAGAACAGGAAAGCAGAAGGGAAGGCGGGGAGCATGCCCGCAATCTTTATAAGTAAAAAATATCTTCGGGGGACCCCTCCCTACAAACAAGGTGATTTGCTGGGTCCCCCTACACACTGGCAGAATTAGAGTTTTGCTGTCCTCAGTGTGCTTATGTTTGCAGCTATCCTGGTGGCAAGAGAGGCACTTGTCTAGTTATCTAGTTGTCTAGTTATCTAGTTGTCTAGTTATCTAGTTGTCTAGTTATCTAGTTGTCTAGTTATCTAGTTGCTTATAGAAACAATGGTCCCTAAGATATTGACATTTCTCCCTAAGTCTCATGTTGGAGTAAAGAAAAGGCTGAAGCCAGAGGAGCAACTTGTCTCTGGGGAAGAGATTTCACACAGTTCTGACAACTTGTCAGCCTACCTTGCAGAAGAGACTTGAGCAAACACAATGTTGATTGATTGACCAAGAATACTTAGTTATTTCCTCTATTTAACCTAAACCTCCTGGCAAGACTCTTTGGGACCAGCAGCCTCCTGGATCTCTTCATTTGTAACTTAATGTGGCCACACTGATTTGATCCCCCTGTGGTTTCACTGTTGTCTCTTTAATTGGCTCACTGAGGATAGATAGCCTCTTACAGCTTCTCAGCCCACTGGGGTCCAGGTGCCAACCCTCACAACTTCAGCTACTGATTTTTCTACCTTCATGTATTCCATTTGACTGATATATCAACAATCCAATATTTAATAAATAATTTTTTGTAGGTATTGTGTGTGTGCATCAATGTATTTTGTATAAAGGTAATAATTAAACTTATACCATTCAGAAAATAATTGTACCTTTGCTGTGCATCAGCCGGTTTTTTGTCCCTGTGGTAAAATACTGATAATAAACAAAGGAATAAAGGGGTATTTTGGCTCATGTTTTCAGAGGTCATAGTATTCTTTTTTGAGTACAGTGTTTCTAATAGTATATCTAACAATTTCTCTGAAATCATGATCTCTTCAGTGATGGGGCCACACTAGTTCATCTTTGTACATCTGGTACTTAGAGTGGGCCTTTGTATAAAGGAGATACTTCTGGCTGAAAATAAAATGAATGCTTTCTATTTATTGCTTCATTTTTAAGATAAACACATGTTTCAAACATTGTGTGAATGCAGAAAGTGATAGAACCAATCCTGCCTTTGAATTCCAGTTCTTTGAATGCATCCCTTTGTTTTCTGGATGTCTGCAAGTTACAAAATAATTATTATATCAAAGAGCTTATTAGTTGATTACATCCTTTCTTTTGATGAGTACATAGTGGACAGCCCTCCTTAAGAGTGCCTAGCAACCTATCTTATTGTTCCCAGCCTTTTAACAAGATAATGTTTAGCTAATCTTTCAGTTCATGCTGTAAGAACACCTTTACACTCAGGCAAAAGAATGATGCCTTGTTAGGTTCTTAAGGCAAGAAGACAAAAGGCTTACTGCAAGACAAGCTCCAGAGGGAACTTCAGGGCTGCGGTGCTCAGAGGAACTGAGCACTGGAGACTTGCCTTAAAGGAGACATCAAAAGCATTAGAAGAAGAAACTTCAGGCTGTTCCTGACAAGAAGATGTACATTCTTGAAACTAAGAGACAGCAGGTTGAGGACTCCTGACCGTGTGCCTTTCTCCGTTGCAGCAGACAGGGAGGGAGGATTCTCCAGGAATGATGTGCAGCAGCTGTGGGGGAAATGACTGCCCAGAATGAGTCAAAGCAAATGCTGAGAGTTGGGCTACAAGAGACATTGTCCCCTTTCTTTTTGTCAATGTTCTTAACGGTTGAGAAATTTATCCAGTATCGGACTCCCAGCTGGGCCAGGACTGAACTGAGCAGACTCTGTCTCCGGACACAAGGAATTGATCAATCATTTAGGCTCAAGGGACCTCCCCTTCCATCACCCACTACAGACGTGCCCTACAAGCAGATGGTTTAAGTGTCATTTTATAATCTTCCGCCTTCCTATAAAGTGGATAGCAATCCCATGTAAATATACCAGTTTACAGAACCATAGCAAGGTTCTGAGCACAAGTAATCTCACGGGCTTAGGAACATTACAGCATCACTGAGTACAGTATGGGAGTCTTTTTTTATTCTCTAAACGATATGATGCTGGTCCTTGTCAGATACACTGAAAGCTCTAATAGGCAGTAAATTCTCACAATGTGAATTTATTTTGAAGATAATTTCCTGCTTTAGCTTTTGTATTTCTTTATGGTCAATTTTCAGGTGATTCAAAAGAAAATTGCTGTCTGATTTTAATGGAACTTGGGAGTTTCCAGATGAAATTTTCCCAGAGAGAGAGGAAACCAGCCCTTTCTTTAACATTTTATTTCTTCATTTATTTTTTTGAGTTTTTTTTTAATTACAACATTTCTCCTTTCTCTTTCTTCCCTTCAAACCCTCCTATTTACTCCTTCCCAGTCTCCTTCAAATTCATGGTCTCTGTTTTCATCAATTGTTATTACATGCATGTATATGTATGTATATTCCTATGTTCCTAAACATAAGCCGTTGAGTCCCTATAATGCTATGTTACTTGTATGTATGTTTTCAAGACTGCTTGGCAGCGGACAACCGATTGGTGTACTTGTCTCTGGGGAGGCGGGCACCTCTATTGCTTCCAGCTTTCTTCAGCAGCCTATAGTCCTTTCTGGAGGGTGAAGTCTCATGGTCCTTTCCATGCAGCTTGACATTCTTTTTGGTGTATTCCTTATTTAGTTCATGTTTGGGGGATCATGGTGGGTATACATTAGGGGTATAGCTTTTGATGTTACTTGGAGACACAGTCTCACAATGAGAATTACTCTGATGAGTTCCAGGACACAGAAATTAAAGGATGAAAAGGAATTTAAAGAAAATACAAGGAAAAGGCTCAGTAAAGTCAACGAGAAAGAGTTTGAGGGGAGTAATTTTATTAAAAAATACATTTAATTGAATATGAATGTGTGGATGGATACATGTGTGCATATATGTTCTGGGGCAATGTCTATAGGCTATGACATGTACGGAGACCAAACAGCAATGCGGAAGACTTACTTCTCACTTTCCGCCTTGCGGATCCCAGGGATTAGCCATCTTCAGGCTTGGCACCAAGTGCCTGTACTCACTGTGCCATCCCACAAGCCCTGAATCAGCCTTCTTCTTGCTAAGAAGTCAGAAAAGAAATGTATCCTTATCTAGAGAACCCCAGTGATCTCCACCTTTGCATATACACCAGAATCGTGGAAAACTTTTCTGATTTAGGCTCTTACTCTGTAACTTCACCCACTAACCACTTCCCATTTTCATCTCATGTCCTTTCTTACATAATAGTTATTTCCTTCATAAATGAACACATTTAACATAAATGAACAGGTCCCTCTCCTAGGAGTTTGTGACATCTGGCTTTGGCCATGTTTAACGATAGAATGACTCTCCTAAGCTCTGTTAGTACCATTGTTGACAAGGTCATTTCAGTGTCCTTTGTCATGTTTCATAAATCAGGAAAGAAGCAATGGAGTCAAACACCCCAATAGTGGCTTCACAGACAGCAGCAGTACCATCATGCTGTGGTTGGCATGCTGTTCCATTAGGGGATATAGACACAGTGCATTTGGGACTCGAGCTTAGATGGACTTCCGCTGCATAACAAACAGAAGCACAGACTGTGTAGACAGTCTCTTGGTACATATATTCAAACATTTTGTCATCTCCAAAGAGCAGTAGGCTTCAGAACTAAAATTCCCCTGTTTGATTTATTAATTTGCTCAATCAATTCAACTGTGACCTCTGAATCTCAGATTCTTTTTTCTTCTTAGACTAGTGCATTGATTTCTGCCTCACAGGCTGCCCCAAGGACTCGGCCGTTTGCTCAGTAATTGGGATATCGGATGTCCCTGGAAGGTCCATGTTCCAATGGCTTGTTCCCCATATGGGCCTGATTGGGAGGTTTTAGAGTCTTTATAAGAGGCAGGGACTAGTTGGACTTCATTAGAAGTGTGCCTATGAAGAAGATATTGAGACACACAGCCCCTTCTTTCATCCTTCATTTCCCAGGCATCCTTAGGAGCACAGCCTCCTTTGCCACCCTTGTCACAGTGTCAACCTTCACTATGAACAAACCTAAAGGCAGAAACTTAAACCAACCATAGACTGAAAGCTCAGTCTATGAGCCCAAGGTACACCTTTTCCTTCATTCATGCTAACTCATTTCAGATACCTGTTGCAATAATGAGAAGCTGGCTAACAGATTTGTATCCAATTGGTGAAGTGCTGATTGTGGGTGGGGGTGGCATGCTGCTCCGTTCTCTCCTTCAGGGCTGATGGTGCAGACCTGGAGATCAGGGCGCTGTTGCTGCCCCTGTGAGTATTTACATAGGTTCTTCATAGTCCATAAGTGTGTTTGCTTCTTAGTGTCCCCTAACTCATTAGGATTTGGGAAATGAACAGAATTTTAGATGGAAAATCATAAATCAGGAAAGAAGAGCTGAGAGATTTTTAGGTGGACGGTGCATGCTCCTCTGTGGAGATGGTTTCCTTCTGATTTCCTTCTGTATCAGCCTTCCTGCTGTGCAACACATCTTATATCTTAACCAGGAGCTGAGCGTTGGTCTTAATGTTTACATCTGGACTGCAGGTGAAATCTGGAATCACCCAGGCAAGTGAAGAAAATAGATATTCTGACTGGTGTTTGACACGATTCATTTGGGATCTGCTTCAATTGAAGGTGGAGTATTTCACAAAAGAACTCTGCTCCTGATGAACTGGTAGGATAAGTGCATTCTAATGCTGGCTGGGTGTGATCCCAAGGATGGCAGCTGTCCGGAGAGTTGGAGTCCTGCCCTGGCTGGGTGTGATCCCCAGGATGGCAGCTGTCCGGAGAGTCCTGCCCTGGCTGGGTGTGATCCCCAGGATGGCAGCTGTCCGGAGAGTCCTGCCCTGGCTGGGTGTGATCCCCAGGATGGCAGCTGTCTGGAGAGTCAGAGTCCTGCTGAATCAGGAGTGTGGCTACTTGATTGTACATAATTAAGCAGTGGTAACAGGACCTTTAGATTAATGAGTTATGGGGTAGAAGGGTAATTCCTCTTTCCAAGTCCTACTGCTCTTGTATTCCAAGTAATTTACTCTCTATCTGTTGTATAGCCGTAGGGGCATTTTAGTACCTGAAGTATAAAACTCTGCAATTCAAAGTATACAAAGACCATTTGCAGATTTTCAACAGCATACTCCACAGTAAAGTAGGTTAACGTTTTTATGTGAGAAGCATGTCTGGGGGTTAGAACAGAGACTATTATCAGAGTGATTGGGTTTGGAATCGTGTTCTGTATACTTAGTCAGCAATTTTGTGACCATTGATCTTATTGGAATATTGATTATTAGGGTGACTATACCTAACAACAATGCATTTGTATATTTCAAATTGCTCAAAGATAGAGTTTTGAAACTTTTCACAGCAAAGAAATGAGCAGTGCTTAAGGGAACGGACACACTAATCATCTTGGTTTGACTTTTGCACAATGTAACATATGTAAAAAACATTGCATTTAACACCATCAATATGTTCAATTATTACGTGCAAATAAAATAAAAATATGTGAATGAGAATATTTCCTCATTCGTAGTTTTCTGGGTGGGCTTGACTGCTTGCTAAATCCTCGTAACATCACACTTGGAATCATAGTAGGAACTGTATAAATATTTGTAAGTTAAAATGCAAATGAAATTTCTATGTGTGATCAGGAACTAGAAACACAAAGTGCTCACTCCCATAAATCTGGGAATAAAGGAAAGGGCTAAAGAAAAGGAAAGGCTATGGATGGCAACAGGGTATTAGTAGCAGAACAGCAGGAAACCCATTCACAGGAGTCTGTAAGATGGAAATCTCTGTCACAAGCCTGGGACTTTTTGAGGATAATGTATTTGAGAGAAAGATGTAAGTTTCCCTTTGTTTCATTATTTGGAACCATTGAATTTTGCAGGGTTTCTGCTGTGAACATTTTCATTGTTGCTCATTTTGTTACCATAATCATCAATATTTTAATCATTGCCATGAAATATGAATTCCATTAGATTTCTTTTTGCTATTCACTTTTTATTTGTTAAACACAGTGGGTTCAGTTTCTAGACCTCTATGTTTTGAAATGATAGTTGTTTCTTTTCTTCTTATTGAAGTCTGATGAGACCATAGGGGATTTAGTATGTCTATTGTTGAGTTCTCTGAATGAAGCAGGAAAATAGAAACATTTGTGGACCTGACAGTACAGCATCCAGTAATGACTGCTTCCGAATCCCGGAGAGAATGGCCTCAGAATCACTGTCACTGAGTGATCTGAGCAAGGTCACTGCTTTCCCTGCTTTCCAGGTCTCCTGATGGATGTCCAGAGAAGAAAGGAAAAACATCAAGAAGCTTAAGCCTAGGAAAACAGAGGATGTAGAAGAAAGGGCTGTAGGTTGGAATTAGGAAGGATTATATTTCAATTTTACTGTGGCACACATTTCATGACCCTCGGTAATTAGTGAGGCGATTCCAGTCTATCTCACCTCACACTGCTGGAGTACGCGTAGAGAAAGATCACTCAGTCCGCCCAGGGCACAGTTGCCTCCCACGTCCCGGGCACTCACCAGATTATTTACATTACTCTTTCCTTTCTTTTATGTGTAAGTGCTGTTGTGTATGTTGTAGGTACGTATGTATGTTGAGGGGGTTATACGTGCATGACAGTGCTTGTGCATGTGGAGATCAGAGGTCAACATTGGGGGCCATGTCTTAGGATACATCTGTGTTATTTTTGAGACAAGGTCTTTTCCTGGGGATTGGGGGCTTGTCAATTAGAATAGGCTGCTTGACCATCAAGCCCCAGGGATCAGCTTGTGTCTGCTTTCCCAGCACTGGAATTACAAATGCACATCACCGTGCTGGGCTTTTTACATGGATGATTGTGATAGGACGTGTGTGCTCATGCTTAAAGACAAGTATTTTAGTGACTGACTGTCTCTCTAGCTTCTAGATTATTTCTTCATCAGAAAAATCATGATTTCATTTGTATTCTCTAACATTGTTGGTTTCTGGCTGCCCGGTTAGCTTTGACCCAAAATAATCACACAGAAACTGAATTCATTAAATCACTGTTTGGCCCATTAGCTCTAGCTTCTTATAGGCTAGTCTCTTACATATTAATTTAACCCATTTCTATTAATCTGTGCATTGCCACGTGACAGTGGCTTACCGGCTAACATTCCCAGTGTCTGTCTCCAGCAGCTCCATAGCTTCTCTCTGACTCTGCCCTCCTTTCTCCCAGCATTCTGTTTAGTTTCCCCTGCCTAGCTGTGTTCCCCTATAGCTCTGCTATAGGCCCAAAGCAGTTTCTTTATTCATTAATGGTAATCACAGCATACAGAGGGAAATCCCAAATCAAAGGCTAATAAATCCATTCATTTATCATCAGCAGTTACCTATGATCTGTCAATTGCTATGTCAAGAACTCAAGAAATAGAAATGAAAATGGAAACTGTCTTTTCTATAGATGTTTATAAACTAGGAAGAGAGGATACCTCTAATGACAGGTAGAATGAATGGGAATTGAAATGTTCAGTTAGCTGTAGCTGGGCACATATTAATTATTTGGACATCTGCGGATAGAAACTTTTTACTTTGTATATCTTCCCATACTTTTTTTATGCTGTAGTAGAAGTGTCTGACTGTGATTCCTAGCCAGCTCTGCACTTGGATGACTTTGTTTTGTCCACAGAAGGCTGTTGATAAATTTTTAGACTGTTTTGAAGACATGAAGTAAGACACACAGGATTTCAAAAGAAACCATCTTGCAAGAATCCTGTTTTCCAAGATGTATGAAACAAAAATATAATATGGGGTGGATATCTTCAGTGTTGTGATTTTTTTTTGTTTATTTTATTTTTTTTTAGTTGTTGCAAAAAAATTTTCTGCCTCCTCCCCGTTTCCCATTTCCCTCCCCCTCCTCGCACACATCGCCCCCTTCCCCTACTCCCCTACTCCTCTCCCCCTCTCCCCCACTTCATTCCCCCTCCCTCTCGAGAATGAAGAGCAGTCCAGATTCCCTGCCCTGCGGGAAGTCCAAGGTCCTCCCACTTCTATCCAGGATCACGAAGGTGAGCATCCAAACAGGCTAGGCTCCCACAAAGCCAGTTCATGTATTAGGATCGAAACCTAGTGCCATTGTCCTTGGCTTCTCATCAGCCTTCATTGTCTGCCACGTTCAGAAAGTCCGGTTTCATCCCATGCTTATTCAGTCCCAGTCCCGCTGGTCTTGGTGAGCTCCCAATAGATCAATTCCACTGTCACAGTGGGTGGGTGCACCCCTCGTGGTCCTGACTTCCTTGCTCATGTTCTCCCTCCTTCTGCTCCTCATTTGGATCTTAAGAGCTCAGTCTGGTACTCCAATTTGGTCTCTGTCTCTGTCTCGATCCATCGCCAGATGAAGGTTCTAAGGTGATATGCAAGATATTCATCAGTATGGCTATAGGATAGAGTCATTTCAGGTTCCCTCTCCTCAGTTGCTCAAGGTACTAGCTGGGGACATCTCCCTGGACATCTGTCTGGAGGCATTACCATCCCTGACTTCAAACTCTATTACAGAGCTTCAGTATTGAAAACAGCTTGGTATTGGCATAAAAACAGAGAAGTCGATCAATGGAATAGAGTAGAAGACCCAAATTTTATCCCACAAACCTATGAACACCTGATTTTTGATAAAGGAGCTAAAAGTATTCAATGGAAGAAAGATAGCATCTTCAACAAATGGTGCTGGCAGAACTGGTTGTCAACCTGTACAGTGTTGTGATTTTTTTTTTTTTTTTGGTTTTTTCGAGACAGGGTTTCTCTGTAGCTTTGGTTCCTGTCCTGGAACTAGCTCTTGTAGACCAGGCTGGCCTCGAACTCCCAGAGATCCGCCTACCTCTGCCTCCCGAGTGCTGGGATTAAAGGCGTGCACCACCACCGCCCGGCCAGTGTTGTGATTTTTGAAGTGATGATGAGTATAATTAGAATTGAGAGATAGCCATTATAAATTAATACAACATACAAAGGAATGTGTGTATCTTCATGTCACAAGATTGGCTAACACTATGATAATGTGTGGCTTACATTCGTGTTTCAAAGAAATGGTAAACTTCCAATGGAGACAGATGTAATATTTTTTCTCATTCAAATTAATGAGTTCTCTGAGTCCTATCGCTCATCCCTTTGAGAGTTCAAGGACCCCAAGCTGAGAATGAATCATGTAGATTTTCTCATTCTGTTCCCTGGAGTTGACTCCACTTTCAAAGAGGTAAGAGAAATGGCTATAAATACCCACATTAATATAATGAATGAAAAACTAAATGAATTTTGAAATATTTATTGCAATTAGAATACTAGCCTTTGGTAGAAAGTATTGATGTCCGAACATGCCTTTCTAGTTCCAACTCTCTTTAAAAAAAGTTAGTATAGTTTAGATGGAAAATTACCTTAAAAATGCAAAATAACATTTTAAAAAATGTGGATTTTTTTATGTCTGTGTTGTATAGTTTTTAACATTTTGTAAGTCATAAGAGAGGTAGTACAGATTTAAAGTGTGTATAAATAGCCAATATTTGAGTTTTTAATGTGTGTTTCCTTACAAAAGACAGGTCTGTAAGAGAATAGAACAGCACAGATCAGGGCCCAAACATGAATTTTTCATACCAATTTATAATGTTTCCTGATAAATGAATTTGTAGGAGAAACAGATTTTTAGAATAAGAATCTCCAAGTATTGAAGAACCAGAAAATTTATTGTGATGGTAGCCATTCTCTTGGTCAGGACAGATCCTGCTATACTGTGCTGTGTGATCACCTACTACTCTGTCTCATTGGCTGTGAAGCCAGGTGTAATGGTAGAATATGTCTCATTCACCCCACCCTAGTTGTATGAGAATATCGGAGAGTGCCCATGGTTTAATCTTGGTAGTTATTTGGGTATACTAGAGTGACCATTTCTGAGATAAACCCATGTCTAAAATTATTAAATTTGCTGTATTCTTAGGTAATGTCCTTTTTTTTTTATCAGAAGGATGTCAAAAATGCATCTTCCAGTCAGGTGGTGGTGGTGCCTACCTTTAATCCCAGCACTTAGGGAGGCAGAGGCAGGCAGATCTCTGTGCGTTCAAGGCCAGCCTGGCCTACAAAGTGAGTTCCAGGATAACCTCTAAAGCTATAGAAAAACCCCGTCTCAAAAAAAAAAATACATCTTCCACATTTTTCAGGTGTCACTCTGAATCTTTGCTCTAACTCAGTCAATGTGCAAAGGGTATAGCAGCAATGCCAGGAGTGGACTGTCTCCATTCCTCACAGAGTAGAGGCCTGCAGAGGAAATGAGCTTTCTGCCCTCACAGGGCAGCGTTGTCAGAGGACACTCCAGGTGATATGGAGTGGAGTGCCTGCTTTTGGGCAGCAGAAAGAAGACCTTAAAATTGTTGGAAAGTGTTTTGGCTGACCCTGCTTGCCCACACTGGGGAAGTGATTCACACAGCCCAGTGGCCGTGGAAAATTACTTCTATTTCTGTTGCCAAATACTGAACAACTGGTCTCCTTAAAGATGCCCTGCTTATGACGTGGAGCCTGCCCCTTATGAAGGGTTGCAAATAGAACACAATTGGATCCATTCTGAGCTCAAACCTCGGTAGCTCTTAATTCAAGTCATTTCTTACCTCGTCTCCCAGATTTATTTTGTAGTTCAGGAGAATGAACTCTGGGTAAGTGAGAGATTTTCTAGTTCTCCAAAGCAGCCCACTGTCACCCCGGGTTGTGTCTCAAAGGCAAAGGGGTAAGACTTTGCATAGATTTTTAAAGTTGACATTTCAAAATGCTGAAGTTTGAAAACAACAGTAAAAAGTTCTAATTAAGCAATAATAAGTAGAAATTGACATTTCCTACTATTAACTGAGAAGTTCGCCAGCTAATAACCTCCTCGCATGAAATTCTCACTCTAAAGCCATTGTATAAATATGGAATGACATTGTGGTACTGTGTAGAAAATTGAGGTCTTAGCATCCAACCTGCCCACACCCCTATCAGTCCCCTTGCAAAGTGCTATTTACTCTTCTTGGACATTCTCAATAGAAACTGCTTTCTTTAAGCAACCTCAGTTCAATTAATTTGTTGTTGACTCTGATTCACTTAACATCCCCTGAAATATACCAGCTATTTTTGCACTTCAAAAACCCGAAAGTTCCTATTAGGAATTTTAAGAACAGCAGACACAGTGTGGCTCAAATAAAAATCAAGCTTTTTTGGACAGAGCAGTATGGGATTAAGGCGCATTTCCACATCTGTTAGACCTGAGGGATGACTCGGGATAGAAACATGGCGTCATTTCATCCTGTTTCACTCAGGTAGACACAGTTCATGCCCGTGACCGAATCTACCTTCATATGGATGATAAATGAAGGGGTTATTCCATCTGTAAAGTAGGGTGACAAGCCCTACTATCAGGAGTAGGCCCTGTGAAATAACCTATACTCTCTCCTCAAGGGCTCTGGCCGTGGAGGCTTATCCAGCGAGGATGCAGGTGTGTTCGGTTGGCGTGACTCTGCCGCTGATGGCTGAGGCTCAGAATACTCCGTCAGTTGATTCATCCGATGGTCTGCAGGAAACTTTGTCCTTTCAAGTCTCAGAAACTTCCGTGTTCTCTAATTTGGTGAGCACAAGTCTCTCTGCCTCACATCCCAAGAGTATGGTCCAGACTCTGAGAAACCACTCGCCAGGAGAACGGGAGTGGAGGTAGCAGGCTTCTCTGGCCACCTAGGGTAGCATGCAGGTAGGACAATCAATAGTGGCTTTCTCTCTGTAGTTGTTGTTTACTGATCTGTACAATAGTTAAGTGACAATGGGAAACTGAAAATTAAAATTTCCTTCAGATATTTTATAATTGCAGCATTTCCCCTCCCCTTTTCTTCTTCAAGCCCACCTTTGTACCCCACAGTCACCTTTTTTCATATACCTGGTCTTCTTTTACTTTAATTGTTGATAAATAACTAAGTATATAATACAACCTGCTTGGTCTATTTTTAGGGCTGACTGCTTGGTATGGTGTAACCGACTGACATGCTCAGCCCTGGAAAAGACCATTCTCCATCCTTGGAATTCCTGAGTTGCCTGACCTCATGACCTTAGAGCTTCCCTTGTTCACTTCATGTCTAGATAGACGTGTTGGTGAGACTTTATGGGGGTACCTTCTCTCACATTTCTGGGAGACATAATCTTGCAACGAACTTCCTAATTCTTACAGTCTTTCTTACAGTCTTCTGCAGTGATTCCCAAGCTTTAGGCATAGGGGTGATATTATCGATATATGAATTAAGACAGGGCTCCAGAACTCAGCTTTTATAAAAATGCTGGAGGTTTTCTGTAACAGTTGCAGATAAATTTTTCTTTTTAAATGATGTCTTCAATATTCATTTATATTCCATTCACATGTTGTTCATCTTTTTCATCTAAAGGGTGACCATTTACCATGGCACCCTAACTGATCAGACATCAGACCCAGAGACTCAAATGTCAAGTTTGTATTTATTCCTAATTGACTATGTGCATATCCTTTGATAGTTCTTTTTAGAAATGTTGTAAATGAAATTTATTTTATTTAATATTTCATTAGAATATATTATAGATAATAATGCATTTCATTATGACATTTCATGCATGTATTTTGAGCATAATCATTCTCATGGTACTCTTGCCACTTTTATGCTCCCATGAATCCCTTTGCTCTTTCTATCTGGCTCCTATGAGTTTCTGGGATCCTGCTGCCTTCAGTGACTGTTAGCATTAGCCAAGATGAATGTACTCTAACATACTTGACTTTAGATTTTCATTAGAAATTCATTCTCTCAACAAACACTTATTGAGTGCCCATTCAATAAATGCTTTATATGCCAGACACACTTCTGTTACTGATAAATCAAACTGGACAGAATAAATATAGAACCCTCCTCAAGGAGAGGCATCAATCTGGCAGTGCAGAAATATATATTCTTACTATTTCTGAGAGATTGGTATCTCTCGCCTCATACATATCTATATAAAACCGGAAGTGATATTTTAGATGTCTTCATTTAATTCTGTAAATAGATTCTAAATCTTTAAGTATGATTTTAAGTTTTATACTCATGAGTATTTTGGTTATTCATACTTCTGGATTATAGTGAAATGTTTGCATATGTGCACGTGATATACAGATCCAATTTTGATAATTAGTACTTCCCCTCCTTTTTCTTACTTTATATCTGGAGCCTTTGAGTTTCTCTTCTTGTTCCTGAAAAAAAATGTATAGTTGGTTACTCCAAGATAGCTAGAATAAAACTAGAACAGCAAAACTTATTGCCTTTAATTGTGTTTTGATACCTATTATCTATTATTTTCCTCCCCCTGCATTCTGCCCCTTTATTCCTATCCTCAAGAAATCACTGCTCCATTCAGATGGCTTTTGAAGAGGCTTGACATGGAAGAGAAGATGTGCAATATTCACTTCCCTTGTTTTTTTTTATTAATTTTTTTATTGAGAAAAGGAAAAAAAAAGTATCCGCCTCCTCCCAACCTCCCATTTCCCTCCCCCTCCTCCCACCCTTCTCCCCCTCCCCCCAAACTCCTCTCCCCCTCCCTCTCCAGTCCAAAGAGCAGTCAGGGTTCCCTGCCTGTGGAAAGTCCTAGGTCTGCCCCCTCCGTCAACAATGAGGACTGATGAGAAGCCAGGGACAATGGCACGGGGTTTTGATCCTACTTCATGTACTGGCTTTGTGGGAGCCTAGGCAGTTTGGATGTTCACCTTCCTAGACATTCACTTCCCTTGTAATTGATCCCTAGTTCCAACTGAAACTGCTTTCTTTGCTTTTCCTCAGTGGGAAAAAAGAAAAGCCTTTTCTCCTGCTTGAATATCATTTATGCTGATAAAATCTATGTTAGGATTTCAAGGCCCTGTGCCATGAAATACCATGTAGTTGCTCTTAATTCTATAGTGAGCTATTAGCTTGCTTCTTTTAATTCTCTTTATGCTTATATAAACTGGTTTGTTCATTTAAAAGTATAGTTCTGACTTTATGAGTAGCATACCATGCTATAAAGTTTATAGGGTGTTTGTGACTAGGATGAGGAATTGTATTAGGCTGAAGAAAACAGGTTTGTTGTATGTAGAGGAGGAAGGAAAGATACATCATCTTTGCTGGATATTGACTGCCTTTGGCTCATAAGAAAGTTGTTCATGGAACAGACTCTGAGTATTCAGGCCATAAAAATGCCCAAGGAACTGAGGTCATAGTTTGATTGTCAGTGGCCTCTTTCCTTAGAGTCTTGCTAGGAGTCAGGGATTGTGTGCGGAAAGCTAGAAGCCACCAGGGCCACCAGGGTAATCCCTCAAGTGGCAAGATGTCTGACCGCAGCAAAAGGGTTAGCTTAGGGCACGACAGCATCCTAGCGGATCTGCATGATGGATTTTCCATGGCATCTGATCAACCTGCACATCTTCTTACTTCCTGATGAATCTGCACTATGATGGTTGTGGCTGTGGAATTGTCTCACTTATCAGACCATTGGGAGAGCTGAGGAGATCAAAAGCCCAGCCAGCCCTAAAGACAATGCTCTTGATCCCACGATTCCTGCCATTATGATGTCAGTTCCATTGGGGTGCTAGGTAATGAAAAGAAATGCCACGTCCCTATTCTAGAGTGCTTAAATCATATGCATTTATGAGAAGCAGGGTGCACAGCTCACATAAAGGATCCCAGTGTTTCCACACTCCCTGTGTCTGTGTTCACAACCAGATGCTTCTCAGTTTTAAGCAAGAGGAGTCACGTTTTATGTGAATAGGTTTATGAAGACCTTGTGTTCTTCAGAACTCATATAATTCAACATTCTCTATTGTAATAAATTATAATGTGTTTTCTAATATTTCATAAAACTAGCACAAGGGTAGTGGAGTTTTATTTTTAAATATATTTGTATATACAACAAATAATGTAAAAATAACACATGAATATAATAAGCCCTAAAACCACAAATCTTTTCATATCTTTTTAGCCTCTCTGATTTTACTCTGACTCTTGATTTGAGGGCACATTTAACAGCATGAGCACTCAGCGAATTTTGGGCTATTGTTTGGGGATAGGGTAATAATGATAAGTTACAATAGCTTTATGTATTAAATGAATAACATGATAGTTATCAAATCACTCAAGCTTTAAAGTCAAATGTGATTCATGGGATACTTTTATTTCTACTCTTTCTGTTTATCAGCCAGTGTTGTCTTGCAACAAAGGCAGAGATTCTGTTGGGGGCCCATCTATGTAATTGCCAACATTGAAGGATGTGATCTCTCTCTCTCTCTCTCTCTCTCTCTCTCTCTCTCTGTCTCTCTCTCTCTCTCTGTGTGTGTGTGTGTGTGTGTGTGTGTGAGCGTGTGCGTGTGTGTGTGTGTGGTTTTATCACTTCAGGTTTTTCATGTCACTATATATAATATAGATGCTATATATGGGATAATTAAATTGTACCATTTCAATTCAGCATTTTCAGCTTTGGTAGCATGAGAAATGGCACATCTGTATCTAGTAACTAATAATACGGTGACAACTGAGGAAATGTCAGAAAAGATTTCTCTAATAATTTTTGTTCACTGTGATTCTGGGGATCAAACCCCAGTTCTCACACACTTTAGACAAATGCTCCACCACAGATCTGTGTCCTAACATGCTGTGGGACAATGGTCTGTTCCCTGTCAATTGGTTTTGTAAAACACTGGTTGGCCAGTAACCAGGCAGGAAGTATAGGTGGGACAACTAGTACAGAAGAATTTTGGGAAGAAGAAAGATTCAGTCTGCAGTCTTCACCCAGCTGCAGAGGAAGCAAGACGAGAGGGCCTCCCCTTTATAAGGTACCAACCCACATGGCTAACACAGACAAAAATTATGGGCTAATATAAGATGTAAGAATTAGTTAATAAGAAGCCTGAGGTAATAGACTAACCAGTTTATAATTAATGTAGACCTCTGTGTGTTTCTTTGGGACTGAACGGTTGCAGAACTGGGCAAGATAGAAACCTCTGTCAACATTAATCACTGAAAGTTTAGAGAGAAATTCTTTTTATTCTTTTAGACATATAACATTTCTATCATTCTTTGAGGCCATGCACATACTTAGATCATATTTATTGCCATCCCTCCCCACCACTCCCAGGTCAGCCCACTCTTCCCTACCCCTCCACTTTTAAAAAAGAGATGTCTGCAGAGCAACATCTGATACTCTGACTTTTACAACTTCCCACTTCCTCTTCTGAAACATTTACTCAACCTTAGGTATAGGGGGTTGTGTTGTAAATGTAGTCATCAAGGATAGGAAATCAAGTCTCAGTTGTTCTATGCATCGGTTTGGGCTTCAAAATTCTTGGATAAGGGCTGAGTGCTGTGTGATAATACTCTTGTGCACTGTAAAGATTTGACACTCGTATTAGTTTAGTAAAACACTGATTGGCCAGTAGCCAGGTAGAAAGTATAGGCCAGGTGAACAATAAGAGAATTCTGGGATGAGGAAAGGCAGAGAGTCAGTCACCAGCCAGATGCAGAGAAGGAAGATTAGAATGCCTCACTGAGAAAAGGTACCAAGCCACGTGGCCAAACATAGACAAGAATTATGATTTGATTAAAGTTATAAGGGTTGGTTAAGAATAAGCCTGAGCTAACAGGCCAAACAGTTTATAATGAATATAATCCTCTGTGTGTTTCTTTGGGACTGAATGGCCACAGAACTGGATGAAACAGAAATTTCCATTTACAGGTGAGAGCTACACTTAGCTGTGGGTATAAGGATAAGTAGATAGAATGCAGTTAGGAGGTAAACTGTTTTAAGAAATTGCCAGTAGTAGGTTCTCCTCTAGGTTCCATGGCCTTGCCAGCCATGAGTAGTTGGCTTACACTATAAACTTACAGTGGCTAGCATGAATTCCCTCCTATTGGGTGGGCCTTCAGTGCAATTCAATAAACTCTGCTTACCATCAGCATGTAAATGCCACTATCGGCCTTTCTGGATTATCTTGCAGTTATGGTCATTTCTGTAGTTCATTGTGTTACAGCTGGAAAGGACTGTAGATTTCTTTTCTTCCTTGGCAGCTTTCATGGCTCTTTTCAGTACTATGAGAGCTAGTTCTGAGGTGGGAGCCTTCTAGTTCAGATCTAGACTGTTTCTCCAAGTGTGTGTGTGTGTGTGTGTGTGTGTCTTTTTGTGTGTGTGTCTGTGTATGTGTGCATGTGTGTGTGTGTGTGTGTGTGTGTGTGTGTGTCTTACTTTCTTTTCTGGAAGGTAATAAATGCCAATAATAATACCCTATATAATTATAAATAACCCAGCATAAATGTTGGGAATTCATTATAAAACCTGTGTATTCAAGGTTCTGCTTGTATTTAGAGAATCTGAAGAGGACAGACATGTTATCATTCGAATGACAGGCACAGGTGCTCTCTCGCTTAATCACTTCCCATGATCACCCAGGATACTGCCTTGAGATGAAGTGTTTAGTACACATAGGCTGAATGACTGTAGACAAGGCGCTGAGAATCTGAAGTGGCCGTGATGAAGAGTGACGGCCTCACCAGGAACAGCTCACTAATATCCTGACCTCATACCTGTAGCATTCAGATAAGCCCGACTGAAGAAATCATATTCTGAAAGCTAACATGTAACTTATTTCTTAGAATTTAAGGCATATTTCTGCCTAATAACAATGATATAAATGGCAGTGTGGTCTCTAGACTAGTCCATAAAAAGCCGTTTAACTCACAGTGTTGCTGAAATATGGCAATAATAATGTAATAGCTTACCACCTTCTGGAATATTCTATGAGAAAATGCATTCCAAGTTTCAGCTCTGCTGCTGGCTCTCCATTTCCATCTCTCCTTTACTTCTTCCTTCTTTTGTAGAGACTAAGTTTCAGGAGCAGGAATATATGGATGTACTTTCAATTTTAGTCCGAACAAGGAAGGTTAATTTCTAGGTGGTCCATAATAGCCTGGAAATTCTGGTTAGGAGAGGATATTTTAGTAGCTATGCTGTAAAAGTAAATTCATTGTAAAATATGTAAGGTTCATTGCCAGTGGTTTATATATGGTTTTATGTATTATGCTTATCTAATTAGGACCAGAGTTTTAACTGAAAAAGATTATAAGATGTATAGTTAAATTTAAATTAGAAGGATAAGCTATATTAAATTTGCATAGAGATTTTCTTTAGTATGTCTTACCAAGTGAGTGAACCATACCTTGGGGATATTAGCTTTGGAAGTTCTAGAAGGAATCATTCAGTAAATTACTGCTATAGTGAACCAAAAGATACCCCAAAGAATACTAAGAAGTGCTCTAAGTGTCTGGGAATGGGCACCGTGTCCTTTGCAAAGTGTTACCCTTTCAGAGTTGCCACTGCATTTAACAGACATCTGAGGAATGCTGAGTGAAGCCATGCAGCATATGGATAAAAGCACTAAATTTAGGAAGCAGACACACAAGTTAAAAACTAATAAGATCAAATCTAAAGATCCAGACAATATCGTTTTTACATAGGATGAGTATGATTGATGGTTTTATGAGTTGGAAAGCTATAATTCAGAGGAGACAGAGATTTAAGTCACTAGAGCTTGTCACCAAACAACTCAAGGTGAGATAGTTTTTCCCAAATGCCCAGCAATAACACAGGCCTGTGATAGGAATGTTGCTTCTACTCTGGAGCACCTGACACCAAACTCTGTTTTCACCTGACGGCACTAAATAGCAATGGCCCAATGGTGTTGCATTGAGTGAAGATGTGTCACTGTGATTTGATTTGTTTACTAAAGAGCTCAGTGGGCAATGGCTATGCAGGAAGAGGTTAGGCAAGACTTCAGGGGACAGGAAGGTCTCTAGGAAGAAGAAAGTCAGAGCTGCCAGTCAGACATGGAGGAAGCAGCATGAACCATATGGAAAGATGAGGTAATGACCTACATGTCGGGATGCAGTTTAACAGTATGGGCTAATTTAAGTTATGAGAATTAGTTCAGAACAAACATTTATAATTAATAATAAGTCCATGTTGTTTTTTGTGAGCTGGTGGCTCACAAAAGAAAAGCCTGTCTGCATTTGTTCCTTTAGTCTGGATCCCCCATCATGGTTGAGTAGATACAGTGATCATGTGCTTGTTCATTCAAATCAAAGCACCTTTAAGGCATAAGAGGGGACAAAACAGGTTTAAACCAGTGCTGTCCTGGACATACAGGGATATGTGGTCACTTAGACTTTCATATTTATCTCTTCAGCTGCCTAGAATTAGGGTTGTGATTGCTGCAGCTGATTCCTCCTTAGATGCAGGTGAAAGAAAAGCTTCAGAAAAGAATTGGGCCCAGAGAGATAGTTCGCTTGTTCAGAGCACTTGATGACCTTCCAGAAAAAAAATGAGTCTGATTCTCTGAACTTCCTTCTGGTGGCTCAGAACTGCTGTTAACTCTAATAGTTCCAGGGGGTCTGATGCCTTCCTCTGAACTCCACAAGGACCCACATGTGTGGCATACATATACCAGATACACATGTAAAAATAAAACAAATCTTCAGGCTATAGATAAGGAGAACAGGGTGCTAGGATAAGGGCCAAGCGTAGCTCTCATGCATCCATGGATGTGGCAGACACCATGAGCACAGTTCTCCCCTGATATTTCTGTTCAAGCATGGTGTTGTAATAAGAGCGGTGGGGCTGTGTCCCCAGCACCCTGGCCACCTGGCTAGCTTATACCCTGAAATAATTACACGGACACTGTATTCTTTTAATCACTGCTTGGCCCATTTCTATCTAGCCTCTTCTAGGCTAACTCTCGCACCTGGACTAGCCCATTTCTAATAATCTGCTGTAGCCCATGAGATGGCTTACCAGGGAGCTTCTAGCCTACATCCATCCTGGGTCGGAGCTTCATCGCATGTGTCCACTTGGGAGCGGGGAGCATGCGTCTCTGCTCCAGAGAGCAGAGCTGTCAAGTCTGAGCTCACTTCCTCTTCCTCCCAGCATTCTGTTCTGTTTACTCCACCCACCTATGTTTTAACCTATGAGGGCCAAGCAGTTTCTTTATTGCTTAACCAATGAAATCAACAGATTGATATATGACACTCCCACATCAGCATGGGAACAAGTCATCAATGGTTTTTCCTCTATAGTACTTCTCTGATCCAGTCTGGATACAATTCTTCGATCTTGTAAATATGTTTCTGAAAAATTAGGTGTGGAGTCAAGACACGTACCAAAATAGCTGAGCCACCTGGACGTACCAGAAAAGATGCTCTTGGTAGGACTATAGTCTAATCAACCTCATTGAACTGTGGAGATGCAAATGATAAAATGACCACAACCCACAATCAACATAGTTCTTACAAACAAACTAAAGAGCAAAACACAAAGTTCTTTGATATCCATTTAAGCCTCTCTTTCAAGGTCTTCCAAGGCCTGTTGAGGTCTATGATTCTAATGTAGGCTCTAGCCTGGGTTGGTCTCAGAGTCTCCCCTTCTGTATTGCCTGAGAACCATGCTTCATCCAATAAATTTTGGGGAGAATAGTGGAAACTTATTCTGAAGAAGGCTATGAACCGACTGTGTTGACGGCATACCCTATGATTAAGGACTTTGTCAAGATGGAAATAATTGCTTTAATTAGCCATCAAACAGGCTTCAGGGTCAACACGACAATAGGTTTCTTTGTGTTTTTGATTTAGGAGCCGCAGTTAATGATTTTGTTTTTATTATCTTTACCCCCTGCTTCAGAATTATTTACTTAGCACTTGGACAGCAACAGATATTTGTTATTATAAAATCAATTTCATGCTTGACTAGCCCATCTCTTCCACCCCTGTCATTCCTCTTGGAGCTTTGGGTTTTATCATAGGCTCATTTATGTTTACACGGCTAGCCTGGACCCCAACAAGAGTCATCTGGGGAACTTGAATCACACAGCGCTCAGCGGTGTGTTTTCGGTCTCAGTGTTAGAGATTTTCCGTTTATTCATTTGCCCATTTCTATTGAAATTTCCTACCCAAAGAATTTGCATCCTGCCTCACTTACCTTTGTTATTAAGGGACTATGGATGCAGAGTAAAAAAATAACTTATAATTTAAGATATGTCTACAAGCTCTCCTTTTGGTTAAAAGCATCCTTTGAGAGATTTGTTTACTCAAATCCCATCCCTTTGTTTTCTTCAGCTTTCCTGTAAGGTTCAAGGTGACAATGATGACTCTCATGAAATGCCACTAGCTGTGAAGTTAAGTATTCTAAATGCAAGAAACATTTTTTTCTTGTCTTTGTTGCTGTTGTGTGGTTCTGAATTAATTTCCCAAGCATGAGATTATGTTGTAAGGCCTCTCTGTGCCTCATAAGGACAGTTTTGATGCATAGTTGTGGGTGTGGGATGGATCTACATGGTTCCTATGTCTGCCCACCTTCTTTTCCATGCTCATCCATCATGATGTCAAGGCCTCTGATTGCCCTCAGACAGTGGCGTGAGAGATTTACCTGTCTGTGTAGTTTTTACTAAGGGTCTGAAATAAGTTTTCTGCTCCAGTTGTCTGAGCATCCTGGCATGATCATGCAGAAGCAGAACCTTCTCTCTTATTCTTCTTTCCAGACCCAGCTCCCTTTATGTGGGGATAGCTCCAGGGCTCTTTTAGGTCTGAAGCTTTTCACCCAGTAGGCCATTTATTTGAAGTTAGAATGTTATTCTCTGCTTCCACCACATAGTCTTTCTTGATCATTGGCTTCGACCTTTGACAACCCCCTTGCACACTTTTGGAGCGGGTTCTGAAATCCAGCTAGTAGTGTTGTTTGGCGCCTTACTGTCTATGTGACATTCAGCAACCTGGACATATTCTGAGCCTCAGTTCTTTACTGAGAAAAGTATACTAATATAAATATTAACTTATCTAGTACATAGTTTCTGAGAGATTCCAATATAACAAAATTTGAACATATATAATATTACTAGAAAGAGCCTCATTATTCCATTTCATTGAATAGCAGACACGAGGATTTCTATTGGCAAAATCATCTCTTAAACTCTTTTCTCAATTTTTGAACTGTGTGTCTGAGTGCAGGTTTGTGTTTGTGCGAACAGTGTCTATGGAGGTCAGAAGCAGTTGCTGGATCCTCTGGAAGTGAAGTTAGGGGTGGTTGTAAGTCACTGAGTGGGGCTAGGAAATGAACTTGGGTCTTCAGCAAGAGCATTATGTGTTGCTAATAGCGGAGGCATTTCTCTCTCCAGCCCTTTCGTCGTCTTCATTGGCTAATAATACATCCTAAAACATCGCATGCGGGTATTGCAGCCTCATGGCTGGCAGTCGTCCTATGGCAGTTTCATGAGTTTCCAAGCATGTCACAGTGACTGGCTCATTTGTAGAAGTAGATCCTTTGGGTTCCATGTTGACAGGTTCTGGTGATTTGTCTGCTGTGGTCTTCAGGAACCCATGATTTAAAATAAATATCATGTATCGGATCTTTATGGATTCTATACAACAAGGAATCACAAACTGTGTGGCTTAACTAACAGAACAGACTTTCTCACAGTAGTGGAGGGGTAGATGGAAACAGACAGAAGGGAGATTGTAGCCTGAGATTTAACCCATTCTCTGTCTCCAAATTCCATTTTTCCTGATAACTGGAAAGAATGAAATGTTCTTTTTGTAGATTCCATTTTGCTTCACCTTGGGACAGATTCCATAGCCTTGTATGTATATTCAAAAATAATATTGTTTCCTTTCTGATGTGCCTCTTCCTGTGTCTCTTGATTTATACAGATGTTCTTTCTACACATATTCAGCCCGCTTAAGGAAATATTCCTTGGATAGCACGGTCAATATGACTGTAATTTTCTCCTAAGACTTGGTTGATTTTGTCTTCTATTTTGTAGTAGATTATATGATATACTATAAATTGTTCACAAACAGAGAGATGTGCTTTATGCCTCTGGTATATCTTTCACCATATCTTTTACGATGTGGAGTCCCTAGCATGTGTTCAGTAAACAGCCATCTTGTTCATTATCTAATGAGTTTTAGACATAAATAACAAAGCTTTTATATTACTGAGTAAGAATTTTGAAAGATTCAAGTTTTCACAAGGGTGACAGGGTTTTCCAAATGTCTTTGGGAAAGGCCGATGGTTAAGTATATTGTACTAATCAATTGGAGTATATACATTCATTAAAACTATGACTGTGAAGATGATATATCAGCGTGAAAATGTCATGAATTGTATTTTCAGTGAAGAAAGCAGAACATGAAATTATGCTTATACTATAACTATAGCTGTGGAAAGTATGAATAAAGGCAGAGAGACTAAAGACCAAAATATGAAAGTAGTTATATTTGTACCATACATTAATGGGTGAATTATTTTCTCTTAATACTATAATACTGCTTCCCTAATAATTGGAACATATGGCAGTAGGCAGTTTGGACTGTTGCCAGCTCTGGAAAATAATAGTCTCTAGAGCTAGAAAATGATGGTTATATAGAGACTTGAAATACCTCAAGGGCACTAATTCTGCAGTTTAATGTGTGCACTAACTCTGATAGCCATGTGTGTTTATTTTTTAGCTTAAACAACAATGAATACTCAGTTAATATGGCAAGCATTTTGAAGACACGGCTATCCCATCTTTGGAGTGCCGTCTTGGGGTCCTGCCACGTATATTGTCAGCCTCATATGTCAGTGCCCCAGTGGTGGCAGAACTGCCAGGAAGGTAACTAGAACCAAAGACCCATGACATTCCGTATGCTAAAGAGTCCTTTACCATACATCCTCATAAAAGATTCTGGGAGGCTCCCCTGCCTTTGTACACCGAAGGAAGACGTCCTGTCACTGCACCAACATGTCTGTTGCTGGTAGACTGTATCCCGTGGGTTTTTCTCAGGGAAGAAGTGACAGCCCACCAGAGTCAGAGTGCACTGTGGTTGTCTCATCTCTTTTCACGTGCAGTGACACTGGCAAGACTCCTTTTATTAAAAAAAAAGGGTTCAGCCAAAATGATTGGCACTTGGTAAGTGGTTGATAGTGAATAGGAAAAGCCAAGAGCTAATTTGAAGTCTTTATATAATGTTCTTTGTTTAAAAAGATGAAGAGGAAAAAAACCCAAAATTAGAACGCTAAGAACTAGTGCTGTCTCGCACCATACTGTTTTAATTGGCTGCTGCTCATGAGGAGAATCAATAATTTCTTTTGAATTTTCACATTGACTGCTTAATTTTGATCAAGTCTTATAATTAATCAGCTCTGGGTAAAGTGAATCAGCTGTGATTTTAACCATAGTTTTTTTTTAAAGAGCTATGATAATGTGAGTAATAGGTGATCTAATCTCATTCAAAGCCTTATAAATGATTTGAACATTATTTTGGGGGAACTACGCTTTATCAATTTAGTCATGAGTATCAGCAATCACATTTCTCCTACTTTTTCAGAATGTATTTATTGAAATGTTAATGTAATTTGGTAGTTTTCAGGGATTATACTTGTTTGTGTTAGCCATCAAGTAAAACTAATGTCCTTCATGATGCCTAGATTTGTCAGGCCTCGTAGAAGCAGAACAATGAGTATGATGTGGAATTAGCTGTGGATGTACTTCTCAAAGACCTGATGATCTGAGTGGAGGGAGAGATGGTACATAACTTTATCAAAGGTTGACTTGCCACTGGTATATTATCTGTGTATGGATAACATCACTTTAGGGAAAGGAGAAGACGAGAATGGTCTCCGGGCTCCTGAAAGGATGATGGTGGTGTGGTGTAGACTGCTTATTTCCCAAATATATATGTTTCCTTAAATGAAAAAATAGCTGATGGCTATAATGTTCACACTCTTTTTGCACTTGAATATGGACATGGGACCCTGTACTGTTCAACAAAGTAGAAATAAAAAACGTGTGTGTATGTGTGTGCGTGTGTGTGTGTGTGTGTGTGTGAGAGAGAGAGAGAGAGAGAGAGAGAGAGAGAGAGAGAGAGAGAGAGAGAGAGGAGAGGGAGGCACTTCTAAGTCATGAGATTAAGGTAATAAGTATTCTTAGGCTTCCTTATTTTTATCCATCTTTCTTGGTGAGTCAGAGGCAATACAAGTCAGATCAGAGGTGGCCATCTTGGACTCCATAATGTAGTGGTGTGAACACAGCTTTTTCAATATCTGTGTCTCCAGACAGAAGGAGACTGGCCCCTGTCATTATCACCAGTGTTGTTGTGCCAGCTGAGAATCACATTGGCAATAGAAGCAATTTTTTTTCTCGTACTGTTGTTATTTGTGCCTCCCTGTGAGAATAGCCTAACCTGCATCCTAATGAATACAGATAGACAGGATGTAGATGAGCAGAATAGAATGGAACGGGGTGGCCTGTGAGGAAGCAACATGCATGGGGGCTCTGGGGGGGGGCTGACGTAGTGGACCAGAGCTGTCCCTTTCTATACTTACCAAGTGAAGGAAGGGATCAGTACTATGTATTTAAGTGAGGGAATATATTGAATTTGTTGGTGGTGATCTTTGCTGAGTGTATGATACATTCTAGGCCATTGTAGATACTGCAGTGAGCAAGAAGTATATACCCTGCTGTGTTATGGATTCCGAGCTGAATGAAGGATGTTAATATTTAATACCTAGTTATGCAGATCATAAACGGTACAAAAGATAGCTTCCTGTGTGATATATGCATACTCATCAGGATAATCTAAACTCGTACATCAGCCTAGAAAATGTTTGGTTCATAAAATAAGTTTCCAAATTGGGAACTCAAAGCTGAATTCAATTTTCTTAGGCCTGCCTGAGTTATGGCCACTTTTGCTAATAAATTCTGCTTCCCCTATTGCCTGTCTTACCTGTTTTACTTCTCTTTTTCCTTGATTTCTTTATTTTGTTCCCCTTCTTTAATCACTTGACTATCTGATAAAAGAGTGGTCACTGACATTGAGTCAGTCCATATCTTCTGTCATGTGTTGGGTTGGGAGGAATAAGTTTGGAAATTCTCAGCCACATCTCTGGTGTACTCTGAGACATTCTCAGAGTTGCTGCATAAAGCTTTCTTTTTCTGCTCATTTTAATTTTGCTTCTTAAGGTTACTATTGTTCTGGTTTTTAAAAGTGCTAATGTATTTTGTTAAATAATCAAATTGTATTAGAAAAGGGCTAGAGATTGCCATTCTCTGTAATGTATACAAATGTATAATTTCTGCTCTTGTGAAATCAACTGTATGAGGCTGTAGCTTTGGAGCCTGTCAATTCCTTGCCTTGGTGTCTTCAATCAGCTGCTTGGCAACACATTATCCTGGCCGCCTCTTACTGTCTGTCAACAGCAAGCTGCTCTTTGCACAGTGCTAGACACTGGGTAGCTCCACAGAAGCAATATGTCACTGACATTTTCTCTTTTGACAAGTCTCTTACCTGGTGGTTAATGACTGTGATGGAATACCATTTCTTCAAGAAATGAACCACTTTTCTTTAGCCACATGGTCTAGTCTTTGATGGTGTATCTGACAAAAAGATTGCCAATGAAAGTTATCTTTTTCATCCATTAAAAATTTATCTTTTCTCCTATTTGTCCACTTATTACTATCAGGGAAGTAACCTGTAACTGGCCTCTATTAGGCACTCCAAAGTAAACCGAATGACTGCCTGCACATAAGGGATTCAGTGCAGAAAAAGAAGAGATGAAAAATTCAGGATGTTTTCTATTCAGTAAGAAATGAAATAGAACGTAGATTGTCACTAAATTGAACAAGCAGAGTCAAAACTCTCTGAAGAGAGTATATGCTTTGTAATCAATACAAGGTGAGTTATGTTTTTGTCTGTCTTGTACCAAATGATGTCAAACCTGAATGGACTCATTTTCAGTGAGAAAGATTCCTGTCTAGAGGATAGCTGTAACCTTATTTCTTACAGAGTTTGAAATCCATAAATTTTTTTGCTCCATTTTACAAGCCTGCCATCCCTCCTTCCCTCCATCCATTCCTTCCTCCCCTTCCCTTTCGTTTTTTTCTTTCCTCTCTCCTTCCCTCCCTCACTTCCTCTCTTTCTTTTTTATAGATCCACTACAAATATTTCGATAGAAACGATATCTATGCAACAGAAAAATCACAAACATCAAGGGCACACACCCCTGGCAAACAAATGGCAATGATTTCTCTTTCAGGGACACTAGAAGACACTTGTTACATAGTGACACTTATTCTACTGAATTTGCTGATGCTAAATTTTGAAACTACAGTTGTGCTTCATTTTAAAAGAGTGATTTAATCACAGAGAAATGGAAAATTTGGTCACAAATGATATAAATTTTGAAAATGTTATGGGTGCAAGCTGGTACAGCCCCTTTGGATATCAGTATGGTGATTTCTCAGAAAATTAGGAGACAACCTTCCTCAAGACCCAGCAATACCACTTTTGGGGATATATCCAAAGGATGTGCAATCATACCACAAGCATATGTGCTCAGCTATGTTCATAGCAGCATTGTTTGTCATAGCCAGAACCTGGAAACAACCTAAATGCCCTTCGACCAAAGAATGGATAAGGAAAATGTGGTACATTTACACAATGGAGAAAAACATTTACACAGCAGAAAAGAATAGTGACATCTTGAAATTTGCAGGCAAATGGATGGATCTAGAAAATATCACATTGATTGAGGTAACCCAGACCAAGAAAGACAAATACCATATGTACTCACTCGTAAGTAGCTTTTAGACATAAAGCAAAGAAAGACCAGCCCACAATTCACAATCCCAGAGAACCTAGACAACAATAAGGACCCTAAGAGAAATATACATGGATCTCATCTACATGGGGAGTAGAAAAAGACAAGATCTCCTGAGTAAACTGGGAGCATGGGGACCATGGGAAAAGGTTGTAGTGGAGGGGAGAAGATGGGAGGGGAGCATAGGAAATGTACAGCTCAATAAAATCAATCAAAAAATAGTGTGGGGTAAATAACTGGGCTCTTAGTTTATAATAGCTGTCTGCCTTGAGGGAGAAATTAGCGTCTTGGCTTGTAAATCAAGAAGTTCTTCATATAGTATTTAACATTGTCTTAACTAATGATGAATTTAATAGGTGCTCTGTGGGTTTGAGAATCTATGTAGCTTTCTAGAGACAGAAGGGTTGTCTGTGTGCTTGTGTGTCTGTGTGTGTGTGTGTGTGATGCAGCATAGGTATGTTTATGTGTGCATTCATTTATGTGGGCACACATCCAAGTGTGAGCTTCTGAGAATGCTATAAGATGACGGTGGGTATCTTGAGAACTGGTGCGGATTAAAAGACAAGATGCCTTTCCATTTCAAGAGAGACATATAATTAACTGGTTTATAGCACAGACATGAGTTTCTGAGTCCACATGATTCCTGTCTCTCTTTACCTCTCTTTTTAAACCCTCTCTGCCCTCTCCCTTTTCCCATCCTTCTTTTCCCTCCCTCTTTTGCTTTTGTCTTTCCAGCCAGAGGCCAGATTGGCCACCCACATTTTGAAGTTGGTAAGTCGCAATCTCCAAGGACAGCAGGAGCTAATATCCATGTAACCTAACTAATTAGTTTTCTCCTCCTTTCTTTTAACCTGTCATGCTTCATCTCTTTTAAGTATTTAACCCTAAAATCCTTCTCATTTAGAATGCCCTCCCATGCCCTCTCTTAATTACCCCTCTCCTTCCTTATATACCTAAGTTGTTCAAATTCCTGGGCATAAGTAAGGAGGTAGAGCTTGTTTTTGTAGACCTGTAAAATTAAACCATGTAAAAACTTAATACCATCAAAAAATATTCACTCCACATTAAGCCAAAGAACAATTCTGAGTATTTGTAGATTGTACCAAAATCCATAAAATACACAGGAGAACCACCTAGATGGATAGCACTATAAAATGAAGAATAACAACAAAAATAAGCAGTAGGGTAAATTTATTGACTTGGGGATGATTTGCTCCTAAACTGCAGCTTAGCACACTTTAAACTTCTTCTTAAACTGCTCACATTACCCAGAAAGGCCCTTTACTCTCTTTATGAGGTGGATGTTTGTGGATGCTTGGCTTTGCCACCTAGAAGCTGAGCATAAAGGACAACACAAATTTCTAAAAACCAATGTCTAAACTATCACCCAGTGTCCATTTCCAGGATGTCATGGGCATCTATGCTAGGCTTAAGAAGTACCATGAAGTGTGTGCATACGGTGTAGTTATCTTCCCTTAGCAACAATTAAGGAAAGGGAAAGAGAGAGACACAATGCACACGAACACACACACACACACACACACACACACACACACACACACACAGAGAGAGAGAGAGAGAGAGAGAGAGAGAGAGAGAGAGAGAGAGAGAGAGAAACAGCATGGACTGCAGCTGTCAGGATAGAGATGATATCGGAAGATAGACTTCTCTGCTTCCATGATATGGGAAGACTCTTGGGAGACAAGACTACAAGAGTGAGGGTGGATGGAGGACACCAGAAAACACAGCCGACCAAATCTACAAAGCAAGACTCATGAGGGCTCACAAAGACCTAAGCAGCAGCAAGCTTGGGACCTGCATGGATCTGTGTATGTTATGGCTGTTAGCTCTGTGTTTTTGTGGGACTTATATCAGTGGGAGACAGTGTGCCTCTGACTCTCTCTTGGGACTCTTTTCCTCCTATTTTGTTGCTTTGTCCAACTTTGATATGAGGGCTTTAGCCTTGTCTTATTGTATCTTGTTTTGTCATATTTGGTGGTTTTTCTTTTGGAGTCCTACTCTTTTTCTGAAGGTAAATGGAAGGGGAGTGGATTTGGGGGAGAGGAAACAAAAGGAATAGAGGAAGGGGAAACTGTGATCAGAATGTATTGTACAAGAAAAGAATCTATTTTCAATTTTAAAGGTTAAGAAATCTTATATAATACTTTATTTTTCTTAATATTTGGCTAATTTAAGGTTCTTAAAGAGCTTTATCTCTTTAGAGGCATTTTAAGATCTTTAAAGAACATTATCCATATATAGCTCAATGCAAATCAATGCTTAATATCAAGCTATATGCAGGAAGTATTTTAGTAAAACTCTTAAAATGGAAGAAACCCTAACACTGCATTCCAAGTAACATGGGTGATTTATTTATTTTTATTTTCAGTAAATTTGGCTTTTTGTTGAAAATCATTATGATAATTTTAAAATCTTTATGTCATACAGAAAACAACTTTCTACTTTAAATTCTTAATACTTCTTGCTGTTTATTTATATGTTAAATATTATCAGAAAATGAAAATAGTTAAAAGATTTTAAGTATCACATTTCTATTTCTTCTGAACTCTATTTGGTCTCTTTTTCTTCTTTAGTCTTTCTTTTTCTGTGGAAATTAAGTGCAGTTTGCATTTGATGTTTACTATGTTCTAGGCTGGTGAACGCTTTATTTGACCGTCACAGTGGTGCTATAAAATGATAGCTATGCCCATTTTATAGATGTGAAGGTTAAGCCTCAAAGTTAATTTAAAAGTCTTATGTTCTATATTCCAGGGCTCCCCTGGACCAGTATCATTACTATGATGAGAAGATTCAACAAAAATGCACATTGTTAGGATCCATCCATCAGAAACTTAGGACTAGGGCCAAGCAAAGTTTTTCAAAAGCTGTAAGGGTCATTTTGATCTGTGCCTGCGATATATAACTGAACATGAAGATATAAATGTAAATAACAAAGTTTAATTTTATGAAGAAAGTCACAGATGTTAAATGAAAAAGATTATTAAAGCATTAAAAAATACAAGATACATGTCAACATAGTTTTGTTTGAAGCCTTATTTTTGAAATTAAATAAAAGGTCAAGATTAGGAAATATGAATAGATGAGAAAAAAATCATAATATGAAAAAGGATAGTGAAGAGTCCATTTCCTTATTGGTGTTAATGGATTTGTTAGATGGGATGGCCAACAAACTATGATAAGGGGCAAGAAAATGTATTTTTGTTTTAAGAGGGTGTCTGAACTGGCCTTCTGTAATCAGAATGGTGACTACCCTAATTGCCACCATGGAAGCTTTATCCAGTAACTGATGGAAACAGATGCAGGGATCCACAGCCAAACACTGGGCTGAGCTCCTGGAGTTCAGTTGAAGAGGAGGAGGAGGAATTTTATGAGCAAAGGGGATTTAGATCCTCACTGGAAATCCCACAGACACAGCTGACCTGAATTAGCAGTAGCTCATGGACTTTGAACTGAACCGGATGTCTGCACATGACTGAACTAGGCCCTCTGAATGGGCTCAGAACCACTTATAGAATCTCATCTTCCTTAAAGACAAAGCGATAGTCATAAAAGTGACCTGTAGAGTCCTGACTTCATATATTGTCTCTCGTACCATGTCCTCTGACTCCACACACGCTCACCTCCTGGTGGATGGTTCTGAAGGCTGTCTACTCCAGGGCACATTTTCTTGCTGGATGACTCCACTTGGTGGTAGGGTCTGAATCTGATGTAGTTTATTGTTATGTTTCTCTTTTCACTTGCTTAGAAGCTTTGTTTTCTCTGAGGCCCTTTCTGCCTACTCTTCCAAAACTTCCAGACTCATATCTAAGACAATTTATATCCTTTGGCTCTACCTACGCATTTAAAATTTTTAAACATTTGCTACCATAAAAGTCTATGTTGTTTACCTTATTTTTTTCTTCTTCCACAGACTATGGATCCTCTGTGGTCCATTCTCAGAACAATATTAGGATTACCAACTGTTTGTTTGTGTTTGAGGTATCTGCTTGTTAAGTGATAATGATCCAACGAGACTAGAATGAAGTCTAGATGCTTCCAGCCGGGGTCTCATAGTGTCGGTGATTAGGGGAGGATTTAGCAGACACCTCTGGGTTTTCAATATTCTTGGGACAGTCTGTGATATGAGATAGGACTATTATTTTCTCTAGGGTAGAGTATGAACTAAGGAGAATGATTGTGTTGAGAAGTTGAATGAACCTTAGGAAAATAAAATGTCTCGGTGTGTCCTTTGAATTTAGTTTTATAATAAACCTTGAGACAGTCTCACTATGTAGCTCTGATCAACCAGGGACTCAGCCTATCACTTAGACTGGCTTCACATCCACAACAACCCTCTCCCCTCAGTCTCTTGTATGCTGGGTATGTAAATATGCACTGCCATGCTTTCCTCAATAATGCATTTTCAATTTTAATACAAATATTGATAGTTTTGAAGAAGGGATTAAGATAAATGTCTTTTTTTAACAAGCATATTCTCAGAAATAATAGCGTTTTGATCCACGGAGGAAGGATTTGATCCAATGAGGAAACAAGGCATTGTGTGGTTTTGCTAACAACTAAAGCTGGGGGAGGAAGCGCAGCTAAGCAGCCAGAAAGGAGAGCATGGTTGACTCTAAAAGTGCCTCTAAGCAGGATTTCATCCCGGGAACCCAACAGAAACTAAGGATTTGATTCACTCTCCGGGAAGATGGGAGTGATTGATTTTTTATTTCAAAGAAAACAGCATTCTTTTTCATACAGCCAATATTTATTGAGCAAATGATCACATAACTTTGTCCCATTTGTCAAACTGGTGTTCCATGGCAAGCTGTATCACAGGATGTTCAGAGTAACGCTGGCTGCAGCTTTCCCTGGAAAACCACTTTTAGGCAGCCTTGGCTTCTGAAATTGTAAATATCCGAGAACTTTTTGTTTCTAAAATGCAATGGTCATGGGCCACTTGTGTTATAAAATATTCAGTGACTGATTTGAGAACGGTATTCTCTGAAAGTGAAAGTGATGTTAATATGAAATCGTCAAAACTCATAGAAATATATATATATATATATATATATATATATGTGTGTGTGTGCTTAAGGGTTCATACTATGTTTGAAAGCTTTATTTCATTCTTTAGTTATTTGTTTATCTGTTTATGTATGTATGTGCAGATAAGTGCAGTGTTCTGGATATTAGAGACAAGGGGTCCTTCTTCAAAGGAGCTACTCAGTGTGGGTGCTAGGAACTGAACAGGTTCCAAAGAGAAGTATACATTCTTAACCACTAAGACATCTCTCCAGCCCCTTAAAGGTTTATTTATTTTTATTGTATATGCATGACTATTTTGCTTGAATAACTATGTGCCTTTGATTTGGGCTGAAGCCTGCAGAGTGGATCTAATATCCTAAAACTGTAGTTATGGTGGTTTTGAGCTGGGAACCCAATCTGGGTTCTCTGCAAGAGTAACAAGTGCTCTCAACTCCTGAGCCCTGGCTTACCTGATTTTAAAATAACAGATAATTTTGATTTTTGGATATTAATCTAGCAACCTTAAAACAATAATGACAGATTTGGGGTTGACTTAATTAGGACAACGTGTTTACATGAGATGGGGGAATAGAAAAAAGACAGACAGAGGCACACTTAAAGGAGAGCTGCAAATGGGTGGGGCACATCCTCTGACGGATACACACCAGCTGCTCAGAATCTCACCACCTTCCTTACTGATTACCATGTAGGTGAGGGGCTGACAGCTGAGTCATCTGTGCAGGCCTCTGCGTCTCTGGAGAAGAGCAGTCAGGCTGCAGCCATCTGGGAAGAGGAAGCTGTGCATGGTGGTTTCTTCCTGCATTGGTTTCATGTAAAGGTCATTTGTTCAAAATATCTATTATTAAACCAAAGAGGACTTTGCCATCCCTCTGAGTCTGGTGGGGGCAGGCTTTGCCATTCCCAGGGATCAGAGGAGTTGATGTTATTGACATGATTATGCACATCCCTGTCAACAAGTCCCATCCACTCAGGACTTCATTTACTTTCCACAGATATGGTGTGACATGGAGTTATTGAACTGTGTATGGAAGCAGGCACCAGATGGTGACTGGGAGAGATGAGAGTTCACAGAAAATGGTGATCACCTCGTCTCCGTTAGAAATTCTGTAAACTGAGGACAGGGACCGTGGAGGATGTCAGTTATCCACATACCACATAGTTCTTACCCGGAATTTTCAAGAGACTTGGAGTTGTACGGTGTTGGCGATATTGTCAAATAATAATCCGCAGTGTGTAGAGTTGCTGTGGCTAAGGGAGCCAGGAATGAAGCTGTTGATGGATGTCTAGGGGACTGGCATGATAGTTCTTGGGTTTTCAAGCTGAAATGGATTTGGTGAAGCTTAACTTGGTATTCATTCCTTCCCCCTTTTTCTCTGGGCAATGTTCCCTACAGAGAGAAAACTATAGAAAGAATTACTTGTAAAAGTTATTCAAACCCAAGTGGTGATTTTGAAAACTACTATCATGATCCTTATTTGTTACCAATACAACATTTGGGTTAATTTCAGAACAATTTCTATATAAGTATTTTGATCCCCATCTTTTTTTGGTATTTCAGGCAATTTCTGTGTTTTGATTCCTAATGTACAGTGTAAGGCAATAGTTTGGAATAGCTGAGGTTATTGTAGTGTTATTTTTGTTGACAAGCCATACTTTAAGTTAAAAGAGGATAAAGTAATCTTCTCATGCCAGAGAAGTTAATGTAAATAGATAAACACAGACTAGTGAAGGGGCTGATGGAAGCAGCACCTAGCTCACGGTTTTGTGAAAGAAGTCCACAGGAACATGCTTTACCAATTATAACAGGTAAAATATGCTGGATTATTTTATTGCCTCTGATCATTCGTAGGGAAACTCACATTTCAGATTGTTTAAAAAAATCTTCTGATGTAACCTATTATGTGTCCGGAAGGTGAAAATATAAATGGAAATGTGGTATTTTTCTGAATGAGAAGCATGATTTTATAGAAGCACAATATAGGTGAAAGGCAATGTGGCGGAAACCTTGCCTGATCCTTAATGACATCACCAAAATTCTGTGTAATTTAAAGTTTCCTCTTAGTCATATAAATAGAATGTGATTTATTTTAAAGAAGTCATAACAAAAAATGAAAAACACTGGGATGTTATAGTTAGTATTATTTCTTAAGTAAGTAGCGTGTGATCAGAACTCAGGTCGCGGTAAAGGGCAAACGGATGCCAAGGTGGGCTCTGCTTCCCAGCTGCTTTCCCAGATGCCCACAGCGAAGTACTTGGCACCTTTTAAACAGACTACATATAATAGGAGGAAAATACTTCCCTTTAAACCTTGTTATTCGGATAACACCATCTCAAACCTTTTCCTTTTCAAAAACTTAGCATGACGAAGTATTTAGTTATTTTAGATGAAGCCGCGTTCAGATCTCTATTTTTGTAACGAGAAATACTGAACATCAGGGCATTCGAGGTATTTTTTTCCCCTGTCTTTTCTCCCCTAAAATGTCATTGTGATTTAGAAGTGGCTGCTAAGGAGAAACCTGTTAACATAAGCACAGTCCATGCAGCTGCAAATCTTCTCGTTCCAAGGCTCAGAGTTCTCCCTGTGGAGCGATCTGGCCCCTGTACAGATGTTCAGCTTTCTTGGAAAAAAAATAGTGCTGATCCCGATGCAGATGTTGCCACATTGCCCAGCACTTTGATTAACATTTATAAAGAATTTGCCTACAGAAATCTGGATTAGTATGTTCCCCTGTGTCTTATTAAAAGCCTGACGGGCTTTATTGAATCTCGTGTTTATGCTTTCTGTTCTATCATAGGTTTTGGTGTTTAGTGAGCATCAAATAGAAGTCATTAGCATACACTAACAAGGCTGTCTGGTGAGAGCTGCTGGCTTGCGCCGGGCGTGTGAGCCATCCTGCCTTGCCTGCTTGATCCACTGATTGTCAGGAAAACACAATTGTCTTTCCACAAGCAGGTGGAACTTTGGTTTTCTGCGAACACGTTGCTAAGAGTGGAGCTTTCTTGCTTTCCCACGAGAGATGTTAATAGGCTTCTCTGTTATTACCAAGTCTTCCAGACAGATCCTCGAAGTGAGTGTTTATACTCAGGAACCAATCCCCCAGCTGAGAAGCCGCTAGCCATAGGAAGCTATTAAAATTTACGTACATGTGAAACAGGATCAAAACCCAGTTTAAAATGGCGCTTGTCACATTTCATGTCTAATAGCTCCCTGTTGCCCATGGTGAGAGGCTGGATCAAACAAAGTGGACAGCGCTAGGATCTCAGAAAACTTTGCTGGGCATTACTTTGGGGAGCTGTGGATGCTTGATGGCACTTCCGGTGCTGGGTTGTAGGTAACCCCAAGCTGCTTTGTGAGCACCCAACCAACTGAGCTACAGCCCCAACCCATATTCTATATGTTTAAAAGGATTTTCCATCAGGTTTGATTGTTAAAAAATGATAGTATATAAAATCAAAGGCAGCAACTTTCCTCTACAGAGAATATCAGCTCCCAATATTTCTAGCTTAATGTTGAATCCCTGGGTGAGATTTAGACTCAGAGGTTTAGGGATGCATTCCTAAAAAATAGGTTTATTATTATTAGCTTGTTGTTGTTGTTATATACCTAGATAAGTTAAATTCTTTCCAGCCCCCCTTCTGCAATGACCCCTAAGCCTTATAAAGAGGGGCTTGATGTAGCTATTTAAGGTTGAGAATTCTGTAGTCTCTTTCCCCTGCACACTGGCTAATTCCAAAAACTAGCATAGAAATCCCAATCCTAGGAATAAATGATCACTAGGAGTTATTGGGATGTCCCACAGTACCCCAAACACTACAGCCTATTGGCATTGTTCTTGGTGACCCTCAAGATCTAGGCAGTAAGATCCTATTGGTGAAGACACCAAATACTTGAGACATAGATCATGGAGATATTGAACTCATTTTGACTTATGGAAACGCCATTCCTTCCAGCTATCTTCCATAATGGTGGAAAGCCTTGTGCACACCACTGGAAGGGAAAAGTGATTGTTTTATCAGACATGAAGTCCTCAAGATACAAAAATGACTGGTTTGGCAAGACAACTGGTGCTCCAATGTCATGGAAATGACCAGTCAACACTTTCTGACTGGATCTAAGAACCACTTGACAAGGGCAGTCCACACCTGACACCGTTATTTGGCCATTATCCAAATGTGTGGTAGTTTGAAAGTAATTGGCCCCCATAATCTCATAAGGAGTGGCACTATTAGGAGGTTTGGCTTTGTTGGGGTGGATATGGGCTTGTTGGAGGAAGTGTGTCACTGTGGGAGTGGGCGTTGATGTTTGCTGAACTAGGATCCTGTCCAATAAGCTAGTTTGACTTCCTGTTGCCTGCAAGGTGTAGGATTCTCAGCTCTCACCCCACATCCACCTCCAGGCTGTCATGCCATCTCTCGTGATGATAATGGACTGAACCTCTGAAACCATAAGCGAGCCATCCCAATTAAGTGTTTTCTTTATAAGAGTTGCCATGGTCATGGTGTCTCTTCACAGCAATAAAACCACAACCTAACACATTGTACTGGAGAAACCATAGTTCCTCAGTAAGAACTTACTACTATGACTAATATTAATAATGTTATTGTTATTCTCAAAGATTAATGCATCTCTTAGCCCCATCAGAGAAGCTTCTATTTCCACTAAATGGTGAGTAACACAGAGACACACAGCCAGCCGAAGAGCAACAGCCATTTCATTTGAAGTGGCTCGCTCAACTTCTCAACACATTTCTCTCTGCTTTACCTGCCGTCCTCCTTGGGCTTTCTTCTCAGGGAAAGAAATGCTGCTTCTCGTTTCTTCTCTAATGAACCAAAGCTGACTCCAAGTATGGTTCAGAAACCTCCCACGCCTTGCAGGAGAGCTGGTGAAAGCCTGGGGCTCTCTGGTGTTCTAGGCACACTGCCCTTGTCCAAAGCTGCTTTCCCTGTTTTCATGCTCATCGCCGTCCTTTCTCAAGAGGCCCAGGCAAGTAGAGTGTTCCCTCTTCTTTGTGTTGCTTACGTCCCACCTTGTCTGATGCTCATTCCTATAAATGTAGCAATCTCTCGTTCACTTGTAATTAGTTTTGAGCATATAGGTGAAAGCTACATCCTGGATGAAGGAATTTCTGATTTCCCTTAGTGTTTGACGTTTATGTCCTCATCTGCACTCCCATAAGCCTTTACCATTGCTCCTGGCATTCCTAATCTCTCCTACTGGCAGAGGCACTTCTTGGCAACCAGTTATCACTGGTTCAGCTTCTATTCCTTACAATGCCTGGCATACAGTCATGCATATAGTACACATATCAAGACTTTATTTTGAATGAATAAATGCATGGAATAACTTATTTTTAAGCCTAAAATTTCATCATAAACTATTTACAAAACTAACCCTATGTAAATGAAAACTGCTTATAGAAATGATTATTTTGACTTTTCCATGAATGAACTCTGGATTAGAAGAAGGAAGTGACAAATTTCTTATTTTAGCTGCTTGGATATGATATGTTTAGACAATTATGGAAATGTTCAAATTTGCTGGATTTAAACATAGAGAGGCATCTTGCTTAATCATGGCCATTTTATGTCTTTTTTACTCCTATCGTTAAGGGCTAAGGTGTGAGGATTTTTAAGAGAACTGAAATTAAAATTTTTAAGTGAGATGTGACTGCATTTCAATAATCTCAGTATTTATTGCTTGTGGATATCCAAAACTATAGTGTTTGAGAGGCCAAAGAATATCATGAAAATGGGGAATTGGAGCAGCCAATGGGTAGAAGATAAGAGAATCTAATGTTGCTGGGTGTGGTAGTGCACTTGCAATCCCAGCACATGGGAAGAGGAGGCAGGAGCATCAGTCAGTGTCATACTGGGCTACACAGGAAGTCAAGACTGGCCTGGGTTACATACGTGAGAACTCATCATTAAAAACAAAACCAAAAACACCGGACAAGAGCAATGATGATAACAGCAGAACCTGCTATTAGAGAACATTAGAAGGCTTTCTGTTGACACAAGAATGGTCAAGCACATTATTTTCTCCAAGATCCTTCTGTGATGGTTCATTTCATAGCACCCTCTGAATCTGGAGGCTGCATGTTCATGACTCTTGAGACATCTCTAATCATCTGCTGCCTAAATCAAGATGAAGCAGCACCCAGGTTGTTTTATAGCAGCAGCGAAACTGTTTGATTACTGAACTCCATTTCAGCTTTATAGATGTTGGCTGACCTGTCTGGAAGGAGGGTATTGTGTTTGACCTTTCTGTCCTCTACCTAGGTTAAGGGCAGGAAGTAACAGCTCAGCAGAAGACGAGTTCCTGTTCTTTGTCTAGCAGCTTTTGTTTTTACCAAACACTAGGAAGCAAATGAAAGAGATTCCATATTACAGGAATGAAAAGCAAAGATGACTAAAATCTTCTACAGACAAGGGAAAAGCAATGTGACTCTAAACCCATAAGTTTAATTCCATTTAAACCATAAATTTTGAACTAATCTTACCAAATAAGCTTGAAATTTAAATATGCTTCCCTCATCCAGCTCCCCTATTTTAGCTCTTAAATCTGAACCTCTCACTCTGGAGAAACTAGAAGTCCTTACATCATGTTCGCTGGCAGACTCCTCCAAGTGAGCGTAGCTCTTACTAAGCCTAAACTTCTCCCTGGACATTGTGAATTTAAGAACAGCCCAGTGGCTGCTGGTATGTAATTTGAAATCTATTGACTGAGGTAAGCTGAGATTATAAAACTGCATGAAAGTAGAGTCACCCTTGACTTGCTCATGGATTGGTTCTCATTACCTAACAGAAGTTTTGCACAGGGCAGGAGCAGAATAAACATGTGTCTTGTGGTAAAATAGGGAAATGAAACTTGAGGAAGTGATTCTCGATTTAGTAATGAAAGACTTCCCATTCGTGGCATCTCTTGGTTGAGAAATAAATAAATAACAGAAAACTCAAAACAAACCAACAGCACACAAGACACCCCCACCGTTCAATAGAGAAAATGGCCACTGGATGGAAGGCACTGTGAAGGACTTTCTAGGAACATGGAACCAGATGAGATACACAGGAGAGTGTGTATGTTGGGTGGAATGCAGGCAGACAGGACTGCAAGAAGGAAGGATGACTATCTGACAGTCTGCAGGTCAACATACCCCAGGGCAGTTGTGAATACCACTCAGGGCATTTGTAGAAGAGAATGTCCTATTGCAATGCTAAAAGTTTAGACACTCCTGCAGGAGGATGGCATATATAAATCTGCTTAAAAAGTAAAGCTGACTTTGACATTTGGAGGTCAGGTAGTAATGAGATAATTCAAATACCAAAGTGTTCCTGTTTAGAATATGAAGAAGACCATGATACAGGAACCTAGACTATTCAAGTCACCGGGACAGAGTTTCCTTCACATATACAGAAGTTTAATGAAGATGAATATTTGTTGACTATATCTAGGGTATCTTTCCTACCAAGTGGAGATAAATGTCTAGTAAAATTGATTAAATGAAATTAAATTGAGTGATCGTGGGTTATTTTATTGCTGGTTTTAATAAAAGTCATATAGCCTTTTAAAAATTACTGAAGGGTTTTAAAGGATACTGGTAAATGCTTGTGGAAAGTTGTTAAATAAATAAATAGTTCACAAACATACATAGTTTGACAAGAAAGTACATATATGTCATAAAATAAATTTATGGAAATGGGGCATATACAATGATTGTCAAATAAACTCTCAAATGTCATTAGAAGCTCTCCCAACTGAGTGAGATTAGAGACAGCTTTTACTTTCTTTATTTTTTATTTCAAAACCTTTCCCATGTGGTTAAATTTTACATGCTTTTCAAAGAATAATACTTGTACAATAATTTGGATCAGAATAAAGGCTGCCAATCAATATGATTTTTAGTGACATATCCTGCTTGAAAGGTCTTTGTTCTTGTAATTTTGTTTTAGAGTAGGAATGGGCTTAGTCTGGTTTGTTATGTGATTTTATTAATAAAGTTTTATTGGAAGGCAGACTTCATTCTTCCTTTGCATATTTGTTATAGCTATTTCATGCTACCATGGTGGAGCTGACTAATTGTGATGTGGTCTGTTGGAGCTGCAAGTATAAAATATGTATTATATTAATTATGTTTCTTTTAATAATACAAAAACCTTTTCTGATTCCGTTTCAGGATGTTAAGTTGGTAGTTTCCATCACTTAAAATACTATAGTAATTAATTGAAAATATAGGTTAATATTAGTATTTCACATATATTTTAATGCTTTAACCTTTCTAGCTAGAAGTACTTTGCTTTGGCAAAGGTTGTGGCTATTTTAGTAAGGGAACCTGGAAAGGTCAAACATCTCAGCCTTGTAAGTTCCAGAGACCTAAGAAATCAGGGTCTGCTGTCATTCCTCTCTGTCCTGATCTCATGGGGTGGGTGGAAAACCAGACTTTCCAGTCCAGTTTTGGGAAGGGGAGAACACTAACCATTTTATTGTCTGCTTCCAGCTGGAGGTACAGTGTACATTCCGTAGCAAAACCCACACAGTCCGCGGTATCCTGTTAGCCTCTACAGAGCACCAGAATCAAAATGGAAAGGGATATGTCCCGTGAGTGAGGGAGGGATTATGGGAACACTACCTTGTATGACCCCAAAAAGATATCTTTTATATGAGAAAATATAAGCATTTGAAAAATGGTAAAGCTGAACTCCATGCATAAATTTGTGGGAGAATCAAGTAAGGATTGTACTTACCCTGGCCAGGAATTTTTATTCTGCTTATAATTATTTTCTGTATTCACCTAAACTTTTGAATTACGAGCACCAGGAAGATTTTGGTAAACCCAGAATCTTCAGCTTTCAAATATCCAGCCTTAGCTCAAGACTTCAGGCTATGCCAATTCCCTTTTGTTTGACTCCGCTGTGACCATGGTCGTCATTGAGAAATGACACTCCTTGGCGGATGGCTTTTCAGGCTGAAGCTACATCTCATCCAGAATAAGTCGCAAAGGGCAGCACGGTCTCCCCGTCTCTAAATATTTCCTCCATAATTCTTCAGTTAGACATTAATGTGATTCAAAATGCCTTTCTTTGCGTCTGAGTTGTGATAAGACCGAAGGAGCCCTGAAGTGTTTGTGACAATCACTGCCAAGGTCTCATCAACTGACCACATAGCGGAGGTCTGCCTTAGTTAATAACGGTGAGTAATGACGGAGGTTGCATGGACGTGATCGTTTCTGAGCTGGGACGTCTTTGGAGGGCACCGTGAACTCGCTGTGGGTCTGGGAACAAGGTGGGAGGGTGTCGGGATGTAATGCTGGAGGCTGCAGAGCTCACCCACCTAGGCCATCCTGGACATCCGACTCCACATTTTCATACCTAGTAGTTCTGCTGTTTGCATCACTTCACCTTGATTGATTTATCAAAAGTTCTGTTGTAGCGAATAATTCCTCTGAAATTAATTCCCTTCTTGAGATGTGGGACCTAGATTTTATGACAGATGGAAAATCAAATGGCTTTTTTGTTTGGAAAAAGGACTCAGGGGAACACTGGAGATAACTTGAACATGGCTGTCAAACGTCATAATTCACAATTGCTTGATATTGCTTTAAAACATATTTATTTCTTAAGTAAACATTTAGTTTTATGGCATTTCATAAATATTTTAACCTTTATAGTCTTGACAGGCAGCACACTCTGATAACAATTTTTCGTTCAAATGTAAATGATATATAAAATGTGTCATTTTTGGACATTTTTTTTTTTGAGACAGGGTTTCTCTGTAGCTTTGGAGCCTGTCCTGGAACTAGCTCTTGTTGACCAGGCTGGCCTCAAACTCACAGAGTTTATGCAGAGTCTTTGCACAAACATATTTCATATAAATATCAAACCCATACAAAAAGTAAAATACTGTACTTTTTGTCTTATCATATTCATCTAAATAACATGAACCTAATTTTTAGATATAAGGTCTCATAAAAATCCTTAGTAGGTTTTTACTTATCTGAAGAAGTTTCTATTAAAGTAAATTTTATTTTTAATTATGTACCTGGTGAGTGCAGGAGCAGGTGGAGGCCGGGGCATTGGAGCCTCTGGAGCTGAGGTTACAGGCTGCCAAGAGCTGTCTGATGTGTGTGCTAGGGACCAAACATGAGTTTTCAGCAGGAGCCGTGTATGCTCTTGGCTCACCTTTCCACGCCTCAGAAGTTTCACCACACCACATCAGAGTAATCACTTGTGATTTGTATTGTAGTTCATATGTGCCTCACAGAACATACACAAAGTCCGTAATATACCCCAGACACACATGACTGTTCCAAGATTGGTTTGTCACGAGCTTTAATGTAAATTGTTGCCTATTTCAAGGTTTGCTATTTTCCTGAGTTTAAATCGGTCCACCCGAATTTTTCTTGATTCAAATGAGCATGTGAAAGCAAGTTCCATACAGCCCCGCGTAGTGAATGCCCTCCTCAAGGAGCTGCAAGAATCTTGCTGATGCGGGTGAAGACGTTCATCCTATAAATGCATTTCTCTGCTTGCCCTGCAGTCTGCCCTTTTTGCGGCTGTGTGCGTGTTGATAGCTGCCTTTTGTGTCCCAGCATCGCTGTCAGGAAGTGCTGACCTCAAATAAATTAACTCTTTACTTTTAAGAAAAAGAAATATTTACTTCCCGAAAAACTGGATTCTACATGATAAGAAATCTTGACTTTAACAAATAATTTTTGTCAGCATCATTTATACCAAGCAGCTGTTGAAAGAGCCTTCTCTGGAGCTGTTCCTGGATTTGGTACAAAACAGACAGCTGACCTTGATTCGGACCAACACAAAGGAGAGGCGGACAGCTCGCTCTGTGCTTTAAAGACCTGGACATCAAACTGATAACTTAATGCAGTTATAGTCTGCCAGAGGAATAATTGCACAGGAAGGGGGGCTTTCGTTTAGTCTGTGAAGTCATTGAATCTAGGAAGGTTCTAAGAAAGTGCTGGGGGGTGGGGTTTAAAATATGTGTCATTGAAAGGGAAATGTCTACTGGCATTATTTGTGGGTTTTCCTGTATTCATAATTTTTGGCAATTATGTATCCATAGACAGTCCTCAATACTGAAGAAGTTGTATTAACATATTTTTATGAAAGAGCAGAAGTCACGATTAATTAATTCCTGCTATGTGATAAAAACATTGTTTTAGTAGAAACCAGCAACACCTTAGCTCAGGACCTTTGGAACATGTTTGACAGCTCTGATTTTACTGCTGCAATTGCTCCTTCTCTCTCCTCCTCTTCCTCTTCCCTTTCCTTCTTCTCTACCTCCTTCTCCCCTTCTTCCTCCTCCTTTTTCTTCTCCTCCTCTTCCTTTTCCTCTTCCTCTTCCTCCTTTTCCTCATCCTCCTCTTTCTCAATTTTTCTTTTTTTCTTCAACATATGCATGATGTGCTTAAGAAACTGCCAAGTTATCCTTATCAAAATGTTGCTTTAGACATATTTGAGATTATCCTTGAGCATGTGGTGTCCATTAATTTTACTCTTTTGATTTATTAAAACATAGAAAATATTTTAAATTTGTTGTGAATATTTAGAGTTATACAAGATTTTTCACATCTTAAGATATCTCCTTCCATGAGCAGTAAATAATATAATAAATATAATATAATATAATACAATATAATATAATATGTCATGATGCAGAGATGTGGTTCATAAAATAAAATTTATCAGCAGGTATGAGCTCCTACTCATGTACATATTTTCTTAATATACTTTATACATGCTGCTCCAAGGATGGTGTAATTTGGTTTTTCAAATTACAGCTCTCCACGATGAGAGGGAAGCTTGATTTGATTAATTATGCTTACAAGCTGTTAGAGGGGGGAGAAAAGAAAGTGGTTTTGACTTCAAATTTTGCATAATTGCTGCTTTTTGGATGTACATTCCTTCTATCAGTTGTTGAGAAATGAAAAACTAATTTATTCTAAAGACAGAGATGAGCTGGAGAGTCTGAGGGCGTCAATACCGAGAAGCAGTAATGTTCAACCACCACTTTGTGTGATGATCCATGCAATGAGGGAAAACATTCATTAAAATATTAGTCTTCATAGATGGCTTCAATCTTCAAGGAAGTATTTATTCTTATATTTCTTAAGACGACTTTCTCTTCACTTAACTGACATTTGATCGCACGTTTTCACCAATGATCAATTCCTTCCATACATCTTCATAGAAAACATTTTCAAAGATCTTTTAATTTGTTGTTTGTTACGCCGCTAAAGAGTAACAGAGATTTTATTTCAGTTATTTATTCTGATAAGTATAATTAGACAGAAAATATGTAGTCTGGTACATGGAAAATGTTAGTGATGAGGAAAAGCATGGGAAATATTGACCCAATGCCTGAATAATGATATGAGGGCTATTTAAATAATCTTTATTGGCTTGTTTTGTTTTCATTGTTGTAATTAATAAGCTAATGCTAGTTAAATACAAACTATCAAGCCAGGTACTAGACTTAGGTGAAAGATGGTGTACAGCTAACACTATCTGTGTAAGGTGAAGGCTAATTCCAGGGTAATGCTTTATTATTGCTCCTTCCTTTCCTGTCTTTCTTTCCTTCCGCCTCCCTCCCTCTTCCTTCCATCCCTGCTCAACCTCCCTCCCTCTATTTTTTCTTTCTTTCATTTCTTCCCCTTCTCCTTTATTCCTTACTTCCTTTTTTAGAAAGATACTTGTGTAGCCCAAACTATCCTTCAGCTGACTGTGGAGCTGAGGATGAACTTGAGCTTCTGATGTTTCTACCTCTGCCTCCTGAGTGCTTGGGTTGAAAGCATGTCCGACTATGCCCAGCTTTACAGTGTGGTGGGGATTCAACCCTGGCTACCTGCATGCTAGGTAAAACCATGGCCCACTGAATGCTGTCTCCAAACAGTACTTACCCATTTATAACCAGGCACCTCTGAATAGGATAATCCCCTCTGAATAGACAACTTCACATCAAGGAGCTTATTCTTTTGAAGTTTACAGTGTGTTAACTCACCCTCTATTGAGAAGCAAAGAGTTTGCTCCTGACAGTTTGCTGCTGAGCGTTGTACATGACGTTATTTATCTGTTACGACGGGCACAGGCATACACATGTTGACTGAAGAGATTATTGTTGATAGAAAATCAACGAACTTCCTACAAAGATAAGGGAAATTAACCTTTGTCTAGAGGGAAAGAAAGATAAATTATATTTGGCGTGTTTCTTCTGTATTTGTACAAAATATTTGCATAGTCTCTTGCCAGAGAAAAACAATTTAAAATCATTTCTAAGCATATTTTCTGATCAAATACACACTTGGCATAGTTAGCAAATATTTAGTTTACTCAAATTTTATTCCAGTATTGTTTTAGGTTGTGCCCTGAGCTCCCAAGGCTCCTTCGTTTATTCCCAGCTCAATACGTATCACTTTTTGCATTTAATTTTGTTGTTGCCATTGGGAGGGGGCATTTATTTTACCAACTGCTTTGTTCCAGGCGAAGTAGTGCATACACTCTGTCTCTTTTTCCCTTATAGGGCAGCCTGTAGCATTTATTTCATAAAAACACGGTTTTGGGGGGATAAGGGGCTGCAGAAATGACTCAATTGGTGCAGTACTTGCTTCATGACAACCTGACTTCCATCCCTAGAACTCCCAGGCCTGGTGGCCCATGCTTGAGTCCTAATGATGGCAAGATGGAAAGTAGGTCCAGACACACCTCAAGCTCCTGGCCACATGTCCTAATGACCAGATGAATGCAGAGACCTGTCCTAATGGTGTTCTGTTCACAAAGTCCTCTCCTGTGCCAGTGTGTTCAGGGCTATTAGCCACCTTATCCTCTTAGCAGGCTCAGTGTATCTGGTTTTCTGTTGCAAACTATGATCCATTTAGAGTTGAGTTTTGTACAGAGTGGGAAGTACGGATCTATTTGGAGTCTTCTACACCACGATCCAGTTTAGGGTGGCACTATTTTTGGTAAGTACAGATCTATTTGGATTCTTCAACACAGCCACCCAGTTTAGGTCAACACCATTTTTGGTAAGTATGGGTTTATTTGGATTCTGCTACACAGCCATCCAGTTTAAGTTAGCAGTATTTTTGGTTCGTATGGATCTATTTAGATTCTTCCACACAGCCATCCAGTTTATGGCAACACTGCTTTTTGATGATGTTATCTTTTTCCAAGTGTATATTTCTGACTTCTTAATCAAAAATCAGGTATCCATAGGTGTGTGGCTTTATGTCTGGGTCTTCAATTTGATTCCATTCATGGAAGCATCTGTTTTTGTGACCATACCATTTTGTTTCCATTGCTATAACTCTGTTGTATAACTTGAAATTGATCTTGGTGTTGCTTCCAGCATTAATTCTATCATTCAGGATTGTTTTGACAATCTTAGTTGTGTGTGTGTGTGTTCCCATTTGAAGCTGAAGGTTATCCTTCTAATTTCAGTAAACAATTATATTGGAATTTTGATGGGGACTGCACTGAATCTCTAGATTATTTTGGGGAGGAGGGCCGTATATTAATCCTACTGATGTATGGGCATTGGAGATCTTTCCATCTTCTGATATCTTTTTCAATTTCTTTCTTCAGTGTCTTAAAATTTCTATCATACATGTCCTTCACTTGCTGTGTTAGTATTATCCCAAGACACTTTATATTATTTGAGGCCATTGTGAAAGGTGCTGCTTCTCTGATTTCTTACTCAGCCCATTTGCTGTTTGTATATAGGAGGACTATACATTTGAGGTATTTATTTGTATCCAGTCACTTTGCTGAACGTGCTTTCTAAGTACACAAGCTTCCATATAGTTTTTTTTTTCTGTCACTTGTGTATGCTACTATATTCTCTGTAAATAAAGACACTTTGGCTTCTTCCTTTCTAATTTGTTTAATATATTTGTTAATATAAACAATTTCCCCTTCCTTCCTTCTGGCTGGTGCTGCCCTTATCAATTGGCTGGTACCTGAAGATGGTGTTAGATCAAGAGCCACCTTCATTTTTAAAGCCCTGTCATCTTCTCAGAATTTTCTGGAGTTTCAGTTACTTGCTGTCTGCAAGGTCAGTCATGTACTATAATGGAGTTTTGAAAAGGATGGCATCCATTATCTTGAGAAGTTTGTTTTGAATGGTGGAGAGTGGGAAACAGGTGTTCTCTATCTGTTTAAAAAGTCTTTTCATTCTTTGAGGTTCCAAAGTCACCTGTTCTTGGGACTAGTTCCCAGGAAGAATCAGGTCCCAGCTCTGAATAGTCCTGTATTGTTCATGCTTGTATTTGACACTGGTTTGATTCTGGTTTAGACATTTCTCACGTATTTACCTTAGCTCCTAAGTGAATTTTCCACTTGTGCTCTAGAGTCTTCCCTCTCCCGTCTATCTTCCTAAATGCTGTAGACTCTTGTGACGTCTTGTATAAATTTCTTGGGTAGACTTGCACGTACTGCTTCTCACTGACTGGCTTAATTTCTGAAGGCTCGTTAGCTTCCTTGCTAACACAACTCACTTCCATATGACTCATAATGTTGTTCTCCAATTCTGTAATGTTCCCAGATAGAAACCAGAAAGCGGTTATGGTTTCTTTTTCTCTAACCCCATGCTGGCTGTTATTTCTTTGTGCCTTTCACTATAAACAAGTCTAACTTGAACAACCATCAGTGTGCAACATTTGTCCAGTGTCCAGGGAGTTGGGGCTTAATCTTGAGAATAAAAGTTATTGTCAGCCTCACCCCTCTCTCCCAGCCTTCTGGTTCTTCAGGCTCAGCTGTTTGTGGGGTAGCTGCTATTATACAGCATGCCTGCTTTTCCTCTTCCGTTCACATCAACCAAAACATGACGTTCATTATATTAATTAATTTTTACAAAAGTCACTCACTTATGATAGCTTTTATACATGATACTCCTCACTAAAATATTGGGGGGATTTTTGGCTTAACAACACAAAGGAATGTACTACTTTGCATATATTTTTAAAACAGAGGTCATCTATTTCACCATCAGGAATAATTTTTTTTCTCGGTACCTTTACCTCCAAGGTTGCTCCAAGCTTACATCGACTTCTTGGCTTCCATTCCCTACCAGCTCTTCTCATACCTTACATTTCTGACTATTTCTAATGCTAAAGCAATAGATTTTTTTTTAAAAAACTTTTGCAGCGCCACACCCTGAAGAACCCACCTGTCATCCAAGTATCTATCAGGACATTTTCCCAACTTGAATTTGTATTGGAGATATGTTCTAGAAGAACTGTAGAGTAGGGAGCCTTGACATCCACCTCTGCCCTAATCACTTATATCTTCCATCATCTCGGAACGTTCTTAGTGTCTCCTTTAACAAAGTGGTCAATGAGAGGTAGGAAATCAGTTGGCAATATCCAACTATTGCTAGCTACTTCGTATGCCATGACTGAGCAGAAGAAACAAGCTATGGAGCAGTGTTGTTGTTTTTTTCTCCCCCTTCCCCCTATGTTTATACAGATTTTCTGACTTCTGGTATGACATCTCTTGTTGATAGGTAAAGCTAGAATAACCACACTGAACCACATTAAGGAAGAGTGCATCTGAGAAGCATACAGACAGGAAGAAAAAGAATTAAGAGTTACTTGCTGCATATCTTAAATTTTTACATTGTACTGTTATTTTATTTGTGGTGTGTGTGTGTGTGTGTGTGTGTGTGTGTATGTGTGTGTGTGTACATACACCCCTTTACACACACAGGCATATCTGTGTAAGTCAGAGGACGACTTGGCTCTCCCTTTCACTGTGTGGAGTATTGAGCTGAGGTTATCAGGCTTGGTAGCCAATGATTTTACTGAACCACCATGCCTGCCCAGCTTCACATTTTTTTAAGGCTTTGAACGTAGCTCCCATTGCTGGTGTTAACAGAATGAACCTATTTAGCCCATGTTTATCCTTATTCCAAAGCAACAAATCAGACTACAAATCATGAAGGGTATTAGTTTTGAAAACTAGAGCTACACCCAAAATCATAACAGTACTCTTGCTCATCAATGTAAGCATATTCCAAACTGAAATAAATATCATAATATAAAGTACAGAAGCAGGTAATTTAAAACATTCTTTATTTAAAGTTATATATTAAAGGTAAATAGATTTGAAAGCAGCAAGCAATATTGTGTTTTTTACACTAGTATTTAGATACCAAAATTTTATTTTATCATTTCTCCTTAAACTGCATATATTTTTGTGTTTTAAATATGCATTTTGTAATTCAAAATGTATTAAGTCCATAAATTTAATAATAAAGCCCAAATCTACAACACCAACAAAGCAGGATATACCAGTAACTCTTACGTTTCTAAGGTCTGACATAAAAGTCTGTTCATGAAAAGGTTCTTATTTGAATGTGTTTGACCTTGGGCAACATTAAAGTACAATTGCTACTAAACACAAAGTCTTTCTTCTTGCTGAATATATATCAACTGTAGAGGAGAAAATCAGTGACTCATAACATTCTACACCCAGTGTCTGCACAAAGGATTTAGATTAATTATTCTTGGGAGGTTCAGACATATTTCTGTGAGATCTTGACAACTGATATTGGCGGGTTATGACCAAAGCCATTACAAATGAACTGAAGAGAGAGTCCGCTGTTTCTCCTGCTACTGTGGAAATAGAATAGTTTAAATGTAACTAATTATTACTGGTAGTGGCAGAAGAAATGAAAATAAACATAGCATATTTTTTCCTGGGAGATAAAGAGCTTTCACTTAGAATATTATTATATTCTGTTAAATGCTTTATTGACTTTCAGAATAATAACTCTGATGGAAGTTTTCAGGCAAATATGGTATCTCCTTCAGAGATTAAAAATAAAAGATAATATCCATTGCAATCTTCCTATATATAACTCTCTAAAACATGCAATACATTTGAAGCTCTATATGCACATCATATGCATTAATTCAGTTCTCCCTAGCACCTGATAAAATACATAAAAACATCATTTAAAAGTGTGCGTGTGTGTGTAATAATAAGATAAAACAATGTTATCAGTTTGATAGTGGGGGTATATAGAGGGTTGATAGAAGCTACCTTGAAGGACTTAGAAAGAGGAAAGGGAGGGGAGAAATATTATAACTGTTTCAATTTAAAATATATTATAAATAATTATAGTCTGTGCTATTCATGTCATTAAATGTACTTTATCAGGCTTTTGTCCAAGGTTATTTGTATCCCTCATTTTTAAAAGCAAGTGTGCTTGCTTCTCCTTTGAATAGACAAAATAGATCCTCAAGAGAGATGTGACTTTTACAAAGGCGTGTGTGAAGTCAGTGGGTTATCTTTATAATAAGACCATGTTTCCTTTCTGCCTCTTGTAAGAAAAACAAGAGTTGACAACATTATGGAGAAAGCCAGGCACATTCCAGCACTTGGCTACTTTCCAGAAACTTGGAGTGTTCACTTCTGGCTGTGTTTTAAAAAATGCCCTTATTGGATTAATATTTACAATTTGTATTAAGCATATATTTTGTGGTAAGTATGATTTTGTTTCCCTAAATCAGATCTTACGGATTATCATAAATAAAATGCACAAGATGATATGTGTGTATGTATTATTATGTATTTTATTTTATAGATACATACATATGCACGAATACATACATACTATTTAAAATGATGTATACACAGCGTGTTTCTTGCTTGTGTGTGAATGTTTTGTTTTAGGTGAGAACTGATAAAGAATGAAGAAATAGTTCCCTGAGTTCCATCTGATCCCAGAGTTCTCAGATCATTACCTTCTTGGGTTTTGTCCAAAATCAACTTATTTATTGTGGCTTTGGAGGAACTAGGCACTCTCAGCAGAGTAGGAAAAGCCAGGGACATCATTGTCCATCCCAACCCAACGTTGTCCTCCAGCAGAGAGAACTCACTCTTCTAAAGTTGCCATTTGGCCTCCTCCCCACCAAATGATGAGAAAATTGCAAGTCACATCTAGTTTGTTAGTTTTATTTCTATTATGTTAATTTTAGCTGAAAGCTAAATTAGAGCTTAATTTCGGGCTCAGCCAGCAGGAGCAGATGCTACTTTTCTGGCTCCTGGACATTTCCTTCCCTCATTTTAACAAACACACCTCCCCCCTTTTCTGTTCTCCCCGTTTCTTGTATTCTATATGAAGCAGGGCAGAAAAAAAGTGGACAAGCCCTCTTAAATCACAAATAATTGTGGTTTAGATTTTGATCACATGTATGTACAAGTTGTAGCAATTACACTTAAAAAAATCAACTTTTGTCATATAAATTCACAAATAAAAATATTGCATCATCTTGCTATCTGTTCTTAGCTTCATCACCTTATGAAGATATATCAAGTGCTATGTGCAGGGATTACCAATATAGCCATACAGTTTGCAGCCATCGCAACAGTCAAATCTGCAACATCTCCCTTAACCTTGAAACTGTGCCCGTTAGCAGTCAATCCCTAATTTTTCCAACTCCTTTTATTTCCTAGCAACTACTAAACTAGTTTCTCTCTCTGAGGATTTGCATATTTTGAACAGCCATGTAAGTAGAATGGAAAAAAAAAACTGTAGTGCTCTGTAACTGGCTTCTCTTTTGCATTGCTGCAGCGGCCATTGTGTTGAGACATGTATGGAGAGTTTTTATAATCAATATTCCTCTGGGTGGGTCTGCCACATTTTACCTGCTCGTTCAATCACTGGTCGACGTTTGGGTTATTTCTGTATTTGGACTATTTCAAAACCCTGTTCTAAGTATTTATGAAGATGGGTTTGTGTGGCATGCATGTTTTGTTTATTTTGAGTGTATATGAGTAATGGAACCAGCAGGTTGTGTGGTTCTAACCTTCTAAGAAACACTAGACTCGTTCTCCAAGTGGCTGCCCCTCCTCTGTTCCTTCCAGCAAGGTATGACAGTTCCAGCCACTCACTGATGTCATCTTCCAACTGGACATCTTTTTGGTGAGTAACAGTAGGATAAAACATTTACATTTAACCTTAATATAACAACACAATGTTGATATTTGACAAGACTGCTCTGACGTTTTGCAGAGGGGTCATAGGATTTAGTTTTAAAGCCTGCAAGAACAGTTTTTCCCAGAGTGCTTTGCTGGGAGCAAACTGGAACTCTGAACACTGGGAAGTGAGATTTATGTTTCCAGAAGCTTTTCCTTGATTTCAGGTATGGGTGTGAATCTGTCGTTTGGACTTCTGAAGATGACGTTAGTCATGGGGGCTTCAGTGTTGCTTTGGCTGTTGTTACTTCCCAAATGGTGTCTTCTCTTTGTGTTTGGGAAGGAGAAGATGGCACTGGGGAGAGACCATCAGAGTCTTCCACCCCTCTGCCAGTGTTTTGGGGAATGCATAGAGTTTCTCACACACCCAGGAATTCTGGCCGCACACATACTTCCCAGGATGCTTTTCGCAGGTTCTTCCTTTGGATTCTGAGATTGCCTTCGTCACTCCCATTTCCATGCCTGTTTGTTTGCTTTCCTCTGCACTAGCAGAATTGCTCAACAGTTGCAGTGCCTTTTGCTACATTGTCTCCCACCCTGAAGTTTTGATTGATATTTGAGGACTTCCAATTCTTAAGTTTGACTCAGTTTTCAAAATTGTACATAGCGATGTTGGAAATAGACTGTGCCAAGACATAAATGTGTTCAGAAAGCTGACAAAGGAACACGGAAGGGTTGAAAATGCGCTATTTTTTACCTTTGAGACAAGGCAGAGATTCACCACGGTGTTGTTTTCCAGCTTATTATTTATTTATTTATTTGACATTCAAGTGTGCCTTACTTATTGTTGTTCAAGAAGGCATTTCAGCTGACTTCAACACTGTTGGCAGCTGCTGGCCTCAGCATGGCCCCACGGCTGGTGTGCAGGGTTTTGAGCTGGCTCCAGCATCCCCAGAGTCAGGCCACAGTGAGGACACGGGGATGGCTGTCCCCCATGTGATCAGGACCTCATTCCCATCTGTTATCTTCCCTGGTGATTGTACTTGCTCACAGCTACTCCTGCTTCTGTGTCATGATCTATCCCATCAGTCTGGTGTAGAAAGTGGTCCAGGTCAGGTCAGTGAGTGTTTCGCTCCTTTGACTGTTGTGATATGGACTCCTGACCCCTCCTTTGAACACAGGTATGCAGCAAGGCTAATGGCTCTGGGCCAGTTGCATATTTATACTCTTTAATCTCATCCTATCATAAATAATAAGTGTATCTTGACGATGTCTTGTAAATTTAACTCTTTTTTCTTTTTAGCAAAAGAAAGCATTGTAAGATTGTTTTCATTTGCTTTCTTATTTAATGGAAAAAGAGCATTAAGAGAACAGTCCTTCCACACTCTGCTTTCAGCTGTATATTATGAGACAAGGTAACCTGCAGCCTCACCTCACCCCTCCAGGATGAAGTTGATAACTAGTGGGTTTTTGCCTCCGCCCTGGATACTGAAACCCCACATCACTCTGTCCTCCCAGCCTCATCCTGCCATGATTGAATGGCTTCGATTTCATAAGGATTGTGTTTTGTTTGCCTCCTTCCTGGCCCCTTTTACCACCACTTTCCCTGTCATATTTTTTATTTAGTTTTCCTCAGCATTCCAGTATGCATCTTATTTTTTATATTACATCTTGGTTAATTCTTGGACAGTTCTATACAATGTATTTTGATCATATTCACCACCTGTTCCTTCAAGATTCATCTCCTATCTTCCCAACTTCATGTTTTATTGAAAATAAAGATAAGCCCCTGAGTTGAATTTGGACTTCCCATATAGTTACGGGTATGGGGTTGTCCACAGGAGTATGGTTGACTGACTGGAGTAGGGGGGTGGCTACATCCTTAAATAAAATTGAGTCGTCCTCCCCCAGAAGCCACCATCTGTCAACAGCTCCCCAGTTAGTGATAGTGGCCTGTGGGCTCCTCCCTGTCCTGTACTAGAATGCTGTTTGCTGTTGTGTAAGTTCAGGGATAGGCAACCATGGCTGCTGTCAGTCATTTCCTGCAACAGCTAGAAGACAGGGTTTTGTTCTGCTCCTCAATGACCTCTGACTCTCATCGTCTTTCTGTCCTCCCCCCCTTCGGCGGTCCCTGCGCCTTGGTGAGGGAGGTAACTGAAATGTCTCATTTGCAACTGAACACTCCATAGACACTTTTTCTGTGAACTTTGCTTAACTGCAAGGTTCTGACTGTCTCTTTTAGCAGAGCAATATCAGTAGGTTCACTCTTGGGGTGTGTAAGTTCTCCAACTATTGGCTCTTGGCTAGATTTACAGCACCAGGTGTATTCAGAAGCTGCTCGTTTGTTTCCCGGTTGCGCAGCAGTGAAATAACTGCACAAAACTATGTTAATTAAATCACTTCTTGGCCAATAGCTTATATATATTTATAACTAGATCTTATATCTTAAATTATCCCATCTCTATTAATTTTTGCATCACTATGAGGTCATGGCCTACTGACAAGGTTCCAGAGGCATCTGTCTCCTGCAGCAGCTACATGGCTTCTCAGCAATTCTGCATACACTCTCCTCCTCTATTTGCTTAGAATTCCGGCCTTGCCCTGTTCTGTGTTACAATAGGTCCAAAGCAGCTTCTTGATTAACCAATGGTATTTACAACATAGAGAGGGGAATCCCACATCAACCAGGTATACATTTTCTCCTATAGAGCAGGTTTGAAATCCAACATGAAAACTATTATAAAACCCCTATAACTTATCTTGCTAGTTTTGTACCCATGGACAGATCTTTTCCATGGTGGCCAATATTAAGGTTTACAGGGTTTACAGCTGGCTAAGACTTTCGATGATTTCCTTCCTTACCTCTCAGAAACCTGCATCCACCTTCCATATTATGACAGGCATTCCTCAGTGGGGAATCTTCCTGGTCAATATTGACATGGGTTCTATGTGTTATGAGTCAAAAGAATGTGGTATCTTCAGTATTAGAGGCACACTGTCAGGTTCTGGTGGGAAACTGAGAACAACCCTCCTAGCTCTTGTTAATCAATTCTTCCCCATCTTAATTTCAAGAATCTTACCTACTGTTCACTATTTCCCATATTTACATTTGTTGTCTCTATTTTGATTCCACTAAATCCCCAGTTTCCCTAGGAGCTACTGTCTACTTACTGTCTACCTACTGCCACAGTTTCCCTGGGAGCTACTGTCTACCTACTGTCTACCTACTGTCTACCTACTGCCACAGTTTCCCTAGGAGCTACTGTCTACCTACTGTCTACCTACTGTCTACCTACTGTCTACCTACTGCCACAGTTTCATTGTGTGTCTCCCCCCCTGACTTTTGTACTTAAATTATCATGAATTTCATTTTATCCTCCACAATGGTAAAAACTACCCAACAATGTTACCTAATGACAATACTCCTAATTGTTTCTTCTTTACTAAAACTGGAAGTGATGACAAACGGACCTCCAGCCCTCATCAGCTCATTTATTGACTCAGCTATCCCTGCCTCTGTTAGCAGCAACCAATAGCCAATGCTATTACCAATACCTCAACTTAATTAGGCGTGCCTATTGCTTTCTCTACTTATGAACATTGCTATAAAATTTTCCTGCTTTCTGAGCTTCACAATCAAAATTTCTGAAGTGTTTGGTGATCTTTATCACTATTTGAGATTCTGTTTACTAATAAAAAGGAAACCCTGGGTTGGCTAAATGTTATTCTCAAGGTCGTACTTTATTTCTTTTTCAATTTTACGGCAAAGTTCCTAAATCAATTTACTGCCTCCATCCTTGCCTTGTTTCTCATAAACTTACTATAGCCAGTCTAACTTTCTATCACTCAACTAAACTGCTTTGTCAAGGTCACTGGTGACCAGATTGTATGACTGGACCAGTGATCAATCGGCAGTTCTCACCTTATCACTGTAACAGGAGCATTCAGCCCAGTATTACTTCCTCCATTCCAAAACATCATCTGTCATTTTTCTGAATGTCATATTCTCCTTGGTCTTTCACACTTCATAACTGATTCTTTTGTCCATTGCTGGATTCCCTTTACCTCTAGAGCCTACTAGTGTTGGCATGTCACAAGACTAAGTCCTTAGAGTATTCCTCCGTTTCTTTTGTTGATGGCCACACTATGCTCATGACTTCCAACATTACAATTTACACTTCCAGACCAGTAGCTCAGGCCTGCCTATCTTTCCATCACTCCCCATATCTAGTTGCATGCATATTCATTAACTTTTCACAGGCAGATAATTGATGGATTATGTCACCTTTACACCTTCAGAACAATCCCCTGAACATTCCCCCAGGTTTATACCTCCTGCATTCAGCTCCCAGAGGCTTAGGCTTCAAATCTTGAGTTGTTTTATACTTTATTTTTTTCCTCTCTGATGTTTGAGAAAACTCTATAATTCTGTGAAACATACTCAGTAGATGACTACTTCATTACCAGCCACACTGCACCTTGTCTAAAGCATGTGCTTCTTACCTCGCATGCCTGGCACCACTGCTGATCTTATTCTCCATCGCTTTCTTGCCAACTACATAGAGATCTTCTGCTTACAGTCTTCTGGCAGGTCCTCTCCCTTCCACCACTGACCTCTTTGATGTGATGGGAACACGTACTCACTTTGGGACCTCTGTTCTACTTCTCCTTCTGCCTACAATTTCAGCTTTCAAGCTTCCTTCCTGTCTGTACATAGTAGCATCTCCACTGAAGAACTTTTTTTAAGGAAAATTTCAATATGCTGCCTTCTGGCACTTTCTATTTTTCCTCCTCTCTTTATTTGGTGTCTCACTTATAACCATCTAGCATGTTATATATTTTACACTCCATTTTGGTTTTCTGTCTCCTTCACCAGTAGAATATATGGTTCAAAAGGGTAGAGAGTTTTACCTCCTTCATAAGAACCAGGGATAGTGCCTGGTAAGCTAAGTACTCAGTTATCTCATGTGGATCTCTACTGAGCTTTCTTTTTTCTTCTTGTAACATCACAATCTTCCCACAAAGGATATCAGATAAGACTTTTAAGTGATGCTCCTAGGGAAACTGGACACTATCCCAAGCTTCTGAGTCTTTATACATGGAGGCCTACATCAGGAGAAGATTGTAAAGAGATGAAGCTAACAGTTGTAGCCTTTGAGCACTCACAGGCTGGAGGAGCAGCTGCCACTTGTTTGAACATCTCAAAAAGCTTTACTGTTGTGTAAACCGTATGCTTTATTGATCTCATTGTTGCCCTTTCTTAAAAGGCATGTAGGAATTTTAACCTCCAGTCCAACTGAATGTAGAATTTCCTAGTTGGTTGTCTTTGTGGATAAGGTCATGTGGTTGAGGTGAACTCTAATTTAGAACAATTGTTTTGTTTATAATTATTAAAAGGGAGGGGATTTGGATATAGAGATAAGCACTAAGATGCAGGTAGAACATCATATCCAAGGGTCCCAGAAGCTGGGAGAGATCTGAAGTAGATTCTCCTTCATCATGGTCATTTGTTGGAGGAGGGCTTCTTGTTTGTCCTGCTGTCCAGAACCAAAACAACCACACAGAAACTATATTAATTAAATCACTGCTTGACTCATTAGCTCTAGCTTCTCATTGGCTAACTCTTATATTAATTTAGTCCATTTCTATTAATCTGTGTATCACCATGTGACAGTGGCTTCCTGGCTAAAATTCCCAGGATCTGTCTCTGCACTCTCTGACTCCTCCCTTCTTTCTTCCAGCATTCTGCTTAGTTTCTCTGCCTAGCTAAATTCTGCCCTGCTATTGGTCTAAAGCAGTTTCTTTATTCATGAATGGTAATCACACCACACAGAAGGGGCTCTCACATCAGTCATTGACCTTAGATGCCCAATTTCTAGAGCTGTATGACATGTATTCCTGTCATTTAACTCTTGCTATGTGATTTCTTTATTTTATTTTGAATTTTTTAATTTTTAAAAAAAACTTATTGGCACACAGCTGGGTTTGCTAATTTATTTAAATCTCAGAGATTTAGGTTTTAATTATCTAAGGAATATTTCCCTTTATTACCCATTCACTAGTAAAATTTTGCTGTGTAGCATAACATTCTCAGACATTTAATGAAAAGAAATGAAGGCTTCCAGTTTTTCAGATGCATAATTTATAATGCTTACTTTACAAATAAAATGACAGCTTATTTTTAACTATTATGTATGACTGCTATACTTTATCAGATGGTTTTGGTAAATATTGCTCTAAATTGCAATATGTAAAAATTATGTCCTATCAGAATTTTCTGACCCAAGGAAATGTTTTTACATAATCTTGAACATTTAAAATTAGCTATGGGGATTATAAATGGAATTTAGAAGAAAAGTTATTCTTTGAGGGCTTAAATTTGGTCATTTAAATTGACTGAGACAGATTTTAAGATATTATAAAGTTTATTTAAACTGACAGACTTTAATGTTAGTAACAACTTTTGTATGTTAAAATATCTCTCTGTATTCATTATCTACCTTAAGATATGGTAATATATACTCAGAATTCTATTTTAAAAATACTTTATTTGGCTTAAAATTATTGTAAGAAAGGAAAAAGTAATCTAAGAAGAGATTAGTGGCTTAAAATTCCACAATGTTGTCAAGCTTGGAGGGAATCTTGTATACTAAATCAATTATAGTCTGAAGATAGTAGGGAAACTATATTCAAATAATAATATTAAGTACATTCAGTTTATTTCTTCAAAATCCAGATTAAATCATGGCTGACATATATCCTTTACTTTTTTTATATTTTAGTTTTCCATTCCTCAAAGTCTGTGCCAAATCTTAAAATATTGCTATACGAAGATCTATGAAAATTTGCATAATCCCTAAAAGTAATAAAGTCATCAGTATGTGCTCTCTTAAAGATGGTCGATGTCTTTGGCAGTGTTAGTTGCAGTGAAGAGATGCCATGACCCTGAGCACTCTTATAAAAGAATGCCTTTAATTGGTGATTGCTTACAGTTTCAGAGGTTTAGTCCATTTTCATCAAGACAGGAAGCATGCTGGCATGTAGGCAGACAGTAGCTGAGAATTCTACATCTGGATCTGTAGGCAGCAGGAAGAGAGAGCCACTGGGTCTGGCTTGGGCTTTTGAAAACCAAAGCCCACTGCCAGTGACACAGTTCCTCCCACAAGTCCAGACCTACTCCAATGAGGCCACACCTCCTAATCCCTCCCAAGTAACTCTATTCCCTGATGATTATGCATTCAGATATATGAGCCCATGGGGGCTATTCCTATTCAAACCACCACAGTGGGATATGATCTTGAATCTTATGTGTACTTCTACCTTTGTGAACTGACTGGGTAACTTTGAAAAATTTTTTCACTGTCTTGATTTTATATTACTTTTTATATTATTATTTTTCTTCTTGAAGACCTCTGTGGATTTGGTAGAGTTTGAGTATGTAGTTATTTCTCCCAAGAAGTCACTCTGTGTGGCATTGTTTGCAAGATTTCCTTGTTTTAGATAATCTTTGGTCTTCATTGACATTGACTTCAATTTTGTTAATCTTCAGTGGTTTTCTTTGACCATCTTACCTGTAAATCTTGAAGAACAGTGTTGTGACTAGTAGGTTATGTGTAGACAGAATGAAGCACTCACTGTGCTCTCTCTATTGGTTGCTTAGTGCAGAACATATGCATGGACTTGTGCATTCATGGTTTCTGACATATCTGTGTATCAGTCAGGGTTCTCTAGAGAGACAGACAAAAAGGACACATGCATGGAGAAGGGGTTTCTGGGAAGTGACTCACATGACTACAGAAGTCAAAGGGCCCAGGACAAGCAGTCTTTAAGATGGAGAATCAGAAAGGTCATTACTGCAATCCAGTCTGAGTCCGGAAGCTTCAGAACTGGGAAACAAACAGCTGGTGCAAGACACACAGTCCACACACCAAGGCACCTAGAGTGCTGGTTTCCAACACCTGAAGTATGATGTGCTTTGGAAAAGGAGGACAGGGGCAGATTCTCCCTTCTTCTGTTTTCTTCTTCCTTATGACTTGTTGCTCATTGAACAGTGATGTCTACATTGAGGAGCCACCCCCTCAGTTAACTGACCCACACACTAATCTTTTCTGGAAACATACTCAGAAATAATGTTCTATATCAGCTTTGCTGTCATCTCTCAATCCACTCACATTTCTCATAATAAGCTGGTTTTAAACTCATAACATGTAGGACTGTGATCTGAGAAGTTTATAGGTTGAAGTCTAGATATCTGTGGGATAATAAGGGGGGGGGGGCTAACTCTGGAAGAGCTTAGGCCATACAAATTCCAAGAGAATCCAGAGAGATGTCACCTCTATTACCATGTGGTGTATCCAACAAGAGGTTGATGTCTCTTGATCCAGAAACAGGTCTTCATAAGACAGTGTACATCCCAGTATTCAGAACCGTGAGAAATAAGTTTCTGTTATTTATAAGCTGCCCAGACTGGAATTTTACTACAAAAGATACACTGGACAAAGACACAGAGGCAAACATGCACTTGGATTTTTTTACGTAAGAATATGTAAATGCAGGTATATTGCTGGCATTTATTTAAGCCATAGGTTAATATTTATCACCATGTCTACACTTTAGAATGGCTGAGCTCAGAGCCAGAGCAGAGACAAGTCTTTAGAAAGGAACCCACATTTATAATTCAAGGCATAAGGTGCAGAGCAGTTCCCACTAAATACACATGTTCTTTCTTGGCAGATCATTAACTTGAAGTGATTACTCTTTGGAGTTGCCTGCTGTTAGGATTTAGAGTCAGGTACAAGACAAAGGAAATGTGACCAGGTGTGGGGACACTCCAGGCCCTTGAGTCCTCTTCTCTTTCTGGAGCTCTGTGTAGACGGTGACACTGGAAGGCTTTGGTGACCCCTGTGCCCTTCTCTAGCTGTTAACAAGCTCTGGAGGCAGCAACAGTTCTGATATTCACAGAAGCGGTAGTCTGGAATGGAAACCATGGTTATATTTGGGGAATAGGATGCAGTGAATCCCCACAAACACGTTCTGTAAAGTGTGTATTTTGATAGGTGCCTTGTAAGAGTTGAACACTTTTCTGTTGGCCGGACATGATACCCTGACACAGAGATGTGATGAAATCAGAACACTGTTACTTTCAAATGGAAGATGGTGGCTAAGTAGAGTCCTAAACAGGCTGTACCCAGACACAGGACAAGTGGGGGCTGGGATTTAGGGACTGGTTCATGTATGACAAAGAGGGTGAAATTAGTCAGAGTATGTGAATTCTGCACACACGGATGGTTTAAATGGCTCCACAGACTCTGGGATACGGGAACTCTCTCTACTCCCCTGGTACTTGTCACTGGAGTAAAAATGACGAGCACATAGTGACCCAGAGTGTGACAGACCCACAAAGAAACTCATTGGCTATGGCTTTGATCAGCTCTACAAACAGGAGAGCTGCCTGGTATCTGTTCTAGGGTCTTTTTAAATGAAAAACTTTATGCTTTAAAATTTATTATAAAAATGTGGGGGAAAATTGTCACCTACTGAAATTAACTGGACCCAAAGATGATACAAGTCAGTGAACTTCTATACAGATAGAATAGCTATTTGAAATGGAAGCTGTGGAGCATCTCGTTGGATTTTATACTTTCACTATCAAATATATTTTTATACACTTATCCACCATCTTAAATGAAAAGTCCATAAGAGAGTTAGAACTAGGAAAACAACTGGCTTCCCATCGTCTTTTGTAACTGATGCTCATGACCTACATTTCTTCCCTCCCCATCACCTAACAGCCTTTTAGTTCTCTTCTCTACATGTTACACTGTATTTACATTTGTTTACATACACACATTATTTACTACATTTTCATATGAAAACATGCTCTTATTCTTTCTGAGAGTTTGTGACTTCATTTGATATTGGATAATCTACATATTACATGGCCTTAAAGCTAGGTTAAAGTAGTCAAAGAGAAATATACAATCCCAAACATCTGTGCTGTAGTAGAAAGAACCTCTGTACCATAAGACTCCAAGTATCCAGTTGTCACTTCTTGCCTTTGCTATCTGCATGGCAGGTGGTAGAAGGGCAAACCAGGAGCACCTGGACCTCAGGAAGCACTGTGACTGACATGGCCAATGTCACTGATAATGTGGCCAATGATGGGCTGATGTTGCCGATGTGGTCGACATGGCAGATGTGACTGCTGGGCATTTGGATTTCCTGTGGAGGGTTAGGAGCTTACAGACATGAAAAAGGTGTTGCTTCTGATGGAGCAGCTGGGATAGGAGATTACAGTTTTTATCCATCCCATGAGCAGAAGAGTCTAGGGCCACACCAAGAGCAAATGCTGAGGTCACATCCAGTGTGGTGTGTCACAGGAGCCCTGGAATCTCCTAGGCCTGTTATTGACAAATGAGTGGACAGGTGCTTCAAGTGGTTATTTACCTCTCAGTTCAGGGCTTGCCTGACCGCCACATTCACCTAGGTGGTACTGTCTCCCTGGTGACATTCCTTTTTGAAAATAATATTGAGGGACTTTACATATAAGGCGAACGTTCTACTTCTGAGCTCTGTTATTGCCCCTTTTTTTGACACAAGGTTTTGTTAGTTTCTCAGGCTGGCTGGGAACTTGAAATCCTTTAGTTCGTCTTCCAGAATAGCCAGGGTTACAGGCCTGCCCTGCTTTAACTAGCTGCGGTGACATCCCCATCATGTTTGTCAGCAGCACAGTGGCACACCCTGTGAGAGTGAAGACAGCCTTTCTTTTGTAGGCCTGGCTCTCAAGTCCCACTGTAAACACAAGTCTACTTCTACCCACAGCCATCTCTTTCAGCTATAATTGAGATGAATGTTTCCATGGCAATCCTAACTTCTGGAGTCAGGAATTCTGAGGAGGCAGTTTTGGCTGGTACTTGAGACCAGTTGTCTGGGTTGCTTGCTTACAGAACATAGCTTTATAAATTCAAGGAGGGAGATTGGTGCTTCGCCTTAGAACTGGTTTCCCCGGAAGTCAAGGTCTTCTTTGATGGAATTCGAATAGCTTGCTCAAGACATTATCTTAATTTTAAATGCAGAGAAATAGAACACAGTGGAGAAACAAAACCTTTTTCATGTGTCAGGGGTAACATGAACTCTGAGTTAATCAGGCTTAGTGTGTCCTGTGCATATGAGCTGCCCTAGTCCTGGGATGAAATAAACCCAAGTGTTTGGCATTTCAAAATACCCCAAGTTCTATTTGGTTTATCACCATTTTCTTAGCTGTTTGTGGTAAAAATGTCACAAAATATTACACCCTTAAGCATCTGGCAATAAGCTAAAGATTTTGACTAGTCAGTAATGATTTATATTTCTACATTACTCACATTTTCATATTAATTTTTTATTAAATTTCCCAGTTCTGCTTATTTTTCCACTATTCTTAAATATGGGCTTTTAAAAGTGACAGTAATCTGTCGTACAACAGAAAAGTAATTTTAAGTCTGTTTGTAGCTTGCCAGATTCCCATTCATCAAAGAGCCCAGGTTTGAAGTTTTCGAATTTTTCTACTATTTACCTCCACGTTTTTAGTAACTTTTCAGGGTTAGTATTAGCTATTGCTTGTCAAGTTGTTAAGGACTTTATCGAGCCCCTCCACCAAATTCACATGTTGAAGGCTTAATCCCTGGGACCTCAGACGGTACTTGGAGCTAAGATCTCTTCAGATAGAATCAAGATAACATTAGGACAGTAGTGTGAGGTCTGGCAGTCTGACTGTGTCCATCTGACGAGAGGAGATTGGGGCATCGGCACTCACAGGGAGGAGATAATGGAAAGACGGATTCCAGAAGTTTGTCCATCACTGACGGTTAACGATTTGAGGTCCATTGACAGCTTGCTTTCTTGAATATTGTTTGTTATGCTTTGCTTACTTGCCTACCGTGTTTCCTCCTTCCAAACCAAGTTTCATGGAAGGAAAGGATGGTGCACTTTACAGAGTGAAGTCTAGGCATCTAATATGCATGGTTCGATTGTAATGTGTCGAACGAATATCAAATATACCCATAGTGTTCCTTGACGCTTTGCCACCGTCGCCTACAGAACATTCAGCTGCACATTTGCCTGAGCTTAAATGATCTAGTTATCGTGTTTGTTTGCTAATGTCGTTCTATCACTTGAGTTTGGGGCTTGGGTGTTTTGGAGACCAGCTCCTTAACGAGACAGAATCTAGACAAAGCAATAATCTGTCTCTACTCAGCCTGGACCTAATATGTTAATTCTGATTTAGTTTAATTTTCTTCTGCTCATGGCATTGAAAATTTCAAATGGTTCATTTGGTGCTTAATTATTAGCTAAAAATGCCACCCTATCTAACTAGAAGTCATGTTGTGTCAAGTGCAAATCAGTTCTCTGGGCAGGGTTTCGCTCCTCTCAGCACTGCTGGGTTTTGTTATTCAGGAAGGCAGAGGCTCTAATTTGAAGAGAACTGATGTATTTTAGAAAGTATTTCTAAGTATTTCAGGACTAAATGCCCCAGCTCGTGACTTCCAGTCTGTTTCTGTTACTTAGTGTAATACTAACTCTCCCTCTCCTAGAAGGGCCTTGGCATAAAATTCACCAGCCAAGCTCCTAGACACTTCACTCTTGTCCAAAGATAATTGTGTACCGATAGAAGTTTCTGACCATCGGCATCAATGACAGTCAGAGGGTCTAGTTTGTTCCTCTTTTGCCAAAGTGATGGTCATGTTGTTACTACCCAGCCCTTTTGTGTGGTTTCCTATTGCCAGTATAATAGCAATGGGTTGTGTTTTACTACCTTTGCATGCCTTCTGTGTGATTTCCTATTGCCACTATAACAGAAAACCTTGGAGTTGAAAAGCTTTTCCCAAAACAAAATTACTGTTTGTAAGTTAGAGGCAGGATGTTGCAATCACAGTGTTGATGGGGTTACATTCTTTTCCTGAGGCTCCAAGGACAATGCATGGTCTTGTCTTTTCCTGCATCTTGAGACTGACTGCTGGTTTATGGCTACCTTCATTCGTCAAGCTGAGTCTCAGATTGTGCCACACTGACCTCCTTATACTCTTTGTAGAATAATCTCTTCATTTAGGTGAGCCAACAAACGTCCCGTGTTTCCTTCTGTCATACTGTATAACATAGTATAGAATCAGAAATATGATATTTGGTGGCTGTGGGGGATGGGATGTATCAGTCTCCGTATCACACGCCCATTAACTTTTCATTCCAATGGTTATGCTTTTATTTATATTTCCACTCTCTTTATTTCTTCCATGCAACCCCTTAGTTACAGTGTCCTTTACTCTGCATTTATTCTACTTTAGCTTGTCCCTATCTGTCCACGATGCGTTACATAGGTACATATATAAGGGTGCCATCAGAATGACTTTTCGATATACTCCTGCTCAAAAGAACCTTATGCGGCTGTCCTAAGACAGGCTGTGTTTTCATTTGGCCCAGAGAAAATTGCAATTTGTCAGATTGATTCTTAACAATCAATATGGTCCTTTCTTATTCATTAGTTTGACTTGGAATTGAAATAAATGTTAGGAAAGATATGCTTACATATTTATCCTCCACGAAGTAGGCATCTTATCTGCATTGATGAAGAGTGAATCTCAACATCTAGAGGACTTTCTCAAGGTCAAACAGTTGGTAGCTGACAAGTAGCAGGGAGAGCGGAGCGTCTAAGTTTGTGTTGTGCCGCACTATCTTCCTGATGAATATTTATAGATCCGTGCCTTGCTGCGCCCTTCCTCTTTGTTATTGATTGGTTACGTTTTCAACATAGTGAGTGGACTTATTGCATTTTGGGTTGTTCATTGAATTTCTCTTTTGCGGTGGCGAGGGGCACCTGTGACCCTGAGCTGTCCTGTATTACAAAGAAGTCCTCCGTCTCTTTCTGAGTTCCTTCTTCTGAGGTGTCTTTTGCACTGGATGCTTCTCTGTAATGAAGGTCATTGTTTGTGAATGGCGCTGGTCTTCTGAAACACCATCAGTGTGATGAGCTGCTGATTACGGTGGGAGATAAATGCTTGTTTTGCTCGTAGCTAGATGGGGAGTTTTCTTATATGATCTTTTGGCTTGTCCATGTATAAATAATAAGGCCAGAACAGTGATGTTTGTTTCTGTTGTCTAAGACTCTGACTTGAAAAAAGTAACTGAACATGGTAGCATTTTTCAGTAAAGTTATTTTCAGCATTCATATTGAAGAAGCATTTGGCTTGGTAGTGATCTCCCCCACAACAATGATGAAGCCATGGGTTGTGACAAGCACTGGGATGAGGGGTGCTGGGAACATTTTGCTCTTTGCTTTGTTTTCTAGATTCATTTGCATTGGATTAGGTGGCCTGCAGGAAGAATCTTCCTTCAAGTCTGCTCACTGTGCCTTGTTTGCCTAAGCCGATCATCAATCCTTGAGAAATGCAATTACTTAGAAAACAAAATATAGCCTCTAGCAATTTACCTGAAATATTCCTCTTCATATTGTCGTTTCAGAGCATTGCTGATACCAGGCTAGACAGCTTTTGCTAAAGCATGTTTGTTCTCGAGACTAGATTAATATTTAAGTGTAGGTGCCCCTACCAAGGGTCCCATATTATTTATTGAAATAGTATACAGATGTTGGTAATGGATTAAAAAACCATTAGGTATGCAGTAATTTTATTTGCCTAGTAGGATTTATGCTTGCTACCTCTACTGCGATGGTTCATCTTGACTGTCAACTTTTTCGTATTGAGCGAAGTCTAGGAGATTAATACAGCACACCTTTAAATGTGTCTATGAGGGTTCTCTAGATAGGACTAACTGAGGAAGTAAGACTCACCCTTATGTGTTAGCATACAATGATCTGGGGCTCAGATTGAATTAAAAGAGAAAAGGGGGAAAGTCTAAGACACATATGCTCTCTGCTTTCTGGTCACTGTGACATGAACAGCTTCATTTGACCATAAGACCTTCACCATGACAGACAGAGCCCTCTACAGTGATTCATAACAAAGTCTTTCTTTCCGTGTTGATGGGACATTTTGTCTTAGCGACTGGAAAGCCATTAGTGTGCTTGTAGCTGCTGCTATTAAGATAGTGCACCACTCCTTGTATTCTGCACAGAGAGAGTAATTTTGATTGACTGATAAATTATCCATAAAGAAATTTCCTCCTGGAGTGAGTTATGCTTGTAAATAGACTAACTACTACTTAAATAAGGTTGAAAAAGGCAGTTACCTGCAGTTCTACGTTCATACATCTCTGCTTGAGAAGTGGAAATGTGTTAAAAACTTGAATGCATGTAACACTGAACAAGTCATATCTCATGGACCACCCATCATCACACACAGCCCCCAATAGAGTCACTTGTACAGCATCATCTCAGATGTCCCAGTGACTCTAGCCTCCTGGGATGAGTGGTCTTATGTAACCACCCCGCCCTCAATCCAGAATAACTTTTCTCTGAAAAGCTCCCTGAGAACTTCCCTGAAAAGGACACCACTCTGTGGTTAGGTTATGAGTGATAGTGACTTCTGAACTGGGAGTCATGGCTGCCTTCAGTGATTTGTAATGCAGGACAGTTTTACAAAGTAAGCATCTGGGGGCTATCTCAGGTCAACAACCAGGAAGACAATGAGCTGTGCTGATAATGTATAAGCTTCACATGGGCCTCTGCTCCAAAGGCTGCAGATGAAACCCAGCTTTAACTGTCACTGCCCTTATGGGGGTGAGACTACCCTCCTTGGGAGGAGCCAAGTAAGGCGGGCTTTGACTTTTGAGCCACGTAATCTATGAGATGATAAAGCTGCTGTATTGAGCTATCAAGCTTGGTGGAAATTACTTTTAGAGGAATAAGATAGCATATGAAGCCTTCTTTTGGGTTTTATATGCTGAGACTTCAATTCTGTCATGAAACATGTAATGGAGATACCATCAAAAGTATGATATGGTCTACCGTTCAGTCCACATACAGTCTGTCCTTTCTTAGAGCTCATTCTTGATGAAATTATCTTTGTTTCTTTGTCTAAAGAAACTATTAATTCATAGTGTGATGAATGAATGTTGGTGGACATTTCATAATGCAAAGTGACCTCCTAACTAATACATAAAAATCCCTTCTTTCTTATTATACCACAGTTAATTTTAGTAGAAAATGAGAGTTTAATTAGAAAAGAGATAGCCACAGGATCACCTTAGCTTTGGCTATATAATTTTATGTTCTGTGCAGAGGAAAATTTCCACTTCTCTGAACTTTTTTGTCAAATCTCCACATTTTTATTTTTGCTACATCTGCTTCCCCCAGTCATGACTTAAATTACAACTAATGACCGTGGTAATACTTTGCATCTTCTTTTAATTTTGCCCCTTCCTTCATGCTTAGGCTATGTTCCCTCATTACATGCTTCCCATTCTAGAACATGTATACTATATACTGGGTGTCAGTTACTGGTTTCCTTACAATGGGCTTTAGGGCAATGACTGTAATGAACATAAATCTTATTCATCCAGAATCTATACCACCCATGTATTCTTTGGCACAATGGAAGCATCCAATAAATACTTTAAAATAAATAAATATCCATATCTTGACATATATAGACAGCAGAAATGTGGGAAGGCATGCTTTCCCCAGATACTGTTCCTGTAGCGGAAACCACTAAAACTTGATTTCCTGCAGTATTATCTTGCTCTTTCCCAGAAATCTAAAGGATGCTGCATATAGATTCTGCCAAAGAGAAAGCCATCTAGGGAGGTGTAACATTCAAAAATCCATTAGCAGCAAGTCAAGGACTCATTATTGAAGTTCCAATTAATGTGTCTCAGGAGGTGTTGGTTATTATATAGCACTGACATCTGTGGTGGTGTACGATGAGAGGTGTTGGTTATTTGTGTAACACTGATATCCATGGCGGTGTGCCTCAGGAGGTATTGCTTGTTCAGATAACACTGACATCCACGGTGCTGTTATCTTATTGGGAGAGTCTCCGAGTCTGAAGTGGTTATTTCAGTATTGGAAACAGTGCTAATCAATGACTGGCTGTGAAAGATGAAACACAACTCCGGATGGGGCATTAACAGCAAATATGCTGTCAGAGCATTTTTACCTGGAGGATTTCTGACGAGAATACTTGTGGATTCAATGGCGCACCCTAAAGGTTGCATCTGAGCACTTCCATCACAGAGGAATTGGAATTTTCTTCACAAAGACCCCAGGTGTCTACTTTGCCTTTCAGAGAACAGGCATCTAGGGTTGATCTGGTAGCCAAGCTCCAGAGCACACTTAAAAGGGGTGGCACTTATGGAGGATGCCCCTTTTCATTTACATCATTAGGCTACCTTTATTCTTAGGGGCCAAATATCTTCTTCAAAGAAAATTAAAAGCAAAGAAAAATCCTGATCACAGTTAACTCTATTTGGGCAGCTGATGTTATGGCTCACATATCTAATGAAAGTGAAGATGTTTGAGTATAGACAACTCTTGGAGAATGACACAACAAGTTTATAATATAATTTAAAAATATAAAGATTTCAGACCAAATTATAGTCTTGAAGTCTTCTCTTAATTGACAAGTGACACCCTAACTGTCACACTTTCCCCAAATGGAAACTTATAAATTAAATGGAAGAGTTGATTTCTTATGTGTTTTTATCAGTGTTCTATTGCTGTGAAGACACACCATGACCATGGCCACTCTTAGAAAACAAAGTTTTAATTGGGACTGGCTTATAGTTTCAAGCTTCAGTCTATTATCATGGCCAGAAGCATGGTTTTACACAGGTAGACACAGTGATGGAGAATTAGCGAATAGCTTTATATCTGGATCACCAGGCAGTAGCAGGAGAGATAATAGGCTTTACTTGGACATTGGGAACCACAAAGCCCATCTCCAGTGACACACTAAGCTTTATATCTGGATCACCAGGCAGTAGCAGGAGAGATAATAGGCTTTACTTGGACATTGGGAACCACAAAGCCCATCTCCAGTGACACACTACCTCCATCAAGGCCACACCTCCTATTCCTTCTCAAATAGTGCCACTCCCTGATGACTAAGCATTCAAATATATGAGCCTATAGGGGGCCATTGGTATTCAGATCATCATATCTGCAGTTCAGTGTTGGATTCTGATTCCTTTCAGAATTTTCAGTTATTTTAAAGGAAAGCATAATTTCAAGCACACACATACCAGTAGTAGAGAGTGGTCTGATAAATTAAAGGTAAAATACCCAAAGTACTTTAAGCCATGGTGGCTATAACATTTTCTTTTTTCTATCAGTTGAGGCTTGCTTTGTTACCTAGTATGTGGTCAATTTTTGAGAAGGTTTCATGAGGTGCTGAGAAGAAGGTATATTCTTTTATGTTTGAATGGAAAGTTCTATAGATGTCTATTAAGTCCATTTGATTCATAACAACTGCTAGTTCCTTTATTTCTCTGTTAATGTTTTGTCTGGTAGACCTGACTAGTGGTTAGAGTCAGGTGTTGAAGTCTCCCACTCTTAGTGTGTGGGGTTTAGTGTGATTTAAGCTTTAGGAGTGTTTCTTTTACGTATGAGAGTACCCTTGTATTTGGGCATATATGTTCAGTATTTTTTTTTTTTTTGGTTTTTCGAGACAGGGTTTCTCTGTAGCTTTGAATACTGTCCTGGAACTAGCTCTTGTAGATCAGGTTGGCCTCGAACTCACAGACATCCGCCTGCCTCTGCTTCCCAAGTGCTAGGATTAAAGGCGTGCACCACCACCGCCCGGCTGGTATCAGTGTTTTTTGATGTTGGCCATTCTTACAGGTGTGAGATGGAATCTCAGAGTTGTTTTGATTTGCATTTTTTTTTCCTGATGGCTAAGGATGTTGAACATTTCCTTAAGTGTCTTTCAACCATTTTAGATTCCTCTGTTGAGAGTTCTCTGTTTAGGTATGTACCCCATTTTTTATTGGATTATTTGTTCTTTTGATGGCCAATTTCCTGAGTTCTTTGTATATTTTGGAGATCAGCCCTCTGTCCAACGTGTGTTGGTGAAGATCTTTTCCCATTCTGTAGGCTGCCATTTTGTCTTGTTGACCATGTCCTTTGTTTTACAGAAGCTTCTCAGTTTCAGGAGATCCCATTTATTAATTGTGTCTCTGTGTCTGTGCTACTTATTTAGTAAGTGGTCTTCTGTGCCAATGCTTTCAAGTGTACTTCCCACTTTTTCTTCTATGAGGTTCAGTGAAGTTAATATTATGTTGAGGTTTTTGATCCATTTGAACTTGAGTTTTGTGCATGGCAATAGATATGGATCTATTTTCATTCTCCTACATGTTGATATTTAGTTATGACAGCAACTTTTGTTGATAATACCTTTTTTTCCATTTTATATATTTTGCTTCTTTGTAAAACATCAGGTGTTCATAGTTGTGTGGATTGATATTCAGGTCTTTGATTTCATTCCATTGGTCCATTTATCTGTTTTTATCCTAATACCAAGCTGTTTCAGTACTGTAACTCTGTAGTAGAGTTTGAAGTCAGGGATTGTGATACCTCCAGAAGTTCTTTTATTGTACAGGATTGCTTTGGCTATACTGGGTTTTTCACTTTTCTATATAAATTTGAGTATTGTTCTTTCAAGATCTGAGAAGAATTTTGCTGGGATTTTGATGGGCGTTGCATTGAATCTGTAGATTGCTCTTGGTAAGATTGCCACTTTTTCTATATTAATTCTACCTACTCAAGAGCGTGGGAGATCTTTCTATTTTCTGGTATCTTCTTCAATTTCTTTCTTTAAAGATTTAAAGTTCTTGTCATACAGGTCTTCCACTTGTTTGGTCAGAGTTACTCCGAGGTCACAGTCATCAGAATACGTACATGTACGGACATATCAAAGAATGCGTCCAATAGAAGTTACAAAAATTTAAATAGAATATCACAAACTCTCTTGAAGAAGACCATATCTAAAGAAATCATGCTTAAAACCCAGGAGGATTTTGAGGATGGAAACTTGTTTAGCTTCTGAAGTCATGTTGTGGTTTAACTCAATGCAAGTCTCAACTTGCCAGTCATCTTTCTCAAAACCAAACTATTTTTCAACATGTGCTACTGGACCTGATTGTATACATAGCAAGAATTTAAACCCAGTTTCTTGAAATTTGGTCAGCAAAAGAAGAGAGGAAGTAAATTGCTTTAACAAAGAAAATAAGGCTGAACTCTTCCTGTCAAGATATAGACATGTTTGTTTAACAAAAAATTAAGGAGAATCTGATGTCATAAAAATAATCATAGTATTATTGGTGTAATTGCCAAATGGGATTTTTCCAGGGGAACCAGGATATTGACAGCACATTTATTTCTAAGAGAATTCTCTAACCCTTGTCAGAGGGTGTAGAAGTGGAAACGCAGTGGACACTGCAGCAAATTCTGCACTGCTCTGCTTCAGGGCAAAGTAGGATATTTGAACGGTGTTGCAGAGCCCGTCTATGAGAGTCTAAATCTACAGTCACAACAACCATAAAATTTCCTTGATGGGGTTAGATAACTTTTCCCATTCTCGCCTTTGTTCATGTAGATCCTGAAGGTACATTAAGTCAGGCCACTTGAATTAGCATTGAAATAAATCCAATTTCCCAAGTCTGCTGTTTTCATCAAGCTCACCACAGATGTTGAGACTTGAAAAGGTTTGTTCTGAACATGTCTGTGGTTCCAAGTTAAGCACAGAAAAAGCCAGCTTATGTGTTATCGTCATGGTTGGTACTCTCCTAAATCCTTGACTTCGGTGTGAGATGGTTCGGCTAGTGTTGATCAAACCTGCTTATAAACCTGGCATTGTAATAAGTCACTCTGGAAAGTCTTGGCATAATGTTTTGTCTGTAAAGTACAGACAAGGGTTTTCCCAAGAGTATTATCATCTCTGTACATGATTTAGTTCTTGAATTAGAATCTGTAAAATGTGAATCCTCCAACTCTAAGCTTATATGTTCATTTTGCTTCGGTAAAAAGTGTTTAGTTGTTCTGTTAGTCACAGATAAGAGGAAAAAAACCCACAACACTAAGCAAGTCTGGGCGATAATGAACCTTTACGCTACCTGGTTGTTATTTTGGCTTTTCTCTCCTTCACAGTGATATAATAATGAAATTGAAAACCCTCAGAGGGCGTCCCAGTACCTGCTTGTGCATTCCCTTAGTGCAGTACACTGAAGAGAGAAGGTTTGCAAGCTTCTAACATTATTAAAAATCAATTTATCAGTCGCAGCACAACCTGCTCATTTTCCCAGCTCTCAAAAACATCTTCCTCCCTCCCTCCCCAAGCTTCCCATCTATCCAGTTTCCTGTTGAAAAGTGTCTCTCGATGCATTTTAGAAATGACATTATTCTTGAACGTTATGAAAAGGAATTTGGTCAGATTTTCTTTTCTTCAGGAAGATGTTGTTCCCTTTCAGTTTTAAACTTTTTAATTCAAGAAGCAAGTTTTTATTTATTTTTCTGATTTCAAATTTATCTGTCCATGGGTGAGGGAGTTAAGAGTGTGCTGGTTAAAAATCAGTAGGATTATGAACAACAAATGAACGATAATGAGCTATGTGAGCAACTTTCATCTCTTAGACTTTTAGTTGTATCATTAAGAACGTGGAAGCAAGGCTTGATTTGGTATAATGTAGCACTTTAATTATTTATATTTCTGTTAAGATGAGATGTTCTAGAATGAAAACATTAAGTATTTCATCCACATTGAGGGACGTGGCGGTTAAAACTATGCAACTATTTTAAGTAAAGGAAAGAACCAAACTGACGATGCTGAATCCATGCAAAATTTTCAGAACTGTACTTCCAGGGTTGATGTTTAATACTTTAGCAATCAAATTCCAAAGGAGAAAATATGGCGATGGCAGAGGAGCTGCTGGCCAGCATAACTTTCAGAAGGTGTGAAAACATAGTTGAGCTTATGAAGATTTGTGCCTGATCTTATTGCATCTTGTTGTGCCATGTTCAGTTGATATCCCGAGAAACAAACTCTTTTCTGAAGTGAACTGGGGGAGCAGAGGATCTTGGGGAGGGAGGGAAGAGGATTGGGAGTAGCAGTGGAAATAGTGGGAAGAGGGAGGTGAGGAGGATGGGGAGGAGCAGTGGATCTGGGGAGAGGGGAGGGGAGAAGGATTGGGAGCAGCAGTGGATCTGGGCAGAGGGGAGGTGAGGAGGATTGGGAGCAGCAGTGGATCTGGAGGAGAGGGAGGTGAGGAGGATTGGGAGCAGCAGTGGATCTGGAGGAGAGGGAGGTGAGGAGGATTGGGAGGAACGGGAGGGAGTGGAGGCTGCAGTTGAGGTGTATTGCTGCAAGAAGAATTAATAAAAAGAAAAAAGAGAACAAAAGAAAAGCTATTGGCCACCCAGCTCTTATAAATGTCAAATTTTAAGTTGGCCAGAAGCAAAATTAATAAAAATCACTGCATTGAAATTGATAACAGAAACATAAGCTTATTGAATATAATGGGAACTAGTAAAAATAGACAAAACCAGAGACCTATACTGGACCTAGAAAAACAAACCTCACAGAATCCTTAAAACATAACTTCACTAAATGGGACGACAAAATTTTTCCTTGATGGCACAGGCGCATTGAATTGTGAGGTCATTTTCTATAAACAAATCTATAAATTCGATGTCTGTCCCAGAAACAAAGTTTGAATAGTTATATGCATATTGCTTTATAATAAATCTACCGACTCAGGGTCATAAAGTGAGGGATATTTGTTATTTCACCCAGTTTCAGTGCCATGAATTTGGTTGCTGCAGAGTTAGATGGTTCTGAATAAGTCTTATGTGAAGTTTCATTCAAAAATCTTGAAGATGCCGTTGCTTCCCATGTATTTTTCCCCTGGGTGTTGGAGTTAGAGATAGTGCATGGCAGGCCAGCAATGCCTTTTCTGCAGTGTTTGAAAAGGCTGCTTAGATGTATTCACAGCACGGTGCCTGACTTTCTCCAGGAGGAATGATCTAGAGAAGGGGAGAAGGAAAGCAAGCCCATGTGATATGGGAATTCTGTTTATGTCGTGGTCCATTATCCGATTGGATCACTATCTGGTCCAAGAGGCGGAGTTCACATTTGGCTGATAAGAATAGATCAATGAGTCTTTGGAGGACCCACGTTGAGAGAAAGAGTGGCCCTGGAGATAATAGAAGGATGGAAGGTTGCACCGCCCTTTGGACTCAGAAGGCAAATGATAGCAACAGCATCACTGCTGTGGTAACTGTATCAGGTTGTTATGTTTGTTTCATAATTAATAAACAGTAAAAGAAATCCCTTCACACATTTGTTAACCTGCCCTTGAATCCTACAGGGCACCACTTTTGAAACCTCTTGGTTTCTTTGCTCACTTTTGTTTACTATGAGAGGAGGCTAGGCAAGGGCAGAGAGTCTAGGAGTTGCAGGTCATCCTAGAGGCTGCTTCTTGTAAAGGTGTGTGTGCGTGTGTGAGTGTGTGAAAATCACCAAATAATTCCTGATGTTCAGAAAAGGGTGTTAAATAAAAAGCATAATCTGAAAATGTTTGCAAAAGGAAAATTCAACACTTATTAAACATTTACCATTTACCAGGCCTGATTACAAACATTTTGTCTGAACTGGATCAGGTGTGACTCTTGACATCTCCACAGGGAAGTTATTACCCTAATAAGTCATGGAGACACAGAAAGATTTAAATTACTTGTCCAAAGTTCCACAGGATGAGGCTGAGTCAGGATTCTGAGCCAGACTTCGTAACTACAGAGCCCCAATGCTTAACTATATATGAGATCTAATATATGCATAGATTATATTAATAAAAGACCAATTGATGGAATCAAAATTGTGAAAAATTGGTGCAACTGTAGATGACTCTATAGATTACTGGGAAGAATTAACTACGTTGTATTCTGATCCCCAGAATAACAATATGGTAGAAAAATTAAGGAGTTGATTTTTCTTTACACAAAACATCAAGAAGTATGGCTCCGAAGTAATAATACGACTACAAAATATTAGAATAAAATGTTGTACAACAATGCTTTATGAAATATTGGGAAAGACTAGCCAAATGCCATGTCAGGACAGTGGTCTGTGGCAGTGCATGGAAGGCACACCTAAGCAATCAAAAGATGAACAAAAACTAGAGAAAAAAATAAATCTAGTTAACAGACTGATTTTTTATTTTCTTAATTGATAAAAAGTTCTTACAAGGTCATAAACAAAGGATCAATAATTCAACAAAATTATAAAGCAGTAGCTTCTGGCAAAATATAGAATATTTGTAAACATTGAAAGATTCTCAATCTCTTATCTGTAAAAATTAAACTTAACTTTCCCCTGTTGCCGACAAATAGGACAAATGATTTTTGCATCACAGGTTTACCAAGACTCAGAAAAAAATGAGTCACATGCTACTGTCAAATCTCAAAATTCAACACATTCTTATTTTCTGAGTCAGTGACTCCATTAGTAAATGGTCAGTCTCAGTGCCTTCTCCGTGTCCCCAATGAAATGTGCACAGCTAATGTTGCCTTTCACTTCAAACAGTAGAAAGCCCCTAACAAAGGTGTCAAACACTATAGAATGAGCCAATTAAATTTTGATAAGATGATCAATGGAAGTTCTTGAATATATTCACTAAGGAGAGCTGTCTGACAGACACGTGGTAATCCGAATGTTTATGCAAACATGGCCAGCGGACCAGTCACTTGCAGAACACTTGTATAAATTTGGTTTTAAAAGGCTACATTAAAGGGTTCAGCAACTTTGCTTTTGTGAATTTGGGCTCTCTGAAGGGAAGAGATTTTAAGATGTGAGCATGGACACTTTCCAGTTGTGGAAAGCGTTGGTCGTGTCTGCTTCTGTTGTGTACCCTTGCATCACTTGTCCATATTATTGAAATAACACAAATTCATAACTAAGTTTTCCTCTGTGATGGGGCTTGCTTTTATGATATAGCATGTCAAGTCTGTATTTCTTCAAATTCATATCTGCTTTTTTCTGAAAATGAAAAGACGTTATTGCCTATTAGTTGGAAATAAGAAATAATAATGTAGGTATTAATCATTCGATAATGAAAAAAGTTAGATAACTTGAAAACAAAAGTTTTACTTTATTTTTGAGGTTGGTGAGACTCGAGTTATTTTTTTCTAATACTACTTTTATTATAGCATTAATAGTTTATAAATAGTGTCTTGAAATAAACCCCATTAAAATTGAATTAAAGAGCTATTTTCTATCAAACACAGCAGCGTGGGAGGATTTGATGTCTCCGAGTGCACAGCCCAGATTGTTTGTGTTCAAGCTCCCATCAGGTGAACAATAATTTTTCCAACTACTTAAGCTATGCAGAAATTTCCAAATCCTTTTAAAGTGAAAGCCCACTGAATTATTAAAGCAACTCAATGGAAAGCTAATCAACCTGAGACTGTGTCTACCACTGGGAGATGGCATCAAATAAATATAGCTTGACAAATTTGGGTAAATTCAACAACAAAAATGAATACGTATAATAGTTGATTAAAAGACAGTAAATAAAAGTTTGAGAACACAAATCAGGAATGATATTTAGATCGCTCTAGTCAGCAATCCTTTTTTTTTTTTGCAGAGAAATATAATAAATAAAGCAGAAAAGGCATGGCATGGCATCTTTGGAGGAAGATGCTGAGACATGAGGCAGTCACATGGTCCCATGCTTTCCCTATGGTCACAAGTGAAAGCCGAGGCTCTGCGCTAGGGCTCGCCTCAGCCAGGTGGCTCACAGAGAAGGAAACAGTCTTGCACTAAGTGTCCTTGGCTCTGATGTGGTGTCATGCAGGTCATACTCTTGCCAAATATAGTAAACCCAATCTAATCAGAGGGAGCAATCAGACAAGCCGGCAAAATTAGACATTTTGACAGACAGGCCTGGATTCTTTAGGAAGAATTAGTGGTATAAAACACAAAAATTGATGAGGAATATTTAAACTAAAAAAAAAAAAGCTAGGGGATTTGGAGTTGAGTAGAGCAAACTCAAGACCCTGGGTTCTGACCTTAATACTGCCCTCCCCACCAATAAAACAATTTAGGAGACAAGAAATTTAATGTATATGGAATTTTGACACTAGATTGATCATTTTAAAATGGGGTGAAAACTATTACAGGACTTAAGCTAGGGGAAAACACAGATTTGCTATGGATTTTCTATGTCTCATAATTTGCTGATTATAAGGAAAATTAAGTGTGGTTTAGTGATTGTCCCATTGCTCTGGCAGCAGTGTTTAGACCTGGGTGCTGACTTCATCGTCGCCTTCGGAGGCCATGTTCAGGGAAGTACACTTCTGAATGAACACCCTCACCAGGCAAACTGACTGAGAGGGTCTGAATGTTACGAGTAAACACTGAGGTATGTCAGCGGGTCCACGTTTGAGCAGCTTCGTTCACAGTGACAACATCCCTCAGCAGGCTTGTGCAGAGGCTGGAACAGAATGCTCTGCCAGCCAGTGGTTGTTCCTGAGGGGGGAGCAGAAGTTGGAGGAGCCAGGCCTGCCACCAAAGGACTGGTGGGCACCATCTAAGAAGAGCAGCAGCTACGCGTCTTCCTGGGGACATTTATAGCAAGTTGAAGTTAAAAGGGATGTCAATATAGGGATGCCTCCAGCCAGCATCTGGACGCACCAAAGGATGCAAAGGATGAATTTTTTTTTTAATGGGATGGGAGCTAATGAGCAAAACAGAAGAAGGATAAAATCCTATCCAATGGCTCTTTGCAACAGTACATGAAAATGAAATGAAATATACAATTTAAGAAAAGGTTACACCCTCAAGCTTGTGGAAAGGGAACAGACAAACTAAAGAGAGATATTTGATATTTGTTGTAGGAGGAATGATTGGGGTACAACGTGTTGGACAAACTTTAGTGACCCACTATCAGAATGATCCGCTACTCTCTGATCAAGCTAAGCTCCTGTTACCGTGAAGGTAGACTTCAGACAGCCATGACCAATCTTGAGCCCTGACCAGTGGGGGAGCAGCATTTGCCATGTGCATCCCTAATCTTCTATTCCATTTTCACACCTCGATGATGGGTATTTTAAACTCCACAATAGTCAGAGTTTTCTCTGATCTATGGTGTACTTGAATTATTTAAAGTAATTGGAAGGAGGGTAAAGGGCATTTATACATTAGATACTTAGGAGATTGGAACACTATACAAGAATATCAGGTAAATAAAATTAAAATGAGGTATTAATAGAGAAAATTTCATGGCTAATGAGTTGCATCTCTGTTTAGAGAGGGACTGGTATTCATTATTTGATTATCTAGGACACGGGTACCCATTCTCATAGTGCAAATGAGGGCATGCAGCCTAGGAGCCCTTAACATGGCTCGTCAGAGGACCACAGTCCCAGACTTCCTCACTCTGATGACTGGTCCTGCTATACCATATCTCTGAATCTTTGTAACTGACTTGGTTTTCTCTCTCTTTAAATAATGTGTAACAGGAAATGATGTGAGGTGTTTTAATAGACTAAGTTACTGTTGAGAAATAAAAGGTGGTTTCATCCTCTCATGTCTGAGTTCGGACCTTAATTCATATCATTTTAAGGGAACGTTTAATTGAATTTCCCCTATTAGAAATGGCAATTGTTTGGAAACGCCAAAAGGTTCCTGGAAATACTAGAGTGCAGGATGCTGTTTATCTGGGATGTGGAAGAGGTTCTTTGATTTTGGAAGAGATTAAATTAGATAACTTTTAAGATCTGACAGCCACTCCAGCAAAGGCTATCCTTGGTGTTTTTGACTTTAGTCATTCTGACAGGTGTAAGATGATATCTCAAAGTTGTTTTGATTTGCATTTCCCTGATTGCTAAGGAAGTTGAACATGACCTTAAGTGTCTTTTGGCCATTTGAACTTCTTCTGTTGAGAATTCTCTGTTCAGTTCAGTGCCCCCTTTTTTGGCTGTGGAGGAAGGGGTACACTCATCCATTGCTGGTGGGAATGCAATCTTGTGCAACCACTGTGGAAGTCAGTATTTCGGTTTCTCAGGAAATTCGGGATCAACCTACCCCTGGACCCAGCAATACCACTCTTGGGAATATACCCAAGAGATGCCCTATCATATGACAAAAGCATTTGTTCAACTATGTTCACAGCAGTATTATTTGTAATAGCCAGAACCTGGAAACAACCTAGATGCCCTTCAATGGAAGAATGGATGAAGAAAGTATGGAATATATACACATTAGAATACTACGCTGCGGTAAAAAACAATGACTTCTCGAATTTTGCATGCAAATGGATGGAAATAGAAAACACTATCCTGAGTGAGGTATCCCAGACCCAAAAAGATGAACATGGGATGTACTCACTCATAATTGGTTTCTAGACATAAATAAGGGTCACGGAGTCTACAATAGGTGAATCTAAAGAAGCTAAGTAAGAAGGTGAACCCAAGGAAAAACATAGTTATCCTCTTGGCTAAGGGAAGTAGACAAAATTGCCAGGGAGATAATTGGGATCTTGGGGGTGGGGTGGGATGGGGGTAAGGGGAGATGGGGAGAGAAAAGTTAGAAGGGAAGGAGGGGGGGCCTTGGGGAAACAGGATGATTGGGATAAAGGAAGGTTGGACAGGGGAGCACGGAACCACAATTCTTAGTTAAGGGAGCCACTTTAGGGTTGGCAAGAGACCTGACCCTAGAGGGGCTCCCAGGTGCCCAAGCCGAGGTCCCCAGTTAGTTCCTTGGGCAGCTGAGGATAGGGAACCTGAAATGACCCTATCCTAGAGCAATACTGACAAATATCTTGCATATCATCATAGAACCTTCATCTGGTGATGGATGGAGATAGAGACAGAGACCCACACTGGAGCACTGGGCTGAGCTCCCAAGGTCCCAATGAGGAGCAGAAGGAGGGAGAACATGAGCAAAGAAGTCGGGACCACGAGGGGTGCACCCACCCACTAAGACAGTGGAGCTGATCTATTGGGAGCTCACCAAGGCCAGCTGGACTGTGACTGAAAAAGCATGGGATAAAACTGGACTATCTGAACATGGCGAACAATGAGGGCTGATGAGACGCAAAGGACAATGGCACGGGGTTTTGATCCTGCTTAATGTGCTGGCTTTGTGGGAGCCTAGCCAGTTTGGATGTTCACCTTCCTAGGAATGGATGGAGGGGGGAGGACCTAGGACTTACCACAGGGCAGGGAACCCTGACTGCTCTTTGGACTGGAGAGGGAGGGGGAAAGGAGTGGCGGGAGGGGGAGAAGGGTGGGAGGAGGGGAAGGGAAATGGAAGGCTGGGAGGAGGTGGAAACTTGTTTTTTTTTCCTCCTTTTCTCAATAAAAAAAAAAAAGATCTGACAGCCAAAATGGCAGAAGTGAAAAGTCACACAAGAACCAAGCCCACCACTCCTCCAGAAAAGGATGCGGCCCCGTCATGGCAGCACCAGCATTCACACTACAGTGTCTAGCCCCGTCAGCTCACTAGGTTCACCCTTGAGAGACCTCGCTGTGCTCTTTGAAGACATTGCTTCTCTTGTTTGACACTGTACCTGGCTTCTGATTTTTGAGGTCAGTGGTTCTGAGTGTGGTTTCCAGCTTCAGCATCACCTGGGAAACTTGTCACAGATGCAAACGATTCTGGAACTGCTTTGGGAATGGGGCCCAGCAACAGGATGGTCATAGCCTTCGGGGGATCCTCATGCAGAATATGTTGACAGGCACCCTGCTTGGGAATGGGTGAACAGAAATGCTGTGGTCAGTTCGGTGGGTTGCTGATGTAAGAGGGAGAAACCCCGGAAACTAAGCATTTGGGTGAGCCATCTTTTGAGGGTCAGTAGGTTTTCCTGTACAGACTGTGTTACTGTGGCAAGGCACTGATGATGTTTTGCTTCTCGAGCAGTTTTAAAAATAGTTTAACAACTCTTTGTATTGGCTCTAATTTGGTAACAAAGCATGTGTTTCGTATCCGGGATAGACTGCATTGCACTGCCTGTGTTTTATTTAATTTGCTAAAGGTCAGATAAGGCAAACTGCTCCAATAGGTTGGCACACATATGGTAATTTTGTCTGCAGTTCAGCAATTTTCTGAGCAACAGAAGGTCCTGCTCTGTCCAGTGATTCGGGAAGCAGGCTGTTGACATTCTGGACCTCAATTTTGCTACCCTCTAGTGATTGTCATTTGTATCTCACTGGTAGAAGATAAGAGTGGAGAAGGCACACTGCTTAGGATGCTTAGTGCATAGACATTTGTTCAAAAGAGAGAAATGCAAACGTGGGTTTGGTGTTGCAGGAGGTCCTCCCACTCCTCCAGCCTATAGCTGCTGAGATACCAGCCCATTGGGGCGTGGTCTCTCTCCCTTTAAAAAAGCGGCCACTTCCCTCTCCTCTCTCTCTTCACTTCCTGCTCCGCCAGCGACTAGACTCCCTTCCTGGTTGCATAGAGGGCTGTTGCCTTGGACAGTGATCTGTAAGTTTTTTCCCCTTTAAATAAATACCACCCTATTAATCATAATTCCAAACTGGTCTGGCATTGTTTGTGACTTATGCCTTCATTTTGGCGCCCAACGTGGGCGCTACACAGATGATTAGAAATGGGCTAAATTAATATGTGAGAATTAGCCTAGAAGAGGCTAGATAGAAATGGGCCAAGCAGTGATTAAATGAATACAGTTTGTGTGTTGTTATTTCGGGCATAAGCTAGTCAGGCAGCCGGGGTGCTGGGGACGCAGCCCCGCCCCCCTTATTACTACAGTTTATATAGTAACCTGCGCAGGCATGTTCTCCTCAATGTTTCTAGAGCCCCAGACCAGATACAACACACATGTCGACCAGTGGCTCTATATTAGATAAACCCCGTTATACTTACGCTGCAAGATGATGAGTCTCAAAAACACGATACCATGAGAAAAAAGCCAGCCCTAAACAATTGTACATTGCATTAATACAGTGATGACACAGTACTGAAATTAAAAATTACAGAAATGAAGAAAGGCCTTGAGGCTGGCAGAGTTTAGATATGGGATCACTTATACCGTAGGTGACACAATGATTGAGTGGACAGTTATCAATTTATTTATGGAATAAAATTAATAGAACTGTATGTATATGCCCACACATGAGTGGTTGTAATGGGCATTCCTATGGATTGTATAAATATGAACTGGACTTGAGAGGTATATCATTATAAATGTTATCCATTAGAAATGATTGAAGGGTTTATATTGTCTTCCTCTGTCTTTTGCAGTTCCTTACAAATATCTTCCCTTTTCAAAATCTAAAGTTAAAAGAGCACTGTCCAAATGTGGCACACAGCATTTCTCCAGGCATTATTGTCAAGGACTAACCATATCCATTGTCATATATAGTTGAAACCATGGGGAAACTGGAAAAAGAGAAAGGAGCCTGACAGTATCTCTGCTTTCTATTATGTTATGGAATAGCACAGTTGGGGACTTTATACAGTAAGGATGTTTATGGAGTGCATGCCTTTGAAGACTGCCTGTTGAAGAGAGGGAAGTCCCATCTTTTTGTTGTCTGATGAGTGTAGCCTTGGTTGTAGCACAGCATGGCAGAGAAACAGGGGTACACATAGCCACGTGCCAAAGAGGCAAGTCTGTGGGGTGACCTCATTTTATGAGACCCGGAGACAAGTTCATTAGAAGCTTTCTGAGGTGCTGCTCCCAGTGACCTCACTGCTTTCTTCTAGCCCCCATTCCTAAGGTTCTGCTACTCTACACATTCATAATGAGAACAAGCTGCTGGCAATAAGTCCTGGGAAAGCAAACCAACTCCAAACAACAGTAGACAGACAGACAGCTCCCTCTGATACAACAATAATGGCAAACTGAATGTTAAATGCATACCATACTCTCCTCCTTTTCCTCTGGCATCCATAGCTTTTGTAAACTTTATATTCATTCATCCACAGTAGAATGCTCTCATGAGTACCACTTTGCCATGAAACTCAAAGAAAATAGAAAAGTCAAAAGTCGTAGATTTTTTAAAAGAAAGATATTTTTAATAGATTTTATTATATTTATTTTGTGTACCTACATTTGTACCTCTGTGTGTGTGTGTGTGTGTGTGTTTGTTATACATGTTTGTGATGCATGTATGCTGCAGAGTTAGCATCTGGAAGTCAGGGCACTACTTGCAGGAGATGATTTCTCTCCTTTTCCTATGTGGCTCCCAGAATTTGAACTCAGGATATCAGGCTTGGCGGTAGGCATCTTTCCTGGCTGAAATATTTTGAATGCCCAGGGTTTCTTTTGTAAATCATATTTGATCAAGTTGTAGATGAAAGGAAAATTAAAATGAGAAGGGAAACTATAAAAGAAAACATTTTCATTTGCATTTGTTCCATTCAGCAACTCTTAATTCTCAATAATATTGGATCACCAAATTTTATATGTTTTTGAAAAAGAAAAATGGGACTATGTAGTCCTTCCTTTTCTCACTGAGATTATTTTTTTAAAGCCAGAAAATAAATAGAAAATGTTAAAAAGTTTTTTATACAAAGTGTTTTTATCTTTATTTTGATCGATGTTGGATAACTTAAATGAGCAGATAATTTATTTTATTTAATATATTTTGAGGAGAAAAATAACTTTCACATGCTAGAAAACACCCAGTGGAATGATTAGTGCTAAAACGAAAGAGTGGAATTTGGTTTAGGCAAGTCTGTGGAAAGTTTGATTCCTCTCAGATTCAGCTTAGTGAACTAAGGGGTTTACTGGGGTTACTTGCAGATCATGACTGAATATTTACTTACAGGAATGTAAATGACTTGCTGTCAAAACTCCCTCCCTACAATGGGTAACACTTCACAGAAGTTGCATTGTTGGAGCTCAGGCCTGGACTTGCAGGCACTGTCAGCTGTGAAGGGTTTCTCCCCTACAATTGTTATTGATTATATAGCCTTGGGAAGAGGCCTTGTAAATCTTGTATGTTTCATGAGCTTCTGAAACCATGTGAGTTAATAGTTCTTGAGCACTGTGAATTGTGTTTACTTTCTGGATCCTAGGGAACCTCCCTCCAGGATGGAAAGTTTCAATACAGAAGCTATGCTGCACAGCTGCAGGTAATCTCCATTGAGTTTCTCATTCATTCATGTTCTTCCTTGCAAATAATAAATGTTTCATAATTTATAATTGACAATGGCTAATAAAACACTCTTTTGATTCAATAATTTTATCTATCTATCTACCTACCTATCTGTTATCTATCTGCCTGTCTGTTTATCTATCTATCCATCCATCTATCTATCTATCTATCTATCTATCTATCTATCTATCTATCTATCTATCGTGGTTGGGTTGTCTGCACGTTGGAGGCCAGAGGTCATATAACGTATCATTCCTTAGGAGCGGTCCACCTTATTCTTCTGAGATAGATAGCCTCTGACCAGGGGTTGGGTTTGCTGATTAGGCAAGGCAGTCAGGCCAGTATTCCCCAGAGGTCTGCCTGCCTTTGCATCCCCACTGCTCAGACTAAAAGTATGTATCCCTATGGCTGGATTTAATGTGAGTGCCTGGGACCAAACTCAGGTCTTCATGCTTGGGCAACAAGGATCAACTGAACCATCTCTCTAGCCCTAAATTCTTTAAAAATTAATTCGTCAGCCCTTAACACAAACTCTTACATTTTTTTAATACAAAATTATGCAGTGGGTTTCAGGCACTCTAATACTAGGTAAAGGATAGACCAGACTTTGGGTCAGAATGTCCATGATCTAAGGACAAGATGCAGGTAACAGTGTCATAGATAAAGCTTGTGTTCAAGGAAAGGGTACTTCTCATCACCCTTGGGGCAATTGTCCCACATATACATCCGTGTGCTTTGAGACATCAAGAATGGGAATCTTGGTGTGATTTAACCTAAAATTGTGTTTTGTATATGTGGCTATATATGCCTCTAAAGTGTTCCTAATCTAACTTCCCATGCTATGCTGCCCCATTGGCACTGAGAAGGTGTTGGTAAAGTGCTTATACCAGGCCTGGTAAATCATTTAAGAAGAAGTATTTAATAGATTTCTTTTTTTTTTGCTGTGCTGCACATCGGCTATTCATAGATAAATACAGATCTGTAATAAGGAGTTGGCAATCATCCTTGTCCACTTATATTTTAAGATTCCTCTTTGTCAAAACAGTTTGCCAATTGTAATATGCAGCATGAGTTATACAAATGTCACTGTTTCTGAGATTATAATTTGTAACTCTATACAGGAAAACATGAAGTCATAAGAAAGACTAGCTCATGTGACTATTAGTGAATTAATCAGGTAAACAACAACAACAACAAAAGTCTTTGCAAACTCCAAGACATCGTGAAGGGGTGCTTCTGATGATTCTACCTACTAATAAATTAATCTTGCCCTTCCCCAGACAAATGCCTGCAGGTGTCAAGGCTTTGGAATTTTTCAGGTGAAAACATTATTTTGAAGTAAACTATGATCATATCGTTTCCTCCTTGTGTTCTCTTCAGTACCTTCTGTGTCCCCCTTTCTCACTCTAAAACTCATGGGCACCTTTTGTTTGATTATTATTGTTAACACACATGCACATGCATACATATAAACAAAAAGTAAATACATAAACGCAATCTTCTGAGTCCACTTAATATTGTTTATAGTGTATATTTTTAAGGGTGCTCACCCTTTATTAGATAGCCGATTAGGAGCTCATCCCCGAGGAAGACTAATTAATTCTCCTTTTCTCAACAGCTATTGATTGACTGCAACTCTTTATCTATAGTTGGATCCCCATGTCAGCTGGCGTTAAATTGTTAACTCTTGTGTAGGGAGCCATTTTGTTGAGATTTCACGGATATAGCTTTGCTGTCAAACCTAGAACACACAATCATGCAGAGGACTTTTTATTCCTTGGGTTCTTGCAATCCTTCTGTTTCTTCTTATACACCCTTCCCTGAACCTTAGACATAGGGGTCATATTGCAGATGTGCCATTTGGGGCTGGACACTTCATGGTCAATCATTCTCTACATCTTGACAAGTTGTAGTTTTCTGTAAAGGTCTATGCTACAAAGAGAAGCTTCTTTACTGAGAGGTGAGAGCTACACTTAATCTGTGTGTACAAGGAGGCGCCTTTAGGAAGTGATTAGAAATTAATTGGGTTTAGGAAAGCGGCAGCCATAGGTTCGCCTCTGAGATCCATAACCTCACTAGCCACATGACCAGATGTTGAGCAACCTTAAGTCCAATGAGAGAGATTTTGGTTACCGTCCAAGCATAAGTGCCACTGTTGGACTCCTAGGTGTATCTTGCTGTGCTGGCCATTGTGATTCCTGGATATCGCAGGTGAGTGGGACTGCTGATTTCTTTCCTTGCTGCTCAGATCACATAACATCTCTGGGTACTTTGAAAGCTAATCTTCAGGGAGAAGGCATTAGGGTCAAATCCAGCTCAATTCCTCCAAGCCCAATGTCTGAAATGGGCTGCATCTTCAGCAGTAGGGACTTACCTTCCACCACCGGGAGGCAACCGTCCTTGACAACAGTATCCTTTATCTTTCCGGGAGTCACCTGGGTTGCCCGGATCAGCCACTGGCAAGGAAGTTTCTCATGACTAGCACTGACATTTTTGCTGTAGAGTTTGTGGCTCTCCTGGAGCTGTCAGCCCAAGTAGCATAACTTTATTATAATACACACACACACACACACACACACACACACACACACACATATACATGTATATATGTATACTTATAGTAAATATGTATATACAATCACATATAAAATTATATATAATTTTAGATAAATATAAAATAATATGTCCCCGATGGCTTTTTCAAAACCCTAGCGTTCTTTAATACTGAAGATGTGGTTTTAAAAATTTGAGTATCTTCAATTATTTTAAGTGACATATAAATGATTACTTTGCATATTCTTACAATTTATTGTGTCTAAAAATCATCTTGGATCTTGTGAGGCTAAAGATTTCACTGCCTTTCTCAGAAACTCTTTCAGTGAGTGTGGGCTAGTGTTTATCAAACTTGAGTGTACCTAAGACTCACACTGGTTGTTCGTAAATATCATTCTGCATAGGCTATACCCTAGACTCTGTAAATACTTCTGAATTCAGGGGTGAAAGCCAGATATTAACACTCCTGGGGATTCTGGTGTAAGTGGTCCAAATGCTGTCACTTAAAAAAAAATATGACTGTCCTGATCCTCTGGGTATCCACCCACGAAGAACTCTAAGTCAATTCGCACAAAGGTGCTTTCACGTCAGCGTTTCTATAGCAATAGTCACCATGGCTATGTTGTGGAGATAATGGAACTAACCTAGGTGGGCAAGAACAAAGGAAGGATAGGAAAAGGTGGAGGATATACATAGACATGGATTACCTTTGGCCATAAAGAGAAAAGTTATGTCATTTTCAGGAAAGAGAATGCAGCTATAGATAATTGTATAAAGTGAATCCATTTTTTCTCAGAAAGGCAAGTTCCACAAATATCATATATCTACTCTCATTTGTGAATCCTAGATTTTATATTCATAAAATCATGTATGTATATATGATATAAAGATAGAATTGAAATTGTCTAGAGGTGAAATGATTGATGGAGGGCTAGGAAATGGGGAAGAAGTCAGAATCTGATCCACATACAATACATTCTTGGATGAAAATGTCATTATTTAACACTGGACCATGTAAAATGAACATACACAATGACAATTAAATAGATTAAAATGACTGTCAAAAATAAATCATGAAACTGAGCTATAAATAATAATGACCTATATCCTCTCACATAAAGGAAGATGCTTGTTATAACATGGGTGAAAATGGTATAGAATAAGAGCAGATTTATTTTTTCAAACGTTGAACTATCAAACACCCTAAATCTTAATGCCTGAACTTTATATGCTCCAGAGATGAGATTTCCCACTAACAATGTCAGGATGAAAAAAAATACTCATTGAAAACGGAATAATTGAAAGGAAGATTTGAGTTCTGAAATATTTTGATTTCAGGATGAGAGGATTCAAGTTTATTTTCTTACAACTTTTGAAAATATGATATCTGTGCTTTTTGTTCCCTGCACTTTGTATGTTTAATTAAATATTGATCTGCACCTGACTCTAACCAGAGCTGTTGTCCATGACACAAGGACGGTCTTACCGTGCATACTTTTTAAATTCTTTCTTAATTCCTGGCTTTCATTGATTCTTTCTCTTTTCCTAGGATGATTCTGCTTTTTGGATGCTAACCTTAGGTAGAACAAAATGATTAGCACCAAGATCACTCTGTAGTTATGCAAAGCATAAAGAATAAAAAGTACATTGCCCATTGTTTTTGCTACTGTGAACTGCTTGGTGCTGATATCACGGGTGCATGGAAGTCATAGTGGAGAAAGGGAGCGATGGATGCCCAGCCTGGTTGACTGTTTCCACTTGAAACCTGAGAGTTTGGTTCACACCCCAATCTTTTTGCTAACTCGTCATGCCCCTTCTTTCTCCTCATGACTTATACTCTCAATCCACTGGGCAGCATTCATTCTTTCATAATTCTGCTGATAATTAGGAGATTTTTCCTTGTGCATGGAGGAAGGGAGAATTCACAGAACTCAATGATTTGTACCGAAGCCTCTTCAAGACCCTGTATGCTTGACCTCATTTTCCTGCCTTTGCTAACCCTCTATTCCCATTCTAGTCTACCCTACAGAGTCCAGCATTGCTGGCTATTTCATCTCCTCTGTCTCTCAAGTGTCTCTCTCTTCTATTATACTAATAGTAACGAGTCTACTAAATCATAATAATACTAAATCTGGAATTTAGCCTTCTATTCTTTCAGGCTGAAACCTATTACCCACTTCAGTCATGGGCTTTTCCACCAGAGTACCACCTCCCTCTCCGGACTGAAGACAGAGCACTTCTAAATAACAAACATTTCAAGAAAGGCTGTTTTATTTTAAAGAATGCTGCATAAGTACCTATTATATTAAGCTTCATTATACTTGAACCAGACATATTTTCTGTTCAGCTGGTAGACTTATTCAATGTAAAAAGGCATTCTCGCATCATAAACATTAATCCATACTTGAACCGGGGAGCCTGATGTTTGCAGCTTTGTAAAAAAACTGTAATTTTATTCTTCATTTTGAATTGCATGACATAATTCAGCATTTATAGCATAATTCTTTTTATAGAAACATAGTAGAACTGAGTAAAAATTTGATTTTTGTCAGTCATATATGTGTACTTTCCCTCTTTACTCAACTAACTCTTATTTAGCATTTGTATGTGTTGGGAATTAGTCTCTGTTTTCTTCTTTCCTATTCCTGAGTTTGGATGTAACGTTCTGGAATCATAGAGGAAATGGAAGGAGATTAAAGTCACATAAGTTAGACGTGGTGTTGGGAAGATGGGACAGATGCCACAGCAGGAGTGTGGAGACTTGTCATGCCCCAGTGCTCCGTATGATTAACAGGCTGAGTCTTGACAAACTTCCCAATCCCTATTTATTGATGCGAACATAGAGAAAACATCTTTCACGGCTAGGATACATTTATCTTAATATTGCTGGGGTCTAGGAGAGACACAAAACTCTATCATTGTGTACTCTGTATTTGGGCCTGGAATGACTGAGTCTAGGCAAGAAAATGGTATCTCCCTGGTATATTTTGTGGCGATGATGGGATGCAGAAGTTAGAGTGCACATAAACTCTGATTTTTTTAGTATTAATCTTTGATAATTTTATACATATATATATATATATTATAAACTGGTGAAGTTTATCCCCATCTCTTCCCAGCGTTACAAACTCCTCTCTTCTGAACTCCTTACCCTACTAGTGTGTCTTTTTATTTTGTTTTGTGACCCCCACCAGCTCCTGGTGTGGAGTGGCATGGGTGTGAATCTGCACTCTGGAGCTGACCTGCTGCTGGTGGCTACACAAGTGGACAGTTCTCCATCTCCCAGCATCCACCAACTGGTAATAGTTTCCTCTGTTCGCAAGACAGGTGTGAATACAGAACCTTTCATTAGGTTTATTTCTTCCTGGGGAGTGGAAACTAAATACTCTGTTCCTGGGGCAAACCGGTTTGCAGCCTATTAGATAGAGTCCAGCATTGCAGAACATGGAAGTGAGGACCAGAGGATTTCCCTCTGCAACCAACTGCAGAAGGTGCTAGGTTATTGAATCAAAGGCTCACTGTCTCCTTTCCCCCATTTTCTGCCCTGTAAAGCAGAAAGTAGAAGCCTAAAACACCCGATTGCCCGAGGTGTTGTTAACAGCTGGCTGATGACACGGTGTGAATATAATTTGGGAACCCATGTTACCGCCGTCACTAGAGCTGCTGCTGGAGTCTGCGGGGAAAGCCTAGGGAAAGAAAATTCCGCCCGTTATTTTTAATCTATGTTCCTCACAGTGAGAATGCATGTTTGGCAGCATCGCAGTGGTTTCTGTCTTTTGGGACCAAAGTGATTGAGGAACTTAGAATTGCATGTTAGGTCTCCTCTTCAGGAGCATCCTTGGGTAAGTGAGGCAGAAGAAGCAAGGCATGGTGGGTACCCTCACTGAAGAAAGAGAAGGGAAACCAGGGATGCTTTATGCTAATGTTATCTTGAAGAAAGCTGGGGACGTAAAGAGGCCAAGGTAATGGCTGGCTGTTTGCAGAGATCGGTTGTTGTTCTTGTTCTGGGTTACCAAGACCACATCATTTTATTCTCATTTTCAATGAAGTTTGATAAAAAACTTCCTTACGATCAAGCTATTGGTGAGTTAGTGGGCAGAAGCTGGATGGTTCGCTAATCCGACAAAGTTCTCCTCTCTGTGCCTAATTTCTCAGTGTGGAATAGGGAGCTCAGTGTGGAATAGGGAGCTCAGTGTAGAATAGGGAGCTCAGTGTGCATCCATGACTTGTGAACCTTGGTGCCTATGGAGCCCTCTAGTGAGGGTAGAGACAGAGACCAGAGGAAAATATATGAGGATAATGAGTTCTCACCTTCAAAATTATGATTTATTTGGTCTCTGATTACATCTAGGAATTGTTCTTTTTGAAAATGCCTGCCCCCCTGTTGTGTCTAAGATATAATTGGTTGAAAGACCTACAGGTCCGTTGTTAACATTCCCTTCAACAGATTTACTGGAGAGTTGCACTTCTGCAGCTTCTCTTTCTCCCCTCCAAACAATGAAATTGTCAACATTCTGGTCGATTTCAGGTTTTCCTATAAAACATATGTAATATTACAGTATTTCCTATGTGTGTAAGCTGTATGTAATGTGTATTTAAATCCTGAACTACAAGAGATATAAAAAGCCCACCCATTGCTCAGCTTAAGAACTAGACTTATAGCCATTGCTATTGAGTTTAGGAGCATGTTCCTCTATGACTTCATACCTTGAGAGTCCACCAGAGCCCTCCACATTACCCAGTGTAAGGGTGTGGACTTTACCATTCCAGTGCTCTTTCAAGATTTTGTTATTGCTCTGTGCAATGTCATGTTTGGTCTTGCTGGTCTTCGTATATTATAAAAGCAATCCATTTTCTTCTTGCTATTGTCCCCTTGAGTTTTTATGGTGCATAGTATATTGTTATTCAATTTCATAACCAGTGACATTATCTCTATGTGAATACATCACAATTTGATGTAGTACTTATCTTGCTAACAAGTATTTGGTTACATGTTACTCCATGCTATTCAATGATATGAATATATGATATCAGCCTTCAAAATTTCTGTTGATCTAACATGAATAAATTATCTTTTAAAAACAATTTGTCAATTTTATTAATATGTAAATTATAAACATATATTAAAGATGTGCAGTGTAATTTTTGATATACATACACATTGTGACCTGATTATTACATTCATCATATGTCTACCACCTCATGTAGTTACCTATTTTGCGTGTGTGATTAAAATATTTAAGATCTGCTGCTGAAATTTCAGGCTTTGGGATATTATCTTCTGCAATTGTCACCATTCTGTTTATTAGGTCCTCATAACTTACTTATCTTAGAAGTATAAGTTTATATCCTTTGATAAAGACCCCTTATAGTCTCCCACCACCCTCCAGTTCTTGTGCATCACATTGCCTTTCTTAGTTATGGTCTACATGTAGATCAGGTTACTCTATTTGCTTTTCCTTTCCTGGCTTACTTAGATAATGTTCTCTAGATTAGTCTACAATGTCACAAATAGTAAGATTTTCTGTTTATACACTGGTGTGTGTGTGTGTGTGTGTGTGTGTGTGTGTGTGAGAGAGAGAGAGAGAGAGAGAGAGAGAGAGAAGAGAGAGACAACATAAAAATAGTGGTTTATAGGGACCAATGGGGGACATTGAAGCGATAGTCAAAGAAGACACTAATCTGTCAGGGGTATTTAAAATGTTTCATATTTTGTGTATTGTAAGGCTGCCATGAACACAGCAGTACATATGTCTTTTTGAGATTTTTTCCTTTCATATATATGTCCAGAAGTGTGATTGGTAGGCATTTTTATAGTGCCAATCTTAGTTCTTTTGAGAATTCCCCAGTGTTTCACACAATGGTTGAACCAATTTCTATTTCTATGAATATTATATAGAGATTCTCGGTTTCCTGTGCCCACATCCTCCAAAGCACTTGTGACATTTTGATGAGAAGTCGTCCCGTCATGTGTGGAATGATACTTCCTTTGGCACTGATTCCAGTTTACCTGGTAGCTAGTGATGATGCGTCTATTCCCACACAACCATTGAGCCTTTGTCTTCCTGGAAGACTGTCTCACCTGACCCTTTGCCTATTTTATAACAGGACTCCGACTGTTATCAGTGCAGAAACTTCTTGGATATTTCATGGGGTTTTAACCTTGTAGGGAAACACCTTAGTCTGATAAGTGCCTGTTGGGTATTTTTGGTTTTGTTCTTAGTGGTTTTGGTGTTATACCTAAAACTATCATTGAACAGACACCATCATGGAATTTTGACTCTGTCTTTTCTTCTATGAGTTTTGTGGATTCATATCTTACATGTATGTCTTTAATTTTGAGTTGATTTTAATGTCAAGTATAAGGATTCTGTTTTTTTCACACATATATAAGGAATAAAGAAATTATATCTTCATTTTTCATTTTGTATTTGTAGATATCATTTTCCCAGCACCATTTATGAAAATGTTCATGACTTCTTCTGCTGAGGCTTTCTTACCTTTTTTTTTATTATTATTTTAAAGATTTATTTATTATGTATACAGTGTTCTGGTGTCAGCGGACCAGAAGAGGGCACCAGACCTCATTACAGATGGTTGGGAGCCACCATGTGGTTTCTGGGAATTGAACTCAGGACCTCTGGAAGAGCAGGCAGTGCTCTTAACCACTGAGCCATCTCACCAGCCCTGCTGAGGCTTTCTTTAACCTTCATTTCATTCACGGAGTTTTTGAGCCCCTGAATTTTCCTGTGGTTCTTCTCCGAAACTTCCCTTTTTATCTCTTTTTGGTTGCTGTGTTGAAAAGAAATTTATTCCCTTAAACTTATGAAGACCCACATCAGAAATGAAGGCTGATGTCATGGTTGTGCTTCTTCATACAGCTTAGACTTTCCTTGATTTTCCAAATTCTCTGTGCTACAGGCAAATAACTGGCCAGTGACTCCCATCTGTGTTTTTTCCTTCTCGTGGTCTCTTCTTTCAATATACTACATTTCTGTGTCTCTTATCAGTAGTTCACCATTGGATTTAGAGCCCAGCTAGGTAATCTAAGATGGTATTATTTTGAGATAGTTGATTAAATCTATTAAAATCTTTGTTTTTATAAGGTTCACACTTGAAGATTTGTATGGGAGCAAGATTCATAGGTGTTATTCTGAGAGCCATCATTAAGCCCATTGAAAACCCTCATATTCTGGAGACTGATGGAAATATGATCTTCAAATATTCCCACATTAAGAGGACATGCATAAAGGACAAACTTTATGAACAGGAGTGGAAATGCCTGAAATAACACATCACTTATTTTTAGCGTACTTGCTTTGTACATTCCTGAGATTGGGGAAAGAAAAGCATTTGGGATGGCTACCATTTTTATTAAAATAAAATAAAGCAGAAAATCAACTGTGATTGCTGCTTCTCTATGCTATAACTCTCACATGACCTGACCCTCCTTGAAGCTTAAACTTTCCATGGCTTGTTTCTTATTCCTTGCTTTCCTTGGCAATTTGAAAACAGGGCTATTTAGATTTTTGTTCATGTTGTTAGCCAATATATGATTTAAGGGGACATTAGAAGACTGTTTTATTTGAAGCCGTGAATGTTAAACAAATTCTTCCTCCATCATTCTATGCTGATTTCCATCATGTCTGTTTTTATCAATTTGATTGAAATAAATACTTGGGTTTTTCCTCAGTGTTTTCCTGGGGGCATACGAATCATGGCTGCCGCAAACACTGATACCAGCATTAGCTGATGGTCAGTGACTTCCAACATCTAGTTATCGGATGCTGTCATGGTTTCAGTTTAAGTCTTTTCTTCCTCTTTTAAAAACTTTGGCCAAGTCAATAAGCCCTTGTATTCAGAAAGAACACATGGTTACCAAACAAGAAGGGAGAGCATTGCAGAGCCATTTGGTCTGATTTCCTGCACACGAGCAGAAAATTGCTTTGCGTAGGACAGTTCAATCTTTGCCAGCAAAGAGAAGAGCCACAAATAGTTCAGTACTCTACCGAGCATTATGTGGTTGCCATTTTTATCTCTGTACAATTTTCATGTGCTTAGAATTGATTGGTCAAAATAGAATTGAAAATGGCATCAAATACATTAGAAATATCACTTAATATCATTATTTACTATTAAAAATTGAGTTCTATTTAATCTTTTGCAGTTTTGCCTTCTGTAGTTGGCAAACTTCAAGTCTTTCCACATTTTCCCTGTTGATATCCCTGCTGAAGGCTATTCTAGCGGGAGGTCTTCCCATGGTCTAGCTTTCTTCCGGTTTCCACTTCTCCGGGGCCTGCATTGAAGGTCTGAGCAGGGGCAAGGCTGAAGGACCTCTAGCAATCCATCCTATGAGGAGGTGCATTATCCTCTTCTTAATTTCTTTTGAGAAGAGGCTCTCTCTCCAGCAATTACACATTTGTCCTAGAGCAAGGACTACAGAAAAGCCATTAGAGTCTAAGTGGAAAAAACTCTAAGTATGCAACTGTCTTAGAAAGATCACAAGACTTCAGAGAAAAAAGAGTCCTGGTGCCCTCCCTGCTGGCTCCTCCGTCCTTTCTCTATGCTCCGTGAACAATGCCTGGGAAATATCAGATGAAATAACTGACAAGTCTCTATCCCAGCCTAAAATTGTGTCATCATTTCCTTGCAGCTAACTCTCTAGCCTGGATAGTCAATGTCTTAGATCAGCTACGTTGCACGGGATTTCATACATCTTTATTACTTCTTAACCTTTATGTCATTCATGCCCTAGCGGCTGTGTCCTGCAAAGCTCTTTTTTGTCATCCCTGACCGTGCTCCTCTATGGCTCCTCATCACGCTAGAGCCATACCGTATGGTTCCTGCCCTGTCTTAGGAAAACTCTCACTTGTGGATCTGCACATTTGATCCTCCCTCAGCCAGGCATGCCTTTCCTCTCACACTTCTTATTTTCTCTATACTCATTCAGACTTCAAGAAAAATGATACCCTCTCTGCAGGCACTGCCTGACTAGATGGTAAACATCCGTCTCCCCAACTTCCCCTCCTCTACGTCCTCAGCTACTTCCGGTATCCTGCTTATTATTATTTCTTTTCATCATGGGCTGTCGTGACGATCTTCCATGTGGTATTTTCATCATCAGTCTCCACCTTGCGCCCACAGTATGGATAGGAATCTTCTATGTGTTACATCATCTATATCCTGAAGTCTGAAAGATGGCATATATGGATGTGCAAAAAAATAAGACAGTAATTAATTTTTTCTTTCTGAGCAGATCAGATTGTTGATAAAACACACACTTTCTGTGTCACCATAATTTGTCTGAGAATATCTGTCTTCAAGATGGTGACAAGGTCACAGAATGCATATAACAGAGCACTTATTTTGATTCTCAATTATTTATCTTTATTGCTTATTAATATATCTTAATAATATTAAAGCCAATTAACAGGTGCCGCTGAATCACTAGGAATTTGTCATAAGCTAGCTATACTTGACCTTGAGTGAATCTTTAATGCTAGTATTTTGTTTAATATAGAAAATGTATTCCAAGGACTTAAGTTAGATGTTCTTGGTCAAGATTTTATTTATGAGCACCACTGTGCATGACCCTAGATTCAATTAGTGGGGCCAGAGGACCTTGAAAGATAATAACTCTTTTGTGTGTATATATATTTCAAGACTTCTCAATAATAATTTATCCAGCATTTGTGCCTAGATGTGTTGACTTGTTTTATCTTCAGTGTTTCGAGATCAAAGCATTTAATTTCTCTAATAATCTGTTTTCTTTGTCCTGGAAGTGAAGCAGTTTGGTAGCTGTGGCCACAGATGCACATAGGACCCCAAATGAGCAACATGATCTCAGCTCCCACTAACTTGTGTGATTCCAGCCATCAGGGAAAAGACTGCACTAGAGAAATGGATACTACCATTCTAGAGAGTAGGCTAAGTGAGGAAAATAGACTTGCCACCATGGCTAAGACATGACATATTTGATCTTAATTTTTTGTTTTATGAAATTAAAATATAATTACATCATTTCCCCCTTTCGTTTTCTTTCCTTACCTCTCCCATGCATGCCTGATCTTTACTCTCAAATTCATGACTACTTTCTCTTTAATCATTTTAACACACACACACACACACACATTATAATCTTCTATGTTTCTAATATCTAAGTTCAACCTTCTCACTGTATACAATGCTACTTGTATATACATGATTTCAGGGCCACCACTTCATATTGGATAACCAGTTAGTGTGCCCTCTCTGAGGAAGACTATTTCCACTCCCCACTGGTGCTCTCGGATTTTGCAGTTGCCTGTATTCTTTGTCTATGGCTGGGGTCCTGTGAGATTTTTACCCCTCCCATATTCGGTTGACTGTAAATCATCCTTGAGTGAGGAAAGTATGAATACATTCCAAGTGCTGTTATGTTTTTCATGGACACTGAAAATAAGAGCTAGTTCCCAGAAGTCTTGTCTTCTGCTAAGTCCAAGTAGTTGGGGGTTACTGCTTCATTCTGCCAATGCTTCTGCTCTCATGAAGTTGGCATTAGCTTCTCTCTCCCAAGGTTGAACCCCATTAGAGGCACTTCTTTATAGTGAGTTGCAAGCCATGAGCCTCTGTAACGTGGCTTCAGTCAAGACTAAGGCATCCGAGTTCAGCTGAACTCCCAGGCTTCCTATTTGGAAGACTCTCCATCTCAGGAGACATCTCAAATGCAATGGTGTAGGACCCCTCTCTGGTAGCCTCAGCTTCCATGGTAACTTCAGATTCCATGGCAACCTCAACTTCCATGCACTAAGTTCAGAGAAGTGAGAAAATCCCATTCGTTTCCGAGTCCAAACCTGAAGTTTAGCTAAGTCCAAATCCTCCTATATACCACAGAGATGGAGTTTGGGGAACTTGTTTTGTGTTTATATAAATAAAAGTGACTCTCACAGGGAGCTCTTTCCAAATAAAAACACGTTTATTTTGTTTTTTTTTTTCCTAAAGAAGTTTTAATTCCAGAGGAAGAATGCAGGCCAATATTTGCCAAAAGGCTCTTAATAGCTTTTCCTCAGCAACCAGATCTCAAATAAAACACTTCTGGTTTTGCAAACTTGTTTACATAGTGATATGATAACCTTGGTTGCTGGAATAGGTCAGAATGACAGAGGACATTGGTGTTGTTTTCAGCACTTTTTTTGTTTAATAACCCTATGAGAAATAGGTAAAAATACTTCTTGGCTTAGAAGCCAAAGGATCCTGGATGGACTGGGTCTCAGCCCCTGATGGGCAATGTCACCATGGAGATGGTTCTCTCTTCCTCCATGAATATTTATAGAATTAGAGGGCACACACTGGTCCTCAAAATTTATTCATTGAAACCCTTTGTCTCTTTATTGTTATCAGTAAGTATATTTAACATTATCATCAGTCTCAGGGTTATTATCTTCCACAGTGAAATAGAAATACTAATGATAATTATAGTAATAAGGATAATTTTTGAGTTCTTATTAGCTTTAAGGTCCTATGATTTGCATGAATTATCTTATTTAATTAAGTACATAGGAAATGTAGATTGCAATGTCCACTTTATAAGAGTTAAGAAACATATCCACGTCATTCATCTAGTAGGCATGAGAGCTAAGATTTATGCCTAGATCTACTAGGGCTCTTATTTGGCCCGCGTGGTACATGTAGAAAATTTACGAATCAAAGCTGTAGAATGTTTTGACTCTACAATCATGTTAGATTTTCATATGCATATAAGAAATTGAAATCAGGGCTAGAGAGATGGCTTAGCAGGTAACAACACATACTGCTCTTCCAGGGGATCCAGGTTTGTTTTCCAGCAAGCATGTAAGGCAGATCTTCACTGCTGGTAACATTAGCTCCAATGCATCCATGACTGTGGGCCTTCTCAGTCACCAACCCACCCACATACTTATGCATAATTTAAAAATCAAAAAATAAATTTAAAAAGAGGTTGAAATATAAACAAACCAAAAAATAAATAATAGCACTGAGTTGTATTGATTTAACAAAAAAGATTCATAGGAGAAAAAATCCCTGGCATATTGCTCTAGAGTGACAGAGATTGGCAAAACTGTCTTCATGGAAAATGGAATAGGGTTGATTTGAGTGAATAAATATTGATTTGACAGTCAGTAAGACAAAGTAATTGTGTGAGCAAATAAATTTACTGTATTTTAAACAAGTAGCATGAAAACACCAGGGGAGGACTCATTTATGATGCGGAATTCTCCCTTCCACTGACACAACCTCACTTCTGAAGCCGCTTGTACAAACAGATGCTCACCCCGAGACCACGACCCTTCCACAGGGCTCCATGGTCCTCAGTTTGCGTTGTTGAAAATTTGCTTCCATTCTTCCAGCTTTATCCAGGAATAATTGAGAATCTAAAGTGATGTGGTACTAACGTAGTCATAGTGTGCACTAGAATTCCTGACTTTATCTATCTTATTTTTGAACGTATTCCACAGTTAGTATTTCTACCCCCATGCCTTCTGCCTTGGCCTCTGACAACCACTGTTCCACTCTCTATCTCTGGGAGCTCTAACTTTTCAGATTCCACATGGCAGTGAGATCATATGGTATTTGTCTTTCTATATGTCTTATTTCCCACAGCCTGATTTCATCCAGGATTATTCATGTTATCTGAAATATTTCCTGTTCTTGGTTTCTTGGTTCTCTTTGTCTTCTTGGTTCTTTTTCCTCTCCTGTTCCCCTCTCTTGACCCTTTCTCCATTCTCTTCTCTTCTTCTCTGGCTCCTAACACAGCCTCACCACCTCCTCCCCCCATTAATTGTAATTGACACTGTGAGGAACACTCAAACTATATCCACACTATAGCTTATAAAGCACTCTCTCTCTCTTCCTGTCTCCCCCCTCTCTCTTTCCCTGTATATTTCTGCAAATGACTAATAGTAAAACACATTCATTCAATGGCAGACTCTGCTGATCTATAACTTGACTATTGGGAATAATGCATCCACAGATATTTTGACTTCCTCTCCTTTGATCTGCTTGTCAGTTTCATTTGGATTCTGTATAGCAGCCGTGTATGCATGGTCAATGAGACAGACACTGCCTTTGTTCTTTCAAAACTTGCTATTTTTTGGACATTTACTTGCTGAAAGTTTTGTATCCCGTAAGAGATGACTCAGCCAGGAAGTGTTCTTGATGTGGTCAGATTCTGTTAGGATCCGGAGAGATCATGGGAGGTGCCTTGAATTTTTGGACTTGAGTAGGACTTGAGTAGGACTTGCTGGGGACATAGTCCCAGGCAAATTAATCATCAATTTAAACATGTCCAACCTGTGTCCATGGAAAGTGTGTGTCTCGGGCTAGCTATGGATACAGCCCAACGTGTTTGTACATGACATATTGTGATGTCAAAAGGCTGGACACCTCTGACAGTCTCTAAATAATCCATCTGCAGCCTGTATTTGCTACAGGTCTCTGGATGTATCTTTTTTCTACCATTCCCTCTGTTCTCTGGAGCTAAAGCTTCTCTTCTCTGTTTGGCAATTGTGAGACTCGTCAAACCAGCCTGTAAACCGCTCTCCTTCCTAGTGATCTCTGTGTCTAATGCTGTTGTTTATTCTTCTGCTATATACACTTATTGTTTTTCTCTCAAGCTAACATGCTCTCCGTATCCAGTTGTGCATTTTATATCTCGGAGGTACCCATGGATGTTTGCTTCTTCCCATAGGCTAGTCCATGCCATCATTTTCAGTGCCATCTACAACCAAATCCTGTCCCATTGGACTCGGGATTTTTCTTCCCACAACTATCTCACTATGGTTCTCCAAAGTCAAATTTTCTTCCTCTCTCTTTGTGGGAGTGTGCTGATTTCCTGCTCCATTTTTGTCTCATTCACAGAAATGACAAGTCACCCCAAAAGACATCAATTGTATCTCCTTGGAATAGGCATTCTCCTACACAACTGTATCTTCACTGAGATACGTGAGAGTGTAGCACTGACTGCGGCTGACTCCTGTATAAAGCTCTGTTTACACTCTCCAGTTCTCTTTCTAGAAAGTGTTTGTTTCTTCAGCCCAGGAAATTAGAAAGGTTCTTTGGAGTATGCACTGATGTAGAATTTATATAGCCTCATGAGGCATTTGTTTGCACGTCATGGGTCTGTGATGAACACATGTCAAATGCTTTGTAGAGTATTTCCTATTGGCTTTGTCTCATGGTTTACCCATGAGTATTAACAGTCTACTGGTATAGGAGGTCCTTCTGTTTATGTGTTTCTTTCATTGGTTAATCAATAAAGAAACTGCTTGGCCTGATAGGGCAGAACTTAAGTAGGTGGAGAAGACAGAAGTGAATTCTGGGAGGAAGAAAGCAGAGTCAGCCATGGAGATGCCAGGTCAGACATGCTAAATCTTTCTTGGTAAGCCACAACCTCGTGGTGACATGCAGATTGTTAGAAATGGGTTAAATCAAGATGTGAGAGTTAGCCAATAGAAGACTAGAGCTAATGGCTAAGCAGTGTTTAATTAATACAGTTTCTGTGTGATTATTTCGGGTGTAAGCTAGCCTGGTGGCCAGAACAAGGGGTCCCGCTCTCCCTACAACAGTCTACATATTTTATCAAATGATGAGACAGTTATATGTTAGATTCACCCTTTTCTTCTTTGTTCCTCTCTCTCTTCTTCTGTCCCTTTCTTCTGGTTTCACCACTTACTTTGGTTTTTAAAAACCCCATATTCTTTTCAGTAAAATTGAAAATATCAGCCTACGCTCACGAGGCATGAGAGGTGATCTTGTGATCTCCTTCTAGGGCAAGTCTATGAGTTACATCCCCAAAAGAAATGACTCCAATTGAGTCAGCTTGCGGCAGTATGAGTTTTTACAGAAATATAGTTTGTAACCCATAAATTTAATTTAGTGACTCATTCTTAATCTTCTAGGATACTGTGAGATCTTCTCTTCAATACCACTCCATGTTATCTGAAGGCAGATGTATGTCATTTATTTACTTCTTTACTTTTCTTATCCAATACAGTACCTCACATCGCGTTAGACCAAATAAAAAAGCGTGAGAAGCAGTTTGAAGTTGATTGTGGTTTTGTAATAACTTTATTTTAAGCCTTAGCCTCTCTTTCAAATGAAGATAATTCTTGACAGCCTCCTGTGAAGAAAAGGAGCCCTGGCATAGCTAATACATTAATATATAGCTTTGGGATGCACCCATGACTTTTGAAAATCATCCTTTCATAACACTCTTATTATGTTTGTCTAAGACTATGATCAGTTTGTGCTCCCTGCGTACGAACTTGACACTGTGGAAAGATAATCAGCAGTGTGTTGAATGGTTCTGATTTCTAAATTAACCATGGATGATCTTCAAAGCAAATAATCCACACCTGCAAAATTAATAATTTAATCCTTTTCTCTACACAAAGGATTAGATGGTTGAACCATCAGGCTATTCTGTGTGGCAATCATCCCTCCCACAGATTTGTTTATCATGTCTGTATATATTGATTCAATACTTTTTCCTTTTGCAAATCAAAATGGTTGTTCAAAATTGTAGAGAAATGTAATACAGCTAAAATCCACGTAGACCAAACAGAATATGATGGGGAGGCTGATGTTTTATAAGGACTTTTAAAGTTTGCATTGCATTCTCTTCTTCTACGTTGGGGGAAAGCATGCTGATGAACACAGGCTGAGCAATCACTCCAGCTAGTCTACTGCTGTTAGTGTTTATCTTTTTATTTTGAACCAACCAGTGCCAGAGAACTTTGTATGACAGGGGGATCTCTACAGCCAGTCTTCTGTCGTCAGGGTCATTTACAGGTGATTGCCCCCCTTTCGTGTGTGTGTGTGTGTGTGTCTGTGTGTGTGTGTGTGCCCCTGTCTGTCTGCTTTCAGTGGGGATCAAACCCAGAACCTTGCACACACTACACACATGAGCTGTACCCAGCCTGTGCCAGGTCATCTGTCTCTGCTGTGGCCTTTGCCTCCCAACCTTAGACCTACTGAGTCTCCTCAGTAGAGATGCCAGAAGTTCTTCTGTAAACAACTGGTTTTGGACTTTGAAAGCTTTTAAAATGTAAACTTTCCCTCTGGTCTGCCTTGGTTGCCATGTATTTGTCTGTTGTTTGAGTTTTAGAAAATAAAACTCGAGGTATTTAAGCATGTCATTTCACCAGATCCAGATTAGTGTGTGTTACATTTGCATTAGGAATTTAATCATAGAACAAGTATGGAAAAACTCTATATGGATATCAAGACTGAATCAAAATAACCATATGACGTATTTGAGTAATAAGCTGGCTACAGTTCTAAGAGTGTTAGAGCCCATAGACTATAATTAAAAGAATTTAATGTTCACAAGGATGAAATGCTGTATAGTTTATGACAGATTGCCATTACATTTATGCCTAATAAATGTATTTTTCATGAATATGCTAAGGCAATATTAATTCCCAGAAAAGATGGTAGCTATAAAGAATAATTAATTAAAATAATTTCATAGGCTTTTGCAAACAAAGCAGACTGTGTCAAACAATCCTCCAAATTAGTGTGGGCCCATGAGGCTAAAGCTGGTAAAAGTTTTCATTGGATATAGAGCCTTATAATAAGAGAAAATACCATCTATCCCCTTTTAAAGTTTGAAAACTTACTGCAATTGGTCTTTGTCTTCCTTTTTTGGCATTTGTAACTACTACTAGGGGGTTTGGGGTGCTTCTTCCCCTGGTAACTCTCCTCCTTGCCATTCCCAGAGATTTCACCAAACACTCTTAGCTTCCAAGATGCTTCTGCATGTATATTCTTTCTTGTTAAATGTTTATCCTGCGGATATGTAGCTTGGGAGATTTTATTTTCTTTTTCTTTGTCTCTCTTTAGATTTTTTCCTCACAATTCATTGTGTATTTTAATAACTCTTAGGCTTATGCTTGCTGGCTCCATAGATGAGAACTTTTCTGCATGTTCAAATGTATTTTCAATTCAGATCTGTTAGCCATAGTCCTGGCTTCCATCATATTTTGTAGATTGGCAAAAGTTTAGATTTCTAGATATGCATATTCCCAGAGGGATCAAACAAAGCAGTGTTCTGTATTCCTGCCTCAGCACTCAGAATGTGAATAATGTCCTCTGTATATTCTGTCTAGGGCCACGGTTTTCATGTGTTTCTGATTTCTTTGGGGGTATTTTTTATGTTTAATATAACCCCACACATCATCCCAAAGAGCTTACTAGTACTCATGAATGCCAGTACACTTTATAGAGGAAATATGTGTCTAAGATGCATGCATTCAGGCATGAGTTAATAGTGTGACTTGTTATGAATTCAATGTGAATGAATCAGGAAGAGATCTGCCACTAAAAATCCACACATTATCTCTATCTCCATCCATCACCAGATTAAGGTTCATAGCCAAGAGGACAACTATATGTTTTTCCTTTGGTTTACCTTCTTACTTAGCTTCTTTGGGATCACTGATTGTAGACTCCGTGACCCTTGTTTATGGCTAGAAACCAATTATGAGTGAGTACATCCCATATTCATCTTTTTGGTTCTGGGTTACCTCACTCAGGATAGTGTTTTCTATTTCCATCCATTTGCATCAAAATTTGAGAAGTCATTGTTTTTTACCGCAGCGTAGTAGTACTCTAATGTGTAGACCCACACTGGAGCACTGGGCTGAGCTCCCAAGGTCCCAATGAGGAGCAGAAGGAGGGAGAACATGAGCAAAGAAGTCGTGACCATGAGGGGTGCACCCACCCACTGAGACTGTGGAGCTGATCTATTGGGAGCTCACCAAGGCCAGCTGGACTGTGACTGAAAAAGCAGAGGATAAAACTGGACTCTCTGAGCATGGCGAACAATGAGGGCTGCTGAGAAGCCAAGGACAATGACACGGGGTTTTGAACCTACGTAATGTGCTGGCTTTGTGGGAGCCTAGCCAGTTTGGATGTTCACCATCCTAGAAATGGACGGAGGGGGGAGGACCTAGGACTTTCCACAGGGCAGGGAACCCTGACTGCTCTTTGGACTGGAGAGGGAGGGGGAGAGGAGTGGGGGGAAGGGGAGAAGGGTGGGAGGAGGGGGAGGGAAATGGAAGGCTGGGAGGAGGTGGAAACTTTTTTTTCCTCTTTTCTCAATAAAAAAACAGTTAAAAAAAATCCACACATTAAGCAGTCTATGCATTGATTAGTTGATAGAAACATAAACAGTGGTCCATAGGATCTTAATTCTGTATTTCCCATAGAAGCAAAGGCTCAATATTTGCTAATTTAGTCTTTATGGTGATTTTATAGGACCAGACTACAGCAAACAGTGAGAATTGACAGGAAGAATAAGATACAAGGACAAACAAAATAATAATAATATAAATTTGTAGTTCTGACATCAAACTGGAAAGGCTTTTGAGGGCGTAGAATCTCATTCCAATATAGCTCAGGGTAGAAACTTATTGAAACTCTTGATTAGGCTTGATGGTGGTAGTTTTCATATTTTATCAGATGAGAGCCCCGGTAGTAGCATAGTGTGGGGAAGGAGGGGACTCTGGCGTTGTAGATACGACGATATCCACAGCTTTCCATTTTAGAACTCAGGGAAGCCTGTCGGAGAGGTTTTCTGCTCAGTTGTAAAATGATGTGAATCTTATCTAGGCTGTCCATGCCACTCCACCCCTGAGAAGAAAGAGTGAAGTGGGAAACAGTGTGTGGGAAGCACGACTTCCAAACGTAGAATGGAGAAATGGGCACAGACTGTAATGGATTTAGTGTTGTCAGCACAAATAAGAGCCCCGTTTGCCACAGCGCTCTGTTTTCACCTCTGTCCTTTCCCCTCTTCCTCCTGCTTCTGGTATCCTAGATGAAAGACATGTTACCTTCACAGAAACATTTATGAGCATTTGTGTGTGCTGTATTTAGCTGTTGCTTTGGTCCATAAATGCAGGCTGATTGTTGTCTAAATTTCTAGCCTGTCTTTTCTGTCATCAGACCTTGATATAGTCAAACTGTGTATGAGAATGCTAATTCCATATGTGAATAGATTCACTCATTCAGTACTGAGAAGCATCTGCCTTGCCCTAGTCAGTGAGATCAGTGATGAGAATGAAATCATCACCAAGGAGAGGAGACGTTTCCTTTCCCTGTAGAAATCACAGGCAGCTGACGTGGACCAGTGGACCCCTAGTAATTCTTCTCCATACTAAAATGTATAGGAAGTGATAAAAATGATCCCAATTCTGGGAGCACATGGGATAGTTTGAGAGAAATGATTCCAATCTGAAAGTGCAACACCTGATCTGAATTCCAGTTAGTTGGAGACCAGCTGGTATATGAACTCTGACTGGTTCTGGGAGAAGCCTTTGTGTATATTGACTCAGTATGGAGCCTATGCAAAGATGTCCAACAAGATAGAGAATGGCATCTTTGAGGAACTGAAGATAACATGTCCCCAGAGCAATAAGGACCAGGAAAGGAATAGAAAATGCTGGGGGTAGAAGTGGCCCCTTCTTGACTGCTGATGATTTGGGATGCTCTCCCAGGAGCATTAATTATTAACAGAGTAGGGTTGCATTGCAAGGGCATCCCTTGTCTTCAGTATAAAGGGCTCCTACTGATGTGGTAGAGTAACCCAGAGGCAACTGTAGAAGAGAGAAGAAACTATTATAGATATTTGGGGAATGCCTATCTCTATGGGGCTGTGCTAAAAATTGCATCATGACAACTTAAAAGCAATTGGTTCCAATTAAGTTACATATCTTCTTGTAGAAGGAAGTTTTTGCCCTGCCTGGTCCTGCAGCCTTTCTCAGTGAGGCATTAACATCTCCCTTCCTCTGCATCTGGTTGGTGACTGTGTCTGCCTTTCCTCTTCTCAGAATTCTCCTAGGCTGGTTGCTCCACCTATACTTCCTGCCTGACTACTGGTCTTTGGGGTTTTATTAAAAAATAATACAAATATCAAATCTTTTCAGTGTACAAAAGCAACCCACAAGATTTCCCCTTTTTTTTTTCTTTTCAAAACAAGAACCCTGAATCTAATCTCTTTTGTTTAGTTTTTTTTTCTTGACCATTATTTATAACAACTTGTAACCAACATGCTAACAAAGACAAACATCCATAATCCATTTTTTTGGGGGGATTGTGGGCATAGTTCTCTAGGTAATTTCCTGCTGATTGGGGGTGCTGATAATCCTATGGGGACCCAAAGAAAATTTAGGATTATGGTCAAGTACTGAATGGAGTATTCTATGAGGCTGGATCATCTCAGCCAGCAGTCTTGAAGATGTAAATATTGGAGGAAACTGCAGCAGAAATGTTCTGAAATGTTGGATCACCTGGGCCATTGCTCCCAATGGAGTTTTACAGGGAGTCTTCCTTGATCAATCCTTTTTTTTCTTAACTCAGAATGAATCCACAGCCTTTCATTTCCTGTGGAAATAAAAGCAGAACCTTTTTTCCAAAGTAACATATCTTTGGACTCATATTTGGAAGTCAAGACTATGTATATATATATATATATATATATATATATATATATATATATATATATAACCAATATATATACCAATATATATATATATTGGTTTAACCCAGAAGCATTTGTAATAAAATGTACTTTAGCAGCTGTTGCCCCTCCCTCAGCATTCAAATAATTCAAAACACAATAACATACAGTATCCAGACTCTCTGTATATTTTCCATTTTTACATGACTCTATTTTCCTCTATTTCTTTTATTTTTATTTTTTAATTTTTGATTTTTTTTGAGACAAGCTTTCTAAGTGTACTTTTGGAACTCACTCTGTAGACCAGGCTGGTCTCAAACTCACACAGAAATCCCCCTGTCTCCCAAGTGTTCGAATTACAGGTATGTGCCACCATGTCTGACTACACTATTGTTTTTTTTTAAGAACTTTCTCTATCCTTTTACTTTTCTTTTCCAAGTCTATCTATACTTTTAAATGCACTCTAGAATGTTTAGATATTTTTTTCATCTGAATCTGTCTCTATATCTCTATTTTTTCTGACCACATGAGTTTTTAATCTGCTAAACAATATGTCCAAGGTTAAAGCTGTGGCTTTGGTGACTGGCTTTTTCCTTTTCCTTAGTTTTTTGAGAGTCTAGATTCATTGTAGAGATACTGGGATCCAGATTTATTGCCACAACTCTGTGGAGTTTCTAAGTCCTTGTCACCATCAAGAAGAATGCCACTGGCTGCTCTTAAACAACATTTAAGTATTTGGTGTCAGAGCCCCTGAAAAGAGCTGTGAGGTTTTTCCACTACTGCTGAGTCAAGAAACTTCTCTTAAAGGGGTTCTGCCTCTGCTTGCCACCAGCAAACAAAGCCTACCAGAGAAAAGATGGTTGCCAAGAAGCTGCACTTGACTCTGTTCTTGTCTGTTCAGAATTCTGTTTTTTTAAGCTTCCTCAGGCTTTATGTGGAAACACCTTCCCTGTGTTGTGTGCCATTTGTAGACAGAAGTTCCTGTCTCACATGGTATTGCAGCTTTTCTCAGTGAAGCATTCTCATTTTGCTTCCTCAGCTTCTGACTGGTGAATGCGTCTCTGCCTTTCCTCTCCTGAGAATTCAGTGTGGTCATCCTACCTATACTTCCTGCCTGGCTACTGGTCAATCAGCAGTTTTAAAACTAATATGAGGGACAAATTTTTACAGTGTACAAGAGCATTATCCCATAGCATTGTCCCTTTCACCTAGGACACCATATCCTTTCTTTAAAGCCATTATCTTCATATGGACACTATGAATTTTGAAATAATGCTCACTTTTAGGACAAAAACATATTTTTTGCAATACTCAAGAGTGCAAAATGTTTGCTGACTTGCTGGTAAACATCTGTTGATTTCACTTTTTAAGGAAGTAGGCATTTAAAAAATTAAAGTTTGTGGCATTGCATCCTGATGGCTTTTTGGTATGAGAGAAAGAATGGAAATGTTCTCTGTTTGATCCAGAAATCAGTCTGCAAGAGTCAGTGACAAGAAGTGGAGACTGGCTTGTTTAGAGACAGAAAGCGCCCCATCATCCTTTGGAGAATAGTTATAGACTTCTGAGTTGTAAATGAAATTGTGGAGGTGAGATGAAGGAACAGCTACTAGCTAGTATTTCTTCTCCATGACATTGTCATTGTCTTGGCATCTCAGATGCTGGCAACTTTAGCTTTTATGATGAAACTGTACAATAATGAAAATATGTGTGAACTTTTGGGTAGAGACATGGACAGATATATATTCACCCAGGTAGGGAATCAATGACAGGCCAAGGGAATTACCCGGCCCACATCTAACTTAATAATCCAGTGAGTTTATTGGGCTTAGTTAATGGTACAGAAACTTGGGTGACTCAAAGGCTACTTCATCACTACAAAGCTCACACCCATATAGGTGAAACCTGCATCAGATGTGCTTTCTGTGACTTGCAGGTATCCAGAGGAGTCTTCTCTCTTCCTGCTCACTCCACCTCGAAGAGAACCCTTGTAAATCTTGTGAGTTTCAGGAATGCCTCAATATTTGGGAGATTGTATTCATTTCCTGGACCTTGTAAATTTCATTTACTTCCTGGGGGCTAACAAACCTTTATCCAGGAAAGGATGTTTCAACTGGGAAGAAATGACTACAGAACAGAAAATAACTATGGGAGGTATGATTTTAGTTTTGTGGTCTATGAAATTTTTGATGGAGCATTAATTTTAAGTTAATAAAATACATCATTTGCTTTGTATCTTTTTCTTGAAAAGTCATATATTTTGATCATATTTTCCCTTCCTTCAATTCTTCCCAGATCTTCCAATGTCCCTACCCAATTTTATGTTCTTATTCTCTTTATTTATAAAAACAAGTAAGCTAGCTCATGCACCAGAGATAGATCCTGGTCCTACTGCCAGAGGTCCCACAGATAGTTCAAGCTTCACCACTGTCTCCAATATATGGAGGGCCTAGTTTGGTCCATGGAGACTCCACAGCTTTCAGTCTAGAGTGTCTGTCAGTTTGGTTCATCTGTCTCTGTAGATCTCTCCGCCATGATCTTGGCTTTTCTTGCTCATATGTTCCCCTTTCTCTCTCTTTAATTGGATTCCCAGGCTCAGTCTGTTGCTTGGTTATGGATCTCTGCACCTGGTTCCATTAGTTAGTGGGTGAAGGCTCTATGATGATAGTTGGCATTATTCATCAATCTGATTACAGGGGAAAGCCATTTCAGGAACCTTCTCCACTATTGCTAGGAGCCTTAGCTGGGGTCATCCTTGTGGGTTGTTAGGAGTTTCCCTAGCACCAGGATTCTCCAAAACCACATAATGGCTCTTTCTATCAAGATCTCTCTTTCACTACTCTCCCACACTGTCCTTCTTCCACAATGACCATCCTGTTTCCTCACGTTCTCATCTCCCACCAGCTAAATCATCTGATTCCCCTTTCCAAAGCAACCCATGAGTGCCTCTTAGGGTCTTCCTTGTTACCTAGCTTCTCTGGAGCTGTGAATTGTAGTCTGGTTATCCTTTGCTTTATATCTAATATCTTCTTATGAATGAGTGCATACCATGTTTGTCTTTCTGGGTCTGAGTTACCTCACTCAGGATGGTTTTATTCTAGTTCCAGTCATTTCCCTGCAAATTTCATGATGTCATTGTTTTTTACAGCTGAGTATTACTCTGTTGTGTAAATATACCGCATTTTCTTTATCCATTCTTCAGTTAAGGGGCATCTAGGTTGTTTCCAGGTTCTGACTATTATGAATAATGCTGCTATGAACATAGTTGAGCAAGTGTCCTTATAGTATGGTTGAGCATCCTTTGGGTATATTCCCAAGAGTGGTATCCCTGGGTTTTGAGGTAGATAAATTCCAAATTTTTAAAGAAACTGCCATACTGATTTCCAAAGTGGCTGTACATTAAGGTTGAATATGGAATTCCACCCTAATGCAGCAGGGAGCAGCTTGGTCCTGCCCCAACTAAATGTGCCATACTTTGTGACTCACCATGGGAACCCTTACCTCTAATAATTCTCATCATTACAGAGTGATGAGAATCTGACTCACAAATGGAAAATTAAATACATCCCAACTGCGTGCTACAGTCTTAACTTTCTTGGGAGACTGCAACCTTTGTGTTTATTTTTGTTCTGTATCTACACAAGAAAGCAAGGCAGACATGTGTCTAGAATATTTGCTCATGTACTTCTTAGTTGCCTTTCTCATGGACCTTAGTGTTTCCATGAGAGGGTGCTCTAGTCTTCCGATGTGTTCTCGAATGGATTGCGCCTGACTGATAACCAACAGTCCAGGGGCATCTACAATGCCTAGAGGAAGGGGAATTGTGCTATGCTCTACCTAAGATTGAAGCTTCCCTTCTCCCTTCCTCTCTTCCTGTTTTGATCTTCACGTTGGACATGATAGGGTCCTTTCACGTTGGACATGATGTGATCCTTTCACGTTGGACGTGACGGGGTCCTTTCGCGTTGAACATGGCGGGGTCCTTTCACGTTGGACGTGACGGGGTCCTTTCACGTTGGACGTGACGGGGTCCTTTCTAGCCTTTCTCCCAGCATGGCTTCATTTCTATAAAGCCACATCTCATGTTTGATGAATTAATTTCAGAGGTGACATGGTGCATGACTGGTAGAAATTGGATTTGTATAAAATTGTCTCCATTTTATTATGTAGAACATGAAGCAAGGTATGACCATACCTTTTTTTTGCCAATAATCTTTGCAATAAAGAGCTTAGAGTATGATCCTATTATTGGAGTTTGTGCTCTCTGCCTTTTAGTCCATTGTGTAGGGTTATGATACAGAAGACTATCAGGATGCTGAAAATTCGAATTCATTTTTATACAAAGTGCGGCTCGAATCTTCTAAAGAGAAAAATGTTCTTGAAGATGAGATAATTGTAATAGCAAATACTGAAAATCATTCAGCTTTATGTACTGTGCAAAAACTAATGGAGATATTTTATTATTTTATTTTATTCACCGTAGGAAAAAATTAAGTGCTGAAGGTGGCTAAAACATTAAAATGATTTCCATCTCTCCCTATTCATACCAAGACTTTTCTATTAAGTGTTCATTTGCTCATCTATTTTCTTATGCTTTTCTGTAAAGAAAGGCTTTGGCTCTTGGGGTTATATTATCTGAGAGATGACTGTCTGCTCTGGAGGATATGGAGAGATGTTTTTCCTTTTGCCAGCAGTTGATTTGAGAGATAAAATGTATTTTTATAATAGAAATAATATTGTAAACCCTAGAGAAGGACAAAGAAGGTATTTGTTGATGTTAAGGCACCCCAGTAAGTTTCTAGACAATGTAATTATCTCTAAGTTTTTAAAAATACAAATCAATTAAGTCAAGCTAATCTCTAATGACAGGCTAAACGGAATATTAAGTGGGCACTGCTGTGCTGAGTCAGCTGTTATCATGTGGATATGTTCCTGCTATCTTCCCATGGTCCCCCAGTCTCATGTTTTCTCCCACCCTCGGTGAGTCAAATATCCGCTAACATTGCACTAAGGAAAGCAGCCAGAAGCCTGGTCTTCAACTGCTGACTTAAATATAGCATGCCCTCACCCATGGGTCACTTTCAAGGATCTCAGAATATATGGAAAATTCCAGAATCAACTCCTGCATTTTAAGCAGCATACCCCTCTTAATAGAATGACTCACTCTTTCTCCATCTTATTCAGACACTTTGACCAGTGGACCCGCTCTGTGTATACTTACTATCTGCTATTTTGACAAAGTATTAGTCACCACCTCTCTCAAGTTCTTACAGTATCACCATGCTTGTCCTCGGGTAGCCCAGTGTTCCATCCATGTCCATAAATCATCCACCTCACTTTGTCTCATTATGTAGCATCAAAGGTACTTCATCATTAGTACAATATAATAAAACAGTACAATGAAATGATCTCACAAGAAACCATATTCACATAAGATTTATAACAATAGACTATTGTAATTGTTTTATCTCATCATTTATTATTGCTTACCACTTTTGGTGCCTAAGTTATAAACTCATGATTACTATAAGGTTGTGTGCATAGAAAACTAGACTCCCATTACCAAAAGCATTAATTTCTTGCTGACAAGACTTACAATTCTTTCATATTTTTGTGAAATTCATAATATGCACAATGCTGAGTGCAGCAGGAGAGGGGGTGGAGGTAAGGAAGGAGTAGGAAAGAGAGAAGGAAACTTGGAAAGGAATGGAATATTCTGGCATGTATGAGTCTTGAGGAACATTGCTAGAATCTGTTTTCTAACCTGTAGAATGGGGATAATGATGTCTAGCTTTATGATGCCCCAGGGATCTCCCAACAGAACACTTAGAGGCTATTTGATATTGTTAATTATTTCTTTCCAATTTTTTCCCTTAAAAAGAAATTTTAGATTTTATCTAGAAGTTTCACAAGTTGATCCTTTTAACCCCTCCTCCTCCACTTAGAACTCCCAAGGCCTTAGCATTTAGATACATAGGTTAAACTGTGTTAAACTGAAGCTAAGCATCCTTTTGAAGGCTTTGATAGAATCTTTTCACGTGGTCAATGTGGTATGCTAGAGGCCTTTCTACCCAGATCCAGATCAAGGGCATCCTATTGACAGCCCCAAATCCATTATGGGAGCAGAGAGGCACCTCCTCCTCCATCGGCTGTTAAACACTGTACCAACTTAGCATGATTTGTATGCCAGTCTCTATACTGTATGTGGCCCTTAGGTGAGGGTGATGCATGTCCTATTAGTGACATGCTTATTTTAATTCAACACTTGAAAAATGTGACAACGTGGATCTGACTGGAAAACACGTGAGAAGCTAGGGTGTGACAGAGGCAAATCCAGGCAAGGACAAGTATAAGGCCTCCCAAGTCTCAGGAATGACTGCTTTGGGGACTCAGTTTATAACCTAATTTCAAAACACACATCGTGAAGTGTGGCTCACCTTCTGTGATATTCTATAAGGTTTTTACCACATTAAATGTTTCTATCAACCCATGTTCTTTTTGATCTGCTCATTTCTGTTTATAATCTGTTCATTCCATCTTAATTCATCACATTTTCATGATACTTAAGTCAAACATGCTTAGAAAGCGTATAAATAGCCCAAGTTTTTTATCTTTCTAGACCAATCATTAGTAATTGTTAAGAATTTTCTCTTACATTTCCATTTATTAGCAGTTGGGCATGTGATTGTGTCTTCTGCAGAGACACAAGGGGGATTTCACCTCTCCTCCAAGGCCTTTTACCAGAGAAAAATGCCAAGCAGATGACTAAAGAATCCTGAAATTCCTTGCTAGAAAAAACAAACAAACAGAAGGCGAGGTCATAGTTAGTGCTTTCTTGTGCTTTCCTGAGCACAGAACTCAACAGAGAAGAGCAGATCTCGCTCCTCCCGGATGTTAGAGCAGCATGCCTCTTTGACTAGAGGAACCGAGGCTTGAAGCTGTGAAGACTCGCTGAGGCATTGCCTCAGCAGTGCACAGGAAGTTCACATAGGCACACAGAAGCCAACGTAGGCAATGTGGTTTACAGCTCTGGTCAGGTTCCATTCCTTCAAATTATCCCTAGTGCATGAACTGGCACTTTGGAGCCCATTCCCTATGGAGGATACCTTGCTCAGTCTAGAAACAGGGGGGAGAGCCCTGGTTCTGTCTCAGGAGATGTGACAGACTTTGTTGACTCCCCATGGGAGGCCTCACCCTCTCTGTGGAGTGGATGGGGGCAAGGTTGGGGAGAAGATGGGGGTGCCGGAAGACAGGAGGAAGTGGGAACTGAGATTGGTATGTAAAATAAGATTGTTTTAAAAATAAAAATGTTGTGTACAAACCACTTGACTCTCTTCCACCATGTTTGTTATAAAATGATGTTAGCAACATGATTCTTCCTCACAGGGTCCCGTGACTGTTGCAGGTGGCGACAGACACACAGCTTCTCCTTACAGAAAAAGTGTGTGTTCTACCCATGTCCCTGTCACGTCTCTAGTATAGGAACATTCTCCAATAGCACCCTTTCCTTTCACCTTGGCTCTCAGTTGTATATAATTTTTAAATTGATTAAAGGATGTTAGGTTGCTTTAAGCAATTTCTTTGTACTTCATAGTATAAGAACATCTGGAAATGATGAACAACTCTAAGAGAATCCTGGGTTTTGTGCTAGATAATCTTTGGGCCTGGGGTAGAATTTGGGACTTGTTTTTTGCTGATATAATGAAGATGGTGGCTATGCTAGCAGTATGTTTTTACCAGACTTGGTCTCACAATATGAGAGAAAATCTCCTGCCAGTCCTAAAGACATCCTTGAAATAGACCTGGAACACAGAGTAAACACACATGACACATACATCAAAGACAGATTCCAGTACGTGAATATGACCTCTGGTCACTCAAGCCTGGAAGGGTCTTCCTATCCCATCCCCATCCTGCAACTGGCTCCAGAAAAGAGTTCAGTGTAGTTGGTTTCTGGACTGTAGTCTTGGGGTAGACCAAGTAGAGAACCAGGTGGGGCTCACCTGGATTCCTGGCCAATAAGCATTCCCTGATGATCAATGTGGGTTGTTTTCAGCCACACAACTCATGCTCTTTTGTTATGCAGCAGTTGTTAACTAACACACACATCAATTTGACTTTCTGAAAATGTATCTAATTTAATCAGTTTTCCCCAATTATTAAGCATCTTTAATTTACAATTAGAGAAAAATAAAATCTGCTTTTAATTTCATAAGAGGGTATTCATATTTTTAATTATCACATGTAAGTGAGATTACAGAGCTAAAACAGATTAGTTTATAGTCAAAGAGACATTAGAGTTAATCTAACCAATTCTATTTTATAGATGAGGAAATTTAATCACATATAATTCATCCGTAATAGGGTTTATATTAGTCAATATTTTTACGGTACGTTGCCTTGCCTCTGAGTATTATAAAATTTTTGCTGAGGTATGTATATGATTGCCCTGAATGATAGCCTTAATTTACATAAATATTCTTTATATACATGATGAAATATCCAATGTAAAAATATTTTAATGAGTAGCCTGGACCAGATCTTTACCCACTCTGCAAGTTTAAGGAGCGTAGTCAGGTGTGAGTCAACCCATGAGACACGTAAGAGTCTCCCATGGGTGCAGACTGGTTCCACCAATATTCCATGCCCTCTTCCAGCAGCTGTCAATAGACTGGATTCTGAATTAGGACAGTATCATGGTTTGAACGAAAATGACGCCTGTGTAGGCTCATATGTTTGAGTGCTTGGAGCCATTTGGGAAGGATTAGGAAAAGCCTTATTGGAGGTGTATCAGTGAAGGTGGACTTTGGTGGTTCAAACGCCAGTACCAAATTCTCTCTCTCTCTCTCTCTCTCTCTCTCTCTCTCTCTCTCTCCCTCCCTCCCTCCCTCCCTCCCTCCCCTCTCTATCTCTCTTCTGAGGCCGGTGAACAAAAATGTAAATCTTTTGGCTATTGCTCCAGCATCATGCCCGTTCTTCCATGATGATCACAGACTAATCCTCTAGAACTGTAAACAAGCTCCAAGCTAACTGCTTCCTTTTATAAGACTTGTGTTGGTTGTGGATGTCTCTTCTCAGCAATAGAACAGTAACCAAGACAGACAATGACCCACATTTAATATGTCTCATTGCATTCTTCCTGTAGAAGGAATCTCTTTCACTCAAGATGTCAATGGGAGAAGACAGACTTGGCTTCTTGATTTTGAAGGGCTGTGCTCAGTGATGTGGCTTGATCACTGTAGGCTTGAGCTATGACCTTTTGTTTCAGGGTTTGAAACTTACTCAAGGGAATGATGCTTTCCACCTATGGTGTTTTTTATATAGTTAACTAAATATTTGACCCCTTTCTTTCAGAGAGGTATGGTTCATTTTCTCTTCTTTAGAGTGGTTAGTCCATCTGCCCACAGTGGATTCAACAGTGCTCAACACACACACACACACACACACACACACACACACACACACACACCATGGAGACTGCAAATTCTTTGAGTTTAGTGAAGAGTATCATATACCACTTTCTTTCTCAAAAATATCCAGTAACATTCCTTAGTTATTAATTTGATGTTTGCTAACTGATTAATTAATTGGCTTGTGTGGATTAGAAAGCAGATAGCAGATGTCATTAGAGAATTGATAGCAGGAATTATCATAGTTAATGGGAGCCTGGGAGATGGTAGTGGCTCTTAGTAGAAACCTAGTAACAGTTGAACACATCATAAAAATCCTGGCAGGTATGTAAGGACACAGGGAGGATTGGTGAGGCCAGAGTCATTGGGACTGGAAGTTGGAAATCAAGCCCAGAAGTGGAGCATACTTTGTGCTTTGGGTTTAGGAATTCTTTGACAAATGATAGACCAAGAAAATCCACAGTAGGTTGTGCACAATCTCCCCCTTTCCCACAATTCAGTCCCTACACATAAAGAAGCTTCATTCCATTGAGATTTTTCAGGTGCTTTCTCTCCCTTCTCCTAGGTGTGACAGCTCCCCAGATCTAAGGCCCTATCTGAAAACAATGCAAAATAAAATATGCTGATTATGGATGTTGACTCTTCATTGATACAAGGGAGACATCCTAGCCAAGAAATAAAACAGGAGTGGACATTGATGGATACCAAGAATCACTCCTCTTTAATTGGCACATCTCTCACTGGAAGACATCCCTTGTATTACCTTACTGTGTTTGCCCTCTCGTCTCCAGTGGAAAAGGCCTGTCTTTGCTACTATTGAACATGACTCTATTTTTAGCCACAACCTGTATGGGTCATTTGAAATTGTGTCTGACCTTCTAAGACATCCAAGTTGGATGTCAATACAGACTGAACACCCATTTTTGTTTTCTCATTATATAAGTCCCTATTCAAATGTCAGCTGTGCCAGGGCCTGAAATGCCTAGCCTTTGTAGCTAGGTAGCTTTTTCTGTGTCATATCTATCCGTCCTGCCTCTGTAGTCTAAAAGTATCTAAAGGAACTCAGTGTATTTTCTTAGATTCAGATATCATTTTATATTTAGTTATCATGCTTAGGCGTAGACATTCCTGCAACAGAAATTCTTCATAATGGTCTTTAATTTTACTATTTACATTAATGCAGCATCAAATCTGTAGTGTGTGATCAAAGTGCTAGTCAACACCCTCTAAATGACCCAGAATTCTTTAAAGTTGATGTGAACTATGTTTAGACTTATTAACTGTTTATTTAAAAAAGAGATGAATGTATCATCTCTTTGTTTTGGACCCAGGTAGCTTACGGTTTAGTTTTTCATCTGTAAAATAAAATTTAAACAATAAAATTAAAGTAATTAAAGCAAAAACAATTTAAACATGTCTGAGGATTGTGTGAGATAATATGTAATCTTAGAACACCCTATTCTATAATAAATACTGTGTATACTTCTGTGATGGTTAATACTGGTTGTAAACTTACCTATATCTGGAATGAACTGGCATCCAAACTAAGGACACTCATAAGGGATTTTTGTTAATCAGATTATAAAGAGGAAAGCACACTCTACATCTGCACCCTGGCCTCTGGTGGCAGCCCACATAAAGGGAAGTGGAAGAAGGAAGCTCCAGTTTTTGCAAACTTGACCTCATTCTCAATAACAAGTTTGTCTCTCTGTGGCAGAGGTATTCTTTCACCTCTCTTAGACCCTGCTCCAGGATTTCAGTGTAGACTGAAGACCAACAGCTCTCCAGGATGCTACCACCAGGTTAGGACCGCAGAGATGCCCATCCCCATGGACTGAACAACTAGTGATTCTTGATATTTCTACCATGAGACAATCACTGTAGTCCAACTACCTGGACCAAATTTTGTGAGCCAGGATAGTAAACACTATATACAGGATGAATATAAAGATGGATATAATAGATAGAGTCATTCTTTGTATATGTCATCTATCTATCTATCTATCTATCTATCTATCTATCTATCTACCTACTATCTATCTATCTATCTATCTATCATCTATCTATCTATCTATCTTCTATCTATCTATCTATCTATCTATCTATCTATCTACTATCTATCATCTATCTACCAAATATCTATCTATCTATCTATCTATCTATCTATCTATCTATCTATCTATCATCTATCCATCCATATCTATGTATCTCTGTTTCTCATCTATCTATCTCTATCTCTCTATCCATCTATAATATATCTATCTAGAAATACATATTCTTTTGTTTAGAGAAACCTGACTAATACAGTTTCCATTCTCATCTACCCATCTTGTGGACTGGAAAGACTGAACATTAGTTAATGATGTCTCTGATCAATTGTAGGTCTGTATATATTGCTGTGGCACTGTAACTTTAACTGTGTAGTTTTGTGACTTCCACCACCATTACATTTACCCATGCAATCCATGTCCCAATAAGTCCCAGGGTATACATCACCACAGGCATGCACTTCGCCCATTCCACGACCTCAGCTGAAAGAAATCATAAAGAAAGCATTCTTTTGGGTCTTGCTTTTTGTTTCACATATATTTAAAAATTTATTTTTATTGTTATTGTATATGAAATATGTGTGTTGGCACATTTGTCTTAGCATTAGTATAGAGGTTAGGGAACAATTTTTGAGGAATCATTTCTTTTTTCCACATTGATATGGGTTCCAGGGATTGAACTCTGGTCAATGCTGGGTGAGCACCAGTCATCTCAGCGGCCCACTTGTTAATATATTTTGATATTACTTATGCCCTTACATGCATCAGTAATTTTTTTCTCCGGGCCTGAATAGTATTTCCTATATAGAGACACAACTTGAATTACCATTCTCTAGTTGAACATGTGGGTTGTTTACAGTTTGGAGGGTTCTTATCAATAAAACTATATACAGATGTATCTTATTAGTAAAGTATACATTCTATATTCAAATATGAACATGTATGTATATGGCTGCAGAAATATGTCTTCCTTTCACCTGGCCAATACTGAGGAGAAATGGTTCCTGAAAATGGTACAAAATATGTGCACATACTTGTATATAAACCGACTGGAGATGCATGTCAGTCAAGCAAATGTTTCATTGCAGGTGAAAGCCTCTAAGGCCTCATCCTAACTGGGGTAGCAGCTCTATCAGTGAAAAATGCTCTATTTCCCTTGTGCATCTTCAAGCTCTACACAGGATGTCACAGACCGTTTTACCCCTGTGGCTGCTGGCATTGTTGACTTCATCTTCCCTGCCCACCCTGTCCTTGGTGTGGCTTGGGCAGTATATGGGGCCAGTGGCAGTGGGACTGGGATGCAACCCTAATGCATGAACTGAATTTGTGGAGTCCATACTCTATGGTCTAGACAAGGGCAGGTAGGGAGGGCCTTGGTCTTGCCTCAACGAGGTGATGGGGCAGACTTACAGGGTGGGATAGAAGGAAGGTGGGGGGATGGGAGGAGAGGAGCAAGGAGGAACTGGGATTAGTATGCAAAAAAGACAAAGTAGTACAGAGTGGCCTTTACCATTAATTTGTGCATAAATACTGCCTTGATGCTTTCATTTCCATTTTATTCTTAAACACCTTATTACATGTATTTATTTATTTACTCTGTGCATGTGCGTGTGCGTGTGTGCGTGTGTGTGCGTGTGTGTGTGTGCGTGTGTGTGCGTGTGTGTGTGTGCGTGTGTGTGTGTGCGTGTGTGTGTGCGTGTGTGCGTGTGCATGTGCGTGTGTGCGTGTGTGTGTGTGCGTGTGCGTGTGTGTGTGTGTGTGTGTTTTACACAATGTAGAGGGCAACCTAATGGGATTGGTTCTCTCCTTTCAATATGTGGCCCGGGTGGGAGGGGCCTGTTGAACTCAGATGTGCAGGCTGGGTAGCAATCATCTTTACCCTTCGACTCATCACCCCAGCCCTCCATTCCCCTTCAGTTATTGGGGGGACTTTTATTTTCATTTGCTTATTGGCTATTCATCCATCTTCTTTAATAAATTACCTGTTCATGGTTTTTTCCTGATTTGCCATTGGTCCATTTTTCAAAATTATTGGAATTTTTGTGTAATTTTTATATTCTTTGTATATTTGAATGCTTACATAACAATCATACTGTTTGTACATTTAGAACATTTTTTTCATATTTATTCCATTTGTCATTGGAAAGAAATCACTGGCAAAATGGTTCACTTACCCTCAAATGGATTATATAAAGTATTGATACCTTTTCTCTAGAATTTCACAGCAAAATGAGGGCCAAAGCAGGTGTTGCCACCATCTGAGCATGGTAATCATTTGCAGATGCTCCGTATGGTGTCTCTAGAAACTCCGAGTCGACATGAGGTAGCTCTCTACATTTTTATACTTTGCTAATTTAATCATTTCCTTCCTCCCCTTGTTTTAATTTGTCTCTTCAAGGAGAAAAATATATCCATGTGAGAATAATTAACTTTGATGAACTGGGTATTCGAAGCAACTCTTTCTTTTTATCCTGCTTTTCTCATTTTGGGGATATACCTCTCAATTACGGGGAGCAGGGGAGTCTTCACCTTCTAGGCACAATGAGGTAGCTGTGAAAATTGAATGCTTTTATTAACTTGTATCAGGGTGATTATAGCAGCAACAGCAAAGATATGCTAATACACACTTCGAGGATGTGTTTGTTAATGGTTCTCAGGCAAAGACTGTGACAGAGCTGCCCCTAATTCCATAAACAGAAGGCATATTAATCCCTTTAGTTGACAGGTGCTTAAATGGGCAGATTGGATGAGTAATTGGGTTGTTCTCCTAATCCTTAGCTTTGAATATAAATGAGAAATGCCTCGATATTTTTATTTGTCTTTGGTAACATTTTCTAATTGATTTATTTAAAATGAACTGTTTCTGCAAAGCAGCGAGCCCTTCTGCACCTGTTTGTATGAGAAGGATCGCAGTTGGAAACATTGTTCAAAGTCAATGCCTTTTAACATTCAACACCTTCTCTAGCCCCCACGAAAAGGCAGTTATCTTTGGAACCGCATCTTATTTGGGGGGGAAGAGGGTGGGCTGCCAACTGTCCCCTGTGACTGGGATTGATTTCTTTGGGATGCTCATCATATTATAAGTTCATAGGACACAAATTCACTTCATACTGTGTGACCCAAAAATGTTAAAATGGTTTCTAAAAGAGGCTAATATACTCTCAGGAGGGATTTGTGTCCTGGAAAGACCTGGCTAAATATGCCTCTTCCCTTAATGACAGTGAGTGATTACTTAACATTTTAGAGTGGGCTGTTATATTTCTGAGCCTTTTGTTTCAGACTCTCACCTGTCACGGTAATGAAGGATTGGGGGAAGTTTTTAAAGTGAAAGACACACCCTGAGCAGAATGAGAGACATCTTGTACGGCAATATAGGAAGACAAGATTGGAGGAAAATACTGGAAAGATTTCATATATCAAACTGGGCCAACAAGGCCAGAAGCTAGCCCAAAACGGCACTCTCTAATCGGCAATGACCTCACTGTAACCCACGGTGCTTTAGCCGCTTTTCTCATCACTGTGGCTAATACCCGCCAGAAGCAGAGGAAAGGAGAGGTTTTGTCTCAGCTTCACAGGATTCAGTCCGTCTTGGGAGGGCATGGCAGAGTGGTACTCTGCAGGAGTGTGTGGAGAGGTTTGTAACCCGGCAGAGGGACCAGAAAGCAAAAAGCTACATCAGACCTGAACAGAAAATAACCTTTGTTGATCTACGGCCCTATTGCCCATGTTGGCTACACTCCGTGTCCCAAAGGTCCCATTGCCTCTGAAACTGCTCCACCAGGTGGGAATCAAGTGTTCAAAACAAGCCTGTTTGACAAACTCCAGATTTAAACCTTAACACACATATCAGCAGCATGGTGAGGTGCTGGGAGAGATGTGCTGAGGTACCAACTCTTCGAGAGAGACCTTAGCACAGAAAATCAACCAGCTGAGGAGCCATATTTGCATAGATATATTTAACTACCAACCTAAAATGGAAGGCTAGTTCTCTATTTTATTTCCATATATATACTATAACCCATAGAGTTGGAATACTTGATTCCTACAAGTATTCAATAGCAGGAGGAGTTGGTTTTCATCAATTAGCGTTTCTAACATTATGCGGTGGTGGGCCATGAAGAGATGGGTACTGGGGAAGAAGGATATTATCATTATTATTCATGGTTGCTGGAGTACCTACCAGAAAGGACTCACATCATCCCCCTGTGGTACTTTCTGTATTTACCAAATACCACAGCTTGCTTCCTGAGGTGCACAAAGGAACCTGTTGAAGAAATAGGCTCAAACCAAGAAACGCCCTGCAGATGTGGATACTTGTAACAATGATCCTTTTAGATATAATGAGACAAACCTTTTTACTTTGATATCAATCATCCCCCAGTGTTGCCCACCTTGCCAACAGAATCCCCATGGCATAGCAAAACACCAATGTTAGGAATGACTGTTTCCGCTGGCGAGCAATAGCAACAATCTGGAGAACTGTCCAGGCCAGGATGGCAACTCCCTTCCTGAGGTCTTGTTTCTCTTTAAAGAGCTTTTATCTTCAGGGTGGACACTTGCAGACGTGAGTTTTGAGTTGACTTACCTTTTTCCCCATCTCATGTATGAATGGAAAGGAAATGCTTGCATTTGTTCAAAAAGTCCACAAATCAATTTTACCAATCCCCTTTTCAGCTCCATGATAATGGACTTTCCTGGAGACAAGCAATCCTTTTATGCTAGGTACCACATCTCTCTAAGGAGCTGGAATACGAATGGCATTAAATTGTTGTGTTTGTTTTGGATTAGTTCAGTTTAATTACAGTCTCAGGCTTTTCTCATGAGCTGTATATTTTTATTCAGACATTAATCTGGCATCACGTGCAGATCATTGTAACAGCTCCTTAACATGAACATAAGAATAATTGAAAACTTTGACTTCATCCTTAGAAGTATATGAGGCTTGTACCACAATTTTTGTGCTCAGGGTCACTGATTTCTTAGCCAAGATGGCTACAACATTGTTTTTTTTTTTTTCATTTCACTAAATTTCATAAAACTACGTTATTTAGTTGATTTTCATGTTTTTGAAAACAGCCATCTCCCCCATTAGTTATAAACACAAACACTAAGATTCACCCATCTTCCATGGGAACTATGAGATTAGCAGAAGGTTTTCTTTACCGTACACACTTCACAGCCTGGAAGCTGTTCAACATAGACACATTTAGCAAAAGGTAGGCATTTGCTTCTATATTTATTCTCAATTTTTCTGTGAAGGGTTTGACTTTTTAAAAATGCAGTTAGTGTTCTTTTCATAGAGCTGGAATTGCAGAATGGAAAAGAGCAACAGGGAGAAGGGATTTAGGACATGGCATGCTCCATGCCTGGAGACAGGGAGGTGGGCTTTGAGTGAGAGACACACCAATCAGAGATTTACTGCCTGTGGTCAAAAGTTACCCAGCCAGTGCTTGGGTTTGCCACTGTGCATACTGCTCTCTTGCCTTACTGGAGAAGGCAGACAAAAGCATACAGGAAGAGAACCTCCTGTTCTCTCTTTTCTGGTGTGTAGGGTCAACCCTGAAGGAACTTTCCATAGACAAGGTACACATGTAATAATGTAATTAACATTATTAATTTCATTTAACACGTGGGGTAATAAAAATAAGATGAGGATTACGAAAGGATGTAGATCATAAGTCTTTTAGATGTTAAATAAGCATGAAATCTCACCATTTAGGCAAAACTTAGTTATAATTCAGAACTTTCATATTTCCTAATTTGGGGGTTGTTTTAATACTATTTTTGATACCAGTAACAAGTATGTAACATTTCTTTGCCCACTATTCATACTTTGAGATAGATAGCTTATTAATATTATACTATATCAATATAGTCTAACAGTTCTCTTTCTAGGTAGTGTCTCACTATCTGCAGATCAGAACCATTTGGTTAGACTTCATGAATAAATAGAAAGAATTCCTTGAATTGTATCACATAGCCTGACCAGATACTAACATACCAGTTGCGGGATGGCAAGTTCATCAGCTAAGGAAGTAGATGGCGAGGATAGGAGCTGACCTCCCCTTGCATTCACTGAATGGATATTGCAGTTGCCAGGAGCTGAAGGGGAAAGGCTGAAGTCCCGCCCAGAGCAGCAGGTGATGGGAAGTCTGTGAGTGACCAACAGACACATGGAGGCAAAGATATTCAGATAGGACTTAATGCAAATGCCCTGAACCCACAAAGGTGTGTCTCTTATATACCTAGGAAGAATTAGAACACTACCATGGGGAGTCTGAGGGAACCAGAATGGCCTCATGTGGGCAAATCAGGGCAAACTTCACAGATGAGGAAGCCTTTAAGCTGGAAAGTCAAGAGCATCTCCATGAGCAACCTTGTCTTGCTATGATCACCCATATCTGACATGTGCAGGGGAAGCAGGAGAGGAGACTCCTGGAGCAAACACACAATGCTGAGTCCAAGAACCGTGTGGTCCTAACAGAGACTGATGGCTGCTAAGAAACATCCCCTTTACATGGTGCTCAGCGGGATTAAAAGAGTTGTGTTTCACAGTCTTATTCTTTACCGTTGCATCTTCTATAGTGTCTTATCCAATGCAGGTGTTCAAATGCCTATTAAATCATGTCTTCTGTAGTAGGAGCTGGGTGGGGGCTGCCAAGAATTAGGTTTGTGTAGTGAGAAAGCATGTAAGAGTGTTCCCATGGCTGACGTTTCAGAGCATAGTGTAAATTTCCAAGCATCTGCCATTGGGGTGCAAACACAAGATGAAGTTCAGGTCAACAGAAGGAATGAATAAGTCCCAACTTTCCCTACGCCATGATAAGCATCTCTCAGCAAATCATCTCTAATCTTTAAAACAATCTGCACGCAGCTCTTGCCCAATTGTGGGTAATGGAATTAGATGTCGAGAGTGAACTGACTTATTCAAGGGCGTGAAGTCGGTGAGGCCCGAAACTGAGTAGAAAATAACACAAAATGATACTCAATGTGACATAGTCTATGACAACAGGATTTTCGCCAGAGCAAAAACAGTTTATTGGATGAGTTGGGATGGAAACCTTTCTATTTTTACCACAGAGACCTTGCCAATATAGATGCCAAGTAGGTTATACCGTTGAAACTTTAAAAGCATCCCAGAAGTACTGTAATATTAACCTCTTACCCATATCTGTATGGAGAAAGACATTTCACCTGTGAACAAGTGGAAAGAACAAAATGTAAACAATGGTGGATCCTAACACATCAGTATTTGCTTTTATCTGTAAATATGGATAATAAAGAATACCGTGCACAAACTTGAAAAACAAATGGCAACTTGCGGAAAATCACAAAATACACATCCTGAGATTAAGAATCTCAGAGTAGCATAATATAGTCAAGTGTTGTGAATCAGCAAGGAAAGCATAAATTTTGCAATTAAAAATAAGCAGAGGAATCGAGCCACTTTCTCAAGAAATAAAAATAGACAGTGAGCGTGTGGAAACCGTGCACAGCGTTCTGGAATCTCGAGGAAACAAAAGTAAGGCTGCGGTGAAATAGTTGTGCCATACACCACTCGACTAGTGAGGATTTCTCGAAAACCAAATCCAGGCCTGTACTGGGATGAACCGTGAGAAAAAAGCAAAGCCAAACAAACATTATGATGTTCTCTCTGAGTGCTCGTTGTGATGTTTCTTCTAAGAGTAAAAACTTGGGAAATTCTGTTGCTGTTAATTGTGATTGCTGTTAGGCATTCCAGTTGCATTCAACAGAATATTAGGCATCCATATTTTGATATAATATTTAGAGTACTTAGTAACACTGCATTGAGCAAATAAATAACACATATGTAGAGAAGAATATTGATTTGCTGAAATGCCTTATAGACAAATAAAAAGATTTAATTTTATAATCATAAAGTTTCAGTATTACAGTATGAATATTTTTCAAATTTCTTATAATTTGGAAATTACAATAGTTACAGTAGGAAGTCACTTTACAGAGACCCACATTGGAGCACAGGACTGAAATCTCAAGGTCCAAATCAGGAGCAGAAGGAGAGAGAGCACGAGCAAGGAACTCAGGACCGTGAGGGGTGCACCCACACACTGAGACAATGGGGATGTTCTACTGGGAACTCACCAAGACCAGCTGGCCTGGGTCTGGAAAAGCCTGGGATAAAACTGGACTCTCTGAACATAGCGGACAATGAGGACTACTGAGAACTCAAGAACAATGGCAATGGATTTTTGATCCTACTGCACGCACTGGCTTTGTGGGAGCCTAGGCAGTTTGGATGCTCGACTTACTAGACCTGGATGGAGGTGGGGGTTCCTTGGACTTCCCACAGGACAGGGAACCCTGATTGCTTTTCGGTCTGGGGGGGGGACTTAATTGGGGGAAAGGGAGGGAAATGGGAGGCGGTGGTGGGGAAGAGACAGAAATCTTTAATAATTAAATAAATTAAAAAAAATTTAAACTATTATGACAAAATGCTGTGTTAATATTTGAATTTTCATTTGAGTTTTGAATCTATAATTAGAAATGAGGGTTTCAAAGTTTTAGATTAATTTTCTTTACCTCACTATTATAACACAAACCAAACTTCCCCAGTGAAATTTGAGAAAAACCAAAACAATTGAACACTACCTAAGGTTCATTTTTTTCCAGAACAATCTAATTAAATATATTTTAAGATAAATTATACGTTGATAATTTAACTCATTTTTAAAATTAGTGATGATAGATCCATTTAGAAAGGAGTAGTCTGCAGTTGCAACTCCACCAACATTAAGTTACAATAATTGCTTAGCAATGCAGCTAACTGATCCCTACTGCTGCATGGTACAGTGGATACAGAGAGGAAAATATCTAAGGTTGACACAAAGGTGAGAACAAGTTTTAGGAATTGCTTCCAGACTTTCATAGGCTGCAGTGGAGAGAACATCTCACAGGTTAGAAGCGTGCATAGGCTGAAAGAGATGAGATAAGAGAGCAGCTTGTGAGACTCTAAGCATGCTGGAACCGAAGGATGTTGCAAACAGATGGTGGGAGATGAGGCAAGAAAGTGAGTGAGGTTTAGTTCCTGGCCTGAAAAGAGAATTCCAGAATTCATCCTGGAAGTACAGGAGGAACAGTGACACACAGAGCTGAATGTTAGAAAAGCTACACAGCATCAAACTAGGAAACAATTTAGAGGTTAACTAATGAGAATCATGGAAAACAATTAGATATTGGAAACCCCAAGAGGGATTTGTTAATGATGAGGGTGTGAACAAAGGCAGTGGCCGTGGGGATGGGGAGAACATGAAGCTGACATATGAAAGGGTGGTAGAAACAGGTCAAAAAGGCATGGGGGGGTGGAGAAGAGCGGAATAGAAAAAAAACACTTCTATCATGATTTCTAGTTTCAAGGATAGATCACTAGAGGAATACATAATTCTTTCAAAAACTTATTTTTAATAAAAAAATGCCTTTATTCCCTCCAGCTCCTTTTATTTTTGTTCATTCTCTCTCAAATGTACGGCCTCTTTTTAAAATTATTATTGTTACACACTTATATTTATGACTGTGTGTGTGAATAAATATATAAATACAATTTGCTGAGTCTCTTTAGTTTTGGTTGTATAAATAGAATTTTATGGCTTACCACTTTGTTTTGACTAACAAATTAGGGGTCTCATCCCTGGGGAAGACTATTTCTCCATCTCTCTGTAGTGGTAGCTCTTCCTCCATCTGCCGGTAGAGGTGGAAGTCCTGTGAGATTTCCCCCATGCATGCTGACAAGTCAGCCACTGTTGGTTTTGTTTAGGTCTGGTTGAAGCAGCTATGTATTGAGAGTTCATCCGTTTCTCATTTCTGTCCTATCTCATGGCAGTCTTCCTGATCCTCTGGCTCTTAACTCCTTGCTGCCCTTCTTACACCATATTCCCTGAGCCTTGAGTGTAGAAGATGTATTTTAGATGTGTCCATTGGGGCTGGGCTCTCCACTCTCAGGAGCTTTCATTCCACCCATTGTGGCTTTCTATACTGGTCTCAGTTCATTGGAAACAGAAGTTTCTTTGATGAGGGGTGAAGGCGACACTGATCTGTGTATGAGGATAAATATTTAGAATGCAGTTAGGTTATACTGGTTTAGAAAAGAGGCAGCAGTGGGCTCTCCTCTGAAATCCAGGGCCCTACCAGCCCAGATCGGTGGCTCTAGAAGGAGCAGAGGGCCTCTTCTCTCCACCTGGCTCCTGGCCGCTGGCTAGCTTTACCCAAAATAATTACATGGAAACTGTATTCTTTTAAACACTGCTTGGCCCATTAGTTCTAACCACTTACTGGCTAACTCTCACATCTTGATTAACCCATTTCTGTTAATCTGTGTAGCACCACGAGGTGGTGGCTTACCAGGAAGGATCTTAGCCTGCATTCATCTTGGAGAGGAGAGCTATGGTGTGTGCCTCACTTCCCTTCTTCCCAACATTCTGTTCTGTCTACTCTGCCTACCTAATTTTCTGTCCTATCAAAGGGCTAAGGCAGTTTCTTTCTTAATCAATGAAAGTAACACATAGAAAAGTGACCCTCCTCCATCAGGTGGCAGTGTTTACAGTACAAAGAATGCATTCCTTTCTGTTGAGTTGGCCTTCACACCAATTCGGCAGCTGTTTATTTGAAACATTGACTATACAGATGTAGGAGCCCTGAGTACTGAAGGTTTACAGTAGATTTGAAAAAAAAAAATCACTGACATTTGGAGGCTAAGATTTTTTTAAAAAGATTCTTGGACTGAAGCAATCACTATGGCCATACTTAGGAAGAAGGGAAGGAGGAAGAAGAGGAGTAGGAGGGAGGAGAAATTTAATATTATAGAAACTGTAAGAAAGAAACTTAACCACAGTGAAATGGTACAACTACAGAGAGATAAATGAGAAAATACTAAATATTACTTTTGGATTTTTCTATTACATAAACTCTGGATTAAAGGGTTCAGATTTAAATATCCTTTTTTGAGAAATTTAAGAAATTCTATAGAAACTCAGACCTTTCCCTTTTGAATTATTCATTAGCACTGATACTCCTCTGTTGATCAAGGTTTCTGTCCCACCTGTTCCTGCAGCCATTCAGTCCCAAAGAAACACACAGAGGTCTACATTATTCATAAACTGGTTGTCCTATTAGCTCAGGCTTCTTATAAACTCTTATAACTTATATTAGCCCATAATTCTTGTCTGTGTTAGCTACATGGCTTTTATACTATTATCAGTGAGGCATTCTCATCTTGCTTCTTCTGCGTCTAGGTCACGACTGCAGATTGAACCTTTCCTCTTCCCAGAATTCTCCTGTTCTCATTGCCCCACCTATACTTCCTGCCTGGCTACTGGCCAATCAGCATTTTATTAAATTAAATTATATTTAAACAATACAACTGACAAATTTTTAAGGGCTATAAGATCATTGTCCGACAGCACTCCTTCTTGAAGAGCCTTTTAGAAGAGATGCTTTCTGGGCCTCGTTATCGGTAACATTGGTTTTTAATTAGATTTTGAGTTGTGACTTCAGACTCAGTATTGTCTCCTCCTTAGAACATCCTTCATTTCTTAGCTGAGTGATTTCTTCCATTTCATGACAGCAGCATGCTGTATTTGTAAATGAGGTGAGTGGATACAAGCAGTGCAAGAATGAGTAGGATAAAGAATACTATTTTAATTATAGAATGAGCAGAAAGGAAATTGACATCTTTGTCATGTGTGGTTTTCTTAGTAAACACTTAGCCAGAAAAAAAACTTCAGGTGTACGAGACAGAAAAAAACAATGCATTGAATTTTGCAGATCAATGAAGAATTTTCAAATTGTTCATTGGAATTTATAAAATATTACACGTGATAGTATATACAGAATATTGCTGCCTAGTGACTTTTACTAGAATAACACACAGGTGTTCACTCCATGTCTGTTTTGTTAAATTCTTGGATTTATGTATAAAAGTAACATTTAAGACTACAGTGTATTTGGTAAATGTGGAAGACTTGAATCCATGCCATGTGTTGTTATCACTTATGCTTTGGGTTTAAATTTATTTTTTAAGACTTGCAAACATCATAAGTCTAGAATCTTCCCAACCAAAGACGAGGAGGAGAAACTCCTTTGAACACATTGGTTCCTACTGCTGTTTAGTAATTGACTTAGTGAAATCCATTGTGGAATTCCTGTCTTTCTCTAGCTAGCTTGTGAGAAGACAAAAAATAGACCATTAGAGCTTAGGTTTTGATTATGAATGCATATCATGTTTGCAATTATGTTCAACACAAGCAGAAAGGTGTTACAAAGATTAGACTGGACAGTAGCCAGATTCCTTTTAGAGGCTGGAAAGTGAAAAACGAGGCTTTTCAGCATCTTTAAACCCACACGGTGACTTCTGCCTACTTTATCACAGTTCCTAATCCCTCAACTAATGGCCTGGTTTAACCATAATTTAATAAATAACTTATTATCAATATGAGTATTTAGAAGATAGATTCTAAAAAATAAAATATTCATCTGTGCCAGTCTGCCCACAGAAAAAATATTTTATGAAGTTTATTAAATGTTAAATGAAAAAATTAAATAATTTTTATTCCTATCACTCCTTAGCTATTTAGAATATTGAAACTTTAAATTTTGAAGAGATTTTTATATCACTTAGTATGACCTTTTAATATGAATATGCAAAATATGATATCCAAAGCAGTATATTTGCCCAAAGATAAACCTTTAGAGTTTACCATCAGCTCAAATTTCTTGATTCATGTTCTAGTGTTCTTCTGGGGCTCTCCCTAAATATGCTTCATATAATTGTGTACAGGAGAACTGTCCATATTTGAAAACTAAACTTCCTGTTCTAATGATATTTCTTGCTGAATCAATATGGGTTCTCATTTTGTGCAAAATTTGACTTTGAGATATTTAAGTAAGACATGGTTGTTTAATGCCTCTTCTAGGACCCTGTGAAATCTGAGGAAAATTAAAATCTCTTTACATAAAAAGAAAATATGTTTTGAGGATGCCAATGTTTTTCCGTAAGCCCTAAGTAGTTACTTCAGTCAATTACTCAAGAAGGTAGCTTTCAAAGTAGATTTATTTAACACACAACTAAGAGAATAACGGACTCAGATACGGCTGCTTTACAATTATGGTTCTTTAGGGAAGGCACTGACCTGTGCAACCATCTTGAATCATCTCTTAGGATAACATTAATCAGAAAGTTACAGTTTCTCACGGAAGTCGCCTTGGTCCACGATGCTAGTTACAGGTGGGGTGGGAGATGATGATGGCAGGGAAAGAGTTACCTACTCTGTGAGAACACCTTAGGGATCTGTGGGGAGCTCTGGAGCCCCAAGACTGTTGATGAAAGCGACACAGGATAATTCAACTCCTAAGCCTCTCAGAGCCCAGCGATGCACTTCCATTATCCGCTAGCTAAGCCACAGCAATTTTCATCGCCTTTGGAAGGGGAAAAAAAAAAAAGAATAAAGTGCTCTGCTTTTATTTGGAGTGAAGGGCACACCATTTCGGTGGGCTGCTCCTGCCTAACGAAGCAGCTGAGGTATCACGTGACCGGAACAGCCAGCGTGGAGGGAGCTAAGAGCAGCTTGTGTATGGGGCCTTGATGCGTACCTTGGCATGGGCAACCTCTCATTGGCCTTAGCAAATCACGGTTGATTTTCTCTGCAAATCTTGCAAGAGGAGAATCCTCCTGGAAAAGACGCGTTTCATTTATGTGACTTCCTTCTGTTATTGGCAGCCCTGCAAATGATCTGGAACAGGTGGGCATATCAATGAACAAAGAATGTGCTTCATAGCCCGCCGTCCTCCACTTATCTTGTTTTGATGAAGATACACACAGCGAGGACCATATTTGTGCTTGATCTTGTGTCGGGAATCTGTAAAGCACTAACCAAATAAAGGGGACGATTTCTCTTCTCTATGTTAGTTGACTATTAAAACTGATAATTATTTTCTTGCAATTTCACAGTACAGTTTTTCGTGGATAGCGCTCATCATTTAGGGTGGGAAATGGAGAAGCAGTCTATCAAAAACAGATAAAGACAAGCCACAGCACAGCCTGCTGTCTCTGCTCTTTTGGATGATCAAGCTTGTGCTCAAGTGAAAATCATGACAGATTCATTTATATGAAATGGCCATGGCTGATCTCCTTGCCAGAAAGCAGATTGCTTTTTTTATTTAGGAGATTTTCAGATCAGTCCTTAGCTTTCTTTAGTTAGCCGCAACACGGCACCTGCCCAAACTGTCCCTTCTCATCCAGTTTGTGCTGCCAATATCTTGGCATGCATGTGTTAAAGCACAGTCACATTTAATAAAAAAAATCACTTAAGTGTTTTAATCAAATGCAGAGCTGGATTGGCTGATATCCCAGGTAGACCAGTATAAAGGGCTGCGTTAGGAGAAAGTTTGTCGTCCATTGAACAAGGATAGGAGCACACATCATCAATATTATGGGGACCTTAATATTCATTTAATAGCATCTGCTCTTATTGGCCATCTCTCAAGCACTTAAATAATTTTTTTCTTTCTGGTTCTACAAGCCAGATTTTTCTGAACAACTGAACCTAATAAATGGATTGATTGGAGAACATAAAGGGATAGATAGTTTTAGAGAAGAATCCTTCTCTAGAGCTGTAAACTACCCAAGCAGAGTTTATGCTGGCTCCCTCTCCCACTGCCATTGACTGTTTGACAGCTTGCCTGCCTGCTTAGTATTGGGGATCACGGGCCTCTTTATTTCCTCCCAGCTCACATTCAGTAATCCTTAGCCAGGAGTCTGGCATAGGAAGAATTATTGGCAGAAAGGTGAACATACTGTGTAAGTTCATTCCGCAGTTTTCTTCTGCTTCCTCTTCACACAGGTAAGAGCTATTGCCATCAGACAGGATATAAATACCCTCACTCAATTACTGAGTGGCCACTAGGTGCAAGGTGCTTGTGTCAGGACCTAGAAGCTCTGGGCAAAATTGGCAGAGGTACCTGCCTTCTTGAGGCATTCTAACGCAATGTTTTTCCTTGCTGGCTGGGCAAATGATGAATAAGTGAAAAGTAAAAACACTGGACTGTACTACTGATAGACTGACTAGAGATTATAGACTTCCATATAATTCTTAACATGGGTTTGCTTCTTAATCTTGTACTCATTTATTGGTTACCAATGTCCACGGAGTAGAGCAGACATCTGTTTTGCAGGAAATTGTATAGAGCCTGACATATGGAAAATGTATACAGTGTTATAATATAATATATAATTATTGCATAAGTATATTGTACACAATAATATATAATTACACAATATGGTTTTTATATATTATTACATATAATATATAGTAGTCTATAATATGGCAGGTTTTATACATAGCAGGTCTGCTTTTATTATTTATCATTATATACTACCCTATGAAGTAGCCCTGAATTCTGAGTTAGTGCTCATAGGTTAAGCCCTGGTTTGTTTCTTTGGATCATAACATATCCATCAGCTGATCAATTCAAGCCCTTGCTTTCTGTGTGATTTCCTTGTAGATTACCTTACTTAAATGTGCGTTATGACTGAGTGACATTGCAACCTTGCTAGCACACGGGCTTGAATGAAGCCATGTAATGTGCAGAGCGTCTCCTTAGGGCTCATCTCGGCTTGTCTGCACTGGGAAAGACCAGACAACACCTAAGTATGATTCTTCAGACCATCTCCAATGGTGACATCACTAACACAAAACTCAGGACTGCAAAAGGCCAAGCACTGGCTGGACTGTGAAGAGGACACTTGCCTACAGAGTCAGCTGACATCACAAGCCGTGAGGGATGCTGTTGGGTCTCTGTAGGGAAGATACGCATCAGACAAATTACCTTTAGTTTTGTTTTTAGCCACATTGAGTATATGGCATCAATGATCACGAAAGTGCTCTGAGAGTTTATTTTGGTGCTACGAGTAATTTTATTGGGTAGGTTATTTGAAGCAGAGGGAATATGCAAATCATAAAGACTGACTCTATACCCTCTCCCCATGAGTGTGTGTTTCTGTGACTGTAATTGTACATTTTCTGTCTTTTCCGGTGAGTTCTGAGCTTCATCACCGAGTAACTCTAATACATAGCTTGGAAATGGAGTTTGAGGCTGTGAGCAGGGAGGCAAGCTAAGCCTCTCTCTGCTCAAGTACTGGTGCCACGATGCAAATCTCTCCTCTGCCTTTGCCAGGCAAGTGTCGTAAGAGATGCATGGAGCTGGATGATTTCTGCTACCCAGCTATGACTCAACTGCTGTAAATACTGAGCAGGAGCAGGGATGGGTCGGGGAGGGGAGGCAAGCAGAGACTGTAGGCACATAAGAGAACAAGCGGCCCAAGTGCCACCTGCCAGCACCAGGGCCACACTCTGCCAGTTTCTGGCTGCTCAGCTGCAGTGCCGACTTCACTGAGTTGATGAACACTTCAAGAACCTGGTGGCCCCACCTTCCTAAGATCAGATCTTGCCCTAGTGACTGGCTGTCCTTTTGAGGCAGGAGAGACCTGACCCAGGTCTGTACCCCCAGAAGCCTGGAGCGTGGCACAGGGCACAGAGTGCCCTGATCACTGCCTTCATGATTGATTTGCTGTCTTGAGGCTTTTTGCAGATTCTAAGTCCAACGTTTTTGCTAATGCCAATTGAATAGGCAGATGCCTGGATTCCCTGTATGGAGTAGAAAAAGCCTTTTATTCTATAATTACAGAGGAAGAGAAAAGATCATAAAAATATTCAGTTGTAACCATTTAGTATGAATGCTTTTCAGTTAAAATATAATTAGTCAACAAATGTAAATCACTAATTACGAGTTTCTTTTCTATTTTGATGTGAAGCCACGCTTCAAGTGTCTATAGCAAGAAGAGACCTAAGTGCTAAGCCGCATAAAAGTGCGGTAGAAATTAGAAGATCAATTTGAAAACTAGAAGAAAACAAAAGCAGAGCTGCCTTGTTTGCATTTGATTGGGCTACTACAGACAGCAAAGCTGCGAGGTAGTTGCTGCAAAATCAAATCTATTTGGCAAGATATTTTGATGAGAGAGAAACAGAGGGAGGGGTGGGTAGATAGGCTAATGGACTTGCATTGAAAATCAAGCTGTCGTTTGGGTCTCGTGTGTCCCCTAATGGACTCTGTGTTAAAACTTAGTCCCCAGTATTGTAAAGTAGAGTAACCTCTTAAGAGTTAGGGCCCAGGGAAAGGCCTTCTATCCTTGGTGGGGTGCCCTCAAGGGGCATTGTGGGATTCTGTTCCTGTCCTTTGGTTCTCTCCCTTCACTTGTGAGTGGCTTGTTCTACCATGTGCTTTTGTCAAGTATTAGCTCCTCAATGACCCAAACTCTGGAGCCAGTGGATCATGAATTAACCTCAAGAACAGCCCAAGCCATCTTACTCTTCTGACATCATAGCTCAGAGTAGTTAGCATCCCATTGATCTCTGCTTCTGCTGGGGCTTCAGCTCACGAATCCCAGTGAACTATAACAGCCACCACACAGTGGCTTTCTGCCAGTCCCAACAGTCTGGGCTCAGGCAGTCTCATTCTGCAGACAGGGAGCATGCTTGGCATTTCTTAATGGGTCCTGGGATTTCTATGAGGGGGCTTGTGGTCCATCTCTGAAGATAATAAAAGGAAATCACAGTTTTTTGTTTGTTTGTTTGTTTGGGAAAGTCCTTGTGTTATGTCTACCTCTCTAGGCCTCACCATCTTCTATTACCCCATTTTTTTGAGTGATATTTGTGATATGTTGAATGTATTATAATACATCATTTATATTCACTCTAGTAGATGGGTAATTTCTACTTGGAAAATATATTTTACTACTTTGCCGGCTTTTGGAAAACTTGGACTTTCTACTGTGAGATCAAGTATTCATTCTACAGATTTAAAAATAGCTGATTACCAATGGCCCACTGTGTAATAGTATCAATTCATGACCCTTTTGGTTGTTCTTGTCTCCTGTGTTGTGTATGGTGATGATGCACAGGTATTAAATCACCAATTAGCCCATCCCTGACTTTCTTTCTTCCCTGTGCAGAACATTGGCTTGTGTCAGTGGCTCTGCCTTATAAAGAATAAAAAGGACCGTGGCATTTTACACTCTGCTGAGGTGGACTACAAACCAGCTTTGCGAAAGTATCTCAACCACCTGCTAGTTCACCAGAGATAACGCCCCTCCAGGGCATGGCACACAGGACTTGTATAACCTTGTACTTGTGGTACTCGGTGGTGTGCAATTACTCAACTGAATGACTTTCCTTCTCACCTTGGCGCTTGCTATCACTTCTTCATGAAGGTGTTCAGATTTGCCCAATGACCTGCTGATGCTTAAATTCAATTTCCTTTTTCTTTTTGAAACAAGGACTCATGACTTTGCTTCTTCTGATTTTCAAGTGTACCACCACCTCGGTCTTACATTCTTTCTTGGTGATCGCAAGGAAAGAAGCTTCTAATGCACTCTTCACGTTTCCTTTCTGTTGGTGTGATAAAAAACACTCTGATAAAAGACCCGGGGAGGAAAGGATTTATGTCATTGTACACTTCCAGCTCACAATGCATCATTAAGGGAGGTCAGGGTAGGGAACTCGAGGTAGGAGCCTGGAGGCAGGAATCACACTGCTGTCTCTATCACCCACTGACTCATGCTTAGCTACCCTTCTGCTTCAGCCTAGGATGGCTGTCTGGGGATGCTGCTGCCCATAGTAGGCCTGGGCTCTCTACATCAATTGATAATTCAAACAGTCCCTCAAAGGCATATGAAAATGTATACAAAGACAATTTTGTTGGGGCAGTTCCTCCATTGAGGCTCACTCAGATGATTCTTTTTGTATCAAATTGACAATTAAAGCTATCCAGGACACTACCAGGCAGCAATTGGTGTCTTCTACCTTTGTGATCCTATAGTATTTTTCAACAGCTCTGGCAAAATAGTTGACATGTTTATTTATTTGCAGATTTATCTTCCATGCTAGACTGTATGCTCTTTGATGTTAAATACAATGTCTTCTCGTCTTTATGTGTCCAGTTTCTACACTCAAGTATAGGGCACATAAATGCGTGTTTATTGAACAAAAAGCACGTTTTCATACTTTGGCTAATTTTCTTCACAATTCGGCTTTCCACATCTTTCGGTAATTTGTTTGATTATTCATTCATGTAATAATTATCACCTCCTTCTGAATATGTTGCACATTTCATGCTTTCCTGAATAACACTGATTCCTTTTTTAACATTATTTATCTTAGAACTATATTTTGTAATTAAAACAAAATTATTGTGCACTGCTAATATGCAATTCTTGCCATTCCATGTGAGAAAAAGCTGTGGTAATCTGTGCCATGCATGCCTGGCTAGACTGAGCTAATATCTTGTGCCTCAGGTCTCTCCCCAGTGAGCCCACACCAATGCTTCTGAGTTATTGGGTTATACGGCATATGTAGTTTGGTCTTCTAGAGTCTCTCTCTTTTTGACTATATTTTGGGGAATTTTTTTTTTAGCAAACAGAAAATCCTTTTGAACATTGCAGTGTGAGGTTTATAGTGGTTTGAAAGTTCTCCATGGGATGTTCTAGACTTGATACAGTAATATATCAGGATATTGGGGATTGGTATAAATCCCTCGACTCTATGAAGGTTGCCTATATATCAGGGCAGACTACAGTTCAACAATTACAAATGGTGTCTTGGAAAGAACTATGGCAGAAAGTATATCATAATTTTGTGAGAATTTTGAGGAGGATGAAGGAGTGATTCCCAGCGCATGATAGATATCTCTGAGAACAAGGATTTAATGGCTTCATGCTGTGTGAATTGTGATGGAGCTAATTCCTTAGAACACTTGTTTCTGAGAGTTCATCCCAGCCTCCTCCTCCTCCCAATGAGCTGTGTTTGGTACTAATACAATAAAAGTAGTGTTGTTCCCAAAGGTGCTCAGCCCCTCCAGTCAGAACTCTGGAAAGAGGCTGACCCAGTTTTTAAGGTGAGCACCATGCCAAGTGTCTTCAGTGCACGTGGGATCTGCACATTGTGATTCCTCTTGGTCTTCGTGACCCTTTGTGACATTCCAAGTGCTTCCAAAGCTTGGGGCAGCAGCCCAGTTCCTTGTCACTGTTGGAAGGTGACATGCAAGCTTAATGAATACTACTCTCTCCATAGAGGAGGAACACAGGACTGGGCCTGCTTTGGTGACAGCCAGCAGAGCCCAGCAGGCTCCACTGTGGGACACCTCAGTTCTCTGCACCAAGTCCTAGCCAAACAAGATGGGATTCTAGGAAGTTAGCCAAAAACAAAAAACTCTTCCGGGCTGTGAAGGTTTTCATCTTTGGTATATTTGAACAACTTTAACCTTGTTTTTATGTTTTACTTTTTCCATCAGATTGACCAAATGAGACGGTGAGGTGTATAAGATGCCCCATCTCCCAGGGCCTTGTACATATCAGGCAAGCGTGCTACTGTGCAGCCCCAGCCTGAGACCCACTGATATCCCCTCCATCCCTTCTTAACTGCTCACATGGATCATGCTGCCCCTTAGTGTTCATCTGCCCCGAGGGAGAAGGGAAAGGAAAGTCATGGTTGTGCCACCGATTTAGCCACATGAACATCAGCTCACTGCCCTTTCCTGAAGCTGCTCTCTCTTTTTTATATAATTTTTAATTGATTTTTATTGAGCTCTAAATTTTTCTCTGCTTTCCTCCCTGCCTCTCCCCTCCCGTTTAACCCTCCCCCAAGGTCTCCATGCTCCCAATTTACTCAGGAGATCTTGTCTTTTTCTACTTCCCATGTAGATTATATTCATGCATGTTTCTCTTGGTGTCCTCATTGTTGTCTAGGTTTGTGAATTATAGGCTGGTTTTCTTTGCTTTATGGTTAAAAACCACTTATGAGTGAGTACATGTGATACTTGTCTTTCTGTTTCTGGGTTACCTCACTCAAAATGATGTTTTCTAGCTCCATACATTTTCCTGCAAAATTCAAGATGTCATTATTTTTTCTGCTGTGTAGTACTCCATTGTGTAAATGTACCATATTTTCCTTATCCATTATTTGGTCGAGGGGCATTTAGGTTGTTTCCAGATTCTGGCTATGACAAACAGTACGGCTATGAACATAGCTGAACACATGTCCTTGTGGCACGATTGAGCATCCTTTGGATATATACCTGAGTCTTGAGGAAGGTTGTTTCCTAATATTCTGAGAAATCACTGACATCCAAAGGCGCTGTACCAGATTGCATTTCCACCAGCAATGCAGAAGTGTTCCTCTTACTCCACAACCTTTCCATCATAAATTGTCATCAGTGTTTTTGATCTTGACAGGTGTAAGATGGACTCTCAGAGTTATTTTGATTTGCATTTCTCTGATGACTAAGGATGTTGAACATTTCCATAAGTGTCTTTCAGCCATTTTCGATTTCTCTGTTGAGAGTTCTCTGTTTAGGTCTGTACTCCAATTTTTAATTGGATTAATTGTTCTTTTGATGACCAATTTCTTGAGTTCTTTGTATATTTTGGAGATCAGACCTCTGTCTAATATGGGGTTAGTCAAGATCTTTTCCCATTCTGTAGGCTGTCATTTTGTCTTGCTAAACATTTCCTTTGCTTTACAGAAGCTTTTAAGTTTCAAGAGGTCCCATTTATTAATTGATTCTCTCAGTGTTTGTGCTGCTGGGGTTATATTTAGGAAGTGGTCTTCTGTGCCAATGTGTTCAAATGTACTTCCCACTTTCTCTTCTATGAGGTTCAGTGTGGCTGGCTTTATGTTGAGGTCTTTGATCCATTTGGACTTGAGTTTTGTGCATGGTGATAGATATGGGTCTATCACTAAAAGCATAAGAATAAGGAAAATAGAGGATGTGATCGTGTTTATTACTTTCATTTGGACTTGCACTCATTCTTCTACATGTCGATATCCAGTTATGCCAGCACCATTTGTTAAATATGCTTTCTTTTTTTCCATTTTATATTTTTTTGCTCATTTGTCAAAATCAGGTGTTCAAGGGTGTGTGGATTAATATCTGGGTCTTCAATTCAGTTCCATTGGTCCTCCTGTCTCTTCTTATGCCAAAGCCAGGCTGTTTTTAGTACTGTAGCTCTGTAGTAGAGTTTGAAGTCAGGGATTGTGATGCCTCCAGAGGTTCTTTTATTATACAGGATTGTTTCAGCTATTCTGTTTTTTTTCTTTTCTATATGAAGCTAAGTAGATAAATACTGTTTTTACCATTCTGTAAAGAATATTGCTGGTATTTTTATGAGCATTGCATTGAATCTGTAGATTGCTTTTGGTAAGATTGCCATTTTTTACTATGTTAAGTCTATCTACCCAAGAGCATGGGAGATCCTTCCATTTTCTGGTGTCTTCTTCAATTTCTTTCTTCAAAGATTTGAAGTTCTTGTCATACAAGTCTTCCACTTGTTTGGTTAGAGTTACTCTGAGATATTTTATGCTATTTGTGGCTATTGTGAAGGGTGTTGATTCTCTGATTTTTTCCCCCCAGCCCTTTTATTATCTGTGTACAAGAGGGCTACTGATTTTTTTTTTTGAGTTAATCTTGTATCCTGCTACATTGCTGAAAGTGTTTATGAGTTGTAGAAGTTTCTTAGTAGAATTTTTGGGATCACTTATATAAACTATCATATCATCAGAAAATAGTGGGAGTTTGGCTTCTTCTTTTCCATTTTGTATCCCCTTGATCTCCTTTTGGTGTCTTATTGCTCTAGCTAGGACCTCAAGAACTATATTGAATAGATATGGAGAGAGTGGACAACCTTGTCTTGTCCCTGATTTCAGTGGGATCACTGGGAGTTTCTCTCCATTTAGTTTGATGTTGGCTGTTGACTTGCTGTACATTGCCTTTATTATGTTTAGGTATGTCCCTTGTATCCCTGCTCTCTCCAAGATCTTTATCATAAATGGATGTTGTATTTTGTTGAAAGCCTTTTTGGCATCTAATGAGATGATCATGTGGTTTTTATTTTTTAGTTTGTTTATATGGTGGATTACATTGACAGATTTTCATATGTTGAACCATCACTGCATCTCTGGAATGAATCCATCACGATCATGGTGGATGTGTTCTTGGATTCAATTTGCCAGTATTTTATTTAGTATTTTTGCATCAATGATCATGAGTGAGATTGGTCTGTGTCTCTTTCTTAGAATTGTCTTTCTGTGGTTTGGGTATCAGGGTAATTGTAGCCTCATAAAAAGAGTTTGACAATGTTCCTTCTGTTTCTATTGTGTGTGTAGAATAATTTGAGGAGTATTAATATTAGTTCTTCTTTGAAAATCTTGTAGAATTCTGAGCTGAAACCATCTGGTCCTGGGCTTTTTTTGGTTGTGAGTCTTTTGATGACTGTTTCTATTTCTTCAACAGTTATAGGTTTGTTTAATTTGCTTATCTGGTCTTGATTTAATTTTGGTAAGTAATATTTATCCAGAAAGTTGTCCATTTCCTTTAAGTTTTCCCGTTTTGTGGAGTACAGGTTTTTGAAATATGACCTGATGAGTCTCTGTATTTCCTCCATGTCTGCTGTTGTGTCCTCCTCTTCATATCTGATTTTGTTAATTTGGATATTCTCTCTCTGCCTTTTTTTTAGTTTGGATAAAGGTTTGTCTATTTTGTTGATTTTCTAGAAGAACCAACTCTTTGTCTCATTGATTCTTTGTATTGTTTTCTTTGTTTCTAATTTGATTATTTCCTGCTGTCTAGTTCTGTTGGGTGAGTTTGCTTCTTTTTATTCTAAAGTTTTCAAATGTTCTGTTAATTTACTGGTGTGGGATTTTCTGGTGAAGCAGCTGCCTCTTAAAGAGCCATCTCATTGTGCTTCATATCAGTCAGTGCCGGAGAAATTTGAATAGCTCATGTAAAAAACTTTTTAAATTTTATATTATTTTGAAAATTTGCTTTTGGAAGCTTAGATTATCTTGGTCAACTCACTGACTGTGAGAATTCATTGCAGTCTGTGGGCTGACAGTGTGCTAATCTTTTGAGTATCCCCACCCAATCACCATGGTCACACAGTCTCTTCAAGGCTTGTTATAGGTGGACATGCTTTCAAGGCTTGCTATAGGTGGACACACTGCAGCTTACTGGCTTATTTGTCCTTTCCTATCCAGAGATATAACCCCATAGTGCAACTGTTTTGATACAGAATATCAACATATGACATTTTGAAATAAAGAATAAGTTCTTCTAACTTCAAAAAGAAAAAAAAAATAGAAGTTGAGTTCTTTATTGTGGTTGATATGTGGGCTGGGTGCACGCTAGGCAGGCAGATAGAAAGCCCCAGTAACCCCTGTCTTGACTCCACTATGTTGAGATAATAGGTCCTCATGCTGCCATGCCCAGTTTGCAGGAGTACAGTTCCATCATGGCAGGAAAGCTTGGTAGTGGGAGTGGCTGTCAGCTGCCATAGCTGGAGTGTGAGGTAGTGGTTAATAGTGTTGGCCTTCAGGAAGTTGAGAGCTACAGGAAGTATGGCTGGCCCACAGCCAACAAGCCCCACTCACACCTAGTGAGAGGGTGGTGGTTAATAGTGTTGGCCTTCAGGAAGTTGAGAGCTACAGGAAGTATGGCTGGCCCACAGCCAACAAGCCCCCTCACACCTAGCTGTGTCAGCCCGTAGGTCCATCTCAGTTCTCAGGGCGTCTCAAACAGTGCTACCAGCTAGAAAGCACAGATTCAAACACAAGACCCTGTGGGAGAACCTTTCACACTGAAACCTCAATAGTTGGCGAGCCCCATTAGGGAAAGAGAAGACAAGAAACAATAACACACATTTTTTCCCTTAGGTTTCAGAATAAATTAAAACAATCGAGTCCTTTGGCGGGAGGCTGTGGCCTTGTTGGGGGAAGCAGCTCTCAGTGATAGAAGGACAGGCAAAGTCTCTGTGAAATTGACACCAGAGAATCTGAATAGCGCCACCACATGGATTTCTACTACGAGAAGACAATTCAGGAAGAAGGACGAGCTGCTGCAGTGAACAGCCAGCGTGAGGGTTAGCCATAGTGTCAACATGCCAGAGCGAATTCAGGCCGCAATTCATTGGTCACTGGAAGAATCTGTCTTTGTTTTCTACCCATGGTGTCCACTTTAAGAGAGTGACTTACCCAACTCATGTTTCCTAAGGACCAGTCTGGAATTAGGGCTGAGCATAGACTCAAGTTGGTGAAGAGCAATGGGAAAAAGGAGGTCAATGGCGAAGCTGCTGCGGTACTCCAGGTGCTTGTGTTTGCCAGACATCCCATCTCCCACACACGCTATTAGAGCTAGGCTGTACTCGTGCAGATGATCCATGTGTGTTAAATAATGTAAGTCTGTCGTGGCAATTTTACACTTCATGAAGAAGAGATGCAAACCTACTCTGGAGACTTTCCGGATTCCCATTATGGGTGTGAGCTTCTGCGATGTGTCGGCCTGCTGAAACTAGCTCAGTAATAGGAAATCCCTTTACAATGACCACATTTATTAGCAGAATGCCTCCCTTCCCCCAAGGAGACGTTACCAAACAAATCATTCCCAGAACAATGGGATCATTCAATTAAAATTAATATGTCCCAATTTATAGCCGCTATCACTGTGGTAGAACTTGACTCCAACCAATTCTTGTTCCATGATTATATCTGTAAACATTTTCACTTAATCAGTTTCCAAACAGAACTCGCGATCACACGAATTAAAAAGATTATCAATGCTAATGTCATTTGCTAGGAGTTTACTTAGAGGCACTGTAGGCAGTGGTGAGCATATCTTCATGTTCTCAGAAAACATCCTTTTTTTTTTTTTTTTTTTTTGGTTTTTGAGACAGGGTTTCTCTGTGGTTTTGGAGCCTGTCCTGGAACTAGCTCTTGTAGACCAGGCTGGTCTCGAACTCACAGAGATCTGCCTGCCTCTGCCTCCCATCCTTTTTTATACAATGAAGGTGCAGCAAATCCGGAAGTGATGCCATAATCCATTCGAGTGGCTACAGCAGAATTCCATATGATGGGTGTCACAGCTCTGACAGTTGTTAAGGCTGAGGAGTCCAATGTAAGGGGCCAGAGAGATCCCTGTTTTACAGGCCCATCTTCGGTATACAGATTGGTATCTTCTAACCATGCCCTTGTGGGGCAGCAAACATAGGGATGTTTCCCTAGTCAAGCACTAGGCCCAACTCCAGGAGTCCATTCGAGGAGAAGGAGGAGGGATTATAAGAGCAAGAGAGGTTAAGATCGTGATGGAGAAATCTACAGACACAGCTGAACCCAGCTTGTGTAAGTTCTAGACTTCCACAAAGGTCTAGAACAGGTTTTAGACAACTACTTATCAATTCATATATTCTGGTGATTACCTGCTTTCTCTAGATATTTTTTCTTAGACATATAAATACAAATAATTGATACTTAGTAACTTTTATATAAAATATTTAATTATGAGTCTTCTGGCTTGTGCATATGTGTGTGCATAAATATGGTGAGAATTTTCACCCAACTCTCTGCATAGCCCTACCCACACACATCAAGAAGGATAGCAAATAAAATTGTCTGTCAACACAAGACTATTAACGGAATTGAAGGCGTGATGCAATACTCAAACTAATTACCAGCTGAAATTCCGGGGCAGGAGGATCTGTTGTCCAAGTAGTGGTTTTGGGGGCTTTTCAATGGGTGAAGCTTTAGGGACCTGTTTCGTAGTTGAGGCTGTTTTGTTGTTTTGATGTCAGCCTTAACTAGACATGCCCTGTTATTCATACTTCTGTGAATATGAATGGTGTGGATGCTTCAAAGGCCAGAGAGAAATAAAACTGTGCCCTGGAAAACTCCCAAGAGAGACAGATAAAGAGAACCTTTACATTGCAAGTCAAAATTGGAAAGTGTTGTTTGAAAGTCAAATATTGGCAATCATAGGAAACAACATTTAAGTTGTATTTTTTTTTTCAAAAGCTGAAATAAAAATATGGTGTCCTCCCCGCAAACCCAGATAGCAAAAAGAAGAGGAACTTCTGCAGACAGGGGGCATCTCAGCCTGTCCCAGCTGTGTAATTATGTAAAGCTAGTAAGCTTCATAACCTTTTTTCGGGGTTACTATTGTTTGCATTGCTTCTATTTGTGTGTTTTTGAATCCAGCTCATAAACCCTGTAATTAGGAAGAAGTATCAAAGTGCCTACTTACACACTTTTTATTTGTTTTCTGAGGTTGTAATTGTCTGTAAGTGCTTGCACGGCTGACAATTCAGCAAACGGAATGGCTTCCAAATATCCTCATTGTAGCTTTCTGTTTCATTCCTCACCTTGAAGCTATTCCGTTTTTTTCCCCAGATTTAATTCCACTCAAAAGTAGGGAAATGTTTATTTTCAATTAGAGTCTTACATAGCTTGATAGTTTGCCTTTGCCATTTTAAAGGGGACCAGAGGAAATGAAAACCAGAGACTGTAAGTCATTCAACTCCTATAGTCAAGAGATTGCTGCTCCTCTGTGTGTGTAGGGTTGTCAGAGTTCTCTCCCTAAGTCAATTGCTTCTCAGTCATTGGTGCACCATGTGGTTGATGGATGGCAGCTGCTGGGAGCAACCTGGTTAACTGATGGTAGCAAAACCACATCCCAGTTTGCAAGCTCCACGTAAAGACTTGTTTCTTCACTCGTTATTTGTATAAATCACATGTTGCGTGCATTCAATTTAATTGTTTTTCTACGTGCTCACTCCATACAAGATAAACATGGCTGCCTGTTTTGCAAAACTCTCAGGGCTCGATGGCTCTATGGCTATGGAACCTTAGCATTAAACTGGGGTTGCTTTTTCCACATCTAAATATCTGGGCAGCACATTTTATTTTCCTTTGGTTTTTCGAGACACTTTTAAAGGCCTGATGTCAGAGCAAACCTCACATTAACTAAGTGTGGAATCCAGGCCTAGGAGTTCTCAGTGCTCCCTGAGTGGTTCCAGTATTCAGTCAGGAATGTGATCTATAGAGATAGATAGGCAAAAGGAGGCTCAGTCAAACTAAGTGGAGATATATAACTTGGTTTTAACCAGCAGATCAAGCATAGCGTGTTATGCAGACTGGAGTTGGGGGCTTGGGTTTGTCCCTTGTTGTGTGACCTTGGATAAGCCACCTAAATAAGCTTCTTTATCAGTTGTCACACTTTACAGATGGTAGTACTTTCCTGAGGATTAAGGAAGGCAGCACTTGTCAAAGGCCCAGTGCGAGGCTATCACCCAGTAGATCAAGGGTGTTGCTACCTCTTTTCTTCTTTAAATAAAGAGGGTGTCACAGCTGACCCTGCTCAGTCATAACACATGTTGCTTTTCTCTCTCCTACTGGGGGTTTGTTAGCTCATTTATTTTATTATTTAATTTTAAATATTTGACAGTGTACAATGTTTTATAATGTGTGTGCTTTATAAGGCACCATTTATATTAGAATGTGTTACTATTTTACTTCTATTTTGAAATCAACTTAGAATTGCAACAAAATCGCACACATAGAACTGAGAGTTTCTGTACACCTTTGCCCAGTTTTCTCTAGTGTTAGCATGCTGCATGACTAATCCCTTTATCAAAACTAAGAAATTAACACTGGTATAAAGTTATTCAGTATAGATTTTAGATAGGTTTGACCAATTTTCCACTAAATTGTTTTTTTCTGTTTGTGGGTTCAAAACAGGCATGCATTGTTGGAGGGAGGACTGCTTGCTGGTTCCAGCTACCTGGCTAGCTTAGACCCAAAAATAATCACACAGAAACTGTATTAATTAAATCATTGCTTGGCCCATTAGCTCTAGTTTCTTATTGGCTAACTATTACATATGAATTTAACCCAATTCTATTAATCTGTGTATCACCATGTGTCTGTGGCTTACCAGTTAATGTTCTGCTGTCTGTTTTTAACAAGGCTCCATGGCTTTTCTCTGACTCCGCCCCTCTTTCTCCCAGCATTCAGCCTAGCTTTCCCCTGCCTACCTATGTTCTGCCCTGCTATAGTTCAAAGCAGTTTCTTTATTCATTAATGGTAATCACAGCACACAGTGGGAACTCCCACATCAATGCATTGCATTTCCATATTTCTTTGGTCATCTCCAGTCCACAGTAGGTCCTGGTTGTTCCTGACTTTCTCTGCTTCCCTTTACAGATTAAGTTCTATCCCACTGTTCACAAGATGCCTCTCAAGTTAGAATTCTATAATATTTATTCAAGGATAGGTTGCATCTAGGAATTTGGGACAAAGGTATCATATGACGAATCAATCATTTTCAAAACTATGGGACATGTGGTATCGCCATTATATGAACACCATCTAACAGAGAAGTGAGTTAAAATAGAGAAAGACATATTAACTTCCTAAGATTGTCACTGGAAGATTATAATGTTGGAGGTTTAGAGATAAGAAAGATCTGTTTTCTGAGTCCTGGAGGCTTGAAGTCTGAGATCGAAGTGTCAACAGGGTTGGTTGCCATAGAGGCCTCTCATTAGCCTTATAAGTAATATTTTCTTGTGGTGTCTTAAGGCATGACTGAATTTTCTCCTGACCTCTTTCTTAAGGATTCCATAAACATTAGGGTCAACCTTGAATGTGTTCTTTAACCTCTGTTGTCCTCTAAAGGCCCTGTCCCCAAATAAAGTCACATTCACAGTTACCAGAGACTGAGAATTCAACATGGGGATTTGTGAGCATGGGCAATGTATCCCATAATATGTACCTGTCTGTTGATGGAGAGAGTGGGCCTGCTTTTTGTCCCATCTGCCCTGCTAGCTTACATCTGAAACAATCACACAAAAACTGTATTCATTTAAACACTACCTGGCCCACTATTTCTAGCCTCTTATTGGCTAACTCTCACATATTAGTTTAACCCATCTCCATTAATGTGTATCGCCACTTGACGGTGGCTTACTGGCATGAGTCTAACCAGTCTGTGTCAGGCAGGAGAACCATGGTGTCTGCCTGTTTGTCCTTCTTCCCAACATTTCGTTCTGTCTACTCCTCCTACCTAACTGCTGCCCTATCAAAGGGCCAAGGCAGTTTCTTTATTCAACCAATGAAAGGAGCACAAACAGAAGATCCTCCTACACCACCTGTCAAGCAGGAACACACAGTGAAAAGCGAGGGGCAAAGAGTTTTTCCATGACAGGAAGTGCTCTGTGAAGATTCTTAGAAATATAGCAGTTTCTTGGCAAATCAGGAAACAGAAAATTGTTGTAGCTAATACAGTGATGTTCCTTAAGGGCAAAGCACTCCCTTGGAGAAGTGGCTGCTTAAACATAACTTTGGTTGCAGACAGTGAAGGAGGTGAGAATTGGGAGTGGTCCTTGAGGATATAAACGTTATAAGCAAGTCTTGTGCCCCAATTCCAGATGGAGAAGTCAACACACTATGGTGATGCTGAAAATATTTAAAGGTACAGAAATCTTTTTAGGGAAACTTTGAAACCAGGGCTTCTTCAGCCTAAAGATGAAATTGCTGATTAGGGCTTTCTTTATCCTAGAGTACTTTATATGAGAGAGTTGTTAAACCAAGGACAGTGACCAGCTGTTCTCAAACATTATGAGAACAGATTTCAAGTAAACAGGCGTAGATGGAAAAGAATGCAATTCGGACTAAGACAGAATAAAAACACTTTGATACAATCAGTGGTGAAACACTAGAAAGACTACGAAGACAAGAACACACAGTTTCGTAAACACAGACAATGGCAGTCTGGTAAGACAGCACAGCGTGTGATGGCATTTGCAAGCAATCCTGAAGACCTGAGTTCAACCCTCAGAATCCACGTTGTAAAAGTAGATAAACAATCCTACAAGGCTTCCTCTGACCTCCCAGTTCCAAGGCATGTGTGTCTGGATCCCACATACACAAGTAAATAAATATGATAAAATAATATCTGTTCTATTACCCAAAACAATAAAGGTTTGGGACAAAAGGCTTGACTTCTAGGAAAATACTTTCACCTTCATTTACTTTTAAGATTTTATATAAATTGTTCTGTGGCATTTTAGCTGCTCCTCTATATAGACTTAGCGCATTTATACAGAGCTTATTAAGCTCAATAATTGTTAATGCGATTGACTGTGATTTCTCCCATATATAATTTTATTCCCTGGGTACATCTAAAAAATACAGTATAATACACTCACTCCCAACTGGTGTGCACCTGGCACTATTTGGAGACCAGGAAAATATTATTTCCAGTCTCTTTAGCTATAAGTCTACATTTTCTATCACAATGTGACTTTTAGGTTTAAATTCCTAACCCTCTAAAAATTCAGGTAAAGCAGATATGCTGTGGGTTCAATAGAAAATTATAGGGAAAAGAAAAACTCTTTTATTTTATTTTTGCTGTCAGAATAATGCAAAGGCTGTGTTGGAGAAAAAAGCATGAATTATTTGACAAATCATAGTTTATAAAACTCTTCTGTGGTTAACCATTGTGTATTACTGGATTTCACAGAAATATTTTTCTATTGTAGATTTAAACCCCTCAACAAATAATAAACCTTGACAGAAAGACATGGCAAAATAGAGGGGCTCATTCATGGGATCTAAATTGATGTTGTTGATTGTGCTTTCATTATTTGATTTAGAGCGCCTGCTGTGTGCTCCCTGTCTCAGGCTACGCTGCAGCTAGTGTCTCAGTGTGACTGCAAAAGCCATCAGTCTCAAGTTCTCAATTGGGGTACTACCCCTTTTCAGTTTGGGGACCTTTCACAGAATTTTGATTACCTATCTTTGAAATCAGACTAAATGCAATGTCTGGCTTTTGAGAAGTTACTTAAGTGCAATGCATAGATCAGCCAGGTCTCTCCAGCTTTGGAATATAGATGGTTGTTTGCAGAGATTTCTGTCATGCCGGTCCCACAGCCATTCAGTACCCCCCTAAAAAAAAGCCACACAGAGGCCTACATTAATTATAAACTGGTTGGCCTATTAGTTCGGGATTTCTTATTAACTAATTCTTATATCTTACATTAATTCATAATTCTTGCTTGTGTTAGTACATGGCTGGTAAGGCATTTTTTATCAGTGAGGCATTCTCATCTTGCATCCTCTACTTCTGGGTGACAACTGCAGACTGAGCCTTTCCTCTTCCCAGAATGCTCCTATTCTGGTTGCCCCACCTATACTTCCTTCCTGGTCACCCCACCTATACTTCCGGTCTGACTGCTGGCCAATCAGCATTTTATTAAACCAATATAAGTGACAAATATGTATAGGGTACAAGAGCATTGTCCCAAAACAGATGGTAGCAGTCAAATTGGAGGCCTTTTCCCTTTCTCTGATAAGAGATGTAGCTGAGCTTTCTCTTTAGTGGGATCTACAGAATTACTATGTGACTTACTATCTTTCCAGGGTGTTTCTCCAGGATACTCAGATGGTGCCTGAATCTTCTGTGGCCCTTTGTTCTGAATCACAGTGCCATCTCTTGTCAGTTAGTCTCCACTGCCACAGTAACAGGCTCCTCCCGAGGGGTCTCCTGAAGTTAGAAGTGGTTCCTTCTGCTGAACTACCCTTCTGCATTCCTCTCCCCGAGATTTGGCTATTTGCTTTCCCACCATGGAGACCAACCACGAGCTACTTTCCACCAAAAGTTACAGATGCAGTCAGTCATTTCCACTCAAGCTGCTTCTCTGCCCAGCCGTGTAATGTTTATCTGCTTGATCAGAGGGTGTTTTTGCTGACTCTTTGCCTGTCTCTGTGATTCAAAGGCATATTTTTTTTTTCCTAGCACTTACTCCACTCCTTTGGTAGATTCTGTGAAGTTCAGGGCTAAGTAAAGAACCACAAGAGAAAAAATAGAGGTGTTCTAGACACTGTCTAGTTTCACCTTCAAATTTGATTGGCTAGCTCGCCAGAGTGACAATTGGCAGTGGGACTGTCCGATCCCTTTAGACTGGACTTCTGACGGAACTGGCTTTAACCTTTCCCATCAAAAGTCAGTTGTCCATAAACCTGTTCCTCACATCTTCTTTTAAATTACAAAGCCAAAAGATGAGTCCAATAATTTTGGCCTTTCTCAGCACCAGTGGAATGTGTTTCTATGTGATTCTAGCAGCTAAAAGTTTATTGACAGTCTAATTGGAGGATGACCACACCTTGTCAATCCCTCTTTCAAAGATTTTTCCCTAGCCCAAGGAGCTCACAGTATGCTTATGAAATCAAGCAACTTGAATCAACCAGCACTTTTCTATGTGAGAAATCAAAGGGGCAATCATTAATTTTCTAACTATGTGCAGGAAGAAATCCCCTAGATTATAAACTGCAGAGCTGTTTGATTCCCCAAAGCCATAGCTTCTCAGACTTGCCCCTGAACAAGGTGGTCCGTGTTTGCAAGCTCAATGGTCTTTCTTCAAGATGTGGTCACTATGAAAAGGATTGCACAAACTCATTTGTCCACAGTCATACTTTGAAATGAGTGGGAGAAGGCGGTCCTTCTTTAGGTTGAAGGGTGAGTGGGTTTTGTGGTCCAGTGGTAGAACCGTTAATGAACATGCATGGTGCCCCAAATTAAAACTCCAGAGACACACAGACACAAAAGTCTGAGATTCTAAACTCTTCAAACACAAGACAACATGATTTCTGCCTCTTCCAGCATATGATCTAGAACTAGGGTCACTTGTTTCTTCCCCCACACACACACACACGTTAAATTTGGAATTAAAATATTTGCCAAAATTATATGTTTGCATTACACTTGGGCCACAGAGGGAACTCGTGTATGTAGGATTTAGTAGAGTCAGAAAGCCCTTCAAAGCTGTGGGTAATGAAGCTTGTAGGACTATGCAAATTAACTTTGGGGTATAAATTACATCCCCTGCATATTTTAAATTGTTCACCTAATATTGAGAAACTTTATAGTATTGTATTTAATGATGTATATTACCACATCTTTAACAAATAATAAGATTTTTCATTTTTCTTCTTATCCTTTTGTTCTTTTCCTTTAAATACTATTCTCTCTGCTATGTTGTTAATAAAGGAAAATCTATTGTATTGAAAATGGTTCATTGGCTAAACAGGGCTCCGTATTATCTGAATTATTTACTGTTTTGTAGCATGCATGTTCTTCTCTGGATTTAAAAGTTTATTTGCATAGCAGTAATACTGCGACCTGACTAACCCTGAGAATCTAATGGGGCTAGAAAGGAAAAGTTCCACAGATTTCAACCAGGGTAAAAACGTGAGATTCTTCAGACTAAATGCTCTTCAGCAAAAGGTCAGCAAACCCTTCTTCATTCTCACAAAACGTGGGCAGAAATGAGAAGAAAGAGCGAGGACAGAAATGAGAGCACCAAAATTACTTATAATTATATCTCTGTGAAGTAATAATAACTTTATTACCACGCTGCATATGTGGCTTGACATTCTAAATGGGTTGTATGAAATTAATACCAATAAAACTATAAAGACAATTACTGGCAAATGTATAAAATAAAGGGTCTTTAAGTTCTTTTTAAAATACTGAAAATCCTAAGCGAAGAGTGCATGGTAACTTTCCACCTAGTTTTTTTGGCTTTAAATCCTGGGCTGACCTATTTGGCTAATAAATAGTAAGAAAAATGAAGTTAGGAGCCAGGCAAACCTTCAGACTACATTAGCATTCTCTCTGTCTCTCTCTGTCTCTCTCTCTCTCCTCCCGCTCTCTTCTCTCTCTGCCTCTTCTGCCCATCTCTTTCCCTCTATTCTCTTTCTGTCTCTCTCATCTTTTTTCTGATTATGTGTTCTTTCTGCTTTTATTTATTTATTTAGGTTCATGGTTTTAGAGGTTCTATAAGTGACCACTTGATACCCTTTTTTTGAACCTGTGATATGACATCGTGTTGGTAGTAGAACATCGGGGAGCAAAACTCCTTGCCAGAGCCAGGAAATAAAAAAAGGAGACAGAGAGCCTGGCGTTGGTGGTGCACGCCTTTAATCCCAGCACTCGGGAGGCAGAGGCAGGCGGATCTCTGTGAGTTCGAGGCCAGCCTGGTCTACAAGAGCTAGTTCCAGGTCAGGAACCAAAAGCTACGGAGAAACCCGGTCTCGAAAAATCCTCCCCCCCCCCAAAAAAAAAAGAGTCAGAGAGAACCAGGGTTCCATGGTCCACCTCAAGGAAATACCCACAAAGTGTAAAAGTTCCCACAGGCTCCACATGCTTACAGTTCTACCCCCTTTCAGTAGTGCTGCCCTGTGGGTCAAGCTTTAAGTTCGTGGGCCTTGGGAGAACATTTGATTTTCAGAGTTTAGCAAGTGGTGTGAAATAGACTCTTAGTTCTAATGAGAAGAGGTGATAGAATCTTATCTTTGTCCTAGTTCCTCAAGGGGCAAGGAGGTTGCCTTTTTGGGTGAGAGTATCACCCAAATGCTACAATATTTTCCAAAGATATGCAAATGTATGTAAGGCTAAATTTTAATTAAGGGGTTAATCAGCTGAGCATAAAAAAGTTAAATTCTTGGAATTCTGGTCTGTGGCAGCCTACACTGAGTGCCTGATAATCTCTTGTGTTGACAACCTCAACTTTCAATACATCAGACTGTGACAGCATTTGGAGATGGGGTAAACCAGGTTAAGGGGGGTGATTAGGGCTCATCTAAATTCAATAAGACCTTTGTCCTCATAAGAAAGGGAAATATGGGCAGAGTGGGATATGGAGGAAATACCATGAACAAAGGCAGCCTGTTGTAAAATATTGTTTTAGGGTGTGTTACATTTGTTTGTAGGACATCAGTGCTTATGTAATAGTGTCACTATTTTCATAATTTCCATGCATTTATTGCTGAAGTTGGACGTGGATGGTTTCTCTCTGTTCTAACACATCTTGCTCCTCACAAATGCATTGTCAACAGACGTCTGGGAATTGTTCCAGGGACACAGAGTAGTTACCAAACATGTCATCAGGAGTCCCCCAACAGATAAAGCCACTTTGCGGTCTACACCCTTCTGGTGTCTTTAACCAACTCTTCTTAGTTTTGAGCTGTAAGTTCTTTGCCGACTCCCACAGGTTGCCTCCCCCTCTTCTTGCACATCCACGCCAGTCACATTCTACCCTCTGACCTTGTTAATTCCTCTCCTTGTGGTTCTCTCTGATCATCCACAGTGATCATAGTGTCTCACGGTGCTCCTCCCCTCCACCTCCACACTACACTGGTGTTCTCTCCTTCCACGCCACACCATGGTATTCATGGCTGCTTCTAACTGCTGAGTCTTATTTCCAGCTGCTTCTGCTCAAGGTCCCACCTCTTCACTCTTGTCTCTCACTTGTCTCTCATGGATGATTTAACGTTTTCCAAAGACAAGTAAAAAGTAGTGCTGCTCCTTTCTCGTTTCTGGTCTCTTTTCTAGCATCTGCTGTGTCTTCACACCAGAAGGGCTACCACACCACTGAACACAGGGGATGCTTCAAATTTTTAAATTAAATTCAGATGATTTGATGACTGTGATTCTTCATGACTGTTTGGTGTGAAAATATAGGATCAGAAGCAAAGTTTATAAAAAAAACTGTCCATACCCCTTTTGATAAAGGAAGAAAAGACACTTGAATACAAAGATAGATTTATTATGATGAACTAAACCTTTGACTTTGCTCAGTATCTCTCGCTGCAGTCAGTTCATAACACAGTAGGGAATAAAAGGAACCCGTTATTGATGGGCCAATATATCTGATGAAAAGGTGCTTATATTATTTTAGGGGAACTTTTGCTTGCCCAGAAGCCCTACAGGGGCTGCTCTTCATGTGAAAAAGTGTGGGGCTTGAACTCTTTCCTAATTTTTCTTCCTTGCTTGTGTAAATGCACAGTAAATCCCTTTGACAGTCAGAAGCGCGGATGAATGTTATTAGAGACCCCGGCCTGTCTCAGTGAGGAGTGGCACTCGGCAGTGAGCTCACTGGGGGACACTCAGTTATGATGTCATGACTTTTTACTCTTTGCAAATGTCAACAGCATTCATCTTTGAAAAACTTCCCCGTTCTGAAGATCTATTTCTTGCCACGTGTCCGTTCGTTCGATATATATCCCACTGTGTCCGGGGAATTGATGTGTCTTTTCCCTTCAAGCTCATTCTGGCTCCTTGATAGACTTACTTACTGGGTAATAATGGTTTCGATTTTCTTTGCCTCCATCTTTGCTCTATGGAGTGGAAGCCTTTGATTATTTATTGCGTTTGGGAATTTTAATTGCATTTTGTGAAACTCGCAGAGTCTGACGCATGGTTTCGCTCTGCTGCACACTCTTGTGTGACGTTCTTATCATATGGGTGAAGAAGTCTAGGAAGGAGAAATGACTTATCATGCAATTAGTGAGGAGTACAACCAAGAACCAGAATGTATATTGGATATGTTGACTTCTAATTATCTTTAAACTTCTCTCACCCTCTCTTATTTGTGACAATGTAGCTCATTATAGAATAAATGCTTAGACATTCCAGTATTATTCACAATTATCTTTCAGATCAATTGGCTGGAACTGACCACCATTTTGGAGGAGAATCATCCTGACTCTATGTAGGAACTTCACAATTGTTCTGCTCCAATAATGCTTACATCCAGTATCTTGAGAAATTGCTTGTTATGCTGAGCTAGTTCTATTTCTGATGCCTTATCTGATTTAAATGTTTTAAATGATATGATTAAGATCCCATGGCCAAGGAGCTCACAGACCCTTGCGATGAACCCATTGTTTTGCTTTTGGGATATAGTAAACTAATCTACCTCTAAATTCTTATTTCAACATCTACAGATTATTGCAGTTTTCAGACTTCATCAGACATCATTCACAGAAACTCACAAGGGGTCAAAGTCTAAAGAATAGCTGCGTTGTGTTCAGTCACAAATTGGGTGTGTATGTACCATGCCTCTTCCCCAAGACTCAGGAACCATGGTGATAGAGGCAGGGGATTATTGTAAGATGCTGGGGTGGAGAGAACCAGATAAAAACAATGTCTTCTGGACATAATGGACCACTGCACCCTTGAACTCCCAGCAGCAGTGGGACTGCTTCACACAAGGAAACCCTCCAGCGTGGAAGAGGATGGGCTCATGAGCCATTTCATGGCTTCCCGGGGGAGGAAGAGTAGGTTTTATTGAAGGGTGTGGAGCCTGGTTGTTGACCTTACTCCAGTGGATGGCTGTACACCAATGAGCATATAAGTAGCACATATTAGACTCAATGGGTACTGAAGGAATTGAGAAGACGTGAAGTTTTGGGGCATGGTGGGTTGGGGAGTGAGTCTGAGAGGAGTTGCATAACTACTAGTAAGGTAAACGTGAATGGAATACATTCTATGCCTATAGTCTACTCTCAAAATTGGTAGATATATAATTCTTGAAAAGAAGATAGAAGTGTTATCTTGATTAGCTCAGTGGACTTTGTAAACATGTATTGAACAGGACACGGGTACTTTATAAATATGTATGATTATTATGGGAATCAAAATTTTAAAGGCGTCTAAGATGTAGAAATATTACCCACACCCCGGTTTGATCACTGCACACTGTGCCTATGTTCTTAGTTAGCATACTGTGCTCCATAAACTCGAACAATTCAGTTTACAATTATTCCTTGAAAATGATTTTTGTCAAACATGACCTCTAAGAACCTTCAATATCAGGCAAAATTATTTTGAACTAAGAACCAAAATGGTCCAGTGTTGGTGCCATCACCATTCAGCCTTGGCTTTCCTGACCCATGGGATGTAGTATCAGGGTTAGAAGGGGGAGAGGCCTCAGTAGTAAAGAACCCTGGCTCTTCTCCTGGAGGACCTGGTTTGATCCCCAGCGCTCACATAGCAGCTCAAAGCTGTCTGTAAATCCAGTTCCTGAGGATTCAAATCCTCTTCCGGCCTTTGCAAGTGCTGCATGTGTGTGATGCATGGACGGACATGCAGACAAAGCACCCACAGGCAAACTAAAACAAAGGTTAAAAAAATAAAAAAGACCATTGTTAAATGATAAGAATTAGTGTATGAGTGGGCATGGAAGTGGAAGATATTAATTTTAAACTTGATGTGGTAATGCCTTTAATTATAGCAAGAAAGTTCTTTTTCTCACATGTGGGGAAAAGCTCAGTATAATTACAAAGGGACATATGTTTAGTTGTTTGTGAAACAATTCAGAAATATCCATTGTAAGTCACAGAAAGGAAACGGTGTGCACAGGGAGTCAGGGTACAGATTCCAGAACCAGATTGTGTGTGTTTACTTCTTGCCTCTACTATAAAGGGAAGTCTGACCTGCTCCTCAGTTTTCTGTAAGCTGTGAATGAGAGACCAACCCTGCAAGCTTTTGTGATGACTACCAAGTTATGCTATATTGCGTGTGTTGAATGCTGTGGCTTAGAAAAGGCCTGGTGTGATGTCTAGCCCTGAATGAGACCAGCATGTATGTAGATACCACAGAGCTGTGTGGTTCCAGAGTTAGAGTTTCTGCTTTAGCAAGGGTTCAAAGGATCTAATTGTTTGACATTCATGCCAGCAGTCTGGGCAATGTTGGGTAGCCAGTTGGCTTTAGAATCAGATGGACAGAGAAGAGCCACACAGAAATGAAGTGCATTGAAAGCCATTTCAAATAAAAAGAGCATGATGCTGACTTCCGGAGAGACTTACATGACTCTGTCATCCATCTGTTCTAAGGTTTCAGCTATAGTAACCAACAGCAGTTTGAAAATACTAAATGGAAAAACTGCATAAATAAATAAATAAATACATTCTGATTACATTCTGTTGTCTTTATATAGGTGGTGTGATGACATATCACACTGTTCTTCCCCATCCCACCAGGGGCACGAATCATCTCTTGCCCAGGCTATCCACACCAGATTCCATTAGTCATTGGTCATTCTGGCTACCAGACAGTTTTCAGGTGCATCAGTTTGTGTTCTGGTGACCCCCCCATTTCACCTAATAATGACTTCAAAGGTCAAGAATGAAGCTGTGAAGAAAGCGCCAAAATATAGAAACTGGAGGTCAGTGCTCAGATTACCTCTGGCACTTTGAGGTGTTGCTGTAGGTCTCAAGGAAAGAAACATACAGTTTAGGATACATACAGTTTGTTCTGACTGCTGTGTCAGCAATTTCCCTTATGTAGGAGCAACGAGAGAGGTCCTATCCCCAAAGGACAGAAGAAGAACATGCTCTTTACATTGTTATGCCACTGAGTTTGCGCACCCAACAATGGAGGTATGAAAATGATATCATATCAGGGGAAACGATAGTGGACCACCTAAGCAACCTGACTGATGGTATCACATCAGATGAAAAGAAAGATGGTTGATCACTAAGCAACTTGATGGATACAAGGTGGGGGTTTACTAGTTAATTGGAGCAGCCTGGTCATCAGCGATCTGATTTAAAGGGTTCTAGAGACCATTACCTGCAAGAAACTCAGAAATGTAATATTCGGGGGAAGAGATGCATACAAAGCAGGGATGTAAAGTAGAATGATGAGTCCCCTCCTTTCCCTGTGGCATGTAGTATGTCAAATTAAGAATATAGGCAGAGATGGGCACAGTGTTTGCATGCCTCCAAGTCTATATATTGAAACTCCAGCCCCATTGTGATGGTGTTTGGAGGAGGATACTTTGTCATGCAATGTGGTCATGAGGATGGCTCCCTCAGAAACTGGATGAGGGCCCTTGGGAGAAGTACCCAGAAAACCAGCTTTCTGTTTCTGTTCTCTATATAAACCAAGAAAACAGCTATATCCCTGGGTCCTCCGTCTGCAGACCTCAGGCATCTAGCCTCCAGCACAAGAAAATACTTAAATAAAATATAAATATCTATTGCTAATAAACCACCCAGACAAGAGTATTCCTTCACAGCAACCAAAACTCAAACAAAGAGTTAAATCATTAAATACATTTTGGGGGACCTAGAGGGGATAACCTAGAAACCCAATGGGAACATGTGCACCACAGGTTAGCCCTTTCTGTGTAGCAACAGAGTGGAGCCTTTGCAGAACCCAGACTCTTCTCTCACCATGAAATGGTAGGCTCCTGGGGTCTGCCTTTATTTTAAGTGGGAAAGGAAGTAGCACAAAGTAACTAAGGAAAATCTCAGACAAATGAATAAAATTGTTGCCACACTAACTCTAAAGGAAACAAGTGATTCACAGTTTAGAAACTGCAAGTGTTGTAATTGATATCTCTAGAGAGATGTAATATATCCATAAACAGAAACACATCTATAAAGATGATAATTAGATGATGAAGAAGTGATCTAAGTTTTGTAAAACACTTTTGATTTGTAAAGTGTAACAGCATATTTGGAAGTAAAACATTAAAGCACCTATCTACAAGAATTTAGTGCACTATCACCAAAGACTAGAAACATCAATGAAGGACAAGAGACTGAGTGTTTGATCCACAGTGTTCCAGGTTCAACTTGTGATTCTGGGAATAATAAATGGAAAAAGGGATGAAAGCAAATATACAATAAAAGGTATTTCATAGAGCTAAAACATCACAAATTTCATTGAGAATAGAGGGCTGATCAAAGCACTATTGTCACCTTAATGTTTGTGGACAGCAAGATTAAGTGAAAGTTAAAACTTATTGATTAAAAGAAATAGAATATGCATTTTGGTTCAATATATACTATATTATATAATTAAATATAACCTATTTAAAAAATATCCCTTACCTCCAGTTGTTCATCCTAGTGGAATCTAGAAATGCCATAGAAAATTGATAAGAAAATGATTTTCCAGCAAGATTTATTATCGTCTATAAATTCTCAGTTCAGAACGCCACATGAAGTCATTGTTGCAGATGCACCTGTATTTAGGAAATGACTTAAATACACACACCACAGCAAGAAGGTAAGAATCACAGGAGAACGTTCCATTTCATGAACACCACAGTCTAAGGACAATGGGAGGCATCCCATGGAAGCAACGACTTTGGAAATGGGAACTGGGGTAGCACTGCATCTGATGTAATAAAAGGTACGGCCAGGAGTAAACTAAATTCTGAGAGTATTATAAATGTTAAAGAAAGAGAGGGAAAATATGAAGCCATAGTTAAAATTAATGGTTTTATGAGAAAACCAAGGTGCAAACAAAATTCTAACACTAAATTCGGTTAAAAAATTAGCTAATGTCAATGAAAGCAATGAAAATGATTTTAGTTAGAAAAAAAAGAAGCTGAGAAGGATAATTTAAGGATAAATAATAAAACATTCTAATTCCCTCAGTAAGACCAAAGGAAGGAACAATAAACAAGAAAATCTCATAGGATACAAAGTAAATACAGGCTAATGTTGAGTAACCATGGGATATACATATAGCAACTCTTACAAACATCATGGAATATGGGGGGATACCATGGAAGAGTGTGCAGCCCCCCCCCTTTTTAACTAGTTTTCCTTTTGTACTAGAATGTAAGTATCAACTGGGTCTTGTCCAGCTCTATGTTCCCAGGATGTATGTGAGTGTGCATCCTTGTTCCATGAAGGAGCAAATGGTGAGTGCTTGGCTTTTGGGAGGGATGGTGAGCAAAGGGTGGATTCGAATATCAGAGCAGAATGTCTGCATTCGTGACCTTGGTATTGTCCTCTCCGGTACCGTGAGGTTAACCTTCACCACAGAGTAGACCCTCCCACTATGTGCTATCTAGACTTGACGCATACAACCTCCCAACCCTCATGGCAGAGGTCTTCCTTCTCGAATGTCACCATCTTACACCTTTCTATAGTGGCTGAAAGAAGAGGATGAGGGGATGGTGAAGGAAGCGTAGACTGTGGAGAGAAGCCTCGTTTATAGACCAGAAATCTTATTTTAAATCAATGGCTTTTGAGAAAATTAAAGTTAATAATAGCAGGTGCCTAGAGGTGAGCTAGCCCACATATCTTCTGTAATCTTTGACACAGTTAGGCCTTCCTGCTTGTTAGCAGTTACTAGGAGAAACAGCCGTCATCCCGTAGCCTGAAAACATTCTAGGTGGCCCCCAATATGCCAACAAACAGAAGGGTCAGTTATATTATGATGAGGACTCTTTGCATGTTTAATTAAATCTCACTTAAACAGTGAGGGTTTTCTTGTTTCTGTGTGTGGAACATAACCTTGGAATCATAACAGTCTAATAATTGGACAATTGATCTTAATTTCAAAATGGTAAAATCTTAAAATGGTTATTTTTGTAATAGAACACAAATGGATTTGTATGTAGATGGCAGTTTCTACCAGAATTTCTAAGTTGAGCATGAAGCTTAAATGATAGTGTTTTTTATGTTGGAATATGTTCAGTGCCGTTCACCTTCTTATGAGCAATAGAAAGGATTCGATGTGATAACATAGGCAATTATATGCTATATGAAACAGATAATGTTACTGCACTATTTGTATACACGACATCCCTCAGGATGGTGGTGTGTAACCAGAGGTGTGACCTGGCTGTCGCTCATAAATAGATTGAATAAATTGTGCCTGCTGAAAGGGCGCTTTGGAAGTTTCTTTGTTTCCCTCCTTTCATTTCAATTTGCACTTGACTCTTGTAGACACATGTAGACACAGTCTCTGCAGATCGTATGATTTAGAGCACACCACACTGTAAGTATGGCCATAATCTAAATTTAAGGAGAAGTTGTTAAAAATTGGGGGCATCAAACGTAGTACATTACCTCAGCATATTTAGGGGTCGACGGTAGAGAGTCGGAAATGAATTACCCCACATTAGGGAAGCTCAGTGCTACAGTCACTTGTGGAAATTGGAAAGAAATAGGTAAAAATAATAGGTCAAACCTATTACACTGGCTTTTCTTCAGTGTAATTCTGTGCTGAAAAGCACTGAAGCAGATATCACCCAGTGTTTACTGCAGGAGAAATCAGTGAAGCTGCAGCGCTTCTATCTTTTTACAAAATAACACAATCAGCTGGGCAAATAAGAAAACGTGTCAAGAACGCTTGACATTAGAATGGGCAACAAAGCTCTATGACAACAGAATTAGTTATCTGCACATATATTTATCCCATGCTTGGAGGAAATAATGAAGTCTAGAAGATTATGGATTTTTTTGGTAAACCCTGAAAATTCTCCCTTTATACTGCAACAGCAATAAAAATTTATTAAAGTCTTAAGTCCCATGAGAGTGTATTATTTTTATATTTTCTCTCATATTATCCTGGTAAAACAATAATAATCTTAGATTAAAATGTTAGGCTTTAAACATTTTTTAAATTTATTGAACTTATGTAGGTAGGATATCAATAACAATACTCATAATGATCAAGAAACAAATTCTTAACTGAAAGGTATGTCTTAGGTCTGGTATATATTGTATACAGATGAACTGAGTCTAAGCTTCAACAGCAGTATTTTACTACTCATTTTGACCAATTCAGCAGACACCTTCAAATATGTATGCTTTCCCACAAACCATATTTAATTGAAAGCCGTCTACCAGTAAAAAGCATCACCGTTTCACTGTGGAGGGCAGGCTACCATCTTATGTTGTCTAAAAGGAGCCATGCGATGTTCTTAAAGATACTCGCTGTTATTCCTAGCACCCTTACTCTCAGCTTCCTTCTCCCGGCCATTTCCTTCTTAACGGATTCATGTGCAGTTTTGGCAGTGGGAAAGTTGTGCTTGGTGGTGTATCTGGGGTGGTTCTGTAGGTAAGCTCCCTTGGTTGAAAGTGGAATATTTTGGCGAATTCAAGTGTACTGAGCCAGCTAATTCTATAGTAAACTGTGGTCCTCAAAGGCAACTATATTCTAAGAGTTGGGAGGGTTCAGAAGCTTAAAAATAAGTTATCTTCGATGTGGTCCATTCCCTGCCTTTCTTAGTGGCAACACTATACACATCATGATCTGGCTAGAATTGGGAAATCCTTTTATTTTCAAAATTCTAATTTTCATAGACTTTTTCCCTAACTGTCTTTCCTTCTACATCTCCAGCTAGACTATTTCTTAGCTGTACCCCTCAATATCTGGACTATTCCAATAGCCACTCAGGTCTTGGAATAACCTGCCATTCCATTCTCCATATTCAAACAAAACACCAACTTCGACGCTAAGCCCCTTGACAGGTTTGCCAGCTGAGTGGTATCCAGAGGCCGAGCTCATTGTAGGTAAGCTCCATCGGTTGAAAGTGGAACGTTTTGGTGAACTCTAGGGAGGTCTTTGGCTTGCATGCTTTCTTCCTATGCGCCTATGTATTAAAATTCTCTGAAGCCAGGCTATTCTCATACCCTATCCTTCGCCCTTGCTACATTTGAGAGTCAATCTCCCCTCCCAGACGACGGGCCCATGTGTACCTCTGTCACCAGAGAACTGTTGAGTTTTTAAAAATTCATCCTATTATAGTCTATGATGGTGGTACATGTTTCCTGGAACATGCTAACGACTTTTATCACTATGGAGATTCTTAATTGTCTACCTACGGCACAGTAAATGCAGCTGGTGAAACCAGAGCTCTGACTTCTTGGCCTTCGTTGTGACATGAATCTTGAAGACATATGCTGTATTTTATCTTGTTAGCATGAACATGCTGGGTTGCATATAAAATTCAGCAACCTAAACACACATCTTACTGTATCAAATCAAGTGCTTCTGACATAGACACATGCAATTGATTCTGTTCCTTAAATAATTCATCACCATCATCATCCTCTTTTATAATGCTGAAATCTCTCTCGAATGCCAGCATGGGCACGTTCTCCTTATGATTATAATTCTGCCATGATGTATATATTTTTAAAATTCTTTTTGTGTGTGTGATAGGCATGCATGTGTGCATGTATGTTCACCTATGAGTTCATGCTCATAGGTGTGTGTGTGTGTTTGGGTAGAGGCCCAAATTCCATGTCTAGGGATAACATAAACTGTCCTCCAGTAAATTTTATGAAAGCAAGGTCACTTGCTGAATTTGGAGCCAATCAATTTGGGTTAGTGTAGCTGGCGAGCTTACCTAAGCAGAACCTCTGTGTGTCTGCCTCCCAAGTGCTGGAATCATGGGTGCCCACCGTTTATGTGGGTTGGGGAAGTACTTTATTCACTGAGTTACCATCCCAACTGCTGTGGTTTTTAAAATTGCCTGTCGCCCAAGTCCAACACATTTATCATGACACCCAGTCAATATGAGTCTTCTGGTCTGACTTCCAGTCCCACTGTCACCCTCACAGCTGACTTCTGAGTATGTCCCTATGGAATGGAGTAAAGAGCACCTGATAGATAATTAGCAAACCTTAATCTCTCAGGTTTCCTGCAAGTCATATGTTTTTATCCTCATCTTTTCCCTTCCCCCAGCACTGGTGCATTCTTCCTTCTCTGCCTCCTCTTGATTGTCTTACAGTCAGCTTTGTGGGGCCTCTCTGGGGCTTTTTTCCTCCAATTTATTTCTGGGCATTCTTCCTTCTTACTCTTGTAGATCTTCAGTGGTGTTTAAGTTATGCAGGGATTATATTTCCCCTCACAAGACTGGGAAAATATTTATTTCATCTTTACACATCCTTCCTATCACTTACAAAGTGACAGGCTCAGTGTGTAGTTTTAAATGGGTTATAATGTTCATTTGCATTGTTTCTCACTGTTAGGCTGAGGAAACATTGTCTAGAAGTCTAGAAGATTTTTAAATGAATTTTTTAAGTACAAAACATTGTCTTATAAGATGTTTTTTCTCTCTCTATCCCAGGAAGACACAAAGTTCTTTGTGATCCACCATGCCAGTCTGAGAAAAATAAAATTCCGCCATCTATGACAAGTCTGCATGGCTCCTATTCTTGTGGAGCTCCCTAAATGTGGATACCTATATCACTGTGACTTTTATATTCTTTTCTCCTTCCTGTCTGTTGACAATGGCTCCATTGCTACACCGTAACACTGTAAACAGTTCTTTATAGACTGGACCTATGTGGATTTCAAATGGATTTCATTCCAGAGACAATAGCCTTGTGTGTGTGTGTGTGTGTGTGTGTGTGTGTGTGTGTCTGTGGGTTTGTGTTCAGTCAATTCTATACATTCCATATGTTTTATCCATATTGTGCAAATCTTCAAGACCATGAGACTATGGTGTGCTTTTTTGGATTTAGGTTTTGTATGGAAGAGAATAAGGAATAAAAATAGGATATTTTGCTATTCATAAAACATGTACTTTTAAAAATTATTTTCTGAGATTGTAACATAATAATTGCAACTATTCCCCCTTCTTTTTTCTCCCTCCAAATCCTTCCATATATCCCTTATATCTTTTTTTTTTAATTTATGGCCTCTTTTTCTTCAATTGTTGATGGTGGTGTGTGTGTGTGTTCCTAATACCTAAATACAACCTGTATAATGTTAATTGTATAGACATCTTTTCAGAGCACTTTCTAAGACATTGAGCAGTGTTGAATGGCTTTTACTTTAAAAAATGTATTATTCAACTTGAAATTTAAGATTTTCCTGTGATGAAAGGTGTTACACATTGTATTTTATTGCGTGTTAAAACTCTAATTTGGCTTATAGAAAGTACAGATAAAGTATAAACCCAGGATTTAGGAGACACATCCAAGAGGAGTCCCCGTCTAGTGTGTAATTTTTATTCCTCTCTGCTCCCCATAGTCATACCCTCTGCTCCCCAAAACATGGCTACTCGCTGTCCGGGAAAGTTTGATAGTTTCCACCAAACAAGTTCTGTGCTTGGCAGCAGATGGCGGGATCTGCAAACTCACTTTCTCAGAGACAGGCGGGACTTGTGGGAGATTGAAGAGCCTTTCTGGAAGGGCAGACAACTGCCCTTATTATTAGTTTTTTTGGGTCTTCCTGGAGGACTGTTACTTTGTTCTGTCCCCAGTGGCATTTGGCTTAAGCACTTCTATGATCTGATTTGAAATGTATTTAAAAACTGTCTATTCATTTCAACCGAACACTGATATTTGTGAAAAAGCTCACCATATTTGACTTTTTAAAGAATTATTGTGAGACCTGCTTATTTTTAGATGAAAATGTCTTTACACATTTTGTGTTGAATAGAGACCCCTGCTAGCTACCTCCATGCACTTTTTTATGACTGCCATTTAAAGGACTGTGGAGGATTTTTTTTTTTTTTAACCAACTGCATGCAGGAGCCTCGCCATTTTCTTCCATTCTTTACAGCAAATACATACCAGTTTCAGAATAAGGATGGGTGACGATCTTAAGCATGCAAATTGTCCAAGGAGATCCTGAAAAACTTGTCCATAAAAACACGCCCATGATGAATAAGAAATTACGCTACTGCAGTGATTTCATTGCTGAAGAAAGAAAAATGTCCTTGCTCAGGATGAAATAAATATAAGAACAGTTGTAGCCAGTCATAGGCTGTTTGGCTTGTCTGCTAAAGAAGTGTGACCACAATCAGAAAAACAGTCTGAGTAGGTATCAAATACCCTGTGCTGGGCAAACACCTGACAGAGGCCAGTGAAGTCATGATGGTATCTCTTCACACCTCTACGGGAAGGCCTCAGTGGGAACCAGCATCCATCATGCTTTAGAGCTGAAGGTCAAACACTCTTGTGAAAACATATTTAGACTTTTAGGGCAAAAGCTACACCTTAGCTATTTTATTTCTGTTTTTTTCTCTTGGTTATTATTTTTTTCTAACATAACATTAAAACCCACCTGCTGTTGGAGAGATAGATCAATTAAAACAGTCATGAAGACGAAGTAGGAAGCTGGTGGGAGGAGGGAGGTTGGTTGAGCTGGGACCTTTCTGATAGGAAAGGGATAAAGAAAATATGACCAGAGTTTATTATATATGCATGAAGCTGTCAAAATTAGCTAATTAAAAATTAACGAATAAAGATAATAAAGGTTAATAAGAGATAGTCACAGCTCCTATTTTTTTACTATTTTAAAAAATAACCTAATAATGTTGCAACTGATAATTATTTTATCCTCAAATGGCAAAATGCATATCTATTTTAAGTTTCGGAGTCAGCAAAGACAGTGTTTGCATGTCTTTGTATTTTAGTTTTATTCTAGTCTAAAGGTTAATATGCCATAATATTCTATCAGCCCTGGGTGTTTGTACTCAATCTAAAAATGTAAAATAATGTTGCTTTCTAAGCAGGGCTATTAATTGAATTCAGATGCTGTACTCCAAATTTTGAACTAAATATTGAAGTTTGAATTCAGTGCTTGAGCCTCATTAGTAGTGATTAGCTAACACAAATGCATTTCTGATTTATGCATGCCTAAAAATGATTCTGAAAAGCTGTCTTGTGCAGGGTTGATTGTTTTTGTGTACAGTTTTGTCCTTCTAGGGCATCTTGTTCAAACACTGTAATCAAGTAGGCACCTTGGGATGAGGCACTAGCAGACGCTTGTTCTTTAAAAATTAGCATCATAGATACAGTGCTGGAAACTAAGAAGGTGATGTTTTTGTGAAAATGAGAGTATGAGACTCAATTTTACAGAAAAGCAGATGCATACCAGGACGGTTTTGCTTTTTACTAAGATCCTGTAAGTTTCCAGCTGAGTTTCCGACACCCTGAAGTGTTTTGACAGGTCCTTTCTATGTGCAGAGCTTCATGGCCATCAACCTCATTGGCTTATTTTTGTTTAGTCTGGTTTAATGTGATCATTTTTTTTTACCTCCGTTGAATTGGTGAAAAATAATTTAGCATTTTTTCAGGCCTCTTGCTGGCAAAGGAGACTTTGAATCCAGCCAAGATTAATTTTTTTCTTATGGCCTAATTTTCTCATTGCCATGAGCATAAAATTTACATATAGTTTTATTTTTCACTCTCTCTACTGGTGTTTATGCAGAATTAAATGTTGCGGAGTGTTAATTAACCAAGGAGAACATAACCATCAGTACAGTCTATACAGTGAACCTGTTAAATTCATGGAGTTCAGAACCTGAGGATAAAACGCATGGTCTGGAGCAATTCCAGTGGATGTGTGCTGCAAACAAGCCGCACAGCTGAGCAGTAGGAACCCGAGTGTGGAAGGAGATATTTTCTCCCACTGCAAAGGAATTATACACGCCCCCCTGTTGACAAAATTCCAGCCACATAAAAGTAATCGAGCTTATAAATGAGTAGAACCAGTAACAAAGCCGACTTTCAAAGTCCTTGATGTTTTCTTTGTAAAATGTGAATATTTAGGTGGCTGTCTTGCTTTTCTGAGTGTCTTTGTTTTATTTTATTTAATTTATTTTATTACCAACTGTTCTGATTCCATCAGAAGCCAAAAAGAAGCCATGTGCCATACAGATATTTTTCTCATGATAATGAAAAGGCTTTTAGATTATCTGTGAACTTGTGGCTGTACACAAAGTCTTGGGGAATTTTTCTACTGCCTGCTGCCTATCCTCCCTTCAGAACCAGAGTGGCTCAGACTGGAGTAAGTGGCTCCTCCCTTTCTTCCCCCAGAGATCAGAGAAGGCACAGTGATTCCATGCTCTGCTCCCCAGGAGGGATTGCGAAGATGAGGTTTTACTCTACTTGCCTTCTCAGTGGTTAGCCAGGCATCATATTATAGATGTTGTTAGAAGTCGAGAGACCGTTGAGTAAGAAGACCCTTTTCCTTCAGGCATGGCAGGTGATGTGAGCTTCATAGTAATTCCTCCTTCACCACATCCCATGGAAGTGATGAAGACTGACTGACCTGTGTAGACATGTGACCAGGAACCTGCTGCAGGGCTGCAGACCCTGTGGTTTCTGGTTGCAATGCAAAGCATTACTTCTTTGTGTTTATTTCTGATGAATGGAGAGACTTGTTTGCAGCTGAAAAATCAGGTTTGCAGTTAGCTTGAGTATGAATCACTGTGGAATGTAGGGTGTTCTTATTGGGAGCTTTGCCCTTAGGAACAGTAGGAGCAGGGATCCTTCAATATTTGGCATTCAGTGAGCAATTACCTCAATATTTTACAAGTGAATATGTGTAAACCTGATCAAACTCTCCCCTGGAGGGAAATTTTCTAAGGCTGTTTGTAGTTAACCTATTTCCTGTTGTTATAATAAAACTTTTAAAATTGATGTGGAAAACCAGATTACAGATAATTATACTTTTCTTTTTATTCATTCTTTCGTCTTTTGGATTCTCCTTCTTGTCTGGAAAAGGGGGCGGTCCTTGCCTTCTCACTATGTCCTAGAGTCCCCAACTGGCTTGTCCAAGGTTTCCTCTGGCTCTGAAGCCTTAGCTCTTTGGTCAGCAGCCCTCATGAGTTCTAATGAGGATCTACTATTCGAGCCATCCTTGGCATCTGTTGAAGAGGGTCTGGAGAGTAGAGCACGTGGTATACATCAAACTTGGCTTCACTCTGAGTCACCAGTGAATCACTGTGGGCTCTGAGTATCAGCTATAACACGAAAGAGCAGACATTGACTCAGGAGTAATTGAATGCAAAAAATAAGAAAGTGAAAATTTGATTTTGCTGTATAAATGTAAAGGTAATTGTCGTCATTTATGTGAACGACTTTGCACTTAGCTCTAATTGCCACACCCTATACTGATTAGTCATAGTGCTGAATACGTGTCAGATGGGTGTTTCTATAGTGCATTGATTGTAAGACTAAACCTGCTCATGTGTGATGCTCTGTCTCCATAGGGGTTGGACATCTGCTGACATAGCACAGCTTTCTGCTTACAACTTAAGTCATTCCTTGTTTCTGTTTATTTTTAATGGACACAGAGACTGGTTTGCAGTTAGATTGAGTATGAGCCAGTGTGGAGTGTTCATACTGGAAGCTCTGACCATAGGAATTGTGGGAGAAGGGATATTTTAACAACCAATCATCTGGTTTGCATTTGTTTTTATTTCTGGCAAATTGTTGTCATTAGGGAATATTCTTGAGCCTTCCAATATTATATCAGCCTTTATGCCAGCCAAGCAGAGGTCTGAGTGGCATTAATTGATCTGGAAGGAAATAACTGTGTAGGGAGAATGAAGGAAGCCCTTCCTGTTTCCTGGATTAGAGCTATTCTTTCTCTTCTCTGACTCTGTCTGCCAGAATGAGGACTGAGGTTGCTCATATTTACAAGCCAGGGTCGTTTTCCTTTAAATATAGTGATTTGGCATGAAGTTACAAAACAAACCAAAGAAAGCAAAGAATCTAATGGAAAAGGGGTCCCCACTAATTGTTAGTTCCATAAAATAGTATTTTCAGCACTGTAACATATGGAGCAGCTACTAAATGTTTAAAGTGTGCCCAGTGTGTGGGTCTTGTATTTGATTCTCCATCAATTAACTGATGTGTAATGAAAGTTGAGAAAAATCAGTGCTTGTAATGATTTAATTTTAACAATTGGATAGTTTTAATACTGTTACTTTGGATTTTGCTTCTTTTTTTCTGTGTGCCTGTCGTTGTTTAAGTACATAAATTTGTGTTTTTGAATGTGGATACACAGGTGTCACATGACATGTTGGTGGGGGGGCAGAGGACAGTCTTGGGTACTGAAATTCACCTTCTACATGGTGTATCTCAGGATATCAGGCTTGGGATCTTCCAGGGATTCTCCTACCTCTACTTCCCATCTCTCTGTCATCTCTCTGGGGTCACAACAGCTCATAACTAATGCTAGAAGTCTGACTTTCCTGTGGGTTCTGGGGATTTGAACTCAGTTCCCCATGCTTGCATGCAAATGCTCTTACTCAGTGAGCTGTCTCTCCAACCCTCAGTTCAGTTTGGTTTATTAACAGATCTTTGCATTTGTTGTCCATATTTTAGAAGCAGGTAGCCTATGCTTTGTGATACACTTGAGCCAAGTCAATGGAAGCAATGCCAGAAAATGACTAAATGTATTTTAAAAACTGGTGTTAAACTCATGATATATGAGTTGACCTTGGTATTGTGATGAAGCTATACTATTCCCTATAGAAGAGTTAAAATTGTCCTGTGTCTTTATCAAGCATGTTTAGTTGTCCTTGGAGGTGTCAATAAAATCTCAGTGTGCTTTGGGTTAGTGTTTGAAACAGTGAGTTGATTTTTTGACGTTTTGTTTGGGTGAAGTAGAAGAAATACTGGGTATAAAATGATTAAACACTCAGTATTTGTACTGAACGGTTGTAACTATGCCATTGTTTGCCTTGTTTCAGCACATCTCAGGTGTCTATGTGTTATTTAGACCTTCCACGCGGTAGTCTCTCATAGCAACATGACCAGAGGTCTTCCACGCGGTAGTCTCTCATAGCAACATGACCAGACAGATATTATCTTTAAACTATTTGATAGAAACAGTTTAAATTTCCAAAGTGCTTCCTGTCCCAAGCTCTCAATCCCAGGGTGGACATCTAATTAAAAAAGCAAAAACAAAAGCAAAACCATCTTGCCTCAAACACTCTCTGTTATATTTCCCAACATACAACTTCTGTGGCTCAGGTTGGAAAACGAGGAAGTTGTTATTTGCTTGGTGACAATGTGGGCACTTGCATAAATGTGATGTATAAACCGAACACATAAATAGTATTTCATGAATGGGAATCATTCAAGTCCCTGTTGATTGTAGTGTAGATACCAGACATTTTAATGGAATTGCTTCTTAATTACCTAGCTCTCCTTGATAGCCATGAAAAGGAATTGGATTGGACAGTATTGATTCCCAGCAGTCCTGTTCCTCTTTAGGGATATTCTGAGCTGGCAAAACACATACAGATGGGCAGACAAGACTGCTTAGTTCGCCCTCTGCAGAATGTGATCAATAGGAGCCTATTTCTGTATCAAGGAGAAGCGGTTCTGTTAATTTAGGCCTGGGAATCTCATCATTAGATACTCTCTAGTAAGAAGACTTAAAATATTTTACTTGAGAAACAAATTGCATTTAGGCACTTGTTTTGCAGAAAGATTTGTTTTGATTTATCTTCTTAAATTTTGTAAAGATGTCAGCTGTTTCAGAGACTTTCTTATTTCCTGTCAATAAGAATGCTAAGAAGTTTTTATTTTTATTTTTTTTTCTCCTGGTTTCAGTGGTTCATGGTTAAAACTCCTACTTTGCCAAATTCTTCTGGGTAACTTTTTTTTTTTGGTGGTACTGACATAATTTTTGAAACATGGGAAAATAAGGTTTAAAAGCAAACAATATTGTATGCCAACGTGCTTTATCTTCTTACACACCTTTACCCTGTGAACAGAACCCTGCTTAGTATTCTGTGTGCTGAATACAAACACCCACTGAGTCTAAATTACTCTCAGTTGTAACTGCTTGGTAACAAACTCAAAGCAGTGCTAGATTTTGAGAAAGTCTAATTGTGCTTTTCTGTTTTAACTGTGTGCTTATATAATCTTGTTTAGAGTAAAGAAAAATGATTCAGCATGTGAGGGTTGACGGTTTTGCATTCATGTATGATGTTTCCATGTGAGGGTTGATGGTATTACACTCATGTATGAAGCTTCTATGTGAGGGTTGATGATATTAAATCCATGTATGAAGCTTCTATGTGAGGGTTGATGGTATTACACTCATGTATGATGCTTCCATGTGAAGGGTGACTGTATTACATTCATGTATGATGCTTTCATATGAGGGCTGATGGTATTACACTCATGTATGACGCTTCTATGTGAGGGTTGATGGTATTACACTCATGTATGATGCTTCTATGTGAGGGTTGACGGTATTGCATTCATGTATGATGCTTCTATGTGAGGGTTGATGGTATTACACTCATGTATGACACTTCTATGTGAGGGTTGATGGTATTGCATTTATGTATGACACTTCCATGTGAGGGTTGATGGTATTACATTAGTGTATGATGCTTCCATGTGAAGGGTGACTGTATTACATTCATGCATGATGCTTTCATGTGAGGGCTGATGGTATTACACTCATGTATGATGCTTCCATGTGAAGGGTGACTGTATTACATTCATGTATGATGCTTTCATGTGAGGGCTGATGGTATTACACTCATGTATGACGCTTCCACCATGTAGTAAAGCTGGAGTAATGACTCAGTGGCTAAGAGTTCTTGCTACCCTTTCAGAAGACCTGAGCTTTGTTCCCAGCACCCATATCAAGTGGCTCATGACATCTGTAACTCCGGCTCTGTGAGATCTGACAACCTCTGCTGGACTCGTCAGGAACCTACATGCATTCATGTGTGTTGAAGGAGCTGCGGGCTGTGTTCCTGCTGCCCCGGCTCCTGGCCACCTGGCTAGCTTATGCCCTGAAATAACAACACACAAATTGTATTCATATAAACACTGCCTGGCCCATTATGTCTAGCCTCTTCTTGGCTAACTCTCTTGACTAACCCATCTTTAGTAATCTGTGTAGCACCAGTCTTACCAGGAAAGATTCAGCATGTCTGACCTGGCAGCGTGCTTCATGTATCTCTGACCTCACTTCCCTTCTTCCCAGCATTCAATTCTGTCTACTCCACCCACCTAAGGGATGGCCTATCAAATGGGCCAAGGCAGTTTGTTTATTGACCAATGACCTTCCTCCATCACATGTGAGCATGTGTACACACACATACATACACAGAAGCTTGTCAGGGTTTGCAGCCAAGGTGCTCTGATTGAGCTGACATTTTGGAGTAGTTGAAAAGCTCCCTGGTGGGTTACATGGTCACGTTCTGGAGACAAGGGAGAGAAAATAAAATGAATGGGTTTTGAATTGCAGTTTGAGATTTAAAATTCCTGGATCATATTTCCATTTCCTGATCTATGAGTTCCAAGAGAGTTGGGGGCACATCAGGGAAATGGAGACTGTCATAGCCACTGACAAAAGTGAAGAGATTTGTGAGAAAGAGGGTCCTGTTAGAGAGACATTGGCCCTGGCAGCCAGTGATCTTCCAAGATTATCACTCACAGATTTTTGATTTTACTCATTTTAATACAAGTGAGAAAGAACACATGAGATTTGTTTCTATAGGTGTTATCAAAGAGAGAAACATTTCTTTTATTCTGAACTCAAAATACATAAATGTGCTGAACATTGGGGCTACTAAGACCATTCTAGAGTTGCTTACAGTGACGGTCATCCATCCTGGGGTATTTCAAGCCCCCCGTGAATGTCACACTGTTTCCAGGGTGGGCTATAAAGCAATGTTCAGAAGTGCTAGCAAGATCCGGAAACAGAATCTTCAGTAGACCAGTTAATACACTCGATATATGGACTAAGCCTTAGTTTGAACTGAAGACAGACTCAGCTACTTGTCATGTCACAGGGGGTTCATCCCTGAATATTCACTGGGACAAAGGGTCCTCCTCTTCCTCCTCTGCCTTCCTGCTCCTCCTCCTCCTTCTCCTCCTCCTTCTCTTCTGTTCTTCTTCTAAAAGTTCCCGGCAGGCTTCCATCCTGTATGCTTTTTCTAGCTCCAGACACATAAATGGCTACAGTGCCTTCCTGAGATGGATTCCCTCCAAGCTGTATAGGAGTACATGAGCATTCACATTTGCTTTGGTAATGTTAAAATGATAAATGAATAAGGGAGTAATTAAAGTGTGCTTTAATTAACTGGCTACAGTGTGTGAATATATTTGTAAATCACCTTTTAAAATTCAGTGTTTGGAAGTTGTAGGGATGATTTGAAGTTTGACCTGAGAAAGGTCGGGAAGGTTCTCTGCTCGTTCTCATTGTACGTGTAATGATGATTAATGAGCAAATTGGTTGACTTTAAATAGTTCTGAGTGGCTAAATCCACTATATTGTAGTTATTAAAGGCACGTGTTACTTTGAAATCAGAATCTTTTATTTGCATCTTAGGATGGAGCCAAGATTTTGCATATGACATAAGAGCTAAAAAATACTTTCTGTGAAACTGTGTTTTTTTTTTCAGAACTGAAGCATTCTGTGGGTTTTTAACCCAGTTCAGTGACAGAGTAGAAGGCAAATCTGATGGTGAATGGAGATGAATAGAGGTGTCTGACTTCACACAAATGCATCCACCATGAAGTAAACAAATCAATACAGAAAATAATTTACCACTTTGGATCTCTCTCTCTCTCTTCCATCATGTACACACACACACACACACACACACACACTCACATGGGTGGGGGAGGTGGGGTTAGTTTTGAACTTACTATTTAATCAGAGTTGATTTTGAACTCCTGATAGTCTTGCCTCTAGCACCGGAATGCTGGAACGATAGGCACGTGCTACCATGCTCCTCTGGGGTTGCTTGTTAAGCTGGTGATGTTGCTGTGTAGAGGAAAACAGTTCTTTAATCCTTCATTCTTCAACTCTTTTCTTTTTAGTGCTTAGGATTTCCTCTAAGGTTTAATAATGCTTTGTGTGTTTGGTTGGGTTTTATTCTCTGAACACCAAGGTTTAGGAAACAATGTGGTATTCTCAAACTTTACAAAGAGCCTTTAAGGGGGATGGGGTTTATTAGCTCAATGATGAAACACGTAGTTGATCTACAAGAGGCCCTGGTTTTCCTCCCCAGCCCCATGTGCTTGTGTGCAGGTTGCCTGTTGAGCTCATTCTGTTCAGTTACCGGTTTGATCTACTTACTCTTTAAGACTTGATTCTGTCAGTTGTTATAAATTTGTTTCGCATCAGAGAGATGCTTGTACATTGGCAGGAAGGTTTGACATCTGTATTAGATAGAAACTGAGGAAGCCAGTTTCTCAAACAATGGTGGATCCAGCAGGGCATCTGACTCCAGTTACTGTTTGCAGGTAGCTTTGGGTTAAGGTCAGAGTTGTGGTTGGGTGATCCAGAACAGACCTGTTTCACTATTTTCCAGTCTCATGGTGAAACTGAGAACGCTGTCAAGGAGCCTGCTTGCTCAGAGAGGGCATGTGACTTCCAAATCTATTGCCCAGGACAAGCTGCTCGGGGTCAGAGACGGAAAGAGCACACGAGCGACTGACGGAGGGCTTTTCATTATCTGAGATTTACATAAGCAACACTGAGAAATGGAAGAATCACCCAATTAAAGGACAGTAAATTTACTTTGCTGCAGTATTGAATAATTTACATCTTGATTCCCCTGAATTGCATTAATTACTTATTTCTTAGCAGATGAAAAAACATCTGGGTAGAGTTTAACCTACATATATTCAAATTAACGATAAAGATAGATTTATCTATTGTGTATTTGCCTGCTAGACATTGGGGACAAGGAGACGCATGAGCAGTGGCTTCTACCCTGCAGAGCTATAGTTCTTCAGGGTGATGAATAAATAAGTGCAATTACATAGAAGGACAACAATGAAACTTATTTAGTTACAGCCACTCACTCACTTACTAAATACTACCCAAGCCTCTACTCTGCACCAGAGAAAATGATAGGCTTATGTAGGTGTGCCATTACACAGAACAGACAGGTCAGACAGTAGGAGAACACAGTCACTTGGATACTCATTTCTGGCAATAAGAAAGAATATCTGATTTAAATAATCCACAGGCTGCCAAAAACACACTTAAGAAGTTCTCCTTAAATGCATTGCTGTACTAAAGCAAAATGAATGAATCTGAAGAAGTCAAAAGTATGCAAGGAGTTGGCTTTCTCCCAGACAGTTCCCATGAACTGTAAGCAACCTTGAACATTCACACCAGGGCCAAATGGCTCTACAGGGTAGTTGGGGGATTATAATACCAATGTTATACAGAGTCTATGAAAGAAGAGTAACTATTCTAGACACATAATATGAAGCAAAAATGAACATAATATTGACATCTGGCAAGGCAAGATGAGAATATATATGTGTATATCTTCTATGAATATATGTGTGTATAGAATGTATATTATATATAATAGATACAGTCTAATTCTGTTCTTATCTATAATATATTTCATGTTTACATAGTCTCCAAACAGCTAAAAAATTCATAGCACAAAAAGATAATATGAAATGATCAAGTTGTATTATTTAAGGAAAACAAAGCCAATTTAATATTAGGAAGTAGATTAACACAGTGTATTGCATAGTACACCAAGGACATCAAAAAAAGATTCTTAATAAGTTAATTAAAAAGAATTTTATTAATGTAGGCAGTTACTTAGAAATTCCAAAGAGTGATTCTGAGTAAACTAGATGAATAACCTATAAATGGAATACGTATTAGAAAGCATTGCAAGCCCACCCCCAGGGTAAGATGCCCAAAGGACTCTTAAAGACCTAGGGTGTGCTGGATATGCACACTGCCAGCCCCCATGCTGCATTGCAGTGAGACAAAAAGGAAAATTATAACAGGGGCAGAAACAAACCTTTCATTGTTTAAAAACTATTGCTAAAGAAAACCCCCAAATACCTGTAAATGGATCAAGGATATGATACGTAAACATATCAAGGATTTGCTGCATCTGGAAAGCGGTGTGCAAAGTGATCTGCTTTTCTATGGCCCACACAAAGAATTTCATAAAGCATCACAGGCAAAGTGGTGAGAATCCAAGTGACAAGGGTTCTGTTACAGTTTATTCTCAGACAATGTGTGCAGTCAGACAGATAGAAAAACACACACAGATTAGATTTATTATGCAAATAATTCTAAAGACAATCTAAATAAATGGCGACCTATACATTCCTACTTAGGAAAGAATCAACTTTCATAAGTTGGTTTATACATTCAATACTAAGACAAACCTCCCAAGGATTGTTTGAACTTGTATATGTAGACATACTATTCAAGATTTTTTTTTTAAAGAGTGTTCTTTGTGGGTATATGCCCAAGAGTGGTAATGCTGGGTCTTGAGATAGATTGATCCTTAATTTTCTGAGAAATTGCCATACTGATTTCCAAAGTGGCTCAACCAGTTTAAACTCCCACCAGCGGTGGAGGAGTGTTTCTCTTACCCCACACACTCTTCAGCATAAACTGTCATCAGTGTTATTGATCTTAGCTGTTCTGACAGGTGTATGATGGAATCTCAGAGTTGTTTTGGTCTGTATTTCCCAATGGCTAAGGATGTTGAGCATTTCCTTGTGTCTTTCGTCCATTTTATATTCTTTTGCTGAGAATTCTGTTTAGATATGTACCCCATTTTTTTAATTGGGTTATTTGGTATTTTGATGTCTAGTTTCCTGGGTTCTTTATATATTTTGGAGATCAGTCCTCTGTCAGATGTGGGGTTGATGAAGATATTTTCCCATTCCATAGGATGATGGAAATACCAAGAAACTTGTGAATGACAAAGTAGCCCAATGTTTTCAAATACTCAGACTTTTGCAAATTAATATTCTAGGTTAGACAGTGCTTAGAAATGAAGAACTGTGAGCAAAATGCCCTAATATGTACCATTAAAACAACTACTCTAAAGAAATCATGGTACTTTTTGATAGCAATAGAGAATCCTCACTCAGTTGTGGAATTTCTTGGGAATTTTAAGCATCCACAACCGTAATATTCAAAATATGACTTTACGATAAATACTCCAAAGAAAATTTTGTACATTGTTGTGCAGAAATGTCCATGGTATCATAGTTTGTCTGACCTGAGCGTAGACACAAGGTAGAAGCTCTAAGCATGGAGTGTCATGGAGAGAGAACCAGTTTTCTAGAAACTGCTCTGCATTTGAGGGTGTTCTTGGTAGAATTCTGTCCCCTGCTGATAGGGAGTCTAATGGAGCATAGAAGAAGTCGTGTGATTCACAGGTTCTGATGTGTCCAGTTTTGTGAGCACTGTTGCTGTTGAATAAGACAGTTTCTCTAGCCATTGCTATAATATTGTAAATAACAAAGATCAGATAGATGTCCAGAGAAGTTCTCATGGCCCTGAGTCACTAGGAAACAGCTCATAGTTTCCAATAGTATTCACAGTAAACACTACACATTGGTAAAGCACTTGATCACGCAGAGACATAGGGGGAGCAATGGCGGAAAGAATGGAGTGAGAAAATGTGTCACTCATGTCAGAAGACACATTCAGCAGGTTGGCAAAGATGAGGAAGTGACACTCTGACTAGGGCCTCAAATTAGTGCCTTGCTCAGCCATCATCGGCGAAGCTTCCACCGGCAACAGATGGGAAAAATACAGATACTCACAGCCAGAAATTATGCAGAGAGTGAAAGACCTTGGAACACTCAGCCGTGAACTGCTGAGTTCATCAATTCTCCCCTATCTCCTCCAACCCTAGGGCTTTGGGCATTCAGCAGAAGAGGAAGTAGACAAGCAAAAGAGTCAGAGTGGATAGAGGACACCAAGAAAATACCCTCTAAATCAACATGGCTGGTGTACTGAGCTCACAGAGACCTGGGCACAAGCACAGGACCTACATGGCTCTGCATCAGATTGGGTCTTATATCCGAAAGGAGAAGTGGACACATGCTCCCAGCCCTAACACAGAAACTACCTCTAATTGATAACCACTTGCAAATAAAAACTTAGTTTATTCCAAGGGAGTCTTACTGGCAGGGGTGGAAGGTGGGGGATCTTATTCTTAAGGTTATTCTGCATGCCCAGCAGTAGATGACCAACAGGAAACAATCTCGGGGGAAATAAATTAATAACATTAGAAGGTGAATAATAACAAGAGTTCCATTTAGAAGACTGTGCTCTTATCTAACTGTATTGGTGGGAAGTATTGATAATATGGAAGACATGTGAAGACTGCTTCTAACTTGAATTTTGTGAATCCAGCAGTTCCATTAGCAGGTACATCTTCCGAGTGCATTGCATATACGTAGTAAAATGTTATCAGAAAATTATGACAATACTTAAAATGTTCTCCTGTTGTAGAAGGCCGCTTGTTCATTTCCCGTCTGCCCAGACTCCCAAAATAATCACACAGAACTTGTATTATTTAAATCACTGCTTGGACAATTATTTAAGCATATTGCTAGCTAGCTCTTACATCTAGAATTAATCCATTTAAATTATTTTACATTTTACCATGAGGCTTGTGGCCTACTGGCAAGGTTCCACCTTGGCAGCTCCATGGTGTCTCTTTGACCCCGCCTTCTTTCTCCCAACATTAGGTTTAATTTTCCCCAACTAGTTCTGTTCTGCTGTACCATAGGCTCAAAGGAGTTTATTTATTCATTAACCGATAAAAGCAACAACTTATACAGAAGGACTTCCTTAATCATTTCCCCCTTTCTGTCTATAAAAAAGGAAGATTTTAACTTTAGCATAGGAAAATTACATATAACAAGGCAGGTATCAAGCAAGAATTACAGTTAAAATATTTATATCTATTTTATCTTTTACAGTAACTAAGGAAAACTATAACTGTCTTTTCTCCAACCCCATCAAAGACTCCAGAAGGATGTAATATTACCTAAGTAAACAGGAAGTGCATTGTAAGAAACTTCCAAAACTCTAGAATTGACAGGAACATCTCACTGCCTGGACAGTCACCCAAAGTTCTTCTGTAACATTGTGGGCACCCATCTTCGGGCTACAGGCCAGTGGTATCCACCAGACTTTTCCATACAATTAAATGTCTCTCTGTACTTAGCTCCTTCACAGTCAAAAAATTCAAAGAAAATACATATATGTAATATAGTATATGTAATAATAAAACATATAGATAATATACATAATCCAGACTCTGTATATTTCATCTTTATGTGTCTATTTTTCATACTCTATTACTTTTTCTACAAGTTTGATATTTATTTTGTTATTTTTAATCCTTTAATGTATGACTGTCTGTACTCTTTTATATTGCATTTACTGTTTCTTTACTCTTTTTTCTTCTCTCTCCCAAGCCTATGTACATTTTTAAACACACTGTGCCTCATTTAGAGACATGTTTTCTGCCTCTGGTGCATGTGGGATAGCCCTGGAATTTTACAGAGATTCTGGGGTTTTGACCTCAGGTAGTCCTGATTGCCCATCCAGCCAGCTCCCCACCCTTCAACTTCAAGTTGTGATTATAGTTCCTCACTTCTATTTAAGCTCTGTGTGCCCCTCTCATGTATTGCCATTGGACAGCAGGGCAGAGGACAAGATGGCAGGACAACTCATGGGAATGCCCCATTAGCGGTTGGTACCTCTCTGCTTAAATCTGTCCTGAGTCCTGTTTCTCTTTAATTAGTCTCATAGGAAAAGACAAGCAAGATCACGCTGAAAAATGGGCTATTTTTGGAGTTCTCATTATTCTTTTATAATTGTGCCTCTGGTCATTTTTTATCTTTACCTTGGTAGGGTTTCTAATAAAAACTAGAAGCTAACCATGTTTAATTCATCTAGCTTACTCCAAGTGCAGGGTAGTACTCACACTGTATGAATGAACTGTATGAATGACCTATCACCTGGAGGAGCTCACAGTCTAAGTGACAGATAGCTGATGTCAGTGATAATAATTAATCTTCAGAGTAAATTATGATAACAACAGCCAGCACATGGACTTTGCATTTCACTTATATATAAGCCTTTTTCACATTTTAATGTACCTAATCCTTGCAACTGAGTTTGGTAGATGTTGCTTGGTACCACTTACTAATCAGAGTGTTGAGGGGAAGAGATCATACCCTGCATCCTAAGTCACATGATCACCATAGGGTGCAGTCAGAGTGAAAAAAGTCAGGCAGTGAGAATCTTGACTCAGTGTTTCTTCCTGTGGCAATTTGATAATCTGCTTCATTATGAAAGAAAGCCGTGGTGAGATTACACAAGGGCTGAGGATGAACTGGGGACCCACAGCCTTGTCACTGCCAGAATTGCAGTGGGAACCAGAAATCCAATGATTACTTCATCAAACCCCCAATCATGGACGAATGGATTCAGTGCTATTCAGCCCTGTGTTTCTTTATGTTGACACCCAAGGGCAGTGTTTGCGTAACGACCAGAGCTTCTATTTAAGTTAAACACACCTTATTGTTGACTTTTCTAGGCAGTATTTGCATTTTAAAATACTGGAAATTGCTATATATAATTTAACATGAGAATATTACACCTTAAAGTCAAGAAAACGGACAACTCTGGCTTAGGAGCAAGGATTTAAAAGATTTGTGGCACACTGTAGTAGACACATGGAATGAGCATCATTTATTTTTGTTTTTTGTTTGTTTGTTTTCTCACAAATTTTCAATTCCATAAAGAAAGAAACTACTTCTTCATTTGGAAATAATTTTGAAGGAAAAAGAAAACATCGAACTTACAGAGCATTTATTTGGTTATGCGATCATTTAATTGAATTTTTTATGCAGCCCATTTGAATTTATTCAAGATCAACAAGACACACACACAGCACACTCAAACACACACACACACACACACACACACACACACACACACACTACACCGTGATATCACCCATATCATTTCCTTTTTCCGCACTATGGGAAGCAAAGTGGAAGCGGAAGGCAGGCAGTGCAAAGCAGTGTCTGAATGATGGCCTCCCCAGCAAGTTCACTGCTCCCCAGCGCTCACCAGCTGGGGCAGGGTGTTGTCATCATAAATAAGAAAAATCCACCATCCATGTACCATGGCGGCCTGTTTGCAGAGGCCGTGGAAGACATAATTTAGAATGCGGGACATTTTTAAGAAGCAAAATCTTTAGTTTGGATCTTTTGGCATTAAACATAAAATACAGCAGCTCATGGGAAGACATGACTTCACTGAGCTAAAAAGGGACTCATTTTTGATGACTTTTGTTTGTATTGATCGCCTTCAAGAAAGCCAGTGACTAATTCCAGCACCACGGTTGTCTTGTTGTTTATTCATGCCTTTTACTAAAGAAAAGAAATGCTTGCTAATGGAAGAATCAAAGCAAAATATTTACAGCATAATGTGCTTTATTTATTTATTTATTTTTGACAAGAGCCTGTGTGGTTAGAAGGGTTTTTTCCTCCGGGCTCATAAAGCTGTTTACATGAAGCGGTAGGAGGGAGACAAGAACAACAGTTTTTCTTCAGCAGCTGGAGGTTGTCTGAATGGAGTCTGCAATCCCCATGCATGTTTTGTCATGCAGATTTCTTTGAAAATGGTCTTGCCTGTGCACCTTAAATACATTTTAGAATTATTTTACCATGAAATTAGTTTTCTCCGCCATTGGCTTAGTTGAATCCCCCTCCCCTTTTTTGATCAATGCTGGGACATTAAAGATAAAGCCCTGGCTGCACATGCCCTTGCTATTTTTGGAAATTCCTATCTAAAAATCCATCCCGCAGCTGGCCAATGTGCTTGGAGAGGCAGGTCGTCACTGTCACAGCAGTCCAGCTACTTAGTATCCTCAGCTTGCCCCTCTCTTCCCGCCTATCAATGGCCCACCTTTATATAGTGATTAACCATTACAAAGAATGAAAAGGGTGCAACGGTAGCAAAAGTAGCCCAGAACTTGGTTGCAATACAACAGTCCACGTTTAAACTGAGTCAAGTAGTTCATGGGTCCAAAATTAGACTAAGAGAGTAGTGGTTGGTGATGATATCTGTAGAGGTTTTTATGATGGTGACAGAATGAGAGGTGCTGGTGGTGGTGGTGGTGGTGGTTGTGATGGCAGTAGTGGTAGTGATGGTGATGGTGATGGTGGTGGTGATGATGGCCATAATGATGGTGATGGTGGTGGTGGTGGTGATGATGGTGGTGGTGATGATGGTGTTGGTGATGGTGGTGATGATGGTGGTGATGCTGGTGGTGATGATGGTGATGTGGTGGTGGTGGTGGTGATGATGGTGGTGGTGGTGTGATTGTGATGGAACTAGACGTAGTGACTTTGGTCATGGTGATAGAACTAGAGATGGTTCCTATGGTTGTGGTCCTGGAGATGGCAAAGCTAGTTGTAGTGATGCTCATAGAGATGAAGGGAATTGTAGTAGTGGTGGTGATAAAAATTCAGTAGCAATAATGCCAGTAGTAGAGAGACATACCCACGGCACAATGCACCCTAAGAAAACTCGGATATGGCTGGTGAAACCCTTTCTTTCCAATGCTTAGTTATTTCACAACAAACAGTAAATTCTCTTTCCATTGCTAAGATATCTGTTCTTTAAAATTAGCTAAGGAAACCCTTATCTTGATCAAATAATGCTATAGATGTACAGAAGATGCTTTAAAGCTATAATAAAATTAAATTTTCAGTTATTTGTTTGGTCCACATTCAACCCACCGTGGAAATGGAAGTTGTAAAGGGAGACCAACCCTGTAATTTAATACTAGTAAGTCTTCCCACGTTTACTTCCCACCTCACGGTTACACCTTTGAGAATAGGCTCTGTGTCATTGTTAGTTGACACATATTTTGTATTCCACGCTTTGAAATATGAATCTATTACAAAGGATCATGTTGGTGAGGCATTGGGGATGAATAAGTTAGGAATAGTATTTAGTTTGTAGACTTTCCTTTCGAGGATGGCAATGCATTTCCCCTCCAAATCATTTCCTCCCGATCAGTTGGGTTATAATAAGAACAGTTTAGTTTGACAAAATTTGCACATTCTGAATGGACTGCCTCTATCTTCTTGACACATTATTTCCCAATTTCATTGTACTTCTCCTTCTGCTCATTCATTCCCACAAAAGATATTCTCTTCAAGAGATGTCAGCCTGTGACATCTATTCCTCTTGTGGGGAATATGAAGGCTTTCTCACTTAAGCAAACAGAAACAAACTGACGTACTTGATTGCATCCCACTCTCTCTCCCCACTCTGGTCTTACCTCCTCTGTCAGCACGTGTTTTGATAATGCTGGATGAATTGCCCATTTCTAGTTATTCCTCAGTTATTTCTCTTATTAACTGTAGTCTTGTTCTTTTTCTAACCACTCCACTAAAATTTCTCTCGATATTAGTAGTGCTTTGATTTATCAAGCCCAAGGTAATTCACCAGACTTCTGGTTGGTCACCTACATGAAATTTGCCCCTCTTGATTATACTATCCTGAAAAAGCAATTCATCTGACCATCCCTTATCCCTATCTCAGTTTCATTCCAAGATGACATTTTATATTCCTGCAAGTCTTGGAACTGCATAGCACTTATATTTTTTGTACCTTGGGTATTGTTTCCAAATGTTTAACCGTTTATATAGCTGTCCATTTCCTTTGCCTCCCTGACGCCAAGCGCAGGTATGGAACGTAATAGACATGAATTTTCCTAATTTCGTTTGTTTCAAGTAATGAAAACTTTCTCAAGTATAAGCAAAAAGGAGAATTTATTGTTATAATTCAAAATCACTTCTTTGGGGCAAAAGGCAGCCAGGCCTGCTGGGCCTTGGAGGCCTGAGAATTGGAAGAGACAGCTGCAGGGACCAGGACAATTTATTTCGGATGTACTCTTCCTTCGGAGGTCAAATAACTACTAGCTCCTGTTTCTTTCTATATTTCAGCCATGTTTCTCCCTCTACAGACTCGCTTTCCTTCTTTGGTGACCTTTTTAAAGGTGACATTGGCCACTCTGAGAGGAAGGAGATCATGAGAGAGGGAGACACTCCTGGCTTCCATTCCACTAAAAATCATGGGTCTGAATGAATAAACCTTCCCCTGACTTCCATTTTCTTAAGCAACTTAAATACTCAAAGACATTCATTAGAAAATGACTTTACCCAGAACCTGCTTCTATATTTCCCTTATTATTTTTATATTCCCTTATATTATTGTGATATATTACCCCTACTAATTTTGTCTGAATTTTTTTCTAATGAAGTCTGAGTTGATAATCTTACTGTTTTGATTTTAGAACCAGTACTGGGATTTGGAGTAAGACATAAGTATTATGATACTCAGCTCTTGATATAATAAAGCAGCCTAATAAGCAGCACCCCAGATCTCAGGGACTTACCACATCACACATCTATTCTTTGGTGCTATGATCGTCTAGGAACTGATGCATGGGCTTGGTTGGGTTTGGTGCAGTCAGGCATGAGTCTGCTCCTAGCAGAGCCAGGACTGAAGGTATAGAAGTTGCTTGGGGTATGCTCCATTTAGGAGTCTGTTGAAGCACAGAGTCTTAAAGATGTAGGCTCAGATGGGGTTAATGTTACCTCTACTTACATCTTATTGTTTAAGAAAAAGCCCACATCAGTGGTGGTGGGCTGCACACATCACCTCCACTCTTGTTGATTCTCATGAGAATGAGTCAGTACTGGGAGCAGTGCTCATATCTATTACAGCCCTCAACCAAATACATGATGTCCATGCAGTTTTAGCCTTCAAGATAAAGCTCAAATTCTCAGTCTACATAGGCTAGGAATGCAGCTGCCTCTGGGGGACCTATCCAGCCTCATTTCTCCCCAACTTTCTCTCCTAAATTTACAGTTCATCCTTGGCTAGACTAAGTCTCTGTTTAAGATAGCATGCTGCTGCATCTCTTCCTTCCTTGACCTATGTCTCATTACTTTATCTGACTTTTATTGATCTTATTTTGCTTCTTACAAGGAAGTCCAACGGGGACTTTCTCATGGAATCCACATCTTTTCCCCACACTCATGACTGTTCCTCTCTGCTTCTGAGAACCCTGACTCTTACTGATGTCACACTTGTTAGCCTGTGCTGTGCTGCTGTTCTAATTCGCCCTCCTAGCAGAACTGGGAGCTTCTAAAAGGCTATAGTGATATCTAGCTAGTGTTATGTCCTACTGGGCAAGAAACACAGTTCTAGGTTCCTAGAAGGCACACACTGAGGATAGTGAACAGAAGAAGACTATGAAGGTGAGAAGATGCAAGGAAGGAAGAGAAGAAAGAAAGATGGTAGCAAAGGATGATGGTTAGTGATCTGTGTGATAGCACATCCTCTGTGTTATCCAATAAGCTTTAGTCTGGACTATCTTATATTTAACACTTAGCTAACACACCCCCAATTGCTCATTTTGCGGCTGTTTTCCACTTATATAGATAGACCATTCTGGTTTTTAGCACCACAAGCACATTCTCAGGCTACCCTTCCATTTCCAAAGTCAACTGTGCCCTGTCCTGCCTCCTCGTAGATACCTTTCAAGTAGTGTGTGCTTTAACATGGCTGAGTTCAATTACACAAAGGACATTCTGTTTTGTCATTGATGGTCACATTAAAGGTTCAGCTTTAGATGCCCACAGTGGAATAATATCAAGGAAAGGTGGCATCCGATGTTAGTTCATTTTCTTCTTTTAAAAAATAGAGGGTGATGTGTGTCAATGGAACTGAGTTCTTTCATATTCCAGACATGTATGAAAGGGAGTTTATCATTATCTGAGTCCTTCCTGACAACATACTCTGGAGCCATGACACATCACAGTAAATAATCTCTGAAAATGTAGACACTGGCTTCTTTTAAAATGCATGTGCGTGTGCTAAAAATAGACACAGAGCTTGACACACACCTGAGTGCCTCTGAGATGGAAACTGAAGTGTCTGGCACTGCAGCCTCTTCTGGAGAGGGTTTCTCCTCATCTGACCTCTGTCTCCAGTGGTAGGCACTGCAGCCTCTTCTGGGGAAGGTTTCTCATCTCACCTCTGTCTCCATTGGTAGGTAGGCATCTCAACCTCTTCTGGGGAAGGTTTCTCCTCATCTGACCTCTGTCTCCAGTGGTAGGTAGGCATCTCAGCCTCTTCTGGGGAAGGTTTCTCCTCATCTCACCTCTGTCTCCAGTGGTAGGCAGCAGTCTGCTCTGCAGAGGCAGTGATCAATTACTCAAAATGTGTGTCCTGATCTTGGCAGGAACTTCCACTTTGGGGCTTTTGCAGATGATGGATGGCCTCTCTCTTTCTCCCCCCACCTCCTTCTCGGTGAAAAGTGATTCCTCTGGAATAGGGAGTTTGAATCCATAAAAGCGTAGAGCCTGATTCTCACAGGATAGCTTGTGGGAGTCAAAAGGTCATGGAGTAAGAGCTACAAGATTTCATCCAAGAATAACAACTAAATAAAAGTGTGGTGATGTGATGATGTGACTTGGGGATTCATTGGCTGAAATTCACTTTAAGGGGGAAAGTGATTCAGGGTGTGGATTTCTTCCTATTATGTGGTAATAACATAATAGTAATAGGAAGATCATGACCATGTGCTATGAGCTTCTGTCTTCTCATGGTATAGAGTGTTGCAGCAGTGACTGTCGATATACAATGAACAGTGAAAACCAATGGGAAAAAATGGCCCCTTGTTGCTTCATTGATTTTTTTTTGTGTGTGTCTTCCTCATTTGTGTAGAGCCTCCTTTCTGTTTTCCTGTTGGGCACATCTCAGTGTTTGTGCTCTGTGCTCTGTGCTCTTCTGTATTATGCAGTACACTGGGACTGACATTTCCTCTAGTCAGTTGTGTGCAGTTGTTCATGGTTAGTTGTTAAAAGCGACAGGGTGTCAAGTTTGGAGAGGAGCTAAGTGAGAACAGAACAAGGCCTGGGAAAAAAAGACTCTAGTTTCTAGACCCTCCAGAGGGTTTGTTGGGAAGGATGGATGAGAAACATGGTTTGAGCATTTTGAGTAAGTTAACTTAGCAGTTGTGTTCTAATAGTATTGGAAGCATTTTTTAAAAATATGGAAACAAATTCCACAGATGAAGCAAAGGTATGAGAACCTCCCAAAAGAGCTCTGACAAGTCTACATGAGTCATATGGCGGGTTCTTTGTAGTATGTAACGTTCCTGTGTTAACGTTTTTATAAGAATGAATAAGAAAACCCAGCATTTAGCATATAGTAATACAAGTTTAATAATAATCAGTGAATAATTTGGAGCTATTTGCTATCTCTAATTATCAACCTAAGTGGAAGACTAACTTGGCTGTAATGAAGGGGAATTGGAAACCCGGGAAAGATGGCCCACTCTGCAGTAGTTGCTGCCACAGGGAGGCTTGTTCACATGGGAATTATGCTACACAAAATTATTATCTTTCAGAATTATTTCCGTCGTCGCTTCTGAATAATGTCCTGGATGCTTTTCACATTTCTAATGTTCACATGAGAAACTAAGGCATAAATGAGCCTTTTAAAATGTGTAATATCAAATAAAAGCTGTGTAGAGCTCAGAGGAGAACTGGGAACGCCAACTGCTGTGTCCGCCGGTTGATGGTTAAGCTTATCACTTTAAGGAACAGTAGTTGAGAGTTTTCCAAGAGGAAAAGGTGAAGCTGGGCGGTGGTGGCGCACGCCTTTAATCCCAGCACTCGGGAGGCAGAGGCAGGCGGATCTCTGTGAGTTCGAGACCAGCCTGGTCTACAAGAGCTAGTTCCAGGATAGGCTCCAAAACCACAGAGAAACCCTGTCTCGAAAAAAAAAAAAAAAGAGGAAAAGGTGAAGTTCAAGTTTAAAGTACAACTCTGCCTTAGTATAATTCATGCTCACTGTATTGGTTATGTCTACACTGACTTTCTGACTTATTTTTCTTTTTCATTCTTTCTTCTTTTGCATCTGAAAATCCCTGTCCCCAGTACCCAATGCAGAATCTTGAATGCTTTTGATTCTGAATGGATTCAGTTCTTTGAGTTATTTATATTCTTCAGACTTCTACTGTTGTAGTTTGGAATTGGGCAGAGGAGCAGTGACTTACAAACATGCTTCGTGGACTAAACAATGCCTTGGAACAGAGAAGCCTGTGCTGTCAGAACACTGGGCATGGTAATCAGCCATGGCAGGTGGCTAACAAGAGTGATTTAAAAAGGCTCCACAAATGTATGTGTTCCTTAAGGCTTTGTGCGTTAATACAAGTGAACTAGTTTAGTTGCTTGCTAATAAAGACACATGTGCCCCTTTTCACACGTTTTCCCTTAAATCCCTGGAAACCTCTGCTCTCTCCTCAACCATCAACAGTCTGTTAAGGTTGCTGTCTAGGGAAACTGTTTGGACAAAATATAATCCGAAGAAAATGCCCATATTCCAGCAACTGGCATCTTACAAATGAAAAGGCTTCCCAAATGGTTTTTTGTTGTTGTTCCTTTGTTAGTGATTTTTACTACTTAATTGAGACTGAATTAATCATCACGTCATCATAGGGGAAAAGAAAATGCAACTGAAATCATTTCAACATTGTCCTCTGGAAAGCAGGGTGGCTCAGTACCATGCACAAAGCATGTCGCTGTGGTCATGTGCCAAAACAAATTTGCAGGATGAAATGAGACGTCTGATATTTCACTGGCTCTCCCCTGAAAATCCTCACATGAGGAAATGGGGAGAAAGGCAAGAAGAGTCATGAAAGCAGACAAACAAACAAAGCCGCACGGTATTTTCTCAGTTCTCCGACTCCAGTTGTTCGGAACGTGCGCCCTCCTGGGGGCTTTCACGGCTCCCTTCCCAGATGGTAGATTTGTGCTTCAGAGTACAACCACCTGGAAATGAGAGTGAGCTCCACTTCTCCTGAATGGGACAAATGCATGTCATCATAGCTTGTGAATGCTGTCAAGTGTAAGGAGTAAATCAGAAATGGGCATGGTAGCATCATAGGGAAAGTCAGTCTTATGTTTGCTGAGGCCTCAAGACCCCTAGGACAATGGATAATTAGAGTGATTTCTCTTAGCAGCCTTTTGGGGTTCCTAGACACAGCTGCTGAAGGAGAATGAGAACTGAGCCTGGAATACTTTCTGGAGACGTTTAGTACCTGCGGTGACATTACATCCTGTGAGTGTTGCCAAGTGTTGCTCACTCAGATGGAATATGTTTGTGAAAGACTGGCGTGAATTATAGAAGGAGAGATATATCTGTGCTGTTAATGACAGAAAACCAGTCCCTGAGGGAGGCTGACATCAAAAGTTGGACCTCTGGAGTTGAGGATGACAAGCCCTGATTTGATAATATCCTTGGGTTCCTCTAAATAATTCAGACCGTTTCACACAGAGCGGGGATCAGAGCAAATCAGGAGGAAATTTTATGCAAGTCAGAGGTCTCTGATATCGAGTGTGTTTCTGGGAAAAGGTGGTCATTCTTCACTATCCTGTGTGTTTTGCTTTCAGCAGCTTATGTGTGTTATCATAACACCGCTCACTTATCATTTTCCCCCTTTTCCTGTGAGGGCACAGAGGCGACAGCGCAGACTGGTCCCATGCCTTCCCTCTCACACGAACTAGCACCCAATAAGCTGAGCATTTGCACTTCCTGGCCGTCATACCCTCCACTGTGCTACCGCGTCACTCTGTCCATCCAGAAGACCATGTGGCACTAAGCCTCAGAGGATGGGACAGTGAAAGAAGTGGGGGATACGCAGAGATGCTGCACTGTGGTCACCTTTAAGAGTGAGAACTGTGTAAGGAGTTAGGAAGGGCTCGGAAGGAGTGGGGAGAGCTGAAACGTGATCAAAATACATCACATGGAAAAATCTAAATAAAACAGAGGAAAACGAATAACAACTGCAATTAGCAGACTACAGAAGTTAAAAGTCAAGGATTCATCATGCGATCGGGGTCAGTTGACTTGGGGGCTGGGGAGACAAGTCCAGTTGTGTGTTTGTAGGATAGGGTTCTCTCAGTTCGAGAAATGGTAACCATTCAGTTCTTTCTGCCTTTGCCTGAGTCAGGGAGCGACTAGATTCCGTGACTGCAAACCTTATACATGCTGGAAACAAAGTACTATAGTACTCTGTTGTCACACGCTTTCTTAAGGGAGGGAAGACCAGAAACAGAAGACGAAATAAGACAAAGAGCTTCTGTTTGAGCAGTGAGAAGGCCAAAGTATCAAAAAAAAAAAAGGTGACTAACTTTTCCTATAAATAATTTTATCCTAATTAGATAGGGCCAGTAGTTTGTAACTAATTAATGTTTGCTTAGAGAGGAGAAAAAACACCTACCCCAGTGCCTGAGGCACAGAACAGTGGGCACTCAGTCGATATGTGTTGAATGCATTACTGATGTGACCAATTGAGGGCCTAGAATAAAAGACTTTGTATTTTAAATGAGGATAGATCGCCTGGTTTGACTTGTGTTCATTAACGGCCTGCAGATATGAAAAGGGAAATGTGATGAAAGGGGCTTCAGGATATCAAGCACAGGGAGAAGAAACGCATGCTGGAGTCGCTGGAAAATGCATGTGTTTAGCAATCTGCAGAGGGTGAGGAGGACAGAAAAAGCCGGCAGGTGCTGAATAGTCCATTAATCGCATGGAGTTCCGAGGCTCGTCTCCATCCTAAGTGTTTCCTGTTTGAATGAAATACGACCTCACTTCCGATGAGTGCACTTTCCTTGACTACCATTGGACTAGTTCTCCAGTGATTGGCAGTAATAAGCATGGCATCAGACTGCTATGGATGCCTCACGCTTTCTCTCTCTGAGCCTGTTCACGTTCACAACACCTGTGTTTATAGCAACCCTATAAAGTCGAGGTTTTGACATGGATTTGACTAATTTAACTGCCTGTGGCCACACAATTTCCAGCTTTAGAGGGGAAACTCATGCAGATTGACTAGGTTTATGAGTCATTTCTCTTTTCTCTTGTGTTATACTTTTGGAAATCAAGAAAGGAAAGTCAGGTATAAGGCATGTGGAACTCACCATTTATCCATCCATGCATCCATCCCACATCCATTCATTCACCCATCTATCCTTTATCCACCATTTATTCATCCATCAAACCACCAGCACTCATTCATCTATCCGTCCATCCATCCACCCATCCATCCATCCATCCATCCATCCATTAATCCATCCATTCCCCCTTCCATCAACTCACTCACCCACCAACCCTTTCTTTTATTTGAGAGTTATCAGTTGTCCAGTGTATGTGAGGCCAGAATATGGAGTAAGAGATAGAAAATAGTCCCCGAGTAAAGGATGTCTTTGTAGTTGCAGTGATTATATAGCCCAAATTAGTGGCCATTAAGAAGAGGGTTCACCAGGAGGATATAATTCAACATGATTAAGTGCAGAAAGAAGCTGTGTGCCAGGCAGATTTTGAAGGAGTCATCCTGGCAGTATGGTAATGATTAGACAATAATATTACAGAGGAGGAGATAATGAATCTATACCTTGGAGTTCCAGGAAAACCACATACTTAATATAATTAAGTGTATAGAGTGGGTGCATCAAGAGACGAGAATAGCTATGTAAACCAAGACTCAATTTTGTGAGTCTTGAAGTGTAGCCGAAAGCTTTTATCTATGTCACCCAGTACCTCTGGATCAGTTTCTCGCCCAGCTGCCAGTCCCCATAGCGCTTATAAAATAATCTCTCAGAGACTTAATATTAATTATAATTGCTTGACTGATGGCTCAGCCTTATTACTGGTTAGTTCTTACATTTAAATTAACCATTTCTGTTAGTTTAAATTTTACCACGAGGCTACTCATAATTAATAAACACTAAAAAAAATGTTTAAAAGAGGCTTGTTACCTCACATCTTGCTTCTCTAGCAGCTGCTGGCATCTCTCTTGACCCTACCTTCATTCTCACTATCTTCAGTTTGGCTTTCCCAGCCAGCTATATTCTGTCCTGCCATGGGCCCAAGCAGCATTATTCATCAGCCAATAAAAGCAACACATATTCCCAGCATACAGAAGGACATTCCACAACATTGAAGTCTATGGGAGGATTTTGCATTTGATGCTTAGTGTAATGGAAAGCCAGTAAGTAAACTGAGATAAATGAAAAGCTTTGTTTTAAACTTTAAAATTCTAATTCTTAATGTATAGGAAGGGAACAGAATGGATTAAGATCAGAGGCAAGCAGTCCAGTTCCTTAGGTTCAGTTGTTAAGGGTTGGTTACATGACCTAAGACAATGACAATGGTTAGCATTGCATAGACTTAAGAAATACATGAGATATAATTCAGAGAACTTGGTGATGGATGAGACAAACAGTGGACTGTGTTAGTTTAAGTTATTTTGTCATAAAAAGTAGGAGTCAAGCATCTGTAGCTTAAGAAGAACTCTTTCTTTCATGCAGAGTTCATTGATGGTCTAGGCAAATCTTTCGGCCAGATTTCTTCTTAACTGGGAGTGACCCTCTGTGATGAACACACACCGAGAGAGGGTGTAGAAACTCTGTGTGTGACCATCCTGCTCCTTACTCTACGAATGCCACACTGTACTCTGTCCCACATCTTTGGCTACAACTAGTCACTTGGATCTGCACAGTTACAGAAATGACGAGTTCTGCCTTTCATCCGTTGAACTATGGGAATCATTTTACATACTAGAATGTACTAATGTTGCCTACCACAGGACTAACAAACGCTCACTTACAATGCGTGTGTGTGTTTGTGTGTATGTGTGTGTTCGTGTGTGAATAGTGAACCCAATGACCAAGTTTCAGATTGATGACTTGCCAGATGAGGAGGAATGTGTCTAGTGCCTGTCCTTAATTTAGCTGTTTGTCCTGAAGACAATAAGACAATAGTAAGCTCTTCTGGAGCCCACAAGCCATGGTGTCCTTCTTGCTTTTCTCTACTTGTCACTCATAAGTCCTGATGTCTATCTATCTTTAATAGTCTCTCCTCAGGAAGTATTTTTTGTGGAAGTTCAGTGTGGTTTCAGGAAGTGGACAGCTAGAAGTCCTTAGTCTGAAATGTCCCAAGTGGCAAGTTCACTTGAAGGTTGCCTCAATGTGGTGAAGACATCTTTAAATTTGCTTTAGAGCAAAAATGTGTTTAAACAGAAATGAAGGGGCAGATGAGATAGCTTGGGGTACAAGGGGGCTTCCCACCAAGCCTGGGGACCCAAGTTCAATCTCTGAAGCCTACCTGTTGGAAGGCGAGAACCTGCTCCTGAAAGTTTACACATGTGCTTTGTACTTTGTTCACCTGCTCAACATTAAGAAACACTAAAAAAATAATATTTAAAAGAGAACCAAAGTGGTTGGAATACTCTTTGCTCATATTCATTCAAAATGAAAATACTAATTTATATCACAAGGATCTTCTCCATTGAAATGTTCAGTTTTTATTTTTATCACAAAGGATTCAAGATGCTGATAAGGAATGGAAATTTCCTGAATTCCTTGGTATAATTATATTCAGGACCTAAGGGGGCCAGAAAATGCATCAGGGTATTCTGTTTTAGACATCAATTAAATAACACAAAAGAACTATCTGAAATCAAAGAGGGCTTGGAAATCAAAGAACCCTAGAATCCTTATCACAAATATCAAGGGATGTTTATGACAGTAAGTGAGAAATTTTAAAACTATATTTATTGATTTAAACAAAGAAATCATATATAAGTTTTATCTACCTTTTCCTCTCATGCAAGAAGTAAAGGAAGTGGTTTATTCTTTCTAGAAAGAGACCAACTTCCATTTTCCTCTTGTGTCAATCCATAATAGGCTAGGGGTAAACATGGGTGGAGTGAGTGAAGAAAAACAGAAGATCTTTCCTTTTCCAGAACACCTCTGCTCCCCTTCAAGAGTTGTATCAGCAGTAGTTACTGGGGCTCATGCCCCTCCAACCTCAGAGTGTGGAGTGTATTAACAAAGACATTCCCATGTGATCTGTCCTCAGAAGGCACCCAGGTCCATCTTGCTACTCTACTGACCATTTCTGGGACTTCAGACAGCTTGCAAAACCTGAGGTGGTCACTAAGAAAAGGAAAAATCAAGTATGATCCCCCTAACTACCTGTGTCATAGGCTTGGTGTGCAGCAGAGTAAAAACCTGCTTGTGAAGTGCCCTGGAAACCAGCAGGCTCTGTGTGATGGACTCTGAAGGGAAGCTAATTATTTTCCCCCAATCTTCTTTTTCTGTGGCCAGGCTCAGTTCTCCCTATCTCCCTGTTGCTTCTTTTTTCCCATCCTTTGTTCTCTCTGGGTCCAGCTTGCCTGTATGCTCTTCACAACATGTTTTCTTCCTTGCTCTTAGCTTGCCACCCTCTGTGCTTCATCAACTCCAAAAATAAGAGACTGAAGGGGGCAGGCTGGAAAGTCTCTGAGCGTCTAGGCAAAGCCCTTTCTTTTCTTTACACTTGTGTCCTCAAGCGTATCAGTCACAGGTTCAGGTGCTGGAGACACTTTATAAATATTCTTATTAATACTAACAGGAGGGTTGCCTATTTCTACAGCGGTGATGGTATTTACCTATGATATTGCTATTCAGGGTCCTTTCCCTGGGGCAGCCAAAGGCTCATTATTTTGGTCTGTCAATCTACTTTCTTTGTCGTGTCTCCCAGAGGAGACTGTTTGAGAAAGTGGTTATGATACTGAGATCATTAGCTTTCAAATCTGCCTCCTTGAAGCCAAACAGAATCTATTGTCTGTTCATAGGATAGTATATTTGCAATATCACTCAAAAGTGACTTTTGAGTCACTTTTTTAAAAAAAAACACTTTTCTAGAAAACTCAGCTTGGATAGATGACTTTCTGTTCTACAGATTAACTATTTGTTTGGCCTCCTTGGAGTGTTGTTAGAGGCCCATAATGGTCAAATGACTCGATTAAGATCATTGACTGATGGAGACAGCTTAATCTCGCTAGATCCTGGCCAGCATTCAGAATGACTTTCAATCAACTCCATAAAGCGGCTCCTTTTTCCACTTGATGCTCAGTCAAACATTAAGTATAATTAAGTAGGTATAAGGAAAATCTGTAGAAAAGAGTAAAATGGGAGAGAAAATAGTCTGCATAGATACATTCCAGTTCCTTTAAATATTATACACAAGGGAGACACAAGGAAAAGTGAAATAGAAATCATTTAAGTTATTTTTGTGTTACTATTGATAACCTTTTATGACTTTGTTATTTTTCAATGAATGGCCATTTCAACATGTTACATATTTAAATAAGCTCTTAGTTCACTAACTGAATAATAAGCAATACCTATTTGGTAATTACAGTGTCCTGGATACTAGGTGATATGATTAATGAAGATCCAGTAAAGAGATGATATCCTCTATTGCCCCCGTGGATCGAGAGTTGAGGCTAGGAATGACCTTGAACTCTGATCCACCAGCTCTCACCTCTGGAAGTATTTGGGATTATAGACCTGTATGCCATAACCAAGGTGCAAAGGAACTGGGAAGTCAAATTCGGGGCCTTTGGCATACCAGGCCAGTGCTCTGCCCCTGGAGCTATGTTTCCAGTCTGAGGGTGCATAAGAATTATCTGGATGAAAGGTAGATTTTATGTTCCACTAAAAGAGAAAAACAAGTGCATAAACTCAGCGGTGGGAAGAAAATGACACAGTTAGTAATCTGAAAGGGAGAGAATACATTGAGAACTCAGAAGAACGCCGTGGGTTGGAATGAGACTAGATAGTCAACAGAACAGATTAGTAAGGTTATGTACATCATAATGTGTTGACAGAGGTTTCTGTCCTGCCCAGTCCCACAGCCATTCAGTCCCAAAGAAACACACAGAGAACTACACTAATTATAAACTGGTTGACCTAATATCTCAGGCTTTCTTATTAACCAACTCTTTATTTTTTTTTATTTTTTAAATTTATTTATTTATTAAGGATTTCTGCCTCGTCCCCACAACCGCTTCCCATTTCCCTTCCCCTCCCCCGATCAAGTCCCCCCCCCCCCCCTCATCTGCTCGAAGAGCAATCAGGGTTCCCTGACCTATGGGAAGCCCAAGGACTGCCCACCTCTATCCAGGTCTAATAAGGTGAGCATTCAAACTGCCTAGGCTCCCACAAAGCCAGTACGTGCAGTAGGATCAAAAACCCACTGCAATTGTTCTTGAATTCTCAGTATTCCTCATTGTCCGCTATGTTCAGCTAGTCCGGATTTATCCCATGCTTTTTCAGACCTAGGCCAGCTGGCCTTGGTGAGATCCCAATAGAACATCCCCATTGTCTTAGTGTGTGGGTGCACCCCTCGTGGTCCTGAGTTCCTTGCTCGTGCTCCGTCTCCTTCTGCTCCTGATTTGGACCTTGAGATTTCTGTCCGGTGCTCCCATGTGGGTCTCTGTCTCTGTCTTCTTTCATTGCCTGATGAAGGTTAATATTCCTGAGGATGCCTATGTGTTTGTCTTTGGATTCACCTTATTTAGCTTCTCTAGGAACATGAATTATAGGCTCAATGTCCTTTATTTATGGCTAGAAACCAAATATGAGTGAGTACATCCCATGTTCCTCTTTTTGGGTCTGGAAAAACAAAAAACCCAGGATAGCCAAAACAATCTTATACAATAAAGGATTGTCTGGAGGCATTACCATCCCTGACTTCAAACTCTATTACAGAGCTACAGTATTGAAAACAGCTTGGTATTGGCATAAAAACAGAGAAGTCGACCAATGGAATCGAATAGAAGACCCTGACATTAACCCACAAACCTATGAACACCTGATCTTCGATAAAGGAGCTAAAAGTATACAATGGAAAAAAGAGAGCATCTTCAACAAATGGTGCTGGCAAAACTGGATGTCAATCTGTAGAAGAATGAAAATAGATCCATATCTATCACCATGCACAAAACTCAAATCCAAATGGATTAAAGACCTCAATATCAGTCCGAACACACTGAACCTGATAGAAGAGAAAGTGGGAAGTACTCTACAGCACATGGGCACAGGAGACCACTTCCTATGTATAACCCCAGCAGCACAGACACTAAGGGCATCATTGAATAAATGGGACTTCCTGAGGCTGAGAAGCTTCTGTAAAGCAAAGGACACTGTCACTAAGACAAAAAGACAACCCACTGACTGGGAGAAGATCTTCACCAACCCTGCAACTGACAAAGGTTTGATCTCCAAAATATATAAAGAACTCAAGAAACTAGACCGTAAAAGGTTAACCAACTCTTATAACTTACATTAACCCATAATTTTTGTCTGTGCTAGCGACATGGCTTGGTACCTTTTATGAGTGAGGCAGTCACATCTTGCTTCCTTTGTGTCTGGATGATGACTGCAGACTGAGCCTTTCCTCTTCCCAGAATTCTATTCTACTTGCCTTGCCTATACTTCCTGCCTGTCAGTGTTTTATTAAACCAATATGAGTGACAAATCTTTACAGGGTACAAGACCATTGTCCAACAGCAGTAATGACTAAAGAATTTAAATAAATCATGTGATACTATCAGAATTTTAATTCAGTAAAAATATTTAGCTTGATTGTAAAGAAAGGATTTATAGTGATTCCACAATTGGATATTGAGAGATTTGAGAGTTTTGTGCTTATAAATTTTGGAGTTCACTGTTACATTATCACGTATTACATTAGTTGATTATGCATCTTTGTGGGTAGTCTGACTCATTTAATAGATAAACTCTTTTCACAAAAGAATTTTTGTCTCATATAAGATTGGTATGCTAAAATAGTTTTCATATTTAGAGCAGTGTCGACTCATGGTAAATCTGGGTAGGAAGAATATCGATGGCCTTGAACTCTACCTCACGTATGCATAAAACTCTTTATTCAGAGTGTAGTGTAATTGTTCTAGCGTATTAACCTACACTGACACATTGCTAGCAATCCAGCGTCTATAAAGCACTTGGGATTTCTTCCTGGTAGTGCATGTCCTGTGGGTCTTTCATGACATGCCATGCTGATGTGATGGTTAAATATGGAGTTATGAGTATACACTCATTACCTTTGAAGATTATCCTGATTTTTATTTTTAGATAAAATTTTGTGACTAAATTTCCTCTCTACTATGCTGTCCTTTGAAAGTAAACAGCAGGGACGGATGCTCCCTGCTGTCCTAGCCTCAAAAGAACCTTTGAGAGACGCAATGCATAACTCACTGAGACACAATATGAGCATCACTCTCATGCAGAATGTTAGACATTAAATTGCAAAGGCTATCTTTGGTGTTTCTATGCCTAGACTTGTAATATGTTTCCTGATTGTAATCAATACCTGAACAAAGAGGAGCGGGAGAGAATGTGGTCCTGATCATACCCATTCTGTGTGTGCTTGCTTCATGACCCCCTTTCAACTTGGATTTGAACATGATCACAGAAGACCTCCAGCTGGCTGTGTGCGCGCTGGAAGTGCAGCCATGCTCAGTGTTTCTCATTTTGCTGAATTATGTTCAAAACGTGAGGCTGGTTGTGTCCATCAATCACTAGGAACAGAAACAGCTGCGTTCTGCCCTAAAGTATCAAGTGTGAGTGGTCAGCCACATTACAGAAGAATTAACTCACGTTTATTTGGCAGAAAAAAGAATGATTTACCTGAACAAATCCGTAAAAACTATAAGCTTTCTGGACAGGAGGTGGATGGTTTTCTATTCTAAATGGCTAATTTTTATTGTGCTCAGAATGACCTTTTGTTTCTTTTCTCCCTTCTTTTGGCTTCCTCTCTTTGGATGTGTATGGACCTGGTGAACTTGACTTCTTTCCCATATCTCAGGTCAGTAATGGTGATTTTGTTGTTTATATTTTGCCCTGTGATAGAGTGACATATAGCTATAAACATTAATTATATGTAGCTAAGAAGTCACAACTCAACTTGAACACCGACACCTCTTAGGATATCTCTAAAATGAAAGCTTTGAATTATGGATAACAAACACTAGACAGTTATTTAAATCATGCGTTTGTTGATATTTGTATACCAGGGCACTTCAGTAAGAGAAATGAGTTCCCAAAACTAAGTCTGTAAATTGATTCATCGTTCCCCATTGACTAATGCCTAACTTCTGATTGAATGGCAATTCTGCCTCATGTTTCCAAATGATGAATTCTAGCTTCTTCTCTGTCAAGTGGTTGATTATTTACAAAGATTAGAAAAATGAACATGGTGGGTATAGCTGGGCCAAAAAAACTTTGGTCAATCAAATAATCATTTTGGTGATGGAAGATCAGGTGTGCTTGTACGGTACTTTTTCTTCTTGAAGCAGAACACAGGTGTAAAATGATTTTCTTTACTTTAAATGCTTCTGTTTCACTCCTCTGTTCATTTAACCCTATATTCCTTGTATCTAAGTGTGTTTTATGGGGGACACACTAAAATTTTGGGGAACCAGGTTCTTTTTCAAGAGTAAATTACAGTAGCCCAGAAGTCACATATAATTTAATGATAGGTACATTCTGAGAAATGCATTCTTAAAGAGTATTGCCACAGCACAAGCATCATGGATTGGAGTACTCAAACAATGGAAGACAGCATCCATGCCACTGTCACATATTGTAAACTGCAACTTTTCAAAATGTTGCTAGATTGTTTGGGATTGTGCATATAAAATAATTTGTATGTCTTATTGACTGAGGATGAAGACTAGCAATGTACGCCATATTTAGAGATATTTGTTTATTTACCTTGACTTTCTCAGACCCCAGAATGACTAAACCTCTGTATGCCTTTGATTTCCTGATCTTCCTGCCTTGATCTCCTTAGATTTTGTGTTATAGGCACACTGCTCCAAGCCAGCATAGAAGAAAATTCTCAGCAATATTTATGAGGAGAAAGAAATGATATTACATTGGATATATTAACTAAAGGATTCTTAGAGATTCTGCAAGAGGTATCTTTATATTACTGACACAAGAGGCAATGCAGTTCTAGCATTTAGTAGCTTTTGTCCCCTAAGAGCAGCCTTTCAATTTATGATTTGATTTGGTATCTTTAGCATAGCAAAATGATAGCTTTAAGAACGAACTTCAGTTAGTAAATTGCTCTTCTTGTTAATTGGAAGCTCTTAATTCATCAAGACATACAATAAATCATAATATGTTGTTAGAGAAATATATTTCTAAATATACAAACATTTATTTTTCTCAAATTAGTAGAGAATTGAACAAAGCACTGTTTCTATTTTTGACTTCTAAAAGAATTAACTCTTATACATAACTATAGTAATTCTCACCCTAATTTCTACAGAAAGTATTTTGTCCCTAATAATTTTCTCTTTTCTAAAAAACAAACAAACAGAAAACCAACATTTTCAAGAGCGTGCCCTGCATGTACTGAGATTTTATGTCTCATTTTCTAGGCAAGTTTATAAGTGATAACTAATTTTTTTCTCAGTCCCTTGCCCCCACCTCTCCTCTGCCCCCTCATCAACTCCTCTGCTGTTTCTTTCCAGAATAGTGTGGGCCTCCCATGGATATCAACCAAACCTGACATATCAAGTTACAATAAGACTAGGCACCTCCCCTCACATTCAGACTGGATGAGGCAACCCAGTATGAGGAAAAGGTTCCCTAAAGCAGGTGACAGAGTCAGAGACAGCCTCTGCTCCCACTGTTAGGAGACCCTCAGGAAGAACAAGCCACACAATTGTAACATATGTGTAGAGGGCCTAGGTCAGTCTTGTGCAAGCTCCCCGGTTGTCAGTTCAGTCTCTGTGGGCCCCTATGAGCCCAGGTTAGTTGATTCTGCATGGTTTCTGGTGATGTTCTTTACCCCTCTGACTTCTCCAATCCTTTGTCCCCCTCTTCTATAGGATTCTCCCAGCTCTGCCTAACCAATGGTTGAGTTGCTGGATGAAGCCTCTCTGATGACTGTTGGCTTAGGCACCAGTCTATGAGTAGAGCAAAATATCATTTGGAATCATTTCAATGGCTTTTTAATTTTATTTATTTATTTTGCCAATCATGTTTTGTGTGTGTCCTAAGTTTCTGGGCTATCCAGCCTCTGGGTCATGGTGCTTCAGGCATTGTCAGAGGTTGGCTCTTTCTCAGGGTATGAGTCTTCAGTAGGACCAGTCACTGGTTGGCCACTCTCACAATTATTGTGTCACCTTTACCCGAACACTTCTTGTAGGTAGGGCAAATTGTAAGTCAAAGGGTTTGTGGCTGGGTTAGTGTTTCAATCTCTCCATGACAAGTGTTGCCTGGTTACTCAGACTTGGTATTCCTCATTGTTGGGAGTCTTAGCTAAGTAACTAATGTTAATATCAATTACGGTAACAGTTAATAGTCTTTGAAAATTTGCAGGCACTGTTGTCAGAACTTTTTGTGTGTAGAACATCTACAGACCTTTCTTCTCTTCTCCCTCCCTGTTCCCCTCTTCCTCTCCCTCCTTTCCTTAGCCCCTGTTGCACTTAATCCTCTCCTTCCTTTCCATCCTTCTTGTCTTCTGGAATTTGTTTTCTTGAGGCATGCTCCTGCTGTGTAATGCTAACTGACTTAGAGCTTACTATGTACTCAGGCTGGCTTCGAACACACTAACTCTCTGGCCTCAGTTTTCTTCGAGGGCTGGAATTTTAGGCATGTACTAGCATGTCTGTCTCCTTTACTTATTAGATTCTAGGAGGAGACTGTTGGAATTTTGCAGGAATCAAGTGTCTATCAGATAACACTCCTCAAAGAGCTCTTCCCATCAGTCTTTGCTCCCTTTTCTACTTTCCCTTCATGTCCCTTCCTATGTGCAAGAGCAAATTTCACTCTGCTGTTCATACAGGACAGAGTAGCGTCATGCAGTCCTTCTGCAAGGTCAGATCCTCCTAGGACCTTAGTTCTATAATTGCTTTATGTTTAGTACATGGAGAAAAAGAATAGTATAGGATATATGTATTTTTAAATTTTTATTTGTTGCAATTATAAAATAATGATATCATTTCCCCATTCCCTTTTCTCTCTCCAAACCCTCCATGTAGCCCCCTTGCTTTCTTTCAAATGCATGGCCTCTTTTTCTTCAGTTGTTGTTGTTGTTGTTGTTGTTGGTGGTGGTGGTGGTGGTGGTGGTGGTGTGTGTGATCATCCTTCAATAGCTCAGTTGGTAGAGCAGAGGACTGTAGAGCGATGTTCTTAAATGCATACGATCTGCTGCTCCCTGGGGAAGGGTTCTGGAGCTCTTTAGATTCATCAGTTGCCTGTAGTTTTATTAATTCATTCATTCATTCATTCATACATTTTTTTCAATCTTAGGGTTGAAACCTCCTCAGCTTTGGGAGTTTTCTCCTTACACAGTAGTAAGTCTGTTTGTGTTATTCTTGTTTGGATCATGTTTAGACAGCCATGTTGGTGATACTCCATGGTTGTAGCTTCTGACATTTCTAGGAGACAGTGGCAGAGCAAACTCCCCATTCCTCTGGCTCTTATAATCTCCTCCTGTTCCTCACAATGATCCCCAAGCCTGAAGCACATGACCTGTGTGGTGGTTTTATCAGGTGAGACTGGGTTTCCACAACTGTATTTGATGGGTTCTGATGATTTTCTGTAATGGTCTCCATCTTTTGCCAAGAGAAGTTTACATGAGGAGGGGTAAAGACTACCCTCATCCATGGGTATAAGGATAGATATTTTATGCTTGTTTGATACAGTGGCAGTTATAGGTTCTTATCCAAGATACATGACTTCAGTAGCCCTGAGGAGTTAGCCAGGTTCCAGCACCAGGCATGATTTCCCTATGAGAGGATTTTAAGACCAGTGAGAGCTGATGGTTACTGCTAAGGTATGTGTACCTGTACTGCAACCTTTTAGGGCTATTGTGTTATACTGGCATTTGTGGTTTATAGGTGCTTTATGGAAGAATACCCAAGGAGAAAGTAGAGCATGAGAATACTCACATAAACCTCAGAGAATGAACTATGTCTGAATGGTCATAAGGAGCAAAGTGTTCAACCATAAACAAATTATTTTCAATATCCTTTTAAGGGTCATAAATAAAAATAAATGTACAGGGTTGAATGTTAGTGGCATTAGGGTTATTAAAATGAAAACAGTGTTATAATGCTGAAAGATTTATGAGACGCTTGTTTTGCACTGACCAGAATGAAAATGCATTTAAAATATTAATATGGATGCTACAGTATTGAAAATGGTTAGGATGTTTAAATGACATGGGTACAGACTCAATCTTCCCAAACAGCAAACAATTGCATTTCATGGCCATGATGTCACTTGAGAGGAATATTTTATTAGAACGGCTGCATCATCTGGTCCAAAGATAGAGTGTCCCAGAATAGCCACAAAGTGGCAATGCATTAAATATAGGTCTTTTCTCAGCATTTGCAGGGCAGTAGGCAGACTTGTTGTTAACCCCACATCCTGTTTCTATTATTGCATGAACACTGTAGGTTATGAAACTTCAAGTCTTTGCACATATTGTGTGATTGGCTGCTCCCACAGACAGTATTGAACTGCATTTGGATAGCCTGAGCAGGCCCATGGTGAACCATGGAAGGACCCTTAGTTCTACCTGGTATTCAGGATTTGAAATCGCTTCAAAGCCATTTCAAATGTGTGAAGTGATGGCTTCCTTGGTAAACATTCTGGGATCACAGAGTACCACACTAGTTTTTGACATAAATTGCCTTCTTGGGCAAGTTCCAAAGAAGACTCATATTCATCTCAATATCAAACTCGAATTCAGTTCCGTGGAGACTACATCTAGTTGAAGATGTTACCCTGTTATATCTTTGCTAACACATTTTGCAAAGCTTTTTTAAAAAGTGGCAAAGGTAGCTATTGTTGAAAACATTTTTTTTTCTTCCTTAGACCCATATGCATGCCATCTGGTCTTTCTTCCCAGTGTCAAAGTTTCAGTGTTCCATGGAAAGTCCCAGGGACACTGGGGTACATCTCATATGGCCATCTGTAAAAGAGCAAAGAAGCTAGAGAGAGGCATTGTCTCCAAAGTGCACAATGGCTTGTGAAAAAACTTTATAGTGATAGCCTTAATGGTAGCAAAGCATCTGGAACCACACAGGTACATTGGGCTTTCAGAGGAACATGATGAGGTGGGCTTCCCACTTGTCTGCACCTAGATATGACAGTGTCAGTAAATAAGCTATCTTTGAGCATTCAAGTCTTGATGATGCATATCAATCCCCAAGGTCAAGTTCTAGTGATGAACTATATGCTATTAACTCATTTCCCAGTAGGCAAATGTTTATACCTAATCTCTTTTAGACTCAGTATGTACTAAGCCCCTCACTGAAGCCATGGTCAGGCGAATAGGTTGTGGTCTGAGGATGTGATAGCCTCCCCAAAAGCTCATCTACTGAACTCTGGATTCCAAGCTGGCCCTCTGATTTTGGGGAGTTCTGAACATTTTAGGAGGTAGGCCTAGTGAAGAAGCAGAGCAGTGAAATGTCTCTGGGCTGTATCTTGCCACAGACCTTTCCCTGTATTCCTGCTCTGTGCTTTCCATCAGACATTAGTTTCTCCCACATGCTCCCACCTCTATGAGATCCTGCTTCAGCGTGGACTCAGAATCACTAAAGCCACGGACCTCTGAATCTGGGTGATAATATAAATAATTCTTCCTTTTTTTAGTGGCTTTCCTTGGCTGTTTGGTCACACTGACACAAAGATAATAATAACTATGCTCATTTTCCTTTTGTGGCTAGATCTCTAAGCTTCAGCCACCACTGTCATAGGTATGTGTCTCAGTTACTCTTCTGTTGCTCTGAAGACACACATGAGCTGGACTGCTAACAGGAGCAAGAGTGTAAGCACGGCTTACAGTTTGATGGGTTGAAGTCTATGACTGTTATGACTGGGAGCGTGGCAGCAGGAAGTCAGGAATGGTGCTGTAGCAGTAGAGGGCTTACGCATTATCCACGAGCATGAAGCATATGGCGGGGATAGGGGCTAGGAAGGGAGAGGCGCTAGGAATGGTGTGAGCTTGTGAAACCTCAAAACCTATCCAGTGACACACCTCTTCCAACAAACCACACCTCCTAGTATCCTTCCCGATAGTACCAGCGTGAACCAAGTATTCACACGTATGAGCTTATGGGGGCCATTCTCACCCAAAGCAGCACAATGAGCCTGTAGCAAACCTCATCACATGTTCTTTGTTGTCTATGAAAAGAACTAATTCACTGTCCGTGTGAACCATGAAGAATGTCTGTTGCTAATTCCTTCCAGGTAAACAACTTAAGAAATCATACATTTGACATTTCATGGGGCCATGCGTCCTCAGAACACCTTCCAATAAGTCAGGATTTATCTAAGCTATAGATTTATTTTGTCTTTCTCCTGTGTTTCTGCTTCTGTCCAAAGTATTTGGTGCATAGCTAATTCTGCCTGGCATATAAAAGTTAATTGAGTTCAACTAAATTGAATCTCTCTTATTTATTCTCTTTCCCAGCACTGGAAATCTCAGCACTGTCTAATGATCCCAAGTGGAAAAGCTTGTGTTCCTTTTCTTTTTCCCATGTTGGTAGTGTGTAATCCACACATGCTTCGTGTCCTGTTAATAGCCAATCTGCATACTTAATAAACATTTGTTCATCTTTGATTATCTACTATTGCGAAGGATGGCTGCCTTTTTATGTATATGGGTGTTTTGTCAGCATGTCTGTTAGTTATATACAGCGTCTTTGCAAACATAATCTGTCTCAAAATGTGGCTACCATTTTTACTGTTTCTCTCATGGACATTTTGGTTTTTTTTTTTTTTGAAGATGGGTACATACTGAGATGCTATATCACGTTTATTAGGGGTTTTAGGTTTGAACTTTTCTGTGACTTTTAAATACAAATAAAAATTGATGTGAGTCTTCCTCTATACTGACAGGAAGTGTAGCAGCTTCCTTATGGAAATCCCTTCCTCTTGGAAAATGTCAAGGAACTGGAGGAGTTTTCATGCTCCAAACGGGGATGGCGAGGTCAGTTCAGTCCCCAAGAGAGGAGCGACAGCTGCCTGCTCCAGTTTGCTAATGCCATAGCTTGCTTGTGGTTGCCAAGTTGGGTGGCTGTTGACAAAATCATGCCCTCCACTATGACAGATGCTGCTAAGTGATGTCTCCATGCTGGCCAAGCACCCACTGGCAGCGTTGACTTTTGAGTGAGAACAACTTGCATTTCTCAGAGCCTTGCTCGAAAATGTCATCCCGATTTCTCAAGGTCATGGCTTTTGTTCAGCTCAGGGAGGCTCTTTTTAAAGCTGCATCTACCGTTTTCCCTGTTACTGGAGACATAGCCACAGACTGGTCAAATTGTCCTTCCTTCCTTCCTTCCTTCCTTCCTTCCTTCTTTCTTTCCTTCTTTCTTTCTTGCCTCTCTCCCTCTTTTTCTCTCTCTCATTTTTGTTCATAAAAAAGTAAATCTGACTATAGCTATTTCCCAGAAAAAAATTGCCCACTAAGAGGAAGGTTATGTAAATGACTTTATATAAACATTCACCATTCTCATATTTTCCAAGGGTTTCAGTGAAAGATTTTGTATTTATGTATGTAGATTTATGTGCATGTTCATATGTGTACAGTGCGTGTGTGTTCTATGTTCATACGTGTGTGTGTATGTGTGCATGTGTGTGTATGTGTGTGTGTGTGGAGAGAGAGCGAGCGCACATGTGTGCTATCCTCGCGTCCTTTGATTTTTAAGTCAGGGTCTCTGTGGCCTGGCTCCTATTGATTGATTGGGATAAGCTGTTTGGTCAGTACTGGAATTACAGGTGTGTATCATCATACATGGATCCAACACAGGTCCTCATGCTTGCACAGAAAGTACTTTACATACTAAGCTATCTCCCTAGCCCTTGAAACAAATTCTTAATGCCCCTTCCAATATAACTTTAGAAAAACTGCAAGTTAAATCTTACACAGAGCTCGTTGTTACACACACACATGCACAGACACACATACAGACACACATACACACGTGATCATTTAGGTTTAGGATATTTAGTGTGGTTTAAAGTGACTCATTACTGTAGCTAAATATTGTATCTATTCTTCAAGGCCACTATCGTTTTCTTTGTGGCAATATATGCCATGATGTACGGTCTTTTCACTGGAGTCCTGCTGGGATTCATTTGTTCAAATACGTTTGTGCTACCCTCTGAAACACTAGTTATGATGAAGATAGGATGTCCTAATGTATGTACTGCTTCCCCTGTAAAAGAATCTTGAGAATAGGAGGATACTGCTTTGCTGAAAGAACTCTAAGAGAGGATACTTGCTCTTTCTTGATGGTTTTTTCATTTGGTTATGTCTTTTTAACCGAAGATGATATATGCTTGGGATCAGAGCAGTAGAATGATACCCAGAGACAAGCAAGGAAAATTCAGAGAAATGCTATGATTTATTAAAGCAAATATAAATAGCTCAAATATTGAAGCCCATATAAGAGCAGGAGACATAATTATGTTAGAAAGCTGGCTTTGCAAGCCTACCGCCCCAGGTTTGATCCCTCCATTCCATCCTCAGCACCACAGGCCTGTAATCCCATCATTAGGAAGGTAGAGACAGGAAGATCAGGAGTGTGCCGTCATCTTTAATTACACGGTGAATTCAAAGACATCCCAAGATACATAATATCCTGTCTCAAAACCAATCAATCAACCAACCAAGAAACCAAAAGTAAGTTTAAGAGAAAAGTTTTATTTTGTTTCTAGTGAGTGATTAAGTAGAATTATTTCATATTTCTAATATTTGTGGTTATTATTATAAGTTCAATGTCCCAACTCAGATATAATGTCCTTAATTTTGGTTTGAACCTTCCAGGGTGTCAGTGATGCCGGTTTTTGTGATATACCAGAAAAACTCAGAGCTGATTACAATCAGAGAGATATCTGAAGCCACAGATATGTACTAAATCATGCCTGTCAATGTGGTGTTCTTTCTGTGTCTTGGTCTAGCATGTTCCCAAAGGCTCAATCATCGATGCTTTATCCTAAGCTTGGCATTGTTTTAAGGTGGTGGAGCTTTTAGGCAATGGGACTTCTGAGCAAGTTTAAGTCTTTAGAAATATGATCTTAAAGGAAATTTGAGATACTGATCACTTACTTCATCTTCCTTTTTTTTTTTAATTTCCTGGACTCTGAGATGTATTCTTCTGGTCTGATGCACTGCCTTGCCACAGGCGCTGTACTACATGGTCTATTGACCATCGGCTGCAACCTTCAAAACTTTGACCTAAAATGAAGCTTTTCCTTTACTAATTTTATTTATCCTAGGCGCTTGTTACAGTAGGTTGTCACAGCCCAGAAATGGTCATGTTGTGAAGTTCCATTGGGAACTGTGAAATGTTGGGTCTTGAAGCCATTAAAAGCAAGGAAGCACATGCGTGCACACACACACACACACACACACACACACAAATGTAATCTCAAAGGAAGTTTTGTCCTTGAGATAAAGCTACTCTATACTGCTTGCATACAGTGTTGGCCCCAGTGTCTCAGGCCTCTTTTTCTCACAGTTTCGCCTCCTTGCCCCTTTGCTAAATTTCCTATTATTGTTCTTCCCTTATTCTTCCTGACATCTCTTTCACTTTTCTTGACTGATATTATGTCTTCCTTGGCCAAAAGAACCCTGAGGGAGGTTTATGCCTTTAAAAAAATAAAAGCCCATTTGCAACGCCCAGTTCTTGTTAAATGGGTCCAAGGATTTATTGGTGGAGAATTTGTTAATGGAAAGAGAATGCCTTTTTCTTTGAAAATAGAAAGTCTGTCTCTTCTAATAGTAGCACAGGAGATGCTGTGTCATGGATATTTTTATTTCTAGTGTGGTTGCCACTTGTAAGAATTATTACAAAGCTTTGGTTTTGTTTTGATTTATTTATTGTTTGGACCAGTTAGCTGTTCCCTTATTACCAATATGACATGGTAGACTTCATTAAGAGAGAATGTCTTTGCTCTGCTGCTCCCTCCTTGGAATTTTAACAATGCTTTAAACATTGAGAGCTGGGGTTGTTCAGCGTTAGGTGGAAAAACTGATGCAGGAATAGCCACACACTCACTGAGCACAGAGATGTTCTTGTTTGGTAGATGGCTTCTTTTAGTGATTTCTTCACTCCCATTCAAGCTAAGATTATTAAGACTTAATGAAAAAAAGCATATTGCCTCTTTATTTAAAGAGCCATTTAATGAATACTCTAATATCATTCCTGCCTGAGGCAGGGGGAGTGTAATTCATGTGACTTCATAGGGCCCCCAAATTGTTAATTGTATAATGTTTGGCCAAAATCCGAATGTCCCTGAGTCTGTATTTTTAATATAACCTTTGCATATCCTAGGTTTCTAAATATAGATATATGTATGCATATATGTGTGTATAAGCACAATACACATACACAAAGAGCAAACATGATTTAACTGAATTCACTGTGTGTAATGCAGAGGTTGCTCTCACTGTTCCCTATGAGCCCCTGAAGCAAGGTGAGAAGAGAGTGAGTTCTGCATCTTCCTGGCCCTTAACCCTCTCTGTTTAACTGTGCCTTGCAAGGCACTGGAGAGAAGCGGGAGGACTTACACACACGGGAGGAATCCTCAGGCTTTTCTGAAACTGTGGTCACTTCAGAGAACATGCAAGCAAGGGCAGTGAGCCATGCAGCTCTCTCTATGGTAGGAGCCCCCAGGGACCTCCCCAAAATCCTTGAATCATATTTACAAATGTCCCACCACTGGTCACTCTTTTGTTTTTGCTATTTATTTTGTCTCTGATTTGGGCTGTCTTCTTTTTCCTGGAATGTGAAGAGAGCAAGTCTGATAGTCAAGAAACCATTCTACGAAAGACATTCTGGCAAAGATGGCTGGCATCACTCCTCGCCTCTTTTCCTGTCCTGCTTCTTAGCACACAGAGGTGGTGTCTCTTCTCCCCTCCTTGAATGGATTTTCTTGTTGAGTGACTTAGACCAGGGTCAGAAATAACAACCTGGGTCCCCGTGCCTCTTGGTAGGAGCTTTGATGACCTGAGACTACCATGCTCAAATTCATATGAAAGAGGCCATGTGGAAAGAGATGTGTCTGTGTCTATATCCTATCAGCCACTCCAAGTAGGATGTCTGACTTTCAAGAAGCCATTTCAGCTCTCCCAAGCCGATGGTGCTGCACAGGGGAGGAAGCACATAGCCCATTTGACCTTAGCTCAGAGTTCAGACTGTGATCAATGGTGGATCTTAAAGCAAGAGTCAATTACTTTGGAGTGATTTTTACCACATAGCAACAGAAAAGTTAAACAGTTTGATGTGTCTGGTAGTTTAAAGAAAATTAGACTTTGAAAGGTGCTGGTCATTGGCTCAGAAAACCCTGGGACAAGACACACCAATCATTTTGAATTAACAGGAAGTTGGTATTGCTGAGAAGGAAGTCGCCTGCAGCCATGGTATTTTGCATGCCCAGCAGTAGATGGTCAACAGGAACCCAACTCAACAGCACTGTTAGAGGGTCCTTTGCTCAGATTGTTATAGCAGGACTCTACTTCGATTATATTTGTAGCTATGTATTATCTCCTGTCTTTTTACCCTTTGCCTATGTCTGATGGCTTTCAATTTAGTGTTTTTATGGGAACCCTGAGTGCGAGAATAAGTGTGTTTCTGTCGATGTCTGTTTCCTAGTCCTTTCCTTGGGCTCCTTTCCTGCCCTTTGCTTTGTCTTATTCCACTGTGTTAGCTTTTGTTTTGCCTCCTTCTGTTATCCCTTAGATTTTTGTTTGTTCTCTAATGAGAGACAGACAAGGATGGATGCAGATGAGGGGGGATATGGGGGAGGAACTGGGGGGAGTAAAGGAATGGGAAGCCATAATCTGATATGTTATATAAGGAGAAAAGACTGTTTTCAATAAAGAAAAAAATGAGAGACAGAGTAATGTGGACTTCATCTACTCTAGCTTGGGCAATACCCAAGCTGGTCAGATCCAGTAGTGGGGAGGAGATTCCAAGAAATAGCTATAAGCAGGCTAAGGCAATGCGTGGGGCAGTCAGAATTACTTATTGTACCAGGCATAGAATTCCAAATAAACACAGATTCAGGATGTCCTAAATAGGGGTTTATTGCCATACAGAGACACCATGACCACAGCAAGTCTTATAAAGGAAAGGGGTGGCTCACGTATGTTTCAGAAGATGAGTCCATTATCCTCATGATAGGGAACGTGTCAGGGTGCAGGCAGAAATGGTGCTGGAGCAGAGAATGCTATGTCTTGCAGGCAACAGAAGTCAACTGACTCACTCAGTAGACTCCTGAGCATGATGGTGTGCAGGAGGACGTGGTGCGGTAGCTGAAAGCCCTACATCTTGGAAGAAACAGGAAGTCAACTGAAACACTGGGTGGTATCCTGAGCATAGGAAACCTCAAAGCCCGCCCCAACAGTGACACACTTCTTTCAGTGAGGCTATCCTAATCCAACAAAGCCATACGTCCTATTAGTAACACTTCCTATGAGATTATGGAGGCCAATCCCATTTAAACTACCACACAGGGTAGCATTCTTGAGGACCCGAGAAGGGAGACTGCATTCAGACCTGTGCTCTGAATCCAGCCATGGGATAATTTCATACAGCATAGTAGCCAGTACATTCAAGCCATTAGTGTGAGCGAGTTCTGAGTTCGTACAAACCAAGAAGGATAGTCCTGGGAATTCATGAGAGATTATTTATTTATTGAGAAATGTGGCCTGCAGATAGTGAGGTGTTCTAGATTGTTACCATCTTTAAACCATTCATACTTATTAAACTTATACAAATCTCAAGTATCCCATCCTGACTTTGACCTTACCATGTAACTAAGGATAACATTGAATTTCTTTTTTTTTAAAGATGTTTTAATTTATTATGTATGCAGTGTTCTGCCTGCATGTCTGCCTGCACACCATAAAAGGGTATCAAATCTCATTACAGATGGTTGTGAGCCACCCTGTGGTTGCTGGGAATTAAACTCAGAACCTCTGGAAGACTAGCCAGTGCTCTTAACCTCTGAGCCATCTCTCCAGCCTCACCCTTGAATTTCTTAACCTCCTGTCTCTACCTGCCTAGTGCTAGGATTACAGATATATACTACCACATCCACTAGCCATTTTGAATGCCATGTTGTGGGTTGAACATAAGATTTCCTGCATGGTTGCAATCACTCTGCCAACTGAGCTACGTTTCCAACACAATCGATAAAATTATTTAAAAATTACATTTATATTTGCTTATTGTATGTAGGGCCATTTGCTCATGTGTGTGCAAATGCACATGTGCCCATGCATGCATGCATGTACTGTGCGGCTCAAGGTCAGAGGACAACTTGAGGGTTTCACTCTTCTTCCACTCAGGTCTTTAGTCTTGGTGGCAAGCACTTTTAGTCGCTGAGCCAGTGATGAACTTGGTAAATTTGTTGTATTTTTAAGTTATAGCTTGATTTGGTAACAATCCAGGCATAAAAATTCATGCCCTTAGAGCACACGACTCAGTGGTTTAAAGTATAGGTACAGTTGAACTACATCACTACCGAATCGAGAAATTTTTCATCACCCCAAGGAGGAGCCCCTCACTGTAAGCATGGCACATTTTTCAGGGGTAGCCATCAGTTACACCCTCCTTTTCCTTTGTCCCTGGAAAACACTGATATACTTTAATGCCTCTGTGGCTTTTCATCTTCTGGGTTGTCTCCATGGGTTTTAGCCTAGGTTAGCATTTCATTCCTTTTTATTGCTGAATTATTTTTTTTATCATTCAGCTATATTGTAATTTACCTACCTGTCAGTGGATAGAAAATTGTGCCACTTCCGCTCTTTTGCTAGAATGAACAATGTTGGTCTGAACATTGGTCCATGGATGTAGTGTTCCACTGCTTCCAGTGGGGTTTTGTCTGACAGAGCTCTTATGAAGATGAAAATGTGCTAACAATGTTCAGCATGGTAAACATCCTCACAGTTGAGGTCTGAGCTGTGCCGTGGAGTCTCAAGCATTTCCCTTGAGATTAGCCAGCCTCCTGATAGCTCTGGATTACTGCTGTGACATCATACATACATACATACATACATATGTGTATGACTGACCTGAGAAAAGATGCAAACTCAAAACCTAAAGTATGGTTCCTCACAGATACACCTTTTTATACCATTTTCAGATTCAGGAATGAGTAAGTATGACCACAGTAGTTCATAGGCCTCCTGTGCAAGACCTGCAATGAGCATGTGTTCAGTGTTCTTGTGTCTGTATTTGAACGTATCGTGGACACATTGTCTGTGGAGGAGAGACTTGACTGACAGGAGTCAATGTTTGTTGGGAACATGGGTGCATTTGTTTATTATTGAAGGGCAGTGGATGGAGGATAGTGGCTACAGTAGAAATTGTTTTTGAGCACTCACTCGTCATGAACCTCTTTCTTCTACAGAGAAGGGATATATCACCATAGAGTAACACAGTGCCCTGCTATTCTGGGATTCTTATAAAAAGGACCGAATTTAATTACTGGCCCCTTAGTCATATATTTTTATGAGAAACAATTTCTATTCATACATGTAAAGATGCTTATATTAGATTAACATGAAGTCAACCAAAGCAAAACTCTAGTAATAATAGAGCCCTAAAATGCAACTTAAGCTAGCTAGTAAAGAGGTATTCGTGACCTATTCAATACTTTACCCCATTATAGACATCAGTAAATGAAATGCGTTGCAATTCATGATATATCTTGACAGTCTTTTTATCTGGTACAGTGAAATTTTAGAACCTTTGGCTATAAAATTCCAAGAGGAAGAGAAGGAGAAAGAAAGACAGAGAGACAGAGAGAAGGTGAGGGAGAAGGGAAATCTGACATCTGTCAAATTGCTGATGCCTTTGGCTGATGCGATCATTAGCAAATTGTGCCTGTGCTGCTGTTTGGAAGCTAATGGTCTGTTTGCTTAACAGAAGGGTGTCTAGTCTTTGAATGCCCGCATTATGTGAAATGGGTTTCTGAAGAAGTGAAAGTGGAACAGGGTGCATTTCATGTCTCCTGTCACATGCAGTTTTCCACATTGCCCGTCACTTCTTTCTCCGAGTAGATGCTGTGCTTGTGGGATCAGATTCTGAAGCCAAATCGCCAGGGTTCAAAGTCTGGCTGTTTCTGCTTATTAGGTGTTGTCCTCGGGCATGGTATGCTGCTGTGCTTTGCTGTCTTTGTCTATTAATGTGGACATACTCATGACGTGTTTCAAAGAATATTGTGAAGATTTGATGATTCAAAACATTTAGGGCAGAGCCTAGCCCTTAGCAAGTGCTCCATGAGCTAATATTTGAGCCAAATTCTGCTAGGGAGCTTATGCTCTTGCCATCTTGCTTGCTTGTTGACCACAAAAGAAGGCAAGAATGCTATATATGTGTCATCTCTTCCCTTGCTCATCTAATACATGCTTAGTAGGGCAAGAAATACTAATTAGTGTGGCGCCTGAATTTAAGTGTTTTCATTGCTTTGGACTTTCAGCAGGTAAGACATTAAATGTTAATTTATGATATCTACCAGTTTCATGGTTCTGGTAACCTAGCCGTCACACAGTAGACATTAGCGGATAGACTCCTTTGATGTCTCTGGCTCATTGGCTAGTCAGATGTGCACAGTCTCACCTGTGCCTGTACACACAACGTTGTTGCAATTCTTTCTTCTGGCTTGGTGGTTGGGGCTGCTGTAAATGGGAACAGATCAGCCACTTCAACCCAGCAAAAGCAGCGGTTCCAAGTGTGATCCGCTCCCGGCATTTTCACACAAATGAGCTTTTCCACGAGAGTCATATATAGAGCTTATTAATATGAAACAAGAACAAACCAGACACACAGACTCTGCAGCCTAGAAAAGAATCACTTTTCTAAAGTTTTGGGTAAATTCATTACAAATTTCAAGAAAGAGACAAAAGAATCAGACATAATATTTCAAAATAAGACTTCATGGACATGTTTACAGATGGCTTCATGCTATTCTGGGTCTTCTAGTGTCCCTGTCTGAAACAAGGACAAGTGACAGCCCTCTGATGTAGGACAAAGAGTGACCTCCTGAAAATATTTTAGCCAAACCAAATGCTTTCAACCCAAACAAGCGCTCTGCACTCTATTCTAACGTTGTCAATGTGGGTAATAAAAAAAAAACATGACTTTTATCATGATACAAATGAACAAAGTTCCAACTGTTGACAGGTCCTGATCACAGAACCTTCTCTACAGGGACCGAGACTAGAAGGGGTTTCCACCTGTTGTGTAATAATTCCTAACCAGGGAGGGCAGAGCTTCAACTGGACTCTATTTGGTGGTCAATGTTTTACTTCCAGCTAGCGTGCTAACACAGACCTAGAACCAGGCATCCTGTCAGGACGATGTTACCTTTGATGCCAGCTGGGCTACATCGCAAGGCTGTCTTTAAAAAGCTTTTCTCTCTGCTCTTCACATAAGAGCTCTTAGTTTCGTGGATGTGGTTTGGGGTCAAGGCTTGTTTTCATGATGCCTGTGCTGAATGAATGTGAACAATGAGAAAACCGGGAGTTCCCTTACTTTTACTGTCAGTTGCATAATACACACATTTGACAGGACCTCGGCACCTAGATAGAGCTACCCCTTTCTCTGCATCTTCTGCAGGAGGGTGGAGTCGAGGCAACATCAGTGTGTCTGTATAGTATTTAGTTGTGAGGAATCATGAATGAACAGTAAACACTGAGAGGACAGTTTGCTAGACTGCCTAATTATCACAAGAGCAATGAGGAGAAAGGTGTCAATGGCGAGGAAGCAATAAAAGACCAGGCAGCACGATCTCATGTATGCATAGAGGAAATGGATTTGATAGGAATGGCAGGATGAATAACAGAAGGGTCCTAGGAAGGCATTCCAAGGTTGTGGGGTCAGGAATCACCTTGGTGACAAGGCAAGGATGAATAGAGTATTCTATAGAACATCAAAGCAGGCAGAAGCCATCAAAGCAGGCAGAAGCCGCCGTGAGTAAGGCAGTGTGTGCTTGGGTTAATATTAACAGCTTACATTTATCGAGCACTTACTCTGAGCAATGCCGTATGTCAATACTGCCAATCTACAAATGCGTTTAATTCCTCCTGAAAGTTCATTGTCTTAGTTTGTTGAGTTACTATGACAGAAGACTAGAGGATGGTACGATGTAAGCAAAGCATTGTTATGACTCCTTCTCAGTGATGGAGGCTGAGAAGAGCAGATCTAGACACTGGAAGATCGGCTGTCAGATCAGCAGCCTTTCGCTGGTTTGTAGATGGCTACCTTCATGTTGCAGCTTTGCAAACTCTCACCACCTCCTCTTATAAGGCCACCACTCCAATCCCGGGGGACTCTATTCTCCCCATGCAATCCCCTTCGAAGCACTCTGTTTCCAAATCCTGCCATGTGGAGGATTTAGACTGAGCTTTAATATAAAATTTTGCAGGTGTTCAAATGCTCAGTAGCTGACCCTCGAGAAGCAGTTACTACTGTTGTTCTTGCACTAAAGCAGATAAGAGTTAGGTGTGACAGAGTTAAGTAACTTGCTCAGTAGTCACTTAGTTGGGACCTAGTGGTCAGTTAGAAGAGGTAGGATTTGAACTTAGGTCATATCATCCCAGCACTAAGGACCACTTTCCTGTTTGCCTCTTTGTTGGCCAGTCAGCTGTGGTAGCCAATGCAACATGGGAAGAATCGGAAGCTGCAGATTCCTGAAGCAGGTCTTTAGCCATGCTCAGCAGTGAATACTGCCAGTGAGTTTAATGAACCTTAGGATGGAAACTCGGAAAGGAGACAGAGACTAGAGTCAGAAATAGAGAGGCATGAAAGAATTAAAACGCAACCGAGGAGGGTGGCTGTTGCACCCACCGAGTCTGGGATGGCATTTCAGATGTGACGCAAGGCACTTTGCTCCCTAATGCTTTTATCCAGTCCCAAATTCTCAACATAATTAGCCAAGCCCCTCCCTTCCTCGTCTCATTTCCCCAAGGGTATAATGTGATATTGGTTGACAAGTCTGACGTTGGTGAGATTAGTAATGGCACATCTTAGCCAACATATGATTATATAAAATCTGTTGTAAATTAATTTTTTGGAACTCCTAGGGAATAAGCCTAAGGCTTTACACACGCTAGCCATGTGCTCAGATTGGAGTGACATCCCAACCCCCATCTTACTTTTGAGATAAAATCTCATTAAATAGCCTAGGTTGGCTTTGATTGTGTTTTGTAGCCATGGCTTGCCTTGAACTTCAATCCCCCTGCATCATCCAGATCTCTGCTACCAGAACCCTCCCTGTTTCCTAAGTCTTAAACAACAGTGATGATAAAAGAATTGTCAGATAAAACTTTAAAACTAAGATGTGAAATTAAAATCATCAATGAGGGAAGTCTAATTTCTGTTGGGAAGTTAGCCCCATGGTAACATTCTGACCGAGGTACCATGCGGCGTACTCACAGACAAATTTAGAGCAAATCTCTCCTACCCCAGTGTAAGCACTGACTCTGTCAGCCATGATGAAACTGTCAAAATGATCTCCCCAAAGCAGCTGAAAATATCTTTAAGGTCGGACAAATTTATTCCTTCATAATTGTTATTTTGCATTCCATGCAGTCATGTGGGACAATTCCCCAAAGATTGGCGGGCTGTAGTTTGAGTCTATCTCAGAAATGCGAGAGAATATTACACTCAAATTCCAACGCACTACTGGGAACAGGAAATGAGTCATGAAGGAGGTGACCCTTCTCTGGCCCCACCCCTGTACCAGAGTGTGCACAAAGCTTTCCAGCTGAAGTGCTGCCTTGGAAGCAAGCCTCTGCCAGTTCTCAGATGTGACCCCCACTGGGACTGAGAGGGAGTGTGCCGCTGGATCAAGTGTTACTTAGTTCGTGCCTAGGACCCACATTTCCTTACATTTCTGTGTCACCTAAAGACATAATGACATGAAAAACACACCCAGACAGCACTTATATTTAAATACATTGGGGAAAATATTTAGGAAGAAGGTAAATTTGCCTCCGTTTATTCTAAAACTGCACTGGGAAAAATTTTTCACAGTTAAACAGAGACTTAATGGAGGTGTTTTTGAGGCACTTTTAAAAGTCCTTAAAAAGCATAGAGAGAAGAGACAGGCATCCCTGGTTTACTCTTACCAAAAGTACCCATCACACCAAGAAATTTGACTTAGGAAAGTGGGAAGTGATTTTATGCATATCTGTTTTTCCAGCAAAGGACATTTCTTCAAGGTTTCTGCTGTACTGGTGCTTTTAATTGGATTTTTTAAGGTGTAAAGCTGCTGGTTCAGGCTCTCTCTGATATTAATAGTTCTGAGTCCCCTTTTGCCTCTGTGTTTGTGAGGTACTTACTGCACAGGGATCAATATCTCTGTTTTTTAACCTGATCTGCCATTGTGTGACCTTGAGGAAGTTGCTTGTTTTTACTCTGGCCTCAGTTTACCCCCCTCTAACACAGAGCTAAATAATGCAGAATTTCTTTCTTCCACAGGATTTGAATAATAGATGTCTGAAAAGGCTTTTAGGTTCAGGATTTGAAACCGCTGTAGAGTTGGCGGTGATAATAATAGTAATAGCCTGGATTAACAGAACTTCTCCCAAAGATTTAACAACTTTTACATTTTTCTTCCTCTGTCCTTAAAATACCCTTAAGATATAAGAATGAGAAGGTACCAGCTCCCTCATTTTGCAGATATAAAAAACTGAAATAAGGGGATGATGGAGCGAGCTCTAATTTCCAAAAGCAGAATTTCTGATTCCAGGACTGTTTGCTGGCTTCAAAATGTCAGGAACAAAAATTGCATGGTGTGTGTGAGATAGGACCTTCCCACTGAATCTGCCTCTGCATGCTATGTACGGTGTGGGGGTACTTCTGAGGAGAGCACTTCCATCTGAGGGATGTGAGGCTTTGCATGGGGGCTCCCTAAGGAGGCAGCCTCTGCATGCTGTGTATGGGAGGGCTTCCTAAGGAGGGGGCTTCCACATGCTCTGTATTGGGGGAGATTTCCTAGGGAGGCAGTCTCTCCATGCTGCGTATTGAAGGAGAATTCCCATAGAAGTGGTCTCCACATGCTGTGTATTGGTAGGGGGACTTCTCAGGGAGACCCCTCCACAAGTTGTATCTCCCACCCCTTCATCTCTTCCAAAGAATACCAGCACATCCTTGGCAATGGTCACCTATTTTTCTATAGAGTAATGTCTTCCCAACTGGATGGTGACTATAGACTTGTAGCACTATGCAGTTGGTGGCAGGGAAGACAAGCTATTTCTGCCTCTGAGATATGACTCCTCTCCCTTTGTCCTGGGAAAGCAGTGTGTCTTAATGCTATACAGTTATTCATATGCCAATGGCCTGTTTTCCGATCATTTCCACCCGTGGTATATATAGCATGTAACTGAAAACCAAGGCCTCCTCTCCAAGAATGGTGCGGCCTCGGCGCCAGAATGAAACTGATGGGAAGACTTAGCTCCTGCTGTACGAGATCGCCCAGGGATAAATTACTTTGTGTAATTGTTGGAGCCTTGCAAAGGCCTAATGGAATGAACATGTTGTTTTCCACAGCCGTGGGCATGGGGAGTCCGCAGAAATACTCTGCTAAGATTTAAACATGTGTGAGGCCATCAGTCTGTTGACAATGAGAAAAATTAATTTGAATGGCTGATAAGGAAGGAAAACATACACAATGAATTAAATTTAATAGACTGAAAAAAATTAGGTTTCTCCTTACTATTTCCATGCGGGAATATGTCAGACTTCATTTAACTCAAATACCTACAGATATGAAGGACTGCTGGGCTGTCGGGGAATTCTCTGCACAACACTTTGGTGCACCATGGACAATGTTTTGGTGTGCCTTACCTTTTAATGAGGAAGGTAATGACCTGTGTCCTCAGTCAGATAAGGTGGCGGCTTGTCAGCAACAGATACGACAGACATTGTTTCCTTTCACTGTCCCTTGTGATCTGATGGTCCCATGATGGACCTGGGAGTCCTGCAGGAAGCTAGGGGATTTGTGCCCCTCTGAAAGAAGCTCTGATCCCTCATGATAAAGTTAGGTTTCACAAGGAATGATAGCGATTTTGTTTTCAATTTCCCACACTTACCATTCAGTCATAGGAAACAGTGGCATCAACAATGTGGTTCCCCTTCCATCTCTCTCTGTCTACGTATTTGGTTAATAATAATCACTTCATTGCTTTTGTTTTCACTTGAATGTTTTTATTCCAAGGGGATCATTAAAAACAAAGCAAATTATACTTGCCCCCCCCCCCACCTGGTGACTTAAATCAAGCATGAAACACATCAAATCTCCTGTAGACTGGATTTTGGGGGTTTTTTGTTTTCTTTTGTTTTGTTTTATTAATTTTAATTGAGCTATACATTTTTCTAAGCTCCCCTCCCTTCCTCTTTCCTCTACTTTTCTCCTCTCCCGTGGTCCCTATTCTACCAATTTACTCAGGAGATCTTTTCTTTTTCTACTTCCATGTATGTCTGTCTTATGTCCTCATTGTTGTCTAGGCTCTCTGGGATTGCGATTTCTAGGCTTGTTTTCTTTGGTTTATTTTTTAAAAATTACTTAGGAGTGAGCACATATGATAATTGTCTTTCTGGGTCTGGGTTATCTCACTCAATATTATGCTTTCTAGATACATCCATTTGTCTGCAAATTTCAAAATGTCATTAATTTTTCTTCTGTGTAGTACTCCATTGTATAAATATACCACATTTTCCTTATCTAGTCTTTGGTCAAGGGACATTTAGGTTGTTTCCAGCCAACAAGACAAAATGGCAGCATACTGAATGGGGAAAGATCTTCACCAATCACCCAATCACACATCATCCAGAGGTCTGTACTCCAAAATGTACAAAGAACTCAAGAAATTGGTCATCAAAAAAAAAAAAAAAACAAAAAAAAAAACCCAAACAACCCAATAAAAAAATGGAGTACAGACTTAAACAGAGAACTCTCAATAGAAGAATCTAAAATGGTGGAAAGACACTTAAGGAAATGCTCAACATCCTCAGCCATCAGAGAAATGCCAATCAAAACAACTCTGAGATTACATCTTAAACCTGTAAGAATGGCCAAGATCAAAAACACGGATGACAACTTATGCTGGCGAGGTTGTGGGGAAAAGGGAACACTTCATTGTTTTTAATGGAGTTACAAACATCTTAAAATTTTGATCAGTTTGAAAAAGACTAAGAAAATGAACACAAACATTTAAGTTTAGCTATCACTATCATTTGGTGAGCATCATTCCACATGTGGTTCTCAGCAGAGATGCAGACAGAAAAATATAACAATAATCCTGAAAGAACCTTAAAATGTAAAGAAGCATATATGATTTTTGAGATCATTAATTCACTTGACTTTCATTTCAAGTTAACAAAATAGGACCTTCGGTTCTAAAAGAACTGAAATATGGGTATGTGTTCACCAAGAAATAAGGGTCCTGAACACACCCGAAGTCAAGAACGAGACGACAGTGAACAATGCACTATGCCACCCTTCTTGATATTCAGACTTTATCTGTCAGCTTTTTGCCATGGAAGATGAGGAAATCCACACATCTCATCCTCTGTTGCTCCCTGCCCACTATGATTACATAAACGATTATGTACATTATTAAGGCTTATAACATCTGTCCTCTTCTGGGCAATATTAATTTCCATGCTCTCATTACTGTATCGACATTTGACTCAAGAGAGGGCTCAGCTCAAATCTTTTTAATGAAGGTTCTCCATTTCCAAATCTCTCATTTGATTGCTCAATACCTGTTTGGCTCTGGGAAGCCATAGCTGCCCCTCTCACTTCTGACATGGTTTTGCACCTCAAGTCTAAAAAATGCATTCATCCTGTTCCTGAATATAAACATGGTTCTATCTAAATTAAAGAAAATGCTATTATTCTATTATTTTTATTAGTATTTGAACTTTCTGGCTGCTGAGCTATTCCTTCCATTGAGCTCCTGGAAATATCCCAGCCTTTTTTGTAAGATTGATTTCTTAGTACTGTTGGCTATATTTTCATTTGTGAGCATTTTAGACATTAGTCCCTTGTTGGTATTAAATGTCAGACATCTCCTCCTAATCTATCATGTTTGTTTGTTTAACTTTGCACATAATTTCCTTACTTGAATAGAGATCATTATTTAACCAAATCGATCAGTGCACATTGTCATTGCCTTGGAGTGTATGTTAAAGAAGTTCCCAGTCCCAAGGTTATGGAATTCTGCTTGTGTATCACTTTGTTATGGTTCCTATACTTTTGAAACCCACGGCGATATCTTTTATTATATAAGAGTAGAACTCACGTCAATGCATAGTGAGCCAATTTTACCAAAATCACTGGATACTTCCTCGATTGTTTTAAGGAACCAACTTTAATATAGAAAAAGACACAATAACGTTTGTACCATTTTCTCATCTCAGTAACATAATTGTGTTTATTACTGCAATATTTTTGATATATGGTCTCTCTGTCAAGATAAGTATTCTGTATGTTTCTTATTCATTTTTCCATATTGAAATTACTGTTCTTTCAATTTAATCAAACCATCAAATCAGGTTCTAGAGCAAGTTCACCAATATCCCTTACAAAACCAGCTGGAATTCTCATTGTGGTTTCAGTGAATTTTAAATTGTTCACAGAAGAATTGATTACCTCTTAATATCCTGTGTATCTAAGTATAAACACCATTCATTATTATATTTTAGACTCTTTAGTGGATACAATTTTTTCACCACAAAGGACTTAGGGATTCTCTTCTAGTTACTTACACTTCATGATAAGAAATGATCCTCTAACTCCTAGGCTTGTAGTGGTTCATTTTAGAAAAATACTATTCTTCTGGGTGGTTTTGCCTCTCTCAACTTTATAAAACCTTATTATAAATCTCATCAGCTTGTCGTTTGCTAATTGTGGTAGCTTTTCCATGTGGGCAATTATATCATCTGTAAATGATGAGCTTTGTTTTCTCTCTCTCTTTTTCCCCTTAACTCCTTTCCATGTGTACACACATGAACGTAGGGCCGGACCTTATTGTATGGACGGACATGTTGGTATAGACACAGCGATAGTGCTGCTTATTGTATGGACGGACATGTTGGTATAGACACAGCGATAGTGCTGCTTAGGATTTTAAGAAAACTTTCATGGACATTCCCTACCTTTGGTTTTTATGAGCTTGAAAATATTGAATATCTGTCTGTTCCTCTAATTGCACAGTCCCAAAATGATTGTAAAAAACCCTTTTTTCCTCCTTGAAAGGCATTCCTGTATCACAGAACTGCAAGTGTTGCTTTAGAAAAATCTGAGAGCAAATTCTTTCGCTCCCCTGGAAGTGCCTTTCTTACCGCTCCTTTATTGGATATCTATAATCTCCCTCCTTCTTCTTGAAGTTCAATGGCTTTCCACAATGTATTTTGGCCTTGATCTTTCTCTGTATTTTTTTTCCTGAGGGAAGATCTGAAGTGTCAAGTCTTTATTTCAGGAATTTCCCCCCTATCATATCTTTGAACACTTTTTTCACTGTTCATTCTGAATACCAATAATACTCACTGGGGGCTCCTTCTTACTTCCTGTGTCTATACTCAACACTACAGACACATAAAGATCTTTGCTAATTCCATTTTGTTTTATGTAACTTTCAGCATGAATTTGACCCTTGTGTGTGTATTAATTCAAATTTTGTGGCTCTTTATGAGTTTTTCCATTTTTTTCTTCTTGTCTAAGCAGCCGCTTGACATTTTATTTCATCGTGTCAACTTTACACATCCTTTGAGCGTCCGTGTCTTTCTCGGCTCTTTTCTTTGGAGCCATTAGACTGCACCCTCTTTGTGGTAACCGATAACTACCTGTTCTGTGTCTTTGTTGCTGGGGTACTGCCTGTCATGTCTGGCACCAGCCGTTTTGACTCCTTTCATTTCCTTCTCTCCCTATATGTTCTGCTCAGCCGCTCTCCTGCATCCTTTCAGATGATGGCGCATGTGAAGGGAAATCGACTGCCTACTGAAGGGGAACATACTTATGACAGCAGCAGGGTGATGGGAACTTGACCATCCTTGATTCTCTCCACTCTGCCTCCTCTGGACTGTTTCTCTCACACTGAGCACTGTAGAAATGTCTGTGTGCTATAGCCATTCTTTAGGTCATAACAGCGTGGTAGGGTTGTGTGGATCTTCCCCGAGCATCTTCTTCATCCAATGAATTTATAATTAATACAGATCTCTGTGTAATTTCTTTGGGGATTACTGGATGTGTGAACTGGACAGGACAGAAACCCCAATAAGCAGGCCCTAATGTTACAGTTCACATATCTGGTATGTTTTCCTCCTGCCCATGGTGTCTCATGTGACTTACAGAATTTTTCATAAGTTTGGCTTCACTTTAGTGAGCTCATTGCTCAAATCTAAGCTTTTCTGTTTGTGTCCATTCTAGTCCCTTATAGGGAGACTGAAGGGTGAATGTGCCCTACTTATCACCTGAGGGGGTTCATATTCTTTATTTTGGTTTGAGTTTACTATCATACAGCAAATGCATTTGTAAATTTTAAATACCTGTTTTGTATAATTACAGTTGTGTTAAGAAAATAAAAACATGTTTGTGTATGGCTCTCAAAGGTTGTACATTGCTGTTTTTGCTGCAAGTTTGTCTATCCAGGTTAGTACAGTGTTCCCTACAAGCTTGGTCTTTGGGTCATGCTCAGGTGTCCTAGTCTGCCACTGGAAAAGTAACTGGACAATAATAGCTCAGTGATTGCGTGTTATTGTTAGGTTTATAATTTTAGCTTAGCAGTGGAAAGGTTGGATACTTTTATCTACATTTAAAATTTGTGTTTTTGTTTGGACCTTGAAGATACCTGATACAAGTGTGCTAAAACTTTTGTCCCCAGTGTGCTGCTATTGGGAGGTTCTGGAAGCTTAAGGTGGAGCCTACCGGAGGATTTTAGATCAGAGCCGTCTCGCCTCTAGAGGGGTTATAACATTTTGGGTATTTCCCTACTCATTTTCATTTCACAGCTAGTGAGGTAAATGCTTTTCCTATGTAGTGTGTTTCTGCAGTGTTACCTGCCTTGCTATAGAACCGAAGCAATGAGGCCTTGAATCCAGGGAGCCAAAACAGACTATCTTCATGAGCTGATTACTGAGGTTGACTTTATTATGGTGCTGTCTATTTCATTGCAAGGAGCCAGATGACTTACATTTGACACAGAACCCCTAGATATCTTAAAATCCAGTCATTGAGAAACTCTTAAATTAAAAATGTGATATAGTGTGCCTCAGCATATATTGTAAGATTATCCAAAAAACTTAATAATTTAGATCTGGTTGTATATCTAATATAGATTAATTAACAGAGAATGTGGCCTAGATAGTTTGTAGACAGCAAGAATCACTGGTAAGGAAAAGAAACAGAAGGAGTAGTCAGAGTAAGAGAAGAAAGAACAAGGAAGAGGGGAAGGAGGAGGAGAGGGTAGGAGGTTAGCCCTTTGCCTTGCGTTGGGACAATCCTGGTGCCTGTCTGAACTAGGTTCACAGAGTAGACTAGGGTAGAATTTATTGGACTTGGGTTTTTATTAAAGGTAGAGAAATCAGGCTTTTGTAATATACTTGGTAAGAGATAGACAAGATTGAAAGAGGTCTGATTCGAGAGTTTTCTTAGTTTAATTTCTTGCGTGAATAGTGACGCCACATACTTACTAAAAGTAGTTGCTATGGCTGAACTCTATCTTCTTCAAGATGGTAAAGCCCCAATCTTTAAAGTAACTTCTCTTGGCACAGGGCCTCTAGGATCTACTTATGAGACTATATGATTTATCTTTATCTAATTGGATTGGTGGCTGTGTAAGAACAGATCTCTCTGTCTCTCTCATTTTCTCTCTCATTCTCATTTTCTCCCTTGTACTCTCTTCCTCTTACCCATCTTTCTTTCTCACCCCCCCTCTCTGTGTCCCCTCATAATGGGTTCATGTGTACACCAGGCAAAGGTAGCTACTGTCAACCTAAAGTAGACAGAATGTTTTGAAACAAAACCCATCCCTCTGGTATTTTGACCTTGGATTTCCAGCTTCCAGACTATGAAATCTAAGATTATTTTTTGTTGAGGCAACCAGACTTCAGTACCTGTCATAAAAGCCCCAGTAGATTACCATAGCAATAAAAGAAAATGTATCTTTTATTTACCTCCTTAGGTATTTTGAGGAGGTTTTATTAATCAAATAGTTTGACTTTGGACAAGTTAAATTTCACATTCTAATAAGCATGCACATGGTGTTTCCTAATGGCAAGCAATTCAGGGGAAAATACTAACATCAATGAAAGTAAACTAGTACTAATTTATTAAAAAATAATAACAACAAAACCATAACAACTCTAGAACAGCAATTGAAATTTAGTACTTTCTCAAGGAAAAAATGATTATACAATAAAACAATCGCCTTGTTAAAACTGGCACGGATTTGCTCTACCTTGACACACATCTTTGCCTGGAATTGGGGTCTGGAAATTAGCATCTCTTCACCACATTAGTTTCCCAAATAAAAAAAAAAAACATGTTCCTAATATATTTCATTTAAATCAGAATGTTCCTAAATTTGAAATTGGAATAAAGATTTACTTTATGTCATAAGTCTCCTATGAAAAGGATATAACCAAGAAAGAACCCCAAAGTGTTCAGGATAGTAAATTTCATTAGAGACTCAGGGAAAATATTTAAGGGAATTGTCTTCCTCCAGCTCTGATAGGCTAACAATCTAAAGAATTAAACACATAATTGGGTATAAATTTTAGCTACTGTTCCAACTATGCTGTGCAACAAGCAGTCTACATCGAGTGCAGACAGGAGAAGACATTGTTTTCTTCATGTGAGTTTGGACTCTGTGATAGCATCTGTGTTCTTGATTCAGATCTTCTCCATGTATTTCTTCTAAGACTTGTACAGCAGGGACAATGTGACCTGGTAGGGCAGGAAGGTTTCTTTATAGCACTGATTGAAAATCTTAGACATCTATTGGCCACAGGAAGTCATGTGAAGAGACCCACAACAGTGGGACAGAGAGTGAGAACCTCCCATGGAGTGAAGCTATTTTCTGGGTGTAAATTTCAAAAGGACAATGGCCTGACTTACCCCCACTGTTAATTTTTCTTGGCATAGAAGGTTAGTGGTAACTGTCTTCTACTATCATACCTAATGTGTCTCTGGTATAAATCCACTGTTTTTCTCATCACTTCAGGCTTGCTTGAGAAATTTGTTCCTCTGGGAGGAGACACAGTTTCCTAAATAAGTTTTTAACAAAAAAAGATAAATATTTCACAAAACAAAAAGTAATAAGATCCAGAACATTCTGAGTGTCTTTCAGATCAAGGCCAGTCAAACATTAAGTCTGTCTGGCTTGAAGTAGTGAGCATGATTGAAAATTAATTCTTATCCCTTATTTATGACAAACAGTAGAATAGCACCAATAAATTAAATTGCTCTGAGACTATGCTCAAAGGATGACTTTTAATTTTTATAGGTCATACAGAATGTTACATATGACCTTTGAAATTATTCACTAGACATGAATTATAGTATTACATTTGCAGATCCATGAGTTATAGTATCATATATGCAGATTCATGAGCTTTAGGATCACATATGCAGATCCATGAGCTTTAGCATCATATATGCAGATCCATGAGCTTTAGCATCACATGTGGAAATCCATGAGCTATAGTATTACATTTGCAGATCCATGAGGTATATATAGTATCACATGTGTAGATCCATGAGCTATAGTATTACATGTGCAGATCCATGAACTATAGTATCACATATGCAGGTCCATGAGCTATATATAGTATCACATATGCAGATCCATGAGCTTTAGCATCACATATGCAGATCCATGAACTTTAGCATCACATGTGGAAATCCATGAGCTATATAGTATTACATTTGCAGATCCATGAGCTATATATAGTATCACATGTGTAGATCCATGAACTATAGTATCACATGTGCAGGTCCATGAGCTATATATAGTATCACATGTGCAGGTCCATGAGCTATATATAGTATCACATGTGTAGATCCATGAGCTATAGTATTACATGTGCAGATCCATGAACTATAGTATCACATATGCAGGTCCATGAGCTATATATAGTATCACATATGCAGATCTATTCTTCTTTCTACTTCCATGTGGTGAAATGAATTTGGTAGGCATTCCTCTTGTTAATTTCTTGCTTTAAGAAGCAGTTTACCTTAACCAAATAGTTAACTAGATATGCACATTTTAACTGTTAAAATGTCCATATTAAAGCAAGAATACATTAATTACTCTTCCATTGTAGGTGAGTTTTTTTTTTAAAAAAAATCAATCTCGCCACCATGTATAAAAGCATTTGAATACCTTGTTTATCAAACCCACTTTGTAATGCCTGGCTTAAATTACTTTAGACTATCTTATAATTTCTCTGTTTATGAAGCAGGATTCATGCTAAAAATCTTCTATTTCAGAAAAGAACAGGTTTCTGTTATGGAACATTGTTCCCACACCCAACAGTACAAAGTCCTTAGAAAACATTTATTTTTGGTTGAGATGACTTTAAAATAGAAAAGGAGCTTATGATCCAAATATGTGTTTTCTATTTTACCCATTTTATTGGTAAGTTGTCTAAAATGATAAAGCACTTGTTTAAAAGCTATTTACTTAGTCCAAGGTAGTGGAGTTCATTCTCTCTGTGTGTTCTTAGGGGAAGGGCATGGACAGGCAGAGAATCCTTGGTGTCTACAAGGTGAATGATGCAGTTGATCATCTTGTTAGTGGATGGTGGAGCTTAGTTCTCTTTGATGTTAAAATCTTCCTAATCACTTGTTAAAAATGTGTATATCAAGAAAATAATCAAGCCCATTAAAAATTGGGGTACAGATTTATACAGAGAATTCTCAAAAGAGGAAAACAAATGAATGAGAAGCACTTAAAGAAATGTTTAACATCCTTATTCATCCTGAAAATGCAAATTAAAACAATTTTGAGATTTCGTCTTACACAAGTCAAAATAGGCAAGATCAATAAAACAAGGATGCAGAGTAAGGAGTGCATTTATTCATTGCTGGCGGTAGTGCAAGCTTGTGCAGTTACTGTGGAAATCAGTTGGCAGTTCCTCAGGTGCTGTGGGATGATGCTTTTGTGCACTCTAAAGATTTGTCACTCATATTGGTTTAATAAAACACTGATTGGCCAGTAGCCAGGCAGGAAGTCTAGGCAGGGCGACCAGAGTAGGAGAATTATGAAAAGAGAAAAGGTAGAGAAGTAGTCACCAGCAAGATGCAGAGGAAGCAAGATGAGAATGCCTTACCAAGTCACATGGCTAAACATAGATAGGAATTATGAGTTAAGTTGGGGTTTTTGTTTTTTTTGGGGGGGGGGGGGGGAGGTTACGTTGTATGAGGTAGTTAGTAATAAGCCTGAACCATAGGTCAAACAGTTTATAATTAATATAAGCCTCTATGTGTTTATTTGGGACAGAATAGCATGGGACAGGGTGGGACAGAAACTTCCCTTTATACCCAGGAAGATGGGAAGTGTTCTTATGATTGTGCAATCCCTCTCTTAGACATATACCCAAAACTCCCATCATCCCACTACAGAGATGCTTACTTAACCATGGTCACTGATGCTCTATTCATAATAGCCAGAAATTGGAAACCACTTAGATGTCCATCAGTAGGTGATTAGAGAAAGGAAATATGGTACATTTACATAATAGATCATTAACCAGCCATTGAAAAATGAAATCATAAAATTTATAAGTAAATGAATGGAGCTAGAAAAAAAAATCATTCTAAGTGGGGTAATCAGAAAGGCACATGTAGTATGCATTTGTTTATATGTGAATGTTAGCGATTAAATCTTTGTTGAGAAAGCTACAATCCATGTAAGAGTTTAGGTATAGAGTAAGGGAATAACACATATAGCTTAGGTATAGAGTAGGGAAATAAGGGAGAAGAATGGAGCACCCTAGGAAGGGGTAGCAAAAATAGATAGCTATGGATAGACAATAGTGGGGACAGGAATGGGTGGACCAAAATGGGGACCAAAAAGTAGGACTAAGTTGGGGGAATATAAGGAAGAACAGCTAAAACTAAGGACTATTTGAGTAGTATGGAAACCTAATAAAGTAGAAGCTTCCTAAAATATATACAGAGTATCTAAATAGAATCACCAAATAATAGGGAGACAGACCCCAACTGGAAATCTCTTGTCAGTAAATGAGCCTTCCAGTTCCTGGAATGGGTTACATCCAGTTAAATTATTAACCAAAGCACCCTATGGGAACCCCTAAATAACTCAGGCCATTGTCGAGGCTCTTGGTGGTTCTCCACAAATTGACAGTTGTAGGTAGAAGTTTTGTCCTGCAAGCTGCGCCCAATTAACTACACAGAGGCTTGGTATTAATTATAAATGCTCAACCAATAGCTCAGGCTTGTTACTAGCTATTACATTTAAATTAACCCATATTTCTTATCTATGCTTTGTACCTTTCTCAGTAGAGCATGCCCATCTTGCTTCTCTCTGTGTCTGTCTTCACATGACTCCTCTGATTCCACCCTTTTCCTTCCCTGAATTTTCAGTTTGGCTTTTCTACCTAACCTTATGCTGTCAAGCTATTGGCCAGTCAGCTTCTTTATTAAAGCAATCACAGAGACATATATTCCCACAGTGCAAAGGAATATTCCACTTAAGATCCTGTTGTTGAAGTCAGCACCTATTCAACTCATGGAACATGGAGAAGTCAAGTTGGTGCTGACCTAGAACCTTCACCCCTACTGCTTAGTGTTAATTGTGCCAGAAGGTACTTGTAGACCATCAAAGGAAAAATATAAACACCAAACCTGCTACAGACTCTTTGATCCATAATGATGGCCTATATGCAAGGTGTGCTAGTTCAATAGTGGCATAAAATTTGTTAAAATAACCAACCAACCACTGTCTGACTGCATTTAAGGCCCACTCCATGAGATGTAACCCCATCCCTGGCACTGCTCAGGTAATCAAGAATCTAATATTAGATATGCCAGGTCAATAGAGGAAAACCAAGTACAGCTGTTCTATAAAAGAACATAGCCATCAAATGACTTCTAATGGCATTCTGCTATACTCATAGATCAGTGTCTTGATCAGCCAGCATCAAGATACTCTTCCTGTAGAAAATGGGAACAAATAGAGAGCCACAGACAGATAATGAGCACAGAGCAAAAGACTTTGGGATACTCAGCCCTAAATGGGATGTCTCTATCAAATCCCTCCTATGAGGGCCCAGGAAACACTGCAGAAGAGGAACTGGAAAAATTGTAAGAGCCAGGAAGAATGGAGGACACCAAAGAAACAGCATTACTGGTACACATAAAAACTCAAAGACTTTGGACACACATTTCTATTTATAACACAAACTCTATCTCCAATTGATAATGACTCACAAACGAAAAATTAGTTCTCTTAAACAGAGTCACATGGGATACAAACTATTTTTAAGGATAGTCCCAATGTCTAGTAGTAGAAGTCCAAAGCAAAGTGAATTCAGTGGCATCTTTGGAGGTTCTTTGCCTCAAAAGTTTAGACAGGGTAATTTTTAACCTTCCAGGGCCTTTGTATATATACTGTGACATCAGGTTTTGTATTTGTGTGGGATTTCTGTGTGTATGGACACATGTGTCTCTGCGTCTATATGTGCTTCTCCTCCTATTTCTTTAACTGTTTTCCTTCTTTTAGTTTTTTTTTTGTATTTGTTTTATATTGTTCCATTACTAATCCTTAGATGCATGCTGGTCTTCTAAGGAGAAACAGAAATAGAAAGGCTGTGGGTTTGGATGGGTAGTGAGATGGGAAGGACCTCAGAGGAGTTGGGGAGGATGAAACATAATTAGAATATATGTCGTATGACAAAAATCTGTTTTACATGGTAGAAAAAGGAGAAAATTGGTGGAGTGTTTCATGGCGTCTCCTGGAGAGTGTCACTCAAGGACATGTTCTCGTAGATCAACTTTAAGATTGGCTTTAGAGGCTTGGTCTTATCTCTGTGTTTGAACATCTGTGTCTGCACTGAGACATCATATGGTCACCCACGCTGAGGAGCAGAGGGAGAAATGGACACTTGGGAGGTTCAAGGAGGGATACTTAAAGTTTGTAAGGACATGGCTGGAAGTGAGTGGCTACTGTAGATCTACAAAATGAGTGGAAATAGTTCTGCCCCTGGGAAATTGAAACTTGGTTGGTGACACAATGTTTGTTTGTCCTTAAATAGCTTTGGAGACTGTGAGGTATAAAGGCTACAAGCGCGGAGTCTGGAGTCAGGCCAAATGAGCTGATATCCCACCTGCCTGAGTCATTAGCTGTGCAACTTTAAATGAATTGCTTAATTTCATTGTCTCAATTTCCTCAGTTACAAAGCATGAGAAACATAACGCTGTAAAATTGCTCTCAGAACGAAATTCCCGGTCCTACTGCCTAAATAATGCTGAATTACAGATGCGTGCTCTTAGATCTTGATTTGAAAAATTTTAGGGCTACTTTTTCATATTTTAGTGGTGTGTGAAGTAAAATAATTAGTTGCTTTTTTTTCTAGTTTTCCCTCAGTATTTCTAAAATGGTAATTCTATTGCAGTTAGTAATTAGATTGATTATTCTTTACTGTCCCATTTGAACCTCTATTCTATATTTCTTGAACTTGGGTCCAGTTCATTATTTCTAACAGAAAGTAAGAAAATAGCAATCTTTAGACTTCTCTGCACATTTTCCTCTACTGTCCCAAATCTGTAGCTTTATCATTATTTTCATACCATCAAGACTTATGATATTAGCTTGTCTTCCAAAAACAAATTGTAAATATTTTGTTTGCCTATCAGACAACTCTATACTAACTTACAATGCTTTTAGTATTTATGTTATTAAACAAATGTGCCCTTTAGGGGGATCCCATAGGAACTGAGCCTATAGACATTGGGAAGTCAGTATCTGTCACTTTATAGAATTCCAGGCTTTAATATCAAATCTATACTCAATCTTAGGGATATTATAAAATATTTTAAAAAGCAGGCCACCTTTCTTTTCTTTTGTTTTTCGAGACAGGGTTTCTGTGTTGCTTTGAAGCCTGTCCTGCAACTAGCTCTGTAGACCAGGCTGGACTTGAACTCACAGAGATCCATCTGCCTCTGCCTCCTGAGTGCTGAGATTAAAGGCGTGTGCCACCACTTCCTGGTCACATTTTAACTTAATTTCTTATAGCTTCTTTAGTTAATTTTATAGTATTTGTTGAATAGTTTAGGGACTTTTATAGTTACCATATATACTACTGTATCAAAATACCAACATTAAGAGTGCCCCAAGCCTTGCCCTCTCTGAGGAGAGCATGGAATGGGTGAGATGGGTGTGGGGGTGAGATGGGGGGAAGTGGGGGTGAGATGGGGGGAAGTGGGTGTGAGATGGGGGAACTGGGGGTGAGATGGGGAAAAGTGGGGGTGAGATGGGGGAAGTGGGGGTGAGATGGGGGAAGTGGGGGTGAGATGGGGGGAAGTGGGGGTGAGATGGGGGAAGTGGGGGTGAGATGGGGGGAAGTGGGGGTGAGATGGGGGAAGTGGGGGTGAGATGGGGGAAGTGGGGGTGAGATTGGGGGAAGTGGGGAGATTAGGAGGAGGGGAGGGAGTGGGAACTGGGATTGGTATATAAAATGAGAAAAGATAGATAACACAAATCTAACACAATTTTTAAGTAGTACCCCAAGAAGTGAGTTTGTGTGTGTGTGTTCCTGTATCCGCTGAATATCTTTGGACATTTTCTCTATACCCTATCTGGTATACCCTAGTATGAATGGGTATTGACCCCATGTCCGTAATGGAGCAATTTTCACAAATTTCCTAAGAAATATTTCTTGTTCCAGGAATCCTTGATCTTATTATTATTTAATTTGGGGTGGGGGCAGTTATTGGTTTTTATCCTTAGTCAAGAACCAGACACTGCTATGGGTACTTATAAAGCATTTGTCTATAAAATAGACTGAATATGATACCCGTGGAACTTGCATTGCTACCAAGAAGGCCATAAAAACAATGGGTGAATTTCATAGACATGTTAGATGCCATTGACTCTTATAAAAAAAAGAAAGATAAGAAAAGAAGCAGCTATCTAAATAAACAAACACGCCAGAGTAAAGGCACTAAAAAGAGAGTCCGGGCAACTTGTGCAACCTGCAATGGATCACTGGGCTGAGCTCCCAAAGTCCAGTCGAAGAGTGGGAGGAGTGAGAATATGAGCAAAGAGGTCCAAACCATGATGGGTTCATCCACTGAAACAGCTTACCTGTGCTAATGGGCGCTCACCAACTCCAGCAGAACAGAGAAGAAACCAGAATACAGCCAAACTAGTCCCTCTGAATGTGGGTGACAGTCGAATGTCTGGAGCAGACTCTGGAGCCATTGGCAGTGACACCAGGATTTATCCCTACTGTTGTTCTGGCTTTTGGGGAACCTATTTTCTTTGGAGGGATACCTTGCTCAGCCTGGATATAGTAGGGAGGGCCTTGGACATCCCCAAAGCAATGTTCTTTACCCTCTCTGAGGAGTGTATGGGCCATGGGGTGGGGGGTAGATGAAGGGAATGGGAGGGGAGAGGGAGTGGGAATTGGGATTGGTATGTAAAATGAAAAAAAAAAGATAGTTTGTTTTCTTTTAAAAAATTAGAAAAAAGAGTGAAAGAGTAACATACTAATGTAGAAGCACTTGAGGCTTTGGGGGAAAGGTGACCCACATGACACCGCTTCCTCAGTCTCCCTCTCCTCTGTCCTTTTGTGTTCTTGTGGTTCACAATAGGATGCATGCATTGTCCTTTGCCAAGGCTCAGAGTTTACATCAGGACTCCACTTTCAGGTTTCACCTTCTTGGAAGTGTTTCATGAGTCTTCGCCTTTACAGAATTGAACAGAAGCATTTCACTGCTGACGAAGTCCCACATCCACCTGCTTTGCCCTTCTTTGCCCAGAATGCCAAGTGACCTCTGAGCTTTCTATGGTCTCTGTAGTTTCTTATTTCCTAGAATGTCACACAGCTGGAATTAAATAGTGTGTCAGCTTCCCATATTTGTTTTACTCATAAAAGTACATTTTAGGACTCCTTACTGAGTGCTACCATTTTTAATAGAGTGAGCAATGGTTATCCCAGCCATGCAGTTCATCTCTCATAACTTCCGGAAGGATGCCTGGGAGGAACATTTTCTGAGTCCTAGAATCCATGTACATGTTAATGTTTTATCTTCACACTTAACTGATAATATACACTGGCATAGCATTCTAAAGTGATGTTGTTTCCCATCAGTGCTTTGGATGCATTATCCCAGTATTTTTCAGCAGTTAGTGTCAATAGTGAAAAGTCTAACACTCATTACTTTGTAGGTAATTTTCTTTAGTATTGCTCTGGACACTCACGATCTTCCGTTAATGTTGATTGCTCTGAAATCTCACAAGGCTGTGTCCAGATACTGGATCTTTGATTTTTAACCTAGCCTTAATAATCTTCTCCATTATTTTTGTTGTTGTTTGTGTCTTCTTGGCTTTCTTTTTTCTAAATTGTTTATGAAATATTGGTTATCCTCAGTTGAATATGTTCTCTAATTTTATTTCATGTTTTATGTTTCCTTTTTCTCTATTGCCAAATATTGAACAATGTTACGATGTAGGTGGAGCCTGTTCGTTCTTTCCCAGCCACTCAGACCCAAAATAATTGCACAAAACCTATATTATTTAAAACACTGCTTAGACAATAGCTTAAGTGTGTTGCTAGCTAGCCCTTATATTTTAAATTAACCAATTTCCATATTTGATATTTTATAATTATATTTTATATTACATGGTTTACCGGTAAAGTTCCAGGGCATCTGTCCCCTCCAGTAACTACATGACATCTCATTCACTCTGCCTTCTTTCTCCCAGCATTCAGTTTAGTTTTTCCACCTAGATCAGTTTTATTTATCTTGTTTCACCTAGAGGTGAATTCTAAGCTATTATGGCTGTTTGCTAGGATAGAGGTTTGAGGTTAGGGATTGGTACATATCTGTATATAATCACCCATCCCAGTTTTTGTTTCATAACTGCCCACTTGATTGGTAGAGGACTAATGACTTTGTGGATACCTTGGGTCTTCTCCAGAAATGTGAGTTTTCTCCTCGACAGACACCAGGGTCCACCAGCCACTGGTATGCTGGGGCAATGCCAAACACACATGCATGTTTCAAGTCTGTTTGATCTGCTTGCTCTCATTTGTTTTGTATATAATCTGTGACTTTAAAAGAAGTTTAGTAGAATGATTATCTGCCTAGTTAGAATGTTTTCATTTTATTATCAAGTTGCCTGCATAATGTAGCATTAGTGGTTGAGTGTGGTGAGCTGCAGAAGGTGACACCATGCCTAATTAAATTAATTCACTTGTTCCACAGCTTCTGGTTGCATAAGCATTGGGTCAGGCATTGTTTTGACTCTGGTGACAAAGCAGAGGCAGAGGCCCCGATCAAAGGATTTTATACTTTCATTTGCAGGATGCATAAGTAAATCTATAGTTGCCACACTGTGGATGTATAAACTGCCAGCCTCTTGGGGACAGCGTATAAAATATAAGGATAAGGACACATCACAAGACAAAGTGAGTGAAGAGGTAAGGCTTCAATAGGTGGCTGGAGTGAATTGGGAGAATTTTAGCATTAACTGAAATAAAGGACCACACAGAATGAGGACCACACAGAATGAGGACATAGGGGAGCTCAGCCAAAGTTAAGAAACTTTTAACTCAGGGGATGTCAACATGCATAGATGTGTTTAGGGCACAAGGGAAGATGAAGGTTCAGTGGGCAAAAGCCCATGAGAACACAAGAGCTCAACCATGGGGTCTTGGGTGATGCTGCTGACATAACCGGGATTTAATACGAGATGAGGCACACCACTGGAGGACTGAAAATAAGAAAGCAGAAAGATTAGAATTGCATTCTAGAAAGGTCACTACGGATGTCATATGGAGAGACTTAGAATGATGTCCTCCCACCAGCACAGTGTTGCGGAACGGTTATTTTATTTCTGCTGTGATCCAGCAGTGATAAGGGCTGCAAACCAGCTTATATCTGCATGTTCTAATCCTCCCAATTTAGAAGTTATCAGAGGCAGTTTTCAAGAAGCCAGTCATTCACTTCTCTGCTTCTACCATTTTTGGAGTCTCGGGGTGTGGGTAGCTGGTGACGTGGAACTGTGACAAAAATCTTTGTTTCATCATTGCTACTATTTCTGTATTACAGAGCAGGAAGCTGGATTTCTCCCTTAGTTGATTGCTTCTGGTAATAATGCCCATCGTTACAGCCATTATTCATTTTTCATCAGTTCATTGCAAATGCAGTAGTCATTTTTTCCCATGATTCTTTACGTTACACTCTCTGGGGCAGTAGCTACTACTGTCATCTTCACCCTAAGGCATAACTAATCTGGATGGAAGTTTTCTGTAAATGTCAAATGTGCACAGGATTTAAAAGGCTTGATAATGCAAGCAAGAAAATTGATTATCTGGAGAAATTTTTGTAGGCTACATATCACAATCATTATATATATACACATACATATATATGATAGCTTATTTATAAAGATATATTCTTGTTTATATATACTTAAACATATATCTTATATATGTGTAAATTAAACATACATATGTATATGTAAGACATACATACAATTAAATAAAAAATATTGAAATTGTTTTTATATTTGAAATTTTCTAATATGAATATTAGCAAATTTCAAGTGAAATGTGGCTCACATTATATTTTTATTGAATAGTACTGACTTAGAAGACTCTTTTATGAATGAATATAAACAGCGTTTTAATAAATTTTAAGCCCTAATTAATTTAGTCATATAATAAACATTTATTCAATACATTTGCACTCTAGGGGCAAATAAAATCTTTGCTCCATGGAGTTTTGTTTGAGTTGAGAGAAGAAGGCATGGAATAAACAAACAGACATGTAATAACTCTCTAGTTTTGATTATTGTAGGGCAAAAACTGACACAGGGTACAGCATAGAGAATTTTCCAAGGCACTTCTGGGAAGTCCGGGATTGTAAGTAGGTCAGAAGGCTCAGCAAGGCCTGAGCAAGGCCTAGATAACATGGGGGTTCTGGGGAAGAGACAGACATGTGTACAACACTAGCCAGCAGAGGAAAGTACAAGAACGGTGGCATTAGAAAGCTAGAGTGGAGGGCAAGGACATTGTAGGGCATGCCTTGGTGAAATGGGCAGGGTTGCCATCAAAGAGCAGTTCACAGGTGCCCAGGGCAGCCCGAGATGTTTCAATTGACTGCACGGTGAAAGTCTGAGTGTGCTCATATTCCACTGATGACAGATGGCCTTGGAAGAACACGAGTGTCCATCAAGACTCAACAGTAACCTCCGTTGGTCATTTTGTTCTCCATTGGGATGCAGGGCCAGTGCCCACAGCTCCAGGTTCACTTAAGAATGACTTTGATAAAGTAGTGAGATTGCTCATTGATTATTACATGTCTTTTTTTTTTCTTTTTAACATTCTTTGTAGTGAAGGGGGAAGTACATGTTAAATACTTCCCCACTCTCTAGATAGAAAGCTCATCCTAAGAAAACTCATGGGGGCAACAGACTTGGAGGAGAATCCACAGAGCAGTGTTTTCTCATGACCACTTGCGAATTATGATCACTCTCCCTCAGACATTTGGAAGACCTTCTTCTCAGAGTTCAACCTCTCTCTTCTCACCACGTCTTATCACTTCAGGAAAATACACATACTATTTGTTGTGAATCATAAATTTAAATTCAACAGAAAATTTAATTTTTAGAAAAACTGGTGTTTTCTTTTCAAACATGAGAGATAATCAATATTTTAAATTTTACTCATCAGATTGGTTGTAATATTGATAAACATTTTTATGCTCTGTCATAAGCTGTGAAAACATTGGAAGTTCTTTACAACCTCATGAACCATTGTTCCCAATGACTTATTGATAGTGCCAAAAAACCATCACTGTCTAATTACATATTTATCAAATTTAAAAACAGAGAAATATAGTGCTAGAGATCTATCTCCAAGAGGAAAAGCATTTGCGATGTGTATGGTGAGCTTTGTTCAATTCCTGGGACCCACGTGAAAGAAGGAAGGTTGATCTCTGACCTCCACATATGCGAACACTTATACATATGACAAAGACAGAGGATTGTGTTTGATAATAACTCACCTCGGAAACAATCTGGTTCTTAAGTATTTGTGTTTTATCAAAGAAAATTATCAATGATTATCTGAAGACATTATTAGTTTGCCCTTTCCAACATAAATTTTCTTGTTCTCCTTCAACCAAAATAGCTTTTTAAATTTACTGCAGAAATGTGTGTGGTAATTTAGCTGTCCTATTAAGCCAGCTACTTAAGGAGATTTTCAAAGTATAAATCAGTTCATTTTAAAGGGAGTTTTGTTAGGGAATTAGTATTGCTTCTTATCATGTAAGTATCAGTTTAACATTTACTGACTTTTCTATTTGTAATTGGGTTGGTAAATATGGTATTTTAACAGCTGTCAAATATAGGAGTTATCAGTAGGACGTTCTACACAAAGCAAAGACTGAACAAGTCAAATCATTTGAAGATTATAATTGACAAATTATGATGGCCTTATTTCTGTTAATTTTGCAGATAAAGTTTGTGGCTCAGGATTTAGAGCCCTGCCTAGTTCTATTCTTCTTCCCTGTCTTGACAGTTACTCTGAAGATCACTAGAGTCCATAGATAGCAGTTGAAACCTCATGGCTACGATAGCAGGCAGGCGTTCAGCTCACAGATTCATTCTTCCAGATATAAGATAGTTCTGGGTTTTCAAGAAGAGTGGTCCCTTATTTTACAGATACCCCAAAATCAAAGCCTCAAAACTTCATCTTAATTCTGCCTTTGGTTGCTGATCCTCTAGATCTGGTCCTTCCATTCCAATGTCTTTCAAACATTCCCAACATCCTGTTTCTAGCTACATCTTGATCTTAATAGTCACACACCTACACATCTGGAACCAAATCCTGATCAGCTGTCCTGGCTATGGTCTGTCCTTGTTGCTAATTTCCCTTAGGTGATTATCTGCTTCCCATCCCTCTTGAACCACATTTGATACAATCAATCTCCACCTAATGGTGTAGGAAATCTTTCTGTCTTTGTGTTGTTTTCATTGGTTAATCAAGAAACTGTTTTGGGCTTGTTGATAGGGCAAAACTTAGGTAGGTGGGGAAAACTAAATTGCATGCTGGGAGAAAGGAGGCAGAGTCAGAGAGAGATGCTATGGATCAGCTGCTGGAGATAGACATGCTGGGCCTTTGCTGGTAGGCCATGACCTCATGGTGATGCACAGATTAATGGTGATGGGTTAAATTAATAGGTAAGAGTTAGCCAATAAGAAGTTAGAGCTAATGAGCCAAGCAATAATTTAATTAGTACAGTTTCCATGTAGTTATTCTGAGGCTAAGCTAGCCGGGTAGCTGGGATGAACAGCAGCCTGGCCCTCCCTGAAACAACTGGCACCCAACGTGGGGCTTGAACCCATGACCCTGAGATTAAGAGTTTCATGCTCTACTGACTGAATAATAAACTAATAGGCTAAGCAATGATTTAATTAATACAGTTTCTGTGTGGTTATTTTGGGTGTAAGCTAGCCAGGCGGCCGGGAAGAACAAGGGGCCCTTCCTCCAACAACCTAACAGTCACCATCTTCAATCCGACACACTAAGTCATCTGGGTCTTGTCAGGGTGCCTATCTTATACTTGTGACAAGTCTGCATTTCAGACAAGTTTTCCAGGATTATAGTCCAAAGGCCCACTTATGATTCTTTAGGTACCAAGTATTTAGGCATTCTCATTGGTTACAAACATCTCTTCAGAATAAAAATACCTTGTACTGGTTCTAGTGTTAGCTCTGATTTTTCTCCCTCTGCTCATTATTCCTAGTACCCTCATAGTTACATTAGTTGTTCTATAAAACATTGAATTTTTTGCCCAAAAAGTAAATGACAGTAACCCCTTCTTACTCCTGTGTTATCTCCTCAGTTAGATTCTGAGAGATTAAAATTTTGCTGGCTGGATAATGAGGGTTTACAAATATGAGGTTTTTTTTTGTTTTTTTTTGTTTTTTTTTTTTTTTACAAATATGAGGGTTGTTTTTTAGGTGAAACCATGTTTTATACTTATCTACTTCCTGCTGTTCAACAAGCTGAAAAAGTAAGTGTTCTTTTTTAAACTGTAATATCATTATGACCCCAAGCTTTGGAGAAGTGTTAGGAGACTGCCTTCTTTGTACTGGATGCAACTAACATGTATTCCAACCCATGATAGTGGTGTTCAGCTTTGAACCGCTTCTTGTATTTATTGCTCTTGCAGTGTGGGTCAGCAGGGCAGAGGGCTGATGGTGATCATTAGTGCTGCTATAGTCAGGGTCATCCTTTTACTTAAGACAAGGTCAACCCACTGGCCATCGTTACAACAAGCAGTATGGAAATGCCAACTTCCTTGGGGCACAAGTGTTTTGGCAAAAAAAAAAATGCATTTGAGTAAGTAAAGTAGCGCAGTGGCCAAAGGTCATGGGAACTAAAAATAAAGCATGTTTTGAGAACTCAGAAGGACCCTCAGCACTCAGGGGACGGCCAGAAGGGTCTTGCTTCTTCCATATGCATTAAGAAAACAGTGTATGGTTGTGTTTGAAAGACATAATTGACTGAGTCTAGATCTTCTGGTGGTCTACCCTACTGGTTCTGTGAATTAGAACAAATCATCAGGCACCAATGCAGTTGTATTTTCTCACATGTGCATAGAGATTGTTAGTTTTGTTAGAGGTAAACATAGATGAGAAACACTAGATGAACTTGAGGCCCATGTGTGATCCAAAGCTATATACATTTCAACAGGTCGGCCTAGAACAAACAGATGGCCAATTAGTGAGCTGTATACCCAGCAGAGACATAGACGACTCTGGGTTAGAAGGGAAGACAGTCAGGTCTCACCAGAAAGTTCCCCCTTTTTCTCCTTTGGAAAGGTGGGAATGGCTGCATCAAGCAGACTGACAGCAGCCTGTCCCGTACTTCTGGAGATGGGTTCTTACAACTGGAGTACAGGGGTGTCTACAGAGAGCTAATTGGGTTCTAGCTACACAGGCATAGTTTCATGTAATATTTATAACTACATTTGGACATAGTACAGTTTTCTCAAAAAAATGAAAGGTTTTCAAGCTTTTTCTGCTAGTGTGGTTATACAAGTGTGCTGCAAACCTGGCTACTTAGCAATTAAGAAATATCAAAGATCTATGGGTTCTGTTGACGAGTATTTTTGGTGATTATTGGTAGACAAGAAAGCCCAAAAGAATGGTGTCATTAGAAGCCTACATTGATCTTGAAGGACTCATAGCATTTTGGCATTTGGGTGATGGTCTTCAGGAGACACACTATGCCAAGAGATCAAGAATGTCTTTTCCCAGTGACTCAAAAAAAGCAAAACCCGTCACCTATTAAAGAAAGATAACATTAAGGAAAGTCATCTTCTGCACCGCTGTCACCTGCTGTAGAGAACTCCACAGCCTCTGCCCATAGTGGAAGCCTTTCTAGGAGGTCAGCCATCCACTGGCAGCACTTACAGGCAGGAGGTTACAAGCCTTAACATAAGTAGCATGCTTAGTGTGGTTTTTCTGCTTCGCTTTCCTTTAAAGATAAACTGGGAGGCTAAAATGTCAGTGTTTGTAGCTTCATTCTCTACTGTAATTGGATGATGTTGTTTGCATTGGAAATAGGAGTGAGGTGAACTGAAACTAAAATCTTCTTAAAGGGGACTTTGATTCTTCCGGAGAACAGAGACGATCCAGCCTGATGAGTTATCTGCCCCTTCCTAGGAAAACCCGAAACGTCGTCAACCCCTTCACGTTTATTTACTTAAACACAAACTCCCCATTCCTCAGAGTTTCAAAAAAATGATTCTGCATGTTATTGACAAATAATAATTTAATGGACAGCCTGATTAGATGGGCACAATGAATTAGCCACCCGCCTGACAGCCATGCAAGCATTATGCTCTGTATCTGTTTACTCAGCACTGGGTGAAATGCAGCAGTCTATTGAAAATCAGATTTCCATGCTGCTTTGTCAAAGCAAATTTAATCACAGCCAGAACATGCGGCATCCGTCATTTCCACTTCAGAAAACATCAGCGGGGGCAGATCAGCACCAAGGAGCCTGGCTCCCATGGCTGTCCTCGGCTCACGTGAAAATTAAATTTAACTATAGATCCCTGATAAATGAGGCCGCTGAAGCCATCAAACATGATGACTAAGTGCTCAGTATTAAAGTCATCCCCAGAGGCCCCCAAACTGGAAAGAAGCAGTTTCATGTGATCTGGCCTTGAGGTCTTCGCTGGCATTCCCACCTCTGCCGTGGACAGATAAATATGGGCTTTAGCATACCGTCCCAGGGGGACAGAGAGTTCTTTTTTCTAGGAATCTTTATTTGGTCTTGCATTTTCCAGAAATTTCCATAAGAGCTCACATAGCCACTTATGCAACCCATCTTTATTTTTCTTGTATACCTTCCCCATTTCTCATCAGTCTGCCCTGCGTCAGGCGTTGCTTAACCAAGCCATCAAATGATTGTTGAAGTATGATTGCTTTTAAACTTCTTCTCTGAAATTCTTCCTCAGGCTCCAATTTATGGGAAGTAAAAATATAGGTGCAGTCTTGTCAAATGTCAGGACTAGAAGCTATTTGAGAGCAGGGAGCATATTTTATCAATACGTTTCTCTATCTTTAGACTCTGGGAATTATCATGTGACCTATGGCTAAGACTCAGTTTGTGTATATTGAAAAAATAAGTAAAGGGAGTGAATGTCTGTGAAGCTCAGTCAAGCAAGCATTCAATCACAGGTATTAGAGCCACATATATTCAATATAATCAAAGTACATTACCTGATTGCATTGTTAAATATCTCAAGGGTAGTTATGTATCCCTACCTTCTTTGAACTCAGTTTTTATTGACTAGCTGACTAAATTGGCTTTTCGACACCTCTGTTTTCTTGTGCTTTAAAAATATACTTAGTCTTCTGTTCCATGTGGATTTATAAGGTTGACGTGCAAAAGTTAATTAATATTAATATTTATTAATAAATAAAGAACATGTGTTTGCCACCATTTATTCCATTTTCATTGGTCAATATTCATGTGTTCTCTGTTTACCATAGCTCAGTGTTGTCTGGAAAGATATTGGAAAACCTACATATAGAGAAAGCAAGTTCATAAGAGAAATGCGGAACAGATTACAAAGGCAGAGAATTTCAACATTAAGACTTGTTCAGTTGTAAATGGAAAAGCTTGATTCACCTGAGCTGTGAGCTGCAAGTCATGTGGGCAAAACTTCCTGGCTGCTCTGGAGAACGAAAGTATGTTTAGGGGCAGAATGGACACAAGGCCTAGGTGTAGCACAACTAATAAAAACCCAGAGACAGATATTGGGGTTCGACCTAAAGGTCAGAAAAACAAAGCAGCCAGCCACTGGCTCTTACCTTGACCTCAGTCCAAAAAGGCGATCCTGCCTTTAGGAATCTCAGAATGAGACTGTGTGAGAGCTGTCTCCTTTTGTCTTATATTCTTCTCTAGGGCTAGAATTAAAGGTGTGCACCACTATCACCTGGTTTCTATGGCAAACTAGTGTGTCTAGTGGGATTAAAGGTGTGTGTCATTGTTGCCTGATCTGCAAGGCTGATACAGTGCAGCTGTTTTACTCTCTGAACTTCAGGCAAGCTTTATTTATTAAAATACAAATGAAATCTTACTACACCAAGGCATAGAATATTAAGGGAAAATATCCTAAATGAAGGTTTGGAAAGTACTAGAAATTTACATTGGTCAGGGTATAACTAACTGTGTTGGAGAGCCCTGAAGCTAGGTGTGGCCACACACACACACACACACACACACACACACACACACACGTACATAAGACTGGTTAGTAGAGGAGTGGACTTAGACAAGATTTGGTTGTCACTGCTCTGTAGGTAGGAACACATCACCATTCAATAGCAAATGTTGCCATTGCTGGAGTGGAGAAGGGCAGGGTGCCTTACATCTTTCCATACTGATTGACTTGGTGCAATAATTTGAAGTGTTACTAATTGAGAATATCTGCACAGCTTGAGAGCACTCTTCGTGTGAAGGTATATTTATAGCTCCTTTTGAACCTCATCAAATGCCAATTTAAAAACTTATAGTCAATAATCAAGCACATTTTAGCTCCCCTCAAAAAATTATGATGTACACTTGAGTGTAACCCCTCATACTTAAATTTTCCACATGAAACATTCAAAAAGTGTTTGGAGTAAGAAAATACCTACTTTCTAAGCAGATTTACATAGAAATTTCTTGGAGTCGTTAAGAAAATTGTTAAATCATTTTTCTGATATCTCTCAGAAACACTTAGAAGCTTGGGCAGAAATGGTTGTCTTTGGTCTAATCACATATTTCCAAAGACAGTTTACAAACATGTTATTTCACTATTTACTAATTATATTTATTTGATACACCAATCACTTAATAGCCTCTGGCTGCATTTACAAATAGTATTGAAAAGGCTCCTGCTGTTACCTTATAATTTATTATAGACAACATGAAAACAAGATGCTCTCTCTGCATGCAGAACACACAGCAGCTTGCTTTGAAGTAATCCCTGCACAGGTCTGAATGATCAATCACAAAAATCATTCTCGGCCCAGGCATTTGGTTTCATTCTAGGCAGTTGGAAATTATTGGTTTCCTTCTCAGTGTCTTGGTGAAGGGAGCTCTCTCCCCTTCCAAATGCCAAGATACCACTTTGCCTGACCATTCAGAGTCAAAGGCTAGGTTCTACATGAAAAGTCTTGGTGCTGGCTGCTTTCCATGTCTTTTGAGAATTATCTGAAATACCCAGGTAAAGGCTAGTCCTAAAATATCTCAAGTCAACAATGAATAATTCCTTCTTAGAAGATATTGAGAGAGAGAGAGAGAGAGAGAGAGAGAGAGAGAGAGAGAGAGAGAGAGCACAGATGGTATCATATAGAACCCAGCCAAGCTACATGGCTTCAGAAAGATGCTATCAGACTAATTATGGGGTTGGAAGAGAATTTCCACATATTTGTATCTGTTGACCACCATTTATTTTAGCCTTTTTGTGTTTAATCAGTCATCCCTTAAACATCCATCAGGAACATTACTCTGTGTGTTAAGAGGCGAGAATTCATTTTGCAGCTCACGGACTGGTCTTTAGATGAAAGAACTCCTTTCTCACCTCCAAGATGTGAAGAATACTGTGTACCACAGGGTAGAGCCACTTTCAGGTTTGTTCTATTATACACCTTTTTTTCTTTGTCTGGGTCAGCATCTCCCTCGACTGTATTGTTTGCACACATTGACTCCTCGCCCTGTAGTTTTTAAGACTGTAAATATCTCTGGTGACAAAGAATGCAATCCATGTACCCTTTTAGCACGGACTTACTTAATGGTCAGGGCTTGCTAAATTCATTAACTATTAACTGAAACACGACAGGGAAAAGAGTTTTCTGAGCCCAGATCAGTTAATTTAATTAATGTGTTTTAAAATTCAAGGACACCGATAAATAAATCAGTGTTATGACTGATAAATGGGCAGAGGTAGGCTGTATGCCAGAAGTCTGGCTTATGATTGAGAGTCTGAGGAAGGGTGCGTCTGTGTGCAGAAGCATGTACCAGGAGACCAGTTCATCATGGTAGACAAGGTGGTGTTTCAGGAAGGAGGAAATGGAAGAGGAAGCTGGTAGATAAAGACTACCCCTTCAGCCTTATGATTCTGCAGAAAAGCTGGCATGGCTCAGAGGTTATGTGTCATCTGTTCTAGGTGCAATCAGGACTAATGCAAGTTAAATTGGGATGCTTATGCCACAAAACGCTAGCGATTGCTGGAGGTGCCTTGTCCTACCTCTTGCTGGAACAACACTCTGAAGGAATTTTACTACATGCTCCCAATAAATAACATAAGTTTTGTAGAAAGAGTTGCTGTTTTATTATTCTAACAGAGTATCTGAATAATTTATGAAGAAATTCTAATCATACTTGTTGGAGCAAAAAGATGATGGCCATGGCTTTCTCTTGCCTTATATATTAATTACAGAGATATGCTGCATTATAAATTTATTAGCAACTTGAGAGAGCAAAATAGCTTTGTTTTAAAATATTAGGAAATATCCTGGTGAAATATTCGAGTACATGGAATAGATTTTTAGCAATATTAAGATTAACATAGAAAATTCAAGATTTAAAAATTAAGAAAAATATGGTTGTTTGAAATATTTGATATTTGCAACTTCTTTCTCATTGGAATTTGTAACAGTCCACATTTTTGAGTAATTGTAGCCAATAGAAGATGTGGGTTAGTAGCAATCCTAATCTCCAGCTCACTGCTGTTTCCTCTTGAGATTTTATCCTTCCTTCTCTGTTTTTCCACTCTTTGGGCATGGAAAGAGGGTACTCTTTTAAATTATTTCTCAATAAAGAGTGTTTGCACAGAGAATTATGTCTCCTCCATCTGCAGCAAAGTGTAGATGTCAAAGCAGGTGTTTTATACTTTGGGTAGAGTGGTTGGGAAATAGGAAAATAGAGAAAAAGGGAAACCCATGAATTCTGAGCAAGTTTCTGTTGGTCGTGGTTTTGCTACTTTTCTCTGTAAAGTTTAATCTCAGCTCAAATTTGTGTCTCTCCTAGCCACTAATTTCCAATACAACGCTGTTGAAGTGTGCACACATGTTACAAAGGCACTTTGTTAGACTTTTTGAAGCTGGTTTATCTTTGTTTTTTTTTTTTAAATCATCTTAATGTCATGGAAAAAGAACTCTGAGATGACTGGCTGCTCATCAATCGGCGCTAAGTCCCAGTGAGACCCCTCCTGTCTCCTACAGCCACAGTGACGCACTTTTGCATCACCACTCCCTGGAAAGAGTTGCTGCTCTCATATATCCTGCATTGCCCATGCTGCCTGCACCTTCTCTTTTGTGGCCTAAATGATAGTTGTGCAGAGTATTTTCCTGTAGCTCTGGGTCTGGATGGTCTCCTCTCAAGAACACACTTTGTTTCTTCACTCCCACGGTTTCTGAAATGCATAACGAACATGGCGTGTTGGTGACGGGTCATTGGGAGAGCCATTAAAGGGACAGTAAAGCTCTACATCATCTCTACAGGGCATTCTTTTTATAGTACCAGGACTTTGAAAGTTCACTCTTGGGTTGTCAGGAGAAGTTTCACATTTTCCAGCATGTTGGATTTTGCTACAGGGGTCTGAATCTAAGCCTTAATGCATAACTGACTTTGGCAAGTTCAATCTGATTGCCGTTCTTGCCAAGGATTTTCTAGTATATAGTGTGTATTTATTCCTTATAAGCACTTTTGTGAAATAAATTCTCCTCTCGCCCTGAATATCCACTCTAAGATCTTTACAGAACTTAGAGATAAAGCTTACTCCCAGTGTCAAGTATTTATCATATCCCTGGGAGCCCAGGCATTCTTCTTCTTTTTTTTTTTTTTAAAAAAATGTCCTCTTGTGTATATATGTTAGAGTTATTATATTTGTTAAATTCTAAGCATTTGAAGACCAGGTAACATTTAGAAATGTTTTTCAGAGACATAATCCCTCATCCCCAACCCAGAGCTAGCTCCAAATTGTACCCACTTACAAATTAGTCTCTCCAAAGGAGCTCACTGGGCACACAAACCCAAGAAAGGGCACTCTGCATGTCCATCTATGGATGGCCAACACAAAATAAACTCAATGATGCTTTTAGAAGTGATGTGGTATTCCTCTCTGATGTGGGATTCCCCTCTGTATGCTGTGAATGCAATTGGCTAATAAAGAAACTGGTTTGGCCTGATAGGGCAGCTAGGCAGGGAAAACTAAACTGAATGCTGGGAGAAGAAAGGAGGCAGGGTCAGAGAGAAGCCATGTAGCACTGCTGGAGACAGACGCTGGACGGAACTTTACCCAGTAAGATACAGCCACGTGGCATACACAGAGTAATGGAGATGGGCTAAATTAATTTGTAAGAGCAAGCTAATAAGAAACTAGAGCTAGGGGCTGGAGAGATGGCTCAGTGGTTAAGAGCATTGCCTGCTCTTCCAAAGGTCCTGAGTTCAATTCCCAGCAACCACATGGTGGCTCACAACCATCTGTAAAGAGGTCTGGCGCCCTCTTCTGGCCTTCAGGCATACAGACAGAATATTGTATACATAATAAATAAATAAATATAAAAAAAAAGAAACTAGAGCTAATAGGCCAAACAGTGGTTTAATTAATACAGTTTCTGTGTGGTTATTTTGTGTCTGAGCTGCTGAGCCACCTGAATGAACAAGCAGCCTTCCTGCAACACCCCTTTGTATGCTATAAATATGCTTTATTAATGTTGGCTAATAAAGAAGCTCTTTCGGCCTATGTCAGGGCAAACTATATCCAGGCTGGAAGAGATATATAGAAAGAGAGGGCAGAGTCAGGGAGATGCCATGTAGCTTTCAAAGGAGGCAGATACCATGTAGCTGCCCAGGAAGAAAGAGGTAACAAACCACGAGCCTCACAGTAAAATACAAAATAATAGAAATGGGTTAATTTAAGATATGAGCTAGTTAGAAATACAACTGAGTTATTGGCCAAACAGTGTTGTAATTGATATAGTTTCTGTACGATTATTCAGTTCTGGGTGTTCAGGAAATGAACCAACAGTCTGTTTACAAATAAGTATTTTTGGCTCATAATGCCTTTTCTGGGCATTTTTTTTACATTGAAAGGCTTTTGCTTATATATTTCAAATTTTAAGTTTTTACATGATTTTTGAGTGCATGAATATATATGTCTTTTTTCTTGGTTGTTTTTTCATATCCTGGTTTGTTTGTTTTTATTTTGTTATTTTTTCTAGCTGCCTGTTGGTTTTCTAATGACAAAGAAAGAAGGTGTGGGAATTTGTGTGGGTGGGGAAGTGGGGAGGATTTTGGATGGTTTTGAGGAGAAGAAACCCTAATCAATATATATCACATAAAATATATAGCTATATTTTCTATTCCAAAAACAAGAAGACAGAAGCATCGTCCTACCCTGATCCTCGCCTCTTGAGGAATCACACTGCTTTCCAGTCAGGGGAGACTTGACTGACCAGTGTGGCTCACATCTGCCACTGAATTGTCAGCTGGAGAAAATCTTCTAAATTGGCATTTTAAGCTGTGCTATTAATTACTAACACACCCTTATCCCTCAATGCCAGTTCCTTCATTTCATTCTGAATAAAATATAACATCAGTTGTGTTGTGTTTTATAATAAATCTCATGAAGAGATTGCTTCTTTTTTCTTTGCTTGGGACCATTAAATTAGCTGAAGGCATGCTTATTTATTTCTTGTTCTGAGGACCTTACGGTATTAGAGTTGACATGGGGCCCTCTGAAGGGAGCTGACAGCTGGCAGCGGCAGAATGGATGATATGTGGCTGAGCATAGAGTTTGAATGACCCCAGGAACAGATTAATCTGCATCAACACACAGATATATGTCACATATTACCTTAAATCTTGGATATACCCAACCTAATCCTTGGCAATGGGGAAGATATTCGAGGCTATTTAGTAAAAGGTTGACACTCTAGACACAAGAACACTCAGAGTCTCAAGTAAGAGACATTTTGTAAACACGTAGCCAATAGGTAGAATTGCTGGCAATAGACCTCGAGTCTGAAAACACACGGTGTGCTCAGTGTTGAGCAGTAGCCTCTCTCCCTGAAGATGATGGGCTCAACACAGACGGAGAACTGAGAGTTGGTTAGCAAGATTCAAATGATGGCAGCAGTGGACGGGAGCTGTAGCGTTGGGAGCTGAAATAGGAGTGGTAGCTATGTGTGTAGTGCTCGTGGCAGTCGTCAGGAGACCAACACATGCTGTGGTTGTCCTCTGTGCTAAACCGTTCAGCCACATCTTTCTTTGTTGTAAGGAAACAGCTTGTTTGTTTCCTGGCTGGCCATATGAAGTAATAAGGGCGGCAGGGCTGCGTTCTCAGCACCCCTGGCCGCTTGCCCGGCTAGCGTATGCCCAAAATAATTACACAGACACTGTATTCTTTTAAGCACTGCTTGGCCCTTTAGCTCTAGCACTTACAGGCTAATTCTCACATCCCGATCAACCCATCTCTAATAATCTGTGTATGGCACCCCAAGGTGCGCTTACCGGGAAGATTCTAGCCTATGTCCATCCTGGGTTGGACCTTCATCGCGTGTGTCTGCCAGGGAGCAGGGCATGGCGTCTCTGCTGAAGCGTCTGCTCTCGAGAGCAGAGCTGTGGAGTCTCTGACCTCACTTCCTCTTCCTCCCAGCGTTCTGTTCTGTTTACTCCTCCCACCTATCCTCTAACCAATAAAATGGGCCAGGGCAGTGCCTTTATTAGCCAATGACCTTCCTCCATCAGCCAGACTCCCGAAATAATTACACAAAAGCTATATTATTCAAATCATCGCTTGGCCAATCACTTAAGCATATTGCTAGCTAGATCTTATATCTTTATAAGATATTTCTTATATTTTCTTATATATTCTTATATTTCTATTATTTTTATACATTTTTGTTCTTTTTTCCATTTCTATTATTTTATATGTTACCATGAGGTTCATGGTCTACCAGCAAAGTTCCAGCTGGCAGCTCACATCTTTCCCCTCTGGTGGCTCCATGGTGTCTCTTGACACTGCCTTCTTTCTCCCAGCATTCAGTCTAGTTTTCCTTCCACCTAGCTCTTCTCTTTTGTCCTATCACAGGCCAAAACAGTTTCTTTATTAACCAATGGTATTCACAACATACAGAAGGGACTCCCACATCATCTCTTCATAGACTCTCACTTGCTGTACCTGTTGGTTTAGAAGCACTTCCATAATTTATATGACTTCACTTGTATCAATTAATCTGCAACTTGTCAGGAGTAAAGATGGACACAGTGTGTACATATTCTGAATGTACTTTCTTCTTGCTTCTGCTCTCAGTTTGCATAAAAATCTTTTTTGACCACCTCTGTACTGTGTATGCCTTCATAGACCTGAAATCTTCAGACTCAAAAGATCCCCAAGAGCAGAAATTCTCTAGAACAAAACTTAGCAAATTATGTTTGAACAGATATATATATATATATATATATATATATATATATATATATAAAGCTATGGTGCTTGACTCATTAAGAATAAGGCATGACAAACTTATTTCCTCAAATTTGTATGTAGGACTACTAGATTTGCAAATTAAGAGAAAAATCATAACTCATGGGTATAGTATATCTTCATTTCATTGAAATATCCAGTAGATTTCCAAGGACATGGAAATACTTGTGTAAGGAGATTTTGGACAATGTAGTGGTAGTCTTTTGATTAAATGTCTGTATGCAAAGTTTAAGATCATGTCACCCTAAAAGCTCATCTTCAGCCTCAATTATGATTATGGAAATATATACCTGGAAAAAAATACCCCTCCCCCTTTCAGAGTAAAAGTCATCTTCTGGCATATTGAAAGTGCAGATAGTGGTAGTATACCCTTTAATCCCTGAGGAGGTAGAGGCAGGCAGATCTCCTTGAATTCGAGGCCAGCCTGGTCTATAAGAGCAAGTTCCAGTACAGGTGCCAAAGCTACAGAGAAACCCTGTTTCATAAAAAAAAAGGGGGGGGTGTAGCTTGCCCTCTTAGCCTGGAGCATTAGGTCTGGTTGCTTTCTGACAATCTCCAGTGACGACGCCCTGTGCTTGTTATATTTTCTCACTCATGAACTTCAGCAGAGAGGTTATCGTGGAAATGACCCATTCAATTCTCCCCCCCCCCCGACTCTTTAGTGCTTAGGAGACCTCTGCTCAAATTGGTTGAGAAATGGGCTAGAAAGGAAAGGACCACTAAGTTTCAAGGTTTCAAAACATCTCCATAAGGAAAATATTCTAGGTTTTTTGCTGATACATGTTCTTCACATCCTTCTAGCCAGTGATGGTATCAGAGAGTCTCTCTGTACAGTGTGAGAGAGGATAGGTGAAAGACAAAATCATAATTGTTAATCTCTATGGCCTTAAACTAGAAAATATTAAAAATATAAAATGTGCAGGAAGAAAAAATCACTCTGCTGTTCCATTGCTTTCTTCTTCATAATTTGAGTCCCTTGATGAAATGCTGCATGGACAGGATCATTCATGACAGGACCATCCATGGTAGGGCCTCTATCTCTTACCATTCTCCCTACAGATGATTTGAACACTATTCTCCAACAGTTCATTCACCAGTACCCCACTTACTCCACTAAGAATGAACCCCCAAGAACAGTATTTAATCTTTTCTGCAAGGTCTGGTTAGGGTGAGGCTTCTGGTGCTATGTGTCTCCTCATCTTAATCCCATCCATTGGGCCATTCCCTGAATTCAGATATTCACACAACCCAAAGAAAAACTCACAGAGAAACAGAACAGTTAAAAGATGGTGGGATTCAGAAGAATTGTCTTCATAGATGATGAAGTTCATCCTGTTGGCAAGAAAATCGTGTTCCATCCTCACAGATCACACCGGTTTGAAAGCCTTCATTCGTTCTAGGAAAACCACTGGGAAGATGAAAGACAGAACCATCACCGAGTCTCCCTTCGCTACACATTCCAAGTCTTAGTTGTGTAAATATTACACAGGAGTTCTGCAAGCCACTCTATTATCCCTCTTCAACCTGAGACATTCCTCTTGTCATCTTTCTTATGAGGGTGGTCTTCTTCAGGATCTAGTCTCTCTGAGTTCCAATTTCTCTTTTTTCTCTTTCTTTTTTTTAAATTTATTTATTAAAGATTTCTGTCTCTTCCCGCCACCGCCTCCCAATTCCCTCCCCCTCCCCCAATTAAGTCCCCCCCCTCAGCCCGAAAAGCAATCAGGGTTCCCTGTCTTGTGGAAAGTCCAAGGAACCCCCACCTCCATCCAGGTCTAGTAAGTTGAGTAAACTGCCTAGGCTCCCTTTTTTTTTTTGCAAGAAAGTATGGATAACTATGCAATAGTCACATAAAAATATGCTTACTAGTTTTATGCATGACACAATATGAAGGATAGAAAATAAAATTTAAAATATGTCTTCATATGAGTTATTTTAAATGCTATTGAACAGTCCAGGCCAGGAATAGTTGACAGAATCAATTTTTTTTTTCTTAATAAGATGGAATGATGTATTTCAACTATGGATATGAAACAGGACAAGGATAAATATAAAGTACTGAGCCATGAACCATATCTGTAGCAGTTCAGGATTAGGGAGACCAGGCATGACTTGATACTAACTGATGTGAAAGAATTTCTTGAGTGCCTCTGTAGGCCATGAACCCATACTCTACCTGTAACTTGTCGTAGAAGCAAAAGGCAAAGTGTTTGGAGAAAGAGAGGATCACCCCACTGTGTCTGCACTGTTGAGCTCAACTCTGAAATTTTGTGATTAACTCACTACCAGGCAGCACTATAAGTCAGAGGACAGCCAAAGCGGGGTGGCCACTGTGCAGGAACATGCCCACACTGAGTACCATGACACAACTTCTCTGAAACTGAGGAACTTAACCCAAAACGAGAAGACTTAGAGTTGACTTAGCAGGTTATATACAACAGGAGGTATGAACAAGGAAGGATGGGGAAGGGTAAAGGGCTGTAGCAAGGATCTGATGGCAGATGGACAGGGAATCTTAACCAAACACTCCTGTAATAAAAGATTATCTAGAAAGGGCACTGAGAATAATCAAGTAAAAATGTAAGCAGACGTACAAGATGTACATCACAGTTCAGTGTTTATATTTTATTTGGAATCTTACTGTGAGAGATGGCTCAGCAGTTAAGAGCACTGCTCTTCCAAAGATCCTGAGTTCAGTTTCCACCAACCACAGGGTGGCTCACAACCCTCTGTAATGAGATTTGGTGCCCTCTACAGGAACAGACCTGGTCAGTTGTCCTCATCAACCTAGACCATAAACCCCAATATGGCCAAGTTCAACAGAACTGCCATGTACAGGCTACCCCATGCTTCAGCATTGCCAGGGCATAAATCTCATTTCATGATCTACAATCCTTCATCATTATTCCTTTGCAGCCTATAGTATCAAAAAATGTGAACATGATTATTTTTCTTTAGCACTCAGTTCCTCATCTTCCCTCCTGCCTGTGGATCACCATATTATCAGCTTATCAGTGTTATTGCCTGTGCACAATCATGTTGTCAGCCTGTCAACGTAATTATTATTCTGGGAGCTATGTGAGGGCATGCTATGGATTCCTATTGTTCATTTAATTTTGCTACTTAACACTCAGTTCTGTTTCTGTCTCTCTGTCTCTGTCTCTCTCTCCCACCACAGTTGCTATCAATTGCCTACACATCCTCAGCTAGAGAAGGAACTTCATGCTCTCTGCCCCTCTCCATGATGGGATTTGTTGTAGCTCGATCCTTCACAGGCTTCATGCATGCTTTCATGACTGCTGGGTGTTCAGAGGTGCAACCGGCCTGCTGTGTCCAGAAGACTCTGTTTTCCTGTAGCCCTCCACCACCCCTGGCTGACACACACTCCAGCTCTCTTCCACAGTGATCTCTGAGCCCCACAGAAAGGTCTTGGGATTTAGATGTTCTATTTCAGGCTGGACATTCTGTGATGTCTTATTCTCTCATCTTGACAAGTCGTGGGTTTCAGTGCTAATTAGCATCTTCTTCAAACGGAGGCTTCTTTGGTGCGGGCTGAGAGATGCATTGTTCTGTGGATATAGTGATAACACATTGGAAGTTGGTTTAACGCTATCAGTATTTAGCAGTATAACAGTAGAAGGCTTCCCCTTAGGGTAACACTGTTTTAAAGTACACATTCTTAGACAGTCACAAGTGTATTCCTTTGAAAGAAATCTATTAGGAGAAGAATCTGTGAAACATAAAACAATGGAACTGCTTTCCAATTGATGTCCTAGGGAGAATCAAATGCCTCTTTGTTAACTAAAATGCGGAAGCCTGCACTCATAGCAAGAAATACGTAGCAGAACTAAGGAAAACACATCTGCCTGACACCATCTGACTGTGGCTGTGGACCAAGTACAAAGCCCAGGCAACAGTTGTGCTGGGTTCCACAGAGGATTCAAATTTTTGTCTTTTGAGTCAAGCTTTGCTAAAATGTCAGCTATGTATTTGGATCGCGAGTTCGTTGGAGTCAGCGCACTGTGCTCATGTTCTCCTGTGTAAGAATACAACAGTTATTTCAGTTCGCCTCATCAAACCATTGTGAGCAGACTTTTCAGCTCAACGTAATCAGGAAAAATTAAATGGCATCCTTCCAAAGTGACGCGTGCGTATTTACTGTTCTAGCTCTGTAGTCAAATCGCCTCCTTGGAGAAGCTTTGGAAATATTTCAGATCTTATCTCACATTACACTGAGACACATGTCAGTGGTTCCCAGCAGCAACGACTGGAGTGAGGCAGAGCAGACAGACGGCTGTCAGACTATCCTAGCCTCTAGTCTGGCGAGCGCCAACGCACCGTATCTCCTTAAGGAGAGGGCGCTACTCAGCCTCAGCTGAAACTCAGGCTCATCAACTTGTTACTAGCATTCTTGCTGTTGTTCCGAAGACGTATGAATGCACCCACGAGTCTCATCCACACCCATACTGCACTTTAAAAGGGGTTCTAGGTGGGAAGATGAAGTACTCGTTAAGAAACCAAGATACAGTTTGCACGCATTAGGAACAAGTAGAAATCTGTGATATAGAAAACAAAAAGGCAGCACCCCCCCCCCCCAAAAAAAAGCCTAGATCATCTTAAAGTCAGGGAATGCATGCCTGCATGCCTGGTTTATCATTGGATTTACAGGGCTTTGGTATCATGTTTGGCACATAATAGGGGCTCAAACAATATTCATTAAATTGTTACCAGTTGAAACTTTCAGGAGGAACAGAAAGCAGAAGAGCCTTACCATGTGGTCACTGAATTTAATAATAATAACAATCACATTGCCCACGATAGCCTTTTCGAATCGTATTATTGTTCTTAGCTTACTGTATTGTACGTCTCAGTCTAGCCCTGTATTAGCTGTAGTTGGGTTTTATAATAATTCGCAGGGCCCCAGATGAAGTGCAGTAGAACCTGTTGAAATGGGATGCAGATGCCAGAATTTCTAGGCGCCTTTAGGGAATTCTAGAGTGCGAATGAGTAATTGTTACAGGAAGGCGTGTGTGTGTGTGTGTGTGTGTATGTGTGTGAACTCGTGTGTGCGTGTGTGTAAGAGAGCACCTAAGTGCACTATTGTGAGTTTTACCTGCTTCTATGCCTCTTTCATGGCAAAGGGAAAGAGCGAGGGTCTGGGCAGGGAAAACTTGCACCAGGCTAGAGAAAATGAATCAACATGCACGGAGAAGGATGTGGTGCAGTAAATCACCTCCTATTAATTATGCTCTGGCCTGTTTTTATGTTCCCTCTCCTTTATAAATGAGATGGAATAGCTTTACAATGTGCCCAGCATCGTTTTCAAATGCCACATAAATTCACTCCTGTTTTTATGGGGTTGGAAAATTTTAACACAAAAATAATTTGCCTAGCTTAAAGAATTTGCATAAAACCATCGTAGGGGTGTGTTAAAAATTACTCTTCTTCCTTCTAATGTAAGAGTTGCAAGTCAGGATGCAGGATGGATTTCATTCTTATGGAGCCCCAGGTGAGTCTTGCATTTGCATATTAATGATGCAATTGAAAATAAACTCTCAAGTCACAAAGGGCATTTACCCTAGGATGTGTGTTCGGCACCAAGTCTGGGACCACTAGGGAAATTCCTGGAGGGATAGGAAGATTCACCTTCACTCCAGCTCCGGGGCTATCGTGTCCTCTTTTTCCAAATGCTACCAAGAGAACAGTGCTTGGAGAGCCCAGTTTAGATAACAGGCGAGAAGTGGCAAATTACAGGAGTAAAAAGATAGATAGAAAAATCTGCCTTTGATGTCTCAACTTCTGGAATCACTGTGTCCTTGGAAGAGCCTGTGCTTCCTGTGGAGCTAGCGGGGATAGCTCGCTGTTACCGACTGCTGTGAGGGGGGAAAGTCCCTCTCAGTAGAATGTGGATTTTCGAGAAGAAATGAATCAAGCGAAGTCCTGGATGGAACAGGGCACCTCTGAAAGTTAGGGGACTCCATCTCTGCTAGCTGGATAGTCAGCCCGGGACTCAAACCAGTCCACTGCAAATCCACCAGCAATTTTAGCATCGTTTTCCTCTGTTTGAGACTCAAGCAGACCCTAGGTGTCACATTTCTTTATTTCTTAGAGGGCATAGGAGACAGCTTTATTTGCTTTAACAGGTAATTTCTCATTCGAGCTGTCATTAGAGCCAAAATATTAATTTGAAATTTATGACTTTTTAAATCTTGCCTTTTAAGCAGACAAGACAAAAGAATTCTTAAGCTTGGCCTTGATGGCATTCTCATTAGCAAAACCAGTCAGTGGCCAAGGGTTGGGAAGGAGGGAGGAAGGAGGGAAAGGAACGCGAATTCGCTGAAGAAGGTTTTAATTAATTCTGCTCGTTATCCAGTCTCCGTGCTTTTCCGTTGCCATGCTATGGGCCTCATCTTTCTCTGGACTGCGAGTTGCCTGGAGCGCGGCCAGAGCATGAGGAATGTGTTTACCTGCAACGTGGGGAAAGTTCTAGTCGGAGGCCTTAGTGCTGCCTGGCCAGCAGTTTGTTCGTGGCTTAGGAGTCTTACAGGAGCAAGGAGGGTTTTCAGGCCCGCAAATCCTTCATCTTATCCTGGAGATTTGCTTGAAAGATGAAGCTGTCCCAGAGGCACCCAAGGAAGGCGTGGGGGTTCTCGTTCACTGTGAGGCTGGATTTAGGAAGAAAGTACAAAAGTCACGTGACCGGATGTTTGTAGGAAGGCAAGCTCGGTCTTCTCAAACTGTGTCTAGTTACTTTGTTTTTCAAATATCGCCTTCCTGCACCCCTTCACCTACACCCTGGTGAGCTAATGTTTAATTGCAAGTATTTTCTAATGCTTTTTTGTTCAAAATTGGGGTCATACAGTGGAGCTCAGCCTTTCTCGGCATGATGTCTGGACCCAAAGGCTCTGGATTCTTTCTCCTCCAATACTTTATACATTGTATAAATACAGCTCAGGTTATTGACTGCATGATCTCAGAGTCATCCAGAACTTCGTGTGCTGGCAGGAGTCACCTGTATCTCTGCCTTCAACTTTCCCCTTTCTTATCTGACTGGCCCACACAATGCCTCTTGTCCATCAGCAAAGTCAACTCTGTCAACTTCCTGGAGTTTCTCATAGTATTCCCCAATTTGTGCGTAACTGAATTCTTTATCATGGTTCTTGAAAGAAACAGAACTGAATGAAGTTGTTTGTGCATGTGTGTATATGTGATGTATGTATGTATACATATGGTAAGTATGTGTATCTTATTACTTATCTATAGATTATCTATCATATATCTGATATATTTATGTTTCAAGTAAGAAGTTGCCTCTGTCCAATATTGCTCAAGCCAGTATCTAGTTGAAAATTGAGAGCAGCAATGTACTCTAGATAGGAAGAATCAGCATTGTAGTTTGAAGCCACACATTAGTTCAGACAGATGTATTCTTTTTTTTTTTTTTTTTGAATAAAGGAAAATATTTAATTGGGTCTTGCTTACAGTTTCAGAGGTTCAGTTCATTATCATCAAGGTGGGAAGCTTGACAGCATCCTGGAAGGAACTGAGCATTTTACATCTTGATCCCAGGAAGTTAACTGTCACACTGGGCATGGCTTAAGGATATATGAAACCTCAAAGCCCATGTCCACAGTGTCACATTTCCTCCAACAAGGACACACCTACTCCAACAAGCTCATATATTTAATAGTGCCACTCCCTAAGAGCTAAACATTCAAACACATGAGTCTATGCGGCCATTCCTATTCAAACCTCCACATCCTTAAAAATAACCACACCCTAGGTCAGAATATGTAGCCACACTTGTTGGACATTTTTGTTTTTTTGTTTTGTTTTTTTTTTTTAAATTTATTTATTTATTAAGGATTTCTGCCTCGTCCCCACAACCGCTTCCCATTTCCCTCCCCCTCCCCCGATCAATTCCCCCTCCCTCATCTGCTCGAAGAGCAATCAGGGTTCCCTGACCTGTGGGAAGCCCAAGGACTGCCCACCTCTATCCAGGTCTCGTAAGGTGAGCATCCAAACTGCCTAGGCTCCCACAAAGCCAGTACGTGCAGTAGGATCAAAAACCCACTGCAATTGTTCTTGAATTCTCAGTATTCCTCATTGTCCGCTATGTTCAGCTAGTCCGGATTTATCCCACAGATGTATTCTTATTTGAGGAAAGTTCAGTTGGTCAGCTGGACCTGTCAGTGAGGCCGAAAAAAGGGCAATCTGCCTTCAGTGCTCTAACTGATCTTAAAATGTTTAACTATTAAATGAACATTCAAAGTAGTGTCTCTCGTTATAGAGTTTTTACCCATTTGTCAGTATCCTTCATTTTAATCAGATTATTGATTTAAAATTTTGCTTAGTGACTGGAGAAATGTCTCAGTGGTTAAGAGCACTGACTGCTCTTCCAGAGGCCCTGACCTCAATTCCCAGCAACCACATGATGGCTCACAACTATAATGAGGTCTGGTGCCATCTTCTGGCATGCAGGTATATATGCAGAGCACTCATGCATAAAATATAAATAAATAAAATTTATTTAAAACACAAAAGAAAATTTTATCTTATGTAAACTTCCACGCAAATACTCAAAATTTTTGATCAGTTGTCTGAACTTTTCATGGCCCATTCATACTGACACATAAGATATTCAACCTTCACCCTTTTCCTATAGACCCCTGAAACCAGTCATAACTATTGCTTCCAAACTATAGTATATTTTCTTCTATCAACACTGGCTGTTCATTGAATCCCCCTGTCCACACCATGCATTTCTCCCAGTCTTGTCCCACAGAGGAACCTGCTCTTCCTCTCTCAGGTTGCCCATTTCCCAAGGCGCTCAGCAGAAATCCTTCCTGAGTGCTTACCTAGAATAAACCACTGATACTACTCAAAGTGTCATCCGTGTGTTATCCGGATGCACGTGCTAACTTGTTTTATCCAATGTGCAGTTGATGTAGAAGCCCAGATGAGGAGAATGGTCTCGTGAAAGCCAGTCTGGGTGTGTGAAACAGGCCTATCAGTCTAGAGGACGAGCCATTCCACCTCATTGTGTTCCAGAACAGCTGTGGCTCTGGGTTGGTTCCAGGCTTGCAGAGAAATTATTTAAACTCTTCTTGGACATAATAAAAGTTATAGCAGTCAAGGACTCATAGTTCACTTTAACTTATAAAGTCAAAATTCCTCTGCTCTTTGACAATGACAAAAATTAACCTCAGTTCAGTGATAAATTCTTACTTTGATTAATTCAGAAACATTGTTTTCCCCTGAGAAAAACCTTCATTGCATCTCCAGGACTCTTACATCTCCTTGTCAGCTACACCAAGATATTTATGGGTTTGACACACCACACTGTCTTAGTCTTGCCTGTCTTAACACCTCCCTTCTTGTCTGACTGGGACACCCTGTCAGGCCTGCCTACTCAGACACCTCTTTATTCACACTTCAGCCCAGTGCTGTCCAGTCTAACTTGCCCAAGCTGACATGAACATTCTTTCCAGGCTGTGAAGCGTGTGTGGGCTTCTTCTAGCTCACTCAACACCATGGCAAGTTGTCCTTTGTTTCCAGAATTGCCTTTATTCAACTGCCTTTAAAACCATCAGACTATTAATATGTACCTGTTACCAGTATGGTTCTAATAGCAGACATTCCACAGTAGGTGCACAGGGAGGCTCCGGACTCATAGAGCCTCTAGGTGAATGTAGAGTCCAGTTATTTCATCTTTGTACCTAACAGTGCATATAGGCTTCTGAAATCAACAACTGCAAATTGACTTCCCCCTTAGATTCCTTAATGATAGGGACAGGGCTTTAGTTTATTTCTTGCATTCCCCAAACTTAGCATAATTATGCGTTGAGTGAATGAAGGAATGATTAATGTAAGTAATTTCATTGTTGACTTTCAATTTTATATGAGCAAGTAACTTTTCAGAAAAACCTCATTTAAATGTTTATGTTAATTTCTTTTCATAAATGCTGTTTTGAAGCTGATAATTTTAGGGGTAATGAAAATTCAAAAGTCAGGTCATCTCCCAGGAAGGGAGAGAAGAAATCACATGGCACATTTCCTAGTATAAAATATTTAGACAATTCTAATCATAGTTTTGGTAATTATAAAATTATGAATATCAGCTGTCAAATATATTTATACTTCAAAGGCAGAATTTAACCTTTAACTCTGTCCAAATCTGTCATGTAAACAACCTAAATTAACTATCCTTTGAGATCAAGAACTAATATCTTACAAGGATTTACTTAGAGTATGCTAATTCATTGAAGCTTCCTGGAAACCAAATTCAAATTCAAGACAATTAAATGTTAATAAATTTCTGGTGATCAGAGAGATGAATATCACAAAGATTAATATTCTTAGTCATGCTTTAGAGGCAGGCCCTCAACATGATGAAATGTTTCCTTTGAGAGAGACACCTTAAATTGAGGTGCTAGGATGTCCTTATTTATTTACCGAACGAGCAAAGTCGTTGATTTTTTTCCTCCCAGTACTAAAATGGGTGCTAGTGTCAGGCAAACCTTGGATAGATCAGAGGAAGAATAAACAGTTCTTCTATAAAACAAGGCTTTAATGATCATGTTCTTGTGGCAGACATGATCCACATTGAGATGACAGATGGGAAAAGCAAAGCTTTTCCCCAGGGAGCAGAGGCAAGAAGAAACACAGGTATACCAAGCTTGGTGTTTCTGCGCCATGCCTTGTGCAAGCGGGTGTGTCTCTTACCCTTTTGCCAGCTTTTGGGATCCTTTTCTTCCTACTGGGTTGCCTCATTCAGAATTAATATAAGGGCATGCACCTAGTTTTATTATAACTCAACTTGCCATGTTTAGTTGCTATTTCTGGGAGGCCTGCCCTTTTCTGAAGGGAAAGGGGAGGAGTGGATATGGGATAGAGGGGATGTTGTGGGGGTTCTGGGAGGGGAGAAGGCAGGGAAAATGGAAGTCAGGATACAATATATGAGATAAAAATAAATACAAAAAAGAATAGATTATTAGTACTCATAAAAAAGGAGGTATCACAACTTGTAAATACTGAAGAGAACATTGTATTTCATAAAGTAAAATTTGACAGTGTATAATATTTCATTTAATGGACATATGATAATTGTACATTTTATGGGGTACAAAGTCTAGTCAAGAGTTGAGGATTTAAATGTAAACATTCAGACTGACAAGAGAGTACAGGTAGGGTAGGGGTGACATGGTTGCCATCAAGTCTGATGACATGAGTTCAGTTTCCAGAACCCATGTCATGGAAGGAGAGAACTGACTGCTGTAGCTTGTCACAGTGGCATGTGTATCCCAGACAAAGATAGATAGATAGATAGATAGATAGATAGATAGATAAAAGATGGATAGATAGACAGTTGATAGATAGATGATAGATAGATGGTTGATAGACTGATAGATGATAGATGACAGATAGATAGATAGATGATAGAGAGAGAGATGATAGATAGATAGATAGATAGGTAGGTAGATAGATAGATAGATAGATAGATAGATAGATAGATAGATGTAAAACATAGAAACAGATATTCTCTTGGGGCATTGAGTTTGCACAGAGCATCAGGCTATGATGTGGGATATCCTTCTGTGTTGCTTTATTGGTTGATGAATAAAGCTGTTTTGGTCAACAGCTTAGCAGAGTGAAGCCAGGCAGAAAATCTGAACAGAGATAAAGAGAGGAGAGTAGGTTAAGTCAGGGAGATGCCATGTAGCTGCCCAAGAAGCAAGAGATAACAAACCACGAGCCTTGGGGTAAAATATTAAATAATAGAAATGGGTTAATTTAAGATGTAAGAGCTAGCTAGAGATACACCTGAGGCATTGGCCAAATGGTGTGGTAATTAATATAGTTCTTCTGTGATTATTCAAGTCTGGGTGGCTGGGAAACGAACGAGCAGTCTCCGTTAACAAAATGTCACGCCAATGTGGGGCAACCACGTCCACATAAAACCTGAGAGGGCTTGGGAAGGAATTTAGACACAAAAGAACACAGTTAAGCACAGCTTCTTGATAGCCGCATTTTCTCAGGTGGGCTGTTTGCTAGAGGCAAGCAGAGGTACGATTTCTTAAAGAGAAGGCTTCCTGGCTGAGAGTTAACAGTAAAAACTGTACAGCTCCTTTAAGAGCTGGCTTTCTGGATCATGTAGGTCCTGTTAAGGAGCCACTTAAATGGAGTCTGTGAGCAGAATCTTACAAATTGCTTAATGGTGGCATAGACTCACTGATTCCCTGGAGCTGGGCAGTGAGCTCCTTTGGCAGCTACATGGTGTCTCCTTGACTCCACCTACCCTCTCTTTATATTTCCAGCCTTCCATCCTGGCTATAATCTTTCCTGCCATAGGCCAAAGCAGTTTTACTCATTAATAAATAAAAGCAACACATTTACAGAAAGGCTTCCCACATCAAGGCTACAGCCAGCCTGTGGTTGGTCTGCTGCTCAGCTCTCATCGCCTCCCTCCTGAGTGGTTTCTCACTTGGGGAAATAAGGCTAATGTAGGAAATATTTAACCCCAGCTCTCTGTCAGCACTGTATTGACCTTGTATGTTCAGCTCTGTAATTTTAAGACTTCATAAATATAAAAAATACTTTTTTATCTTCAGTTTGGCTTTAATTTCTCTTCTCTGTGAGAACTGTAAACCTGCCAACTTTAAAGTTAGTTGATCTATTTATTCTGAGCTATAGGAATACAGAATAAGGCAGCTGTTTTTTTTTTTTTTTAAGTTAGAGCAGTCTTAATGGATGTCCTAGGGGAAAAGTTTATTGCCTACATTAAAAAGTGAAATTTGGTTTATTTCAATGGTTTTGAAGCAATCCAGGGCATATTTACTGCTTAAATGCACACTGCACACCTATCAGAACTGCAGAGGGTGGAGATGAGGTTTTCAGGGTCTTGCCTCTGATACATACAGTGTTCTGAAGTGCTTTGCTGATTTTCTGACCGTGGTCTCATAGGATCACCAAAGACAGGTCTCTTTTCTTTGGATCTTGATTTATGTGCTCATCATAGGAATGTCCATAGGCAACAGCTAAATCCAAATTCTCAGGAGACAACTTTGTGCTTCTGGATTCGCTACTGCTTACTCTGTGGTCAGACCTAAAGTAACTGAAACATAAAGGTCCAAAGGGCTCTATTCATACCTTCTTTCTTGAGGATCACAGGTATTTGAGATAAACACTAGCTGCATACAGTTGGAATAAGCCAAGTGACTCGACAGAGCTCTGTGTCTACGGCAGCTAAAATGCAGGGGATCCTTCTGTGCACTGAGGAGCAGGGCACCAGCAGAAGAGGATGTCACATGGCGGTGGCTTTATAGGAGACAGACATTTGGTTAAAAGGTTCTGCCAGTGGTTATGGGTACCTGCCTGAGGTCCAGGTGCAGAGGTATTTTCAGGAGGAGACATGGGGACAGTACTGAGAAACCTAAATCCAAAGAGCAGTAGAATGTGAGACAAGGAGATTAGTAACTTGGAACCTTGGAATAAAGCAAAGGAATCCAATCACTGGTGTTGGAGTGTTTGAAGGAAGAAAAGTCCAGCTGTGATGGGTGAAATAAGGCTTCCTAGCAGAACTCAGAAGGACCAAGGAGTTTTATAAGGGTTAGATGAGTCAGCTTGAGGGGTTGGAAAAGGATAAAGGTACGCTAGGAATCTATGAGCTACCACTGACAATGGGACCTGAAAGTCTCCAGAGAGAACAAGGTTCACAAACCTCAAGTTCCATTGAAAGGAAGTCTACCCAGTGAGCTGGGTGTTCTCCATGTCCTCTGAGCTTTGTCATGTATAGCACTTCTTTTTGAAGACTCTATCCTCTGGAGACTCAAACACTCTTTGATCAATGTTCAGCCTGTACTTATCAGGCATCTATGCTATACAAGATATTATGCCGATGCTTGGAGAGCTCAGAGTTCAACTGGGTACCATTCTGATCACCAGAGGGCTGGCACTCTGATGATAGGAAGGATGATCGGGCCACAGACTAGCATACCTAGATGCATTCCTCTGAATATCTTAAGGCGTGGCCCTAGAGTGCACAGTGACTGCTGGTCCAACAAGTAATCTTATTTTTAAAGTTAGTTTTTTTTAAACTGTAATGCTATTACATCATTTCCCCATTCCCCTTCCTCCCTCCAAACTGTCGTATATACCTCTCCTCGATCTCTTTCAAACCCATTATTTCTTTTTATTTATTAATTGTTGTTAGATGCACATATGCATATACATATATAGTCTTAAATTTGAATTGTTCAGTCTGTATAATGTTACCTGTATGTATGTTTTTAGGTCTGGTAGTTTGGTGTTGTATAACCAGATGGCATACACTTCCTAGGAGACCATTTCTCCTGCTATCAGCAACCCTTAGTTAAGTCATCTCACACACATTGAATATTCTGGCCTTTTTGTCCCCAGTGACAACATACAACGTATAGATGAAATACCTTGGGACCAGCAGCCAAGTTATTTCCCATTATAGGAATAGGGGCCCAGTGCTTATCCCCCTCAGGGAAGGTCTCCTTTAAATTCAATTTAAATATTTCTGAAGAAAACTGTGAAATAATACAGAAATGTTTAATGAGAGTAAAGTTGTACCCTTCCTTCAGGGCCTGCTGGGCCAAGGATGGGGAATCAACAGCATCGCTTTGTGTGGCTTGGGCTTGTTTACTGCTGGCTCCTGGTGTTGGCAAACATGGTTATATTATGTACGGATTACTTGTGTACAGATGTAAACACCACTTCTATATTTAGACTCTCACATTGCATTAGAGATGTGAGCCTAGAGCCCTGTGAGCAATTTGTTATCAGGAAATGTATGAACTGTAATTTGTACACATGTCAAAAAATACAGCGAAATGAATTAATAAACCCACTTCAAACAGATTTTTTTTTAAAAAAAATAAGACTCAAGTCCTGAACGGAGCACAGCACAGCCAACTGGAATGAGATGTGGAAGAAACACACCCTGCTCCAGCATCCCCACAGATGCCACACCCTGCTCCAGCATCCTCACAGATGCCACGTGGACTCTGCTCCAGCATCTTCACATATCCTGCTCCAGCATCCCCACAGATGCCACACCCTGCTCTATCATCCCCACACATGCCACACCCTGCTCCAGCATCCCCACAGATACCACACCCTGTTCCAGCATCCCCACACACCCTGCTCCAGCATCCCCACAGATGCCACACCCTGCTCCAGCATCACCACAGATGCCACTGATGATAACACTGAAAAGAGACCACGACTTCTGAGGATTTCCTTTTAAGCAAGACATTGCTTCAGACAATTTATTTTCTTCAAATCTTAGCCTTTTCCATTACCATTGTAGATCATGGTACCACAGTCAATGTGTACATGAATTACAGAAATGGGCAGGATCAGAGAGAATATGAAGGTGAGGGGTTCCAGAATTCAGCTCTTTGAACCTGGACCATTCTGATGACAATAAAAAGAACCATTTTTGGTGACTAATGGCCAGGTATCCTATGGAAGAGTGCACTTACGACTTGACAGAGGTACAGCCGGGCCTTCCCTGGTATGAGGAAAGGGTGGGCCTGATTATTCTTAAAATTCAGAATATCCCTAGTTTTCAAGTATTTGCATTTATACTGTCAAAAAGCACATGACACAGACCAAAGAGGCTTCAGGGGTCTGTTGGTTTGTTTCTTTCTTTATCCCCCCTACCCCTTGCCAAGACCAGTTTTCTCTATAGCTTTGGAGCCTTTCCTGAAACTAGCTAGCTCTTGTAGACCAGGCTGGCCCTGAACTCACAGAGATTCACCTGCCTCTGCCTCCCGAGTGCTGGGATTAAAGGTGTGCGCCACAACCGCCACCCAGCTTGTTTCGTTGTTTCTTTGCCAATTCTTATTTTGATGGTGTGATAATACAAATTGTACTTACTTGCGGGGATTGTATTATCTCAGTTCATAAATAAATTTGAGAGCAGACAAATTGGGATGGTTAGTCTATCTTTCACCTTAAATACTTATCATGCCTTTCTGATGAGAAGACTCGAAGCCCTCTCTTCTCTATTAAGAAAGCAGTGATGAATCCCTTCTAAGTGTGCTCTGCCTCCTTCCCTACACCCCAGTGCTTATTAGGACAGCAGACTCCATCCCGCTAACTGTGACGCCATGCCTGAGATGTGGCTCCAGATGTACCTAGGACACTAGTTACAGGTGTAGATAGGTCATTACATTTATGGACTTCTTTGATTAAGTTAAAATTCCTCTTGAGAAAAAGGAATATTTTATTTCAATTTCTGTTCATTGTTGCTCATTGTGCAAAAGCTCTAAGTTTGGTTTTCATCGCTCATGTTGTGTGACTCAAAACTGTCTGCAACTTCAGCACCAGGGATCTAACGCCTCTTTCTGGCCTCCCAAGGCCTACACAGACACACGGACAGACAGACAGACAGAGACAATTAAATTGTTGTTTAATTTAAAAAAAAAAAAAAACGCTTGCGTGCTCTTTGAGGCTAATCGAGACTATCATTTGTTCTGAAAGAATGACTTTATTCTAATCACTGTGCCAGAGTTTTCATTTGTCTAGCCCAGAAAGGCGAGGACTGTTTGAAGGTATATTAGCTATGTCTATTTTGTGTGTATGTTTACATTAGCTATGTCTATTTTGTGTGTGTGCTTTGCCGGCCTGTATGCAAGTGCATGCGAAGGCAGAGCTCAAGGAGGCGGAAAAAGCGTTGGATCTTCTGGAGCTGGAGTTACAGTCAGCTGTGAGCAGTCCTGTGGGTGCCATGAACCAATCCGGAGTCCACAACATGGGCAGTGCCATGGTGGCCTGTTGTTGTCCGTTTGACACCAGGTAGAGTCTTCTGAGCAGAGTGAGCCATGATTGGGAAATGCTTTCATAAGAGAGGCTTATAGGCAAGTCTGTGGGCATCTTCTAAATTAATGATGGAGGTGGATGGGCCTAGCCCATGTGGCTCAGCACTGTCCTGGGGCAGTATAAGAAAGCTAGATGAGCAAGCCACGAGGAGCAAGCCAGTAAACAGTGTTCCTGCATGGCCTCTACACCAGTTCCTGACTCTAGGTTCCTGCTCTGACTTCCCTGGATCATGGACTACAAACCATGGGATGAAATTAACCCTTTCCTCCCCAACTTGCTTGTAGTCATGATGCTTTACCACAGCAATAGAAACCCTGACGAAGTCAAGCAGCTAGAGCCATTTTTCCAGCCCCCTAGTGAAACGCTTTCTGTCTTGACTCTGACACCAACACTTCTCTCTGTGTGTTCCTGACCATCCGCTTCTACAAAACAGGAGTAACAATGGTAGCTGTGGCCCAGGCACAGGCTAGTCATTGCTCATAAAAATGACAGAAAAGCAGTTTCCCATTGCTAAAAGTGACATTAATGATATATAATAATGGCTCGGGATATTTCTCTGCTCTCGATTTTGTTGGCAGCAGTGGCCACAGCAAAATACCATTGTTGGGTATGCTGAAAAGATATGGCCCTATATCTAATGTCACATCCAATTTTTAGAACTACTTAATCCTGGTGATTTATAGGTCATCTTTAACATTGAGATGGATTTGACAACAGTGGTGTTCTAGAAACATTCCAGCGTGTCTTTAAGAGCTATCTGCTGCTGAAGCATAGATTCAACAAAAGCTTATAGGAACCAGACATTCCATCCCGACCAGCATAATCATTTACCCTTGCAAGTACCCTGTCAGGTAAATCCTGCTGTACCAGTTTTCACAGATGAAGATGTACTGAAGGAGGGGAAAGGTCGTGTAGCCAGGATATAGAAAAGTCTTAACTGTTTCCAACCAGATCCAGCATGGAAGGGCTCCCCTGTTAGGGATGGACATGTACAAAGAGATGCAAAATTCAGAAAGAACATAAATTCGGATAAGTGGGGAGGTAGAGAGGATCTGGGGCGGGGAGATTGGGAGGGGAAACATGATCAAAAACTGTATCAAAAAATTTATAGATTTTTTTCTATATAGGTATTATTAACAAAATAGTGGCATGGTTTCTGAGCAGGAAAGCAAAGGACAAACTCAGGTAAAACCTATAGAAGAGAACTGTCCTGAACAACACCGTGTCTACTGAGCTTTCAATACAAACCAACCCTAATGTCTTTATAATTTGGCCTGGATTGCTTCACCCACACCCATTCGAGCAAAGCCGTCTCTCCGCGGTCTTTGCAAGTGCTAGGATAATGATGTGTACTGTTGTGACATCTTCAGCTGTCCATGGCTCAGTGACCTACTGTACTGGGCCAGAGAGTAAACCACAGGATGCTTGGGTGATTTTCCCTGGGAGAGAGGTCTTTCCTGGAATCGCCTTTGCCACCATCCTTCCTCCTTGGGACTTTTGACTGCTAGCATAGACTGGAAGTTGATAGCGTGGATGCAAGAGCACAGACTCGGTAAGACTGCTTGTGCCAGAATCTCAGTTCCTTACTTTCAGCTCTGTGACATTGGGGTGACACTGAACTTCCCTGTCGCTCAATTTATTACACAAGGAAGTGACAGAAGTGCTAGTAGCTCCTCATAGTAGGATTCACGTGAGAGTATTACGTGCTCTGTTTGCTCCGGGGAGTTTTTGTACTCCAGCTGTTCATGTATATGTAGGTATTATTTTGTATTAAGTTATATTTTTCTTTCCTTAGGCTTTCTGTTCTTATTTCTTAGTCTCTGTTTTCCGCCCAGTGCCGTTTTTGTTTCCTGTTCCTATAAACAACCATGGTATCCAAACCTACTCTTCTTTTATCTTAACCTCTTTAGAGTTCATTTAAGGGAAATACATATATTCACAATGTGAATTATCACGTACTTCTGATAATATTCCAGTTGAGATACCTGCCAGATTGCTGCTTTGAGCACTTATCCTGTGCCGAATTTTGGAACGGTTCCTTTTATGTGTATTTCATTGATTTTCATTAAAAGTGAGAATACACTATTATTTTGATATTACAAAGTGGAAGCTAAGGCTCACAGAGATTTGCTAAGTTGCCTTAAGTCTCACAGCAGGTGAAGCGCAGACATCAGTACCAGCTCCCTGCTCAACTCCCTGCGTTTTTAGAAATCTCTTACAGGTTCATTTGCAAAGCATCTAATAATATCCAGAGAGTCCAGGCAGCATGGCAAGCACCAGTGTAGGGAAATCTGGGAACTAACAAAGACAGTAAGTGTGGGAGGCCAGGGTCTGTTTAAGATTTGGTGTTTAATCATCTCAGAGACATAGAGGTCCTGGGTCCTCTCGGGATAGTTCCTTGATCTGATCATTTCAGTTTTCCCTTTCTTGATTTAAAAGTGTGGGGGGGATTATTGTCAACATGAAGTTGAAAAGCTCTCAGACTTGAATGGCACTCACAGCCCCTCAGCCATCATAGAAACGCTCGCTCGCGTGTTCTGCTCCCCTAATGATTCTTTTTGGGGACTGTTGAAGCTTCCCTTGGAATCTCAAGCATGATTGAGGAATATCAATGAACTTTGAGACAAGATCCATTTCAGACACTTGATACTGTATTTGTTTAAAAGTCAGACTGTGTGTGGACTTGTGTTTTTTAAATCATGTTTTAACTCCAGAAGGCAGATCTTCTAGCTTCACTCTGAGTAATGAGATGGCTTTAGGTGATATTATTTCATAATACATGAATTAAAGTTTATTAGCCAATAAAGTTGTGTTATTCTTGTTCATCTACTTCCTGCTCTAGGTGTGTGTGTGTGTGTGTGTGTGTTTGTGTGTGTGTGTGTGTGTGTGTATTGTGTTGACCCCTCCTCATGACCTTCATTGTCAGCATGACTGGATTTGGAGTCACCAAGGAGATACACCTCTGAGTGTGTCTGTGCAAGTGCTTCCTGAGAAGACTCACTGTGAGGGAAGGCCTGCCTTCTGAGAGGAGCATCTAGGGCACAGCGCAGATATAAAGCTGTCTGAGGAAAAAATCTGCGTCTCCTCCTGCCTTTACTCCTTCTTGCTGTGTAAGCTCGCATGCCGCTGCTTCTGCCATTGCCCACTGGCACCAAACTCCAGGCTTTCTGGCTTTCCACCGTGGTCTCAATGCCACTGACTCTCCAAGGGCCTTCTAGACCGTCAGTGCCTAATACGCATTTTCAAGGTATTTATCTTTGTGGACTGGGCTGCCCTGGGTCATTTGTTTTTCCGATACGAACAGGGCCATTTGTGGATTCTCTTGCCCCAGTTGTTAAAGCCAGTCTAGTAAATCCTCCTCAGTGCACGCACATTCTATTGGTTGTTTTCCTCTTGAGAACTCTGTATAATACACGTCCTGATTCTGAAGACTCCCATTCTAATGAAGTCAGCTTGGCAGACAGCACCGAGGGATATTCCTGTGGTTCATTCCATGGGCTAGAAAATGAGTGTGTGTCTGTTTCTTCAATCAGGCAGATCTCAGGCTCTTTCAGTGGGAATAACCAGGTGCTGATCACCTTAACGACAACCACTATTTTAAAAAGGGTTTCAAACACATTATGCTGTAGATTATTCTATTTTTTTCCTAATAGAGCTGTCCTTGAAGGACCATTATACCATTCTTTTCAGATGTTTAATAAAGCACGAGATTATAATGATCGTGCTGGAGAATAGGTTTTGTGCAGCTGGGAATTGCAATATAGCAATCTTCGATTAAATCATCAACATGATAAAATGTATTTTTAGTGGAATGGTGATGGAGGTCTTTATTAAATTGGTCTAATCAGTATTCTCTAAGATCATTCATACAATTTCATTTTTAATTATTGCCGCTCTAATCAAAGCACACGAATCTATGGTTCTTTTGTGCGTATTCCTAAACGGAGATACGTGAGTTTCATCCCAGGCCCTCCACAGGCTTCTAGTCAGAAATACCCCATAAGTTTGCATAGCCAATCAGCCTTGAAGTTTGGGTAAATGGAATAAAGGTGCAGTGTGCTTGTGGAAGGTGCTGGTGGAGGATCTGAGTGTGCACCAGTAAATATGCCTGTCAGCGTTCCTGTCAGCGTTCCTGTCATCAGCCTTCCTGTCAGCGTGCAGAGGTGTGTTTTGCACTTACGAGTGACCATCTTTTAAGCATGTGACTTGATAACCTAGAGAAAAATGTTACCTTTCAGTAATTCAGTAAGATTGTTTGTGTCCTGAAGCTTTCAACAAATGCCTGAGAGGTGGTAGCTCTTTGAAAATAATAGACTGCAAAGCAGAGAATGGTTAATCAGCAAGCTTATCCTTATATCCTAAGTTCTTTATTTGCATCTATCTGCTATATATGCATGTATCTATGTCTTACAGAGGGGTGTGGGCATGTGTCAGCGGTTGACATCAGAATGCTCTCTGCAATTGCTTCCCATCTCAGTTTTTGAGACAGGATCTCTTCACTGAGCCAGGCTACAGAGAAAGTCCCAGGGAATTGGTCTCTGGCTCACAGTGCTATGTCTGTAGGCAGGTGTAGCTCTGATTATTCTTTATGTAGATCTTGCAGATCTAAACTCAGGACTTCCTGCTTATGCAAAATGGCTTTACCCACTGGAATATGTCTCCATCTATGTAATTTATATATTGTCCTTTTCATCATTTTTTTTACTTGTTTGGATTCTTAAAATTGAGTATATGGTTTCCTTCACAAGGGAAGTCAGATCTCTTTACTTGTAGCATAAGGAAAATTCTGTATCTGAGTTCCAGTAGCATAACTATTTGTGTTTCATCATATGCACACAGCATGCACGCCAGAGTCTAGACCAGGATCTAAGTATTTCTCTATTCTTCCATAGAGGAACTGGGAACTTTTGGTGGGGGGAGCAGACAGTGACTAGCAAGAGTCTGGGAAGTTAGAACTCCAGAAGCAGTAAGAACTGTTCTTATTTTTCCATAAAAGATCAGGGGTGCAGAGGGAAAGGGAAGCAAGTGTGAGTGAGCAAAAGGGTTCAGGGGGTTGGGAGGAGGTGTGCCTAAGACAATGAAAGCAGGAGCGATCCCTGAAAAGAAGACCCCACTGAGCAAGAGACCCCACTGAGCAGGAGATCCAGCTCCCATAAATACTTAAAAAGCATCAGGATGGAAAGCCAATCCATGTACCCAATGAAGTGTTTTACTTTTATTTCAATTTACTTTTTAAATAAGTCAACCTTAAATCATCTTATATAGCTGTTTTAATGAAAAAGTTACTATAACATTGGCTTGCTATAATTTAGACAGATTGGATTCTACACCATTCTCTTGCTGGGCTTGACAACACACGCCTCCAATCCTAGCACCCACTTGGGCCGTAGAGGCTTAAAGATTTGAAATTAAAGCTCACACTCAGAAACCAAGCAAGTTTAAGGTTAACTGGGCTCCATCAGATCTGCCTCAACCCTCACCCCTATTCTAAATAGTTATCATATCAACTAACATCCTACTTCTGATTAAATGGTGAATTTATATGCTTGTGTATATTATAAAGGAGATTCAAAACAGCTGAAGAAATAATTGAGCCCCAGAGTTCATAGTGTTAGAACAGTGTTTATTTTGTTTTAAAAGCTATATGATTGGTCCCTCCTTCTTTGCAGTGAACATATATTAGTAATTTATCTTTAAAAATCTAAAGATGGCTAACCTATGTTAGTTTCTGCTTGCAGAAGTCTTTAAGCATTGGAGACCAGGACAGTCTATATTGGTGAGGAAGAATGGGAAGATGGGGCTGGAGAACTCTCAAGCCTGAGTGGAGAAGCTTTCATGGGTGGACAGAGTGAGTGGGTGTGGGTATGGAGCCCATTCTAGTCCTGAGACTCATTTGTCCTCTGTAGAGTTACTCCAGGCTTGTGAATGAATGCTGAGAACCCCAGTGTATTAACACACTCTGCTGAGTGTGTGATGGAAGAGCAGAGATTTACACAAACTTATACACTTCTTATGCCTAACTCATTGGGCAGCCCACATGACATGTATTATATGATTTCGTCCCATAAATTTTTGGTGAGATACGCGTTACTACACCGTTTCCTCTCTTCTGAGGTTCAGAGGCTTAGGAATGATGGTGTTTAAGGGAGACATGTGTGGTACCAAAGTTTCTCACTCACTTTCCTAATACAGCTTCATTTGGGGTTTCTGGGCTTTGGAAAGAGACAGATGATGAACCTCATCCCCGCGTCTTCATTTTAATCCTCTGGTTTTGGCACCAACCCAAGGTGACATGCTGGGCCTGTGTGAGAATTCTGTCTTGGATCTTCTCCTGACTCTACACGTTGGTTTGCAAATAAGGAAAAAGAATACAATTGGCTATAGCTGCTTCAGATGCAAATGGCGATAACACAGGTCTAGCTTATGACCTCACTCATTTTTCTCAGCCCTAGAACAGGAAAAACTGCTTGGCTGTCCCTTGTGATTGAAAACAAACTCTCAGATCCAGCAAGTGTGTGAAGCGCACGTTTAGCGTTCCTGTCGAGCATGAGTAATTGGCCAATTTAGCACAGAGCTTCTGGCTGATGCATCTTGAAGAACCTTTCTGCTACCTAGTCAAGAGCCCTTTGCTTGGGAGAAACTCAGACTGTGTGCACTTCATGTGTAGTTAAGTGATGAGAGTATGTAGCTCCCTTCCTTTTGTCTTACAGAATTACTCGAGTCTATTTTTTCCCCTCTTGGCAAAGTGCTGCAGTCTCTCTTGGAAAGCACTTTTAAAGCACCCAAGATGAGGTGCTATTTTCTTCACAGACCTTTGGCTGCTCTACGCTAGCACCTTGCATAGCGAATGCTTCATTGTCAAGCTACTTAGGCATCCTTTAGTCATAGTTCCAGAAGACTCTCACTATTGACCTAGGAGTCAGCGTTTGAAACCATGACAAATCCACGTGGTAACACAGCAAAGAAGAAAGCGCGAGGTCATGAGAGCTAGTGTGGGAGTGACTGGGTCTGTGTAAATCCAATGTGCAGAAATGGAGCTGTTTACTGCACTAACTCTTTCCCCACTATAATTTTTAAAGAAGCAGCTGATTCTTCATGTCATAAATAAGTAAGCAGCAGACCTTGGGGTGGTGCTTATGCTCAGAGTCTGGAAGAAACACAAATCCAAAATTATTTAAAGAACTCACGTTAACTAAATTTCCCACTAAGTCTATATGGAGAAATACCTATTTTTCCACATCTATTTTAAGAAAGCATTCTCTCTTCCACCTGTAACTTCAAGGAGAGAAGAAACAAGAATGTCTGGCGGGCAGTAGATTTAAGAGACAAGGTTAGTGGCCATGACATCATGGCTGCATGAACAGTCCATAAGTAAGTACATAAAACAGAGGAAGAGGGGCTTCAGCTCAGGGTTTCATGACATCGTAGATTAGCCACACATTTATCTTTCCTCCCTGTCTTCAACTCTTCTAGAATGAAAGTAAAGGAGTAAAGAAGGGCATTAACTTAGCAGAGCACAGGGCCGGGGACAACGGATGCTGAAATAGTTTCAAAAGCTTTGTAGGGGTCGGGAGAGAGCTGTGGTCCTTCCATAACAAGAGCAAGGATTAATGAGTTATCATCCAATTTGCCCCATGGACTTCCTTGAAATTCTGCCCCTTGAGTGTCCAGGCTACCAAGCAGGGTAGAGGATGAGGCTGACGCTGTAACAGTAGGTTCCTCTCCTCACCTGCCGCGTCCGTGGAAACAGTCCTTTTCTGTTTTCATGAGAAGAATGTTTAGTTTGTTTATGCTGCTTTGCAGAGGAGGTTTTCTCAAGTATCTTATAATCCCAGTCCCTCAATTCTTAAGAGAACTTGCTGATAAAGCGAAAATGTTTGCTCTGTAAATTGGTGGGGCTCGTTGACTGATTGGTTTAGCATGACCATGAACTCTGGTGCGGCCACAGCTGTTAGAATTGTGAAGTCTTTGTGGTGGAGCTTTTTAATTTGTTTAGCTAATCTCCCCATGGAGAGAGAACACAGATTTTTCTACTCTGCCTTCTGTTTTAGGGTCCTTCCTCCCCCATTCCATCCTCTGCAATAGCTTGCGATCTCTATGATTTCCACTTTATTTTTAGGTAGTTAACTATTCTCTCAAGAAAGAGTGTGAGTGTGTGTATGTGAATGAGTATGTGAGTGTGTGTGTCTAAGTGTGTGTATGTGAGTGTGTGTATGTGTTATTAGAAACATCCTTTCTGTGTGGTCCTCAAAGTCCATCCAGCTAAACCTTCACAGGGTCCTTTATAAAACCACATCATTAACCTGAAGGACTTCTCTGAGACGGAGGCATTATTGTTTTATGTTTGGTTTTACAGGCGTATGCAGTGCTCACAGTTTCAGTGTTGTTTATGAATAACTAATAACTATAGGTGCTTTAGGGAGTCTGGGATTTTGTAAGAAATAAACGTGCTTTTGGTTTGCATATCCTTTCTGATGAATGCATGGCCTATGACACTCATTCATTTCATCCTGATTTAATTGTGAAACATTTTAGCCTTAATTGGAACTGTAAATTCTTATGCCACTCGGATTCTTTCCTGGTACCTCCTTGCCCACTTAAGGCATAATGTCATTTGTCCTTCTGCCCCTCTGAATATCAAGTCTCAGAAAGGCCTTCCATGATATAAATTACAGCTTCCATCAGTGATGCCGGTGGAGTTATTACCCCAGACGAACGTGATGCTGAACTGTGTGTCGCACATTAAAAAGGATACACAAAGCTGCACAAGCTCTGGTTTGCAGCCATAATGGCGGGTCAGGGAGAGGAGTCTTGGGAATATTTTGCTTGGGAATGGTTCTGTCACACACAAACCTCACCACCCATTAGATCCTGAATGTCTGCAAGCGCTGGTTCCATCGATAATCATACATAGAACACCTGCTGCTTTGCATCCAGTGTGTGAGACGATGGGACTGATGCTTGCAGGGATGCTGATGAAAGGGTAGCAAATACAACCAAGAATAGACGTTGACCATGTACAACAGGGGAGCACATCCTCCTGGTGAAATAGGTGATCATGTCCCTGTAATGTCTTGTTATAGATCACAGAGTAATGATTTGGTCTGTCTCTGAATATAAATAAGGGGACACTTATTTGGTGATTCACTGAAGAGGTTATCACAAGAGGTGATGTAGGCTTGGTTGTTAAAGTTAAAGATGAGTAAATTCCATATACAGAAGAAAAAAAGGCTGGACACTAAATTTATATGGGCAAGGAAATGACTAGAGAAGCGGCAGTTAGGCGATGTCTGGGGTGGAGGATGCCCATAGAGCTCAGGGTGAGATACCTAGCCAACAGAAGGCTGGCGATGCGAAATAAGGAGTGCTCATACCCTCTGCTCCCAGCATCTGTGCTGGGGGCTTCCTGATCCCTCTATACACGTCGGGCTGCTCTGCTGGCCAGTTATGAATTGGCTGGTTCGTCCTACTCTGTAATGCGTGAGCCATCTTGCCTGTGCACAAACATCCGTTGATAAAGAAAAGCGAGCCTTCCACCGTCCATAGTGCAGAGGAGTCCGCACTGCCCTGCCTGGGATGCTCTTACAGAGATCTGCTGACCAAGTGAGAGCAGTTCCAGGGTTAAGGAATAAGTAATGGCTCTCTGTTTCAGGCTCGGGTGCACTGAAATCGGAGTGCATTGAAAACAAAGAAAAATCGACCCTGGCTCTGAAACTGATCTCAGAGCTGTCCTGGCCTAAGCCACAGCACTGAGTTCTATCACAGAAAGAACATGGAGGGGTTCAAGGGTGCTCTTCAGGCTGAGAAGGCCTGGGTTCTCATCCAGGCTGAGGTATTAAATCGCTGTTAGGTCTCCAGACAAGTACCCTGGCCTTCTCTCTTCCTCATTGTACCGAGGTCTATTGGAGACAAGTTAGGAAATGCTTGTCAGAGATGGAGGGATGATGGTACAGTGGTAACAGCACTTCCGAAGGACCTGACTCTGATTCACAGCACACACACAAGGCTCCTAGCGCCGTGGGATCTTCATCTTTCTTCTGGCCTCCTCAGACAATAGGCAACAACGTGGTAACATAATCATACACGTAGGCAAATATCCATACATACAAAATATAATTTAAAAAATATTAAGAAAATTATTGTGAGCTTCCTATGGGGCAAGGACAATAAATTACTGCTTCTGCCATCATTACTTATTGTATTAAAATATCGTCACTGCGACTTTTCTGATAATTTAACTCATACTGGACTACATTTTACCCCTTTATTCTCTGTAGAGAAAGGGATTTCATGTGAAGTTTGAACTAAATAAGATTCAGTAGCACATTTTTAATGTGCTAAAATATTTTCAAATGATTTCCAGAGTCATTTGCATATAAACAATTTGTCAGCTAATTATGGATGTTATTCAGTTATTAAAATAGTCCCTAAAGGAAATATGCTTGACAGCTTTTAGTGGTTACATTTTGTTATTTTCTTTAAAAAATAATTGATAGATAATGTATAAAAATGTTTCAATTTAGACTTTTTAACCAGCTGTCTCCATTTTGTGTACTACTTTTCTCAAATATTCTGAATTGGTGAGTCTTCAGTGGATTAGTTATGGAACCCTTTTATTTACTTTTTCATATGTGTATCTGTGTGATGTACATACGTCTGTGTAAGCATGTTTTCATGTGTGTGAGCATGCATGGGTGTGAAGATTTTCACTCGAATACATGTGTGCACTTGCATGTGCAATCTGAAGTTGATGACAGCAGCCTTCCCCAATGCCTCTCCATTTTATTCTTTGTTGAGGCAGAGTCTTGCAGTCAAACCCAGAGCTCTTGGATATGGCTGTTCTTGTTAGGCCACACCTTCAGGGGAGTTCCTTCTTCCTGCCTTTTAAGGTTGGCATCGCAGGTCAAACGGCCGCTCTCCCAGAATCCACTCAGGTTCTAGAGATCCAAATGCCGTCCTTTTGCTTGATTGCCAATCTCCAAAACCACCGAAAAATCCCCCAGCCTCAGGTTAGCCATTTCTTGAGGCACTCCTATTTCTGAAGTCTGAGAGGTTTTGTTGATGTTTGAAAGACAGATGTAGAACTGTAAAACACACTAAAGGCCTGATTTTACCTTCAAGAGGCCCGGTGCTTCATCCACTGGATGCACAGTGTTTATAACGTTCACATTCCAAATGCAAGGATCAAGAGTAGTGGTGATAATATCGTGTGTGTGGGTGTGGGTGTGGGTGTGCGCGCACGCGCGCACGCGTGACAAAGAGAAAGAGAGAGACTTTATAGGATTTGACTTTGCATTCATATTTAATTTGATTGTCTCATTCATGGATGAAATTATGTTCAGAGTCACAGTGGGGAATCACTCTTGAGTATATCACTTGAGGACATGGTGCAAATGAAAGACCCCTGCCTTCCGTAGGCATCCTGAGTTCAAATCCCACTTCAGCCAGCGCATCAGCTCTCCTACCTCACTAGTGCCATTAAAGCCTTAGGTGAGAATCGCAGAGTCACTCTCTGGATCCTCCCACCCGCTCAGTCTTTCCCAGTCCATGTTTACCGGTTTCTCACATCCCCTTAGCAAAATTTCTTTTTAAATATGAAAAGTTTCTTAAAGTTGCAGATTATTTTGTTTAGCCTTTTGCTGTGGCTTACATATGTTTTTTTGTATCTACCCAGTGATGAATATGCTATAAGCTGGGCCCCGAGTGTGTTAGTGGAATGGTGGGAACAGTAAGATATGGGGCCTAGCTGAAGCTGATTAGGCTTCTGGGGCTCTAACTTCTGGAAAGACTAAGGCTGGCCTTTATGTTAGAGGAGCTCTCGGGTGGTGGGGTTGTTGCAATGCCCTGTCCTGGGGCTCTCTGCTGTTCCCAATACAGTGATGCAGCCTCTGCTCGCTGGCGTCCTGTCTATTTCTTTGCAGCCAGTGACTCTCTCCAAACTGAGGAGAGCCAGCCATTTGCTCTTTGTTCTCTAGATCTACAAGGCAATTTATCTTCTATTTCTGTACTTTCAAAACAGTGACACGAAGCATACAAATATCATTGCTTTAAAGATGACAGAAATGAACATTAAGCAATACCAAAAACTGTACCAACAGAAGAAATCACCGGGGCAAAAAGTTGATTCTTCTACATCAGTAACTGTAGTGCTGTTGTTGTTTTTACTAAATAAAGATGCCACAGCTGTAGCCTTTTATGTACAGTTGGAAAGTTAGGTGACCTTGAGTGAATCCTGGTTGGGTGTTCCCTTAAAAATCCTTTCAGTGTCCATGTGATGGTATGAGTCATGTACCATTAATAACTTCCATGATGGAAAATAACAATTGCCTTGGATAATCAAGGGCTGCTATCTCATATTTGAACTGATCATTTTCTCTGTTCAGTGAATCTTTTCATTGACATGAATTCATATCATCCCCTATGATCTAACATAAGAAACTATTGTTGTCTCTCAGATCGCTAATTTTTTAATGCCTATGAAATGCCCTTTAGATACTGGAATATTTTGTCTTATGGAGCTATGATTTATGAAGAATTTTTATATAAATATGTATAAATGTTCATGGAGAAAGTAAGCCATACCTTGCATTTGGTTTCACATAGCGTTTTCTATTTTTTGTTGTTTTTGTTTTGTTTTTCGAGACAGGGTTTCTCTGTGGTTTTGGAGCCTGTCCTGGAACTAGCTCTTGTAGACCAGGCTGGTCTCGAACTCACAGAGATCCGCCTGCCTCTGCCTCCCAAGTGCTGGGATTAAAGGCATGCGCCACCACCGCACATAGCGTTTTCTAAAAGATTTGCCCACCATGTTTTCACTTTCGTCTTCCATAACCCACTCCAAATGAAGTAGCTAAGTCATGCATGTTGGCTACTTTATTCAATACTTTGATTTTTTTTCTGAAATGATTGCACCTTCTGGGTGAGTTCTCAGTAGTGAGCCCATTTAAAACATTTTATGCCTCGTGACTCACACAACACATCAAGAGGAACTGATCTAGGAGAACAGATTTCTTGCTGATCCCCACAGGAAATGACTTTCTCATTAATTTTTTAGTCTTTACTTTGAAACTTTAAAGATTACAGGTGATTGTTTTATAGAAAAGTTCCTTTTTCCACTCTCTTCAGATCTGATTCATTACTAAATAATGTGATGAAAATAATTATTGAATAATAGTTTAAATAGTTTGAATAGCTGTTCATATCCTTAAATCCTTTTTAAAGAATTTGTACACCTCAGTTATTCTCCTATGTTATAATACATAATCTCTTACACATTGCTTTGTCTCTTCATTTCAAGCTTATTTTATATTCGAGTCATCTCTTTCTATAATGCTAGAAACCTGGAAATATATGTTTTTAACAGTCTTATAAGAATTAAAAGCAGAATGAATGAAATTTCAGTTTTTATTGATCATAGAATCAAATTTATCTACTGAATAAAGTTGGATGGTACGGTTTAATAAAAAGACTTTATCAACCATCTTTAATGGACTCTTTAAAAGGTCTTGCTTGGTCTCTGTTTCTTTCAGGCATTTTTTGATTAGTTGATTTCAGGAAAAAATTACTAATTATAGAAGTAGCAAATGTGAAAAGTAGAGTTTTCAGGCATACTTCATTCAGAAACTACTTTTTGAGTGAGTTTGTCTTGCCTAGAGATGTTAGAAGAAGGACCAAGGAGACTTCTGTACTCAGAGACCTGAGGAAGGGGGTGCACATCTAACACCACCTACAGATGCTATCTGTGTAGTGTTTGAGAGACTGACTCAATAGAGAAAATATCTGGATGGAGGAAGAGACAATGCAGCTGGTAAGGAAGCCTGAGCTGAGGATAGCAGAGGCCGAAATGAGATAGTTGGATTGCAGGCATGATTATTGGGAATGAAGTGGAGAGTGGGGAGGAGCCTGTGAAGCTGCTGAATGCCATTGATTGTGGTCACAACTGGGATGGCATCCAAGTCACTGCACTTCTATGCTCTGTCCCAAGAAAAAGTTTCTCTCTGTCCTCAACTGTTCCAGCCAGGAGGAAAGACACATTGATTTGTCTGCCATCTTTAGGTTTCAAATGTCATCTGTTGTTCAGATTGTAAAGAAAATGCTCTGAATGGTTAAGTGTTGACTGCTGTGGGACAATGGTCTGTACCCTGTCACTTGTACTTTAAATAATCGCTGATTGGAGGTAGGGCAAGGAGGACAAGGGAATGCTGGGAAGAGGAAAGGCTCAGTCTGCAGTCGTCATCCAGACACAGAGGAAGCAAGATGTGACTGCCTCACCAAAAATGTACCAAGTCATGTGGCTAACACAGACAAGAATTATGGGCTAATATAAGTTATAAGAATTAATAAGAAGCCTGAGGTAATAGGCCAAGCAGTTTATCATTAATGTATATCTCTGTGTGTTTCTTTGGGGTGAATGACTATGGAACTGGGTGGGACCGAAACCTCGGTCAACAAATGATACCAACATGGACAACTAAATCCACTTAAAACATGAGAGAGTTTTAAAAACAATTTCTAGACACAAAAGAACTGAGTTAAGCCTGTGGCTGCTTTGAGAGGTTTTCCTGCTTCAGCAGTAGCAGAAAAAAAAATACCATGCGGTTTTGAATCAGCATCTTTCTGAACCTTGCTGCTAGCATGAACTCTGGCTCTTTCAGGAGAGTGAGCACTTGAATGGAGTTTGTGAGCAGCATGCTGCAAGTTACTTGGTGGCAGCATGGGGCAACTGGTTACAGAACTGAGGTGATGAGCTGGGTCCCACCCAGCAATCTCAGAGGCAGTGAACAGACTTCTGTGATGTTGGCCTGGGTGGAGCAAGCAGGTAGGGGCCTGTTAGCCATAGCAATGCTGCAGTTTAGGATTTTAAGAAGCACTTCACATTTTAAGAATCTGTCCTGGTCAGAAAAGGACTACAGATATCCTCTAAATAGTTTACAGTGCCTTTAAAAATATTTGTAGGCTTGGGAGAAAAAAGAAAAAAAGGATAAAGTCATTAAAATAAAAAAGAAAGAGAGTAGTTGGATGTGGTGGCACACACCTTTAAACCCAGCACTTGAGAGACAGAGGCAGGCAGATCTCTGTGAGTTCAAGGACAACGTAGTCTACAAAGTGAGTTACAGAACAGCCAGCCAAAGACACCCTGAGAAAGCCTGTATCAAAAAGCCAAAAATAAAAAATAAATATAAAAGAAATAGAGTTTAAATTAAAGCCATGTAAAGATGGAAAATTCCCAGAGACTCTGGATACTGTATGTTACTGTGTTGTCTTTGAATTTTATGGCTGCTGAGGAAGGAGAAACAGCTGCTAAAAGACATTTGATTATAAATGCTGATGGATTAATTCAACATATGTATTTTGAAAATGCCTTGATTTCATAATTTAAGTCAAAAGGTATGTTACTTTGGTTTTGATTTTGTTTTCACAGGAAAAGATCTTTTAAAAAAGATGCCCAGTGGTCTGGACTCAGTAGTTTATAATTACATACAAGTAGAAGTAAATTTTGGAGATTCAAGTCTGAGAGAAATCTGATGTTTACAAGGGATAAAAGAGTAGGTGTCTTGGTGACCATGCAAGAAATTAGCTAGAATCAGTTAAAAGTCAAAACTATGGAAACAGAAGGATTGCCTTCTTAAAGAGAAAATTTTTAAAAAAGTGACAGTTTACAAATGTTAATTTTACATATGAAAATGTAATTGGAGAAGAAATATATATGAGTATTTTGCACATAGGTTCCAGGTTAATGGAATTCAAAACTAGGAAAATGCACACATTATATCATAATATATTATATATAAAATACAAAATATGCATTAAAATAAGACAATATAACACACATGTATTTATATGTATATGTGTATGAGTCACCATAAGGATTTTCAAACCAAATTTGAGACAATTAAATAATGAAAAGAAAGCATAAATATTGAAATAAATTAATTACTTTAGCAAATCACTTATCCTAAAATAATGAAAAATATATATGTATACATAACCTTCTTACACACATAGAAACCACTTATGCCGATCCTTTTGTTTTTTAACTTGGGAAATATAACAGGTTGGCTCATTTTCTAAATATGTACCACTCTCTGTTTTGCATATGTACATATTCATCCATTCATGAATGCAGAGTGTTGCCAAATTTTGTAGATAAAAATATAGGAAGTTTAGTTAAATTTGAACTTCTGAAAAACAATGGATAATTTTTTTGTATAAGTGTATCCCAAATGATGCTCAGGACATAATTGGGTCAAAAATATACTTGCTTAATCTGAAATCCAAACCTGATTGGGCTGATATGTTTTATTTGGCAATTTTGAAGGGATGGTATGTTCAGGTACCCTGTCTCTTTGGAACTACTGCTACCAGCCTCTGTCCATCTCATGTCTATTTTTGCCTCTATAAGACATTCTGTGTCAGTAAGGACAATGATAAGAACAGAATCCTTGCTTCAAACTTTCTAGCAGATAAGGTTTGTCCTGAGAATAAACTTCTGACCCTTTATTCTGACCTGTGATGACCTGATTCATGTCTTTTGCCAAACCACGCCATGCATGATCTTTTGTTCTTCATGCTGGCCACATTCAGGCCGTTTTATTTACTCTCCTCAACTTTCTTCATCCAGCCAGTTCATACCTGAAGACTTTCAGATTAGTTTACATGAGTCTTGATGACTCCAGGGGGACGTCCTTGAAGCAGCTACCCTTCATTGCCCTAGAATGTCTTCTTGGCCCCACCAATGCTTTGGGTTGAATAATGCCTCATGTGAAAGGGATGTTCTATGCATTACAATGCTGGTCCCAGCTGTGCCAGTTAGAAATGTTCTAGACATTACAGGTTGTAATGGTAAAGGGGTAAAACTATCCTCGGGAATCACCGAAAGCGTCAGGCTCCTTCTACATGATGTTCACCACGTCGCTCTGCTGATTTGACGTGCAGTTCCTATGAATATCTGTGGTTATCCTGTTTGCATTTTCAACCTGTCTCTTGGCTCCTTCACCCTCAGTAGAAGAGACACTTCCAATGCGTGAAAGTCAGTTGCTTTATTCACTCCTGCTCTATTCTTGTTTCCTAGAATTATGCCTGGCACATATAGGTGTTCAGTAAACAGTTACTAACTACATGAAAAAAATTAAGAGCCTTTATTGAAATTACCTAGCTGGACAATGAGAATCAAGGTGAAATAACAAGAAACAAGAAGTGACCCCTTGTTTCGATAATCACATAGAGGAGACTGGTTATGGACTCCAGGAGACAAGATATAGCAATTATAACATCAAAAGGCTACTATCATTTTGTTGAAGGTTCAGGGGAACAGAGATGCTGGTTGTAGAGTTCAGTCTCATAGAGCTCATTCTGCCTCACTGGGAAAAACACTGTCTAGGTTACCTACAGAGATTAGAATAATCTTTGGCTACAAACCACACAGAGTATTGAGGGAGTTTCATAAATGAAATTAGGGTGCCGCTAGCACAGGAAGTGTGTATGATATTTAGGAGAGTCGGCATATGTGTATATATACATCTTCTACATTGGGGTAACTGGGTCAGTGGGAAGCTACCAAAGACTTTATTTAAATGGATGTTGAAGAATGGTCTAGAAAAAATGTGACTGGCATGTATTAATTGGATTGCAAATTGTTAACTAAGATGTAAGATAATTCTTGCTATTAATCACAGCCTGATTTCAGGATTATATATAAACCAAATATAAAGGACATTTTATGATGTCTGTTTATTTTCTAAGATTGTAAATGATTAAATCATGACCTGCCCACTAAGAAATTCATAAATCCTAATGGTAGCGATCTACACACTTTTATAAGCGGCAGTTCAAGAATGAATCACGTAGAAAACCAGAGCCACTTTGTTCTCGTCATTGTCCTCGTCTTCCTCTGAAGCAAGCTCTGTGCTGATTTCCAGCTTCACAGAGTGCATTAACCAGCCTTTGACTTTGATGACACAGCAATTTTAGCTATATCTTCCTCTGTTCTCCTCCTGCCTGGCTTCACGCTTGCAGCGATCACAGGTTGCTGTCACCAAGGATCATTCACTGCATAATACATTGTATGACTCTACCACAATGTATGCATTGACTCGATCTAGGTTGCTTCCTGCTATGAATAAATGCATCCCTGTTGTTTTTAGGCATAGGTATAGTCTTAGAAGTCAAAGAAGCTGCTACATGTATATTGAGGTATAATGCAAAAATAGTTTCCTAGTGTTTGAATCTGTTTTCACAGATGAGCATTCTGATTGCTCTACACCAATGGAGACATTCTTAAAATGTGTTAAGTTGTAGAGTTAAGGTCTCATGTAAAGAAAAGTGTTGCCTTAAGGGAAATGCCAGGTAGTCTAATAATTTTATGAATGCTTGGTATACTTCAGATGTTATAACAAAACTGATCGCTTCCTTTTGTGCAACTTTACCCCTGTGTCTACTTAAGCCTACTTCAGACCAGATAATAATGGCAAAGGTCTACTGAGTCTAGAAAATTTAAGCTATCACTGGAATACTGGGACTGTGGGAGCGATGAGTGCATGATGCTCCTTTAAGTAAATCATAAAAAATCATTGCTGCTTTACTCAAGAAGTTTAAAAGGTCACATGAATGCTTGCTTACTGTGCATATGGTAAGAACTGTGCATTTCAAGTTAAATATAGGAGCAGTTCTTTACAGTTCTGGCTGTAAAGAAGTAGCTTAAGAAATCAAGAGAACTATAAATGGCCATCTGCTCTATTCTCCATTTTTTATTTGCTGAATTAGCCCAGTGCAATATTTTAATGAATACTGGGTTGGTATTCCATCTGCTCATTAATTTTTTTGTACTATATAATAATCCATCATTTTTACTGAGTGGAAACAATTTGGTACTTTGTAAAAATATTTTTTGAAAATAGAGACAGTGGGTGTGATTCAACTTTCCATTCATTTTAAGTGTGCTTTGGTGGTAGAGGTACTGAGAGTGCCTTCTGAGTCAGGAAATGACTTTCGTCGAGGGCAATGACACATATTGGGGATGTCTATGTCTAGTCTGTAAGCAGTGTGTTCTGGCTTCTTTAGAGAGACAAGGATAGTTATATGGCCAAAGGTTGCACAAGTGCACATGGCCTCAATGATAGTACACTGTCTGAAAAAAGTGTAAGGAGGTATCTTTATAACACAGTGTATCTTTATAAATAATATAAAATGCTTGTCACTAATGAACTGAGCTCACAGTATTTCAGCTCTGGACTCAATCCTCTGAATCTATGGCCGACATGAAAGATAGAGAGCGAGAACAAGAAGACATGTATGCACACACGTGAGAGAATGCACCCACACACCTGCACACATTTAAATTAAAATTTTACCCAAGTATATTTTCACTTGGTGTTTTATCGCCCCTGTCTTTATTTCTCCTATGCCGAGATGGAACATTATATGTTTTCAGGCTATTTAAGTTTGTGTGTCTGGGAGCAGATGTCGGTTTAATGGTGGTTTTAAGACCTGCTGTGCCACCTCCATAAGTAGATTTCCTGAAACAGGGTTTGACCAGAGGGTTGAAACTGACATTTGGAAATCTGATGGCTTCAGTGAGTGGTGCACAAAGGGAATGGTCTCCAAAATAGTCCAATATTGACAGATTTCAAGATTTCTATATAATTTACGGAATATTTTCTCTCTGGGAGGTTTTCCAGCTCAGTCAGTCTTAAATATTTTATCAACAGATTTTTTTTAAGCCTCTACTCTACTTCTCTTCGGCCTCAGGGTGTTTTTACCTATCAGTTGAGATTTATCATTCCCCATAAAGATTAGGGCTATTCTGTGAAGAAAGAATGGTAGATAATTAGTAACAAATTTTATATGGATTAGAAGAGGCTACATACATTGATATTATTTTGAAAGAATGATTACATTAAAAATTATGCCCCAATTTACTAATAATGATGTGCAAAGTATGTGAACAACCACAGAGATCCAAAGGTTAAACCCATCACGTTTCATTATAGCTTTGCCCGCGCAGATGGACTGAAGCCAGAGCAGTTGATCCCTTGGGATTTGTCTATGACATATTTTATACTGATATTTTCTTAGGCCTCTTGGTCCCTATATATTGCTCATATATTCTATTTTCAATTTTCCCCATATTATTAACCAAAATGTCTAATGAAATCAAGAATGATTTCATTCCCCTGTATACAATAAATGATATATGTGTTTTGAGAGAAGAATATAGATCAATTTAAAGACCAAGAGAAACCAGAACCCCCAAACAAACCCACAAGCCAGAATGCCCCACAAACACACAATCCACAACCCTCTACACAAACACACAAACCATAATTCCCCAACCAACAAACCAGAACTCTCCCAACACATCCACAAACACACACATGCACGCACACACACACACACACACACACACACACACACACACACACACCACACAACTCCCCAAACAAAAACCCACATAAATCAGAACATCCCAAGTAAACATACATACAAACAAAACCAACTCAGATCAATTAAAGGAGCCACATACTTAAAGCTTCCAGTTTTGATGACTATAAATATAAAAAGGACGGGCACCAAATGCCAAAGGAAGCACCTCCTTTCTGTTTTCATATTGGAGAATTTTTTATACTATTGCAAAGTTTTGGTTTTGCAACAGATCAAGACTGCTCTTAGGATCTGACATTCAGAGAGATGGCACTATGACATCCTGCCAATACCCATGAGAATTTGACAAGCTGTTATAACTGGGTCATCCATCTGAAAGACATCTTATGAAGAGGGCTGTGTCAGTTAAACCATCAGCAAGGCTAACACAGTATCCCACCGTGTGCCAGTTGGTCTCTCCACACATTTTTTATATACCCTGATGAGCCCAGCAAGATTGTCTTCAAGTATGAAGAAAGCAATATAACATGAAAAAAAATCATCATTACGTCCTATAAAAATCTGCCTATGGAATTATAGATGGAAACATACAATGTTTTAAAATTTCTCAGAAAAAAATTGAGTGATGGGCAATGATGCTCAAGATCAAGATGGCTAATGATTAAATGTAAAAGAAAGCATACAGTAGGGGTCACTTCCCTGTGTGGTTGTCTTCTCATGGCAGAATTCTTCTAGGTACATGGAATAAACTGAGAAAATAGATAGCAACGCATAGCCATGGGGTTAGCGGACATTCTCCCGTGGGCTAGCCTTGGTGTGAATCTTAGCTCTCATATGCAAAGGCCTCTGTAGTTTGGGGGAAATTGTTTACGCTCCTCCTATTTCCATTTATACATCTGGGTACAAAATTAGCTACCTTTTTATGGTATTCTGAAAATTAAACATTTTGTGTCTAAAACATTCAGTTCTTTGCCTATCAGAGTTTGTTCTAAAATAAAAGAATCCAGTAACTGTTTCATATACTAATTCTATGCCAAGTTAGAATTATTTATCTCTTAAGCAAAAATGTGGAGTGAGGCTTAGGTATAAATATAAAACATGCTAGGGAGTTTCTTAGGACATTGCTGATTCCATTGCTCCAAATGTGATTTGGGTTAGTCAACACCCAGAAGTGTTTGAGAATAGCTGTTATTCTTCCTTGCGATCAATCTATTGATAGACAATGTTTAAATTATTATTGGTATTTCCTTTGTTCCTGTGTGTTAATTGGATAGTCTGATGTTCAGAAAACACAAATTATGCCTGTGTGTTAAAATCCATTAGAGAATAAATTATATTTGTCAAATCATAAGAAATTTGATTTTGAAACATGTTCTAATAAAAGGATTGTGTTGATTATCGTGTTAATGAGAACACCTTCTTGGCTATTGAATGCTATACACAATCAATGTTTCACTTCCTCATATCTCAGAGCACATAATTTGTAGTTCTCTGAAATGGAAGAGACAGATAGTACCAAATCTTTGTTTTATAGCTTATTCCCCAGAGAAGCTTATAGCTGTGCTGGAAAAGAATTGAAAAAAAAAGAATAACTTAAGACATATTGTCTGAACTGTACACTGGAATCACATAGAAATTTTTTAAGGTCATTAAGTAAAGCTCAGGGGCATTTCCTGTATGATCAGTGACAGAAATATACCAGGCTTACCATCAAGTAAAAATGGGAGACATGCCAATTCCACTTTTTATTATTACTTTTACCTACCTGCCTTTCTGTTTTTTGACCTTTTCTTTTCTCTTCCTCTCCAACTTACCTATCAACATTTTGTAAATGACGAGAATATATGCATATATACACACTGGTTTGTTCTCGGTGCTTAGATGCTTTCCTCAGTCTCCTCATTGCAATGTTTATTAACCTAATTGTTAATTTGACACACACACAGCCTATATTTGTGTGTGAAGGGAGCTTAAACCAGGCTGGGAATATCTGTGAGGGACTGTTATAATTAAATACCTCAGTGTGGAAAGATATAGACCACTATGGGGGGCCTCATGCCCTAGGTAGGTGATCCTGATTTGTGCGAGACTGGAAGGTGGAGCCGAGCCCAAGCTAGCATACAATTGAGAGGCCCACGCTCATTCTCTCACTACTGGATATAATCAGCTGCTTTGAATTCTTGATGTCCTTAAAGAAATGGGCTGTGGTCTGGAACTGTGAGCTGAAATAAGCCCTTTGCTCTCTCAAGTTGCTTTCTTTTCTGATGCTTTATCACAACACTAAATGTGAAACCATTTCTTTCTTTCTTTTTTTTTTTTTGATTTTTGGTTTTTTTTTTTTTTGATTTTTTGAGACAAGGTTTCTATGTGGTTTTGGAGCCTGTCCTGGAACTAGCTCTTGTAGACCAGGCTGGTCTCGAACTCACAGAGATCCGCCTGCCTCTGCCTCCCGAGTGCTGGGATTAAAGACGTGCGCCACCACCGCCCGGCATGAAACCATTTCTTTGACTATTCCTACTCCATGCCACCTCCCATTTACAATCCCGCACGCATGTCAGTTCTTTTTCTATAGTTCTTTTTAAAAAGGTGTAGAGACATTTACTCAGTCCTCTGTTCCAAAGTCACCTGTCATATAGGCCTCTTTGTCAAAGTAGCAGCTACCTCTACTTTCTGTTCCAAAACCTCTCTACCCTCTGCCCGCAGTATGTATGTGTGTACATGTATGGATGTGCTCTTGAGTGCGTATGTGTGTGTGTGTGTGTGTGTGTGTCAACTGAGGACAATGTCAACTGTTCCAGTGTTGTTATCAAACCTTGCATTTTTGAGACATGGACTCAACGAACCTGAAACAAACTTGACCAAGCTAGACTATCGGCAATCTCTTAGACCAACCTGTCTCTGTCTCCCTAGCTCTTAGGTTACAGATGAACACTTCTGTGCTTGTCTTTTATATTGGGTGATGGAGATCTGAATCCATGTCCTCACTCATGTGTTGCAAGTGCCTTATACATCAAACAATCTTCTCAGCCCCCAGCATCCCTCACATCTCAACATGTATTGACGACATGCTACTTATTATATTGATACTAATTCATGACTGCGTCTTTTGGTATAATTCAGATAATTTGAAATTTTATTTATCACGCATATCATTGAGTCTACACAGAGCTGAAGGCCTTTACAATTTTACCGCTTACAATATTTGTAACTACCCTTATGTTGGTAGAGACTACTTGTTAGTTTCCTAGATGTCCAGGCCCAAAACAATCACACAGAGACTATATTAATTACAACACTACTTGGCCAATAGCTTAAGTATATTTCTAGCTAACTCTTACATCTTAAATTAACTCATTTCTATTATTCTATATTTTACCATGAGGTTTGTGGTTTACTGGTAATGTTCCATCCACATCTGTCTTCTTTGGTGGCTACAGGGCATCTCTTTGACTCTGCCTACTCTCTATATGTATAACTCTTCCAGCCTGACTATATTCTGCCACACTATAGGTTGAAGCAGCTTCTTTTATTAACCAATGGTAGTAAAACATATTCACAGCATACAGAAGGGAATCCCACATCACCCTCTTGATACAGAGATTATTCTCACAGATGAGAACGTTTCAGCACAAGGAGGTTAAATGAAACACTTAGACCTTACAGTTGTGGTGGAACTGGACCAGAAGCTTGGCCAGTATGACTTTTCACTGCCGTGAGTATTGACACTTCTGATTACTTCTCTGCATCTAGAATGTGGACCGCCTCTGCATTGTGGTGGTCAAACATTTTTATATAGTGATGTATGGTCATAAGATAATTGCCTCTCTCCTGTGCTCATCAACCAAAGGAATCATAAACAGATCCAACTATAAATTTTTGTTTTGTTCAATCACTATATACGATTCTCCTTAAGAATTTTGCTGGAGTTCTTTTAAGGAAGTTTTCTGTATTTTCAAATATCTGCCTGCTTCCTTGTCTCCTAAAGCATTACATTGTAAACACAACACTAAATGCTGAAGATTAAATTCTTGACGGCCTCCTTATCGTCATGTGTCAAGGGGAGCAAAGTAATCAAAAGAAAGCTTGTCTCTGAAATGTCTTTCTTTTAATTGCATTGTGGGAGACTATCAACAAAATGATATTTGGTGAGGAATGTTAGCCAAGTCAAACTGAACAAGCATGGATTTGTCATGCTGGGTGCTAGGGCATGAATAGACACATAAGGTGTTTGTATATCTAAGATGTTCAAGGTCCTTGGGGTAGGAGGAAAAGACAAGTGCAAGTTTTATTGCTATAGACAGGAACACAAAGGCCATCTGAGAACAAGGAGGGGGTGATGAGAGGTTTAACAGAGGGAGAGTGTTAGCATGGAAAGAGCCTAGATATCTAGAGTCATAGCACACACATTGCTGCAGGAGCTCCTTCTGCTCCTTCAGCCAATAGCCTTTAAGATACCAGCCCACTGGGGCGTGGTCTCTTATACTTTAAAAAGCAGCAGGAACCAGGCTCCCTCTCTATTGCTTCCCGCTCCCTTTCCAGAAACTAGACTCTGTTTCCTGTTTGCAACGAGAGGACTGTTGTTTGGGATGGTGATCTCTAAATTTTTCCCTCTCAAATAAATGACCCTTTTTATTATCCCTAATTATTACCTGGTGTGGGATTGTTTAGCAGCTTCAACACATGACATCTTAATATTCTGTAGGTAGAGGCAAGAGAATGGCATTGAGTTTGAGGCTAGGCAGAACAACATTCATAGTTAGTTCAGACCAGACAGAGCTATGTAGCAAGGCCCTGTCTCAAAAGCAAATTAGAAAAGAGAGGGGGGGGAGGGAGGGAGGGAGGGAGGGAGGGAGGGAGGGAGAGAGAGAGAGAGAGAGAGAGAGAGAGAGAGAGAGAGAGAGAATAAATAATATTTGAAAGCTCATGTAAGTGTTCAGGGTTCAGGGGTGATGTGGAATCAGGCAGCATGGAAGGTGATGGTGGAAATCATGTTAGTGTCCAGAGGTGACGTGGAAGCAGGCAGTGTGGACATTGGAAATCATGTCAGTGTATATTGGCCATGGGTACCAGAAGCTGTGAGTCTTCCCTGATGCAGAACCAAGAGTGAATAATCAAAAAAATTCCATGTTGTGAATCTCTGTGAGGGTTGATGCTTCATGGAGGGAAAGTATATTAATTTCTGAAAATCCAATTTCTTATTAGCTCCATAAATTGCTATAGGACTGTTGAAAACTCAGAAGTGCATATGTGTAGCAACTACTGACAAGAATTAAACTAATGTGTTCCCATTTTATGGGCACTTTAAAATGCATTTCCTTTAATTATGTCAACATAGAACCCAGGCTTTATTTAACCCTTTCTTCTTATGGCTACTGTTTTTTTAAAAGTTTTTTTAAAGATTTATTTTTATTACTCTAAATTTAATATGTCCGTGTATCTTACTATATCAGTACGTGTGCCTGAGGAGCCCAGAAAAGGGTGTCAGATCCCCAGGAGCTGGAGCTGAGGGAGGCTATGAACTCCTCTATGTAGGTGCTAGGAATTGAACTCATGTCCTTTGGAAGGGCAGTGATACTCTCAGCAACGAAGCCATCATTCTAGCCCCTGGCATCAAAAGTTAACGAAAATTCTATACATACTTGTTGAATTTTTGTTGACTTTTAGACTTCTTCACAATAACATGTTAATAAGATCCCACTTAATATTTGCATATCATATGTCTTTAGAATCTGTTCAATTGGTTTTCTGTGGGTACAATGTGGCATAGATCTCTTAGTACTCCACATATATCCCTGACAACTCCTATGCATTTTTCTTTAAGGTAAACACCACACAACATATTTAAGCTGAATGTCCTGAAAATTCTTTACGTTAGAATGACACCTTATGGCTCATGAAGTTGGATTTTTTTTTCAGCTTACTTTGCATGCTTTCTCTCAACAGATCTCAGATGTAATTCAGAAAGCTAGACGAAAGAGAACTAGTTCAGAATGTCATACATAGGCCCCTGAACATCGAGAGCATCAGGAATAATCGGTTCAGATAGCTATCACGAGTGTGCTATTCCAGAAAGTAGGAAGAACACCATGCAGGATCATTAATCAATGGCCTGATGAGAGCAGCCCTGATGGACAGTGGTTCCCAGGACAGTAGCTTCAGCCACAGACCATTCATCACCAGGATGCAGACTCCCCGTCTGTATCACTAGATGCTGGGCCTACATAAATCATGTCTAAAAATGAGTTGGTAAAGAAGAGACAAATTCAACTCTAAGGTCCCTGCTACCTCAAAAATCAGAGACTAATGTAAATGAAGCCGAATAAACACAGTCACTAGGAGATTGCTGGGAGCGTGGCTTCATTTGGATGAATCTTGATGGTCTTAAGAGCTTCTGACAAAAAGCACACTGGACTTAGTACCTCCAGAAGTCTACAAATGGGCAGGTCTCTTTATAAGGCTTTTAGTAATTTAGTCACAGAGTTTAGTAAGAATTGCTTCATTTCTACTTCTGGCACTTCCCCACACATGCATCCAAAGTTTTCTTTGGTAAGACAGTTGCTCTATTTAATAAGGTGTTTCTATGAGACATTAAAAATCTTTCATATAGAAGATGCACTTTATGCTAACATATTAAAAAACAAAGATTCTTTTCAGAAACTCCAGATTGATGAAAACAAAGTTGACAGTAGCTAACAGAAATGTTTATTGTTTGTTTGGTTTTAGTTAGATCGTATTTTCTAGACCATGTGCCCATGGAGTGTGGAGTGAGAAATAAGGTATAGATTTCATTTTTAGAAAACTATAATATTAAATGTTGAGAATATAGAGCATGCATTTTCACACATTTTCATCTGGAATCTATAACATAATAGGTCGTAGGACCTGTTTCCCTTGGTCACTGATGGGAGTCGTAGTGTTTTGAGGCACAGACTAGATACCTGAGTGAAGGCCAGAGTTAAGACTGAGTCCTTCTACTGACTGCCTAAGGGATTTCATTCTCAGCGTCTGAGATCAAATCTTGCATTTTATTGTCAGTTCTTCGCAAGTTTCTGAATATAAAATTTAGTGTTCTTATGTAGAAAAGCTCCTAATTTTCTCTCATTCCTAGCCCTGCCACCGAGGGCTGACTTCCACACAATTCCTATACAAATGTCAGTGCACAGCAGCTCAACCGAGAGACCTTGCCTGAGAGACAGAAAGCATTCTATTCAGGGCCCAAGCTTGCAATCCTTAGAAATCTCACTTTATAATTTCAAGATTACATGAGAGAACTGTGCACCTCTGATTAACATGTCTCTAGATGACATAGTTCTATCAGAATAACTTAATGAGCCCCAAGATCAAGTTTGTATTTCATATTTCTGAGGTGATTCATTAAATGCATACATTAATTCTGTTTATTTTCTTCAAGTTAACTCCACAAATGGAAATTAGTGAAGTTTTAAACTTTGGGCTTGGAACTAATTTGTGTTTGATTGTCACATGAGAAGTAGCAAAATTTGTTATTGAATAGAAGAGTGTCATAGACTTTCAAACAAAGAACATATACAAGGGACGCTGATTACATGATAATTCATGATACAATGGTAACAAAAGCCACTTCGTCTTCTGTAAGTGTATTTCCACAACATGGGAGTTCAGCGTGAACTGACATCTTCTGGACCTTGGGATACTTAGCACTGGCATCTTAAGCTAATTTATGGATATGACTTTTGTAGCTTGTCATGGAGATAATTTGTCTACAATCACTTCTTAGACATCACTGAATAGCTATCCTGTAATAAAAGTCCGTCATTATTATATTGACTCTGACTTAAATAGACACTGTAAGTTGTACTCTATTGTAGAATGCATTTAAATACCTTGATTAAACCCTGCTAACTCAATTTCCAGTGACATTTCTTGCCCTTAGTGGTTAGCATTTCTTGCCCTACATAGTAAATTCCTTCTCTCGCCTTCTTACCATATTCATTGGTTCTATTTTTCTATTAGTTGATAAAAATGTGGATATTCGTATGAGTTGATATTAACTACAGTTACTTAACAATTTTAAATCCTTCACTAGTGAAGCTAATGTAAATAAACTGAATTTATCATGGTTGAGGAATTACACTGTACATCTGAGGTAACCATTCTTTAGTTCTTACTCTTTCTCGTGTGATGGAGGAAGGTCATTGGCTAATAAAGGAACTGCCTTGTCCCATTTTATTGGTTGGAAGATAGGTGGGAGGAGTAAACAGAACAGAACGCTGGGAGGAAGAGGAAGTGAGCTCAGACTCGACAGCTCTCCTCTCGGGAGCAGAGGCCTGAGAGAGACGCCATGCCCCTCTCTTGGGCAGACACACGCCATGAAGCTCCAACCCAGGATGGACTAGGCTAGAATCTTCCCGATAAGACCGGTTCTCACAGATTATTAGAGGTGGGTTGATCGGGATGTGAGAATTAGCCTGTAAGTGCTAGAGCTAAAGGGCCAAGCAGTGTTTAAAAGAATACAGTGTCCGTGTAATTATTTCAGGGCATAAGCTAGCCGAGCAGGCAGCCGGGGTGCTGGGGACGCAGCCCCGCCGCCCCTTACTACTACGATCTTTGTGATTGTAGCTGCTGTTAACCCAGCCAAAGGCTTTCACAAAGGAGTGGGTTTTGCACTGAGTTAACTGAGATGATAAAGTGAACCTGAATTACATTTGTGGCTGGACTGAAGGAAAACTGGGGTGGACAGAATGTAGAATGAGTTCCTCTCCTCTGGGTCAGAGTTTGTGCATGGAAGGTCCCAGATGTTTTTCAGCCCTTAGGAACTTCTCAGGCATGTGCCCATCTTCTGAATGTGAAACTCCTAAGGTAGAATCCAGAGTTGGTCTCACGGTTCCTCTGAAAGACGCTGATGCAGGTTCAGGCTACCCCAGCTCTGTTTGGATCTCATTAAAATAGCTAAGCCTAGCATGCCATCCTAGAAGGTCTAGGTGCCACAGCCCAAATCCCAACTAACTTAAACCAAAGCTCACTTGCACACAGAGGTCTCTTCAGAGATAGTAAGCTTACCAGTACCCAATGAACAGATTCCCAACTTGATCATAGAGGAAACTCGGCTTCCTTGTTTGGAATATAACTTTCCTCCGCTCGTGGCTAGAACATTCAAAATCATCTAAGGAAAGCAAGATCCAGAGCTGTTTCTCGCGATCACTAATGAGGCTTGCACCAATTTAAACCTAAAGCAGGGCTCACACTTTCACCCGAGGCCCTTAATTTGGTTCCTTATTATCTGAATAACAGTGAGTGTGGGTGTCATTTTGTATTTTAAACTTGTGTCTCCTTTTAAAGTATGACTCTCCAGTTGTATTAGCTTCAGGCTGTGCAGAGTCTGGCTGCGGCGCTGGCATGGAACAATTCCTGACATATCGGAAAGGCTTAATAAATATTAGCTCTTTGAGTTTAGCATCTATTTTCCGTTCCTGCCACCTTTTATTATTTACCTCTGGATCTTGAGTTGCGTTCCGGATGGACTCAGTGGCACACAGATGTGACGGACACATGGTGCACATTTATAGATGGCTGTGTTTAGAAAAAGGAAGTGTCCAGGGGCGCAGGCACTCACCAAGAACTCCGCTAGCTTGTCAGTTCAGGGGAGGCTTCCAGCCTCTCTGTTTGCATTAGTCCAATACCTGCCAAGCAAAGCATATGGAGAATTGGGGTTTTTTTTTTAAAGGCAAAAGTCTTTTTAAACCAAACTTAAGTTGCTTAAGATTCAAATGACAGTTCTTTGCTGAAAGTCAAATTGTATTCTTTGCCCTCTCTTTGGCAATGATTACAGTAATTGAACAGAACATAGTCTTCTCCATTGAAGTGTATGAAGGTAGACACTTAAGGTTATATTCTCAAAGTTCCATGTGTAGACTTAGCCACGCACCTCCTGCTAATAACGGTGATGTCATGCAAGGAAGTGCTTTTGTTCACTGGGTTGAAGATGTACCTCATGACATTAAGGCAAGTATCCTTGAGCATCATCAATTATCCCATTTTTCTGTTACTTCTTTTCAATTAATTTCATTCCATAATGTAGAGTTAGCTGGCTGATGTCTCTTCTGGTTTAATGATAGTAACATTATCATTTTCAGTGTTTGTCAAGTGCTAACTGGATCTTTTTGGTTAAAGAGTTGGTTAGGAAAATGACTGCCAAGCTCACTCACCACCATAGTGACCGGATTTTAATACCTTCTGGGGCTACAGGCATTTATATAATCTAACTCCATGGTGCTGAGGTGCAGTGTATGTGGTGTATTTATGATTGAACAGAAAGTTTCAAACAGCAGCCTGTGAAATTGGATTTTAGATGTAATGTACCATAAATAAGTGCTATAAAGATTGCCTTTAATGCTATAAATCAGATTTTATTGGTTTCAGCTATCTCATTCTGGTTATTGTATTACCCACAAAATCAGAGGAAATCAAAGAGCTGGAATATTTTTTATTTTAATATCCCATATTCTACACGGATGGCACATACGCCCTCATGGTTTCCTCTATGGTAGTTTGGATAAGGCTGGCAGGTGGCAGACCCTGGCCACATATCATTGGCAGTATCTGTGTAAACAACCAAACTTTGGGATGCCAAACATGTTTAAATGTCCTGTCTGTGAATATACAAGACAGCCGGATTGACAGATTCCTCCCCTCCCCAAGAAGCCAGTTGTCATGTTCTTCATTTCTAACTGGCACCTGTGGGGAATGGCAGGTGAACTGGACTTTGCACCTTCTCCAAAGTTCACAGACACGGATGATGGATCTTTCTACCCAGGGTGAGGAGAGGTGCCACACATGTCTCATCTGTGGTACAGAAAGCATCCCCAATTGTTGCTATAAAAAGTTTGTCTTCTTGAGCAGGCTCCCAGTATTTGATTTAGAAAAATTTCCCCACTCTGGCTCCTGCTTTGATGGCTTTCTTTTAAAAGTGGCTTAGTCAAGAAAACTGGCATGTGATTGTTGCTGTTTTATGGTAACAGGATGGACCTGCAGAGGCCTGAGAACTGCAATCTAAAAATGAGCTAGTTAGTGATTGGGCAGGATGACAGATGCCTGCAATTTCAGTACTCATAGCTCTGAGGCAGGGGCAACATTGCAATCCTGGGGACAACCTAGGAGATCCTATCTCAAAAAAGTAAAGTAAGTCAAAATGAAGACTTAAATGAGCCAGTTAAAACCAACAGTTACCAAGCTACTTAGAGAGCAGTTTGTTCTTGGATAGCATAGCACAAGCTTTAGCAGATTCTGACATTGTCCTATGCCTTGAAAGCCAACTTCCTTGTCATGGGTTAAGCATGAAGCCATGTAACCCAAAGACCCATCCATGATGGAAGTCTCTGGAGCAGTGTCTGTCAGCAGCCATGGCCTCATTATGCTTCACTCTTGAATTAGTAATTTATTATACAGGGTGTACTGTTATTAGTTAGAAATCCAGCTGAAAGTCTACGTCAGCTTAGTAATCAGAAAAAAAGATTGAACTGTTGTGTTTGCGTTGATTTTGGAGAGATTTAATTTCCAAAAACATTTAAATGATCATCAGCTTGCTAGACCAAAAGCCATCTGTGACATGAACACTGTTGATATAATGCCTGTCTGAGGCCAGCAATTATTTTTCCCCAACATAGAAAATCTTCCTGATGCCACCTTTCCTGGCAGGGAACTGAGCTGGAAGAACTGAACGGATTACACTGATCAGGGCTTGACATTTATTGCTGCCAGTTGGCTGCTAGAGATACAACCAAGCAGCTCAGCCCTAGACCTGGGAGACAGCTGGATCCTAGGCTGTGTCTTGGCACTTCTTTTAAGTTGTGCTCAATTTCCTGGGAGTCCCTTTAGCTTCTTGGATGGAACAAAGAATTATCCTTGCCTGTAAGTGTGTGTGCAGCTACTGCAGGAGAATAAGGCTTCTTATCTTTGCAGATTCCTGTGGCTCTTCCCACACCCTTGCTGGAGCTTGGGTGTTATTCCTTCCCCCTCTCCACACTGCCCTCTGCAGGGTACCATCCCCAAAGTGAATGTTCTTTTTCAGCATCAAACCAACCACACTCCTCCAACTGCCTTTTCAAACTGTTTGTATTCTTCTCTAGATACCTCCAGGCAAATGTTAAAATCACCAGTTGCTCTTGTAGTTACTGGCTTGGTTAACCTTAACTGATCATCTATCTAGGATCACCAGCTATCAATTTTTTTTCTGGCAAAGTTGAGTTTAATGCACCACTGCAACAAGGCGGATTGTGGCAAAGTTATGGGGATCTTTGCAAATGAAGGAAAAGGCAGAGGTTCTTATAGGATCTGGAGAGATAATAGAGTTGAGTAGAAATTTAAATAAGGTGTTTAGCCAGGCTCTAAACAAAGCAATGCTGTGTGCAAAGGGCTTTACATCCAGTCTAGACCTTGAAGTGGATCTGAGGTCCTGTTTCCTTGGAAACTACACAGTTAAGTAGAGGGGTGTGTTCAGAAACTCCCTTGTGTGATGCTTGGTACCTTGACTGGAAATTGAGGCTTTCTGTGTCAAAGTGACTTACAGTCTACAGGCCAGAACAGGATGTTTTATTTCCATCCAGGCAAAGCCCTTTCGTATTGGAAAACAAGAGTAACTCGATGAGGACTTTTTTTCTGCATTAGCTATGCAAGGAAGGGTATTCCTCAGGGGAAACACTTTCCTCTTAGCCTGTCCATGCGCGCTGTGTCTATTCCAGCCTGCTGACCACTCACGCTCTTTTGCTTTCTCATTCCCATGGCTCACTGTGCTCTTCCCCGCTATCATCTGTGGAAGCTCAAGTTTATAAACAGCCAAGTTCTGGGATGAATAGGATTAAATTGTTACTGAAATGGGCAAGGTGAAGAATATAAAAGATGTCAGATAAGGATTGATCATGCAACTTTAAAAAAAAAAGCATGAATTATTTCTGCTCCTTTGTATGTTGAGTACAAATAAATAAAAAATAAAAGTAAATTATATTTGTTTTTCCTATAGCTCATTCTACCACGAATCTTGCCCATATATTAAGTGTGGCTTCTTTATGAAGCTCTCAATGATTAAAAACTGGCCTTTATATTATATAATTTACAACTCAGTTTCACACATTCTTCTCAGTCTTGATTTTTTAAAAGAAGCTATTTTATTTTACATTCAATTCCAATTCTCTCTTTCTCCTGTTCTCCCACTCCTCTCACTTTCTCCCAACCAACCCCTCCATCCACTCCTCGGATAGGGTGAGGCCTCCCATGGGGAGTCAACAAAATCTATCACATCACTTGAGGCAGGTCGGTCCTGAATTTTTAATAATTGTTTTATCAGTGTCTTCCAGCTCCCTCATTCTCTCTTCTTCCACATCTTATTTAGTTATTTATTCCATCTTTGGGTTTTATTAGTTCAAGTATTTACTTTCTATTCATTCCAGCTGGCTGTTTTTCAGGTTTCCCTACTCTGTGGTAATACTCATGCATTTTACATAATTTTCATGCATCCTATTGTGTCCTTTGTCATTTTAAGTAGCAATCTTTAATCTACCTCTTGAATTTTTACCCTCTGGAATCCAAAGATTTATGCCTTTTGTCTTATCTGTGGGCTCCCATTCTTTGTTTGATAGTTGATGATACATACGCCTTCTTTTGCTTGAAGTTTTATTCAACAACGTCCCGTGCAACCTGGGTTGAGCCTTCATGTGAGATGGGAATGGAGACAGAAATCTCAGGAGCATTCCCTGACCAGATATTGCTGATTTAGATTCCAGGTAGTCTCAACAGAAGATTTACTCACACAGACCAGTGCATGCCCATCCTCATGTACCATGAAAGACACATTGGTAGTCCAGACTTTGGACCTCAAACTTTACAGGGAGATCAAGTGACAGTTCTCTAACCTTTGGCAGGGATAACATTTCACTCTCAATAACAATGGCAAGTGCTCATCCTGATTCATGTCTCTCCATACTTAACAGTGTTGTTAGGGGCAAAGGGAAGAAAGGAAGGTGTGAGAGATGATTGATATGTAGATAAAGGTAGATACAGAAGGGTTTATATAAAGATAGATACAGAAGGGTTTTAGTATGTGGGTGAAAAGGCAGTAGGTGGGCAAGGAATGTGGGTCATTGTATCAGCCCTCCTTGGTCTGGTACACCAACGTGGCCCAGGTTGTTAACTCAAAACATTCCCCCAGCCTCAGTTTCTCCAGTGTTAGGATTATAGGCACATGCCACTATATGTAAAAAAAAAAAAAAAAAAAAAAAAAAAAGAGGATAGAGCCAATGATTTATGCCTATCTGAAACCTTCTTGGCACAAAGTATTTGAAATATCAAGGCTAATACAGTACCCTTTTTGGTGGGACAACTGAACCCACAGAAAATGAGAGAAGTCTAGTCAGGCCTTGAGAAGCACAGTCACCTTCCTGGAAGGAGAGGCTGACAGGTAAGCCATGGAGACCCAACGGGAATATCAAGGAAAAGCTTACAGACAGCAGGATGGTAAATAGCATGGAACACTGGGTTCACACTTCACTGGGATGAAAGATCCTCTTCAAATTTTCACCTAAATAATTTACACTTGAATTTCTCCCACCCAGGTAGGACATGCTTGGGGTGACTCTGAAGATGCTCTTCGGCTGAGAAGTTTAACATTTATAGCTTTAGTCTGTCAAGAAATATTATCTCTAGCCTGTGAAACATTAGAAAACTGTCACTTGGTCCACCTGTGAAGTTTGAAGTCCACTTAACAGGCAAGTTTGGACTACCAAATCACTTCTGCTTGGCGAGGACTGGGCACCCACCCGTCTGTGTGAGTATATCTGTCATTGAGACTCCTTCTCACAGATATGTGGTTGCAGCAAGTCATGCCTGAAGTCTTAAGTGAGGGGTGGAGTCCTGAGCCAGATGTGGTTATGTGTATCTGCAGTCTCAATAGTTGGGAGCTGGGGTTTCAAGGTCAGCCTGAGCTTAATAATGGGGCCCTCCTCAAAAAAACAAAAACTAAAGCAAAATCACAATATTATTGCTAATGAAGCACTGCTAAGATTGACATTTGCCATATATATTTTTATTTGGCAAATATTCTTTTTCAAAGGGGGAAATATTTTGGGTTTGTAGAGATTGTATTCTTTTTTTCCCCCGAGAAGGAAGTCACCACTCCTAGGCATCTATTATCTCTTGACTAAATTGTGCTTGCTAGATTCTTGAACGCTATGTAAATGTTGGATATTTTTGTGCTTGTCTATTTTCGGTAAAATTTACTTTTGTTGTAAAAATTTCTTTATATAAATATAATACATACACATATATGTGTTGATGTGAATGTGTTTTATGTATCTGAAAATGTGTATACAGCTATTGGATGATAATAAACTGAAATGTTTGCACTGTAATCTGCTTGAGAGCTAGTACCACATCTTTCTGGTCACATAACTCATACATTCTTCAGAGGTAATGCCTTAGACACCTACGCCATTGATGGTTTCTTTGTGCTTGTACATGTATGTAACCATAAATAATATTTATTTTAGCATTGCCCATATGCTGATTTCAGGTAAATAGATTAATGTGTTCTTTTCCTTACCTGCTTTCCTTTGTTCTGCATTACATTTAAGATTTGCTTGTGCTGCTGTATGCAATTAGGTGTAAATTGTTTATAAAATGGTAAAATTTAAGGAATATAATACACTTACAGTTCATTTTGTTATTAACTTAGGTCAGATTCCTTTATAGCTTGGGCAACTAAAACGGGTCTGTTCGAATTTTTGAGCCAATATTTTTGTGCACACATCTAGAAGTTTCTTTAGGTCTATATCCAAAAATGAGATTGTTGGGCTGCAAGCCACGTTCATGTCCAATGTTACAAGGTGTAACAAAGCACTTACCAACATGTATAAACTCACATTCCCAGTGATGCTTTGTGAGAGTTTGCACACCTCCACAGTTTCGCCAACGATTAACTAAGAGAGCTTTTCCCAGATTTTTTTTGAAGGTAAGTTATGCAGCCTACATCTCAGATTTGCTATAGAGTCTAGGATGATCTTAGACTCTGCTTCTTCCACATCCACTTCCTTGAGTGCTACCTGGACCGGTGTTTGCTCACATGCTGGATTATGTGCTGGTGAGGACTAAACCCAGGGTTTAATACATCCTATGCAAACATTCTCAGAACCAATTGGGTTACACTGCCAACCATTTAGTGGGTCAATGATATTTTTATGTTTACTATGGATTTATAATTTAGTACATGTTTTAAAATGTGAATTTCTTAATAAGATTGAACATATTAAAATGTAAATTTCTTGATAAGATTAAACACAGTGTCTTTCATTATAAATTTTTTTTCAGTTTTTTAAGACAGGGTACCTCTGTAAGTTTTGACTGTCCTGGAACTAGTTCTATAGATCAGGCTGGCATTGAATTAAAAAAATCCTCCTGGCTTGTTCTCCCAAGTGCTGGAATTAAAGGCATGTACTGCTATGCTCAGCTCATTTAATTGTAAGTTTAATTTTATAGTATTTAAAAAATTACCTGTGACATTTGTCAATTTCATGTTATTCTTTCTGACTACACACACACACACACACACACACACACACACACCTATATATATAAAATCAACTTACTCCAATTTCTGATACTGATTTTGGTGTTCCAGTAAAGAATCTGTGTGTGTGTGTGTGTGTGTGTGTGTGTGTGTGTGTGTGTGTGTCTGGTAAATAGGTGCACAAACACAAGCTTCACATGGGAAGCTCAGAGCAAAATTTCCTGTGTCTTCCCCTCTCCTTTTCCACCTTATCCTCTTGAGACAGTGTCCCTCCGGTACAGACCATTTCCTTTGGGCTAAGGCAACTGCCCAGCAAGCTCCCGGGATCCACCCGTCTGTTTAAGAAGCTTTTAAATTTCACTCAGACTCATTTTTCAACTCTTACTGCAATTTCTTTAGCCTTTGGATTCCTATTCGAAAGTACTTACCTATATTTAGATCTTGAAATGGTTTTTTCCCTATATTTCCCTCTAACAGTTTCAAAGTTTTGAACCTTAAAAGGTCTTTGTTCCAGTTTGTATTGTGCAGTGCACAACGCCTGTCTGCGCTCTATGCGCTACCATACAGTTCGCGAGCTAGGGGCAAGGGGCTGGAGGTTGAAACACACAAAGACACACAGACAGAGAGACAGAGACACGGACCTCTAGTCACTGGTAAGAAGCCCCTTATTCAATAGCACCACGGAGGCTTATATACCCAACAGTCTGTTATATACCAAACAGTCAGGTGGGCCAACAGGTGAAAACCTTATCCTCTGATCCTCAAGGCTAAGGCAACACGTGTTCGTGAAGCAGAGCTGGTAAACAACTTTGACAAAGCTTTCAGTAACTCAAATCAGAAGGAAAGTAAAGATCTCTAGCAGGGAAGAGCAGCTGGAGGCCAGGACTCCAAATGGTCCCAACAGTATTGAAAGACACGGCCCCTTTGCCATTCTTCTACAAGTAGGAATCTTTTATTTTTCAACCATGTGTTGAGGAGGCTGCCATGTTTTTCCAGTGTCCATTTGTGGTGCGTCTGTGGAACCTTAGGTGGCTGTAGATAAGCAGGCTTGTTTCTGGGTTGTTTATTCTCTGCCATTGCTGCACATGACTCGTAGAGCATCCTGTTTGCATTACTGTGGCTCTACAGTATAATTTGAGGTTGATACCTTCAGTGTCTGATCCATATGTGCAGGTTTTCTTCAAATAACTGTGGCTTATGCTTTTATAGGAATTTTGGAATTTTTCCTGATTTTTATGAAGAATATCATTGGATTTTTGATGGAGACTATATTGAATTTGTGGTACTATAGCCATTTCCCCAATATTCCCAATTTTTATGTATAAAGAATATTGCTTACATGATAGCAATCTTGTGATTTTTTTTTTGAATTGTGTAATATTCAGCTAACAAATGCTGAGGGAAATTTGTGACATTTACATACATATTTATTTAAAGGGCATGTTTTATGGCCTGTCATGACAGCAATTTTCATAAATAATTCATAGCTTCCTAAAATGAAGGTGTAGTCTTGAGCTATTTGATACATTGTAATCAATGTTATACTATCTAAACCTTTATCCCCTTATTGACGTTTTGTTTGCCCACTCTTTCAGTTTATGAGAGAGCACATAAAAACCTCCTAATATCTTGGTGAATTCATCATTTTTCTCATTATGTAGCAGTAAAATGTCAGTGCACAGTTGCATCATTGCCTCTCTTTTCATCTTTAATCTTTAAGAAACTAGATAATTAAAATTGTATCCTTACACAGAGACCTCATCTGTCTGTGCTCATAGGTTTTATTTCCCAGTTCCATCTTTCCAGTCTTGATGACATTTGGAGTTAATATTTACAGACACAATGATTTCCACCCGTTTAAAATGTGGACATGAGCACACATGTATTCACGTGTGCGTGAGAGTACACGTGAGTGGAACATTTTTGCTTGCGTGTAATCATTCCACTTTTGTTGTACTGGATAGAATATTTCTTCATAATTTTATTTTGTGCAATTTGTAACTCACCCTGTTTTATTTTTTCCTTAATTTTTGCCGCCTTTTCAGTTATGACTTTGTAATTATATTTGAAGTTCACTGACTATTTTTCCTCATAGTTACTGTGGATTGTTTTGACATTCCTGCTTAACACAGCTTAAAGCTACTCCTTATTTTTTTTTAAATCTCAAATGATGTAAAAGATACTATAATGTTTTCCTTAGAATGTGGGGATTCCTCCTACGAACTTACATACTATTATTTCCCAAACCTGCTCCATCGTGTTTTCCTGCGGTCCTCACACGGTGGACTGTTTTGCACATTCCTGATGTTTGTGTGTTTCACACTTTTCCCAGGTTCTTTGCTCAGAACTCAATCTCGCATTTCAGACCTTCCATATGTTGCAATTTCCTTTCTTCCTGAAGCATGTCCTTTAGAATTTCATTTAGGCAGAGCCTGTATATAATGAATACTCACAGGCTTGCTTTTCTCAGAGTGTCCTCAGCTTGCCTCTGTTCTGGAAGCAGTGATTCTTGTGTTGATGGTTTCCAGGGCATTGCTTTTCTTCCCCAGCATACTGGATGCTGTCTTCTGACATTCGTGGCTCTATTGAGTTGTCCCTCATCAATATGGTCGTCTGTTTGTAAGCGATATTCACTTTTTCCTCTGCTTCCAGTAAATATCTCCTCTGGTTTCTTCGGAAATACACTTTCATGTTCAGTATAGCTAAAGAAAGATTTTTAAAATTTATTTAGCTTTGAAGTCATTGAGCATTTTGAATCAAAAATCAGTGTCTTTAACACATCGTTAGATATATTGATTATTATATGTCTTTAGATTTTTTCTTTTCCCAGTTCCATCATTTCCTCTGATATGCCATGTTTATGGATTCAGATTTTCTGTGTATAGTTTTTTATCCTGTCAACTTCCGTCCTTTTGCAGAGTTTTTGTCTCCAAGTGGATTGGATCAGGTCTGCATTCAAGTTCATTGAGCCTCTCTTCAGTTATGTTGACTTTACTGTTCTTTTATCCTGGTGTATTTTTAAATTTTAAAAAGCTAGTGTATTGGAATTATCCTTTAAATGGGGTCAACTTTGGACCGTGAAGCTATATACTTGGACTGAACTATATACTTGAAAGCATGGAGAGGAGGGTGGAAATAAAATTAACGAAATAAAGTTTAAGTATAAAAATAGTGCTTTTCTTATGAAGTGAATCAATGTGATCTTTAATTGGATCTTATATTTGTAGTTATAAACATGGACTCCACAGACATAAAAAAAAATCTGATTTGCTTTGAAAAGCCTACTTTGTCAGAGGTCCAGGCCTTTTACACTCTAGAACATTTGGGGGTTCCTGTTTGTGGCTTTATGTTTATGGGTTGGACTTAAGTTTAGCATCTTTGTTTTTCTTAGCATCATCTTGAGAACTGTTTGTCGTACAACTTGATATTAGTGCCCCTATAGAGAGGATTCCAGTACCATAGAATGCATATTTAATTATTTTCTATGCTTGAGATTTCCTAGTTCTCAGTACAGGTATGAATGTGGGCCATAAATGCCTTAATCCTCATAATTATTAATTTATGGTTTCTAGTTCTCCTTCATACCTAGTGGTGAGTTCCCTGCCTCTTCTCCCAGGGTTGAAGATTGCTTATGCTCAAATTTTCTACTTTCTAGTCTGAGCTTTATCTCATGTAACCTCAAAAGTGATCCAAGTTCAGTCAATGCCACAAAATTTGATCAATTTGTCCTTTGGGACACCTGTGACTTTGGTGTTGGTTTATGTCCTCTGGGTTTGACTCTCTTGTCTTTGGGGCTTTACTTCAGTTCAGATTCCTTATTCCCTTACCAATTTGAAATATATATATATATATATATATATGCCTTAAATTTAATTATATTTTCTGTATTGCACATTATTAAAAAGATCATTATTAAGAAAATTGAGAATTTCAGAAACCAGAAGCCTCCTCTGAGGTTTTGTTGTTTTTATAATGCCAGTCAGGATAGAGATAGGAGGAAAATCATTTTGAATTCATATTTCAGGCAACCTTTAGTTTCAATGGCAGGGTTAGAAATAGACAAAAAGAGTTAAAAATAAGATGCTCAGGGTGGCTTTATTCTGGACCGGCTAGTGGGCTTTTCCTCTTCATTGTACCTGGTAATTGTCTATCAACACCTCCCTGTATCTAATACCGGTACCCTGTGGGCTACTCAGATCCAAGAGTGGAGGGTTAGTAAAGGCTTTATTGTGAAAAATCATCCATAAGTGCTGGAGTTTTTCTCTAAAGAACAACAGAAGACTCTGTGTCCAATAGTCTTAAATTTTAATGAGGAAAAGAAAAAACAAAGAAAGTCTTCAGGGTGAACAATGCAATTCTCGTGGAAGAAGAAATACTTATTTTCTTTCTCCAGCTTTCTCTTCCAACCCCTATGACGAATCTGTTATATTTAGAGATTATTCAGCCTTGGTTTGCAGCATCTCGCATGTACCTGCTGTTACCCGAGGCATACTAAAAATTTCCCCAATAAAACTAACACCAGTAAAATTGGGCTATATTATATTTCTTAAATATCACCCAAGATTTTTCCAGATTAGGTGGCAAAATTTCCAAAGCCACAATTAATTTCAATTCGATTTGGGGAGTATGCTTTATATCCTTTAAGCATTTCGAGAGATGGAAGTGTACCCGAACCAGCACTGCGGAGCTCATGATGAAATCTTCAGTTAAGAAATACGGACGCAGGATGTCACAAAGGTGGAAAGGGACCTGAGGCTGAGCCACTTAATGCTCATATACCTAAAACTCCATGCAAATCAGAGCTCTGCTCAGTTGAGTCAAGGGTAGATGTGTGTGTGAGTGAGCCGCTCTGGTGGTCACAGCTGCCATGGTTTAAACACACGTGTTCCCTCCAAGACTCTTGATGACACTTCATCTTTAAAAAAAGAATTCAAGGGTGGCAACTTTAGGAGATGATTTGGTCATCAAACCTGCATCATTTGCATAGGATTGGTGCATGGTAAACGATATTGAGAGAGTGAATTCAGCTTTTCGGTGTCTCCTCTGCCTCTTTCATCTTTCACCAAGCAAGTACGGCTCTCACTGTGCACTAGACTGCCAGGACTTCGCAAGCTGCAGACTAAAGGAAGGAAGTGTTTGTTCCTTATGAATTGCCTCGTCTAAGTTATTTTACTACAGTTTCAGAAACTAATTTGTGACCTCAAGCTGAGCTTTCCTAATTTAAGAGAAGATTGATTTATAGAAAGTGGTGTGCTGAGACCCAGAGTAATAATATAATTTAACTTATGAATATCAAAGTATAGTTTGCTGTTTACAATTCAAACTTTTGATATTTCTTTCCAAGGCAGTTGCAAGCACAGACCTCAGAACAGAAGGAATTTAGGCCCCCATCTAAGGCTGATATCTTTGTTTTGGAGAAGCAAGATGGTCATTGGTTTTGCCATGCAGTGATTGTCTGGTGAGTTCTGAGAACATTGTAGAGTATCAATGGCATCCTGGCCCTGAGCAGCTACCATAAGGAAATCTAGTCACTATTTTAAGTGGCCATACTGCTTCTTTTTATCCTTGGTGTTGATGGTGACACTTTGATAGTGCAGGCTGTACCCAACACGAAAGATCAAGGAAAGCACTGCCTTTGTGTATATGGTACGTGATCTGAACACATCAGGCGAGTCGGGAACACACGGATGCAATGCCTATGTTTATAGTGAAACCAGCCAGGTATCTGTTTGTGTCTCTCCCATCACCGGGCTGCAAGCCACTCTCATAACCAGAAACTCTCCTAATTCCCTTTCTACCCTTTCATCTTGCTTCCCTGTCACTCTTCTACCTCTGGAAGCAGAGAGCTGGCCATGCGCCTCTTCCCTGCAGTGAGTCAAAATATGGAGAAAGCAGATCCCCACCCCACCCCATGGATCAGCAGCATGGGTGTGCTCATCAATGGAAACTAGCGTTCCTCAGACTTCCACACAGGGAGGCAGGAATATAAAGAGGAGGCATATGTACCAACACCACAGGGGAAGGCAGAAATGAAGGACCACTGTAGAAAGCAAAACAAATCTCAGCTTGGGTCAGGAACAGACAGCACACGGTTCTCTTTGCTTGAGAATAAAATCCTTAGACACAAAGGGTTGGTTTAGAGAGTAAGATTTTTGTTGTGTGTCTGTTGAATGGATAGAGCATGCTCCAAGGAGCTAGAGAGTTGTGATTCTAGAAATACTTTAAGTGGATGAAAAATTAAATGTTTATTAGCTTGTTACTTCAACAAACATGAGGACTCAGAGGCCTGGCAATACTAGGGACTTAGCTATAGGCATTATGTATAAAGGAGGTGCTTCGAAGACCTTGAATGTGTTTTAGCAGTTGCTTCTTGATATCTAGATGTTGTGAATGCCACAAGTACACATGCAATGGAGGTGGATGGTCTAGAAAAGGTGTTTGAGTCTAATCCTCATTATCATAGGTTTTAGAGATTAAATCTGTTATGGTTTGGGTGCAAAACATTGCGAACAGGTTCATTTGTTTAAACACTTTGTCTCCAGCTGATGCCTCAGTTTGGAAGGCTATGGAAGCTTTAGGAGACAGAACTAAGATGGAGGGATTGGGTCACTGGGTGGAAGCTTTGTGGATTTGTTGCTGAGTATGGTCCCCTGCCCCATCTCTACTTCCTGCTCCACTGAGCTGTGAAGACGCCACTGCCTCAAAGCTGGACCTCAGCAGGCCCTCCCACCCTGATGGACTGCAGCCCTCAAACAGTACGGCAAAATAAACCGTCCCCCTCCCTCTCATTGCTTCTTGACAGATACTTGATACTGGTGATGAGAAAGGTATGTAACACAGGACTTTCTGAGGGGTAACTGCATGAAGGAGCTGTGGTCCTCATGGAAGTGATTACTGCCTTTAGAAATTGATACTCTAGAGAATCTGAGCCGATTTCACTGGTCCGTGATTTCTGTTTTCCAGCCTCTAGAAATGTGTTGGTCAGTTTTTTTTTTTTTTGATTGAGTTTATACAAGCTAGAGTGATCTGAGAAGAGAAAACCCCAGTCCAGAAATTGATCCCATCAGATTAGCCTGTTATCAAGTCTTTGAAACCTTATTTTGATTAATAATTGACAATGTCAGTCAGCATTCAGCCCACTGAGTGTTGTGTCACCCCCAGGCAGGTGGTTTAGGGGTAAATAAGGGAGTAAATTACGCAAGCCATGGAAGTAAGCCAGTAAGAATTAAGAATTAATCTTCTATGGTCTCTGCTTTGATTCTTGCCTCTAGGTTCCTGCCTTGAGTTCCTACTTTAGCATCCCCTAGCAATAAATTGAATTTTTTAAGCCAAATAAGCCCTTTCCTACCCAAATTGTCTTAAGTCATGATCTCTATCACAAAAACAGAAACACAACTGAGATCAAGACTCTAAGAAGTGAGCTTTTCTTCTTTACAAACCTCCATTCTATGCTATTTTCTAACAGTCATACTGACTTCAGTTGGTTGTATTTGCAATGAGGGGCAGATATCCTTGCTTTCTGCATTTGAACCTCTGTATTTTTCCCCTCTTTCACTGATGATATGCAAAACAGAGAGTCATGGAGAAAAGCTACCAGTGAGAAAAAAAAGGGAGAATCACTTATTTTATGTCACCATTACTAAATAAGGATTTATAAACTAGAGACTTGGCTTCCTTTGATGTTTAAATGCTGTCCAACAAATGATGCTTCTCTTATCATATCGATAGGTGATATTTCTGGAAATGGTAGTTTAAAGCCTGGGCTCTGGTACTCTATTGGGTTAGGTAGGCTTGGCCCCCTATCTTCAACAGGCCAATTGAAGGCATAACTGATTTTTGTAAAGCAGAGAAAGGAAATTTATTTAATGTAGCCATATTTGAAAAGAGACACACCCAAGTCCATTTTCAAGATACTGAAAGGAAGTTTAGTATTAAATTGAGAGGAAGAGGCAAAGCTCTGCAGTCCTGGGGAAAGTGAGGTCCTGCCCATCATGAATTTACCCACGATCTTCATTATCTTAGCTCCTGGTCCCCAGCCTGTCCTGTACAGTCGGAAACTCTTCCAGGAAACAAGCCACACTCCACCTCTATCATGCCCTCAGGTCCCCAGACTTTTCCTTCCCTAGTAGAGGACTCTCGGGGAAAGTTAGATTTCCTTGGGTTCCAGTGCCTAGAAAGTCTAATCGTCAAATGGAGGGCTAATGACTCTCCTTAGAGGGCATTGAGCCAGCTGAGACAGTTGCAGTTGTGGAGATACAGAAAACTTAAGTCTCGCACACCTCCTCTCTCCTGGAGTACATATTTGTCTCCTTAGGCCTTTGTTTCATGCAAAGTCTTTAATCTTTCTTCTTATCAAAATGTTTAGACACTGTGTTGGTTTTATTCTGCAGTGTTGTGATATGAACTCTGTTTTCTTGAAAATATATTCTACTAAGACCCAGCTCCTTCCTCCCTATGGCTCATAAACAGCTCACAAACATCTGACATGTCTTCCGCATCTTTAAAGTCAGTGGCTTGTCATGCTCCAGAATGGAGTTTCTTCCTGATGGCTTCCCAGCTACTGCTTCCCATGTCTGTAGCAAGTTCTTGTGGGAAATTTTCATTGACTTTCAAAGATTATTGCCATGTCTATAAAATCATGGATCATATAACTTAACCTTAGTTCTGATTCCTACTTAGTTTCAGGCTCATATAGCTCAGAGCCCAGAGATTATTTGGGAGCTCATTTTCCCTCCTCTGGCCAGGAACGGCATCCTTCTGTGGCAGCCTAGTCAGTGTTTCTTAGAACATCTTTCTCTTGGCCCTAGCAACTATGCCTTGAAATGGGCCCGTATGGCCTCTCCTTCGAGGATTCCGTTACTGGTTTGCATATAGAAAACCAATGCTTTTATTACGTTCTCAATTTAAGCTAATTTAAAAGCAACAGAGATATAATTCTCTTGGGGTTAAAATTTTCCAGTACTTTCTTTATAAAAACAGATCATTATTTTTTTTTAAACTTACCTAGGCATTGCACACCTTTCCAGTGTAAAAATCTACTGTTCTCAGAATGGCCCTTGAAATTTTCAGGACAAACCACCTGGAAGTTCCTTCTGTCCTTGGTACTCCAGGCTCTCCTACCCTCATGTGATCACTACTCTGCCTGGAACCAACCCATTTCCCACTTGTGTTTCAGTTATTACCTAGTTCTTTGCTAGGTCTCTGTTCTCACAGGGTCTTCCCCATCAGCCTTTCCAGAGGCACCAGCAGGCTTGCCTGCCTCTCTGTTACGTTCTCTTTAGCACTCTGGACATAATTCATGGGACCTCCAATAGCATCTTACACAATGTACCATGCCAGAACCTACACAACCCCATCTTCCCCATGGATCCAATCTGAGTACAGAATGGACACCAGGCCACAAATGGATCTTTCTTGCCCTGACCTGCTAGACCCGTTGCTTCATGTCAGAAATATTATGTGATATTATTTTGATCCTGCTCTAGGGTTGAGTAGAGGAGACCTATAAACCAGGTACATCTCAGCCCCCAAATGAATATAACATGAGCCTGCTCACAGAATGTGGAAACTACCAACTCAGCCTGACAGAGAAAAGCAGAGAGAAGGACCAGAAAGTGAGCTCCATCCGTGGCCCTGCGTTCTGCTCAGCTCCGTCTGTTTCTGCTTCTTTAATTAAGGAAAAACAATCCCTTAAAACCTTGACTACATGAGCACAGACTACTTCCCTGATGATTTGATGAAATCTAAAGCTTTCCCTGGGCACCGTTTCTTTCATCTGGCTTCCGAAAATGTTTAAGCCAAGAAGAAAGTACACTTGTCCTTGCCAGGGACTTGTAAAATGTGCTCCTGACTGGCAAAACACAAAATGCTTCAAAGAGTGAGGAAATCGTACAACACAGGCTGCCGTGTGATGATAGCAAATGGGCTCTGGTTTGTGTCGAAATGGGCGGAAGGTGCGTACTGCATGGTAAGTATGCGCTTGATAACAGAACCCGATGGCGCCGCTGCCAAGCCTCACTCCCAAACGTGCCCACTGCACCATCTGACTTTGGATGAAGTTGCCTCTACAGAGCGAGGGAAGATTTGGCTGCAAGGGTGTAATCTGGCACAATCCAGCTCTCAGTACTGAAAAAGCAAGCCGTTTGCCATTGGGGCTGGGCTTGAGCACATCGACTGGGTCCCTCATCCTATCTCTCTTGCCTCCTCTGGCCCGCAGCACATGGGTCATTTTATTTACTTTCGGTGCTTCGCAATGCCAGAGCCACAGCGTGGCAGCTCTGGAGGGAAGCAGCATATTTTTCCAAGAGTCCCTATTGCTAGAAACTCAGAATGGAGTTGACATAAATCTAATGAAATGAAACTGCTCTCTTCCCCTCCCTCAAATCCCAGAAAGCAGTGGCATTTGGAAAATTGTGTTCTAAACGAGCTTGCAAGGGCAGGAGTTCAGAAGAAGCCAGCTATGAGTTTCTCTGTATTTGAAGATGTCTGCTCTAGTCTTTTACCTTCTGCTGTTTGAAGATAAAAATATTCTGCTTTAGGGAATTAAATTTAAATATCATATATGGACACCTGTGGGATTTTTAACTCTATTGGTTATAGACAAATAAACTAAAAACTAAAGAAAACGGATAAAAATATCTTTCTTGGTTGTCTCCTACAAATTAAAAGAAGAAAGAGTCTCCTGGATGTTATACTCTTTGTAGACTAAAAACTTTGCTAGTATTTGGTGAATTCAAAGGTTATTACTATAGTTATCGCAGCCTCACATAACCCTGTGCTAATTTGAACTTTTTCAGTTGGATGGAGGCCCAGATGAGAATACTCACGTGCCAAATAGGAAAAATATTTACCTTATCACATTGGTAGGACAAGCAGTCCTGGTAGCAGACACGGACAGGCGGTCAGCATATGGGGCATCTGTGAAAAAGTTGATATCTTGCGCCCCACACTGTGCGAATGCTGAAGTCATTCTTTCTGCCAAAGTAACACGCATTTGACGGGAAGATAGCATGTGAGTGCTGAGCAGAGATTAGCATGGAGACACAGAGAAGTTATTTCATCTGCCTTATCTTTAGCTCCCTCTTTTGGAAAGGGGGTATTGATCTGAAAAGGTAGTCTTTGGGGGGCGTCATGCCTGGTCACAGCGTGTGAGCTCTGTTACTGGCTAGTATCAGGATTAAGACAAGGGATGCGCAAGGCAGGTGATGGATAGTGATTAAGATCCAAGCCTCAGAAGTCACGTGGTCATCAGTTTATCTAAAGTGTGATGGACGGTCTCCAGGTCCCGGGCATTGGCAGTGTGCTTCATATTCTATGGTGAATGAGAACAGAAGGCCCCGGCTTTCATGAACAGGATAGCATCTGAGATGATGCCAAATAAGCGTGTAAACACACAATACATCCTCTGCACCCCACCCCATGGCAGGGCCTTGTGGAAGAATCCCTGGGTTTATGTGAAGCCTGATTTGAAATCCTGTTTTATTCTGTCTCTGCATGGTGTTTCCATGGTGCCTGAGAAGAATAACTTGTAATGTGCTGACACTGAGACCTTCCACTGGTTGAAAGGCCGGTCATTTAGGAAAGTCAGCCACAGCACTGTTGTCTCCCAAGTGATAGCTTTATCATACACAGAGAGAATCTAGTTATGTGCAGCTGGGGAAGAGGCTCTTGCAGCTTGTGTGTCTAACCGCCTTGGTTTTCTCAGTGGTGACAGCATCCCAAATACTTAGGACTTTCACTATCTACCATAGAAAAGTCTTAGGGAGACAGGGCAGTTATTCACCCAACTAATAGTACCCACTTCTCTCAGTTTCCCAGATGTACATCTATCTATCTATCTATCTATCTATCATCTATCTATATATCATCTATCATCTATCAATCTGTCTATCATCTCTGTCAGATGTATGTCAAACAGATATATATCATATATACACAACTTCACCCTGTTAAAATTTTCATAGAGAATAAGATCTCATGAATTTGAACTACACTAGGGACTCAGAGTTTTCTTGGCTAGAAAACTGTGCCTCTGTGACATGGCAACATTAAATTGAGGATTCAACTTAAGGACATAAAGCTTATCTGTTTCTTATTAAGCTTTAGGCGAGGTATACAACCCTGTTTACCAAAGTTTCTTTTTATACTTCTGAGGATTAAATAAAATAGATTGTAGAAATAAGTTTGAAGGGTTCTTGGTAATGTATTTTTAACTTACCCTTTTTAAAAATGCACCATTAAAATTATTAAGACATGAGCTTGAAAGTCACTGGCTTTTGTTGGCCATCATGTTTCCTAACTCCTAGAGAAGGACTCCTTTGTTCTCAAGGACACCCTAATATTTCCATATCAATATTATAATTGTTAGTAGTTATGATATGAAACATAGAATCAAAAGTATGAACATTGTGGATCACAGAATGTCAGTTTGGGAGGAAATTTTATTATATAATCTAATGGGAACTCAAAGGCAGAAAAGAACCATGCTGTTTAAGTTAGGCAAGCAGGTCAGCCCCAAGGTGGGTACAGGTAGGTAGCAGCCTGATGGAAGGGAGAAGAACATTTACAAAAGAGTGGAAAAGCCTGACATTCCTGACTAAACACACTTAGACTCTGGTCTGAATCTAAACTAGAGACAGAAGAAAAACATAAAACACAGTTAAGCCAAAAAGTAAAGAGAAAAATAAATTATTGAAATTTAAAATTACCAACCCACATTCTGTACTGGAGAACCTTCCTAAGTCTGATGTATCTTTTTACATTTTGATACTTCAAAGATACGTGTTTTTAAAAAGGTGTTTTGGGTTAGCATGTATTTGTATCCCTTCTTAAAAAAATAAGTTCTTCCAATACCTATGTGTCATTGAAATATGTATCTTTAGCACAATTACTAGTGATGCAAGATTCACATATTCATTTTGTTATCTGTTTCCTATGTATTTTGGATCATTGATGTCTTCCCCCATTGCAGGCTTTAAAAGGTAATAAATTGATACTTTCCATTGGGCAATTTTTAATATCCTGGTTTTAATATGTTTTGAATTATTTTCTTAGTAGTTGTGAGGTGGTCTACACTGATTTTAATGCAGAGCAATCTAGCTAGGAATTATAACCCTATAATCTCTGAACTATGAAAATGCTTGCTGTTATATAGCTTGGCTTTGTTTCTGCTTTCTGTACATTGTTGCTGTCATAGAGATGTGTCTTTACCTATTATGTCCACCAATATAGATTATGGTAGCTCTTTAAAGCCTTGTGTTTTAGAGAAGAGAAGAAAATATACATCATACTCTCTTTTATAGCTACCAATACCATTGCCTTATCAAGGTTCCCAATATCTTGAGGAATGTTTTTAATTTCAAGCTAGTGTCCTTTCATGCCAACTTAAAGATCTTCTTTTGATATCTCTGGTAGGTCAGGAAACAAAACAAATGCAGGTTTTTCTGTTTTTATCTTGAAATATTTAAATTCCACTTCATCTTGGAAGGATTTGCTAATGCTACTGAGGGTTTTGTCTGATGGTCCTTCCAGCTCTTCAGTCATCTCACACTGCCCACTTCCACCTCTCCACCCCCAGTATCTGGAGGATGCATCAACTGTTAATGTAAGACATGTCCTTGGATATAAGATGGTATCTCTTGCTACTTTTGGCTTTCTTTGTCTTTAAATTTTAAATGTTTATTTTTTATTTAGGTATGGATCTTCTTGAATTTATTTTATAAAAAGTTGGTTGAACTTATAACTATATGAATTAATGTATTTCACCAAATTTTGGGAGTTTAGGTCATTCTGTGTTCAAATATCCTCTCTTCTCATTTTCTCCTGCTTCCTCTTTCTTTTGGAACTCCTGTTATAGAGACACTGGTTAAATTGATGGTATGTACCTGCCTTCAAGGTTTGTTGATTTTCCTTTGTCTTTTATTATGTGAATCCTCCAGCTAAAGGACTCTGATTGACATATATTAATGCTCACCATTTTTTTTCCTTTGGACTGCTCAAGTCATCTGTTGAGGCAATTTTTAATTTAATTATAATACTTTCCATCTCCAGAATTTCTCTGCTCTATTTTTGGAGAAAGAGCGGGAGGCGGGTGGTAACATGTGAGAGGCTGGAAAGAGGATAGGGAGTAAGGGAACTGGTTCAATTAGATTTAAACTTAAAAGGTTTTAAAATGTGTTTAGTTTTTAAGAACTCACCAGTACAGCTAAGTGTTTCATGGTTTTTAATTCTTGACCCATGGAACCCTGCTTCACTGGCCTTTCCTGGTTTAAGCCAATTTTCTCGATGCAGGAAGTTAATGACTCAGAATAGGCACATTCATAGGATTGGCCACCGCTAGCCAGCTGCTTAGAGCAGAGATCTACGGCCGCCAACAAGAAAGTTCCTTGCTGGAACTCAGGACCACGAGGGGTGCACCCACACACTAAGACAATGGGGATGTTCCATTGGGATCTCACCAAGGCCAGCTGGCCTAGGTCTGAAAAAGCATGGGATAAATCCAGACTAGCTGAACATAGCGGACAATGAGGAATACTGAGAATTCAAGAACAATTGCAGTGGGTTTTTGATCCTACTGCACGTACTGGTTTTGTGGGAGCCTAGGCAGTTTGGATGCTCACCTTACGAGACCTAGATAGAGGTGGGCAGTCCTTGGGCCTCCCACAGGTCAGGGAACCCTGATTGCTCTTCGAGCAGATGAGGGAGAGGGACTTGATCGGGGGAGGGGGAGGGAAATGGGAAGCGGTTGCAGGGACGAGGCAGAAATCCTTAATAAATAAATAAATTTAAATAAAAAAAAAGATCTGACAAAAAAAATTCCATACATACATGCCGAAGGTAATTAATTTTGTGGTTAGTTAAAAGTTAACATTCCAAAATCTATCTAAAGATTCAATAAAATCCCAATCAAAATTCCAAAAAAAAAAAAAAGAAAAAAAGAAAGTTCCTTACTCAGGGAGGTGAGTGAGACCCTCTAAAGGAAATGTCCAGTAGACACCACAACTATGCATCATCAACTGCTGAAAGCTAAAAATAGATGTTGTCAATAATATTTCATTTTCTATTGGAAAAGTCTTTAAGTTATATTGGCTAAGTCTCTTTTGCCCCCCAAAATTATCTTTTATTATGCTAAAAAATAATTTAAAATGTTGCCTAGTTTGTGAGACACCACACTCACATTCTTAGTTCCATGATGTGGTGGGATTCCCCTCTGTATGCTGTGAATACTATTGGTTAATAAAAAAACTGTCTTGAGACTGTACAGGGAATAGACATTAAGTGGTAAAAACTAAACTGAATGCTGGGAGAAAGGAGGAAGAGTCAAGGAGAAGTCATGTAGCCATGCTAGAGACAGACGCCAGAACTTTACCCGGTAAGCCACAGCCACGTAATAATACACAGATTAATGGAGATGGGCTAGTTTAGGATGTAAGAGTTAACAAGAAATACGTTTAAGCTGTTGACCAAATAGTATTGGGAATAATATGGCTCCTGTGTGATTATTTTGGGACTAAGCAGCTGGAAACCAACAAGTAGCCTCCCTCTACAGTTCCATGTGCAATGTGCTAGGATTCTTTGAACTACCTTAAACAGTTGTTTTAAAGCAATTGTAGCTTAATCTAACACTTTGCCTTTGAGCATGATTTTTTGCCATTTTTTAAAAATACTTTCCCTCTTCTTTGGTTTATATGCATTCATTGTTTTTCATATTTTTGTTGTAAGTTGAATATTTAAATTAATATAATTAAGATAATATACTAGTAAAATCACAATGCTGCAAATGAAAATCCTCTCCCTCATTGGAGTTTTTTTACTGTATATTTGTGTTTAGTAACTTTTGTGAGCAAGTTATATGAACTCCTGTGCATGAGGGCATGCATGTGTTGTGTTTTGTGTGTATGTGTATTCTATATTTCCCACTATGTATGTAGTGGTCAAATAATGATTAGGTGGAGATTTCCTCAAATGTACTGGAATGTGAAGTCTCTCATTCTTGCTGAAGGTTCTGTGTGGCTAAGTTATGGAAAACCTTCTGCACTTATCTTGCCTCTCTGTTATTTTCTCTTTGTGTAAAACCTTAGATCTTAGGATTACACTCTCTTAGTTCTTCTTGAACAAATATACTCCCCTAAGAATATTCGTATTCCTGCAGACAAGCATCTAATTTCAATGAATAGTTGAGGTTTCAGTTTTCTATTGACATCTCATCACTCATATTTTGCTTCTGAGTTTTTCTTTCTTCTGTTGTGATTTTTATCTAATGTGATTTAGACAATACTCTTTTATTTGTGTGTGTCCATTTATAAGAGCTTTAAGTCTGGTCAACTAAAGAGCTGATTGAGAAAAAAAAAACATTGTAGAAAAAGACAAACACCATGAATATTTAAAATTGAAATTTGGACTTTAAAATGCTATTTGAATCGCAAAAGCACTGCTATTTTCTAATTATAAAATGTTGATTCTGGTGATTTTGTTTTGCGGGTATTCTTCCTGCCTTATGGAGGGCAGTCTTTCTGCATGTAGATATCCAGTAAATGATTTTTTCTCATTTTGTTTTGTTTATGCTAGTCCTTATTAGTGACATACTCAGGAAATGGTGTTTGTTTGTTGTTATCAATTATCTAAGATAACCTAATGAGAATTAGGTTGTGGTTATAATTTTATAAATGATAATGAAGCATAAAAGAAACAAAATAGTTTTCTTCTCCCTCCTTTTTTCAATACTTTCCCATGTTAGATGCCAGGGAGGCTCTCAAATCCATTCTTAGAAACTGATTGATAATAGTATCACAGGGAATTTTAGTCATGTGGTACTTCCTCCAAAGGAGTGTGTATTCCAGAGGAAAGTCAAAATGTATCATTAGCCAATTAACAGTATTTTGAAGTATCAGTAAGCAAAATGGAATTATACTTTTAAGGCATATTAGTCCTCTAAAGTCCATAAAATGGTATTAAAAGACAGTAGATCTTTCCTTTCTTACTGCTTGAGTACAAAGTCCGCTATTGCTTGTGGGCACTAAGGTGTGAAGGACAGAAAATATACCCAGTCTAGGAGACTGGCTGATGATCTTGGTGGAATGGAAATGTGATGAGGGCCAGCGTTGTCTCATGCTTCAGCAAATTCAGGGTGCAATGTCATAGTGAATAGCCAAAACCCATGGCCCTGCCTTAGGATCAGAGATGGCACAGAAATATGTAACTCTAAAAAACGATCATCAGACTCTGCCGTCTGCTTATTGGTATGGCAAATAAACAAACCATCTTTCAAAAAAGAAACTTTTGAGAAGGTTTTCCTCCATGGATCTCTTTGCAGAGATAGCATGTTCCGTGTATGGTAATCATTTGATGGATGGTCTTAAAGAAAATAGTAATTTTTTTTTTTTGATTTTTCGAGACAGAGTTTCTCTGTAGCTTTTTGGTTCCTGTCCTGGAACTAGCTCTTCTAGACCAGGCTGGCCTCAAACTCACAGAGATCCACCTGCCTCTGCCTCCCGAGTGCTGGGATTAAAGGCATGTGCCACCACCGCCCGGCTCGAAAATAGTATTTTTGCTAAAGAATATATCCTGCTTTAAAATCTAAATCAATTCGGTATCCAAAACATTAACTTCAAATTCTAAAGCATGTGATGTAGTCCTCTGAAAGAGAAAATGTGAAAATTCAGGGACATAAAGTTATTTAAAATGTACTATTTAATAGAGTTTCTGGCATCAAAACATGGATTAACCCCATGATTCATTGCTTTTCTAATAAGTGTGATTATGGAAATTTGGGTCTAGTATTGCAAAGATGAAAACCTCAGTACCATCTTGGGTACTTAATAAAGCCACTGGCAGCCTTTGTAACTTTTCTGTTTTGTTTTTGATTTATTTGGGTTTGTGTTCAGAGAAGCTAGAGCAAAATCCTACTATTACCAGGCCATCTCATCATCAGCATCAACTTTTATGTCCCAGCAGTGCTTAAGCACGCATGGGCAGCCTGTTTATGGCAGTTCTCCAGTTGCTCCTATCCTGGGTATCTATAGATGCTTGTGTTATTGTCACACCCAAAGTTCTACAGTCTTCCTTTATGCTGTCTATCCAGTGTTTTTGAAAAAGTCCTTCCTCCTCACCTTATCCTGTGCACTCCTCCAAGCGGTGCTATCTTTGGGTATCTGCCGTCATTCATTCTCATGACATAGCTGAAGAATCTCAAGCACCCTTGCCTTACCCTGTAGTTTACTTCCTTCTGTAGATGGGGTTGTGTCTTAATGTCATCATTGTGTAGCCTATCTCTTCATGTGACACCTAGAATCCTCCTGAGACATGCCATCTCACACACAGTCAGCAGCTGTTCTGAGGAGTGTTTCATTTTGTGCAGGTTTCAGAGTTGTCAAGACGGCAGCTCAAGGCAAGTGTCTCATATACTTGTAATTTTGTTGTTCTCATTATGTCTCTTGCTGACAAAACTTTCCTAGTACCTACTAGGCATCTACTTTTAGCCAGATGGGCTCAAAGGATCATGTGACATTATGGAATGTCATAAATGAAGCTCAGAGTCTGTGAGCAATGGCCTTGCAGACTGTAAATCTGTGAGATGGGCATTAATTTTACACTGGTGGTTTCTCCTGTCCTGTACCTTCCCCAAGTTGCTGTGGAACTTCTTATGTTGTGAACTCAAGTGAGATGTGATGTTTAAGTATGAAGACTCGAACATGCAGAGAAATCTTTGTATGCAGAACTTTATTTTGCATGCTGTGGCTTTAGAATTTATCCAGACTTGTTTAATAGAGAAGATCACAAGCTATGAACTCTGCTGGCACCAATGCGGCCCATATTAAATCTCCCCATTTCCACTCACAAGTAAAACTGGGAGTAGAGCTGATCTTGAATACAAATTTATACTTAGATCCAGGCAAGGTAATTTTGAACTCATCTATTATCATAAAGTGGGGAGAAATGTCATACAAATTGCTCCGTGGTAGGCTTCTTGGCTGGAAAACAGTTTACCAACAATTGAGCGTGGTGTAATAGTCACTTGGAACTAAGAGACCTTGCAGAATTTCTTCGATCTGACTGTTCATCAGATGTCATTGCAAAAACAATGTACTGCTGACATCCAAGATGTCTTCCAGCCCGTGTAGAAAATCCCACAGTAGAGAAAACTGAGGAAATCCAAAGATACAAAGCAAGACATGAAAGAACCTATTATAAAAGCCCCTGTTTAGGGGGTTGAAAAGTCAGTAATGTAGGCACATTATGCATTGTGATTAGAACCAGCTGAGTTGGCGTTTACCGTGACCAGAGTCTCCAATTTATTGGATGCATGTCATTGGAATTTGCCCTTTCTTTTTATGTGTCTTTCCATGATGAATGCCGGTGCAGGGAAATGAAGAGCTCTTAGCCTCTTCATACTTTACTGGGTCCTGGTGAACTTGCCAATTGAAGCTTCTACAATTTTTGCTTCAAGGTCATCAGAGGGGGCAGAGTCATCCAAACAAGGTCACTGACTGCGTGAAAGTTAATAGTTGTTTCTTGAAAATAAAAGTCACAAGAACATTAGAGCACAGGGGATATAATTACTGCGAGAGGCAGAATGGATGAAGTGAATTTTTCTTTTTTAAAATGTTATTCATTTAAAACAAATGTGATAAATAGCGCTTGGACAACTAAGGTCACCTGGTGTGCTCTTGGTAATTCAATTAGGGGAAATCTGAAAGCGATAAGTGGGTGGTAGGTGGGAGCTGTAAAAGCACCGAACTGTTAATAACCTGAGACTTTTTCATCCCTTTATGTGGATGAAAGTGGATCAATTATGTGAACGCAGAAGTCTCCGTATTGTCCTCATTTCATACATGGGCCTTAGGGGAGATTGAAGAAGGTCCCCCAACGCTGGGAGGGAGCTATGGCTCCTGGAAGAGGCTCACTGGCTTCAGCCTGAATATTTCTTAGGAAAAAAATGTAACAGCTTTTTTTCCAAGTCATAATTTTGACATCCTGAGAGCAGAGCAGCCTTGGATTTGGAGCCCGTGTGATGTTCAGAGTGAACATTTAATTGCCGCCCGAGAGAACACTTAGTCCTAAGCTGAGGACTAGGAAGACGAGACAGCTGTCCTAACAACAGAGACCCAAAGAACATGTGGGTAGGGTTTGTAGAGATTTTTTTCAGAACTTCTAAATTTCGATGGGTTTCTTTACACCATCCAGCAGACACTGTGGGTGGAATCCAAATTTAATTTTACCCCAAGCAAATCTGCTAACAGTGTTTACATATTTTCAAGCAAAATTGAAAACAACCACAAAATTCATAGTTCGATAAAAATACATTTGTGAAGATAATGAGACTGTCTTATAAAGTTTAAAAAGTATTATTTCCATGTATGTGTAGCGCCTTAAAAATTAAATGGAGTTTATTAAAAATTATGTCATTCTTAATGTTATATCCTATGTCTGGATATTGTAACATGGATTGTTGGAAGAAAATTAATAATTAATACTAGAAAATAGACTCTTCAGGTGTGAGGTTGAATATCTAGCACTCTGGAGGTTGGTGCAAATGGATTTCCATGAGTTCAAAGCCAGGTTGGGCTGTATAGCAAACATCAGGCCACGTTGGGCTATGAGTTTAGACCTGTCCCAAAACTGAGAAGAATAGCAAACTTCAAATCAAACTAAAGAAAACCAAACAAAAGAATATACTTCTTTTGTGCTCTTCATCAATGAAGTTGTATAGAAAAAGAAGATCGTCTAACAAATGCATCCATGATAAATGAACTTTGCAACAGTATTGACCAGTGCAACTGTTTTTCAGATTTCTGACAAACGGCAGCTGAGTGAAAAAGTGTGCAAGATTAAACACGTTTGAGAAACCACTGTGACCATTTGTAAAATGAAACAGCATGTGTATCCATTTCTCTTCTCAATGCATTAGCAACACCCCTGACAAGAGTGACTTTGTCACTCGCTCTTCCTCTAGTCCTCTGCAACCCTGGACCCACATCCCTATCTCCTTTGCACCATCTACCATGTTATCCTCTTTCCTCCTTCCTCTACTCCTTTTTAGCCCTGGACCTGATCAGGCTGATTTTTATTTATATTTTATATTGTGTATGTCTGGTGTGTGTTTGTGTGTGTGTGTGCATGTGTATATGTATGTTTGGTATAAATGTGTGTGTGTCTGCCTGTGTTCATGTATGTTTGGTATAAATGTGTGTGTGTGTGTTCATGTGTGTATATATGTTTGGTGTAAACATGTGTGTATGTATATATGCTTGGGATAAACAAGTATTATATGTGTGAATGTGCAGGTGAGTCCCCTTTGCACACACACAGATCAGAGGAGGAATGTCAGGTTCTCTGTTCTGCCACTCACCCCATTACTCCCCTGAGGCAGGGGATCAGCCATCTTTCTAGCTCTTTTGTTTGTGTATAATTACTTGTTTACATGCTGTTACTACTGAGGACTGAAATTCCTATGGCCTATGAAAGCCACGTTCTCCTTGGCTCTCCATCTCCGCGGAACATTCTTTCTTAGTAGAAGTCTTCTGACACTGGTTTTGAAATTATTTGTCTGAAGGCGAACAACAGAGCTGTGACTTATTAGCGGTATGGCTCTGACTTCAATCTCTGGTGCAAAAAAATGTACATTGAATTACGGCAGATCAAATACTATCTGAATTTGGATATGCATATATGTGTATAAAGAAATATAATGTGTATTACCTAAATACAGGTGGTTAGAAAGTGTCATTAGCTTAGCAGAGGGACCCTGTATTATATTCCAGATAAAAGGTTCCATAGTAATCAACAGGTCCACATGCAGTGCTGAGTACGAACTGGCCCAAAGCCTGAGGCAGCAAAAAAGACAGACACAGCATGAGAAAAAGGAGCTGGGCATTCTCATCCCAGTCTAACCACCATCAGACATCACAGAATCAAGTCAATGGCCAGTGTTTGTGCAAAGGTGGCCTTTGAGTAACCTGGGTGACTCCTAAAATCAAGTCAATGGCCAGTGTTTGTGCAAAGGTGGCCTTTGAGTAACCTGGGTGACTCCTAAAATCAAGTCAATGGTCAGTGTTTGTGCAAAGGTGGCCTTTGAGTAACCTGGGTGACACCTAAAATCAAGTCAATGGTCAGTGTTTGTGCAAAGGTGGCCTTTGAGTAACCTGGGTGACTTCTAAAATCGCCTCTGATTCTGTGAAAGTGAAGTGGGATCGTTTTCTAATTTGTGGGAAAAGTGAACTGTCATGACTTGCTTTATATAAAATAAGACACTGAATTTTGTTAAAAATAATATATTCATATATGCACACTGCTAAACCTCTACTATTACATACAATGAAGTCATATTAAAATATCTTTAGACATGCATATGTATATAAACACCTCTCTGTACAACTGTTTTATGAACATATACGTGCCTCGTGTGGGCGTACACATGTGTGAATGTGCGAGTAAGCATGCAATTTCTTCCATCTCCTTCTTTTCTCTCGTTTACTCCCTTCCTTCCTCCACCCCACCCTCCCTCACTTCCTTTCTTCTCTTTCCTTCCTTCATGTCTTCCCCTCCTTTCTTCTCCCTTTGGTCTGACTTCTGTCCTTTGCTTCTTTGTTTATCTTATTTTTGAGATATGATTCTCTTCGATGGACTTGCTGTCCACAAGGGAAGGTGCTGATGGTTGTAAAACCACCCCTGCCCCTTGTACAACATGAATGATGCACACATCTCCGGCTTGAAAACACTTCACCGATTTGTTCTCAATTGTGCCCAGCATCAGAACAAATTGTTTTGTATGTTTCTTTGAAAGGAAGATTGAATTCACTCACACGGGTGTTTAGGAATCTGCGATGTGAATTGCCTCCAGTCTTTGAGGACCTTTGTGCGGAACAGCTCCCTGGAAACATTGCTACCGTTAACAACAGGACAGGTAATTGATATGAAGGCCCACATTTTGAGAGATATTACTTGACTATCCTCAACTCATATTTGGCTGATCTTTGGATACAGGGCCATGACAGCAAGTGCTATGTACTAAGGACTGCCTCACTGTGTGACAAAACTGAAACCGTCTCATAATAAACATCAGCAAACTGAAGGCCAATGTTGAGTGGTTGACAGTTTGCTCTGCAAGAAAATGAAAATGTTTAGGAATAGTTTCAAATCACTACAGGTTCCAGCCGCATTTTATCTAAACCTTTTGCTATGGTAAGCACAAAGGCACCAGGACTCCACTTTATTATTTATCCAAGTTGAAAACCAGAAGAGACTTGCTAATCTCTGGGAGACCTCAACTATGCATTTTTGTTCATATTTTGATTGTTCTCTATGTTTCTGAAAAACAGTCCAAGGTGACTATTAGACGATCTGTAATAGCTTCTGAATTTTATGGTTTAGTTTTGTTTAACCTTGTTTGGCTTTAAGAGATAGATACACATGCAGCCCATGCAGATCTTGATCTCAAGATGTACCTGAGGCTGACCTTGCACCCACTCCTGTCCTCCCGCTTCTGCCTCCCAGGTGCTGGGAATTATAGGTGTGCAGTGCTAAACCTGGGAAATTATCTTAGCCAGGGATCCATGCTGAGAGCTTCTTAGTGGAACATAGGAAGAAGAAGCAGCAACCAAAACAGTGCTGGAGGCTCCTGGCTGGATCCTCCAAAGCACTGTATCTTCTGAGAACCAGACATTAGCATCCCTAAACCTCAGATTTCGGACCAAACTGATGAAATTAATGAAATTGTACATGGAATAGTGTGACATGATTTGCTGAAATCTAATCTGGAGTGACAGTATGCACGCTGTCAAGCCTTGGAGGTCAAATGACCTAAGCTTACACTTCTTTGAAGTCCCTCTCTCCCTCTTTCTTTGTGTTGTGTGTGTGTGTGTGTGTGTGTGCGCGCGCGCACGTGCAAATGAGCACGTGTGTGTGTGAAAGGGAAAAAGAGAAACAGGGATGGAGAGATGATAGTTCTCTTGAGTCTATTCATAGGGCACAGTATGAATATATGTAGCCTTAATTTATATTGGCAAAGCAAATTTGTTGCAAAAGGAAGCTTCTCTGATGAGGGATGGGAGATATACTCATCTCTGGGTATAAGCACAAGTCTTTAGAGATCAATTTAATAATTTATCCATTTAGCAGCATAATAAAATTAAGTAGCTCATTAATGATCATTTTTCCTGAACGTAAGTAACTAAAGTTGATCATCTTTTTGGTGGACACTGTTTTTGTGATCTAGTGAAGGGAAAGTATTCTCTCTCAAGGCATCAACTATTTTATGAATTTCATTAGATGTTTTATCTTTGTGCTTTGAGATTTATGGTCCATCTCATAATAGTTTTAAAACAGTGGATGAAACAATGGGTCAAAGCTTTTTCTTCTGTCCATATCTAGTGCTCCAGCAACATTCCAAGGAACACTTCTCTAGATTTTCGTTAGTGTCTTCGCCAACATCACTTGGCTATTTGTGGGTCCCTCCATGTATAGATTATCTAATTCATTTTATACCTAGTCCTTGAGACTTTTTTAAACTTAATATATTAAGAAAATGGAGACTGCACTTTGGTTTCCCAGCCACCTATACCCAAATAAAACACACAGAAACTATATTAATTACAATATTGTTTGGCCAATGGCTCAGGCATAATTTTAGCTAGTTCTTACATCTTTTAATTAATCCATTTCTATTAATCTATGTATCGCCATGAGCTGTGACTTACCAGTAAGGTTCTGGTATCTTTCTCCTTTGGCAAATACGTGGCATCTCACTGACCCCACTATCTTTTCTCCTCTGTGTCTGCCTGGATTTTCTACCTTGCTATATTCTTCTCTGCCATAGGCCAAAGCAGCTTCTTTATTAACCAATGGTAATAAAACATTTTCACAGCATACAGAGGGGAATCTCACATCTATATTATGATCTATTTTCATATAAATATTCAACATATACCATTCTTAATAATTAGATAGCATTTAATCTATGGATGTACAAACATTAACTGCTTATAAACTCAATTGTATTTTTTTCTCTATTAAATATATGAAATAGTTATGTACCTTTATTTCACAAAAAAACTGTGAAATAAAAAGACAAAAACAATTTATAATTACATTTTTAATGAAAATAATCTCTTTTGTTGAGTGTAAAGTATATCATTTCATCAGAACTCAATTCCCACTAAGTTTCTACCATTTATCTATCGTACAAAATGATCATCAGTTGGGATTGGAGTATAATAGCTCCTAAATATCAGAATTCTGTACGATTAAAGCATTAATAGACACAGAAGTATTTTGAAATTATAAATTGCTATAGAAAACATTTTTTTCTCAAAAACAATAAAAATTCAACAAATGTGAGTCTCAGATAATACTTCATCATGCCCAGCAGGGAAAAAACAATCTATTTAATGAATTATGTTGGAAAACAGAATACCCACATGCCCAGAGTGAAGCTGAACCCTTAGCTCCTGTTTTTACCACATACAAAATTCCATAAAAATGAGTGAAAGCTAAATTTAAAAATCAAAATTATAAAATTCCTAGAAGAAAATATGTGAAATATGTATCAATAATTGTAATAGAACTAGAATCCTTCTATTAAAATCAAATAATATATATCTTAAGATAATATAGTTTATGAGAAATAGGGACATTTTATTATTGGAAAATCAATATATTAGAAAAATATACAGTGATAAATGTGTATAGATAATAATATAGGACTCTAAATACTTGAAACAAAAATTAAAAGAATGGAGAAGCAGATTGCTCAGAAAGGGATATCCAACACCCTATTTCTTTTCTTTTTTGTAATTTCTTTTTTTTTAGTTGTTGAAAAAAAAATTTCCGCCTCCCGTTTCCCATTTCCCTCCCCCTCCTCCCACACATCTCCCACTCCCCTCTGCCCCCTCCCCTATTTCTATGGGTGATTTTGACTCAATTGATGTTATAATACCATTTGGCCAATGGACTCACATTTCAGAGTGGGACATTTTTCAGAACAGTAAACAAGGATGTCACAGTGGCGTCTCAAATGCTATACATTAAAAACATGCAAAATTTTCTCAATTTATATTTAAAACTTAAAATTATTGAAAATGTCTGTTCTGATTTCAACAATTTAGTGATCCACCAGGAGAATAAACTTGGGAAAACCAAAATATTAAATCTAATAATCTTCTAGCATAACCTTAAAAAGAAGAAAATACAGGAAAATAAAATAATTGTATAAGATTTGAATGACAGGAAGACAAAATACAGAGATTACAGAGTGTAGCCCATCAGTGTTTTAGTTGTGACCCTGAATGTTTAGCATGAAGCAGGAAGCTTCAAGCCCTGATGACTGAGCTTTCAACTAAGAGGAGGAAGCAGCAAAGACAGAAATACCAATGCAGATATGAGGTGTGGCCTTGTGTGAGACTAGACATGCAATACCCTGAAAGAAAACTGAATCATTCTAATTGAAGTTTATTTTTAATTTATAGACATTGATAAATGTGCCAAGGCAAATGGGTGCAGGGGTGTTCTTTTCAATAGAACTCAAGAACAATGGCAATGGGTTTTTGATCCTACTGCACGTACTGGCTTTGGGGGAGCCTAGGCAGTTTGGATGCTCACCTTACTAGACCTGGATGGAGGTGGATGGTCCTTGGACTTCCCACAGGGCAGGGAACCCTGATTGCTCTTTGGGCTGAAGAGGGAGGGGGACTTGACTAGGGGAAGGGGAGGGAAATGGGAGGCGGTGGCAGGGAAGAGACAGAAATCTTTAATAAAGAATTAATAAAAAAGAAAAGAAATGCTGTCAGATAACCCAAATTTTACTCATTGAAGGAAAAAGGGAACCGAGACTCATACCTTAAATTGACTTTTTAAAATCTCCAAATTTAACTGAGCCTAAATGTAAGTGACAGATTTTTAAAGCTTCTAGAGGGGAGAAAAGAGAGAGGAAATAATTACAAATTTGGACTAGGCAGAATTCTTAGAAAGATTACAATAAAAGAAATGAATCGATAAAAATCAACCATAAAAATTAAAAACATTTGCACCTCAAACTTTATTATCAGGTTAAAGGAACAGCATGTTACAGACTGGGAGAAAATATTTTAAAACTATGTAAATAAATTAGTTGTATGGAGAATATAAAAAGAAATCTTACATCTCAACAAGAAGACAAAAGTTCTAATTTAAAAAAACAAAAGCGATCAAGCCAGGTGGGTAGTGCTAGACATTTCATCGAGGAAATCATACGGCTGACTAAGAAATTCATAATGAGGTATAGAGCACTAATCAGTGGACAAAGGCTAATGAAGACCTGGCTAGATGCTACGTAAATGGCTAAGATCAGATGGACGGAAGGCAGGAGGTATACATAATGATGAGAACCTGGGTCTATTGTGTATTTCTAGTGAGAGCATATGACAGCATACCTACCCTAAAATATCTGTAATTTTCAACATGGATAAGAAAAACCTTAACGCACCTCTCTGCAACTCCATTTGTAGGGACCTGCACAAGAGGATGAGGCTTCTTCTCCTCTCAAGGAACTGTCCATGGGTTCACAGCCATGTCGTCAGTGACAGCCTTTAACTGGAAATAATCCAAACTTCCATCTATCTCCAATCCGTATTCATAGTTATATGATATTTATCATTAAAGAGCATCCAAAACACGAACGCATCCCAGAGAGTGAACGATCCACCAATGTTACCCTAAATGTGTGTCTGAAAGAGGAACCGTCATACTGCATGAGTCCATGACCCCTTTATGGAGTCTGAACTGGAGCATAAGCAAGCTTAAGGGGATATTTAGAATGATAAAAATGTTTTACGACTGACGGTGTGATAGCTGACCACCTTCAATATTAATCAAATACAATTCAAATCCATGTATGTAGTAGGTTTATTTTATGCTTATTTTATAATATGTAATTATGCCTCAACAAAACTTCATACAAAGGAGTTCTCAGGCTAGATATGATGGCTCATGGCTATAATCTAGGACTCTGCAGTCAAGGGTAGAAGGAGTTCTGCTAAGTTCAGGGCAAGACTGGAACAGAAAATAAGTTCCAGGCCAGCCTGAGTCACAATCTAAGACAATGATTCCAAAAGCAACACAACACAAATAAAAGTACAAACTCCAATCTAACAAACAAAGCTTACAGATTCTCGTCTGTAATTGGGAAGATATATACATAATTGGATGGTGGATGAAAGAGGTGGGATCGTCCCTACAAATAGCTCTGCATAATGATTGGATCACCCTCCTCTTCATCTTTAATCTGAGCCTAAATGTGTTTCCACCTCCAACTCCACAATTCTGGGCTCGGTAATTGTAGTAATAGGAGCGGCGGGGCTGCGTCCCCAACACCCTGGCTGCCTGGCTAGCTTATGCCCAAAATAACAATACACAAACTGTATTCATGTAATCACTGCTTGGCCCATTTCTATCTAGCCTCTTCTAGGCTAATTCTCACATATTAATTTAGCCCATTTCTAATCATCTGTGTAGCGCCCCTAGGTGCGCTTACTGGGAAGATTCTAGCCTATGTCCATCCTGGGTCGGAGCTTCATCGCATGCATCTGCCTGGGAGCTGGGAGCATGGCGTCTTTCTGAGGCATCTGCTCCCGAGAGGAGAGCTGTGGAGTCTGAGCTCACTTCCTCTTCCTCCCAGCGTTCTGTTCTGTTTACTCCTCCCACCTATCTTCTAACCAATGAGGGCCAAGCAGTTTCTTTTTATTTAGCCAATGACCTTCCTCCATCAGGTAATAGAATATTGTACTCAATACTGAGTCAATGGATAATCCCAAAAATTCAGTCACGATTTTGACTGCATGATTGGTGCTTTCTGGGTGATGTGCACCTCACTCAGTATGTCTGTGTTCAAAGATGCATCTCTGCCCTCACTCGTTCTAACAAGTAAACACCCCTTCTAGATGACTGAGATTAAATACGTAGAGCAGGTAGTTGACAGCACCCTCCCATCTTCTATTTAGCTCTGGTGACCGGAGTGCCCCTTTTTCCTTATTCCTAAGGTCAAGATATTCAGCATCCTTGAAACCGTCACATCTGTTCAAAATTCTCTCCTATATGCCATTGTACACTGCTTTTCTTTTTTCATCTTTTTTCAATAATAAATGAGGTCAAATAAAATCTAGACAGCTCAAATTTTTCTTCATAGTTTCTGTATCTTTTCATGGATGTATTATTATAATGAGTACATTGGTTTTCTAGTGGGTAATTGCTTTTGTTTCTTCCTATTCTACTTCTTTGTGTGTGCTTTTTCGTTTGAACTGAAAACGCCACATTCAACCCCTGAAATGTCACACATGCATTCCGAGTTTTGTCTTCCCTTCCTCTATTCTTACTTGATTAAGGTTATTACATAACTGAGCTACATTTATAACTACTTTTAAATAGTTGGAGATACTTTCACTGTTCTTACTTGATACCACATTTAGGCTCTGACAGAAATATGTTTTCCTCTAATTCCATGTTTCAAACATAACTCTGTGGATTATAAATAATATGACCATTTCCATCAAAAATACTTGTGAAGATACACTCTCATACTTTCCATTAAACTTTGTTTTAATACTTTTGCTTCTTTGCCATATAACTATTATTTTGTGCATTCATGAAAATAAAGAGATAAAGTAATTCAGATAGGTCTTGTATTTTGTTTTAGTATATGCAGTTTTATATAGGATACTGTTTTTGTTTAGTTGCTATATCTTAAATAATATATTCTATGAGACAAAATAATCAAAATTGACATTATAGACATACTTAAATGCCATAAAATTTAACATTAATAAAATGTGACTATATATTGTCACCTATGATGATCTATACTAAAATAAACCCCCATTTTCAATAGGTAAGATGACATTTAGGCATGTCAGCAAAGTTCTCTTTGTCATGCTAAGAGTCTTTGATTCAAGGTAAACAATGAAGTTCCCACTTGTATTTGTTCTATTTATAATATTAATAAGATAGTATAACTATGGATTGCACAGAGAGAACAATTCATATTTTACTAACGCCCAAATCTGCAAATGGTATTGAATATGAAGTAAAACTACATTTGTAAGTCAGTGTTTAAGCAGAGAAAAAGATCCAGAAAGTAACAGACAATGTCAGGTAAACTTTCTGTCCTCTTACGATCTCAGTTAGAACCAAAGCGTCTGGAAGGGTCAGCATCAATTAAACTCTTGCTCTAAATGCTGAATACAGAAGCAGATGCTTACTTACAGAAAATATGCCTTCTGGAAACTTCTATAACGTATGTCAAGTTTTAGGATAAAGAAGCACATTTGTTATCTAGTTCAGAGATAATTGCTTGCCATTAGGTTGGTAGGAACGTAAATTTTACTCGTTTCTGTCAGCTAGCTTGTCAGCCGTCTAAGCTCCACTCCATCTGTCCCTCAGTGACAAGCACGATATCATTCTGCCTTCCACAAAGTGATAATGACTGGCAAATGTAAATTTCATTAAAATCACACGTATGGAAATGTTTAACTGTTTTTATTTCTTTCAGGAATAGAGAAGTTGTATGTGTTGATCTTTATCCAATATCATTAGTTTTTAAGATGCAAATTCATTTGCCACAATGATGTCAACATCCCATTGGCTTCTGTCTTTCTCTCTCTCCTTTCCAAGAGCTATACATACACTTGGCTGTCAGACTTTAGACATAGTGGTGTCACAGAAGAGGTACTTATCCTTTCTCTAGGATGGTAAGATGGTAAAAGAAACTACCCACATGTTCCCTGGTGCCAGCAGGTACCCACAGGTGTCCTGGTGCCAGCAGGTACCCACAGGTGTCCTGGTGCCAGCAGGTACCCACAGGTGTTCTGGTGCCAGCAGGTGCCCACACGTGCCCTGGTGCCAGCAGATACCCACATGTTCCCTGGTATCAGCAGATACCCACATGTTCCCTGGTGTCAGCAGATACCCACAGTGCCCTGGTGCCAGCAGGTAACTAAGCTCATTTCTAAGCCTAGAGGCTGCATTTTAGCCCCTCAGCTGTGTTTTCCAGGGAGAGCTTTAACAAAATGTCTGTTATTTCCAAAGTAATACTGCCTTTGTTTTCTGACTGTAAGACCTAGCAAGTCATCGTCATTTACCAATCTCTGGATAAAAAATTATACATACTAGCACATTTTAATCTGTAGAATTCCTTTAATACAGATAGTACTCTATTAACACATGTTGTAGAAATACAGAGCACTTTAAGACCACTCTGTCTGTCTGTCTTTCTCTGACACACACACACACACACACACACACACACACACACACACACACTGGTGATGAGTTGTACATTACCAGGCTGTTCTGGAAGAGCTGATTTGTTTTTGTTGTTTTTTGTTTGCTTTTGTCATAGCATAGTTTTGTCTTCTAACATATTATCTTAGTGAGTTTTCTTACCCTCTGTAGTATGAAAAATAAATGTTCTGCCTCCAGAAGTTTAGAAAGTATTCCCAAGTGCAAACAATCAGTACCAGTCACAAATGACAACCCACGATGTCTGGTGTGAAGCTAGGACTTGGTGACAGTGACACTTGTCTCCTGGCCCGCCCATGCCCTTCTGTAGCATAGGGTGGCAGAAAGGAAGAAAGCAACCTAAGCTGCTGCCCCTGTTGGCGCCTAGTCCCCACTAGCAGCTGTACTAACCCAGCTGTAGGCCAAGGAGTAGAGCACAGCACAGACCAGGAGTATGGCCTCACTTTGCATTATGTATGTTATCACTGTGATAATCAACCTTCTCATCGAAACTTTCCTGTAAGAGCCTTGAAATTCAGGCATGGGAGTCTTACATTTACCCTTGAGGAGAAGAATCCATGCTGATAAGAAGTGAGCTATAGACTATGGATACCATGTCTCAAGTATTTAAGGATAAAGTGATAAACATGCAGATGGGCCCATTAATGAACATTAATTGCTTTAAATTAGGTTTTATTGTGCAGTGGGTAAATTGGAAAGTACACATTTGCATTGGTAATAGAAAATTAATTTAAATGCTTCAGGAAGCAAAATATCACCTGATGTGCTAAAACCTGTCATTTGTGGTGCTTTCCAAAGGAAACTTGAAGGGCACTGTGTATGAAAATAACATATTTATGCCAGAGGCCACAGATGTGTGACCAGCTTCTCTGGTGTGAACCCTGTGAAGCCACTGATTGGCATTGAGTCAGTCCCATATGGTGCCAGGTTTAAGACTGCATCTTCGCTGTGTAACGAAGTCTGGTGGTGATGGAATTGGGCATTATAAATCTCAGCTATATGAACCTTGGGGAGGTAATTAGATCCTTCCTCTCTTTCCCCGGAGTGCATGCATTGCATCTTTCAGAACAGTTGCCTACTTGGACTTAGAAGTACGTGGAAAAAAGATTTCACTGTTCCCTCCTCAATGACACATCCATGCAGGACCTCTAAGAGCCCATGCAGTAGAACCCTTCCTTCTTGCCTCTCTTCATCTCGGGAGTGATGGGTTAAGCCACCATATTCGTCTTTAATTTCAGAAGACTTGATAAGCAGATAATGAGGCACAATTGGATGGTTCTCTTCAGTTCTTCATTTCTTTCTGTTCTTGGAGAAAAGCAACCTTTTCTTCTTCTCTTGAGTGGCTTTTCCTTTTAATTTTATATTTCTATAATCTTTGGCTTTGACTCCTGCTAGGAAAGAAATCATGCTTAAAAATAGTAAAAACTTTAATAAAAGAGACATATAACAAAGACTGCCTGTCCTAAGGCAAAGAGTAGTAAGACAGTCTCATCACAGCCGTCTTATTGCCTTAGACAGTTCCACCGCTGCTCCCGAAAGCAAGAAGGAATAGGAGAGAATTGGGTTTGGGAGGAATAGGATGAAGCTGGAGCTTAAATAGGCTGATGCTCCCCAACTTAGATTTCCAGAGACAAAGAAAGGCTGCATATTTAAATCCAAAGGCCATCCGCTCATGATTTTTTTTAAAGCCGTGAAATGGGATGAAATTACCTACGGAATAAATGTAAAGTTAATATAGAAAGAGCCTGGGGCTACTTGGGCATTTAGCAACCTGAAAGAGAGGAAAACTCAGCAGAAAAAAACCTCAGGGAACGAGAGGTTAGGGATGAAAGATGAGGGAAGAAAATGTGGTATCCTGGAAACCAGATAAAGAAAGACTGTAAGAAGATAGGAGGGGCCAGCCATGGCTAATGCTGCTGAGAGGCTAAGGTCAAGTACGAAGAGGCCCTTGTTGGTCCTGGCCATGGCAAGGGCTGCTGTTTTAGTATTGCAATGGGGACAAAAGTCTGTGTGAGATAGCCTCATGAGAGAAGAACAGATGAAAAGCAGAGAGAGCGAATGCAGGCGATCTTTTCAGAGAGTTTGATATAAAGAGTGACAGAGGACAGGGTGATAACAGAGGGGGATGTGAGATCAAGAGGAAAAAAAATTTTTAAAGATATGAGAATTTCTAGCGGATATGTGTACTATGAGAATAATTCCAGAGGAAAGAGAAATGATGGTCCAGAGACGCAGTAAGTGCCCCGGCAGGGATGGAACCCAGCTCACAAGAGGAAAATTTGCTCTGGACTCGTCTGGACTGGAAGTGAGGCTCTATGTGTACAGATAGGGGTGTGCTTCCATAGTTAGTCAAATGAAATGGCAAATCGTCCTTATTCTGTATTTTTGGTTCGAGGAAATAAAGACAAAACAGCATTTTTAGGTTCTTAAGCATCCCATTAGCTCCTAGATGACAGTTTATGAACTGCTTGTGCAGCCCCGGGAGTGTTTGCTGTCAGGTGGGGACACTGACACTCTGATCTTACTGGCCCTTGGCTGTACCTCCTGAAATCGCCAATCAGTGCCAAGTGTAACTAAGGGGAGGCTGTGAGCTAGGTGAGTGTCACCAAGGACCAAGCATCATGCAAGTGTGTACACAAGGATGCCTCCATCTACACCTGACCTCAAGAGGATCTTTACTGAACCACATTTTTCCTTGATTCTTTATGGCTATGACAGGGAGCTCCCCCATTGTCAGGAAGTTCCATGTGCTAAGCCTTGAGGACTGGCCCAAGCTGGCACTCACGCTCAACCCAGACCAGGACTTTTCCTTTATATTTTTCAAGGGCTTTTCATTTCCCACCCCAGGATGTCTCTTCTTCCCAGGTAAGTGACAGTGGCAATTCCCTTCAATCGATACCTAACTCATCAGTAGGACGCATTCTGGATGTCTGTCCCAAATAGGACAATTACCACGCGGAAACTGCGGAATAGTTTTCCCCGGATGCTGTGACAAAGTGCCACAGGCTGGCTGAACTCAATGGAAATTTATTTTCCTAGACATTCTAAGGCCACACGTTTAAGACTAGAACTTCTGCAGGAATGAACCCTACTGAGAGAGAATGTTTCTTTCAGACCTTGCTCACAGGTTTGCTCAATGATTCCCTGTGTCCAAACCAGTGTTGCAGACTTCACACTTTTATAAACACACCAATCTTATTAGATCTTGTTTTAATTTAACCACCTCTTTAGAGATTATCTCAACATGAACTCACATTCTGTTGGGCTGTGATTTAGGACATAAGCCAACAGATTGTGGAGGGTCATGGTGCAGCCCATTCCAAAATAAAAGATTTACTCGATCTCAATTTTTTAAAAGCAAAGTTATACCTAAAAGTAACAGTTTTGGAAATCTAGGTATATTTCATGAATTATAACACCAGCCGTGTTTGCGATGTTCACTCTCTGACAGCATCCTCTTTCAAATGCTTTTCTGGCATTTATTTTCCTATTTCTAAATACCAGGCACATGCTGATATTTATTCTTCATGATAAATATTATGCACTTGCTGCACAGCATGGAATATGAGGATTTTGTCCCTTATACCTCTTCCTATTCTTGTCTGCCCCAGGAAGACACATTACCAAATGGCTTGGCTATATCGACGTTATTAATCGCGGTTGACTCCTAGCCATCCCCTTTCCTTTCTTGCATCATATTTGTTTAATGAAGAGTTGAACATTGTTTTATTCCTTTGATCAGTTTTCCATGTGGTATTGCTGGCTCCAGAACCATTCTACTAGCATTGCAGAATGGTCAGACACACCAGAACACCTCTGCACATTCTTCCTGTTTCCTTGGCAACCCTTCTCCAGGTTAATACACTTGATTCTCAGTGGGAATCAAGACTTTTTCATAGCTGTGTTCCAGAGCCTTCATTCCCTTCCATCCAATAAGAACCAATCATGGCTCTCTTGTATTGATTCCTCCACTTCTAGATTCTCTCTGTCTCTTGCCTTCCCCCTTCATGTTGATGGGGACATATGCTCCATTGTGTTCTGAGAAAAAGTTTATAGAAGATGAACATGTTAGAGACTTTATGATTTTGTAATTAACTAATTATTTACTTGACTTGTAATTCTAGATTGTAAATCATATTCTCATGCATTATAAGGAACCCCTTCTCTCTCTCATTTATTTATTTTGCATCCTGATCAAAGTTTCCCCTCCCTCCTTGCCTCCCATTCCCCCCCACCTCCCTTCTGCCTATCCCCTTTCCTCTCAATCCTCTCCTTTTCTCTTTCTGCTCAGAACAAGGCAGGCCTCTCATGGGTATCAACAAAGCATGACCTATCAAGTTGCAGTAGGACTATGCGCCTCCTGTTGTATTAAGGCTGGACTAGGGAGCCCAGTATGAGGAATAGGATCTCAAGAGCCAGTCAAAGCATTAGAGACAGCCCCTGCTCCCATTGTTAGGAGTCCCACAAGCAGACCAAGCTACACAGTTGTCACATATATGTAGAAGTTCTAGGTTGATTATAAGGACCTTCTTAGCATCAGATTTACTAGAATATCAAAGATTTCTTACTTAATATTGTCCGATGGCTTTTCAGAGGTACACTATTTTCCTCTGCATGTTGTAATAGTCGCATTACAAAGAGAGTCTTTAAACAACAGGAAAGTATGGTCTGCCAATTCTGGACATCAGTGGTCTAACGCTAGAACTAGAGCAGCTGAGTCTGCACACCAGTAGTCATGCGGCTTCTGGAAATTCCACAGGAGACTATCCTTGGCTTCTTCCAGCCTCTAGTAGCCACTAGTACCCCTGCACTTGTGACTACCGCACACCCATCTTTTAGGGGAGCACCTTCAAGTCTCCGCTCCATCTTGACATCATTTGATTCTCTTTGTCTGCCTTTTCTAAAGACACTGATGATGGCACTCAAGAGCCATCTGGTAATCAGAATAATCTCATTTTAAAGATTCTTAGTCACATTTGAAAAGATCACTTTTATAAATGTGGTATTGTTTATAAAGTTTAAAGGCCTAGAGGCATCCATCTTTGGGTGGCCACTGTCCAGCTACCTGCGGGAGATAAACTGTGATTTCTTTGTCTATAGCCAGTATGACTTTCCCTCATTGAAATTTCAGAACACTGTGTTGAGTCGTTGTATATTGTCAGTCACTCTGCTTTGTGGGCAGTTTATGGACGACTTAGTCTAGAGACCCATGCACTTTGTCTCAGGGATACCTTATTGATTTTAGAATTACTTTTTGCTCTATATATTTCTTCTATTTTTTTAAAAAAATAATTCCTGCTAGTTATTTTTTTTTTACCTTCCTAGATCTGTTTCCTTGACCCCTCTGATTTAATTACATTTTTTCTTGAGGTCTACATTTCTGGAAGTTTTATTGGTCATAGTTCCTGGGACAGCTCTTTAACTTCTCCTATATTTTCTAACACTCCTCCTGATAGTTTCAATTTGTGATATTAAAATTTTAATGCCTAATATAGTGTTCCTCGTTTTATAGTGGGCAATTCTTGTTTCATGACCATAATATATTTTTTCTTCTCTGAGGATTTTTTAATATTAGTTTTTTAAAAAACTTTCTGAAATATTTCTCTTTTTATCCTTTTTTTTCTTTTTAATTTGTTTTTACCTCCCATTCCCACATGGGAAGACTTCTGATGTCTGGAGACTTGATCTCACTTAACAGCAAATAATCAAATCTTAGAAGTTGATTGTAAAGTGAGCCAGCTCTTTGGCTCAATGACCTCCAAACATCAAATTCTCCAAGTTTCTGGTATTTTATTTTCCCGAACTTTGTCCTGGAGGAATGAACCAGCCTGGAGCATTCTGGGAGCTTAGCGCGAAATAGCAGCAGCAACCCTCTGAGAGCAGATTCTCACTTAGCCGCTGGTTTAGAAAACCCCCTCCCTCCAGCCTCGCACAAGGGCTCCTTATTCCCTGCTTCACTTTGTTCCAGGTGCCAAGTACCTGATCTGTGGTCATGAGCCACCTGCAGACAGGGACAGTTGTCAATGCAGCTCTACAGGGGATGGTAAATCACTCAGAGCATTGACATGCTTGGCAATGTGTTTTGTGTTTTGTGTCTTGATTGTGTAGCTCACGAGTCCAAACTTTGTAGGTGACAGTTTCATGTCACAGTATCAAAAGGGCTGTGTCTCAGCACAAAATAAAAAAAATTCCCTTTTAGGGAGTCTTATCCTGTGACCTCTGAGGGTTTGGGAGTTCCAGCAGCAGGGCTCATTAAGGATAATTTGGTCTAGCTCATCTCCAGTCCCCTCCCATATCTTACAGGCATGCTATTTAGGTCTGTTGCGTGCCATTTAGTCCTCTCCCATCTTAAGAGAAAGATCTAGTGAGTGTATACATACCTGACCACACCATTTTCTTTGTCCTGTTTGGGGGGAACCAGAGCTCATTGTGTCTGACTGGTTGAGGGTCTTTGGTCATTAGGACCCTGTGCTCCTGTCCACCCCGTGGCTCACTTGCGCTCCAGGGGCTTGTTCATTCCTGGCCCAGTGGGAGCAACCTGAACACCATTGGCATTCCCTATCTGCTTCTAGGCATAGGGACCATAGAAACATCTCCAATCCACTTTAACACACATTGACCCAGGAGCATAGACAATACAAATTTATTCTCCAGAGGCTCAGGGTCTGTAAATCCAGGGAAAGCAGGTTGGTTTCTTCAGAGGCTTTCTTCTTGTGTTGTAGATGGCTCATTTCTCCTGTTGTCTCCATGAGGTCCTTCCTTCCGTGTCTGAATTTTCATTTATGATGAAGATAGTCATACTGGGAGATCGACTACACTAAGGACCTTATTGTTTTCATATTTGTAAAGAGCAAACATGAAATAGGGTTATATTCTGATGCAGTATATAATGACTTCAGGATACAGATTTTGGAGAGACCCCACACTCTGGGACAGCCACCATCTTTGGCATGCCTGGTTTTCTCCCGGTCTCATCCAGTGCATATGAGGATGCTAACTTAGATGAATTCAATCATCAAGCATCGAGTGACTCCTATCAGTAGTAGAAAGCACCACGTTCAAGTTATTTCCTTGATATACTGACCTACGATTCCTTTCCATAGTCTATGCAATACACATAGCTAATTTTTACATTTGGAGTGCCATTCCCAGGTGTGGTAGTCTACCTCAAAGGTTTAAGGTCTAACTCATAATTTTCCAAATTATTTATGAATGTGTTCTTCAGAAAAGACCAAGAAAAGCTGACAAGTCTTGTGAAGTCAAGATAAATGACACCTTCTGCTCTGTTTCATCTGCAAGATCCATTACTCTGTCAAAGGAGTAATTTAGATGGCTGTGATTTGTTCCTCAAAAGGTATTTCAGTTCTTCCAGCACCTTCTCCCTGGGTGTGGCATTCAGCAAGCTTAGTGCTTAGCTGCTGCCTCTCTCCCAGAAACAAAGGAGCCAGAAACTGAATGAGAGTCAAGGTCACGGTAAATAAAGGTAGCTTCACGTCTGTTTTCAAAGTCCGCATCATGATGCCTGCGCGAGCGAGCGAGCAGAGCAAAGGTCAGCTCTGTTCATAGTTGAGACCTTTTCATGTCAAATGGGGAGCATTACTTAGCACAGCATTTGGGCCTTAGGTTATATCACACGAACAACAAGCAGAAGGACAAATACAGTGCCCTTTGAGCATCCCATTTTCCTGTATTAAAGCAGGTGATTTCCATGGTGTGCATTGCTGTAGGATACATTTTTCTCTACCAGGATGAAGCAAAGTGTCAGATAAGAACTAACATGAGAAGAAGAACCAAAGACTCGGATTTCTGCCAATTATGTATTTTGACAGTGGATGTGGTAGCTGGCTGGATCAAAAGCTGTTCAACCGCCAGGGCATAAGTGGAATCATGTTTCTACAATGGTCATGCATTTTTCTTGACATATGAAGCCTGACTTAGGTGCATGTATGTGCATGCATGTATATATTCATGCTATATGTGTGTGTGTGCGTGTATGTGTATATATCACATTTTATTCAAGAAGCTGAAGTGTAACAGATGGCTCTATATAATTTTCCTTCCCTGAGCTTTATTTTTACACCAAAATAATATATTTTCAAGTTATGAGCAACTCTGTGCCCATATCGCTTTGCGTGAAATTCTCTTCTCTGTCTTATGACATTACATTGTAAATATTTGAGCACATCCCTTTCTCCCCTCTAACACTTATGTCATACCAGATCCATAGAAATCTTATTTCAGTTTTAAGTGAATATTTACTTTGTCAAATGTTCGCTTATTTATTGCTTCATTCTGAGATTTTTAACTTAGGAAAATACTTGGTCTTAGACTGGCTGGTAGCTTCCCTATCTTCAGATATTATTATGCCATTATAGCTAACACTCAAAATCAAATTGAAACCAAGCTCAATTCAGCAGCAGTGTAGAGAATTAACACCAACGGTGTTGCCTCGATTCATCTTCCGACGGATCTCATTATTTGTACAACCATGGTTATAATACTGTCCGTTATTTGTCTTATTTTGATCAGTTCATTCACTTTCACGAGGCTTACAGTACAAGGATCATCTCCAGAGGGAAGGAAAAGAGCAGAATTTCAGAAGGATGTTTTTCCTATTTGCAAAATGATGTATTAAAATGTCAACCCCAAGCTCACCCTGAGTGCTGAGACGATAGGAAAATTACATCCCTTTCCTCCACTGGTCATAGAAGAAAAGAGACGTCATCCTGAAACAAGCAAGAAAATTAGCCCCACAGCTCTGTGTGTGCTTGATCATCATATCATCGCCTGTCCGACTTGCCTCCTCAGCAAAACAGTCTGTGCATGTTACCCCACTTCTCTGTGGTGATATGATTTCCAGACACAGACCTGTTCTCGTTGTAGCTGGCTGGATAGGACCAGCATTTATCTCTGAGGTTATATTGTCTTGCTAGCATTGACAGGATGGAGGCTAGTTTCTTAGCACCCTAACAGAGACATCAAAAGTTGGCTGTTGACTGAACAGTTAATTAGCAATGACAGCATACATCATCCCAGACAAAGTCTCCAGCCAGGCTTCTCTAAGCTCACTGAAGCATCCTTGCATGCCTTCCCCAAGGAAGTCTGACCTCACCCATATATAGAGTCAGAGGGTGAACCAGTGGTAGGATGAGACACACCCACAAATACAGATGCGGATCCATAAGGCTATTTTCCTGCTCCCCCCATATTGCAATGGCTAAAGCTGAATCTTCTTCGGTAATCACAAGGTAAAGCCCTAAACAGTGGACTCTTACTGTGTTCTTGGCCTTTAGGCTCTTGCTGTGATTCCCTCTGTATTATCATGAGTGCTCTCTGCCCCCTCGGCTGCCTTTATTCACTGAGGTCATTTGCTGGTCACTGCAGGTGCAGAGCTGCCTGCAGCTGATGTTCTTTGCCAGTGTGTTTCTTGAGATAGAGACAAAAAATCACACACTCATTCGTCAAACATTTAAGGATATGGCATGTTCCAGAACTCAGGAACGAGATCAAACGGCCCAAAAGACATGGACCTGGCCTTGAGGGTTTGTTGAGCGGAGTTTGGAGGTCATAGAAAAGAGGGATACTTTGGACTTGGAAGACTACTGTAAGCCTGCCACAGAAAGGAAACTACTTATCAAGCTCTCCTCCCACTGACAAAAGCATTTAAAGGTGCCATCATGGAAGCTGGTTGCTTGGCCTATTTATAATAGCAGATTATGCTTAACAGAAGTCCATAATTTTGACCTTAATAAGAATAATACAATTTAATCATAGAAACTGCTTTTATATTGGCTAGATGTCAAAAATAAAATGGGCACAAAAATGTTTTTTTTTTTAATGATCAAAATAGGAATGACTTAACAAATGATGAGTTGTGCCTCCAATCACCTTTGCCACATCTGGGAAATGGGTGTAAGGGTTATTTGCCACCTGTCTTGGCTGACCATGCCAACCCTTATAAAGAAAATAATTTAATTGGAGATGGCTTACAGTTTCAGAAATTTAATCCATTTTCATTATGGTGGGAAGCATGGTGACAGACAGGCAGACATGGTGCTGGAGAAGATGCTGAGAGTTCTCAGATCCACAGGCAGCAGGAAGTGGTCTGTCATAGTTGGCCTGGCATAAGCATCTGAGACCTCAAAGCCCTTTCTCAGTGACACACTTCCTCCAGCAAGGCCACACCTCCTAGGAGTGCCACACCCTATCAGCATGTGGGGGCTATTTTCTTTGAAAGCACCACAACTCCTATTTCTCACACATGGGCACTTGGTAGAATCTTCTTCCCACCCCTGTTTCTGCTCATCTGTCCTTTCATCCCACTGCAGCCAACATCTCTGTGACCAGACTTGGTGTCTGAAGAGATAGAATAGACCCTCTCATGGCTGCACTGCTCCCTGATTTAGTGCCCAAGCCTGAAGGGCATGCTGATCCCTAATCAAACTTCATTGCCGGTCTCCATACATTCCACCATACACTGTGTGTTCCAGTGAAGTGACTCTCCAATATATATTATTTGTGTCAGGTGATACCTACAAAGGAAACCCAGTTTATTTAAAACCTGCTATAGACAGTGAATGAAGCCAGGCTTTCCTAGAGAAGCTTTTGGGTAGAGGTCAGAATTTCAACACATCTCCTGTTCTTTTCTGTCCCATTTTACTGCAGTACAATATGTTTTTATGTTGCCCAGAGTTTAAAGCATGAAGTTTGGATTTGCTGAGCTTGGGAATGTTTGCCGTTTGTAGTAGCCTTGCTCTCCTGTGCCTTCTAGAAATTCCTGCTTGATTTCCAGAATCTGTGAGATACGCACGTCCATCTTTCAGTAGATAAGACAAGCAATTCTCTCCAGTGCAAGCATGTAGACTCCCTGGTCTATTTAATGTGATTGTTTGGGTAGAATCTTAGCTATTTCGTAGACTGAGCAGTTCAAGGCCAGGGAAATGTAATATTCATCTTTGTGTCTGGACCATAATGAGTAATTCATAAACATTTGGGGAGTTAATAATATATAATTCATGGTTACAAATTTTTTTTAAACAAACAGTACAAAGGTTCATCTAGGTTTTAAAGAGCCTTGTCCATGTTCAGACACAAGTACCTGGAATGGCTTAATGCTCTCTGCATAGATATATATGGGATTCAGTGAAATGTTTGTATATAAATATGTAAGAAGGATAATAATCTTTACAGCATAAATCTTCATACCATTTATTCTCTCTTTATATGCACAATTCTTGGTAAACGTTTGCCTCCTAGAGTCAGATGCCCCCCCCCCCCCTTCTGCTGAATCCACCCTTTGGTTCTGTGCAGTTGTGCTTAAAGATCTGAAGGGCCACAATGATTCTTTGGAATATGCTGAATTATCAAAGCTCCAGCTCTAAACTGGGCCAATGGGGGAGAATGGCTTTGACTCCAGAGGCTGCCCACGACTCGCAGAGAAAGAAGCGTCATGGATCATGCCCAGGCTCTGGCAGCCGTTGTACCTGGCTTGTAGACCTGAGACAAAAGAAATTTCACGAGAGCAAATGTTATTCATTAAGCCAAGTGCTTAAGGAGAACCTGGGGGAAACCTCATTAAAGGCAATAAAGAAAGAAGCCCTCTCTTCGATATTTGAAAATAAACGATGGGCTTATTCTTTTTGTCTTGATCATGATGGAGCCTTATGTTAGCTCATGGATTTTTCTTCATGTCCTTTGTTGGTACCCAATGAGAAGGAGTCCAAGGAAGCCACCTTATTAGTGTTATTTAAAAAAGAAAATCATTGACACATTGTCAGGAGCAACTTTATATCCTCCCATTCAATTTTATAAACCCCAGATTAAATTACCTGCAGGGATTCTGTAGAAGTCTTTTCTCTTTTCTAAGACTCTGCATGCCTTGCGCAGAAACAGTTTGTTGCAGCAGTGTTCCAAAAAGCTAACTTTACATTATGGGTGATGTTCTCTGGACTTCATGAACTGAAAGGTGTCTCTTCTTCCTTCGTAACACTGCCACGGATTCATATACTAAAAAGCTTTTGTGTTCCAATAAACCTCTCTGCCGATGCAATAATCCAAATCAGACCAAATCAAACTAAATTGGAAAAAAAATCCAGGTTTAATGGATACTAACACTCCTGGGTGGCCTTCCAGGCCCTCAGAGAGAAGATGGGGAAGGAAGGCCAGTAAACCATGTGTTTGTTCTCTGGGTGGTAGTTTAAATACCCTATGGGGAGGGGTTACCATTCGGCAGCCTTTCTTGGGGATGGAGTCTGGACTGAGGCAACTCCCAGGGGAGGGGCTTAGGATGGAACTTTCCACCCAAATGTTACAGACTCTTTGGATATAGTGATGCCAGGGGTTGGGGTGAAGTCTTCACCCAAACATATACTATTTATGATATTTAAATATCACCCAGTTATCTAGCCAGAGTCCGGCTATATATAACTTCCCCCATTATATCAGTCTTATCTGTGACTTGGTTGGAAATGCCAATTAAAGAAGGAATTGAATCTCATTAGAAAAACATGATGGCAAAGCCATGATATTCAAGTTTATCTGTCAAACTGTGTTTCCTGCCACATTTTGTTATCTTAATTAAACCTGAGATGCTGTGACAGAACTTTTACTGATGATGATTTGATCCTTGATGTAGTCTCTCTAATTTTCTATGTCCATCATAACACTGTAAGAGCATAAATATTACCAGATATGAATGCTCTGGCATTATGCTCTTACATGCATTTTAGTTTATTGGTGTTATTTTGTTCCAAGCAAGTGTCAGCTAAAGCACTATGGAACTAGGGCTTAGCCATCCATACTACCTTATTTTGGTTTCTTTGGATAAGTCACCAAACTGTGATAAGACAGCCATTACTTCTAAGAAAACACTCTCATAGTTTAATTTCTATGGCTATTAATAAACCACCACTGACTTGCACAAGGGAGAGATAATGTCTTTGTTCTGCAGTGGAAAGTAACTCCAGCAACAACATCAACCAAACAAATAAAATCCACATCACTTAGCACAATAGAACACGATGAGTACTCCCTCTGGTTTACAGAGCTCCATTGCAGTAAAATCGCAAACCATAGAGTGAGAATCTGAAGCAATTGGAACGTGGGAGACTGCGTTCGAAGGGTGTGTTTGGTTTCAGTGGAAACAGGTACTTCTCTGCCGAACTCTTCTGCGCGCGCGCGCACACACACACACACACACACACACACACACACACTCCCAATAATTAAACTAACTCTGAGTACAGTGCTTCTGTATTTCCTAAATCTGGGAAGACGGGTGAAATAATTATTTGGTTTTTTGGTTTTTGGTTTTTGTGCTTTGAGACAGAGTTTCTCTGTGCAGCCACTCTTGTTGCCCTGGAACTAACTTTATAGAGATGGCTGGCCTCAGACCTGCCTACCTCTGCCTCCTGAGTGCTTGGATTAAAGGCATGCATCACCACAGCCCAGCTAATAATGATGTTTTTAAATCTCTATTTTGTATTTTAAACTTTTCCTGATTTGCGTTTTTTTTTTCTGATTTCTCTACATGAGAGTTTCAGACAATGGCCTGCTTTAACCTACATTTCTATATATCTAGAGTACACATCTTTTTGGATGTTCAATTTTTTAACTGCTCTGAGTAACTAACTTAAATGTTGGTATTAATATCTAACTTCCCCCAATACTTTTAAAATGAATTATTTACCTGTAGTTAGAAATAGAAGAGGAATGAGAGCTAACAGATTAGTGGGGACTTGTAGAGTCTTTTCTGAAGATCAGGGCTGTGGACCAGGCTCTCAAGATGTACCCATTGATGCAGTATGGTTAGCATCAATGTCAACATGCACCCATTGATGAAGGATAATTAGAGTGTTAATCACAACATGCACCCATGTGTCCTAGAAATAAACTCTTTTCTGAAAGCATCCTGTTGCTTGAGCTAAGACCAGACTTTGAAAGACTCCTTGAGAGAAGAAACATTCCCATTGTGTTGCCATCTTCACATGATAGCATCCGTTCATACTCTTGATACTTTGACTGACAGCTCTAACCTGTTATGGTTGTGTAGTGCAGCTCCGTGACATGAAATCTACAGCTAATCACAATGCACTTCACAGTGGCATGTGACAGCCAGGTACATAGCGGGTGATCCATCTAAGAAAGGAGCTATTAGACGCTTGAAGGTTTGTTTTCCAGGTACATAGTGGGTGACCCATCTAAGAAAGGAGCTACTAGACACTCGAAGGTTTGTTTTCCAGGATAGTGACAGCTAAAATATCCTCTTTTTGTATGTGTGCATACAAATAATACACATAAAACATATGTGTGAGCACGTTGTTGCATGCCACCCAAACGTACTTATACAACATTGACTATTTTGTTCTCTAGCTCACAACAAAGTCATGTATGTGAAAGAAATCAATACATAAAATGAGAATTCAGCACACGGCATTCAGGAGTGGCCTATTTGGCAGGGGCTGGTTTCTTAATCTGACAGTTTTCTATCGCTTAATAGATAAGTATCATTTAACTATTATTCTCTCTTCTGATGCCAAAATAAACCAATGAAAAGTGATAATGCAGGTTGAACCAATCATTTTGGCATTAAGTAGGCCAGATATTGATTATTTTACTTAAGTTAAAAGGATTTAAGTCCAAAGGATTTATATATAGGTAGTTTATTTCTCCTCCTACATCATTTTTTGACATATAGAAGATAGAAATAGAACTGCTTTATGCTCTTGAGCATTTGGCACAGAAAGAAGACTTATATCCACACTGCACGGAACTGTGATGATCAGGCTTGTATCGTAAACACGCATTCAGAGTTCTGATCAATCACTTGTGTAATTGGCTCCGTATCGCTAGTGTAGTCATATCTCAGAGAGATTCAAGATGGACTTAGTTACTAGTTTGATGGTCATATCTGGAACGTCTACAGATGTAAGGTATCACATGGTGAAGAGCCTCCTTTCTGCAGGGGGTAAAGTGCAGTCATCATGTCCACCTGTCTCAGAGTGCAGTGGAACCCTATGTCAACAGACCAGACGTACTCTCTTAAATGCAGCTGCGTGATGGGAAGAGAAATAACTATCGTGTTGAAGTTCACAGCTTCCTCACCTTCCAGGGCAGTGTGCAGCTCCATCCACAGTCACGACATGTTTCACTTTGATGCCAACTTTTAAGGACTGGAGAGTAACTCAAGAAATGAGATGGTCAAAGTGCATTTTAGGTGCTCAGTTAGTGATACCGACAGAGAAACTTCACAGGGATAAAGCCTTGGATTATATTTAAAACTGAAAGTCACTTCCCTTATGGAGGGTACAACTTTACTCCCTTAACCCATTCCTTTCGCTCTGGAAAAGTAACCCAGCACTGAGTTTTCACCCAAGGAGGAAAGTGTCTGCCTGCCATTGCATACAGCTCATCTCTGAACTTGCTCATTACCTTACACATCTTCTCCCATTAGGAGTCTGCTTTTCCTTACAAACAGCCGGAAACACAGCCTCTTTTATTTATTAACTCAAGCAAATGATGACCTTTCTAAAGTAACTGTCAGAGGTGATGTAAAGACTTGGCTCTTGCTTATTTCACAGTGACGTTTATATTCTTTTAATAATTATACTTTATTAGCTGATTAATAGTGTGGAAGTGATGCTCTGAAAATTAAGAGGCCAAAACCACCCAAACCGTGTGTGGAGTCATTGTGGTTCCTGTTGACAGGAGGGGACTGAGCCGATGCATAGGCTCCGATGTTCTGTCTTGAGTTTGCTAGCGCATCTGAGAAGCTTTGACTGTAGTTTCCACAGTCCATCTTTATTTCTTAGATTTCATAGTATTTCCACCCCAAGACATGTACAAAAGAGCTGCTTCCATGAAGCATGATCTGTGATACTATCTAATAAGGCATGAAGGCCTTACTGATAAGGGAGTACTTGAGATTAAAAAAAGGCAACAATTTATACCAGGCCTCTAATAATCAACCGTATGTAACATCCTAACTACAGATCTTGTTTTGAACACTGTGGGGGAAGCTGTAGAAGCTAACACTGTTAACATATGTAATGAAAGAAAATATGTACACATGTGTATGTGTATTTATATGCATGTGTGCATATGAATGTGCATGTGGGTTCCAGCAGAAGACAAGAGAGGGCATCAGGTCCCATGAAGCCAGGGCTGCAGATGGTTGTGGGCCAACTAATACCCTCTACAAATGTTCTTAAATGCTGAGCCATCTCCAGCCCCTATAGAGATGCCTTATTCGGCATCTGCCGTCTATAGCTTCTTTTCATTCTCTCGCCGGTTCTGTAGTCCAATATATGCGATAACCAGATATATAAAATATGGTTTGGGGCACTTAATATTCACTGACAGTAGATGCTCCGTTTAATTTATGCCTGCTTTCTGTTCCCTTTCCTCGGGCCCTCTCTTCTCTTTTTCATTAAGGAAGCATTGCAAATACCAAATATATACTGAAACTACCAGAAGAAACTTTATTTTCTTATAAATTTGATTGCAGAAAAGTGTTCATTTTGTATCTATTTCCAGCATAATGAATATAAAATAATTCTGTGGAAAAAATAATCTGTTCATGTACATCCTCCACCCCCAGCGAATAAATTATGTTTATCCATAACAGCATACTTGTGTGGGTTAAGGCAGGCTATTAAAAGTTTCCCTGGGATGGAAGTTCTGAGTTTGGGATGGATTTTTATGATGTAACACGTGGTAGTGATGTGTGTGTGTATATGTGGTGTGTGTGTAAAACTGTGTGTAAGTTAATTACTTTGAATTTGGCCTGCTTAAGTTTGTACACTACTTAGAAATGGTTAACACAAAGGTGGTGATTTCTTTGACTTTGGTATTTTAGATTTGGAAGAAATGAAGTTCGCAGTGATTATGCATTCACTAGGTCAACATTAGCCCATCTTTGGAAACACTGGAGCAAGTGCCATCTTTAAAGTAAATTGGGGTCTGGAGAAATGGTTCGGCAATACTGTTGCTCTTAAAAGGACCTGGGTTTGATCCCTAGTGCTGATAGAGTGTCTCATAAGCACTTATGAGTCACTTCCAGGATATCCAGTGCCATCATCTTGCTCCCTCAGGCACCAGACACACCCTGTGTACACATACATACACTCAGGCAAAATACCTGGCCATATGGAATAAATAAATAAAAATTTCACAAATGAATGGATAGAGTACTGGTCAGTATAGGCAGAGCACAGACTTTAACACCATCTTGAGGCATAGAGTAATAAATGGACAGGCATGGAGGTGTTGCTAGGATTGAGACTCTGTGTCCATCTATCTCTACTGCCAGAGGAAGACAGATGAGCCCAATCACGGTTCTGTGAAAGTTTTCCCTGCATAGTAGGCTAAGGGTTGTGTGCCTGTGTTGTGTTGTACAGAGGTGATAGAATATATCAAGTCTTCCCTCTCCCATTCTGCACCTCATTACCTCGAGACTGGCTCTCCGGCTGCTCAGTGGGTGAGAGCGCCCACTGTCTGAGTATGAAGACCTATATTCAAACCCAGAATCCATCTAAAGAGCTAGCCCTGTATGTTTAAGCCCAGCACTGCATCAAGGCAGGGGGTTTGTGTAGAATAGAGGCAGGAGAATCACAGGGGATTGGGGCCATTGATCTAGCTCCAGCAGCAGCAGGAGACCATGACCCAAAGGAATAAAGTGTAGAATGATAGACAGAACACCTGACATATCCTCTTGTGTCTACACACACACAGGCACACATGCTCATGCACTTAGGAACCCATAAACCACATACATACATACATACATACATACATACTTACCTCCCCTACCACCACACATGCACACACATAGGAATGCACACATGCGCACACACACATGCATCCATGCACACACACACATACACAAACATGCACCAATGCATACATACACATACACACACCCATGCATTCACACACATATACACACGCACACATATGCACATACACACACACACACAGGCAGACAGACATTCACGCATGCTCGAGTGCACACCCTGTTTTAGTATTCATTTGAATGATCTTGATAATAATTCTATGTATGAAATGGACTATCCCTTGCTCCAGATTTGTCCACAAACATCTTCTCAGCCTTCCTTTAGTGGAGCTGGGATCAATCGAAGGAGCTTTATGAAGGCTATGTATTTACGGATAGGTTTTCTTTCTAATGGGCTGTACTGGGGGGTTTGAGTGACTTCATATAGCTGGTCATGGGGAGAGTTCCCAAGCCTTAGAATACTTTGCGTACAAAGAGTGGCAGATTCGGGCTACTTCCTGCTTTCTGTTGAAAATTGCTGCCTGGACCTTTTCAAGCCTTATGAAGGATTCTGCTGATTAATGAATAATAGAGCGAGAATGTTCCCTTGACGTAGAAGTCTATGCTAACCTCACAAGCTGTCAAATCCACAACCTCTGACTTTAAAAGTCTTCTTGCCGATGAGTTTTCCTGGCCCCTATGAATCTGTCACTGGTGTATGAACTCCATATCTCCCGAGCTTATCTCTTTAGCTTAATGAACCGAGTTTATAATTTTCGCAAAATGAGCTGTCACCTGACAGTGGGCCACACATCATGTCCCTGGCATTGAAGCCTTCTCTAGCATTCCCAGCGGTTAACTTAGGAGGTACCAAGTACCTCAGTTGTTTTCCTGGACTCCCCCATTGGAAGCAACCATCTTTTATAGAACTGACCTTTGGTGTTGGCTTATGCCTACAAGTTTGCTGGCATTTGTCACTGTCCCCTTTCTCCTCCAGTCGGTAGAAGCACCATCTGTGGAGATTGTGTTATTTGAAACCTGTGCTAGGTACCTGTGATGTGACTAGAAGGACATTGATGAGGCTGGATAGCACAGTGGGTACTGTCACCCTCAAGAGTCATGAACATTCTGACACTCACCCAGCTCACTATCCCTGGTAGTGATCTTCAGTAAAATGAACTTAATCAAAACGCAGCCTTCATGGGAATATTCTGAGAACTGCACACAATGGCGGGTATACAACAGCAAGACCAGCACCCAGCAAGTTCTTACTACTTCTAGGCCTCTCTAGGTGAGCTGGGACTGAAGTGTCTGTAGCCTCTTCATAGATTGAAACTAGAAGAGCTAGAATTTAAATTCAAATTTTTTGACAAAAAAAGTCCAGACGCTTCTCTATATCTCATAACTGCCCCTAACCAACATTGCTAAGACATTGATCTATTGCAATGTAACTTCTGTAACAAACTCTCTGATGTAGCTTGTGTAATTCTTCTATATTCCTCACTATGTAGCCATTGAGATGAGGACAGGAACAAATCCATGGCTAATACGTTTTGAAGAGTCTTAAAAATGTGTTAATTGATTTTTTAACATCAGGATCATCAATTGTGTTTGGGTTTTTTTTTTTTCCCTGTGTAAATGTGATTGACACATGTAAATGAGAATTCCTACTTTACAAGCATGAAGGGGATTCAGTGCAATCCTTGGTTCACTTTCAGAGACAGATATGTAGGAAAAACAAGCAGGGCAGCTGGCTTCTTCTCTGTCCTCCCTCTCTTCGGCATCGTGAGCTTGTCAGTAGAAGTGTTGAGATACAGAATACTAATTTCAGATACTGCTAGTCACGGGCCTTGCTTTGTTGTAACGCCATTCTGTGTCCAGCCTGATTTTCATATTAATGTTGACAGCTTAGCCGTATGATAGCCTCACTACCTGCCTGAAGATTCTCAGGAAAGGGATACAAGTAGGAAAAATTGGCCTATTTGTGAAAGGCCCTGGGTGTCCTTTAAGTACTCATGTTCTGAATTGCAAAGGAAGAAGTGATGATGGATGCTGGGGACAGAAATTATGTCGCAAGGACTGAACCGCTAAGTGCCAGATCTGTACTGTTTGGCTCGGTCTTCGTGCCTTTATGAGCGAGATTGATGCCTCTCCATCCTTACCACATTAGGTCTGAGGCATGAGCTCCTCTTCGCATTAAGTGAAATAGAAGCTTAAAGGAAAGCTATCGTTTAAAAAAAAAAAAAACACACCAGGAATGAGTAACTGATGGATTCTGAACCTTAGGCAAAAGTGCAAGAATACCAAAGCGCTTGGTTCCATTACTCAGGTTATAATTTATATGCAGGCATAGTCTGCTGTGTGTGATTTACTATTCAGAATGCAATCAAATCATCTTTGTTTGATAGATTGGTATTTTGAGTTTTCATAACAAAAGCTTTCCAGCACACTATTGCCTGACTCCCTTCCGACTTGGTATTTGAAACCAGATAATGGGATATCTTATAAATATAACACAGGCTTCTCTAGGGTGAGCCCCAGGACCTGCAAGGATCATCTGAAATGAAAGCCATCTCCCCGCAGCAAGGAGGGAGTGCAGAGGAAGGGATGTTGGCTCTGGCATCTTATAATATTTACCTGCAGTTGCTTGGGCAAAGGATGCCCTTCCAGCATTGCCAAGGACTTCTGAGGTTGTTGGAATGCATTTTTGATCACGTTTCTAAAGTGCTTCTGTGTAACTCTCGCTCCTCTTCGTGGAAACTACCCAGGGAGGTAGAAATGAGGGAAACTATTCCGAGCACGTGGGACAGCATCCATGTGGAATGAACACATACTGGAGATTTGAGGAAACAGTCTCGATTTTGACTTTTACTGTGCTTGTTGTTACTGCTCAGCTATGACAATTTTTACGCTTCTTGCTCCTTTAGTTAGGAGTAAATGCCAATGTAAAACATAATAAGGGAATAAAAGAATTCGGGCTGTTGAGATGGCTCATCAAGGAAAGGCACATGCCGCTAAGCATGATGGGAGAAGGAAGGAGTCGGGTCCATCAGGTTGTCCTCTGACCCCCACACTGGCGCTCTGAGATGCGTGTGTGTCCCCCACATACACACGTGCCACAAATGAAGAAACAGGAGAAGGAAGGGAGTCTAGTGTCTGACTCAATCCTTGGCCCCCAGCAGGCTCTAGGGAGTACCCGTTTTCTTCTGTGACCTTCAGGTCATCTACCACGCTGCTCAACTGTGGCGGTGGCTGCATGACAGCAAACACTTCGTCAGAAAGTAATAAATCAAAACCCATGATAGTAGCTTTTAATTGTCTGCTTCATTTTGCATCTCAGCAAAATGTTTATTCCAGGCTAATGTGTCCTGACGTACAGAGGGGGCATTTTAAGCCGAAATATTTAAATTGCACCTGGTCATGATTGATAAGTTGTCAAAAGGCCATGTTTAAATGGTTGTGCTGATGACAAGCTAATGGAGGCCAGAGATTTGAACTGGAGAGGGAAGCACTGGATGGAAGACAGTAACCACACTATCTTCATTCTGAAAAAGTTTTGTACTCCCTCTGAAAGGTTGACTCTTTCAGTGGGATCAGTGTTTATATTTTTATTACAACTGGTAATCACAAATAGAGGAACTGAAGGATAGGAGAAACAGCAAGAACTTAAATAAACCATGTGATTTAGGTTTTTGACTGTGAGACAGCACAGTTGGCTTAACTTTTGCTGAGAGTAGGTTGGCCACATGTTTCTATGTTTCTTCCTCTTTGTTTTCTTTTCTGTTCTTTAACTTATCCTGTTTTCGGTATTTGTTTGGGTGGTTTGGTTTTCACGCTCAAATTTTGGAACAACCTAACTTCTCCCTCGCTAGAGATATGATATTAGAGGGAAATTACAGATTTAGCGTCCATGAAAAAGACATGAACTCTCACAAGAACCTCAGCTCTTAGTTCACTTTTAATCAAGGTGCTGCTTCCTCTCACTGGACTCTTCCGAGGCAGTCACCCTCAGGTGAGTGAGACAATACTGGAATCCAGCAAGACATCTTCCAAGACATGCGAGTAAGAGAAACAGCATTCAGAAAACATACTTGAACCCACCTCTTCTCCAAGATAAATCCTGTTTATGAAGACTACGGCAAAGACAAATATTTAGAACATTGAAGATCAATCAGTCGGTATTAGCTAAGACTAACATTGTTTATATTCATTAAAACAAAAATATTGTTAATTAAGAAATGGTTTCTTAACTTCTGCGGAATTGAGTAACCTTGGGGATCTTTCGGATTTCATGGTGTAACCAAGGACACTTGTCAATATTAGGAAGCCTACATATTCTAAATCTATTGGGAACTCTAATCACAGGTTGCTTTCAGAGGGCTTGTGCAAATCCTGAAGATTAAAATAATTAAACTATATTAAGATTCTATACTGAATGACTCAGCAGCATCTATTTCTATATGAATATTAATAACACTCCATGGAATAACAGATGTTCATTTATTTTTTCTTTTTTATGGTGTAGCTATTCTTAGCCAAATTTGTAAACAAGAATGTATATTTTCTCATTCACTTGTTTACTAATTTTGGCCTCCTATTAGTTCTTTTGTGTTTTATTTATTTGGTGACTATTCAGAATTATGCAAATTCAGTTGCTACTCAAAAGTGACTGTATAGGCGAAACTCACTGTTATTTGCCTTATGGAGTTTTCTAACCCATCTCCACTAATCTGTGCGTCACCACAAGGTCATGGCCTACCAGCAAAGTTTCAGTGTGTCTGTCTCCAGTGGCGGCTCTCTAACGCCTCCTTATTACTCCCAGCATTCAGTTTAGTTTCCCCTGCCTAGACCCTCTATTCCCTGCACAGACCCATTTATTAACCAATGGTATTCACAGCATATAGAGGGGAATCCCACATCACAAGCCAATTTTATATTCAATACATCATTAGTAATAGTAATAATGAAAGTGAAAAGAAAATAATTATCCAAAAATAATTCCTCACAATATCTAACCCAGCCTCTGTCTATAAGTGATATAATAAAACCGTAATTGAATCCCCTTACATAGTAACTCACCAAAATGTAGGAATATAAATTCACAGCCATGTAGCCATCATAAAAGTTGGGGAGATTCTCTCTGGGTGTGAGAAGGTTCGATAAGTGCCAGGTTCACTTACGAATTGATATAAGATGTATATTGAGAGATTCATTTCAATAAACTGTGTGTGGGAGTGTGAGATTTGTGTGAAGACTTCACGATCCATAGGTCAGGCTATCAGGAAGGGTGGCTAGGGTCCTCTAAGGATAGACTGGAGCTGAAATCTACAGGTAGAGATAGTCTTTCTCAGAACATGTTGGGCTGGCCTTAAAGCCTTTCAATTGAGGAAAGCCCATTCAGAGGGTCTGGAATGGTCACTCATGTGAAAGTCTGAGTTAGGAACTGGAACCTCATCTATAAAACACCTTCAGAGATACGTCTGTATCGGTGTGACTGAATAAACAAATAACTTAGCCAACTTGACATCTGCAGCTATCACACTGGAAAACATAAATGGATGGAAGAAAGGGCTCCAGTGCAGTGTGTGTAGGTGATAAATTCCATGTGCAACAGCAGAGGAGGGCACTGGGCAGCCCCCAGACAAGAGCGGAAGTGAGGCTGGAAGTGTGTTCACCGATGTCCTCATGTCCTCCTCGCTCGTGCGCCTGCAAACCAGTGTGCCATGAACAAAAGCAGGCCATTCTCTAAGGATAAGACCTCGAATTTGGAAGAATTAGGACAGCTGACACGGGCCTGGCAGATGGGAGGAACGCCTGTTTGATTGCCTCATTTAACATTTAGAACATGACTGAAGCCTGACAGGAAACTCAAGTTCTGTTCGTGCTAAGTCAAACGCAGTGAGTATAGCTCACACATGCAGACACGCTCACATGACCTTGCATTCCTTCTGAAACAGAACTCTGTAGCGAGCCCCTCCGGATATTTGGAGAATATATTTTTAATATTTTTTAAAAAGTGGAAAAACTGCCTCACAGAAAAGAAGAACCCAGAGAATTCAAGGAACAGAAAACCACTCACAATTATTTTGTTATTAAACTCCAAGGATTTCAGAAGGTAATACATTCATAAAACAAAAACAAGATTCTGTGCAGAAGGGCAGGAGGACTCTGAGGAATTTTATATTTACAATTAAAAAATAATAAACCATTTGTGCATGCAAATACATACATAGCAAATACGTTCTAGTTTGAAACTTTTAAAACTGGGAAGTTTGGAAAAACAAAAGAAAACATATTACCAAAATATTAAAAAAATCAAATAGTTGAGAAATATGAATTGAAATATTAGGCACATTCTAATGAATGTATGTACTCACACACACAATTCAAAATTTCATTCAAGAGGAAGTGAAAATGTAGATGGAAAAAATAAAGCTGGAAACTAAGAGATAGAAAAGAAATTTTTTAGAGCCAAAGCAAACAAGATCTTTTTTAATTAAAAATTCCTACTGAGTCTTGAATAAAATAAGAAAATACCCACAGCTGGGCATACCACTGTGAGATCTCAGAACACCAAAATTACACAGAAAGTACTAACAATTTGCGACAGAAATTTTTAAAAATTCACTGCTCTTCTCTGTCAGAGGGTTTGTGTGTGTGTGTGTGTGTGTGTGTGTGCGCGCGCGCACGCTGCACATGCGCGTGAACAAAGGCCTTAAGCAGTGACAAAGCATGCTTGCAGAGAGTAGTGTAAAGGCTTTAAAGCAAACATATAAAGGAAAATAGCTTAGAACGGAAAATACCAGCTAATGGGTGTCTTCGGGTGGGGGAGTGAGCAATTCGTTCATTTGTCTTTCCAGGCTTTTACGTTACTCTGTCGTGTTTTCCACACATTTATGCAACGTGTTTTCCTAGTTTTCAAACTGTGCTCCACAAAAATCAAACACGAAACCCCACATACAGCTTCCGCAGTGCGCGGCAGCACAGGTTTGTCGGGTAACTCTTTGCACCGTGGATCCAAGCCACCTTAGCCTTCCTGAAGGTTACAATAGTTTTGTTGGGTGCTATCGCACCCCCTGACGGCCCAGCTGTGTCTCTCTAAGACATCTTTGCTTAGACCGTGAGCGTCTCTTCCTCTGCCTGTTAGTTGTTCCTTGCCGCAGCTCTGCTGCGTCTCTCTTAGATGCTTTGTATCTGCACTGCCCGTCAAGCACCCAGCTGAAAGTCTTTGGTCGGTGATTTTTCGCTTGTAAATGAAATCTAATGGATCGGTTCATCTTCACATTGACAGCTACAAGCTGAGCCTGTGCCTGACATCTGCGAGGTCTGAAACTGAGGAGAGGATGAGCCGTGTTCACTGTAAGAGGAAGTGGGCCTTAATTCCCCTTGCTTGCAAGGGGACTGCCTCTCACACTGGAAAAGGTCATTTACAAAATTGCTTCCTTCTGGCTTAAAATAGATACTATCGGTCTCCTGGATGGAGGGATCCACTCCTCTTTAGTTGGATTTAATTCCCAGGCAGAATGAGGACTTTAATGAGTGAAAACTCTTTTCTCACAGGAGACAAGGGCATCAGGACCTCTGAGTTTCATGTGGCTCAGAAGAAGAGGCAACATTCCTGCTCCAGGAGATATATTTGCCTCCCAGAATAATGTGGTCACAATTGATGTACACAGTTTACTCACGAGCATCATAATTAGCAGAATAATTTTTAGCTGATTTCCCAAAAAGAAATGCGTTGGATAGTAATGAGCTGTTTGAAAGAGCTGGGTTGATCTATCAATCAAAATTACCACCTAACAAAAGAAGCACAATCCTTAGCAAAGTCACAACATTTCCCTCCTGATGGCTGGCTTGGTGTGTTATTAAAGCCAGTTTTTCACTTTGTTTGCATTTCGCGGGAGACATGGTGCACATTTAAGACAGGTGAAATGTTAATTACCGGCCTGACAGTGCCGGGAATGACTCATGGGATAATGCGGTAGCTCACTGAGATCCTACAGTATGTACAGACAAATCCTAATTATGCTATGTAGGAATAAAAATAGAAGGGGCTAGATTTTAAATAACTATTGAGACTGGTTAAATATACAATTTAACTTGCCTTAGTGTTTTCATTTTATTTTCCTGAGAACAAAAATAAAATTCACCATTATTGAGTTCGCACCTATGGGAAGGAAAAGTTAGTCACATTTTAATATTCAGAGTGCTCTCTTATAGACTACATAATATGTGAGTTTAAAAGGAGTCCCCGGTGGCCAAACTGCTCATAATTTATCCAGTAGCTAACAGAAATTCAAGAAATTACTATTGAAAAGGAACACCGGGCTCAGGACATGGCTCTGTCCATGTGGTTGCTGTCGTGTGAGCATGCCTGATGCAGCCATGCATGTCTGCAACACTAGCATTTGAGGCAGAGGTGGGGAGACAGGGCAGAGACAGGAAGACCTAAGGAGCTCTTGGTCAATCAGTTCACCCAACCAAGAAGCTCCAGGATCAGTGAGAAATTCTGCCTCAAAATATAAGGGAAAACACAATAATGAAAGAAACCTGAAGTCAACCTTTGATCTCTAGGCATACACACCTGGTCACTCATGCAGAACACACACACACACACACACTTAGAAAGAGTGCTGAAGACAATAACACATCACCACAGAAAGGAAACAAAAGGATGGAAGATGAATGAAAGGGTAATTGCAGTCCATAGGCAGATGAACTGGAGTAGTGAAGGCAATTGCAGTCCATAGGCAGATGAACTGGAGTAGTGAAGGGGGTGATGTTGAGATGAGCGGTTTGGTATCTCTAGAATTTAAAATCTTAGGTGAAGCCACTTAGAAGCAACATTAGTATGAGACCCTCTTTCAGTTGTGAGGGAGAGTAGATGTGGAAGGTCACTAAGGAGGGTGCCATCTACCCCCTCACACCATTTCTGTTTCAGCCTTCTCAGGAAGACAAGACGCGACAAACGAGGCTTGTCCTTTAAGACACTCCCCTTTATCCCTAGCCTGTGTGGCTTTCCAGAGAAATCACTCTGGTGGTTTTGTGTGCTGTGTGGTCCTTTAGGTGACATAATCCCATGTTTGTACATTTTAAAGGAAATCTTTGGCAGATAAGACAAAATAAATAATGTTAACTCATGCCACCTATTCTTTCCTTGGTTTTAAAGCCCAATGTTGAACTATCACAGTGTAGAGAGGGTCGGCCACCCACTCTTTTCTCACAGATACCAGTTTGGGCATCGACACAGCTGAGTGACATCATCAGTCCTTTTCTCTATTGTATACCTACACAGTAAAATTTGTAGCTTGTGTATACATGCAACAGAAACTGCAGAGGTTACAGTCTCTGTGTGTGTGTGTGTGTATGTATGTATGTGTGTGTGAGTGTTTACATGTATGTTCATCTTCTCATATATACAGGTACATTTCTATATTCAAGCACCTGTGAGGGTCAGAGGTCTACCTGTTTCTCAAGGTAGAGCTTCTCACTGGTGTGGAACTCGCTACATCAGGATGACCAGCTGATCCGTGAACCCCAGTACAACATCTGTCTCTACTTCTCCAGTGCTAGGATTACATACCTGTGTTGCCACTCTTGGCTCTTTGGCATGGGTTCCAGTACCCAAACATCAAACACAGGTCCTCCTGCTTGTGAAACAAGCCCTTTAGTGCACAGCCAAGCAGTTATAATCTTTTAATTTCAGAAGGCAGGCAGGAGAAATAAAACTAAGATCATTTGATTTAAACCTCTTTAAAGGGACTTTTAAATGTCCCACATAAAATACCATGAGTACCCAATCTCATGAGGCATGTTCATTCGACATGAGGAAAAGGAGATGAAAGATTGGAAGAGGGTAGGTGACCTGGGCAATTCAATTAAATTCTGAAAGACTCGAGTTGCACAGCAGCGGTCATATGCATGAAAGTGGTTTTAAGCCATAAAAGTTAATAATGTATAAGGTGTTACTGTTGTTACTTTTTTACTTTCTTCCCATTCCTTGATTTCTTTGTTTTACATAATGATAGAACACCAGGATCTTTGCTATCTAGTCTCTTCCAGGCCTAAAGTATGCATGCTATTGATCATATAGTTGCTCTCTGAATTGTATCTATTAACTTTAAAATCAAGCTCTAATACTGGGCACTGTTATTTTCCAAGCTGCAAGCTGAGTGTGCCTTTGGAATAATTTCCACTAAAGATGAACTTTCCTGAGTGCTCTATCGCCATTGGCCTTGCCCATCACTGATGCTTCCGCTTGGGTGCCTTAAGAGCTGTATTTAACCAGTGACACTGTGAACTGTGAATGTTACAGTGTTAACCCCAAAGATAGCTCTTCTCGTCTGCATTTGTTAAGGTTGTGAGATGAGGAAACAACCTGTAATTTTCTAGTGCCTGCTAATTAAAAATGAAGAGTGAAAATAATGTTATACTCCCAGCAGAGGCACTGGGCCTGATTGAGCACTGGCTTTCTGCTCAACGTAAAACTGTCACCAACATTTTCTTATATCGAAAGTGGGGATCACAAAAGAAAATGCGGTAAATTCCTAGGCATCTGTGTTGCTGTTGCTCAACTGAAAACTGCTCCGTCATGTTCTGTTTGTCAGAATTACTTATTCTGCTACTGAACCACTTTGCAAGGGTATCTTCTGTTACAAAAGGTGTGGCTTCAGAACATTCATGAAGTGCTCCAAAAGAAGCATTTCATAATCACCCCTAAATACCTTAGGCAGTTTTATATCCTGTCCAAGGCAGTCAGAGACCAGCATGTCATATCTGCTGCTGGTGTACATGCCTCTGGTTGCAGAATAAGTCCTAACCTGAAAGTCATTTTTTTTCTCTACACACACATATACATCCAATCTGGTTACTTTAAGGATTCTTTCCCAAGTAAGCCAGCTCCAAATCCCTTGCCAAATGCAAATATCAGCAGCTAGGTATGGTTAATGTGCTATGTGGGAAGATATGGTTATTTCAGCATAATCAATGTAGCCTGATGAGTAACAAGGTTCAGAAGCTAAGACGGTTGAGCCTGATACAGAAACAATATCCAAGTCTGTACTAGATCCAAGAGTTTGCTGTTGAGTTGAGAGCTCTGAGAATTGGGATGAAGAACTCCCAAACAAAGAACCAAGTCTAGCATATGTAAGAGGTGATTCCATGGAGTTTAGCAGACAAGAAGCCACATATTAGTAAACAAGACAAAACTTATGAAAACTAGAACATTGAGCCCCAAGGAGACTGAGTCAGAGCGTGGGCAGAGGGAGGAGTCACCCCTACTTTCTAAATGAACTGTTTCCTGGGATTTGTACATGTCTTAATGCCTCCTCCAGCAAAAGAACTGAAACTGTGAAGGGTTGAAGTTGTTGGAGTTTTCCTAGAGTAGTAGCTAGTTTCCTCTCACCAAGGCCAGCTGGCCTGGGTCTGGAAAAGCCTGGGATAAAACCGGACTCTTTGAACATAGTGGACAATGAGGACTACTGAGAACTCAAGAACAATGACAATGGGTTTCTGATCCTACTGCACGCACTGGCTTTGTGGGAGCCTAGGCAGTTTGGATGCTCAACTTACTAGACCTGGATGGAGGTGGGGGTTCCTTGGACCTCCCACAGGACAGGGAACCCTGATTGCTTTTCGGGCTGAGGAGGGGGGGATTTAATTGGGGGAGGGGGAGGGAAATGGGAGGCGGTGGCGGGGAAGAGACAGAAATCTTTAATAAATAAATAAATTTAAAAAAAGAAACCATTTATGAGAGATCATTTCATTAAGAGACTCTCAGGGAATTTAAGAAAATTAACTGTACCTTTTGTTGTAGTCTTAGGTGCGTTGCTATCCCGAACGTCCTCTGCCCTCACATTCTCACACCCTCTCTTATCACTGACACTCCACATCAGAATGGTACCCTTGCTGCAACAGATACATCTGTGTTGAAATACCATTAGCCCTTCAAGTGCACAGTTGACATATGGCATCCTCTGGATGAGGTACATTAGGACAAATGTATAAAGACATGCTTCTTCCCAGAGTACTATTGCCCTGAATGAGTTCACTGCTTCAATAATTCTCTTTATTCTGCTCAGTCTTATGTATTCTCTCTTTCTCGATCTCTTGGGATTTTGAAAGTTGCATATGAACAAAACTAGGGATAATGCTCAGATGTGCAAAAAAAATATGGATCAAGCCAGCCATCTAGTCAGGATGATTTGAGTCATATCCTTGCAGGTGCCATTCATGGGAAAATTGTCTTCAAGCTGTTTTCCGTTTTTATCTTGGAGATGTTGCTACTCTTCAATTATGGATAAATGATTCAAAAAGATACTGGAAAATTCTGGACTATCTCAGGCTCTCATTGCTCCCGTTCCTCCCACGAACCCAGGAATTTATGGGCTTCCACTGGGTCTGTATGTGAAACTTGAAGATGTTGAAACTCTTCAATTATAGATGAATGTTTCAAAAAGATACTGAAAAATCTGGGCCCATCTCAGTCTCTCTTTGCTCTTGTTCTTCCCATGAACTCACGTGTCTCATTGGATACATATGTGAAGCTTGCAGGTCAGTGGTTTGGGAATAAACCTCACAGTGCTTTGCATAATCTAGGTCTTGAGGGGCCACTGTAGGCATTCCTTTCCAAAGGAAGCGCTTCCCAACACGGAGGCAAAATAGCTCCCTGTTCAGCCAACCCCATCAAATCAAAGATGCCCTTCCGTGAATATGCACAGGTTCTACCTACCCACCCTCACTCCATCTGCAATCATGACCACCTTCATACCAGCGCAGGAGACTCTGCTCTCATTGAACCTCCATGGGATCATCACTAAACTCTTGACAATGCAGTCATGACAGGGACAGACACTCCTCATTGACCTATTCCTGGGTGTTGGAATATGCAATATTATAGGTGTGTGTCAAATCCATGCCTGTCTGGCGGAACTTTCTTGGGAGAGACCCCATTGTAACCTGTCCTCAATGAACTTGCAAATACATATCATTTCAAATTTGCTTTAAAAAAAATCTTGTAAGTTATAAAACCAGAAAAAAAATGAGCATGCTTCTCTTGAACAGGTCAAATAATCGACTACAAAATGATTAGGCAGTTCCCATACCCAACATTCAAGGTTCTGTGTAAGGTTGATAAGCAGACAAAGGTGCTAACGGCCTGAGTCTCCAGACACCCAGAAGGGGCACTGAAACATCCCTGGAAATGCAACAGAGAGGAAGAACTGTGTGCTCATCGGGGCACACTGTGACACACGAAGGATGTGCTGCTTAGGTGAGTTGACCCTGACTCTCCCAAGAGGTGATGTTTGACCATGGCAGAGTCCTCTCAGCACAGTGGGCCCACGGGACTTCTGCTCTGCTGAGAAACTTCCTACCGTGAGAGAACAGCCAGTTCTTCAGCACAAGAAAGGCACAATGGGCCATGGTTTCCTGCCATCCCTGTGTCTCAGTCCTTCTGGCCAATAAACAAAAATGGCGAGTTTTGAGAAACACCCTCTTGCTCAGCATGCCCACATGACTGTGTCTCCTTCAGATGGCTCCAACAGGTGTGCCCATGCCACCTACGCCTTGGTGCTCTTTCAAAACCACGTCTCCAACTTACCGTTTTCTTCTTCCAAGTTAGGTATTGAATTCAAGGCTTTGCTCATGCTGTGTGATCTCTGTACCACGGAACTATACCCCAACATTTCTTTCCTTTAATTTTGAGGTGTAGTCTTGTAGTTTCCTTTAGTAGTTGAGGCAGACCATGAACTCTCCGTAGCCCAGCTTGACCTTGAACTTGAAATCCTTTAGCCTCAAGATCTACAAATAGCTCAGTTAGGGCTTCAATTCAGTTCATCTTTGCGGTTTTGACACACACACAGGGGGAGGGGCGAGAGGGGGGGGGAATACATGTCTGTATTCCCAAGCTTTACTCCAGGCCTATCGTACCCACATCTCTGGAGGTGAAACACCTGCATCCACACTTCCAGGCTCCTACTGTAACTTTATGTGTGTTCAAAGATTTGGCTTTCCTATGACATTGTGACACATCTAACCAGAGCCAAAAGCTAGGACACATACTGAAGTGACACAGAGTCCGAAATGGAACACCCCATACACTTTCTTCTTAGCACTGTCTGCAGGCTCAGTCCATAAGATGACGCTCCAGCTATTGTAGGGCTCAGGTACATGCAGCAGGAGCACAGGAGAAATGAAAGGCTCACACGTTCTAGTCTGCTCTTCCTTTGCCTGCTGAAAGCCAGGTTAAGCACACAGTGCAATGGGAAGGAGAAGACTTCAAAGTCAGCCCTCTGAATGAACAGTTAATAGCAAACCATCGCGAGCCCTCTGTCGGCCACTAATAATCTAAATGAAGAACTGGAGTGGGTGAGGTTTGCTGACGGCATAATCAGCAGCAGTCAATAAGAGGCCCAGAGGAATGAGGGCATTCCACACAGGCGGGAAAGTTAGGAAATCTAATGAAATAACTCCTGGGGATATTGGATTTGTGAACCTTTCAGCCGTTCTGCAGAAAAGCACTAAGTGTTGGTGTCACAAGTTCAAGAAAACAATGGGTAGAAATCGCTCTGAGACTCCTGTTTATGCGCTCATTCTGCACATCCTGTCTGTGGAAAATAAATAATTCACTCAGAAGCCCTTCTTATATTCTCTATAATTATCTGAACACTGTTAATGACTGGAATAGTTTTTATATAAAATGTGAGGCCATATGAAAATCTTGCCCTTGTATGGATTGCATGTAATATGAAAATTTCAATATTAATAAGTTGACTTTCAAAACCATACATACCGCAGCTTAAGAATGTTTCAGTGTCTGTCTGGCCTGTCAGACCAATTGTCTCAAAGATGAAGGTCAGAAAACTATTGACACAGGAAATCAATGATATTCAATTGTCCTCACACATCCTTCACTTATTTTCAAATCACTAGTCTACTCTTTTCTGTGTCTCCCCTCCCAGGGGAAGTCTTTCATCTCTGTACCTACAGGCCAGGTTATTACATCTCTCGCACATCCTGAAGCCTGATTCACCAGATGCAAATGTCAGCTCACCATGGGAGACTACCCCAGAGATGGGTGACCAAACCCAACCACAGGGCACCAGTCAAGCCAGACGAAACATGGTTCTTCTCTTCCACTCAGCTGGGGAAAATTCTTTAGGAGGCAACTCTGTAGAAGTTGTAGAATGGCAAGCCCATTGGAGGAGAAGGGGTAGAGGTGACATTACAGAGTACATATGTCATCTCCTCCTATGCTATACTCAGGTTCTGGAGATGAAGGTGGTGAAACTGGTCTGAAGTCTGTGACGGTTAATGTCACTTGTCTGCTTGACAGGATCTGGACTCACCTTAGGAGGTAAGCCTCAATCATGGATGTGAGGCATTCTCTAGGTGAGATGAATCTGTGATCCTGTAGCTTAGTTGAGGTAAGAAGACCTACCTTCAGTGTGGATGGCACCATCCCATGGGCTAGAGTTCTGGACTCAAAAAGGAGAAAGTTAGTTGAAGAAGAGTAGACACCATTCTCCACTTCCTACGGAAGTGACATCCTCTTGCCTCGAGCTTATGCCACCATGCCTCTCCTGCCATGCTGGACGTCCAATGGGCTATAAGTCAACACTTCTTTCCTGCCATGCTGGATGTCCCCTGAGCTATAAGTCAACACTTCTCTCTTGCCTTGCTGGACGTCCCCTGAGCTAAAGTCAACACTTCTCTTCTGAAGTTGCTGTAGTCACACATTGTGTCCCAGCAACCTGTAAAGTTTCTAATACAGAGGCCTTGGCTTCTCATGGATCAACATGAATAACAGGGCCGAGAGGCAGGGCCGAGAACTCATCGGCTCCACTATTCAACCAGTGTTGCGCCACAGCTACTAAGTGCCAGGCACACTCCCTCCCAGTCACTTCACATCATGAGAAAAACCCAGTTGGGGCAGCCTATCTGGGCGCTGGGTCCGAGTAGCCGGGGCTCCCGGGGGGCAGCAGTTCCTTTGTTTCTGTGGCCTGCCTGCACCAAGCGGGGTAGGCGCTTTGTCTGCGGGCTGCCCAACCAGCACAGAGGCCTGATCTTTCGGCGCCAGGAGACCCAGCATTGGGGTGAGTTTCTGGCCCACGGCGCCAGCCTGGGACGGGGAGCTCGGGGGTTTCTTGGCCCCCTGTCCTGCTTGGGCTCTCTGCTGCCTCATTCTTCCTGGCCCACCCAGCTTCCGTCCAGACCCCTCCCCACTTCGCCCCCACTGCCCTCTTTTGGCGCGTAGCATCGCCCAGCGCAGCCTATCTGGGCGCTGGGTCCGAGTAGCCGGGGCTCCCGGGGGGCAGCAGTTCCTTTGTTCCTGTGGCCTGCCTGCACCAAGCGGGGTAGGCGCTTTGTCTGCGGGCTGCCCAACCAGCACGGAGGCCTGATCTTTCGGCGCCAGGAGACCCAGCATTGGGGTGAGTTTCTGGCCCACGGCGCCAGCCTGGGACGGGGAGCTCGGGGGTTTCTTGGCCCCCTGTCCTGCTTGGGCTCTCTGCTGCCTCTTTCTTCCTGGCCCACCCAGCTTCCGTCCAGACCCCTCCCCACTTCGCCCCCACTGCCCTCTTTTGGCGCGTAGCATCGCCCAGCGCAGCCTATCTGGGCGCTGGGTCCGAGTACCCGGGGCTCCCGGGCGGGCAGCAGTTCCTTTGTTTCTGTGGCCTGCCTGCACCAAGCGGGGTAGGCGCTTTGTCTGCAAGCTGCCCAACCAGCACGGAGGCCTGATCTTTCGGCGCCAGGAGACCCAGCATTGGGGTGAGTTTCTGGCCCACGGCGCCAGCCTGGGACGGGGAGCTCGGGGGTTTCTTGGCCCCCTGTCCTGCTTGGGCTCTCTGCAGGGCCTCTACTCCCCGGGTGCTGCCTCTTTCTTCCTGGCCCACCCAGCTTCCGTCCAGAGCCCTCCCCACTTCGCCCCCACTGCCCTCTTTTGGCGCGTGGCATCGCCCAGCCCAGCCTATCTGGGCGCTGAGTCCGAGTAGCCGGGGCTCCCGGGGGGCAGCAGTTCCTTTGTTTCTGTGGCCTGCCTGCACCAAGCGGGGTAGGCGCTTTGTCTGCGAGCTGCCCAACCAGCAGGGAGGCCTGATCTTTCGGCGCCAGGAGACCCAGCATTGGGGAGACCCAGCATTGAGAGAGCCAACATTGGGGAGAGACAGCGTTTGGTAGGCAAGGAGACCTAATCCGGTAAAAGAAGATCCATAGGGAGCATTTGGAAGAAGAGATGGGCCGACGTCAAGGCAAGAATTCGCCCAACAAGCTGAAAAGCAACATGAAGCTACCAGAAACAAGCGACCTCACAACGGGAGGACAAGAACCCCTTAATCAAGAGGAAGGAGAAAAGATTGACTTCATGAAAGTGATTGACACCCTTAAACAGCATGTAAAAAACGCCCTTATAGAAATGGATGAGAAATATAACAGAAAGTTTGAAGAATTGAATAAATCAGTGAATGATACCCTAGAAAACCAAGGAAAAACAATCAAACAGATAATGGAAACAGTTCAAGACCTGAAAACTGAAATGGAGGCAAAGAAGAAAACACAAACAGAGGGCCGTCTGGACATGGAAAATCTAGGTAAACGAATAGAGACTACAGAAACAAGCATAACCAGCAGAATACAAGAGATAGAAGAAAGACTCTCGGATTCTGAAGATACCATAGAGAAAATAAACACACTGATCAAAGAAAACAGCAAGTCCAACAAACTCTCATCACAAAACATTCAGGAAATATGGGACACAATAAAAAGACCAAACCTAAGAATAATAGGAGTAGAAGAAGGAGAAGAAGGGCAGCTCAATGGTCCAGAAAATCTATTTAATAAAATTATAGAAGAAAACTTTCCCAACCTAAGGAAAGATTTTCCTATGAAGGTGCAAGAAGCATACAGAACACCGAATAGGCTGGATCAAAAAAAAACATCCCCTCGCCATATAATTATCAAAACACAAAGCATACAAAATAAGGAAAGAATATTAAGAGCTGCAAAGGAAAAAGGCCAAATTACTTATAAAGGTAAACCTATCAGACTTACACCTGACTTCTCCATGGAAACCATGAAAGCCAGAAGGTCCTGGTTAGATGTACTGCAGAAACTGAGAGACCATGGGTGCAAGCCCAGATTACTATACCCAGCCAAGCTTTCATTCACTATAAATGGAGAAAATAAAATTTTCCAGGATAAAAACAAATTTAAACAATACGCAGCCACAAATCCAGCCTTACAGAAAGTAATTGAAGGAAAATCACTAACCAAGGAGTCCAACAATGACCACAATACCTCAGACATCTAGAGACCCTTCACCAACACAAAACAAAGAAGGGAAACTCACAAACTCTACGACTAAAAAAAAAAATGACCGGAGTTAACAACCACTGGTCATTAATATCACTTAATGTCAATGGACTCAACTCACCTATAAAAAGGCACAGGCTAAGAGATTGGATAAGAAAACAGGATCCAACATTCTGCTGTTTACAAGAAACACACCTCAACCACAAAGACAGGCACCTACTCAGAGTAAAGGGCTGGGAAAAGGCCTATCAAGCAAATGGTCCTAAGAAACAGGCAGGTGTGGCCATACTAATCTCTAACAAAGTTGACTTTAAACTTAAATCAATCAGAAGAGATGGAGAGGGGCATTTTATACTCATAACAGGAACAGTTCATCAGGATGAAGTCTCAATCCTGAACATCTATGCCCCTAATATAAAAGCACCCACGTACATAAAAGAAACATTGCTAAAATTCAAGGCAGCCATCAAACCGCACACACTAATAGTAGGAGACTTCAACACTCCTCTCTCACCAATGGACAGGTCAATCAGACAGGAACCTAACAGAGAAATAAGAGAATTAGTGGAGGTATTGAATCAAATGGACTTAACAGACATCTATAGAACATTCCATCCAAATAGGAAAGAATATACCTTCTTCTCTGCAGCTCATGGAACCTTCTCGAAAATCGACCACATAGTCGGTAACAAAGCAAACATCCACAGTTACAAAAAAATATTAGTAACCACCTGTGTCTTATCAGATCACCATGGATTAAAGTTAGAATTCAACAATAATGCTACCCCCAGAAAGCATACAAAGTCATGGAAACTGAACAGTCAACTATTGAACCATAGCTGGATTAAGGAAGAAATAAAGAAAGAAATTAAAGTCTTCCTGGAATTCAATGAAAATAAAGAAACAACATACTCAAACTTATGGGACACTATGAAAGCAGTCCTAAGAGGAAAGTTCATAGCACTAAGTGCCCACTTAAAGAAAACAGAGAAAGCTCACATTGGAGACTTAACAGCCCACCTGAAAGCTCTAGAAAAAAAAGAAGCAGACTCACCTAGGAGGAGTAGAAGACTGGAAATAATCAAAATGAGGGCTGAAATCAACAAAATAGAAACACAGAAAACAATACAAAAAATCAATGAAACAAAAAGCTGGTTCCTGGAGAAAATCAACAAGATTGACAAACCACTATCCAAGCTAATCAAACGGCAGAGAGAGAATTTGCAAATTAATAAGATCAGAAATGAAAAGGGGGACATAACCACAGACACAGAGGAAATTCAGAGAATCATTAGATCTTACTACAAAAGCCTATATGCCACAAAATTGGAAAATGTAAAGGAAATGGATACTTTTTTAGATAAATATCATATACCAAAGTTAAATCAGGACCTGGTGAACAATCTAAATAGACCTGTTAGTCGCGAAGAATTAGAAGAGGTTATCAAAAACCTCCCTACCAAAAAAAGCCCAGGACCAGATGGTTTCAATGCGGAATTCTACCAGATCTTCCAAGAAGATCTAATACCTATACTCCTTAATGTATTCCACAAGATAGAAACAGAAGGGTCATTACCAAACTCCTTTTATGAAGCCACAATTACTCTGATACCAAAACCACTCAAAGACTCAACCAGGAAAGAGAACTACAGGCCAATCTCACTCATGAATATCGACGCAAAAATCCTCAACAAAATACTGGCAAATCGAATCCAAGAACACATCCGAAAAATTATCCATTATGATCAAGTAGGCTTCATTCCTGAGATGCAGGGCTGGTTCAACATACGAAAATCTATCAATGTAATCCAGCATATAAATAAACTGAAAGAAAAAAACCATATGATCATTTCATTAGATGCTGAAAAAGCATTTAACAAAATTCAACATCCATTTATGTTAAAAGTCTTGGAGAGATTAGGGATACAAGGGTCATACCTAAATATAATAAAAGCTATATACAGCAAGCCGACAGCTAACATCAAATTAAACGGAGAGAAACTCAAAGCCATCCCACTTAACTCAGGAACACGACAAGGCTGTCCACTCTCCCCATACCTCTTCAATATAGTGCTTGAAGTTCTAGCAATAGCAATAAGACAACATAATGGAATCAAGGGGATTCGAATTGGAAAGGAAGAAGTTAAACTTTCGTTATTTGCAGATGATATGATAGTGTACATAAGCGACCCCAAAAACTCCACCAAAGAACTCCTACAGCTGATAAACAGCTTTAGTAATGTGGCAGGATACAAGATCAACTCCAAAAAATCAGTCGCCCTCTTATACACAAAGGATATGGAAGCAGAGAGGGAAATCAGAGAAGCTTCACCATTCACAATAGCCAAAAACAGCATAAAATATCTTGGGGTACATCTAACCAAGGAAGTGAAAGATCTATTTGACAAGAACTTTAAGGCATTGAAGAAAGAAATTGAAGAGGATACCAAAAAATGGATGGACCTCCCTTGCTCTTGGATTGGGAGGATCAACATAGTAAAAATGGCAATTCTACCAAAGGCTATTTATAGATTCAATGCAATCCCCATCAAGATCCCATCAAAATTCTTCACAGATCTGGAGAGGACAATAATCAACTTTATATGGAAAAACAAAAAACCCAGGATAGCCAAAACAATCCTATACAATAAAGGATCTTCTGGAGGCATTACCATCCCTGACTTCAAACTCTATTACAGAGCTACAGTAATGAAAACAGTGTGGTACTGGCATAAAAACAGAGAAGTCGACCAATGGAATCGTATAGAAGACCCGAATTTTATCCCACAAACCTATGAACACCTGATTTTCGATAAAGGAGCTAAAAGTATAAAATGGAAGAAAGAAAGCATCTTCAACAAATGGTGCTGGCACAACTGGATGTCATCTTGTAGAAGAATGAAAATAGACCCTTATCTATCACCGTGCACAAAACTCAAGTCCAAATGGATTAAAGACCTCAATATCAGCCCGAACACACTGAACCTGATAGAAGAGAAAGTGGGAAGTACCCTACAGGAGCTGGGCACAGGAGATCGCTTCCTATGTATAACCCCAGAAGCACAGACATTAAGGGCAACATTGAATAAATGGGACCTACTTAAACTGAGAAGCTTCTGTAAAGCAAAGGACATAGTCAATAAGACACAAAGGCAACCTACTGATTGGGAGAAGATCTTCACCAACCCCACAACAGACAAAGGTCTGATCTCCAAAATATATAGAGAACTCAAGAAACTAGACTTTAAAATGCTAATTAACCCAATTAAAAAATGGGGCACTGAACTGAACAGAGAATTCTCAGCAGAGGAAGTTCAAATGGCCAAAAGACACTTAAAGTCGTGCTCAACTTCCTTAGCAATCAGGGAAATGCAAATCAAAACAACTTTGAGATATCATCTTACACCTGTCAGAATGGCTAAAGTCAAAAACACCAAGGATAACCTTTGCTGGAGAGGCTGTGGAGGAACGGGTACCCTCATCCATTGCTGGTGGGAATGCCATCTTGTGCAACCACTGTGGAAGTCAGTGTTTCGGTTTCTCAGGAAATTCGGGATCAACTTACCCCTGGACCCAGCAATACCACTCCTGGGAATATACCCAAGAGATGCTCTATCATATGACAAAAGCATTTGTTCAACTATGTTCATAGCAGTATTATTTGTAATAGCCAGAACCTGGAAACAACCTAGATGCCCTTCAATGGAAGAATGGATGAAGAAAGTATGGAATATATACACGCTAGAGTACTACGCTGCGGTAAAAAACAATGACTTCTCGAATTTTGCAGGCAAATGGATGGAAATAGAAAACACTATCCTGAGTGAGGTGTCCCAGACCCAAAAAGATGAACATGGGATGTACTCGCTCATAATTGGTTTCTAGCCATAAATTAGGGCCACGGAGTCTACAATAGGTGAACCTAAAGAAGCTAAGTAAGAAGGTGAACCCAAGGAAAAACATATAGTTATCCTCTTGGCTAAGGGAAGTAGACCCAATTGCCGGGGAGAAAATTAGGATTTTGGGGGTGGGGTGGGATGGGGGTAAGGGGAGATGGGGAGAGAAAAGGTAGAAGGGAAGGAGGGGGGACTTGGGGAATCAGGAGTATTGGGATAAAGGAAAGGTGGATAGGGGAGCACGGAACCACAATTCTTAGTTAAGGGAACCACTTTAGGGTGAGCAAGAGATTTGACCCTAGAGGGGCTCCCAAGTGCCCAACATGAGGTTCCCAGTTAGTTCCTTGGGTAGCTGAGGACTGGGAACCTGAAATGACCCTATCTGAGAGCAATACTGACGAATATCTTGCATATCATCATAGAACCTTCATCTGGTGATGGATGGAGACAGAGACAGAGACCCACACTGGAGCACTGGACTGAGCTCCCAAGGTCCCAATGAGGAGCAGAAGGAGGGAGAACATGAGCAAAGAAGTCGGGACCACGAGGCGTGCACCCACCCACTGAGACAGTGGAGCTGATCTACTGGGAGCTCACCAAGGCCAGCTGGACTGTGACTGAAAAAGCATGGGATAAAGCCAGACTCTCTGAACATGGCGAACAATGAGGGCTGATGAGACGCCAAGGTCAATGGCACGGGGTTTTGATCCTACTTAATGTGCTGGCTTTGTGGAAGCCTAGCCAGTTTGGATGTTCACCTTCCTAGATATGGACGGAGGGGGGAGGACCTAGGACTTGCCACAGGGCAGGGAACCTGGACTGCTCTGTGGACTGGAGAGGGAGGGGGAGAGGAGTGGGGGGAGGGGTAGAAGGGTGGGAGGAGGGGGAGAAGGGTGGGAGGAGGGGGAGGGAGATGGGAGGCTGGGAGGAGGTGGAAACTTGTTTTTTGTTTATGTTTTTTTTCTTCTTTTCTTAATAAAAAAATTATTAAAAAAAAAAAAAAACCCAGTTGGTCGTGGGTTGCAGAAAATTATGGCCACAGTTTGATGATGAGAGAGTTAATGTGGGCAGATTAGATTCTTCACTAAGAGGAGTTTGGGTGTCACAGAAAATTCTGTGGGGGACTCACCTCCTCTTCCCTATGAAATCATGTGGTCATTAACTGCCCCCTGTGAAGAAGAAACAGAATTGACCCAGTTGAACTGGATGCTCGTGTTGTTATTGGAATAGTACATTTCTCTGATATTTACCATGCCTGCCATGACTTGATTGATCCTAAGCCTGTTTTATTTCTGGATCTGCCTTTTCTGTAACTAAATGCCTAATCGAAAGTGAAGTGGAGAAACTCTGTCCTTGTTCAATGTTCACATCACATTAGCTCTTTATCCACTGTGGGCAGTAACCTCGGGCATTCGAGTCTGCCTTCTCTCCATTGAACACACTCTGTCTATGACCCGTAACTTACACAGCCTAAGATTTGCCAGAGCCTGGGCAGCCACATAACTCAGAAGTCAAGTAATTATGCAATAAAAATAAAACAAACACCCAAGTATCCTAGTGACACACAATTCCTAACTCCCTACGTATACAGATAATTTGAAATATGGTAATAAAATAACATAAAGAAATAATATTTTAACATCTGCTTGAAGCATTCGGTGTGAAAGACACAGAGATGCATTAGGCAGTTCTCATTGTGAAAGTGAAGGTGAGTAGGTTTGGCAGGATGGTCCCCATTTTTGCATCTCTCCATTTCTTTTGGCTTCTGTTCCTCATGTCCTTCCATGAACTTCTTGGTTTCTACTGTGGATGCACACGTATTTCTTCTCCACACTTCTGAGGATGTCTCCTTATTAAGCCAACATGCAAAGCATCAATTAGGCACCTGCACATCCACAGAACTTTTTCAGGGCCTGTCTTCCCACAGACTTTCTATTTATGTCTTTATGTCTCATTACAGATTTTCCATGTGTTTCCCAGGATATTCCCTGTCATAATCTCTCTGTGGCTTTATTTCTTGTGACTCCATTTTCATTTATGATCATGTTGTGAATTTATGATCTGTATTTTGATCATCCTCTAGTTTTTCTCATCTTTGGTGTATTCTATAACAATGGCAGTGGCAGTAGGGCAATAATTGCAATGATTGTGTATATTGGTTCTTATTCTATCTGTGATGTGAGGATTTATGATGATGGAATACATAAATTCTGTAAAGTTTCTAGAATACAGATAGCTAATTCTAATGTAGTATATTTATACAGCAATAAAATAACCAAGTAGGCTCATTTCATCTCTTATTCTATTTCATGAGCTCTTTCCCCCCGACTTTACTTCATAGCCAATAGAGTAAAGATTACACAACACTGCCTACATTTGTGGGAAATGGTTCAGAACAACTGAGATAAATGGCAGAGAGAATTATACAGATTTTAAAGAAATGAACCCTGATAGAAGAGATACAGAGTCAACTTTCTTAGCATCAATCTTTCCATGGATATTTTCTGTGTAGAAGTCCTGTGAAAATTTGGAACATGGGATGAAAGGCAACAAGTGATCATTGAGGTCACTGAATGACCTGGAGGTCTTGGGTTCATCAGGATAATGAGCTCAGTGAGGTATAAGGCTCTTCTGGAACAAAACCACAAAGTCTCTGTTCTTATAGGCTCTGAACCGAAGGTTACATTGTACATCCGAACAGCAAAACAACGAACCAGCCACCAGAATCGTCCCTTCAGGCTTTCTAGAGTATCAAAAAGCCATTTCAGTTTTTCAGAGTAAGAAGTTGGCTTAAGACGTAGATCAATCAAGGTGACTCTCTTCCATATTGATGGGCAACCGTTGGGTGGCTTCCAGGAAGCTTGTACTGGAGCCAGCAATGGTTTTTCCAAGAATCTGATGCAAATTCTGGAACCACTGCTTCCTCCCCACATGGGGAGAGACTTTGAAAGGCCTCCTTGCCTATGGTGGATCCTTTAATTCAAACACTGCAATGGGACTCTAAGTGTCTAAAGGGAGACAAACAGACAGATGCTGTATAAATTGTATCAAATTGGGGTTTTTATAAAGCTTGTTTCCAGAAGACATTGCCTTCCAAATGCTTCCTACTAAGCAACATAAAATGAAAATCCATTTGAGGATATAAAGGGACACACCAGTGTGGTGATATTTTGTTTGTGCTTTAACAGATAAAGCTTGCCTGAAGATCAGAGTGCAGAGCTAGCCACACTAGTCAGCCATAGAGGTCAGACACTACTGGCACACACCTTTAATCCCAGCACTTGGGAGGCAGAGGTAGAAGGAGCTCTGTGAGTTCAAGGCCACCCTGGGCTACACGAGATTGATCCAGTCTAAAAGAGAAACAGTCAGGCAGTGGTGACTCACACCTTTAATCCCAGCGCTTGGGAGGTAGAGACAGGAAGTGATTTGGCTGGGCAGAGAGAGGAATATAAGTGGAGGAGACAGAAGCTCAGGCAGGATTCAGTCTGAGGTTTTATACGGACAGCATTCAATCTGAGGACTTGTAGAAACAAGATACCCCAACTTGTCTGAGGATTTCGTAGAAGTAAGAACTAGTGACTGGCTGCTCTGCTTCTCTGATCTTTAAGCTCTCATCCCCTAATATCTGACTCCAGGTTTTTATTATAAAGACAGATTAGAAATAGTGCTACATACCAGCTATTCTTATTCGGTACCATGAACTTACTTTCATGAAGAATTTTCTTTTCCTGTGCTATATTTTCTTGGTGCTTCTTTGGAGTGATGCTAATGGGAAGTTTTCAGAATTCCACATCTGTCCCAAGCTACCAGGAATCATTTGGAATCACAGCATGTAGGACTGCTTGTTATAGGAGTTTTAAATACGGACCCTAAATATTCTACATCTTTCAAAAACATTGATTGTCATTGATCAAACAGAACTAAACTGCCTCTGAGTCTCTTTGGATCCCATGCATAAATACATATTGAGGGGTTGTTTTAAATGTCCATTAGATCTTAATATTTCTCTTTGGAACCATTACCATTTATCACAGGACTGTAAATATAGATTCAGGGTTGTTTAGAATGCACATTATTTACCTGGCGAGGCACAACGGCTCCAGAAGATGCATTAAAGCCATTCTTAACTCCTCTCCAAGAATAGAGCCTGAACACCACCCGATGTGAACTTTACTGCCGCTACAAGGGAGATTATGCTACTGAGTAATTTCCCCAGCATTTTAAATAAAGTACACTGTCCCTGGCCTTGGTGCTGAACAGCCCCAAGACTCTTTCTAAAAGTAAGTTACTTGGAGAGCTCTTTTGGTAGAGGCAGCCAGCCATGACTTTCCTGGCAGAACTTAAAGGAATAAAACCCCCACAGAAAATGAAATTTTCTCAGCCTTTATAATGAAGAGATACTGCTTCTAATACTTTTACTAATATTTATTTTTAAAATTTCTGCGCATGCAAAGTTAAAATAAACATTTAAGATCTACTTATAAAAAATACGCTCCAACCTGTATAGGGCCTACAGCTCTCATAGCTCTGAGAACATGGCCATGTGTTAGTAGCCTGCAGGTAGTGGGGAGAGATGGGCCCTCTGGTGTGTGATGCTGAATACGTGGGTATCCTTAGGATAAATTATGACCCCTAGGAAAATTAAGTTTTTAGGGAAAAAGCTCTCTCTCTCTCTCTCTCTCTCTCTCTCTCTCTCTCTCTCTCTCTCTCTCTCTCTCTGTTTCTATACTGAGGATTAAATTAGAACCTGTGCATGCCAAACAAGCAATTGTAAACATTAATGGACTGATAAATTTGAGTAAAGTTACAACATATGCAAAGAGGAACAACAACCTAGAAAGTAACAATTGCAATGCCTATCAAAACACAAGATCAGTATCGTGTGGAAACTTCCATGTATTAACAAGAACAATGTGTACCACCTTGGACCAGAGCAAGAGAAACAGGAAAGGAAAACCTGTTGTTTGATTAAGTGAGAGCAGATTCAGGAAAGTATAAGTCAGGCTGCCTCATCATGTACACAAAATTAAAGTTCAAGAACGTTGAATCAGAAAAATGGCGCAGCCATGGGAGCACTCACGTGTTGCTGGCAGCCATGGAAGCACTCACGTGTTGCTGGCAGCCATGGAAGCACTCACGTGTTGCTGGCAGCCATGGGAGCACTCATGTGTTGCTGGCAGCCATGGGAGCACTCATGTGTTGCTGGCAGCCATGGGAGCACTCATGTGTTGCTGGCAGCCATGGGAGCACTCATGTGTTGCTGACTGAAGTTTTCGTTGGCTTTAGAGATACCGTGGGCAGATACAGCCCAGTGGAAGCAGTGAATTTCAGACATGCTGGCAACTCAACTCTAACAGCATGGCAGAAGACACGCTTCTGTCCCCGAGGGTCACAATTTCAAATGGCATGCGTAACACTGAGGGTCACAACCCTGTATGGTCTGTATGTCACACTTTGAGTCATGACCACATATAGACTCTGTGAGGATCATAAAATGTTTGGCGACAGAAAAGGGTTTTGAATATGTAGGAACCAAAGCTAATTTATAATTTAACATGGAAAATTTTAAAGGATCAAACACCAGCATGAAAGTAGTTATTACTCCAAGGGACGATGGGCCAAGGATGGATTAATGATGAACATTGTCTTTTCCAATTGGGTTTTACCTTTTCTAAACTAAAAAGAATATTTGGGACTACGGATATAGTTTGGTTTGTAGGATGCTTGTCAACTAGACACCAAGTCCTTGGTTCCCTCCTCAGCACCAAGTAACTCTGTGTTGGGAGCAGTGAGACCGCAGATCCTGAATTTCCTGTAATCCCCTAATCTGAGTGCCTACAGCTGCTCCGAGCACGAGACCTTCAGGAGTTCCTGATGGCAGGAGAGTGGTTTCTGGTGGGTTTGGCTGGGGCGTGGCTATCTCTATATAATCTGCCCCAGAAGACAATAAAGGGGGCATTCAAGGATAACCCATGTTGCTTTCTCTGTGTCTGTGTGTGTCTGTGTATTTTAACCTTCCCCTTGCCTGAAGTGAACTGGGTAATAGTGCACCGAGTGCAGACACGGGGGCGCGGTGTGCGGCAAGTCTGGGTGTGCCTGTAATCACAGCACTGGAGCGGTAGAAGCAGATTGGAAATTTGAGGTTGTCTTTGGCTAATACCAATTCTGAGACTCTGCCTAAAAATATGGACTCCAGCAGCGCCTCACCCAGCTAAGTTATTACTGTGCAATTATAAAGGTCTCAGTTCACCTACAGGACGAATGTGTAAAGGGACAAATGTGGCGTGCCATTCTTTCTGGTAATCCTAGGACCGGGAGGTAAAGATGGGCAGATCCCAGGAGCAAAGTAAGAAACCCTGACTGCAAAACCAGTGTGAACGCATTAGAGGTTGACACCCAAGGGTTTCTACAAGCACATGTGCACACACACACACACATACACACATATGCACTAACATATAGAAATACAAACATCTGAGAAAGATGTTTTTAAATAAGAAAACCATAGAAAATATGGTAAAAAAAATCTTAATTTGAAACATCAGAGTGTATTTCAGTAACTTATAGAGTTAGCTTGATTTTTAAAATTTCTTCAAATATTTCTAACTTAAACAACAAATTTACTTTCCTGTCCTTCTGCCTCCTAGAGACGACCACTATCAATCACCATTAGCCGCTTCTTCCACAGCGTCTCTCTGCTCTGTGTCTAGTGGAGGTGACTGTCCCACTAATTGATTCATTACCTATTGCTCATGATGAGAGTGGAGAGTTGGGCTCACTCTTATCATTTCTGACTTCCCTCAGCAATTTTTAAACAGATAATTATATAGAGTATTCTTTAGCTTCTTCCTTGATTTATGTTGAGATTAAAGAACCATTTGTACTGAAATCTTAATTTCCTGCTCTATCAATTATGGATAGGATTTGATCCTTGTTCCTTTCCTTTTTAATTCAGATCATCTCACTGTTCCTTTTACTTCTTCTCTCTCACCCCTGAACCTTGTGAACTTGTATGGTATTTATGTTGATAACAAGTGCATCATGTTCCATAAGAGAAAGGAACTCTGTGCTTTATCTCTCAGGTGACTCTCAAAGATCAAGATCAGTGAAGAAAGCTTAGAGTATCATGATTATTTGATGTGGTTTCAACCAACCCATGGAGGAAATTCTATTTTGAGTCTATATTTCTCATACTATGTTTTTACTACAAATTTTAATTCTTTATTTCTTGTATTACATAGATTTTCTCACATTTTTCAAATTTTCTATTATATGACACACTCTACATATAGATTGAATCATGGGCTGATAACTTTTGAGTAGAGATTTAAAAAGTAAGAGACCCTTCTGGGAAGCTAAGTGACAATTATGGGGCAGCTTACATTCTGCCTCCGACAATAAACAAGATGCTGTGTTGGATCCGGATTCACCGCGAGGTGGTCATTCAGTCTCATGTCACCATCTTCATAATTTTAACTGTTGAAAGTTGACGATGGTAATCAAATCCCTGCTTTATATTATGTGTCATATATTTATCTATGTCTATTTATCTATCATCTACCTATCAATTGTCTGTCTATCATCTATCCATAGTTACCATCTTGTTATTTATCATCTATCCATCTATTTACCTATCATTGATCTATCTATCTATCTATCTATCTATCTATCTATCTATATCATCTATCGATCATTCTATCTGTGTATCTATCATCTATCCATTTATTTATCATCAATCCATTTATATATCTATTATCTATCCATCTGTCCATCTGCTCTCTAAATAAACAACTGTCTCCGTCTATTTTATATCTATTCTTCTTCCAGGTAGGACATACTAGTTTTTCATACTTTTAACTAAGCGTAGGATTAAAACAGAATTAAAAAGGAAGAAAATCATGAGTAACAATAACAAATGCTCAGGGCTTCTTTCTACTAGCTGAGGTTCATGGCCTTAATGTAAGAATAAGCATTAACCAAGAAGACTGGGATCCAGGCACAGCCTGGGCAAAGGGAACTTATAGTACCACCTTCTTCCTTTAGAGAATCTGACAACCTGGTCCTGCCGTGAATACAAAATCATAAAATGTGGGGCTCGGATGGAAAGATACGCAGTAGTAGCACAGGAAGACCTAACCCTAGGATGTCAGCAAACATCCAGTAATAACTGTGAGCAATGCATACACTCCATGTGTAAATCCACAAACCCAAGAGATGTGCAAAGGACTCAGCCATGGTTTTATAGAGCAGGGCTCTGGTGGATCATGTCATTCTGCTGCCCACTTGTGTGGAGGACATTCTGTACATAGGCAGACAAAGGGGTAACACAGTGGCTCATCTGTAAATGATGGGTTACTCTCTCAGAGGGAGCAAGTTCTGGAGGGAATAAATATTGGTCCAAAGTGAGTATGAAGTGCCATATTTCATGTGCTTTCTAGCTGGATTTCTTCTTGATGCACTTTGAGCCTACGCTACACACTGCACACCTTCACAAAGATGATGGAACTTAACCCCGGCATGGCTGTGCACAATTATTCCTACATTCCCTAGGGGCAAAGGAAGGCTAGATGAGGAGACAATACCACACAATGTGTTCTATGGCACTCACTACGTACTCTGTAAGAAGTCTTTCATGTCTCAAAGCCATGAGGGGGATACATTACTGCTCTCATCTCTTAAGGAAATAGGCTTTCAGAAATGGTACCAAACTTCCCTGGCATCAAGCTGCAAGTGGCAAATTTAAGCTGATGTGTGGGAGTAAAATGTGGAATCCCACAAAGGTACTTCGCACTTCTTCACATTTGTGGGCAAAGTTCATTTCGTTTTTCTACGTACATTTAAGTATACAATGCTTAAGGAAACGTTCGGCGATGTGCTATTCTAGGTGTTAGTACGTGGGAGATCACCATGTTGGACTCGTCCTACTACTTACCAGGGCTCCCAACTCAGTCTCCTGACATAGCTCTTGGGATGTCTGTTCCCCAGCCGTCCAACCATGCTTCATAATGCACAGCCATGGATGTTGTCTGAAACTCAGAAACATTACCACAATGATTGCTCCCTAATTTATCAGCTTATTTAGTGTCTATTGCTCTCGCCATATTTAATGCCATGAGTGTAGCTAACTGTTTCTTGACACTGTACCTCCTGGGCTGACCTATTAGGTCTCTAAATAAATGCCAGGTCAAGTCGTTTGTAGGCAGCGCTCAGATCAACGGCCTCCTTACATGGCAGCTCTTTAATTGAAGAGGATCCTGAGATTACAAGACATGCCAACATGCTGGTGAAGAGCTGCTACCAACTGTGACTCCTTTCCAGTAACAGTCAAGATGTTCTGCTCTATACGATAGGACCAGTGTGTGTGTGTTGGGGGGGGGGTGGGGCGGGGGTCAGAAAATAAATTGGATGCTGACTTCGGAAACTTCCAACTTCAATTTGGACAGTTCATCAAAATGGCTGTAGTGCTCAGTGATTGGATATAAACTAAAGATTATAGGCATCAACTTCTGACCAATATCCAACCTTGTAATATACGTGTTTAGTCTGTTTGATGTGCTGAAATCCCTGTAAGAATTAATCTGAAAATTGCCTAAATAATGACTAGTCTTAACTTCTAAATAATAAGAACGAGGCTAGACGAGACATGAGCTGAAGTGTATTAAGTTAGAATGGGTAGATTTAATCACTGTCTATGGTAGACAACTGTTTTCCATTGTCATCTTTATATTTTCTTTCCTCTTTCACTTTCTATTCTCTTCTTTCCTCCCACCTTTAGCATTTTCCCTTAAATAAGGAAGCTTTTGTCAAACAATAAATGCTTTAGTAAGCTGTGACTCTATGAAGATTGCTACTATAGAAATATTCCAGGCAAATTTCTTTTCAAAATATTCTCTTAGACATCAGTGAGCAAACTCCTACTTCAAGAAGTCAGTAAAAGCAGCACCAACCAGCATCTATTCATGGCTTAAAGACAACTAGAAAAAAAAACAAGACAGATTGCTTTATTTTTTCTGTTCGTTACGATTGTGTTTTGACTTTCAAAATTATTAGGATTTTCATAAATATTTGAACCCTGTAGAAATAATCTCATGAACATTCTATTTCCAGGTCTATAAAGCAATTACAATCTTGAAAGTGGTATTTTATTGTAATAAAGAGGAGAGCATTGGTGATATGTGGTTTGTGGTTTATTAAAGCCAGCTTGCTTAGACTTTAAAATGAGTAACAGCCAGAATAATTACTGTTTTACATTATGAGATCCACACTCAGCTTTTTTGGTGAATCAGTTTTCCTGCAGGTTTATGGTGCTCTCACTCACAGGACTAAAGAAAATGTGGTTAAATAATTTAGTACCTTGACTTTTCCTATGACTGTGAATCCGCCTTCTGCTGAGTTTCTCGGGAGATGCTCTGAGCTAAGCTCGGAATGAGAATATCCTTGTACGTGAATGCTACAGGATCCCCTGCTCTCTCGGGCACCTATGTCCTCCTCTCTCTCTTGTGTTTGCATTCCATCTGTTCGGGGCTTGTGATTTCCCAAGCTGCTGCATGACCTCTGGTTAAAGGGGATGCTGTCCACGGGACATGGGGCCGCATGCTTATAATTTCAGTTCTCAGGAGGCTGAAGATAGAACATGGTGAGTTCCAGGCAAGCCTCCTCTCTCAGGAGGACAAGAAAGAGGAAGGAAGGAAAGAAGGAAAGAAGGAAGGAAGGAAGGAAGGAAGGGCTTAGTATCTCTAGCTCTTTCTCCCTCCATCTGTCCCCTTCTGTCACCCCTTTCTTCCCCTTCTCTGACAAGGAGCTAACAACTTTTGGCTGCTTCTTGAGGCTTTCAGATCTCAAACTGCCCACTTTTGCTCCCCTATGTTTGTTTGTGTGCTGTTTCTCCTCCCTGCCTTTCTTTCCAGCTGCAGGCCACTTGACCATTGAATACCATGATAAAAAGAAGGCTCATGGCTCTCTGGGTCTATGGCATGCACAGGCTCTAAGATTTAATAGATCACCAAGCACTTCAAACTTCTACAGAATTTGTCTTGCCAATGAAAATACATTATAAGTTGCCCAGGACCAAGATTCTCTCTCTCCTTTTGGTATTGCTCATAGTAGTATGGATATAGTAGGTAGTAATTAAGTCCAGGAAGGAACCGTGCTAACCCCAAAGATTATCTCTTCAGTATCAGAATCAGCTCCTGAGAGCCCCTAGGAAGATAAAGAGAATCACACCAGAGACCTGTACCCCTTCTCCTGCTTTCTTTGGGGTGAACACGGGACTTTGTTTTTGCATTGACACAACACACTGTGGGGTAACATTTTCCTTCTGTTTATAATCTCAAACCTTGTTGAATTCTGGCTCTTGCAAACACAACATAGATGTGCCCTGCAGTATTGGGGCATGTATATCACTTAGAAAGTCATGCTTTCTGCCATCTCCACCACACCTTAGAGACTATCATTGAAAAACCCTGTTTGTGTTAGCACACCTTCCCACTGATCTCAATGATAAACAGGCCAGAGATGGAAGAAAAGCCACACCATTTGTAGCAAGACCTTTGGTGAGTGGATAGAGGAAGCCCCAGGCACCAGATCACCAAGAAGGCTGTGTAGTTTGGATTTAAATCATCCAGCACCTCTTCAGGGTTGCTGTGTTCTCAGCCAGTAACCACTCTTTTATGGTAGAGCACCCAGAAGTACGTGTTTCTGTGATGCGTGTCACCTGAGTGTGGGGTGCACAGATGTATTATTTCATAACAAGGCCTGATGCTTTTATATCTTCATCTATTTAATGCCCTCATCTTCTCCTCTGCTCTGGTGAGAGAGGGATTTGTTCATCAATCGTGAGTCTCAAGGGATTTGCCATGCATAAAGCTGGGCTCTGAGGGAGAGTTTCCTGTTGCCAAATTGAAAGGAGCTGATGGCGGTGGTTGCATTAATCACAATATTAACCTAACAATAATTTCTAAAAATTTATAGCCAGGGTCTATTTAGAAACATTCTTTTTACAGAAAGGCAACGGAGCTCGTGTGTTGGCTTCTGAGATAAAGGTAAATGAATCAGTTTGGCCATGCACTAATAGTTTTCTGTTCTATACTCTGTCAGGGTGTCTCCAACCCTAGCCAGGGATATGACTTTATTTATTATCAATAGCAGATATGCTTTTATATAGCCTTGTTGCCTCATTAGAAATGTTAAGGACAGATACATTTTTTAGACAAAAGCCTTAGAATTTTCTAAACAGCATTGCGCATTCTGTGTCCTTTCCATAGCACCCTGGGGGGAGGGCTGTGACATCTCAGTGGTGGAGTTCATTAAAGCCACTACAATGGGATGTATGGATAGTGACATAAAATAACTTGAATAATAAATATAATCTCAGCTCAGTTTAACTCATCTCTTGCCAATCAGTGACTTGGGAAAAAGTTCTGGCTTCCAGAGTTTAGGGACACTGCATGCTAGCTGAGGAACAGTTGATATATAAAATATATCTTATAATTTATATAAAATGAATATTAAAGGTCCGGGTGTTCAGTAACAGAAGCTAAAACTGTCCCACAGACATTGTATCTCAATTTCTCATTGAAAACATGACCTCAGACAATTGTCAGTTCACTGTGCTCTTCTTTATGAAGTGTTCCCACCCAGTTTCCCGCCTCCTTTTGACATACATATCTAGGCTTTCTTTAAGAACATTTGTCCTTTGGAGACTTGGTTCTTATTATTTCTTACTTGAGACAGTGAAGAGGACACAGGTTTTGAGTCCAGGAAGATCTATATGTTAATCTTGCTGTGACCTTCAGTAATTTACCTGGATTCTCGGGAACTCATTTGATCACCTTCTGTAATTGGAATGAGACTGGCTGTCTTGCAGGATGTGGATGAAGGGTTAGAATAAGTGTGTGCAAAGGGTACAAAGGTGAGTACCCTAAAGGTGTTTGTTGCAATGAAGGCTAATTGCTTTCCCAGCATCTCTGGTGCCCTCTTTTCTGGGTGGTAGCCACGCTGTGCTATGTTCCAGCATGCCATACGCCGGTTCCCAAGATGTCTTTGAGTTTAGGGTATGGCAGTTAGTATTGTCAAGTTAAAAAAATCTACAACTACCTGGAATACCGGTACCTCCGTAAGGGATTTTCTTCATTGCGTTCGTTGTTGTAGGAAGGCTCACCATGAATGTGGGCGTACTACTTTAAGAGCTGGACCCTGGACTGAAAAACAGAAAAGAAAAGAAATGAATGATTAAGTGCAAGCACCCTGCCACCCTTGACTGTAGACGCAGCCCGACTGTCTCCAGCCCTGGTCACCACGACTTCACTGTAATGAGGGAGATAAACCAGAACTGTGAGTTAAAACAAACCTTCTGGCTGGGTATCTTTATCCCAGTACCTAGTACGATCCGTACCCATGTCAGGGGCAATAACAGGAGGATAGAAGCTTTACTCAGAAAAAACAGTGGGCACAAAGCCTCTGCTTTCCTTTTTCCTTCTTCATCTCCCTGGGTCTCTTGCAGCTCTCCTGTAGACACTCAGGTGCACACACATGAGGAGTGTGTGGAGGGCTTGGTCCTGGATGGAATGACAGAAGAAATGTGGGCAGCCCGATGCCTACCCTGGGGAGCCCTCTCTCTCTCTCCTGCAATGCCTGGGTCTGTGTTTTGCTGTGGTTGCTATTTTGTTTCTTTGTTTTGGTTGAGTTGAAGGATCAGCTGAAATCCATCTTGCTAATGGCACCTTCTTGGTGCTTTCGGTTGCGCCTAATTCTCAGCGATAAAGCTTCAGGAAAGGTCGGTTCTCTTCCTTCCAGCCTTGCAGACCACCCTTTATTCCCAGCTGTAAAGTCTTCGATGCGCCTCCCGGCCTTGGACTTTGGCTTTTCAGATCAGAGCCCCTGTGAGGCCACAGTGCAGCTGGAGTTAGGCTGCTGGCCTAACGCCTTGCCAGCGGGGTAGGAGTCCAGTCTCTCTGCACCCTCCACTTGGTTTAGCCAGCGATAGGTTATAGGAGGCATTTTACATGACATTTCTACTTTCATTTCCTGTACCGCTTCAAGATCGTTTTAATGTTCTCATCTTAAATTCCTTTAATTCCTAGTTTATGATTACAGAACATTTTTGATGAAATAAAAAAATTGCAAAGTACTTACTAGGCTTTTCTTTCAGCTCCTTTCATTTCTTCCCCTCCCCTCCACAGATTCCCTTTTCATCTCTCCCCTCCCCTACATGGACTGCCCTCCCTTTCCTCCACTTCCTTCCCCTCCCCTCCACAGATTCCCTTCCCTTCCCCTCCCCTCCTACGACTCCCCTCCCATTCCTCTATTCCCTTCCTCTCCCATCCCTGACTCCCCTCCCATCCCTTCCCTCCTTTCTCCTTCCTCTTCTTTTACCTCCTAATTTTGGAGAATGTTTTTCTCAACTGCTTTATTTCCCTCTAGAGATCATTGGCTTTCCCCAGCAGGCTCCTCCACTCTAAATGTGAAGTCAATGCCCCTTCATGACACTCCAGAGAGAATTTCTATTCAAGTCAGTGTGTGTTTGTTATATTAACAATAATGAACACTCGGAACACATAAATAGTAGCACATAATATTTGGGCACCTAAAAACATACAGAAAGTTTCCAGCTTTCAAGGAGCAGATACATACTGGTTTCAACAACGCTGACATGTATCGAGGCCAGGAGGGGAAGGAAATAAAACAGGGCGCCTTTGGTTAAATCTTTCTCAGGGTGTAGCTGCCACACCTCCACACATACTTAAAGTGTGCCATTCGGTAAGTTGTGATAAATGTGTGACCAAGAAAGCCATAACCACAAAGAAACATGGAGCATACCTGCTGTCCCTAGATTATCTGTGACCAGCCATAATTTCTTTCATTGGCTTCCCTCTGCCGCCCTCATCAGGGCAAACTGATTTCCTTGGTGTGACTATGGACTAGTTTCAGTGTGGAAGAGTGTTATATGAATATAGTCATGAAATAGATCTTTTTGGGACTCTTCTTCTGTCTGGATTCTTTCACTCTGTGTCAATATTTGGTGGCCTGCCATTATTTTGAGGGGATGAAAAGTGTATTTATTGTCTAGTCGTATCTTACTCTATGGCTCAACCACGCTTTGCCCACTGCCTTTTAGTGGGCAATCCAGTTATTTCCAGCTTGTGTATCTCACAGTAGAACTGCAAGGAGCATTGTGGTACGGGTCATGCATGCAGGCACAATTTTCTTTTCCTGAGGGGTGCTTTTGAATATGCTAGATTACAAAGTGCTTTTCCAGGTGGCTGCACTGCTCTCTGTCCCGATACATGAGAACCATCTCTGCAAGGAGCCATCCTCAACACGCAGTATTGGATGCTGTAGTCTCTCACAGATTTGCAGTGGTGTCTGCCTGTCTTGATTTGCTTGTCCAGTGCACAAGTAAAGTTTAGTGTTCTTGCCTTTATTCTCTTCTTTATTTTTCTCTCATACAATACATCCCAACCACAGCATCCCCTCTTCCCAGTCTTCCCCACCTACCCTCTCCCCTAGATCCACTGTTCCTCCTTTTCCCTTAAGAAAAGAGCAGGCCTTCCAGGGACATCAACCCAACTCACACAGCAAGATGTAATAAGACTAGGCATATACCCTCATATCAAGGCTGGAGTGGATAAGGAACCTAGGTAGGAGGAAATAGGTCCTATGAGCAGGCAAAAGCGTCAGAGATATTCACCACTCCCACTGTTAGAAGTCCAGCAATAACCCTGAAAGGGCTAAAGAACCACAGAACACCTAGCACAGACCCATGCAGACTCACTGATTGTTACTTCAGTGTCTGTGAGCCCCTAGGAACCCTGCTTAGTTGATTCTATGGGTCACGTTCCCCTGGTGTCCTCGAACCTTCTGGCTCCTACCATCCTGCCTTCCCCTCTTCCCTGGGCTTCACTCAGCTCAAATATGTGGTTGTGGGTCTCAGTGTCTGCTCCTACCACTGTTGGAGAAAGCTTGTCAGTTGATAGCACCAGGCACTGATCCTATGAGGACAGCAGAATATCATTAGGAATCATTTCATTGACTTTTTTTTTTTATCAATCTTGTTTAAAGTCTCTGGGCCATCAGCTTCCAGTTCCCAGCCATCGAGGAATTGTGGATGATGACCCACACTACCTAGAGTCTTTTCAAATGAATGTTTTCTCTTAACTTAGTAAAGGTCTCTTGGTAACATCTTCAGAGACTGAAGTTATTTTATTGAGTTATTTAGAATTATTGAGTCTTGAATATTTTTTGTTTTCTGGATGCATGTCCTTATTGAATGCTTTGTTGAGGTTAAATAAATAAAATTAAATAAATAAATGTAGACATTTATTTAGTATTTTATTATTTTTTATAAAAATAACTAAATTTTTACACTCTTTATTGGGAAGACAATTATCCAAAGAATAGTCTATCTTGTGTGTGTGTGTGTGTGTGTTGTGTACTTAAGATTGTGGAGAGAGAGAGGTTGCTCTATTAAGAGAGAGATTGAGAGAGAGAGCAAGAGAGAGACTATCTCCTCTAAATGTTTTTCTCTACTTTTATGCCAAGAGCCCTCCTTTACTGATTGAATCTTCAAAGTTTTGTATTTAACTTAAGCAATAGTGATTTTGCATTATCTAAATTTATACCTTATGATATTACCAATACTTGGGAGTCAGAGCTGGGGTGAAAACCTGAGAGGCACTGAGAAGCAACTGGCTGGCCTTCCTCCTTAGCCAGCGTCTCAGAAAAAGAGACTTTTTCCCACTGCTCCAATTCACAAGGAACCAACAAACTCTGCTCCCACACTTCTACTTGCTGTGTGCTTTTTCGCCCCATTTTCTTGACTTCCTCTTTACCGTCTATGGTTTCCTCCTCTCAACTAGCGACTGGCTCTGCCTCTTTACCTCAGGTTTTTATTTAACACAATCTCAGGGTTTATAGTGTGATTAAATATTCCACACCAATTATCTGATATTTTGTGTTGAAAATTGTTTGGCTGTTCTATGTCCATTACATTTCTACATATAATTCATAAGCATATTAGAATTCCTTCAGAAGTCTCGAAGAGTTTGACTGGCATTTTATAAAATCTATAGGGAGAACGTTTAAATTGCAGTGAAACTCTTTCCACCCACAAACATGCCATAGATTTCATTTAATTTCTCTCAGATATCTTGCAGTTTTCAGTATATAGATCTTGCTTTAATTTGCTAAGATTTATGTCCAAGTATAGCATAGTTTCAACATTATAGATGGGCTTAGTTTTCAATTCCCAATCAGCATGTTTATTGCTAATATGTAGGTTGTTGTAATAAATTTTTGGATATATGCTTTTTATCATGTAGCTCCACCAAACTCAATTATTCTCATATTTCTGGAAGAATTTGTTGAATTGTCTGCATAATGATGTCATCAAAAAAGCTTTACCTTTTCTTCCATGTTGTTGAACACTCTTGTCTGACAGAACGTGATGCCTTCTGTTAACTTTCCTTGAAGTGAGATTCTGCTGTCAATTGGTCATTTTGCTTTGAGTGTGGCTTGCTGTGGACAATGCTCTTGTACCCTGTAAAGATTTGTCACTTGTATGGTTTAATAAAATGCTGATTGGCCACTAGCCAGGCAAGAAGTGTAGACGGGGTGACCAAACTAGGAGAATTCTGGGAAGAGGAAAGGCTCAGTCTGCAGTTGTCACCCAGATGCAGAGGATGCAAGATAAGAATTCCTCACTGATAAAGGTACCAAGCCATGTGGCTAACACAGATAAGTCTTATAGGTTAATATAAGATGTAAGAGTTAGTTAGTAAGAAAGCCCAAGTTACTAGGCTAACCAGTTGATTATTAATGTAGACTTTGGTATTGAATGGTTACAGGGTCAGGCAGGACAGAAACTTTTGTCAACATGGCTTAGTTTTGAAGATGTTTTATTGGTTGTTGCAAGGGGCTTGAAATGTATTTAAGTATATACGATTACCATTCATCTCCTCATTTACAATGTATGCCCTGGGAAACCCTCCATTCTTTTAGTCTCTCTCCTTTGTCATGTGTCACACATGTTCTTAGCTCATTGTGAATACTGTAGAAGAGTCATGGGACTATTACCATATCACCTGCACAGGACATCAGTAATGTGCACTCATTCTGTTGAAGACCGATCACACCATCGCTATCTGCCCAGATGGCTGCACTGGCTAATAGTGTTCTTTCTCCAGTCTGCTCCCCACACCAAACCTAAAACATTCATTGTAACTCAATATCCTACTTTATTTTAATTTCTTATAATTCTGTTTATTTTTTTAAGACAGAAAGGGTTTAGATTCAGAGTGGAGGGGAAGTGGGAAAGAACTGAAATGAGTTGGGGGGAGGGAAAACATAAACAGAATATATTATATGAAAAGAATTCATTTTTTAATAAAAGAAAAAATGTGAGCATTTCCTTTTCAGTTTGTCCCCCTTTCAACAGCCATCCCTTGCTGAGAAAGAGAGAGAGAGAGAGAGAGAGAGAGAGAGAGAGAGAGAGAGAGAGAGAGAAAATAGATTGGAAGGGAAGGGAAGGGAAGGGAAGGGAAGGGAAGGGAAGGAAGCCTCACCAACTTAGCTTGAGATATTCCAAAGTGGTCTTTGCCTTGTCTCAGCAGAACCTCATGGTTAGGCCACTTCTCACTTTGATGTCTGCCAATCCTTGTAGATTTTCCTTCTTTCTTGTCCCCAAAGAGTCACACTCTTGCAGCTTTTCCTTCAGTACCTGCGTGATCTGCATGCTCACTCAACTCATTCCCACCCATCTTTCAAATTTCAGCTCAGTCATTATTCCCCCAGGAGTCTCTCTGACTGCTTGTGTTCATGTTAGATGTCCCTTGATACATTTCCTACAACCCCACTATATTCTCTTCCTAAGTCTAGCTAGGCTGGCTGTTATCTCTACTTTCTCATCTGTCCACTGGTTCCACTGGTTGACAACAGTGACATTGCCCATCCACCATGCCACTCGGCAAAATATTTTACTCAATATAAATCCATTAAATAATAGCATAAAATAATATAGAAAGCATTGCATATGAATATCAAGAACACAAGACATTTAAGTGAGGTACACTTTTATTATTATATAATTCAGACAAGGGAGAGGTTGCTTCTAGTTGGTGCTCAATAAATATTTACTGAATGAACAGAAAAGCCTAATATTTACTTGAATAGTAGTGTCAGATGCATGTCTAGAATTTTGGTCTTCTACATTAATGAGTTTTTTTATGGCTTCATTCTGAATTCTCTAAATATAAATAGACAGTATTGCTATTAAACATAATTCAGGGTATGTTTTAAATATTTGTAAAGCTTATTAAAACTTGGCATTCTCTACCAAACACTGTTCTATCAGCTGGTTATTTGAATCATTTTCTAGATGTTTTGCCCATCAAAATATCAACTTAAGAGGTCGACCTTTTAAGGACAGAAAGATTTTATATCACCTTCCTCTTCATCACTGCTCTTATCAACATTTGAAGTGTTCTTGCAGAACCCACCTGAATGTACGGCACCTCCTACAATTATGACTTTGATCAGTCATTCTCCATCCTCTGTGCACTTATGTAAAATAATCTCGTTCTGGGGACAGTCACAGAGTTTTCTTCCTGTGACTGTCCTTTAACATCATCATTGACTAGTATTTTTCTCATATCTTCTCAGTCTTTACCTGAAGACAAAAAGAAGCTTTGTCTTCAAAAATTCAAAGAAAAATTCTACACCAAATTAAAGGAGGATGCTGGGCCACAACACTGTGGATCATCATCACCCCAATTAGAGCAAGATGGTTGTCCACAGTACTGTAAACTGTCTAACCACCCCAGTTAGAGCAGGATGGTGGGCCACAGTACTGTGAACCATCTACGCACCCCAATTAGAGCAAGATTATTGTTTATGGTACTGTGAACCATCCACATCCCAATTAGAGCAAGAATGTTGTCGATGGTACTGTGAACTAACTGTCTACCTAACCCAGTAAGAGCAGGATAGTTGTCCATGGTACTGTGAACCATCCACACCCCAATTAGAGCAAGATGGTTGTCCATGGTACCATGAACCATCTACCCATTCCAGTTAGAGCAGGATGGTGGGCCATGGCACAGAACCTGGATGGTGTATGATTACTGTATTCAGTGTTCTCTTTCTATTGTGACTGCTCTTTCACTCTGAGTTTGAGGTTTGTAAAAATGCTTTATAGTTAATACATTCAAAGCACTGTGAAATATGTGCCCTTTTGTGTGAGAATAAGGCTTTCAAAGTCTCTCTCTCTCTCTCTCTCTCTCTCTCTATATATATATATATATATATATATATATATATATATTAGACTTTGGTTAGACTTTATTATTTTACGAGTTCATCTCTTGTATATAATCAACTCAGCATTAGTTTATTTTGGAGGTTTTGGTCTTAATGTGGAATACAATGATTTTAAGAATGGAATTTTAAAAAATTATCTTTTATATATCCTGACCTTTGCTTCCTGCTGCTGCAGTGTTTGCTCATAATATTATCATCTTTGTTCTCATGGATGAGCTTGACAATTCTCTGTCTAGAATCATGTGGAAATTTCACTAATGTAGCTTTTCTTCTGGATCATTAATAAAGTAGTGGCTCAAACTCAGTCTGACATTCATTCCCTGGGCTCCTTTCTGGTCATCTTTTATTTCAACTCATTGCCCTTTATTTCAATGTTTTCTTAGGATTTATCAAGCCCAGTTCAATTCCCCAAATGTGTCTCATATCCAGCCATTTAACTTTATAATTGGGTGTTTAGAAACAGGAAAGTGTCTTGAGCATAAAAAGCATTCGATAAGAATCACTGGACTTAAACTAGTAAACCAGGTCAGACTTAGTGTTAGCCTGCTATGGTTGGTTCTCCTCACTAAAATAAATAAATATGCAAATAAATACTATTTTGTGGGTAGTCTTTTAAATTGTTTATTATTACTGCATACACGTATGTGGGAGATGTGTGTTGTAGGGATCTATGAGCATGTAATGGTGCCCATTTGTGGGTTACAGAACAACTTATGGAGCTGGTTCTGTCTTTCTTCCTTCATGATGTTTGGGACAACCAACTTGTGTTTCAGCTTTAGTGGCAAACACTTTACTCACTGAGACCTTTCACTGCCCTGGAGGACAGATGTTTACATGTAGGCTAGCCACTTTTCTCTAGTTCTGTTAAATACAGATGTTTTCTAAATTACAATTGGGTTGCAGCTTGCTAGTTGAGGATGTGAGTCAAAAGTGTAGCTGATGTAACAAATCCACACATATTTTGGCTGAGCAACAAAGCACTCTGCAGTGTGCCCCGGATGGACTCTCACCATGAAGAGGTTGCCTGGCACCTGAGGGTCACTGCTTCTGTCCAGCACCGTGAGAGACAGTACCACACTCATGTTGCTGACTTAGGTAATGGCAAACTTCCAAATGTGATGTACAGATTCCATAGAACCCACAGTGCTCTGCCACTTCAAGAAGCTGAAAAATATTAATTCAAACTATCACTGATTAGAGAGGAGACATTTTGCACTTAAAGATTCTGCTCTTCGTAGTGAACATTGTATTTTAAAGTTCATCTATGCCTAGGCACTGCTATGTACTAAATCAGTCAACACATTTACATGTGTATATATGCTATAGTGACCTCAATATTAACCATGGTGAAGGCTGTTTGGATAGCCCTGTCAGATCCATAGGGGGATGTCCCCACTGATGAAATTATCATGACTGCATGTAACAATGTGAAAGTACACATATGTTATAGATAATAAGGATCTGGGTATCCTCTTGTAATATAAAAATTACTGTCCCATTTTCTTGGTCACAAAAATTTGGTCCTGTCTTTGCCTTTGCTCTAGAAATATAGGAGGGATATATGAGTGGCTTTTTTTTTCTCACCTGGGTCCAATAATCTATAACAATGCCACTCTCACCATATCAATAATATAATTCAAGTCAATCATGTGACACCCTGAGCCTTGATATTTCAAATATGATTTGAAATATCATTGCTTCAGCTCAGCCATCCTGCAACTAGTGCCCAAATTAGCAAGGGTCGTCCTTGTGCCTTGGCCTTGCCTAGACCATGTGGTGACATCTAGTTGTGCTTGAACTAAAATCCAAACCAGCCATTCACTTGTGACCTGTCCCTTTCCTTGTGATGGTAATTACACAAAAGCAGGGGCCAGATCTGTCATCCCCACATATGGTCAGCAGTCTTCGGCCCTTTGGCCAATACATAGCAACAGCTGAAAATATTTGTGGGCATACTGGACATTTTTAGAAAGCGCTGAACAACCATTACTGTGAGAAGAAACGAAAGATCTGTTCTTTCCAGCTCCTGTATGTGCTTTTTTCCTAGGGCCGGAGTTTTAAAGCATCTGTCAGTGAGTAATGGCAAGATTATGATTGCATCTACATGGTCCCACCTTCATTACCCAGGCTCTGACATTTAATAATCATTGAGTATTCGAGAATGCAGTTCTTATAGATTAAAGTAACTATTTGTTAAGGGGGAAGGAGCTGGAATTAAAATGGAGAATCCTTTGATGAACATTATATCCAAATCATTAGAATTTCATATAGACGTAATTGCTCCCTCAGAAGTAGATTAAATATACACAGCATTTTTTTTTTATTTTTTTTTTTTATTTTTTATTTTAATTTATTTATTTATTAAGAATTTCTGCCTCGTCCCCACAACCGCTTCCCATTTCCCTCCCCCTCCCCCGATCAAGTCCAATGACATTTTCACATTGTTAAAGCATAGTTGATTATAAATTATGAGTATTTTAAACCGGGCGTGCTTCCTCTCCATCAATCAGCATTATCATGGCCATCTTTTTAATAAGATTATTTGCTAATGCAAAACTGAAATGAGCAATGCCTGAAACAGCGCTAGCACCAAGCCATCAAGCGACAGCAGACCCTCCTTTGGTCCTCTAGCCAGGACATGAGGTCTGGAGAAACCCGATCCCTTTCATTCCCAGGCCCCAGGTGCAGCTTCTGCTAAGGGGTGGTTTCTTCAGATGCTGAGTCACGAGCTCCTGGAAGCCTTCAGGTGCTAATCATTCGCTCGCTGTTTAGAAAAGTCTTGTAGCACAAACTCCAGCACTCCCCGCAAAAGCTGAAAGGTTGAGATGCTGTAGGGCTATTCTGGACGCTGGGGTTTGGCATTTAGAGTCATTCAAATTAGGAACCTAGTGTCTTAAACTGACAAAGGAAGTTAAGTCATCCGGCTTTCAACCATGCGGTATCCTGCGCCATTCGCCATTTGTCTGTGAGTTTGACGTAAGCTTCCAATGTGCTATGTGCGTGCATGATGATGTATGGTGAAAATCCGCCCCCACCCCGCCCGGGAAAGAACACAGAATGCCTATAATCACTAAGGGCAAAATTATTTTTATTTAAAAAAAAAAAAGACCTGAGAAGAGCTGATGTGTTTGGGATGAGAAAGGAAGGAAAGTGCGCATATTCAGGAATGACATTGGAAAGTTCTCAAGCTGGGTTGTGTCAAGGACTCGCTGTAATCATGGCGGCCTCCCATCTTTCAGTGATTATAATATTCACAGTACAGGAGGCTTCGCACATATGAATGATGTGAAATATGAAAAGTCACTCCAAAATGAAAAGGATATTATGATAGTGGGCCGCACAACAACAATATATTCTGGGGGCAAACAATGGGAAGAGCCCAGATCTTCACTCTCGCCAAGTAAGAGTGGGTCCTTCCACCTTCAAATTCCTGCCTGCTCTACAGTCAATAGAGGGAAATTATCTTCCTGCCTCCTGTATGGTCACACATGTTGAAGAAGTGAAATTAGCAGAAGAGGAGCCAAGATAGATTATTTCTCTCATATAAGTAGGTTTGAAACATTCAGGCTCATCTAAGAGAAAAAAGGCCACCAGCAATACTGTTGAAAAGGGAATCTTTTGAAGCCAGGTGATCAGCAAAGAAAAGTCACAAAATAGGCAAACCTAGCCCAGCAGAGGCAAATACAAATAAAGCAGAAACAGCAATGGTGACGTCCGAAAGCCAGGCCACATATACAGAAGGAAAGGCAGTGGGTAACAAAATGGGGTGGAAGAAATTCTAACCAGGAGGAATATCTACTTACCAAGTTGCTCAGCACCAAGATTCATTATAAAAACCGTCAGACACTTAAGGCAGAATCACAGTTGAAGATATGGTTTCTAGAACAAACTAGAACGAATAAATAATGATGTGTCGCGAAGCTGAGTAACAAGGAAGACGTAATTTACACCTGCACCACAGATCCTCTACCTCCCACACCAGGGGCTGCTATTCTTCGGGTCCTCAAAACATTTACAGAGTGTGGCATTTCAGCCATCAACCAAGATCCAGTCCATTCACCAGAGCCAAAATGGAACTAGAACAGGTTTTGTTCAAGTCTGGTGAAATGATACATTTCAAAGTTTATGAAAACAACAGAAAATACAACTGGGAGGAAATACCCATTTATTAACTCGTTAAATGACAGGCCAGGAGCAAAGATATGAATTTCCAAATGGCATTCAAGCACTAAAAGATTCATAGGCAAACAAGAAAAATAGTTCAAACTTCTGAGGAACAAATAAACAAAAATAACGTTCAAAAGGATAATAGATTTTTATTAACTGGTAAATTGAAAAATTATAGAACTTATCAGAAGTAAGTCCATTGCTGATTGGCAGAAGGGAAACAATTGTTAACCAATTTATTGGGAGAAATACAAGCAAAATACTCTTTCCATTGGCGATGCCTGTGGATACAGCAGAAACTGAAGACTGTTGTTTCCCCGCTCTGTACAAATATAGCAGTTTACATGTCTAAAAAGGATGGAGTTTGTAAAGAAACATAGACTATGGAAAACTCTATCGAATAATTTCTATAAAAGAAGTTGTTTGAAAGAACAATTCTGCTGTAGTGTTAGATAACTTCCAATTAATCAGGTTATCTCGGATATGAGGAAAGGTCTGGTAGATGATAAAGCTATTGTCCCTCTGTGCTGATCTGTTTCCATGTCTTTCTAGGTACTAACTTACGTTTTTGGCTAGTGAGCTTTTTCCAACTTCAGAGTCAGCCATGAGATCATTCTGTCTAGTCTTGCTGACACAAGAGCTCACGATAGCCCTCTCTCTTCCTTCACTTATAACAGTCCTTTTGATTATATTGGGCCCATCCATCTACCCCACCAAAAGCCTCTCCAGTAAAAGATCTTAGAACTAGTCACAGAGTTCTTCCTGCCAGGAAAGGTAACAGGGTCCCAGGTCATGGGAATTAGGGTGTCAAGTTCTTTAGGGAGCACTGTGCATTTGGTCAGCTTCATGTGGAGGGGACAGATATGGACCAGACCCTGTTCCTCGACCTTGCTAGGGATGAGGCCCAGCTTTAATGCACAGACACTGTGGTTATTCACAAAACTGTGCTTACACATCCAGAGACTTGTCTCACAAATGCATCCATGCGTGGTAAGATGGTTGTTTATGCATGGATATGTTTTGTGGTGCTTTGTAGCATAGGTGAATTAATAGCAAATAAGTAAATCAGCATTAAAAGAGAAAGGCTACCGAGCTGAGAACAGGGATCAACAACAGCCTTTCCTGGCTGGTCCTATATGTACCAGAATGGAAAAAAAATCATCTCTGAGACATGTGGATCATGAGAGGCACTTTTCAAAGTAACAATTAAGCATTTTACCCTCTCTGAAATCAGGATGTGTCTTTCAAGTAATAATAGCCTGCCACGCTTTAAATGGCAGACATGTTTCTCTTTTCTAGTGGTAAGATGCAAACACTGTCCTGTGGTCACTGAAAACGTAAATTTGATGGAGTGCCTTAGCACTCAAGGGGGAAACTTGAGTTTAAATGTGTAACTGTGTAACCTATATAGCAGACGTATATCCAGTATTTCCCTCGCACTTAGATCCTTATGGACAGCACTCCAACAAGCTTTTTTATTTCTCTTATTAAGAAATCTTAGTTTGTGTGCCGCTTGGCTTTTTTTTTTTTCCAGCAAAACTCAATGGTGTTCATCTAGGCTTATTTTCTCCTCCCTTCTTTTTCTTCAATCAATTCTAATTCATTTTTGTTCCACTAAAGCTCTTCTCATCAATATTGCTATTGACCTAAATCTTGATAAATCGTTTAGAAGTGTTACTCGCAATTGCCATGCCTCCTGCAGGAAGTGTTTTCCTCCAGGATACCCCCTGCTGGGCTTCTTCCTCTCTCTTGATGTTCCTTCTCAGTCTCTTTGCTCTTTCTTCCCGCTCTCCTTCACCACCCAATTGAAGGTTCTCTTACGTCCTGTATGTTATGTTATGGTTGCACCTTGGAATTCTCTTCTTGCAGATCTACAGTGACCACTCATCATTGAAACTGCTACCTTCGGCTCAAATCTATGCCCCAATTTCATAGTAATGTAACCAACTGCCTAGTCTGTAGCTCCAGACTGATGTCAACAAACATCTCAAGCTCAGGGTATCTAATATTGGGGGTGCAGGGTTTAGTCCTTCCTTCTTCCATCTGTCCACCTGTGGTGATTCCATTCCACTCTGACTTCAAATCTTCACCTCTCGTGTCTTTTTGAGGCCCACATGAGAGCCTCAGTTTCTTCTTGCTGACTCTGCCTTCAAAGTATCTGAAGACTCTGACCTTTTTCTTGCCACCTGTGGCATTCCAGTCCAAACCACAGGTGTTCTATGACCAATTCACATCTATGTTAGGCTTTGAGCTTCAGGGTGGACACTAAGGTGCTCTTTGAAGGCATTCAAGCCCAGGAGCCACAGAGAGACAGACCTTATGACAGGGGTTCTGAGAGTTCAGACTGACAAGGTCAAGTGAAGGGACTTTCTTAAAGGTCTCAGAGAAAGAGGGAAATTTCTTGAAGTCAGATTGTCTCTGGGACGCCAGGTATCACAGATAGATCGTCGAGGCAGAAACTCGAGCAACTGTTCCCATCATGTCGTCATCTCTGGAGCCAAGAGGGACAGAAATAGAGAGCATCCATCCTGGCTACTTGTTCACTCCAACTAGATTTTTTTCACACTTACGCTATTCAGAAACCAGCGTACAGGATGGTGTTGCCCACAGTGGCTGGGTCAGTTCACAATCAAGACAATTTCTCACTAACATGGCCAAAGGCCAAACTCACTGTAGACCAAGCCTCAGTAATGCTTCCCAAGTGATTCTGTGTCATGTCAAGTTGACAGTTAGAGCCATTGAATATGTTATGTCAAACCTTTTATGTTGAATTAGTTACTGTTGACAAACTTATTTTTTACTTTTGTTCCTAAGCTCATTCTTCTTAGATGCTTTTCCCTGGAAGACACATAACTCACTCTCCTAAAAGACTGATTAACTATCTTTTGTTTTTTATACACTTTTCTTACCCACTCTTAAACATGCCACGCATTTCTATACTTCCCAAGGCTTTTGTTTACTCTCATTCCATTTGATTTTTCTACATAATAACAGCCACCTTTTAATAAACTACATAATGAATGTGTCTACCTTATGTATCACCTATCTCCACATATTAAGATATACATCCATTGAAAGCATGGGATATTTATTCTTTTTTAATTCGTATATTCATTATATTTAATGTCTGACACATAAAATATTTTTTTAAAATTTTAGTGATATATTTATTTATATTTTATGCACATTGGTGTTCTGCCTGCCTGTGTGTCTGTGTGAAGGTGTCAGATCCCCTAGAACTGGAATTCTAGACAGTTGTGAGCCTCCTTGCAGGTGCTGGGAATTAAACCTGTGTTCTCAGGGAGAGCAGTCAGTGCTCTTAACCACTGAACCATCTCTGCAATCCCTAAAACATTTTTTGTGGAAGAGTTATCAACTACCCATTTGCTTATGATATTGTCCTAGAAGGAAACAAAATAAAATGATAACAAAGTTTCTTTTTGGAGGAACTAGGTTTCAGAGAGACAATAAAGAAAGGAAGCTTACTATTTACCAAACACGGTTCCTATCATTGAGTTTTATGCATCATGTTAATATTGAGACAGCCAACTGTGATTATTAACAAATAATTATGCAATGTTAGATGGGGGCTGTAATGTTGATTGCAAACTGGGATTCAGTACAAGTTTCTAAAACAAGAATGCGGAGCTCATGTGCAGCCTCATGACCTGTTTTGCTCTGGAAACTCCTGCATCTCCCCTAGCTATAAGGTAATTCAACATAAATGGTTCATTGTTTCTTATTCCATGGATGCACGCACATTTAAGGGAAATACACAGTCTTCATAAGGTAGGCTGCCTGAGAAGAAAATCAAACCCACCCTCAGCCACAGTGAGCAGATTTCATCTTCTCTGAGCTAATACAGAGGCTGGCCTGAAATCAGCGGAGAAGGTAAGTGCTCACAAATGGACCAGCTCAGCTCCTGGCAGCAAGGCTGGGGCTGGATCAATACTTGATTTGCCAGGTGCCAGCTGCCAGGTGCCAGCTGCCAGCTGCCAGCTACCAGGTGCCAGCTAGCACACAGCTCGGAGAGGTTAGCAGAGACAGTTGTGATGTTGCTAAGCAAAGGCCCTTTGTCGGTCTAAGTGTCTTCCCTTCCGCTGAAATATAAATCCCCTAGGGGAAACAATCCCTTCTTATTTTTAAAGGAACTTTCTGTCTGGAAAACAATTCGCTGCCACGAGGGATGTGTCTTTTCTTAGAAAAGTGTGTAATTGGCTGCCATTTGACATTATGTGGCATTATTAAAGTCTTGAAGTTCCCTTAATGTGCGTTCCTTTATGCTTGCCTCTTAAGAACATTTGCACCATCTGTAAGATTCCCTTGCTCTTTTGCCTAGTCTATTCTATTCTGCACTTCATAACTAGAGATGATTTCAAAGACCTGGGGTTTTGGTACAACTTCCTGGGATTGAATGATTCAGACCTACTACAGAGACAAAGTGGAACCGTATGTGAAAGCTAATATTCACATTGTCGATTTGAGCAGGTTTAGAGTCATCTAGCAAACAAATTTCTGGATGTGTCTTTGAAAGTGTTTTCAGAAAGGTTTAACTGATGAAGAAGTCCCTACCCTTCGTGGACAGCATTCTCTGGTGGGTGGGTTCCTGGACTGAAGAAAAAAGAGAAAGCAAGCTAAGAACTGGCATACATCTCTTCCTGCTTCCTCACTGTAGACAGAAGCTGCTTCTCAGACCTGCAACCATGATGTCCACCATGCTTTCCAACGGTTCCAACTGGAGGTCAACTTTGCTTTGGGCAGACTTTGTCAAACAAGCCAGAATCTAACTGTTGTGCCATGGTTATCATGACTTCTGATTAGCTTGAAATCCTGAGTAGCCTAACATCAAGACGTTGTCAGCTAAAATCTGAGTGATAAATTTGAAGCTTCTTTGTGGACTTCTCTATAGTCTCAGCCTGGCATTACTATCTTCCTCCCCATAATAAACGTAATGAACTACCACCAGGTGCAGAATTAACACATCAGCTGGGAGGGAGGGAATGCTTGTTTAGGACTCGGATCCCCAGGTTTCTCTGCTGACCCACAGCCTCTGCCCTGTAACTGTGGTGCTCCTAAAAGGCTTGACCCGTGCTGAGTGAGAAGATGGAAAATGGAAGACAGAAAAGGATGTGTTTGCTCCTCTATGATGTATGATGTTGTCAGTGAAGACAAACTTCTTACCAATAAAGCAGCTTGATTTTATTAACAGGCAATGTATCAACAGGGCATCAGGCACTCAACAAAGATCTGTTCATTGAACTTGTGGGCGAAGAGATGGATGACTTCGGGAGAGACTGGATGCACAGTGGCCACGGTTACTTCTCTTTCTCTCCCTTCTCATGCTGCTCTATTTTCTGTGTTATACTTTACTTTCTCAAGGTTATCCATATTTTCCTTGTTTCTACAAACCAGTGTGGGCTTTGTCATCTCTGCAGTGACAACACCACCCATCTGAATTGGGGTGTATGGGTTGGAGTTGTAGCTTCATCTGTAGGGAGTTCGTCAAACATGCGTGAGGCCCTAAAACTCCAGAAGCTTAAAAATGAAAAAGGAGGAGGAAGAGGATACTACAAAGACAGTAGTTCTGAAGTTGCTAAACTGGAGAAAATGCTTCATTTGTTTTGAGTGAATCTTAGTTAGTATAATTAACTCCTAAAGATTTTGATTCTCAGAAATAGTGAGATTCCAATTGCTGGCAAGGAGAAAAGGAGTAGGATTTATAACTTTGAATTTAAAGGGATGGAAAACATAGATTAAAAACAGAATGAATAGGAAAAATGGTAAACATTGATTCAAGTCATTTCGAGGATTTCAGTACTGTTAACGGCGACGGTGAAACTCAATGTTCTCCCTTGAGTACAGAAGTACGCTGAGGAAAAGAAAATTCAAACCAGCTAGATTGTGCTTACAAACTGCACACAATGTTAGAACATTGGAAGACTGAAGCATGAAGGAAAGACATACCAGGCAAAGGGCAGCCATGGATCTACTTGTGGTTGAGCCTAGGGCAGAGACAGTTCTAACTCAGAAACATTTTAAAGCAAAAGGTGCCTGTAATTAAACATCAAAGCTCAGGGATAATTTCAATCTTCAGACTTCATTTAAATTCTGAGGTCATTTTTTTTTTTCTAGAAGGATGCTGGTTTCTCAGTTTGCTTACATTAAATAGTTGTTCCTGTGCTCAGAGATATTTTGTTTTCTTACGTATATGCAGTAAGTGAGTACATATTTTATTTGAAATAAGTTTCAGTAGGAAACTGTAACCTAACAGTTTTCCACTGCAGCTCATGGACCTGAAAGAATGCCATGATGCTGAGCCCAAGTCCAGTAAAATCTTATTCAAGAAAACTCAGGGAGGTGGCAATGTTCTTTAGTAAACTGAGTCTCCCCATGGTTGGATGGGTCAAAGGCCCTTGAAGAAACCTAAAGGGAGATACACCACCTTAGTCCTTCGCCTTATACCTGTAGATCACCCTACCTTTCAACCCTCATAGAGACACTTCCTTTTGCAGTAAATACCAATTAAAACAGAGACCCACAACTCGTCAACACGCAGAGAATAAGAAGGAACATCTCTCTCATACCCCCTCCCTTAACTGTTTTGAGAAATCTTTGATGACAGAGGAGTTAAGCATGATGACAAGGGAACAGGGCAGTCACACGCATGATCTCACGGCAGTGACTGTGCACGAGACCAGCCGAGGCAAAATCCCAGCATGTGTGGGTAGAAGTCACGAAGTCCCACCCCTCGCTTAAGTGCTATTGGCACCTGATGGCTCATGAGCAAGGGAGAATCAGTTTTCTTCAGGGATGTGGTTCCTAAAACACTACCCATGTTCCAATAGCTCCTGAAAAGCCATCCATGTTCCTGCGTCTATGTGTGTGTTTGCAACACTATATGGACTTAGTGGAATTTACACACAAACATGAAATTGGAAGGAAATCTTTGTGTGGGGGGGGGGATAGTGGAGGAATTGGAAGAAGGAAATGAGGACTGATGAAAATATAGGTCCATGTAAAATTTTTCAAACAATAAATAAAACAAGTAAACCCAGGTTCAGATTTGTAATGCTGAGGTGGACAGAAATCTTATTTGGAAATAGAAGGTATCCCTGTACACTTAGATTTGCAGACAAACAAGATTAACTTTTTAAGAGAACTCTGAACCTCTCCATCAGTGAGAGTTATATAACTCTCTTATTCCTTCCAAAGTCCCGCTCACCACTAGCTTTGACCACACAAACCTGGTTGTGTTGATACGAGAAAAGGTGTCAGTCTCTTCGTGGTCTAACCCGTGATTTATTCCTTTGTCTCAGAACATCCTTTGCTGGGTTACTATCAGGAGTTGATCCACAAAATCCAGGTAAAATGGAAAACTGAGTTTGAAAAACTGTTTGGGAAGTTCAAAGCCATGCTGCATAAACATGAAGGGTATTGAGCACCACTCAGGAAAGCCAGCCTGTGACTTGTTTGCTCTGGTCTGGCTGGCAGTCGCTGTACTCAGTACCTGTCTTGGAAAAGAAAACACTTCCAATGACCCAGCTTCAATGGGGACAGGGCCATTAAGCAGCCTCTGTTGTCTTGTGGGAACACCACACACTGTGAGTGAGATCCCATAATGACAGCAGAAATCCTGCTTAGAGAATGTCTCATCTATTGTTTTTGAAGTGAGGAAATGGGGACATATTCATTTATCATTTTCTAGTGCTCTTACTCTCTGTACTGTCTGAAATAAAACCAAAACACAGCTTGTGGCCTTGTGCGTGTGAGACCCACAAAGAGTAGGCTGTGAATCAGGACATTGCCCACTACCTCCAGACTGCAGTGTGCATTCTGATGAGGCCTAGATTTGAAGATTTATAAATTTGGTGCTTGAAAAGGCATATCGCAGGAAATGTCTTGTGCTTGCAACTTCTTCTCTAGTGCTGATTTGTTGGATCATGGCACCATAACTCATGCTTTTTTGGAGTCCCACTTCTCCTTTAAATAGGTGAGGCCCCCTGGAGCCAGGTTCAATCACCTCCTTTTCTTCCTTTCATCTGTTTCATTGAAAACCTCGCTGGAACCTGCACATTTTTCTTATTAATTCTTAAATTTTTGTAAATGACATATCATGTAGGACATGTGAAAGGTAAAATGAAATTAAATATCTAAATTGTTTATGAAATTCCTATATTTGAATATATAAGCCACTGCGGTGCTTAAGAATATGGTGCCTGTGAAATCTCATCTTATTTTGAAATTTTTCCTTTATCTATTCACGTAATTTTCATTGAACTTAGAAAACAATAATTAAAATTACAAGTCAGGTTGCAATCAATGCTATTTTTAATAAATTTTATTAGTATATGTTAATTATACAAAACGATGATGTCAATGTTCATTTTTAAAGCCACAATTCTAGAAAACCAGAGAGAAAATAATCACATTTCTATGGCACTGCAGGTAAACAGCAATCATGCTTAGAAACTAGAAGATTTTAGAGCGAACAACAGGGAAAATCAATACTCCCACGTGGAGGAAAAAGATGATTTTCTAGTCAAGATATCAAACAAAGTTAACATGATATTAATGACTGTGAGCAGGCTTCCCATGAGCACTTTTGTGGGGGAGGTTAAGGATTGGCAGTTGCTCACATAAATCACGTCTGCTAAGAACCATATGAATAAGTGTTTGACATTTGCAGTTGGAAAGGAGCAGCTTGTCTTCGGTTCTGAGCAACCTTCCTCTTGTGACAATCATCTTTGTTTTTCCCCTCTTCTGATGAACCAGAATTTTAATATTAATTTAGCATGTGCAAACGGTTTGGAGCCCAGGGGCAGATCTGTCCAAGGTGGCAGTGTGCCCAAGATGAAAGTGTCGGACGTGACCACACGAGGCCATCGCTGCCATTTTATTGGCTAGTATGTTGTACTTAAGGTTTTTCTACCGACGTGCTAGGTTTGTAATTCTCCAATCTGAAGATGCCGAGAGAACATGGTGACATATAAATCAGGTGACACAGAAAACTGCATGTCAGTTTACCAGTAGATCTATGTTACTGACTGATTCCGCGCATTGCCTAAAAATTACTTATGGAACAATAAACAACCCAGCATTGTTTTGAATGCATATTACATACCTACGTTTTGAGGATTTAGATCTATGACAATATATTCTGCCTCCTAAGTATAAAAGAATCTTCCCCACATAAATTCAAACTTTACTGAATTCAACCTCAGTTCTACCTCTACCATTTTCATGATCACAGGGAGCCACCTGATATCTTATTTAAACAAGAAAATGTAGATATTTTCCAAAATATTCTCTTCTAGATCAAACATTATAGCTTTAATTATCAAACAATTATTAAATAAATATAGTAGAAATAAATGCTAATGAAAATAATCAAACATTCTCTTGAGTCTGAACTTTGCAACCTATGGAGCAGGACTCAGGCATTATAGAAAGACAGAACAAATGAAGTCCAGCAGAGTGGTAGTGGCTCACATTGTGCCACTGTGGTAACTGTGGTAAAGAATTTAGGACTTGAGGATCGAGGCATCATCAAAGTGCTGTCTCGTCTTCCATTTGACACCTGCAACTCTGTGTTCATTTGACGAATCAACTTTCACAGAGCTGGGCATCAGAGATAAACGTGGAGATAGTTACTTTGAAAGAGTCAGTGCATAGACTTGGTCATGGAGAAAGAGGAAGCTGGCAAGCCCAGGCCTATAGAGAGCAAAGATTTCCAGTACGGTCAGCTAAGATTAGCTTTACAGTAACGCGTATTCCATATCTCAGAAGGATTTGAATGTGCTGAGAGTCCAGCCTGACTCTCTGGAGGAGGCGCAGTAACCACCCCGAGACCTCCTGTTTTGTGTACCGCATTACTGCTGAGTCCTGCCAGCTGCTGGCTATGACGGGAAACAGCTTCCCTGAACCACCTTCCTGTGACGTTGTTAATTGTAGTATGCTCATCATCAGGGGCTTTCCCTGCTACAGATGAAACCTGGTATATTATTTTATAGTCCACAGTAACACCTTCTTTGTGGGCATGACTTGTCTAGTCAAAAGGAAAGAAGTATCATGAGGGAAGGAATCCTCTAGAAATTAGAAGTTTCAGGGATAGCCATGCCTAAGATTCACTGAAGTACAAAACCGCCCTCTCACTGCAAGCAGAAAAGGTCTATTCTTTCCAGACCCAAGGAAAGTAGGAAGACTAACCAGACATGCTAGTGTAATTATGCATCTGATCACCATTGTTTCACGTTTAAATTATTAAATGATACATAGAAATTACACATGGTTATAGCAGACCACATCCTATCCCCAAACAGTGCTAGGATTAGGACGAACGTACTATCTACACAAACTTTTTTTCTGGGGAAAATATTTCCATTTGTTTCTTTCAGATTATTTTCAAAATATGCAGTATATGTGGTCACTGATGAACGTACTATCTACACAAACTTTTTTTCTGGGGAAAATATTTCCGTTTGTTTCTTTCAGATTATTTTCAAAATATACAGTATATGTGGTCACTGCATTGAGCAACAGCGCACGATAACATTTTTCTAATTGACTTAGTCCCACTGACAACCCTTCCTATTTCCTTCCACCCCCTCACTCAGGTAACCACCACTCTACTCTCCCTAAGTCTTTTCATATGGTTTTAATCTTGCATTATGGAATCGTACGCTTAAAGAGACAGATAAGCAATTAAGAATGTGTGCTGTTCTTACAAAGGACCAGAGTTCAGTTCCCAGCACCCCTGTTGGGCAGGTCACAAACCACCTGTAACTCTAGCTCCAGGGTAACTGAAGGCCTCTTCTGGTGTCTCAGCATCTGCAGTAATGTACATATATACATACAGAAACACACACATACATAGAATTTAGTTTTTTAAAAATATTAAGGCTAAATAATGCTTAATACTCAAAGTTTTACTGCAAACTTGCGTTTAATAAAGAACAAAGAGAATAATGATAAAGATATGCACAGTGAAGAGTGACTGTATTGAACCCAGGGAGCAAAACAAACTTCATGTTTCCAACACTCTAGGTAGAATAAAGCTGTGGCTATTTCCCACGGGGTATTGAGCTTCCACCGTTTTACATCCAAAAGTAATGCCTGAAATGTTTCCATATTAATCTCATACGAAATCAATGAAGTATCACTATAAGTTGAAGATATAATATTTAAATGTTTGCTCCCTATCAACTGTGATTGTGCAAGTGTGTAGGCCAGGGTGTCTTATGAATGGAGTAATAGCGTTTGATTTACAAAGTGGTGTGAGACATGCATTACCCAGGATTCAGTGTTCCTGCTGGATCTAACCTCATTGATGGAAAGTGAGCAGATTGCGAGCATTCTGGAGGGCTGGAGGGTTCTTGTGCCACTGATTCCTGCCATGCTTACTGATAGATGTTTTTGGTTTGATGTCAGTTGTTTGTCAAGGAATTATAATAATATTTTTCAAAAAGCTTTGGCTTGACTTCCACTCTACTGTGAGACTATTTTTTCCCAACCTCCCCACCATCTGTTGATTCTGCTTTGGAAACTCTCCCCGGTATCCCATCCAGAAGGGCTAAGTGAACCAATATGGCAATCGCAGATTGCTGATGCCTTCCAGCTTGTGAGTGGGATGTTATGATTAACGGCAGTCCGCTCTTTACCTCTCTATTATCCCAGCGCCATGTCAGAACATCTCAGATGCTCATCAGATTCAATTAATCCTATATACTTCCAAAGAATAAAAATAAAAAATTCAGCATACAGCTAGAATTAATAGGAAGGGAAAGAAATCATTGTATGTAGATTTGGGTGTGACTGTAGTAATATGGGTTTTCCTTTTTGTCTTATTCTAGGTTTTGAATGAGTAATATATGACTATATTGTATTTTAAAACAGGTCTAATGAAAATGATTGTACGATCTATTCTTTTATATGCCATGTAATTAGCTAGAGGATACACAGAAAATTTAAGCTGTTTTCAACATTATTATTGCAAATGAGAATCTTTAGGCAAAAAACCATTTTACTGAAATATATGTAATTTTATAATGCATGGCATAGCCTTTCTGGGCAGTACATTGCCATTGATTTTTTTTTCCACCGTTCAACCACCAGTAGAGCATAGGTCTGTAATTAACATCAATTGGCCTACTAAAGAGCAGAATTGCCTAACATAGTCGTTGTGGGTAATGAGAGGCTCATACTGCAGCTTAGGAATGAGTAGCTGAGGCTGAAGTCACCTGAAGACAGTGTGATCCAACAATGACAAAAGGGAGCGCCAGGGAGAGAAAGGGGGTGAAGGGCTCCGCTGCTGATAAGATACTGTGTGACGATATGTATCCATGACATTGACACAGAGAACTCCTTGATTGACCAATGACTGCTGCTAAAAATGTCACATGGATCATTCAGACATGTAAATCTCTTAGGAGTAGGGTAATTGCTGGAGAGAGAGGAGACATTTGAGTAGAAGTCTCAGAGTTTGAGTCAACCAACAAAATGAAATTACTGGATCCTCTAAGTAAGCAGGCTGGAGGAGGATCTCATTTCATACATAATTGGGGAAGTTTTCTTGATCCTCCTATAATGTTAGCATGTCCTCTTTTTCCTCGTGTGGACCCCAGTCTCCTCTGTTCTCTCTGTATGCCACGAGAGATGGCCATGCATGCCTTCCTCATTTAGCAGATATGAGCAGACCTTGTGTCTCACAAAACTCAGATGTAACTCCCAGGACACAGGTAGCTCTGCTTCGGTCTAGTTAGTCTACACCGGTTACTATAATGGAGTATGAGAATCATATGCCTGATTTACCTAGGCAGTCTTGTATACTTCACGTGTGCAGATGGGAGAGTCATATTTTTAAAGAAAAGTTACTCAGGTACCTTTAAGACTGTAGAGGCAAGAGCTAAAGTTCTCAATTGATGTGATGAAATAAGCTAGGTAATCTTACACAAAACCAATCAATACAAACTGTGTTGTTATGTTTAGCTACCCAGTCTTTCAATGCCTGCTCCTCTGTCTTCTGTTCAGAGACTTCCTGGTCTTGTCCCTTTCACCGTGAATTTCCCAGCTTCAGGAAGCAGCCATGCCTTGCTCGCTGCTCCTACTTGTCAGTACAATACAATGCAAATGTTTGTGAATGACGTACACACTGTGTGGTTTTCTCCTCTATAAAGAGCAAATGCTTGTCCCGTAGGACCCAGAGTGCTGCAGGTGCTTGCCATTTTAGCTGGTCATCTCCTACAGCAACTGGCCTTTCTTAACCGTACCTCGCCACTGATTTTGGAAATGAATTTCGCATGCACTTAAATATTTGATCTCATCAGATCTTTGGTTCCCCTTCACCCATGCTAGAAAACTGACAGTTCTACAGCTATTTAGGAAGCAATGAAATTGACTAAAATTGAACAACAATCAGGAATTTGAACTTTTCCTACTCGTATTAAAAATGTTGTCTGCTGAACTTAAGATCATTATTTCCCATTTAATACAAAATAAAGGAATAATTTACTTGAACTAAACTATCAATCCCTCCTTTGTCTAGGTGGGTGAGGACTTTGCCTATTTAATTTCTCAGCTCTATTTTTTGTTTGTGATCTGTTTCAGAATTTCTTTCATCCTTCAGAAATTGTCTTATTTGTTCTCTTTAATGCCATTTGCCACAACAATTATTTAATGTATATTATCTCTAGGTATCATACTCCATAGATAATAAATTAATGGATTGTGTAGCAGTGACTGTAGTCCACCCATGGCATAGAATCAGCCGCATTTGTAATTCTCTTCTCTGAGTAGTTAAATGGAAGAAGAAACTATGTTGTGTTTCATTTTTGAAAAGAACAAAGAACTTCCAGGAGTTTTTGTTTGTTTGCCAAAAATAATGCACAGGAAGATGAGTAAGGCAATGCAAAGTTCCAAACGTCCTTGTTTACATATGTGAATTACCTGATACCACGGAAAGAACCTGAAGCAGTTATTACTCAATGCCAGGCTGGCCTCTGGTAGAAGAATCACAAGGTTCGGGGCAACTGACTTAATTTAGACATTGTTGCCCATGGTTGTAAACTCAGAAGAAAGACAGGACATTGAGCCTATAATTAGTGATCCTAGAGAAGCTAAATAAGAAGGTGAACCCAAAGAAAAACATATAGGCATCCTCCTGAATATTAACCTTCATCAGGCGATGAAAGGAGACAGAGACAGAGACCCACATTGGAGCACCGGACAGAAATCTCAAGGTCCAAATCAGGAGCAGAAGGAGAGAGAGCACGTGCAAGGAACTCAGGACCGCGAGGGGTGCACCCACACACTGAGACAATGGGGATGTTCTATTGGGAACTCACCAAGGCCAGCTAGCCTGGGTCTGAAAAAGCCTGGGATAAAACCGGACTCGCTGAACATAGTGGACAATGAGGACTACTGAGAACTCAAGAACAATGGCAATGGATTTTTGATCCTACTGCACGTACTGGCTTTGTGGGAGCCTAGGCAGTTTGGATGCTCACCTTATTAGACCTGGATGGAGGTGGGTGGTCCTTGGACTTCCCACAGGTCAGGGAACCCTGATTGATCTTTGAGCAGATGAGGGAGGGGGACTTAATTGGGGGAGGGGGAGGGAAATGGGAGGCGGTGGCGGGGAGGAGGCAGAAATCTTTAAGAAAGAAAGAAAGAAAGAAAGAAAGAAAGAAAGAAAGGCAGGATGACAATTTCCCACCACCACTGCCCCCGCAACATAGTCCTCATGACTGTCATGTTTTTAGCGTCCCTGGGTACCTTGTCCTCATGAACTGGTTTGTGTAAACCACAGCCCAGCGTCACCAAGTCTGAAGTGCAGAAGTCACATGTCATATGCCACCATTCACTCTGTCATTCCACAGACACCAACATTTTATTAATGAGTTGATTGTTTAAAATGTTTCCCATGCCTTTGTCAAAAGAAAAAGCTATTCTAATGGAACAAATGTTCCAGGGTCCTTAGACTCAGGCATGAGTCTGATCCCTGAACATTCTGCTGAAGGAGAAGATCCACAATGCAGAAGTTCAGGGAAGAGAAACTCTGCCGCAAACCAGGAGGGCAGCTGCAGGAATAATCCTTAGATTCCCCCCGAAAACTGCCAACCGAGGAGGCTGGAATGGAAGTGACCATTACAAAGTGTGGAAAAAAAAAAAAAACCTTAGGTACTATATCTAACATGATGAGCATTTAACATCTTTAATATTTTTCTGTATAAACAAAAATTTAAAGGACCATGGAAACATTTTCAAATAACTTGGGGAAAAAAAAATCAAAGACTCAAATTCCCTGCTGCCTTCAACAGATCAAAGTCCTGGTCAAGGCAACATTGTTTTTGCCTTCTATCTCTGACCTGTTTATCTGTGTATTTGCATTAAGGGAGTAATTCAAGTTCTGTTTTTTCCGTCACACCTTCTGAATATTTTCTCAGGTTTTAAAGTAAAATTGCTGCAAGTATTTGATGGTGGCCTCCCACCAGCAAGTGTCCACGTGGAACGCATGGCTTTGTTTGAAAATAGAGTTTTTGTTGAGGTAATCCAATTACAAATATCCGAATGAGCCACAAATTCAATTTTGTCAATAAGCAAAGGAAATTAGAAAAACAGAGGGCGAAGAGGGGAAAGACAGAGGCAGCATTTGGGGAAGGCGCGGCCAACAGAAAACAGAGGCCAGGGACAGAATCTCTCTTAGAGAGCACACAGACCCAGCACCAAGAGACAAAACAGCAAATCCCTCCTCTTTCAGCCACCATATTTGTAATATTTCTTATGCGAGTCCCAGGAATTTAATATCCATGGAACCTGACTGGCATAAGTAAATATATATTTTTAAAGAGATCCTCGTTGCCATGACTCTTTTTAAAGGTGTATAACTAATCACAACCAATGAAATTATTTTAACAGCAAAAACTGTCCTTCCACTGTGTGAGCATGTGTGTTCATAATGTGTATATAAATACGTATACATAATAAGTATACACTTGTAACAGGTATGGGTCTCTGTTCTTAGCTTTAAAGTGGTTGTTTCTAACAGATTACTGTTTAAAAAATTTGTGAGGGACAGTAAGGTGTTTTGTGGGTAAAATAAGGAGCTTGTCACCACACCTAACAACCTGAGCTCAATACCCAAGATTACATAATTACATATTAGAAGTAGACAACATCTCCTGAAAATTGTCCGCTGACCTACAAACACACACACACACACACACGTAAAAAGAAAACAAAGGGACAGCTAGAGCATCCTTTCATTGCACTCTGGAAATGCCCCTTTTTAGGTTATCAACAGTATTTGTCATGAGTAAGATCAAGGAGATGTTGTGGAAGAGTCTTCAATTATCTACCCATGGTACTTTTGAAAGGCAATTATCTGCTCTCCTCAGAGTGAAAATCTTCAGACATTCTTGGTTCCATTAAAGTAGTACATTTCCATGGGAAATTATTATTTTTTAATTGTAGGAATCTAAAAATAGATATAAAAGCCTCCCTTCTCAACCTTTAGATGTGGGCTCTTACAGAACGCTTTCTCTTCATGTGCTCGCAATTATGAAGTTAATTGTGTACTCCTGTCTCTAGCTCTTGATTTACTGACTTTACATAGAGTTATTGACTTGAAAAGAAAGATGAAGGACTTGATAGCTCCCGTTTCTCCATTCCACTTCTGACTACAGTTTTATGACCACGTTTGTCTTGTTGAGGTCTCTACTAAAGAAAATTAAGTAAATATGTTTTGCTTTGTCCAAAGAGTAACTTTAGAAGTTTAAAGGTTATATTTAAATCCTCATTGCAGTGTAGGATTATATAAGAAAATACAAAACCAAGAAGAGTGTTTGAAGTTAATTGTGAAAATCATTTAATCATATACTTTTAAATCATGAAATCATACATCACAGATCATTACATTGCTTGAGGGGAAAATCTTCCATGTATTTCAATCTAATAAGCTCTCTTTTTTAATTTAAATTTCACATCACTTAATTGTATTTACAATATTTTAATTTTTTAATCCTTAAGAAAACTTTTTTGCCATCTCTTTCCCCTCTTCTTCCTCCTCCTCCTCTCCTTCTCCTTGTTCCTCCTTCTCTTCCTCCACCTCATGCTCCCTCTCCCCCTCCTCTTTATTCTTCCTTTGGGGCTGAAAACCTCCATAACGAAATTGCTGGGTTCTGCTTGTAAAAACCTGCCTCCTCTTTCTCTCCATCTTTCATTGTAGGTAGGGTGTGTAGGAAGACTCGTGTTGAAAATTATTTTCTCTTCTCTTTAACGTGTCGTTATCCTTCAGTACCCAGTGTTCCTCTCAAGATAGCTGATACTGAGATGCCTCATGGAACGTCTTTCTGGAACTCACAGGGTTTTCCTGAACCTATGAAATGATGCAGTATTTCGTTTTGTAAATCAAGGAGCAGGTTAGTATCCGAATGCTCCATAAGCAGTTGTGTTGTTGAATGCTTCGATGCTCTTATTTTCTTCCCCAACCACTCGAATTCCTCTTTGTCATGTTATATTTACATTCGCTCCAGTGACCCCTTGGGTAAGGCAACCTTTCTTCTTGTGCGTCAGGGAGACTCACATGTGTAAAAGTCTTTCCTCTCTGGTTAAGTTGTTTGCATCCCACTGACATTTTCTATATGAATTTTGTTCCCTATTAGTTTTAACTAGGGATATCTACGTCTATGCATCTGCCTTCCAGAAAAAGTGCCAGATGACCACTCTCCTTAGAAGAACCAGCTGAAATGGAAGGTCCTGGGGTGCCCTTGCCATTCTTGCCGTTGAGTTTCCCAGAGTCATGAGAATATGATGTAACTCTGTTCCTGTGTTCATCTTCTAGATCACATATTACCACAAATGACATATACTCATTCTTTGAGAACTGCCATTTATACAAATGTTGCATTGTATATCAAAAACCTACAATTTTACAATGCCTGGTTTTGCTTTCACTCAATCCCATGTTTTCAAGATCTTGATATGCTGATATAACTACAGCTGTAAACATGCACATACATACACACATGCACACACATACATACACATGTGCGCACACACACACACACACTTTTTGGGTTTTTTGGCATTTTCTTTGTGATCATTGAAGAGAAGAATTGTACACAGTTTGCGCAGTCTTCTTCTGTAACACTGAACCCAGTAACACAATTAAAACTAAAAACCAGGGTGGTGAGACAACTCAACGAGTAAAGGTACTTCCTGGTAAACCTGGTGGCCTCAGGGTCTGGTGCCACGCACTGCGCCCCCATGTCTGCGCTCTGTGCTCTTGAACCCAGTTCACGAGCTTCGGGCAAGGGGCTGGAGGTTGAGAATACACACGCAGAGACAGACCGACATGCAGACCTTTTTACACTGATACCAAAGCCCCAAGAATGCCCCCTCTATTGTGTTCTGGGGCAGATTATATAGAGATAGCCACGCCCCAGCCAAACCCACCAGAAACCACTCCCCTGCCATCAGGAACGCCTGAGGGTCTCATGCTCGGAGCAGCTGTAGGCACTCAGATCAGGGGAAAACAAGTTGTTTACAAGAAATTCAGGATCTGGGGTCTCACTGCTCCCAACATATTTGATTTCATTCCCCCAGGAATCCCACATGATGGCAGGAGAAGATCAACTTCTGCAGGTTATCCTCTGACATCCACATGGGTGTAACAGCACATACATCTACCCACCTGATGCATACATACATACACACGCACCCACTATATATATATATATATATATATATATATATATATATATACATACATACACACATATACAAACATATACATACAGAAGATAATTAAATGAGTGTGAAAATTTAAACTAAACTGGAAAACAATGAGCATCTTATTATGACATATTTGTGAATGTAATTAGGAGTTTTGCTGCTTACAGTTGGGATCTACAGGCATTTAAATGGACAGTATCAACTGAAGGCGTCTGGACATGGACGCTGTCAGGATGGAACCCCGCACCTTCCCTTTGCCTTTTCCAAGGACAGGAGGAGGCATGTTGAACTGTGCTGTTCTGTGCTCTGCTTCCGTGTGGACTCCAGCTGGAGATTCAGCTTCTGCTCTTCTCAGTCCTTGCTCCCTGTGGACAAAATTAACAAAAGGTTATTCATGGGCCCAATGGCTTTATTCAAGACTGTTTCTTTTTGGCAGAACAAGGTATATTTATTTGGAGTCCAACCTGTTCTTTAACCACTCAAGTCACCGAGTCTAAATAATTAGCAGTTACTAAATTTCCCGGGAGAGAACTGAACTCCTCGGGAGGCTTTCACAGCTGACAGCTCTTCCCCATACTTCCTGACTCCTCCACTGTCCTTTCTCTCTTCTCTGCATCTCTCCATTCCCTGTTTTTCTTTTAGCCTGTTTTCTCTTGATTTCTCTACCTTGTATTTCAAGAAGTAGACGTACTTGGCTATGTGTGTGTATGTACATATATGTGAGTGTGTATATACATACATAAGCATAAATGTGGCACACATAGATTTGGACTAGAAATTAAGATGCAAGGCTTATTATAACAATATGGATTTCAAACACAATTATCCTTTTTTGTTTGTTTGTTTGTTTGTTTTTCAAGACAGGGTTTCTCTGTAGCTTTGGAGCCTGTCCTGGAACTAGCTCTTGTAGACCAGGCTGGCCTTGAAGAGCCACCCGCCTCTGCCTCCCGAGTGCTGAGATTAAAGGTGTGCACCACCACTGACCAACTCAAACACAATTATTCTTAAGTAACTTTGAGGTTACAAAAAAAAAACCAGATTAAAAAATGGTGTAAGGGGCTGGAGAGATGGCTCAGTGGTTAAGAGCATTGCCTGCTCTTCCAAAGGTCCTGAGTTCAATTCCCAGCAACCACATGGTGGCTCACAACCATCTGTAAAGAGGTCTGGTGCCCTCTTCTGGCCTTGAGGCATACAGACAGAATATTGTATACATAATAAATAAATAAATAAATATTAAAAAATGGTGTAATAATTTGTCCTAAATGTCAAGGGGAATGGCTCTGTGTGCATGCCTGCATGCCTGTGGAGGGTTATCCTTTTATCTTTCTCGTTTGTGTGGAAAGACCTGCCCACTGGGGGTGGCACCACTCCCTGGCTGGGATACTTGACTGTACAAAGAAGGGACGGAACAGCAGTGTGTAATAGGTACCTGCTTCTAGAGAGATGGATGTGACCAGATATTTCAAGCTCATCCTTGCTCGATCCCCCATGATAAATTGTACCCCCAAACTGAAGTCCCAAGTCAACCTCTGATGTGGGCAGATTTCAAGCTCTCCCTGCTTGATCACCCAGTGATGGACTGTACCCCTAAGCTGAAGTCCCAAATCAGCCTTGTAGTGACTTTTGTCAGAGTATTTAAGCATAGAAACAGGAAGAGAAAGTACGGGAAACGGTATAAAAACAAAACAGGAGCAACGGAAAATGCAGACTGTGCAGCAATTATGCCCAGGGAATCAAGCTCCTTCTCCTTTAACTAAGAGCACTTCATAGTATTCTTAATTCAACGTTTTCTCATTCACTGCTCCGGAGGCTAAGGGCTTCTTTACACATTGCTTCCCACAAAGCATTTCAAAGCCTGTTCTATGGAGTAAGGGAATAATACTAATTTTAGCTCCAATTGTTATACTTCCAAAGAAGCTTTTTTTTTAAAAAAAAGTGTTGAGTTAGACTATTTTCAAAGAAAAAATTTCTATAAGGGGAACTCGACTGCTTTGAAAGCGATTGGTCTTTAATATCTGGAGAGCTCAGCATGGCCTGATGGGAAAGGAAAAGAGGAAGGAGCGATAGTTATATCTTACACTTTCATCAGAGGCTCCCCGATGTACCTGCGACCAACTCTCATTACCATTTCTTTAAGATGAAGCCGCCGAGATAGTGAGTTAAGTGTGCTTCCCAAGGTCACACTCTCACGTGCTAACATAGAGATAAAAATCCAATATACCTGATAAGTGCCCGCTGCCCACTCATCCTCCTGGCATCGATTGGGTGTGAGATGCACAACGCAGATGGATAGGACGACCTCGGACGATCTCGGATGTATTTCTAGCCCCACCATCTCGCTCAGTGCCCCCTCTGATTAATCCCTGATTGCATCAAGACAAGCCTTCTGTCATCGGCTTCTGTGCTTGCAGGATCCTTGCTAGTCGAGGGGTCAGAATGACATGCCTATTTCTTGTCTGCTTTTCAAGTCTTCTTCGGCTCTTTCTCATACTTTCAACTCTCGGAAGAAATCAGGTCCTGACCTGTGCTTTTGGTTTCTGCTAGGCCTTTGTTTCATTGATGCCTTTCCCTTGAGTGCCTGACCTGTTTATGGTTGCTTGCAGAAGTCTCCCAGAATTTCAGTACTACGAATGGCTTTTTCTTCTAAATTCTCCTGTATTTATTCCATTGTCTGTGCCCTTAAGAAGAAAACCAGATAAAGTGATTTTGTGCAGTCCAACAGGTTGGTCCTTAGCAATAGGAGCCTGGGGAAATTGAAACCAAAAGTCCCCAAGATTAAGAAATCAGTCCCTCAATAGCACTGGCTGTATTTGAAGCACCCAATAGCTCACGAGGTGTCTATAGTCCTTGCCCCACTCCTCTCCAACATGTGGGAACTGGATTTGTTGAATGTGAAATTCTTCCAGTACTGACATTCTATCATTTTCCCAGGATTTAACCTCGGGTTTGGACTATGACCTCAAGTTCCCTTTCTAAGAGTTTCCCCTACAGAAATGGGTTCTGTTTCTTGCTACTGTGTCTTTTATATTCACCTAACATGCTGGGACCGAGCACATGACACAGTATATGGTAATGCATTCAACAAGAGCTTTGTGTACTAAATATAGGCTCAGAGTCTTAAAGAGCAATTTTTCCCTTTCATGAGCACTGGCAGGTGTTTTACTATGAAACAGCCTTCAGAAAATGATGTGGGTATGCCCTAGTTTAAGATGAGAGTGTAAGACAATCTGACGTATAGCAACGGTGTGGTAATAAATGTGCTGTCATTAGTGACACCTGAGAAGCACTTGGCTTGTACCTCATCATAGGAACCAAACGCTTCCAAATTTCCACAGACTGTTTTTGAGCATACACTGTCAGGAGAAGCCATTGCTAGTCAGTCAGAACCAGAGTTTGTTCTCTGATCAATTCTTGTTTTGGGGGGTGTGCTTTTGTTTGGTTGTTAGTGTTGTTCTTGTTTTTCCTACCTTGATGGTGAGAAAAACAGAGGTTCAATTTTTGAGTTAGAATTCTCTTCTGCTTCCAAAGAGTAACAATTAATTATCCGGTGAGAAGCACTTAGAAGCCTTAGTTCGCAAATGAAAACAAATGATTTAAATGGAGACATATAACCCAGAATTTTCGCCGACACTCCTTGGAAAGCCAATGTGACAAGACGGTGTTAGTCATCTTAAAGAGAAAACGCAGAACCCCGAATAAGGCAAATTTCCAAGGCACTCACTCTACGTGCTAATTGTCTTTCACTTGTTATTCTGATCCCTTAACTAGGATGGGTCTTAGCATCTGTCTATTTTCCTCTGCTTTCTGCAGGCAGAAATCCCCTCTGGGGGAGTTGCCTGACAAAATCATTAAGTAGCAGTTTTCCGAGGCTAGGTGGGATCACGTTTGGAGTGACTGACGGCATGATCACAGCTAATTGTTCGTGGGAGTCGGCAAGTCTCTGGCAACTTTAAGGGGAACCCTTTTTCTTGCAATCCATCAAAACTGTATCTTTCCCCAAGGATCATCTTCCTTTGGGGTGTCGTGGAGAAATATTTCTGAGGTGGCCTACGCCAAGTTTCTCTCTTTCTCTTATTTTCCAAGTTGATCTGATGCCCTCTCAAGCCATAAACATGAAATAGGCTGGATATTTTGTAGACAGTGGGAAGAATGTATTTTGTTGACATCTGTCCTCGTGGATGATCTGACTGTTGGTAGATGAAGTCTTTGGCATGCATCAGGATGAAGAAATTAGAACGGAGTGTGAGGAACACACGTTGTGTCACATGGCCAGTCAGGTTCACCTTAGAGCCCAAATCTCAGCAAACCCAGCAGTGACTAATCTCGCAACAAATTGAATAGGAGGCTGAAGGTGAAAAGGGAGAACTCCAGCCAGTGGATTCTGCCACGCAGGACTGGCTAAGAACCCTGCATCATTTAAAGAAGTTATTTCTGAAATCAGGTCACTTCCTTGTTCTTTGATGCCTACTGGAAGTCATAATCTCTTTAATTTTCTCTTTTAGCCATGTATGAGCTGAACCCTGGAATGTAAACACCCCTGAGACCCCACCACCATGATTTTGGTTCTCTCTTCCCATTCAAAAAGACAGAGTAGAATCTGAGACTGATGCCTCCTCCCCAGTTCTGAAATGAAGAATGTTTTCATTATGTCTCCCATCACTAGCCCAGGCCCCACCCGTTTTGTTTACCTCGTTGGTGCCTGGATGGTAGGGCACCCTTTCTTGGCATGCTGATGTCATCTGTAACAGCCTTTGCAGCAACCGACTAAGGGAAGAGAATATGGACGCTGTGTGTGTGCAAAGGGGGAGAATGCTTACTGTCACTCCCTCAGCTAGTTGACCGTGCAGAAAAGTAATTGCCAGCAGTGATTTGGGGCCAGCATTTTGCAAGCAGTACATTTAAGTACATGCATAAGCCTTTCTTAGCGAATGATTACAAACTCTATGCCGCTGTCCTATTCTTATCTAGCTTTTTCCTCATTCTGCCTCAGACACAGTTGTTAGGTTATAGAATTCTAACACAAATATTCAAATTCCATTTCTCATATTCTCACTGTAGCGTGATTAAACTTGATAGAATGATTCCTTTATGACCACATAAGGCACAGCGCACAACAGGGGAAAGCATCTTCTTGCCACTTCACTTTCTTAGACACCATGAACGCATCCTTTACAAGAAGCCACTCACAACCTCTTCAGTTACTGTGCCAGGGACTGTGTGAGCCATGCATTTGGGATCTAAAATGCCCGCATTGGTGCCATGACACCTGGCTCACTTATACTCACTTGTGGACATCCATGGCACAGTGCTGAACTGTGCACCCTAGTTGCACAGATCTCTAGACTTATACCTCAAGGCAGCATAATTTGAGGAGCTCCTCCCCAGAAAGGTAGAGGTTAGCAAGGGGGAAGCTCTGAGATGCTACTTGAGAACGCAACACACATGACTTGCAGGTACCCGAACCAAGACCACACACACACACACACACACACACACACACACACACACTTCTCTTATTTAAGGCATGGGACTTGGAAGGATCATTTCAGCATAGGATGGAAACACTTATTTTCTTTATAAGACATCTTTGCTGCCTTCACGGAAATAGCAGAGAGAGTTAGAGGGCCATTAGACAGAACACTGAGCACATCCCTCGCTTAAAAAACCCCAAACAAAAGAGAAGTCTTTAATGCAGACATCCATTCTGTTGATGCCAGAACCAGAGGATTGCTGACACGTTGTTTTAGAAGGGCCGTTTAAGACCTCCAATCAATTGGCCATTATTAATATTTATTACTGTTCTGATGAAATCCCCAGCACATATTTACTTTCTAAAGGTTGGTGATAAAGGAAGATAAACACACAGGCAATTAGTCTTTGGGGGGCTTGTCTCTGTTTAATTTGTGTCTTATTTCTCTCTCTCTCTCTCTCTCTCTCTCTCTCTCCCTCTCTCTCTCTCTCTCTCCTCTCTCTCTCTCTCTCTCTCTCTCTCTCTCTCTCTCTCTCTCTCTCTGTGTGTGTGTGCATGTGTGTGTGTGTGTGAATGTGCACGTGTGTATTCCAAGTTTCTCTGGAAAAAAGTAAATTACTACTCCACCCTAGCCCTTTCTTATTTGGAGCCACACAGTAACTTCATTAAGTGAATTATGCCAGCAATTAAAAAGGGTCTAGTTATTCAAGAACAGTTATTGAGAACGAATTGTTCTCTAATGCATCTACACATGGGTTGGTTTGATTGGAGAGGAAGAAGTCTGCAGGTCAGTGCGATATTTCTTGCTGTATTTGGCTGCCAGAGGCAGTCACTCCTGCCCTTGACAGGCTCTGAGGTAGTGGACAAACCCTATTATGCCAGTCCTTATCTTTCTTACGGGTCGTGCGGACAGATATTCTCATTAACTTTCAGCCTGTGAGTTATGGGCTGGCCACTTACTGTACAGAATAATAAATTGTGCAGAACATGTGGGCACAGCTGTTGACTCTCAATGTTGGCTTTTCTGCCCAGCACCACCTACCTGTTTGTAGAAGCCAGACTGAAGTTCCTCTGGATGAACGTATTAATTGAAAATGGATCTGGATTGTATGTTTTGCCATTTACCAATCCTCAAACAATTTCTCTCAAGTGTAATTTTAATACTTCCATGTTCTCATTTTTAAAATGACCATAAACTGAGACAAATATAAATCAGGCCTAAGCCTTTCATGTTTTACTTACATGTCTGCCTTCTGGAACCAAGTGATTTTTAATTGGATTTTATATTTTCCTGAAATGAATGGCAGTTCTCTAGGACACAGTTTTGCCTGCAGCAGGATGTAGAAAACTGTAATGCAAAGTGTTTGGTTTTCTTACCAGGAATGCAGTAGAAGGAGATATTAGGAGGGGGAGCCAGTGTGTTCTGTGGCGCACTCAGCAATCAGTAAGGAGGTTTTGATTAATTATTGAATAACTACAATCAAAAGTTAATATGAAGTTGAAGCAGGTTTGTTTTTATCAAGCATGGGTTGGAATCTGAGATCTGTGGTCATCCTATATGGGTCTCTTCGGAATGCTGCCCATTGATGGCGAGACAGGGACGTAGAAGCTGATTTTGCTAAGATGCATTGGACTCCTCTCTTGGGCCATGAGGTAGCTAAAACAGTATGAAAACCTGGCATCTCTGCTTTCATTTACTGTGTGTGTCCTTTACTTTGGCTGCAGGCACAGAGATATATTGTCACCTTCAACCTCTCCTCTTGAGTCACCCTAAATTACAAGTAGAACAGAACATCACCAGAGAACTCTGCCACCCAGGGAGGAGGATAATTCCTCACCATGGCAATGTCGCACCCTAGAACAGGCGTCATTATCTCACAGGAACCAGACTAATCCCCTCAGCAACATGGTGACTAATGTAGTGACAATATAGGATGCACGTATACATGAAATCCATTCAACTGTATGTACACATGGAATTCCATTCAACTGCACATACACATATGGGATTCCATCCAACTGTAAAGGAAATCGGAATGAACTGAGAAATGGTACGGTGAGTTAACCTGAGCTCAGAAAAGCAATTGCTATCCTTATTTGAAAATCCTGGCTTCAAATGTTTAGATATCTGGGCTTAAGTTGGGGTGAGGATCTATAAGGCAGTGAAGTGAATAAAGAAAGCATGATGGAGAAAAAAGGTATTATGTGTGTTTGAACCCCTGGAATATAAAGTAGTAGAGGGAGAGGTTTTGGAAGTAGAATAATTTAAATTGAGTAAGGGCAGGAGATGGGACAGAGTAGGGGTAGTGCAGAAATTAACCAAAACAAGGCTATAGGAAAGGCTACTTTGTGAGCTAATGTAAAAACACGTAACTAGAGAAAAGTATATGGATAGAGGTCCCCTGTAGGAGGATAATGCTGATTCAAGAATATATAGATAATGAATCAAAATTGGAGTCCCAGAGATGGAATACCATTCAAGGGGCCAGAGAGTGTCCTGATGCATCCAAAACCATATAGACTATTACCATTATTATAGGATGCCCACCAAAACTAGATATGAGATTATAATACCCCATCCCTGAAGATATTTTGACTGCAGAGAGAAACCTTGTTGAAAGCCTCCTTGGTGGCTAGGTTTCACGGTACCAGAAGGAAGTATCCAACCTGCTGGGGTAGAAAAGGCAGCAGCACTCTTACCCCATTGTGTACTGCTGTACAACTTAAGTTCCCAGCAAGGCATGCCAACGTATGTCACAGTGGCATGGCTGTTATATAGGTAACAACTTTTGAATTATATGTGCGATCCATTACCCCACAGGAAGGAATTCATGCCTGGGACTATAAACCTAGTCAAAAGTCCATGGACAATGAAACCATAAATGCAAAGTGTAAAACTAGGAAATCAACTATTGCTTTGCTACGTGGACATGTTATTCTCATCAATGAATGAATGAAATTTATGCCCTGGCAATGCTGAATCATGCATGGGCAGCCCAAATATGGCGGTTCTGTTGAACCTGTCCATATTGGGTTTCATGGGCTAAGTTGATGACCAAGTCTCCTCCTCAAGAGGGCACCAGATCTCATTACAGATGGTTGTGAGCCACCATTTGGTTGCTGGGAATTGAACTCAGGACCTTCAGAAGAGCAGACAGTACTCTTAACCACTGAACCATATCTCCAGGTATTTTCTAAATATGTTTGTTAATGCCCAAAGATTAGTGTTATTTTTAGAGTTGGTCAGAGAATCCTTTTTTTTTTCAGGGAATACTGGTAACTGTGGAGATTTATAACTGCTCAAAATGCTGAGAATAAGTCACCGTTGAACATTCAACATTAAACTGGACATGTCTATAGCCTACGTAAAAACAAAGAGAATACAGCATAGAACAGACTGAGAGAGTGTAAGAGCCAGATGCCAGGATAAGTGCTTTGGGATGGAGTCTTCTGGGTGTTGCATGGCCTTTGCTGTCAGGAGCCCAAAGCATCAGTGGTTACATGCACAAACCTTGCTCAAGACTGGACTTTTCAAAATCCTAGCACTGTTGACACTGAGCTCATGGCCTCACAGAGGCTTTGACCACAAGTGTAAAACCTCAAGATCAATCCAAACAAAATCCCAGCATGAATAGCAGGGGCTCATGAACTTCCGCCCATAGCTGAGGAACTATTGGCATCTGATGGCTGCTGGGTGAAGGAGAGTCCATTTTTTTTTCAGGGATTCAGACTCACAAAAGGCGACCCATACTCTAGCAGCTGCTTTTATATCTATGAACATAAAGGTGGCTTTAAGTTGAGTCGGTGGATTAAAAATAGATAAAGGGCACAGGAAATTGAGAAGTATTCATATGGGGCACAGGGGAGAATTTGTAGGAGAGGGAAATTGGGGATGAATTTGATCAAAACCTTTTATATGCACATATGGGATTTTCAAACAATAAAACAATAATAATGGAGAAAAAGGAGTCTATCATGGAATGGCATTAATGAAATCCTGTTCTTCCCCGAGAGCTTTTGACAGCTGGTGGTTACTGGTGTGGGCCCGCTCTATAGGTTCTCATCCGTGTTCAAAGAAGCAACCCAAGTCAAACTCCAAAATTCCAATCCACCCCCTCCTTCCTCTCTCTCTCTCTCTCTCTCTCTCTCTCTCTCTCTCTCTCTCTCTCACACACACACACACACACACACACACACACACACACACACACGTATATGTATGTGCATGCAGGGGAGGGAGAAAGAGAGAGGGAAGGAAAGAGAGAGCATGTAAGGAGAAGGAAGACTACTTGGGAATAAGAAGGAAGATAATCATTATTGGTCAAGGATGGGCATCTACATCTTGATCATGTTGCTAATACAAACCATAGCTCTCATCTTAAAGGGAATAAGTGATGGTTTGTTCTGGATGCATTCTGAGTTACCAGAGCCCAAGAACACAGATTCAAGTGTATTCCCAATTCCATGTTCCAATGCTAAAGCAGTCTCGGCTTTGGGGTTTGTAGAAGCCAGAAGTCTGCTAAATTAGTAGATTCCAAAAGGTTTCAATCGATCGGTCACAAGATGTTACTTCAGACACAGATGTGTGGAAGGAACGGCTGCTCTGGGGGCTAGGCTAGCATGAGAGAAGCTAATTAGCCTCTGGATCTGAAACATCCCAGTCTCTCCACAGGACTGAGATTCTAATCAGTCAGTCTCAGTAGACACGGCCTCTTTTCAGGAGTTCTTGTTCTCAACCAGAACTGCTGTGGTATGCATCTCTCTCGCTCTGTCCTTAACTCTCCTTCCTGCCAGTGCCCAAAGACAGACCTGGGGTCCCTGGACCATCTGAGTCCATTTTTCTCACGGCAGCATGTTGACCCGATCCCCTCCCTCTGCTTTCTGCATTACTCCTTCCTTTCACTGTGTGTCAGGGTAGGTGGCCCAAGCTGAAGTGGCTGAGACTGCTCAGGCTTTTATAGCAAACGCTCAGATACCAAGAGAAACCGGAGGTAGACACACATGTTTAATTGTGATTGACAGTTGTGCCATCCCAGCAGCTACTTAATCCACTGGCCCAAATAAGATGGTGCAGGGAAACCAGAAGGCAACCTTTGAAAGAACTCGGGAAACCTAGATAAGCATTCTTAATGTAATCTTTCTGCTATTCCCAGCCGTGTAAAATAAGTAGACCAAAAATGGCTGAGGGTAAGGGTGGGGGAGAAACCTAGTGATCCCAACTCTGAATTGAGGGAGCATATGTACATTTTAGGAATGTTGTAATAAACAATATGCGTTGTTGCCTCTTTCAAGGTGCCAAGCCTTCAAGATTTTGGCAGCTCTGTCCTGCTACACAGGGGACAGTCCTATCCCCTCGCAGGCAGGCAGAGCAGAGCCTGACAAGGCTGCTTTCTATCCTCACAATCACGACTTGATGGGAAAGAATCCAGAATAGATTAGGGCATCAACCAAAAGCAAGACTAAATAGTATGAGCCCACCACACACACACACACACACACACACACACACACTCATTCACACACACACACACTCATGCACATACACACACATACACTCATGCACATATAGCCCATCACACACGTACATTCATGAACACACACTCATGCACATAGACACATACACCACAAACACACACACACACTCATTCACACACACACACACTCATGCACATACACACACATACACTCACGCACATATAGCCCATCACACACGTACATTCATGAACACACACTCATGCACATAGACACATACACCACAAACACACACACACACACACACACACACACACACACACTCATGCAACACACACATCACCAGCACCAGGCCGCACACACATTCCTTCACTCCGGAACGTCTATAAAATCTAGCTATGAAACATCACGAACATACATGGTTTCACCAGATTTTGTCTAAGCAAGTCCTTTCTCCTTTTGCCCATGTTTCAGTTTTGCCGAGGGAAAACAGAGGACGACATCTTGGTTCACACTTAGGATAGATTTTCACATCCTGGACATAAATCTCTGGGCGGCCAACCTGGTACCATAAGCCCTTTAAATTCAAACCCAAGAGGAATGTGGCCCCGGTACGGCTTCAAAATTAGTGCTACTTAAATCATGCACCTCACCCTCCTGCCCACGGAATCTGAACATTTGCTTTCCAGAGGCAAAAGGATTTGCCTGCTTTAGCTGGGTTTGCGGTATGCCTCACTTCAGGGCTTCCGTGACCGTGGGCAACTGCCACCGTCATCCAGTGTGTGGACTATTGCAGTACAAAGGTAGTTATAATAAGTATAAAGAGGAATAAATTAAAGGTTTTATGGTTGGAAATATTTGTTTAATACATTTTAATTTGTCGTATATTCACTATAAATAGTGCACGGTTTCATAAGGACATTTAAATGCAAACACGTAATGTGCTTTGAGCTTACGCCTTCCGTAATGCATATCCTCTCTGCTCTCCTGCCTTGCTCCTTTTAGCACTCTGTCTTCATGTCATATATATGTATATATGTACAGATACATATCGTGTCGTACATGTGTATGTATATATAGACATGATTGCATAGAGCTACAAATATTCCCAAATGAGAGAAAACATCTAATAATTTGTATATTTTTAGGAGATTTGTTTACATTGTGGGAGAGGAGAGGGGGTGTTTGCACATGGCCCAGAGGAGAGTCTGGGTTGCCCTGATGCTGGAGCTCCACATGGTTGTGAGCCATCTAATGTGGATGGGTTCTGGGAACTAACACACGTCCTCTGTAGGAGTAATACACATTTTTAGTCACTGAGCCATCTCTCCGGATCTAGTATTTGTCCTTTTGAAACTGACTTTATTCATCTCATATGGCGTTCTCTGTTTACATTCACTTTTCTGAAGATGACAAGTTATCCTTTTTTAAAGATTTACTTTTTATTATTTTTGTTGTGTGTCTGTGTCTATGTGTGGGTATGTGAACACGTGTGCAGGTGCCAAGAGAGGCCAGAGGTGTGTAACCTAGGCATTGAGCATCAAATTCAGGTCCTCTGCAAGAGTACTATGTATTCTTAACTACTGATCTATCTCTCCTGCTCCTGACTGTATTTTTTAAGGCTAAAAAAATTCTGCCCTGTATATGAACCCCATGATTTATCCACTTCTTTGCTAAGGGGCTCCTTGTGAATTCCACAGCTTAACTATTGTGAGAAGTGCAGCGATCAGCAAAGATGTGCTGATATTTCTGGGATATGTTGGCTTTAAGTTCATTGAGCATGTCCTCAAGACAGGTGTGGCTCAGTCAAAGGAAAGATCCCGTTTTACTTTTCTGAGGAGCATTTATACTGATTTCCAAGAGTATTGAACCAATTTCCACTTCCACTAGTGATAAATAGTAGTGGCTCATTTCTGTTCACATCGTCACCACCACTTGCTTTGACAAGGGTGAGTTAAAGTCTTTCTATTTTCTTTTAATTCATTCTGTGACAATTTCATACATATATACAGTGAAAGATGATCCAATTACCCGGTTGTTGGTGAAGTTTAACATTTTTCATACGTGTTTTGACCATGTGTATTTCATCCCTGAAAATTGTCTGTTTATCTCAACATCCCGTTTATTGATTGTTTTGTTTGATTTCTTATGTTTATTATTTTGAGTTCTTTGTATGTTTTAGATATTAATCATTACCAGAATTATAAGATTTTCTTCCATTTTGCAGACCGCTTCTTCACCTGATTGTATCTGTTGCTATTCAAAAGCTTTTTAATTTTACAAAATTCTGCTTGTCAGTCAGCAATTTATTCCTTGAACAACTAGAGTCATATTCCTAAGTCCTTCTCTATCTCTTAGAGTGCTTTCCCTGTTGTTCCCTCTGACAGTTTCAGAACTTCAGGTCTTAGATTGAAGTCTCAGATCAATTAGACATTGTACAGAATAAAAATGAGGATCCGTGTCATTGTTTTGCATATGGATCTGCAGTTTCCCCAGCACCATTGGTTGAAGAACCTTACCTTTTCTCTAGTGCAGTGTTCGCTCAACCTGTGGGGCGCAGCCTCTTTGGGAATGAATGACCCTTCCACAGGGGTCATCTAAGACTATCAGAAGACACAGACATTTATAGTATGATTCATAACAGTAGCAAAATTGCAGTTGTGAAGTAGCAAATGAAGATAATTTTATGGTTGGGGTCACCACAGAATGAAGAGCTGTAGTAAAGGGGGGCAGCGTTGGGAAGGTCGAGAGCCGCTGCTCTAATGCATCTTCTTTGGCATCTTTATAGAAAACAAAGCGACTATAGAGGTGATGGTTTATATCTAGCTTGGTCTGTTCCATCTGTCTGCTTCTGTGTTGGTGCCATACTGGTTTTGTCAGGATAGCTCTGTAGTATAACTTAAACCCAAGTACAATGATGTCTCCAGCACTCACCATTTTGTCAGGTGTGTTTTGGCGGTGCAGGACTTTTGTGTGCTTTCATAGGAATTTTAAGATTGTGTTGTCTACTTCTTTAAAGAATGACATTGGGATTCTGGTGGAGACTGAATCTATTTTTATAATATCAATTAATTTATGAATATGGGAGGTATTCATATGTTATTGTCAGCAATTGTAAATATTCACTATAGAGGCCTTTCATGTTCCCATCTATGTTTATTCCAGAGCATTATTATAGGCATTTTAAAGTAAGATCGTTTTGACTGACTTCTTCCTTGGTACCTCTGTTTTGGGTATAGAGGGAGAATATTGGTTTTCATGTGTTAATTTTGTAATGTGCTACACTACAAAAGGAAGGACTTAACAGAGCTTTGAGTTTTATGGTTGAAGCCTTAAAATTTTATCATCTGCAAATCAAGATATTTTGGCTTTTTCCTTTCCTATTTGTATCCCTTTACATTTCTCCAGCAATTGTTTTGAGACCTGTATTAAACAAGACAAGAGGAGATGGACACCGCTGCTGTGTCACAGACTTCACAGAAGATGTTCTCTACTACTTTCCAACCGGCGAGATGTTGACCAAGGATCTGTTGTGTGTAGCATCTGTTAGTTTAGGTTCCATTCTTCATAGATTCCTCAGGACTTTTATCATAAAGGACTTTTATCATTAGACTTTTCCAATAGCTCTTCTGTCCTTGGTTCTGTTTGATTTATTGATTTACATATGCTGAATCAGATTTACATCTTTAGAATAAAGCCAACTTGATCAGGGCTAATGTTGCTGTTGATGTGTTTTTGAGTTCAGCTCTCGAACATTACATTAAGTCAACATGTAGAAGAATGAAAATAGATCCTTATCTATACCCATACACAAAACTCAAGTCCAAATAGATTAAAGACCTCAATATAAATCCAACCACACTGAACCTGATAGAAGAGAAAGTGGGAAGTAGCCTTTAATGCATGGGTACAGGAGCCCACTTCCTAAATAAAACACCAGTATCAAGGACACTGAAAGCAACAACTTATTTATAAATGGGACCTCCTGAAACTGAGAAGCTTCTGTAAAGCAAAGGACACAGTCAATAAAACAAAAAGGCAGCCTACTAAATAGGAAAAATCTTCACTAACCCCACATCAGACAAGGACTGATCTCCAAAATATATAAAGAACTCAAGAAATTACACATCAAAATTCCAAATAACTCAATTAAATAATGGGGTACAGAACTAAACAGAGAATTCTCAATAGAAGAATCTCAAATAGCCAAAAGACACTTAAGGAAATGTTCAACATCCTTAGCCATCAGAGAAATACAAATCAAAATAACTCTGAGATATCATTTTATACCAGTTAGAATGACTAAGATTAAAAAAAAAACACCAATGATAGCTTATGCTGGGGAGGATGTGGAATAAGGGGATCACTCATCCATTGCTGGTGGGATTACAAATTTGTATAACCACTTTGGATATCAGTATGGTAGTTCTTCAGAAAATTGGGAATCAACCTACCTCAGCATCCAGCAATACTACTCTTGGGCATATACCCAAAAGATGATCAATCATACTACAAAGGCATCTGTTCAACTATGTTTATAACAGCATTATTTGTAGTAGCCAGAACCTGGAAACAACCTAGATATCCTTCAACCAAAGAATGGATAAAGAAAATGTGACACATTTACACATTAGAGTACTACTCAGTAGAAAAAAAAAAAAAAAAAAAAAAAAAAAAAAAAAACGACATCTTGAATTTTGCATGCAAATGGATGAAGTTAGAAAACACCATCCTGAGTGAAGTAACCCAGACCCCAAAAGATGAATATGGTATGTACTCACTCATAAGTGAATACTAGCTATAAACAAAGGATATTGAGCCTATAGTTCATGATCCTAGAGAAGCTAGGTAAACCTTAAGAAAAACATATATAGATCCATCTGCAAAGTTGAAATTGAAAAGATTTCCTGACAAAACTGGGAACATAGGGGTGGGAGGAGAAGGGAGAGCAGAAGGGGAGGAGGAGAGGAGAAGGGGAGGGTTGGGAGAACTTGAGGGAATGGGGTAGTCGAGGTGGAGGAAGGACAGAAATGAGAACAAGAAAAGAGATATCTTGATTGAGGGAACCATTGTGAGGCTAGCAAGAAACATGGGTCTAGAGAAATTCCCAGGAATCCACAAGGATGACCCCTGCTAAGACCGTAAGCAATAGAAGAGAGGGTGCCTGAACTGGCCTTGCCCCATAGTCAGACTGATGAATATCTTAAATATCATCATAGAACCTACATCCAGAAACTGATGGAAATAGAGGCAGAGACCCGCATCAGAGTACTCGACTGAGCTCCCAAAGTCCAGTTGAAGAGTGGGAGGAATGAGAATATGAGCAAAGAGGTCAAGACCATGATGGGTTCACCCACTGAAACAGTCCACCTGAGCTAATGAGAGCTCACCAACTCCAGCTGTACAGGGAAGGAACAAGCATAGGTCCAAACTAGTTCCTCTGAATGTGGTTGACAGTTGCATGACTGGAGCAGGCTGCAGGGCCACTGTCAGTGGCACCAGGATTTATCCCTACTGCTTATACTGGCTTTTTGGAACCCATTCTCTTTGAATGGATACCATGCTCAGCCTAGCTATAGTAGGGAGAGGGCCTTGGACCTTTCCCCAAAGCAATGTGCTTTATCCTCTCTGAGGAGTGGATAGGGGTGCAGGGGTGGATAAGTGGAGGGAATGGGAGGAGAAGAGGGAGTGAGAACTTGTATAATGAAAAAAGATAGTGTTTTCTTTTTAAAAAAATAAAAATAAAGAACAAAAGAATTCATATATATATATTCACTGTAGGCCTATGCGAGAGAGAAACAGGGATGGGAGTTGGTTTTAGTATCAGGGGAAGCTAACTTTATCCTAGAAATTATATGGAACAGTTTGAAAAGTGTTTGAGCTGGCTTTTCTTTGAAGATCTGGTAAAATGGAATGGTAAATACATCTCAGCCTAGACTTTTGTAGTTGGTATTTATTTTTTTATTTTTTAATCTTATTGTTTGTTATACATCTATATAAGTAATTTATGTTATCTTGGTTTAATTTGATTAGGTCACAAATGTCTAGAAATTCACTGTTTATTACAGATTTTTCCAACTTACTGGAATATACCTTTCAAAGATATAAAGATTTTCTAAATTTCATGTAATGTCTCCTTTTCCATTTCAAATTTTGTTAATTTGAGTCTTCTTTCTCCATATTTTGGTCAGTTTGATCAAATATTTACACATTTTTTAATCTTCTAAAACAACTAAATCTGATTCATAAATTCTCTCTCCTCCCCACACACATATATTATTTTTCATTTCTATTTCATTAATTTATTTCCTCCCTGATCTTAATTATTTCTTTCCATTACTTATTTGTGGTTGATGGTTTTTTTCCCAAGGCCCTAAGATATTTCAGTTAGGTTATTTGAGATAAATATGATTTTTTTTTGAGACAAGATTTAGAAAGAGACCTCTAACTATAAAGATAGATGGAGCTTATCTGGAGGTCACTTGGGGATGGGGAAGACAATGAGTTGGGTACCATTTTACTCTGAGGAGCTAACATAGGGCCTGCACCAGGGTAGATGTGAGGACAGAAACTCACAACAGGAAGAAAGGGTAGAGATGGAACGGTAACTTGAGGGCAATGTGAACTCGGCAAATGCAGGCGTGAGGCCAGATAGGTGAATGTCAGAGATTCACTCCTCGGTGCCTGACTTGGAGGCATGCCCTAAGATTAATCATATGTATTTTCTTATTTTCAAAATGTTGTCTTGTTTATATGCTGTTTTAATCCTTCATGTCCTACTGACTAAGACCATTATTCAAACTGAGAGCTGCAAAGAAGCCATGGTGGATTGTAAACTCAGACCTTTGGACAATTCAGACAGAAAATGATATTTGCATATTTTACTGAGTGATTTTTTTTTGACACTTTGACTTACTTTTATCAGAATGAATAGAAAGGGATGTTTGGATGAGGAAGGAAGATAGATGGCATTGTGTGATTGGTTAGTCTCAGTGACAGGTATGGAGCAGAATATGAACTGTGGACATTGGAGCAACTAGAACAGACACTGTGCTAAGTATCTACCCCACTTCACGTCAGAAGTGATTTCCTCCAACAGCTGCCAGCCCCAAAATTATGGTTAGAGATAACTAGGAGGCACAGAGTTGGATAAAGAAGTTCTTGACACGTCCATTACAGACGGAAAGTCCATTTCCCAGGACCCAGGAGAAATCAGCCTCTTGAAAGCCTTCTCCTTCTTTTCTTGGTCTAGAGTAGCAGCTCTGACCCTGGGAGTGGCTCGCTTGGAGCCCTGAGTGGGTGCTAGAGAATCACACAGCCGAGAGGGGGACGGACTCACATCTGTTCCAGTATTCTCTGTAACTATTGGTGTTCACTGTCTCTTCTCTGATAACACTAGTGCAGCAGGAGAAAACTTTGATTCCGCTGCAGCTCAAGACAGCTGCCCTTGGGGAAAGGTCAAGGCTATGCATCCCTCTCCCATGCACCCAGCAGGCAGAAGGCAGCATGGTTGTGAGCTGGCCACCCAGCCTCACGGGTATGTGGTTCCACCGACTCTAAGCAGAATGGCATTCATACTAGAAAGTAAGGGGAGGAAGAGATCATTGTATACAAAATTGGCAGCCAATGACAGTAACTGCAAGTGTCATAAGTGACAGCCTCTATCTTATATACATCACCTTGCTCTGTAAACATTTTTATACCCAATTTATTCCTGGGCAAGCTGAGTTTGGGGAAAGGTGACTTTGACTATCTGGTATGGAGCAGCTATGGCTGTGTGGCTATGAGAAACCATCATTTCCATTCTCGATATGGACTTTTTTCCTTACCTTTCTAAATGTTAATCTTAACATTAGCTTTTCCTGTTCCAGGCAGTAGGGTTACCAGTGCCGTGCAAAGTATCTGTGTGTAAATGAGAAAGGGTGCTTCTCCCATGTGGCTGTCACCCTATGCCAGAAGACATGGCTGCCAAGTGGAACATGGGCTGGATTTCAGCCTCTTGCCCTTTGTTCATATATCTTTGTGAAGCAAAAAACCCTGCCATTGCTCACACTGCAGTCCTGAGAAAAATTCTCTAAAAGCTGCTGGGTTTGCAAAGCCAAGGGCTGAGCTTTGTTCTCGAGGAAGCCCGTAACATAACCATGCCAGTTTGCACCTATTCTGATATTCACTAGCTGTGTCTTCTTAAAGAAACTGCTTGGAAAGTTTTCTCTTTTGAAGAGACTGCACTATAAAAATGGAAAGATAAGACTCTCGGCAAATCCGGGGCAGATCGTAACTTAGAGGCAGTTCAGCAAATGAAAATATATCAATAATGAGATGAAACCCAATTCAAAACAACTTATGTTGTCTTTGGGCCTCAAAAATAATCTCCTTCCCATTATTAGGGAAAATGGTAGTCCTTTTTTCATTTCTAGCAAATTCAAATCTTGTTCTCAAGAGATGATCATGTCTAGCTAAAATTGCTTCCACTTAGCTATTATAGTGGAATGACAAATCTATTATTGTTGGTGTTTATTGGCATTGTTATTAGTCACTGTCAAACCTTGAAGGAAAAATCATGGACTGAAACCCTGAGAAAAGTAATCTTATTTTCATAAATATGTTGCCAAATAATTATGTCCAATATCCACTTCGCCATAGTATAAACTCCTGTGAAGCAGAAATGGCTATAGATGACTTAAAAATCCATCAGGAAAACAGACAGAATGATGAGACACAGTTTGCAATATTAGCATCCATATTGGCTGTGAATGTTAGAGCTTGGCTAAGCCGCACTTCTCTTTCTTTCTTTCTTTCTCAAGCACCGATAGGTTTCTTCAAAGAACGTAATCAATTTACCGGTGGAGTCCTGAGGCTGTCCCCAATTTCCTCTGGTAATATATGTTAATGGTTAAGCAAAGATGGCTTCTGAATTATTTAAGAAACAGGAGGGAATGAAAACGATCCCAGTGTTAAGGGTTGCTGGTTTTCTCTATATCCTCCACAATGGTGGCCATATGCCCATCACATCAACTTCGTGACTTCTCGAGTGTAGAGTCTTTGGTTGTACATACATGCGGAGCAGCGAACCTCTAGGTGCACACCCACCAGCTGTGAGAGCGGAAATACAGCAGGGGATGTCTGGACTTCAGAAGGCTTTTGAATAAGGATCTGGGCTTCAAACGGAAAGCACAGAGAGGAGCAGAGCGTATCATCGTCTTGGGTGTGCCCTTAAGTTCCTTACATTTGCCTTTCCCTTCACAAATCTTTGCCAGTGGATAAGCTGATCCACACGGGGACATAACTTCTTTGCCATCACTTCCTGATACAAAAGGTTTTATTTCAGACAGATGTTCGCTCTGCTGGTGAGCAGAGAGAGAGAGTTGGGCAGAGCATCCCTGTCCACCCATAGTACGTTGTCTGATTTCCACCTAATGTGTTTCATCCCAAATGAGAGAGAGAAAAAAACCAAACACCTCAAGTGGGCAATTTTCCATCTCTTCCTGAAAGAGGGGGAAAATGAGCAGCAACTCACAATGGCAGCACAGACAGACTGAGAAGCCAGAGGTCATCATCTGAAAGAGCAGGCAGAGACACCAGACCTGAAGCAACATATAAATAGTTCAGTAAATCATTTCGAGCCATGTAATCAATGAGTACACAACAGAGCTTAGTATTACTGAAGGAAGCAGTGGTAGCGACTTAACAGCAGACAGAATTGTAGGGAGGGTTCGGAAGTCTAAGATCAGAGCGTAGGGGAGGACCACGCCTCACCTCCTCTGCAAGCTGGGAGCTATGTTGGGGCCATTTTCCCCATTGGAATCAGTTGTGTTGGGTCTCCTCCTGGTCGAAGCTGCTTTACTCCTGTGTAAGGAGATAAACCTTTCTTTACTTCCCGTTCCACGATAGCATCAGGTACCCTAGAAGAACAACTAACTTTTTTATTTTGCTCTAATATTTTAATGTCACACAGGCTTTTGTAGTAATCTCTGTCCCTTTTCCACCCTGTCTTCACATCTACTACTGTCTTCCAGTCTCAAATTTGAAATAGTTTATATTTTCCTAATGAAAAATTGTGAGTCTTAGAAATGATGACCACTGATGCCGCTTTCTACCACAAAGAGTAGAGAAACGAAGACATTTTCTCTGTCTTGTGAGGAAGCAAAGAACCTGCCAGTGGACAATTATTAATATTCTAGTCTGTAGACAGATTGGAGGGAAGGAACCTTGGAGGGGCAATTTGAGACAGGATGAAGCAACGTGTTTTACGAGATGAGCAAATGGGTTTTGGAAATGAGAACCCCAAAACAGAAAAGACCAGAGAGGCTTTAAAAGGACCTGATAGGTGGGAAATTTGTATCCCAGGACCCCATGAAAGCAGTTATTGATTAGCTTGAGAAAAGCGTGGCTTGAAACCACCCTAGCAGTGTGCATTGATCTTCAGAACGTCTCAACAGGCTACAGCTCGGCGCCTATCAAGGAATTTAACAATACCCCGAAGAAAGAAATACTCCGTGGAAAGGGCAGAGGACAGCCAAGCCCTGGAGGCCTCTCTTGATTTTAATTTCGAGCTCTTCCAGCAGCTGTGGCGCTTTGATCCGCTGCTACTGGGAGACTGGAGATGGGGGCTAAAATGCACTTCTAGCTGAGAAAAAAGGCGCTTTGATATGAATAGATAAGTAGCATGTTTATCTGTATCGCTATCCGCCGTGCCTTCTTGTGGGGATGGAAGGGGGGAGCGATTGATGATGGTAATGAAGACTCTTTAGAGAGAACACGGCCCACCTGGCTAACCTGTCTGGCTCAGAGTTGGGGCTTTAAGACAGGATGGGTAGCTGCGGCAACAAGAAGGAGAGAAGAAAGGAACGGCCGTCTAGCTGCTCTCCGGGAAATGGGCCTTCGGGAGACATCAGTTCTGCTGCTTGTTTGCGTCAGTAGTGAGAGACCTGGATCAGATACCGTACACACGTGTGTTATCACACCCAGGAATGTACTCAGGCATCCTGGTGGGACTCCTTCAGGCTCCAGTTCGGCCAGAGTGTGATCTTGGCATTATTCTTTTAGTGCAGACAGATGAAACAACTTGGCTCTGCTTAAAAACAGTGCAGGCATGGATTTCTATCTGAAGCAACTAATTACTCAGCTCAAAATATTGGTCAAAATGCATTTTGTGAATGTTACATATTATCCTCCAGAAACTATAAATGAGCAGCGACAACGGAGCAGTATCAGCTGACCCAACCAGTTAGGCTTGACTTTCTAATTTGATGCAACTTTCAGAAAGTCTATATTCAGAAATGTGAGAAAAATTATGTTCTATACATTGAAATAATAGATTTTTTCCATAATATAAAGGTGAGAGAGTATAAGTGCTTTAACTTTAGAATTCAGCATTCAGCAAAACTATTTTTCTCTTACTGTTGTTTCTCTGCTTTGAGATTATAATCACACTGTTTTTCCCTGCCATTTCCCCCATCCGAGTTGTCCCACATAACCACAATATTGGAAACTTTTGTTTGAAGATTGGCATTGTGATTTTTTAAAATGTCTTCAGGCAATTCATTGGTGACAGAGCAGTGTGCAAAGAGATGTGTGGTCACACGCATTAGTGGGGAAGTAATGAACACCAGTGTGGCTGACCCAAAGGATGAGTAACTGCAATGACTCTAAATAGCCTGTCCTTGACCCAATGGAGAAACAAGTCAAAAGAGTTAAGGGAAACTATTCTACCACCTGCAACCACAAAAAGTTGGTTTGACCTAATTCTAGTTGTGAACCCCAAATAACCGTTCATGAAGGTACAACCAAATCCCTCATGAACCACCTTCTTCCTGGTCCAATGTTGGAAGCAGTGACTGGCAGCTGAGAATCAGGGTTTCAGGTGTTGGCTTGCCTCTTCAGATCAGACAGATGAAGTAAAAGCCAAGCTATAAGAAAAGAAACAAAATTGAGAGGTTGAGACAAATAGAGACATAGCAGACATACTGTAACCATACACAAGGAGAGAAAGGAGACACATATGTAGTCGAACACCTTCTATGCTGCCTGAAGAATCTTAGACATCAAGGAATATGCATATATGCATAAGAATATAAAATATATGTATGTGCATATATGCATCTATATACGTATCCATATATATATACACAAGTTCTCACTCTAGGGCAGGTCAGAGAATCCACTGTGTACCTGATGTTGGTCCCCACAGTCTCTGTTTGATACATCCAAACTCACAGCACACAGGTGGCCCTAGCAGAATTATGGTGATTCATTCAGAATAAGACAAAGACTAGTGGTCACGGCAGAGAGATGTGCAAGGAAGAAGACAACGTGGCTGGGGCGAGAGGGAAGTAAAAGGGGAGGGGCAAACACCGGAACACATTCTATACATGTGTGCGAACTGTCGAAGAACAGAATATGCTAATAAATGGCACTCACAGAATCAGTCTTAATATAGTTTACCGGACTGGAGGGAGGCTCAGTGAATAAATCACTTCATCTGCAAGGTGAGGACTGGAGTTCAGATTCCGCAGGACCTGTGCGAAAGCCTGGCAGGTGTGGCAGCCGCCAGAAAGAGACAGGCAATGGCGGCAAGCTGGCTGGATAGACCAGGAGTCCCTGTGCGCTAGGTTCAACAGGGCACCTGCTTTAACAAACTGGGAGGTGATTTTAAAAGATACTGGGAGTCAACTGCAGGTACACTCACTCCACACACACACACACACACACACACACACACACACACACACACAAATGCAAACGCGCACACGCACACCACGTTTCCACGTACATACTTGCAACCACACACAAGTGTGCTCACACGTGCACACCGCACACAGAGACACATGAAAAAAACATCTCCTTGGCAACATAAACAATTCTTTACATTAAAAATCCAACGACTCCCCATCCTCTTGCGGCAGATGAAGCTGTGTATGTAGCAAACTGGAACCAGGTTGCCAATCAGGCCCGGTGGTCTTGACTTCTAATTCTCAGTGCTTTCTCTTAAGCCCCGTTGGCTTCGCCTTCTTCTTCCCGAAGGAGTTCTGTGCATAGATTGCGTACCTTCAGGTCCCGAATGCCCCTTTCCTACAGCCTTCTCCACCTGAAATGCACCTCCCTCAATGCCTGCTCTAGTCCACCCCCTGTTGGTAGCACTTACAATTGTAATTCTTTAGTGCATGTCTCCTGGTGTCTCTTCCTGAGATTACAGGCTTCTCTTAATGTCAAATAAAAATATATATTTTTTGTTTATCCTGCTTTTTCCAGAACCTTATCATGACAAGTATTTTTATTTTATACAGATGTCCTATGGCTGGTTAGAGACAAATGGAGAGTGACCTAAAATACTAACGCGCGCGCGCGCAAACACAGACACACACACACACACTTCATACCTTTATTGGCATAAAACTACAAATTGAGGATGACTTTGAAATGGTGGCAGTAGAGTCTATTTTTTATTTTTCATGTTGGCACACAGAGACACTGACTTCCTTAGTTACAATTCACTGACAGTTTGCACAGGTGGAAACTCTTATAACGACGCTGAAAATCAGAAACTCTAAGATCTCACTTATGCTCATCCTAAATCAAAACGTTGCCTCACCTTAAGCCCTGGAACACACTGGGATGGGTGTTTGGAAGAATGTGATGTGTGTGATTAGCAACCTCTCCACCTAACTTAATTCTTCTGAAATCCACCCAACTGGCTGCACATACTGACTGTTTTATGTCACCCGTGAGAACTGTCAGTTCAGGGCCATAGGGTTTGATTCTTAGGCCACTCATGGACACGTGCGTGTTTCTAATTTTTAACCATTGCCGATGGAGTAGCTATAAGCATTTGTGGATGAATTTCTACATGAACTAACGTTCTCATTTCTTTGAAATAAATGCCTAGGAATAGGATGACTGGATCAGGCCAAGAAATAGCAAATGTGGTTTTGCATTTAGCATTAAAAAACTGCCAACATTTTCTTTAAAAAAAAATTGGTACCAGCTTTCATCCTGCCAGAGCAAAGTGTGAAAATCACAGCAGCTCCCAACTTGCTAGCACCTGGCATGGTCTTTCTCATGTGTATGTATGCATTCTATGTGTTACATACATAATGGGTGCTTATTTATAATAGCCTTTATAACAGATGTTTAATAGCATGTCATGATTAAAATGTTCGTTTATTTAATGACTACTAGTTTGTGGGATATGTATATATGCTTACTTTCTTCTGTGTATCTTTACTGTCCACTCAAATGTCTTACCTATTATAATTGCGTTCTTTGTCTTGAGCCGGTATTGTGAGAGCTCGTTATTATGTCATAATCAAAGCTTTTGAGTGACTTGTAATTTGCACATGCTTTCTCTCAGGCTGGGGCTTATCTGTTTGTTCTTTTGACAGCGTTACCCACACAACAAATGTTCAGTTTCGCTGGATGTTCAGTGGCTCGATGCTCTTCTTACGGGTCATGCTGTACGTCTGATATCTAAGACCAATACAGACCTGAGCTTGGTAAACCGTGCACCTACTGTCTTCCATAAATTTTCTAATTTTTTATTTTATATTTCAGTCAGTGATCTGAACTTAGTCATTGTATGAACAAGCAGTATGTACCTCATCCTTCTGTGGGTGTGGCCAAATCCCTGAGAAAATCATGTTCAAGGACAGAGGACCAATTTTGGCTCATGATTATCAGGATTTCATTCCACAGCTCGGTCACGTTTGAACCTCTAGCGTGGCAATACATCTTAGCATTGGGAGCATGTGACAGACAAGGCTATCCCCTCATGGCCCCTAAGAAATACAGAGAACAAGAAAGGAGGAGACTCACTTCCCATTATCCCCAGGGACATGCCTCTAATGACCTGACCTCCTTCTGAAACCATCCATAATCACTTCCTGATAATGACACAGTCTGGTGAGGACGCCTTCAGCATGCATGACATCAGAGTGCCCTTACGATGACCCAAAACTTCACAACTAGCTATCGGTTCATGTTCTTTGTGCTTTACTATTTTATTCATTGACAGTTCCATACGTTGTAATGAATTTTGATCGTTTTAAAGCCTGCTCCCCGCCCCCTGTTTGCCTCTCTCATTACCTGTACCACTCCCACTGAATTATTTTTTCTTCCCCCAAAGTTTAAAAGTTTCCTCCCTTTTATGTGCTTGGGGGATTTTGTTTTGCTGTGTGTGTGTTTGTGTGCCTGTGTGAGTCTGCTGTGATTATTGAGAGCTGTTTACACGAGCATGGACCAGGAGATATTGATTTACTGGAAGAAGGACAGCTCACCACTAAGCTCTTGGGGGACGAGTGAAACGTTTTGAGCCCCTCTCTCATGCATGATGTAATGTTAACGACCCCCAAGTTCTTCTTCACTTCTTTGGGGTGGGAAGTATGATTAACTGATTATTTGGAAGCACTACCCCTCCTCCATTAAACTGCCTTTCACCTTTGTCAAAGGTCCATTGAACTAGGTGGTTCTACCTCCAGGGTCTGTTTTCATCTATTTTCTATGCCTTTGTTCAAACCTGGCAGTCTTGGTTACTCTATGTTTAGAGTAAGCCTTGAGGGCACATACTGAGAGTCTCCCAACATTAACCCTGACCAAATTCATTTTGCCTTTCTATGTAAGTGTAAATAATAGTTTGCGTATAACTGCAAGACAACCTATTAGGATTTTGATTTAATTTGATTAAATGCACAGGTCAAATTAGAAAGACAGGTTTGAGCCAACTAATCAGTGAACTTGAGAAGTCATCAGTGAAGAATTCTTTGATTTCTCTCATGGGTCTTTGTGGTTTTCTGACATGCAGTTTCACAGCTCATAATGGAGCATTCTGTCAACCTCAGTGAGCTCCACTGGTTGATGGTAGTGCCAACCCATATCCTTCCTTCCTTCCATTTAGGTACCACAGTTATAAGTGGTGGAAACACGCTCTGTTTGGATTGCTCATTTCCTTCAGTGCTGGAAGATTTTTCATTTGTTTGTTTTCTATTGTAAGATCACATACACTCAGGGTTAGGAAGGATTCCTAGTTCACTGACCTCTCATGATATGAAATTCTCTGTTTTTTACCTTTGGTAATTTCTGCTCTGGAAGCCTTTGTCTGGAGTTATTATCATAATTCAAGCTTCTTTATAATCAGTGTTTGCATCCTTTTACTTCCAAATTACTGATGTCATTACGTTTAAACTAGATTCTTACAGACAACATATAATTGCAGTTTCCATCACCCCAGTCTCTTCTAATTGGCATGTAGGCATTCTCGTGTGCTTCAGTTGACATGCCTGCAGTTAGTGCCGTCATTTTGACTTAGCACTTCTTCCTATTGTTCTTAGCCTCCTCGCCCCCAATATCTGATTATTGTACATTAAGTGAGTAATTTTGTTTGTATATTATAATTTATCCATTAAATATTTAAATATTTTTATATATTTTTAAATTTTTCTATCTACAGATTAAAATTAAAAAGGTTAATCTTTAGGTAGTATGGCTAGAATTAACATTGTATCATATCCCCACCAAAGTTATTTTTCCTTCCTCCTGTATGATATACATATATATGTGTGTATATGTGTATATATGTATCATATGTGTACCCTAGTACTGAAACCTAGTTTCATACATACTGAAACCCTAGTTATACAATGCTGCCCATACTGTTTTAACTTTTGCTTTCAATTATCTTTCAAATTTAAAACAGGGTATCAAGAAAGTAGTGTATCGCATATCCTAATATCAATCATTTCTCTTGTTCTCCCTCTGTTACTAACATCCCACATTTCACACCGGAACTTTTCTTCCCTTAGAAGAACAAAATCCCTTTAGGATGGCTCTGCTGAGGATGTATGTTCTTAGCTTTCCTTCTTCTGAGACGATCTGTGTCTCAAATTTATTCCTAGATATATATTTATTTTGCTAGATTTAGATTTCTAGGTTGACAATACTTTCCTTTTAGCATGTAAACAATGTCCCTACATTGTGCCCTGGCTTCCATAGTTTCTGGTGAGAAAACTACTGCCATTTGAATTATTTTTTCTCTAAATATAATTGAATATTTTTTTCTGATTGTTTCTAAGGTTTTTTTTTTAATCTTTAGTAGTTGGATTAAAGTGGGTCTGGGTATAGAGTTCTTTGAATTTGTCTTGTTAGGAATTCATGAGTTTCTTAAGATTATTTCTTGTTAAATTCATACTAATTTAGTCATTGTTTGTTATTATTATTATTTACATCTCAACCACAATTTCCTCTTCCTCCTCCTGTCCCAGTTCTTCCCCCCACCTCCCCTCTGCTTGCTCCCATCAAATCCTTCTCTGTATCTGTTTAGAAAAGGGCAAGCCTCCCGTAGAGATCAAGCAAACACGGTATATCAAGTAGCAGTAAGACTAAGCACCTCCCCTGTATGAAGACTGAACAAGACAACCCAGTGTGAGGTAAAGGGTCCCAAAAGCTGACAAAAGAGTCAGAAACAGCCCCTGATCCCACTGTTAGGAGTTCCACAAGAAGACCAGCTTACATAGCTGTCACATGTATGCAGAGGGCCTAGGTCAGTCCCATGCAGGCTCCCTGGTGGTCGGTTCAGTCTTTGTGAGCTCCTATGAGCCCAGGTTAGTTGATGATTCTTTGGGTGTTTGATGAAATCCTTGACTCTACTTCTACAATCTTTCCTCCCCTCTTCTGCCAGGTCCCCAAACTCTGCCTAATGTTTGACATTGAGTCTCTGCACCTATTTGCCTCTGTCTCTATCAGTGGCTGAATGAAGCCTTTCTGATGAAAACTGGGCTAGGAACCAATCTATGAGTCTAGCAGAATATCATTAGGCATCATTATAGTGGCTTTTTTATTTTTGCTAGTCCTATTTGATTCTATCCTATGTCTCCGAGATAGCCGGCCTCTGGGTCCTGGTGTTCCAGGAAATGTCAGGGTAGGGCTCCTGCTCACAGGATGCCTCATACTGGAGTAGCCATTAGTTGGTCGCTTCCACAATTTCTGTGCCATTTTTACCCCAGAACATCTTGTAGGCAGAACAAAGTGTAGGATTCCCTTGGATACCTAATAGGTGAGAGACTTGGGACTGGGTTCACTGTTTCCTCAAAATAGATTGGGTGCAAGAAACAAAATAAACATAATAAGTATATTCTTACAACCGTAATTCTTTTGTTAGAAGAAAGATTCCTTTCTTAGATTTCTGGCCCCCACCAAAACCTTAGCATTTTCTAAAAGCTTAGGCAGGTGAGATCAACAATTACAACAACAACCGAGTCTTCTCTCTGCTCTGTTCCACACGGCCCATCTCTCCTGCTGCTCCATTAGAGAATATTCTGCTTGTGTACGTAGTTGAGCTGCTGTGAGCACAAGGGAGAGGAAAGGGAAGGAAAACTGCTGGTCCACTGCTGGGTTCTGCTTTTCATTTCCAGCTCTGCTATCATTAACTTTCCAGAACTATTGCGCAGTTTTTCCGTGTATTCTGTCAAAATTTTGCAGCTGTATTTAGTAAGAGACTGGGAGGAGTCTATTAAAGCCATCTTAATTGGGAGCAATCACTCAAGTAAAGACTTACTAAGCTGTGTTATGTTTTATAACTAGGTTCAACTTTAACTAGATTAGACTGAGTTTAAATGCGTGAACACCACGGTGTGAAAACAGTTGTGGGTGCTAATGCCAAAGAGGAGAAGAAAAGCGATGGTCTGTGTAGGGAATCAAACTCTGCAGATTTGAGTTATTTCATATTTTTAAAGTGTTATTCTGAACTGAGGAAACATGAATGTCCCCAGCAGTAAGCTCTGCTGATGTTCATCTTTTATCATCCATTGTTTGGACAGCCTTGTTGTTTGTGCAGTAACTTCATAAGAGAACTTTGAAACAACATTCACACCCTGACACCCTTCTCCAATCCCATGTTGTCTTAAAACTGTTATACTCACAATTCCTTTTTTCCTGAGAAATTTTTTATTCAACCTCAGGTATATAGGTATACATAAAATGATATGTAAATAAACAGTTTAGCAATGAAAATAATAAAGAAATTTATTTGCAAACACTTCTATTATAGAAATAAATTTTATTAAATATGAAAGCAAATTTCCATACAAATACATGTTTATGCTTATTGGCCTTTACATAAAGAATCACCTTGGCTGAATATTGGGGCCTATGGAAGACAAGCCTTTTCAGTTTGCTCAGAGTTGATCAATATTTTAATTTGAAAATTGTTAATTCTGAGAACATTGCTTCAAATAAATAATTAGTACAAAACCACATAGGTATGTTTAGGGCTGTATTTCAGAAACTCTTGGAAATTATGTCCAAATACCAACCCAAATTTCACTTTATTTTTTTATGAAACTCAAGAAACTTAAAAAGTAATAAAATATCCTTCTGCACAATGCAGCCCCAGGCCTGCTATCTGGTGATCACAGCCTGGAGAACAGCGGCAGAAACGTATTCAAAGTATTTGTCTTCCCTGGTCAGCATTACTCTGCTGTGAGAACCGAAAGCTTGGTATGCGTGGTGAAATCACAGTTCATGACCAATCTTAGTCCTGGGTCTATGCTGAGGTACGTCAGGTTGATGGTTGGCATCTTGTGCCTTGACAGCGTGCTTAGTGCCCAGTGGGCGTGCTGCGCCTTCAGAGCAGAGGCATGGGTGAAGCTGTGTGACACAGCACCATTGGTACCACCAGATTGACCAGACCCATTGCTCATCTGACTCCAATTGACGCTTGCTTGTTTCGCATTAAAAGAACGTTCACTATGGCCAGGACCTGCACGTTCAGTTCTATAGCCTCAGGTGGGTTGACAGTGCACATCCAAGAAGCTCCACCCAAAGCTCTCTGCAAAATTTGAAATTATTGTTGGAAATGACGAAAACTTTAAAATTTAAAAACCCTAGGAACTGAAAAGTAAAAAGTGAAAGAGAGCCAGGAACTAATCCAATTAGAATTCTAAAATTATTAAGTCTTAAAAATGAAATTAAGGTTCAAATTCAACGAATATTTTATTATAAAATAAATTGCATGCTATCTATACATAACATTTATAACACTGTTAGAAATGAAGGGGATGTGTAAAAATTAGATGTTTTAGTAACTATAATCTAACTTAATAGTTAGATTCAATCAGTTTCACGTGAACCACATTTAAGAACTATATAAATATTCATGAATCCATACTTTTATTTATGTAGATGCTTGTATATTCAGCCCCAAATCTTGCCCTTCTAAACGGAACCTCAGAAGACATAGTGTTAAAACTTTGATACTGATAGGACTGGGTTACAGCTTGGTGATTAAAATTTCTGATGTCCAGATGGGTGGCAAAAACAGAAATATTGCCAAGGAGTTCATGGGCCATTTAACCTGAAGGATGGGCAAAGTGAAAGAATTAAGAAAGAATCTGCCACAAAACAAGATGGAAATTGAGAACCATGTCGCCGTGTGCTCTGTAACTTCCACAAGAATGCTGTAACACACACACTCAAACACATCTACACTATATGTGCATGTGTGCACACATATCACAAAAGAAGGAAAAGAAAATCTGGTACTTTTCAATATTGTCTATTTATTAAATATTCCTTGTGGATCTAACAAAATTGACTTCCTTTAGCCCGAGGCTTGAAGATTTGCATAATAGGGTTGAGTAGATGACATCAGGTCATTTTGATACCCAGCCTTCATTCCTAAGGACTTTGATTGGCTTATGTTTTAACCCACCCAAAATTTTGATTTGGTACTGAGCAGCCAGGAATGAACAGTTTCCTACAACAATAAGGGACTTTTCTTTGAAATTGCGTCCCCTAAGAACATTAAAAGCTATACCTATAAAGGCTAACCAACATGGCTGCCCAAGTGTGAGCTGCCCAAAATGACAACTGTAGATGTGACAAATTGGATGAGGAAAACCCCATGAGGCCCCAACCTCACACCAAGACCTCTAGGCAGCTGAGGATAGCAGGTCGGTGCTCTTCCTCAGGGAAGAACAAACCATTCGTCATCTGTTGTCCAGTGCTAAATGATCAGCCCTGGAAACATACATGCAAGAAACATGATATGAACTGAACAGGCTATATTCAGGGATGTATGAGTATTATAATGAGAGAGAGAGAGAGAGAGAGAGAGAGAGAGAGAGAGAGAGAGAGAGAACATGCTACCAGTGACGTCCTTACTGGTCTGTCAATCTTGAATCAGTCTGTTCAGAGGTGTTCCTTCCTCTCTGCTTCAGACCGTTCTCAGAGGCAGTCCACAGAGACTTCTTTTTCCTTCGGCTATTTCTAGCATCAGCTCTAAGTTTGGCAACGTGAAGGAGTAAAATAGATTCTGCTTAGGTTGAGAGATGCTGCCCTCAAACAGCAGCAATAACCTCTTCAATTGCCGAACCTCTTTGAACTTCGTTTTCATTAGGATGTGCTTTCTGCTGTGCTTGTTTCTGCCCTTCTGCCCTTTGGTCTCTGGGCACATGCCAATTCCCTCTCCTTCATCATCAACACATATTTAATGACTGTCTGCTTTGGGCAGGGTGAGGCAGGACAAGCACATTCTGTATAATCCCTGTATACCTGACTTTTGGCCATGACAGATTTCTCAACTGATTGTCCCTGTTCTCCATGAGCCCAGATGAAACCTTCCACACACGGGGAGTTCATTCCAAGCTGTCAAACACAAAACAACCGTGAGCTCTGCCAAACTGTAGAAAGTAAAAATGTATGCAATTTGGGGAAAATAACAGCCTTTCAAAATTCCATGTAAGAAGCATTAATGATTACAACCTTGTAGAACCAAGAAACATATAACTTTGGCTTGAAAATACAGTCCTGTCCAAATCTTCCCTTTGGTCAGATCGCACTTCTCATTGACATTCTACCCCTAATAACTGCTTTAGATTCGTGCAGACATATAGGTCTATGTTAAGAGATCTATTGATTTTCATTGATACGCGGGTTTAGAAGGAATACTACTAACATAATTATTTTTTGTATCTTTATTATTTGAATATATAGTTTACACAAGTATAGTATATGGTATATTGCAGATATAGAAATGTATCTTCTAGTATATGAATATAATCCTCTTTTGTGGACAAGGAAGTTAGAAAATGATTCTTGGTGACTTTACTGTCATTGTGAAAAGGGGCTGCCCGCAGTTTCACAAGACTAATGTTCACACACACAAGCTACAGGAAAACACACTTTGGTACAGCATTTGAAACCAAAATGGGGGCTTGGATAGTTCCTTGGGAGCTCACAGCCCTGGCCTATTTTCATACTGTATAAGAAACTAAGATTTAAATTGGCAGACTGTGGAATTCTATGGTGTCTTTGGGGACATGCCCTGACCTGTCACACAGCCTTCAACTTTTTTGAAGCTGTCCTTGCCAGTTGCTGATCCCAGAAAGTCCCTCACCCACCAGCCTCCAGGAACCTGTAAAATGGTCTGTTGCTTGCCAGGAGACAGAACCTGAGAAGCTAGGTGTTGACTTGGGTCCACATGCAGGCAGACTTGTGGCCGAGATGAAATTTTGCATCCTGTGCTTTGGCCTGGACAGAGGGGCCTCTGGTCCATGTCCACCCTCCCAGAGAGGAGCAGAACTATTTACCTTGGATAGAAACTATTTCAGGTTCAACAAGGCACCTGTCTCTATCCAAGCTGGCACAATGCTTTGTTTATCTGGAAACATTTTGCTGGGTGGCAGCTTGGCAGTTGGACTCGGAAATTTTTGATTCTCCACCATCATGCGTCTTGTAAAGGAACTTGTGGTGACATATGCTTATTAATCTTAGTTAAAAGACACCTGCCCAGATGGTTTATACCTGGGAACACTCGTACTCATCAATCCTCCTCTAATCAGCTCGTGTTTTTCCCTCTCGGCAACACACCAATTTGTTGAGCAGACCAAAAGCCATCTCACCTTGGTCGTGCTATGGATGGGAAGGAAACACATGCTTGGTCCTGAGCAACCCGTGCACTCGTGTCCTGCTAACACACCGTCACCCCCGACCTTCAGTTGAAAGAATTAATTGCTTGTTCTTCTCGTTAGGACTTCTCCAAGTCCGCTCATGAGGTGCCCTCTACCTTCTCCGTCCCAGGAAGGATTGAGAACAGCTGCACACAGCAGGATTCTGATCACACCTCCGAGGGCTGGGGCTGATAGGGCAATGGAAGCGGGTGCCAGGCTCTGATTGGAGAGCTTCCCCCAGCACTCTAGTGTGCATTCGCATTGCTTCCTGGAAACCCTTGAGTATCTGTTGCTTGCCGCAGGGGCTAGACTTCTATAAACAGAAACATTATTCTAGGGTGAAATTAGCCAAGGTATTAAAATGATAAATGCGAAGTGGAGCAGACTTTGTAGTTGGGAGACAGAGAATAAGCAGCAATGATCTGTGAAATACGAAACAACCCAGACCATTCGAGGACAGAGCGAGCCGCGCCGCCGCCAGTGGTGGCAGGCTATTTCCCGCACCCCATTATGTCGAAGGGGGGTTTACTGTGGTTTTACCCCATGCTTCCTTCTGGCCTGTGGGTCTGGGGATCGTGGTGTGTGCCTTGATAATTTAAACAACCATCATCAGCAGTGAACATTTGGTGTCTAATTGAGTCTCTCGTACCGCAGCATCACGAGCACGCTCCGTCATCCGGGATCTTCAGAGCCTGCTACACAACCAAAAGGCAAAGATGTATAAATCTGCAATCAATTCTCAAAAGGCTAGAACGTTAGGAATTCATTTCCACTGGGATGCCCTGGGACATATAAGCTGGTTTTAAATGATCCCTTGGGAGGGACGAAGGGCATTGTTATGTGCCTAAGAATCATCTACCCAATAAAATATTGTTTAAAGATAATATCGCATTTTATTTTTGTTTAGTCCTCTGTGCACAAATGTTTTCTTAGTGGCTAAATGCTGTGACATGCTAAGGAGAATTATTATTAATAATTAGAATTATTGAGGAAGGTTTTAGGTCTGCATTTCCAACTGTTTCTGACGTCACAGAGAGCTTTCAGGCTCCCTGGAAAAATAGAAGTGGGTCAATGACTTCCAGCTTCTGAAGAGTAAGGCACATAGGTGTCCTCTGTCCTGTGTCAGCTCCTCTGTTCCAGTCTCTGGCCAGAGAATAAAGAGGAAAACTGTACATTTTTCACTTCTTCTATAAAAAAAACTAAGTTCCTAAATTTGTAATTAGGCATTCATGTCCCATGTGTGTGCAAAAAGAAAATCTTATAAATATAACTCTGTTCAGATTAGAATTCTAGAAAACTGTGTCATGAAAGCTAGTAGGATCTGATTAAAATTTATAGTCTTTTTAAAATAGACATATTTTAATAATGAGGCTTTCCAAGGTTTTGATTTCCTGAATGTTTATGGCAAATTTTCTCAAAGAATGCCTTTTAAAATTTCTTCATATTGCTTCAGTGCCGCAAACACAGAGATGAAGCTTCTCCTTGACAAATTACTTTGCTTGCAAATAAGACATGTGGCCAAATATAGGGGGTCTTTCTGTCCTTATTTTGGAGACTGATAATTGGATTTAGATCCTTGCAATCTGGTGTTGACTTTTGATAAGAAGCCAGAATGCCAAGGAAGGATGCTGGCTACTCCATGGTAGATTCTGGTCACCATGCTACGCCCTGAAAAGAAAAAAACTGAGCCCGCAGGAAGTATTCCAGCCCTGCACGCCTGATTTGCCACGTGAGGTCATGGGGTGAACCGTGAAGTGGGGATGCACTTTCCAGCCAGCTGTGTACTTTGGTTCCAGTTGACTGACAGTACAAAGAAAACGTGTCAGTCGTGAATATTAAGCGTCTTTCTAACATTTCTCTTCCAGATGGAAGCAACACGCACATTGTTGTGAAGTTTCTTCCGCTGGATGAGTTTTCTTATTTATATTTTGGCAAATCGTCTGTGATTCCCACCTTTATACCCTACTGGGGAGTTTCTTTGAAAAACACGTTCACCTTAGTTTCTTTCAAATTTCTTTACACTTCACCCCAAACTATTTATAGCAAAGTCTTGCTAGTGCAAATGCCTTCACTATCTCTCTAACCCTTTATGCTGTTGATAACTGTAAATTTATATCAGAGCCTTGTGTCCCCAAACCACTGATAACAAAAGTACCTGGCTACATCATCATAGATCAAATTTAATTTTAAAATCTATTTTGACATATTTTTATAGATTCTGCGAACATACTTGCTGTCAGTAAAAGTTCTTTATTCTTCTACTAGGTCTGTGATCTAAACAAGATTTTTTAAAATAATTTTGCTTCTTATTTGTGTGTATGCTTGTGTTTGTGTGCTGTGGGACAATGCTCTTAACTCTGTAAAGATTTGTCACTTGTATTGGTTTAATAAAACACTGATTGGCCGGGAGCCAGGCAGGACATATAGGTGGGACAACAAGAATAGCAGAATTCTGGGAAGAGGAAAGGTTAAATCTGCAGTCATCACCTAGATGCAAAGGAAGAAAGTTGAGAATGCCTCACTGATAAAAGGTACCAAGCCACATGACTAACACAGACAAGAATTATGGTTTAATATATAAGAGTTAATTAATTAGAAGCCTGAGCTCATAGGCCAACCAGTATATAATTAATGTAGGCCTCTGTGTGTTTCTTTGGGACTGAACGGCTGCGGGACCTCATGGGACAGAAACTCCTGTCTACGTGTTTGTGTCTGTGTGTGTGTGTGTGTGTGTGTGTGTGTGTGTGTGTGCACATATGTACATCGGTACCTGCAGAGCCCATAAGGGGCCATCTGATCCTGTAAGCCATTGTGAGCTACTAGACATAGGTGCTAGGATCCAAGCTCAGATCTTTGGGGCTAGCAGCAAGCATTCTGACCCACTTAGCCATCTCTCCGTCCCCTAAACTTGTTTATTTCTAACATATACATGAGAAGATGGATGCACAGAGGTTAAGTTACTTCCCTAGATGGCGCAGTCAAAAAGTGACTGAAGTTGGACTTGAAAGCTGCTCTTCCGTAATCCTCAGCTTATCCTCCCAGGTGCTGCGCTATCAAAACTGCAATACCTTGGTAACTGTGTTACTCATTCATTAACACCATCCTTGGATTTTTCAAACAAAAGTACAATGAAAAGTATAACTAGAAAGAATTTGTGGAAAAGTTATACGTGTATTCATTCAAGTTCCTGCTCTTTTTTTTTTAAATTATTTCCAGCCTCATCCCTAGAGAGCCCGAAGAGAACCCCATCTAAAGAAAAAGGCTTCGCATTGGGAGACCAGTTTTCATTGAAGATATTTATCTTTCTCCTCTCATCCCATGGCACCAAGCATCCCCTGTGCGATTTCTATCAAATGGCAAGAAGCTGATTTCTGGAGGGGCTGCTTCTCAGTGGTGATGAAGCAGAATAGTCTAGCACACTGGTTGTCAATGCATGTTCAGTTGTGGTCCGTTCCCTGGCACATCTATGATGTGGGAGTACCCTCTGTGTGCTGTGATTACCATTAATGAATAAACTGCCTTGGCCTGTTGATAGGGCAGAACTTATGGCATGCTGGGAGGAGGGAGGCAGAGTCAGAGAGATGCCATGGATCCACTGCCAGAGATAGACATGCTGAAACTTTGCTGGTAGGCCACAACCTTGTGGTGATACACAGATTAATGGAGATGGGTTAATTAATATGTAAGAGTTAGCCAATAAGAAGTTAGAGCTAATGGGCCAAGCATTGATTTAATTAATACAGTTTCTGTGTGATTATTGGTTCTGGGCCACCGGGAAGAACAAGTGGGCCCTCCTCCTACACATCTGTAGATTTGGGATCTTGGGAAGGAAAAGAGCAACATAAAGTGAAATTACCATCACGGTTCTCCTTGATGTTACCATTGACAGTGACAAATCTGCTCCTTCTCGTTTCTCACCTTTCAGAAGCAGATCCCATATATTTTAAACAGCAGTCAAAACATATAATTCACCCAGCATTTACTCAGCCTTTAATTTGTCTAAGTCAATGACTGAAAACAAAAGTTTGACTTGTGATTTGGCCTTATTTGAAAGAGAGAGAAATTTTATATTTGAAAGTTTAAGGCCTCATCATAGTTTCCTTTCTCATGCAACAATGATAAACAGATCTTAGCAAAACTTCAGATGCAGTTGGCATTTTTAAAGTAAACAGCACTGTCAGTTCCTTTGTATGATATGACAATAAATTAGCAAATTACAGGATCACTGGGCACCTAGACTTTTAAACAGCAGTTCAGACTACCAACATGAATAGTGACCACTCAATGTGAAGTTTCTAAGGCTGACTTCTTAACAAGAGAACAAGTGTATGTCATGTCAATGCTGATTGGCTGAGATGATGTTTGCCATGTCAGAGCTGATTGGCTGAGGTGATGTGCCTGCCAGTGCTGATTGGCTGAGGTGATGTTTGCCATGTCAGTGCTGATTGGCTGAGGTGATGTGCCTGCCAGTGCTGATTGGCTGAGGTGATGTGCCATGTCAATGCTGATTGTTTGGGATGTGATTTAATTGACTAATAGGAAAGAAATCTCAGACTTAATGAGTCTAAGACTTTGGGCTTGAATTCATCAAGTTTTGAGTTTCTTAATAATGAGAAAAAGGTCATAATTGGTGGTTTGAACAGTTGTAGTCAAAAACTGGAGTGACACACAGAAAAAGAAAGATGGCTGATTCAGTAAGTATTCCCTGATGATTTGTCTATCCCCTGATTTTCTTCTATTGTCATCATGTCCACCTGAATCATTGAATTGTTGCTTGTGTATAAAGGCATCAGGATGGACAGGCATTCCTTCAGGGAGTTATTAGTCAGACAGTGACACAATGTAGTTATTTGTCAATTGTCTACAAACAGAGGTGTGTCATTCATTGGTTGAAGACTGACTACAACTGACTAAACATCAAACTAGGCAAATCAATAGGCTGAGGACATCTGTAACCTTCACAGACCTCGTGATTTTAAAAATCCATTTATGAGTGGGAGACAATCAGCCCTCCAAGGGAAGACACCCAGAGAAAGAAAGATCCAGTTGGATGAGCCTTTTAATTACATTTATTGACCCTTCAGTTGGAAGTCACCCAGTTCCCAAGAGAAGATGAGCAAGGGAGGTTTTTGGATCCACTTTTTACAGAAGTAGAGTGCTGCAGGCAAAAACAGGGAGACCAGATGTCTGCAAGGCCATCGAGTCTAGGGCTGCTCTGATGCGGCAAACTTCTTGACCAGCGAGAAAGAACGACCACCATACGAGGATTCTTCTCAGATCACGCTTTAATGGAGTGCTCTTGGTTGAGGGAGAGCAGGAAGCGAGGAGCTCCGAGAGCACTAAAGCAGCTGTTTCTATAGGGAGTAGGCACACGGGTCGCCCTGTGATTGGTTGCCACCATCAGCTGACATTAGACTGCGTCAGGATAGGCCCAAGGACTCTAAACCACCGTGCATGCGGGAAGCGGGGGACACGCAGCTCCCAAAGGCATAGCCAAATATGGAGTTGTTTATTTCCAACAAGATAGGATGTTGGCGCCATCTTGTAATGGCGATCCTGTCTGGCTCCCTGCACTCTGATACAGCGACCATCTCATGACTGCACTGTCCTAGCGAGTGTGGTCTCGTCACAGTCCTCAGCTAAGTACTTTGTTGCTATACCTGCAGCTGTAATCCCTTAGTATTATTTTCCCCAGATGAGAACAAAGGCTGCAAGAGTAAGCAACCCGGTTAATTGAGTTTGAAAGATAGAATTGCAATAAGGGACCAATAAATGGTGCAATGAGAAGGATGTTCTAAAATATCTCTAATGAACCCCAAAGAGGTAGTGATTTTGGAGTCCTGCAAACAATAGCACAAACAACAAGGGCAAGAGCTGTGACATCATAGCACACTGGCTGGGAGCCTGGTTAAGAGTGTGGGAAACAACTGAAAGTGCCTGTTCTTTAAAGACTCTATTTCCACAGCTCCAATGTTTCACTGATATGGCTAATTAAAGGGCAATTTAGAATTACCATTCACTTTGTAAGTATTTACAGGGCATAGTGACGCCAAGGAAGTCAATTTTTTGAACTGTGATGTTCTCTAATATCTATCTTTATGGTTAAGATGAGAGAGAAGGGGGAAGAGGAGAAGGAGGAGGAGAGAGAGGAAGGGAGGGTTAGCTTGTGTATGTTGCTGTAACAAGCTATCATAGGAAAGAAGGCTTAAAAGAAATGTCTATGTACATATTACACTTATGGACAGTAGAAGAACAAGATCAAAGTCTCAATAGGTTTAGTTCTTTATGAAATTTCTCTTCTTACTTTGTCTAGCCACCTTCTCACTGTGTCCCCATCTTGCCCAGTTTTCTCTGGTGTCTCCTGTGTGTCCATTTGCTCCTCTGATAAGGACACACAAGAGACTAGACTAGTGTCCACGTGAACAACATCACAATACCTGAGTCAGATCTTTAAACCATCTCCAAACACTTCCTGATGTGTTGAGAATTAAACCTCAAAAATGTAACCATTGTGTATCTGCATATGAGGTGCATGTATAAGCATAGGAAGAAAAACATATTACAATTCAGAACTATTATTCAAAGAAGATCTCAAGCAGATAAAAGCCTGTCTTCCTCTCAGGAGCGTGATTGTTACTGACATTGTCATACATTTAGTTTTCATATCAGAAATCTAACACGAAAATACTATTGTAATGATTTGTATACAGGTGGCATAAAAGACAGTGAAGACGAGATCAATGGTGTGCCCAGTATTCTATGGTGTGTATCAGGTCTGCGCAGGGTGTGAACCTCATGTCTCCTAAGCCTGTTCTGTTTTCCTTCCTCTGTGCTGCCACCAACTACTGAAGAGCGATCATAGAATTGATTTTCTTACTACATCAGTGATTGTCCTGTCCAAAGTGTTTATACCACACTGAGTCTAGCGAAGCTGCCCATTCAAGGGCTCACGGGACAATTAGAGTTTTCTCTAATTACAGAAGAATGATACTCTATTCTATGCTTTTATCTAAGAACCAATTATTTGAACTCTACAAGGAAAATGTAAAAGGTTTATTTTATTTCTGAGAAATTCATTTTTGTTGTTGTTTTTTCATTATATAGACTAGGATAGCAGCCCACAGATAAAAATCCACCTATTTTCTCATCAGTAAAACAATCAGTATACCCGTGTCTGCCAGTACCCCCACCCTTTACCCAAACTAATGAACACACTCTCAAAAGTCAAATACCACATGCTTTTTCTCCATTCTCAAGAACTGCTTTCCCGCCGCCATCTTGCTTCTCTCTGACATCAGTGCCTCCATATCTTGCATCATTTGCATCGGTGCACAGGTCCATTCTGTCATCTCCTGAGGAGGAAGAAAATAACCTCAGGTTCAGGGTTCTCATCATTGCCCTATTTCTTCTTATCGTGTCCTAGCAACATATAAAATGGATGCACAACTATTATCTCTAGTTTCTCAACCTCTTTTAAACCTCAACACAACCCAATCATGTTCTCATCTTTTTTCTTCATCAAGTCCTTCTGGCCGGTCTCCGTTTGCATTGTCAAGTTTCGGGAGCAGCGCTGCACACGACTCTCAACCCCAGCTCTGTAATCTCGTTCTTCTCTTGGATTCTGGGTCAGCACATTCAATTTGTTCTTTGTGCTTTCGTCCCAGACCACCCCATCTCTCCTTGTTTGATCCCGCTCTGATTATCTCAATGATTCCAAATGCAAAAGAGACCTCAGACTCCAGGTTCCTATGAGGTCTGAGACACACACTCATACTCTTACGCTTAATTGTGGATTAGGTGTGAAGAAGTTGGCTTTAAATGACATGCACAGACACTGTCCAATATACCATATGCCTTTCAAGGTTTATTTATCCTGCGCTTTGAATGGTGTTTGTTTTCTCCTTTGACTTGTTTTCCTGTTTGGAAAGAGCTGTCGGACTTGTCTTTGTCTGGTATACATTCAGCCTTCCCTTTTATGGTATATGTTCAGACTACCCTTTTTATGGTGTATGTTCAGACTTCGCTTTGTATGATATGCGATCACACTTCCCTTTGTATGGTATACGTTCAGACTTCCCTTTTTATGCTACATGTTTGTATGCATGGTATACATGCTTGCATTTTACATATTTCTACTGTGCTCTCACTTCCCAAGTATTCTCTTACATAGTTTTGTACATGTTCTTGTGATCTGGTCAATAAAAAAGAGTGAGTTGAGACTACCTGGACATCCAGGAGACTGACACTATTCGCTACAGAAAGTTAAGCATCTGGGATTATACTACTAATAAGAGAAAGTTATTGAAGATGCCCAACTTATTGGCTGTGATTATTGGGTCTTTATACAGAGTTTGACTGACTTGCTCAAGTTTTCGCTGTCAGCAGACAGAATTGTATGGCTGCTGCTCTTTCTGATTAGTAAATATATAGATTTATATTTATGTCTGGAACAACAGGCCCTAAGTGTAACATGAGGGCCTTCTTGTTGGGGTTTCTGCCCCACCCAGGGATCTATACATGGTTATCTTTTGGATTATAAGAATATCTTAGCTGCCAACAGAGAATTCAAGTCAACTGTGATTAATCATGAGATTTATCGTCATGTATGGGTGGAATTCCACATTTCATCATGGCTAGATCAGTAGCTTAGGAGCTTCATCAATGACTTGGGCTGTCTTTAGAACTCCTCCTGTTTTGTTGTTGTCACTGTTGCTGTTGTTTCATTTCATTTTGTTTTATTTTGTTCATTTCTTTTTTTCTTTGTCCAGATAGGATTTCTATGTGTAGTCCTGGCTGTCCTGGAACTCACTTTGTAGACCTGGCTGACTTTGAACTCAGAAATCCACTGCCTCCCAAATGCTGGGATTAAAGGTGTGCACCACCACCACCTGGCTAGAAGTTCTCTTTCATCTGCATCTGAAGTTCATTTCTCCTTATAATTGCAAACTAGATGAACTAGTTTAGGAAACACCTCGAAATAGATTGTTTGAGAAAGGACTTCTAACAAGTAATGTCAGGGAAGAAAACTTGAGAAGACCCTCTCCCAAATAGATATTGTCTTTTATACCTCATGGACAAACCTGGCTGCATCCCGATGCACTGATATGCAATCCTTTGCAGCAATGAACAATAGTTTCAAGCATTCTCAATTCCTGGGAAGAACAGAAGTAAGAGAATTTAGAACTTGAGCTGTGCTAGAGAAAAAAGTGTGGTTATTGCAAACACATTCAAGAGGTTCTGTGCCACCCTCACAAAGTCCAGAACATAGGTAGCTGTCGAGGAGCGGCATGGCTGTACAGAGTGCTGGCCACCTGTGGCCTCGAGGAGAGGCGTGGCTGTACAGAGTGCTGACCACCTGTGGCCTCGAGGAGAGGCGTGGCTGTACAGAGTGCTGACCACCTGTGGCCTCGAGGAGAGGCGTGGCTGTACAGAGTGCTGACCACCTGTGGCCTCGAGGAGCAGCATGGCTGTACAGAGTGCTGACCACCTGTGGCCTCGAGGAGAGGCGTGGCTGTACAGAGTGCTGGCCACCTGTGGCCTCGAGGAGAGGCGTGGCTGTACAGAGTGCTGACCACCTGTGGCCTCGAGGAGAGGCGTGGCTGTACAGAGTGCTGACCACCTGTGGCCTCGAGGAGTGTCATGGCTGTACAGAGTGCTGACCACCTGTGGCCTTGAGGAGCGTCATGGCTGTACAGAGTGCTGACCACCTGTGGCCTTGAGGAGCGTCATGGCTGTACAGAGTGCTGACCACCTGTGGCCTCGAGGAGCGTCATGGCTGTACAGAGTGCTGAGTGCCTGTGGCCTCGAGGAGCGTCATGGCTGTACAGAGTGCTGACCACCTGTGGCCTCGAGGAGGGGCGTGGCTGTACAGAGTGCTGACCACCTGTGGCCTCGAGGAGCGGCATGGCTGTACAGAGTGCTGACCACCTGTGGCCTCGAGGAGGGGCGTGGCTGTACAGAGTGCTGACCACCTGTGGCCTTATGTGTTCCCCTGGTAGACTTGCTTGTTTCCTCGCCGAATGTCGCTCCGTGAGAAATGCTCTTCATCAGTTCTTCATATATACTCTTTCTATGCCCAGAAGTCTTATTAGCTCCTATGTTGGCAAGTACCTTAAATTAAATATGCTTCCCGTGAAACTGAAAATGCTTAATTATCCATCATTCAGTCTGTGACTGTTCTGTGTGGGATTTCCAATTCTTCAAAATATGCTGCTGTGCTCTGGGATTGAACACGTTCCAAAACCATCCACAGGCCTGTGAAATTTTCAGGTTTTTTCTCCTTAGACACAGGTTGTCGAAGCTGTGTAGTCTCTGATGGTAACCAACCAGTTGAACATTTTCCAACGATTTCCCTTTCTTAGGGCAAGCATGACTCTGATGCTCTGTGCGTGGCTCCTCGTGTTCTTATGTATAGAACAGTCACACTTTCGATGCTCACCTTGCTCTTTTCTATGGCTATAAAGCAGCCTTGTTTTCAATGGCATTGCAGTGCCTTGCCCTAAAGTGCCTCACCGCGCTTCATATTTGGTTCTGCAGCAGATCAGATGTTTGCCCCACTCACATTTCATGTGCAATCTCTCGTGCACACAGAACATGGAACCAGACCACAATTCTGTTCTCCTGCCTTTCCATTGTTCTTTATGAAAGGCACATCAAAAGGACTTTTAAATAATGACTCCTAGTCTTTTTCCAACTTCACTGGTTGCTGGGGTTACCCATGGGATATCATTAGTGCCATCATCCCCTCTGTCCTTCAGTTAAGGTCGGACCAGAGTCTGTATAGGCTGATTTTGCACGTGACACTCACCAACTTTCCTGAAAAAAAAAAAAAACCCTCAGCACTTACTCTCCATGGTGTTACTTCTTGGGATTTAATAAAGTGCAAAAACAATAACACTTGTCATCTTTGCCAGGTTGACAATGAACTAATTAGCCCATTAACTCATTGAACCATATTTGTACCTGAAAGTTCTGGGCTTTGAGAGGAACATTAATCCTTGAAGGCCACGGGAGCAACATTTGCAGTTAATGGGCTCATATCCCTAACTTACTACCAGGGAGGGACTGGGCTATTGTTAGGAAATAGAAACTGTTAATCCTCGTGGTGCCCAAAGGGGCGAGTGAGAATGACTTTGCACAGACTGATAAGAAAATGTGTTTTGTTTGTTTTTTTCATTTTTAAAACCAGGGAGAGAGAGAGAGAGAGAGAGAGAGAGAGAGAGAGAGAGAGAGATTGAGACTCAGAGTTAAAATCATAAAACCAATGTTAAGACTCAGGTTTTCTTGAAAAAAAAAAGACATACGTTTGAATTTGAAATCTTGACAGAATTCGGTTTCTATTAGTAGTTTTGTGTCCAACTTTGAGAGGAGGTAGGCAGGAAGTTTGTGCTAGGGCATGTACAATATTAGCATCTTGACAGTGGGGGGAAATGCTGATTCTGTTGCTAGCCCATAATACTCTTAAACAAACCGTCGGTTATTAAGATGGAAATGTCCCACTTGTTATATGTCAAGGTAGAAAGGGATCATGCGAAAGAGACATTTCTAATTGCCTGCTGTGGGGTCAGTGAGTTGGGCAGGTCTTCCCCTCGATCCCTTGAGGTTCCTCTGAATGAAAGCTGGCATTGGGGGCTTACAAGCCTGCAGGTTGGAGAGATGGAATGGTTGCCGTGTCTGCCATCCTCCAGGGGTTTCCACTCTGTTGTGCTGAGCCAGGACCAGAGGGCAGTAAGGAACCCCTGTAAGACCGGAAGTGGGGGTACTAGAGAGGGTGGGGAAGCATGCAGCTGAACTTAATGGAATATTCAGATTGAGAAAAACGGATCTCTGTAGAGAAAAGAGAAGTATGTGGTAGCCCCAAATGTCCTCGTGTGCCCTTGGAGGCCTTGTGGTCTAAGGTGGGAGGAGGGAGATCTGTACCTGAGTATCTAAGGGCAGAGAACAGGGCTGAGAAAACGTACTCTAAACCTGTGTTTATTACACACAGGGACCTATGAATTCTCATGGCCTCTGTGTCTGGCTGCTTCTCTTGACCCAATAGATTAATCACAGCCACTACTGGGAATAAAGAGAACTTGACTTCCTCTTTCCTTAATAATGATATTAAACTCCTTTTTTACATCAGCACACCGTGAAACCGAGGGTATACAACAGTAGAGGAAATCTTACTTTCTCCCCAGATCTACAGTCTGTGCTCTTGGGGGCCTCCCTTCAGTGCAGCTTCTTTGACGAATAAGGAGGAACATTTTCGCTGCACCAGTCAGAGCAGCCCGGACTGTGGTAGAAACCACTCTGGCCTCTGTGAGGGCTGCGTGTAGAAATTCACTGAGAGAAACAATTCTGTGATATTCTATGCAAAAAACAAAAGAGTCACAATCACAGAGTCAGGAAGCAGAAGTGACTCCAACTTGGTCCCTTTGGGTACTGATCATGTCACCTTTTCAAGGCCCAGCTTCCCTTCTGCAAACACAATACAAATGTGTTCATGCATTGACACGTCACCTTGTTTCACAAAGGCTGGATGCTCCCTTCCTAAAGCTCCTCCAACAAGCATGTATAGGGTGAACTCAGAAACAGGTAAATGAGGAAATCGGTTTAAGGAACAACTAAGAGTAGGAAAAATTCAACAGAACCAAGCATATTTTTTACATAGAGTAGGTTTACTTGGTATCTGTGCCCAGGAGCATGTCTCAGAGAGTAAGATGATAATGGTGGTCACGATGGTGGCCACAATGGGCCGTACCAGGCATGGCTCACAGTGTGCCCATCACTACTGTCTCAGCTTTTCACTCATGTTCTGTATTGCTTTCACTCCTGTTTTGAAAGAGACTTTGTGACATTCCTTCTTTCATCAAAGGTATGGAAGACTTAAGTATTTGAAAAAAATAAGTATTTTTTTCTACATAAGCAAAATACAGAACTTGGTATTTCGACCCAGGTGGCCAACAAGAAATTAATGAAATATAGCAACCTATTTCCATAAAAGTATCTTTACCGTGGGTCTAAGACAGCATTATAAAATTATAAAGTTATTGCTTGACATTTGTATCTAAATGATATTCAATTAAAGATAATTCTAAAGAAACTATACACTTGTATTTTAGGTATGTAGGGACTCTAACACTTTGCATATGGTTTATGATATTTACGCATCCAGATAGTTCTAGCCTTAAACAAAAAGAGTTGCAGAAATTCTATTTCAGGTCCTCTATTAACTGCTTATCCACCTTACAAGCGTGAGAAAGTGTGAGTGTTTCTATCAGTCATTAGCAATGACTATGGTTAGAGATATGACTGATTCCACCTTATAAACGTTAGAGACAACTTGGACGCACAAGGGAAAAGGTCATTGTAGATTCGCCCAAAGGAAGACCAACACATTCCTCACAAAACAACTTGAATAATTTCTAAGCCCCAGGATAATGGATAGTCTGGCCGATGTTTGGTTATTTTTCATATTCATAAAGTCATAGAAATGTTATGGAACATTTGTCGGACCTTAGACACACACGGGAAACCATATCGACCCAGCTCCTCCCATCTCAGGGCTATATATCCAAAATTACATATAATCCAAAATTACACACCAATGTTTAAATAAGTGATCGAAATGAAACACAGTAATCACTTGGGAGCATCGACTTGTGAATACGGAGGGCAACTGGGCGCAGATGAGAGAAGGCTGCTCCCAGAGAAGGGCATTTAAGACCAAATTGGAAAGAGCATTACAGTCCAGTCGGGTTACAGCCACAATAATCCTCCTGGGAAAACATCGAAGCCCGTGTTATAAAATAGTTACGCAGGTCAATTGAAGGCATCAGTAATAGCAAGAGCTTTCTCCCGCACCCAGACTTTCGGTCATCGGTACTTAAAGTGCGGTTTTAGGTAAAAATGAGCTGGCCAGCCGGGCGGTGGTGGCGCACGCCTTTAATGCCAGCACTTGGGAGGCAGAGGCAAGAGGATCTCTGTGAGTTCAAGGCCAGCCTGGTCTACAAAGGGAGTTCCAGGACAGGCTCCAAAGCTACAGAGAAACCCTGTCTCGAAAAAACCAAAAAAAAAAAAAAAAAAAAAAAAAAAAAGAAAATGAGCTGACCAATATATAGGATTAATAATGACGAAGCAGTTCATTGTTGATGGTTCATGTGACACCCGTGTCTTCAGGCCAGGACAGATTCTAACAGATCCATACGTTCTTTAATCTGCTGTGTGCTGAGTCTAAGTCTTCACCCGGTATGACGACTCTCTGTCTTTATTTCTAAGTGTCTGGGAAGTAGAAGGGACTAAACGCTTGCGACGGACAAGGGAGATGAGTCCTGTGATATCAGGGGCGTGGTTTCCAGGGAGGCACCGCTGTGGGAGTTCTCCATTCCACATCCTGTCTTCCCCACAGAATAATTGTGGTTCACATGGCGACCTCTGAGAATCCCTATGTTGAAGTTCTCGTCTCTAGGACCCCACGATACAGTCTGATTGGAAAGAGTTTGTTGTGGGTAACAGGATATGAGGAAGTCATATGCTGGTCAAGGCGAGGCCCTGACACAGGCGTGCACACAGCATGCAGCTGAGGCAGAGGTCAGGAGTGTGGTGTCCTAAGCTAAGAACAGTGGAAGCCATTCCAACTGGGATGCATCATTCTCTGCCACATATGATCCTGCATCTAACCTTAGAACTCTAAGTAGCTTCTTGTTTAGGCCATTTAATTTGGGGTACCTTGTGATACTAAGTTGGGAAATGGATGTTCCTGGTCCCTAGTCCCAAGGCAGAACTTTCCCTTCAACACCTCCTCTACCACTCCACTGTGTTTTCTGAATAGCATTCTTTGTGTGGTTCCCCAACCCACTATTCCCTCCCTCTGCCCTCTCCACGTCTCTCACACCGGATGGCAATGTACCTCTTTCTGGTAAACTAGGTAGGGTTGGGTTCTTTAGGCCGCCACAAGGATCACAGTGGTTTGTATTGTTTCAATACAGGTCCTCACCCTGTTGTTATGCCAGCTTAGAAATCCGTCCACAGCCCTCAATGCTCCTCTTGGCTAACCTTCCCAAGTTCTTTCCAGTCGTAGGCATAAGCTATGTCAAACTTAGTTCTCTTGATAATTTTTACAAAAGTTTAGTGTTATGTCAGAATATTGGGTTATAGTTTTAAAAACCATATTTCCCTAACCAACAGTCAATGTTTTCATCTGAACATAGAATGCATTAGCCAATAGATATGTATTGAGTGCACATTATTTCAGGTGCTACCTGTCCAACGCATCTGTGATGGGTGTGGAATTCTAACAAGGGCTTCATAAGCTGGAAATCAGACAGTAAGAATGTGTTCGAAAGGATTTACAGATGAATTCAACCGACTACATGAGGATTCCAACTCCAAGGAGCAGAGAGCATTCGCGTCAGTGGGGCAAAATGAAAAGGCAGCTATTATGATGTCATATTTTAACTGTATTTAGAAAGGTAATCAATGCCTAGATATGTTATTAAATATCTATTATGGGCTCTTAACTGTGGTTGAATGGCTTTCAAAAAAAAAGATACAAGTTCTGGTCTCGGGGGACACAACACATATATACATGCAATAATAATGTACACTATGTGTCAGTCTGACCGTGCCCAATAAATGGAACAGAAAGTAAGAACAAAGGGGAAAAAAAGAGAGAAACCACTGCCTTTCAGCTGGGCTCTGTTGGAAAAGCAACAAAGAATGATTTGAGTTCAGTATTTAATATTGGAAGGATGTGATAAAAAAAAAAAAAGAATTTTTGGTAGACATGAGTGCTTTTAACAGTTTTCCCCCATGTGAGCCCCAGGATTTTCTGCCCTGGCTTCACTAAGATTTGTGTACCCTGTGACTCTCTCTGATGAATCAGAGCGCGGTGAAAGTGGCACATGCTGCTTCCGGGTCATGGCCCGTCACTGCGGATGCATCTCCGGAGCCCTCCTTACCCTCAGGACGTTGCTGCCAACACTGTATGAGAAGGTCCTGTCTCAGTTGCCTGTGGAGTATGAAGATGAAGCTAGCCCCTGCTAACCGATGGTAGCCACAACACTGGCATCAATGAAGCCTTAGTAGTCAGCGATGGATACCAGGCTGTCCTGACTGATAAGGTGCTTACAGGATAAAAGGGAAAGGGAAAATATGGGTCCAGGAGTTTGGAAGCCACCAATAGTTCACCTCTTTGAAAAGTACATTAATGGGGGGAAGGGAACCTACATTTCAGCAAACCTCACACTAGATTAGGAAGTGAAAGCTTCTTTGGGGCGCTGACTGTTGTCATGAAGATGACGCAGATCTGAAAGTCAGTGGGTGAGGGGAATGACATAAAGGATTCCAAGGAGAAAAGAAGGAAGCCAGGCACTCAGCAGCTGTGGGTGACTGTGTGGAGATGGAATGGGGAAGAAGAACATCCCTGAAATGATGACAGGAAGCTCCTTGATGCCCCAAGACAGAACACAGCCAGATGCAGGCTAATTTGTCATTGAAAGCATATGAATCCAACCCTAACCACGCAAACTATTGCCTTGATATCTTATACTGGGAAAAGGCTCTTAACCTGGGCTTGAACGTGCATTGTGTGTGAGTTATGGCTCCTGTCAGCCCTGTAATAACGCATTTCTTCTTTTAAACTGAAGTCTAGTAATAAAACGTTTATTGTAATCCAGTGCTAACATGACTCTTCCTAACTAAGAGTTATGCTTGGTGGATTTAAGCAGCCCCAGAAAAGACTCAGGCTAAGTATTCACAGAGACAAGATTGGCAAGAATAGCAGCCTTATGGATGAATGCTTTAGAAGGGTTTCCTAAAATAAGTTATGTTTTATCCTGTCATTATATATATCTTAAATTTGATGCTAGTTCGTTTCAACTTTAACAGTGGTCTGGCAAAACTCATTAGAAAATGTAGCGGGGAGATGGCTCAGCAGGTAAAGGTACTTGCAGAAAAACCTGAGAATCTGAGTTTGATCCGTGGACCCCACATGATCGAAGGAGAGAGAAAATCTCCCACAAATTGCCCACCAGAGTCCCTGCAAGTCTGCTGTGGCAGACATGTGTATATACATGCATATACACACTCATATCCCCTCCACACATACACAAATAAATGTAATAGAATTTCTATGTAGAAACCTTAAACCCCTGCAGAGGGATCCTGAAGCATGTCTGGGAAAGCAGAAGTCCAGAACGCTCAGCATCTAGATGTTGCCAGGGTGATGTGTTGATGGTTCACGGGCCAAACCCAAAAGGACACTGTATGGTCTCTGAGCTCTATACCTGACCACAAACTCTAAGAGGTCAGGACTGTTTGATTTAAGGTGCTGACCTTAACTGTAATTCCTCTTCACACTAGACAAAGCTATAGAAGGCCTAAGGATACTTGCTTTGCAGAGGGACTACTGTGTGTATGCATCCTGGCATCAGCTTGCCATGGTCTATAACAAGACTGTAGGACAATGCCAAGACCCTTGAAAGATGAAGACAATGACACCTCCGGTCCTAGGCTCGCATGGCCTTACAAGGGTGTGACAGCTGGGAGTCAGGACTTTAGAGTGACATGTGGGCGCTATTATGACTGTGTCAGAGCCAGAAGAGAAGGAGGCTGGTGTTGGAATTCCAATCACGGGGAAGAATGTGCCCAATCGGAATCCCAGTTCCATTTGATGAGGGGCCGAAATGACTGATAAGAGATAAGAGCTGATTGAGAACATGCAGTTTAGACCTGGAGTCCACAGAGAGACACCCCCACCTCCTCAGCATGAGATGAAAGGGTGTACCGTGGAGCCCCATAATGGCGGCTTAATCTGGAGGTCACTATCCCTCTCTTCCTCTAAATGATGGTTCTATTTAGTCCCAGGCTCTGATCGATAGTAGAAATCCTTTCTCTCTCCTTTACTGTAAGGGAGGGAGATGGGGTACATAAATGAAGGGGGAGCAGGCCTGTTTCATGTCCTTACAGTTCACCAGTGCTCCACAAAGGGTCAGCATCGGACTTCTCTGCGCCTACCATGGCAGCGTGGAAGATGACAGCTCCGGGCTGAGCCCTCCGTGTTGTGTCTCTCTGAGTCCTCACTGGAAACCGTTGGAGGCTGGCACTGTTTTTTATCAACAGTTAGACTCAAGGAAAGCAAAGCTCCAAGGCGATTAAATCATTTACTCCAGTAAGTGGTGTCAGAGCTTGGCTTCTGGCTAATGAGCAGATCTTAAAAACCATGTTTAAAATGGATTTCCAGTTCCGTCGATCGCAGAGAGGAAGCTTCAGTTGCCTGGAGTGCTGTGTGTTTACTGCTGAGTTAGTGCCGGGTGTGTGTGGAGGGGTGAGGGCACATGGAACGTAGATGTAGCCAAGGGCTCTGGCACTTTCTCCTCTCACTTGTGATAGTCAGAAATAAGAAATGAAGCTTCACATTTCCCCATCATCTTAATTATATGCCTCTCTGCTGCAAACAATACTCTCAGCATGAGTAACAGGGCTACCTAAGACTAAATTCTCTAAAGACCTCCCAACCGCATGAGGTTTGTTTGGGAGAAGCACTAAGAGAACAGTATTGGGAAGGAAAGGAGCAGGGAGCCTGTTGATGGTGTGTAAATCTTTCCCTTGTAAATGAAGTAAAAGAAGCAGTTTTTACTGGCATAAAAGCCAGCTGCAGAAATGAAAAGCCATTCTTGTTCCTCACCTTAGGCCTGCAAAAGAAACATCCTTCAGCACGCTAGCTAAAAAGCGATAAGGCGCCATCGGGAGCCTGCGCCTGCGCTGTCTTGGCAGAGAGGGCCAAGGAGAAATGGTCCTAATTTTAAAGCTCTTTTCTACTTCTGATATGATGTGGGCCCTGTTCCTAAATCATCTTTGAATCAGAACAGTGATTCTTTTCCACTCACTTGGCTGGAGTGTTAAAAAAAAAAATCTTTGGGAAATGTTTAATAAATGCCTCGAGCTCTATGTAAATAGGAAAGATGTGGCTACTTGTGAAAAGAATATCAAAGAAGAACTTAATAGTATTCATCTTTTGCTACGTTGGGAAGCAAACGGAGTCATTGCAAAATACAAAACCATGATGGGATCATTTCATCAAGGGGAACATTGAGTGGCTGCCGCATAGGAGATACTTAAGAACGTCCTGCATGGAATAAGGAATTAAAACATATGAATAGGAGCCCTTATTACAAAAGAAGGCAAAGCGATGCATGCAAAGTAGCCATTCGTGCTGACCATAGTAACTCAGTCTTTGTCACCACCCAAAGAGATGCTTGCATGTTAGGTGAAGAACGTTCAAGTTTGAACGAAAGGTGCAAACCTGTAAGACCCCATCTGCGTCTTGAGCCTATGCCTGTAATGATGTCGCCAGCACTGTTTCTGTGAGACTGAAAGCCATGCACTCAGTTGTATCATGTATTCAATTGCTTGGGTTGGATTCCCAACACACATTGATGGGACAGGGTGCCGTACCCTCCCTTGGGAGGTGCGTGTAGAAGGATGACAACTTCGAGGCCAACCTGGATACAAAGCAAGTTCAAAGCCAGTCTGGGGTACATGGAGATCGCATCTTGAAAGAAAACAAAACCTAACACCTCTCCCTTAGGTTAAAGAAAACAATGTGCCCAGTCATGGGATGCATGGTGATGCAGGCATGCTCAACAGCAAAAAGGGCTTGCATTTAAGGCTGTTTGAGTTTCCTAGGTGAGAGCATTAAATTATCCCATGAGGGAGACCTGGGGTGAGGCAAGACCTTTCCCAAAGCTACTAGGACCCCAGGGTTTCCCTTAATTTTAGGGAATTTGAAAATATTTTCCTGCAAAGAAGTGTAAAGATGCCTCTACAAGACCTTGCCAGGAGTGTTCCTCCTCTCTAGTGCTCCGGGACAATGGTATAATCTGCCCAGGAGGCCAAATTGCCTGCCCATAATTATCAGCTTGCCCACACTTTTTTTTTTTTTTTTTTTTTTTTTTTTTTTTTTTATTCTCCAAGCATGGGAGTATCTTTGGCTTTAGCTATTAGGGGAAGCACTATGCATTATAAAGTTTTCCAACAATTATGGTGCCCTTTTTTTTCTTTTAAAAATATATATATATATAATTGGTTATCTTTGTACTAAAAATGCAGCCAAAACATATAGCACATAAGCACACGGGTACAGTCATGCATGCCCTTGTGTGTGCCTCATGCATGGGGGCATGCACACACACACACACACACACACACACACAGAGAGAGAGAGAGAGAGAGAGAGAGAGAGAGAGAGAGAGAGAGAGATTTCTCAGGCTTCAGTCTTGCACAGTAAGGATACTACTTTAATGACTGCCTTTTAGGGTTCTTCTAAAACATTCTATACACTGGGTGATTCTTATACATCAGAACCTCAGGGAACCTGGCTTAGAGTTGTGAGTTTTCTGTCATTAAAGTTGCTAGAAGCTCAGGCGGCCACAGCCTACGTCTTTCAGATGCTCTTTTCTGAACCCACTCCCCGGGATATCAGCTCTGCCTCCTTACAATGTTTTTTTCTGGTCTGGCAGAGGAACTATATTTAAAGCCCTTACTTCTGAGGCAGTTAGGTATCAAGATCAATTTTGCAATTTAGTCCCAGAAAGATAGTAGCTCAAATGCAGGTTGACCAACCCCACAGCTATCTTAGCATTTGACAAAAGGTAAGAAACCCAAAAATAGGAAGGAAATTTGAGAAGCACAGAAAAGGAGTTTGATACAGACTGTAAACCCAAACCCAGGACAGCAGGCCCTACAAAATGCAATTTGGACTGATTTGAGAGTATTGACAGTGAGTACATCCCATGTTCCTCTTTTTGGGTCTGGCTTACCTCACTCAGGATAGTGTTTTCTATTTCCATCCATTTGCATGCAAAATTCAAGAAGTCCTTGTTTTTTATTGCTGAGTAGTACTCTAATATGTATATATTCCATACTTTCTTCATCCATTCTTCTATTGAAGGGCATCTAGGTTGTTTCCAGGTTCTGGCTATCACAAACAATGCTGCTATGAACATCGTAGAGCATATACTTTTGTTGTATGATAAGGCCTCTCTTGGGTATATTCCCAAGAGTGGTATTGCTGGGTCCAAGGGTAAGTTGATCCCGAATTTCCTGAGAAACCACCATACTGCTTTCCAAAGTGGTTGCACAAGTTTGCATTCCCACCAGCAATGGATGAGTGTACCCCTTTCTCCACAATCTCGCCAACAAAGGCTATCATTGGTGTTTTTTATTTTAGCCATTCTGACAGGTGTAAGATGGTATCTTAAAGTTGTCTTGATTTGAATTTCCCTGATCGCTAAGGAAGTTGAGCATGACCTTAAGTGTCTTTTGGCCATTTGAAGTTCTTCTGTTGAGAATTCTCTGTTCAGCTCAATGCCCCATTTTAAATTGGGTTGGTTAGCCTTTTACGGTCTAGTTTCCTGAGATCTTTATATATTTTGGAGATCAGACCTTTGTCTGTTGTGGGGTTGGTGAAGATATTCTCCCAGTTAGTGGGTTGCCTTTGTGTCTTAGCGACAGTGTCCTTTGCTTTACAGAAGCTTCTCAGTCTCAGGAGGTCCCATTTATTCAATGAGGTCCTTAATGTCTGTGCAGCTGGGGTTATACGTAAGAAGTGGTCTCCTGTGCCCATGTGTTGTAGAGCACTTCCCACTTTCTCTTCTATCAGGTTCAGTGTGTTCGGACTGATATTGAGGTCTTTAATCCATTTGGACTTGAGTTTTGTGCATGGTGATAGATATGGATCTATTTTATTCTTCTACAGGTTGACATCCAGTTTTGCCAGCACAATTTGTTGAAGATGCTCTCTTTTTTCCATTGTATACTTTTAGCTCCTTTATCGAAAATCAGGTGTTCATAGGTTTGTGGGTTAATGTCAGGGTCTTCTATTCGATTCCATTGGTCGATTTCTCTGTTTTTATGACAGTACCACACTGTTTTCATTACTGTAGCTCTGTAGTAGAGTTTGAAGTCAGGGATGGTAATGCCTCCAGAAGATCCTTTATTGTATAGGATTGTTTTGGCTATCCTGGGTTTTTTGTTTTTCCATATAAAGTTGATTATTGTCTTCTCCAATTCATTTTCCTTAGGGTTTCAAAAATTTATTTACACTCCTTAAGTTCTTTAGGCCATTTCAGGCCATTGTTTTCAGGCTTAGGAAATGTTGTATTTTTACATTCATTATTCATTATTTTATGCTTCATGTTTCTCTTTTTGGGGAATTTTCTTCAAAATGAGTTTTGCTCTATAGACTCATCAATGTCTCTTAAATTAAATTCTTAATTTTTTGTGTCTTCTCCCCTTTGTATCTAGTAGGTTCTCTGAACCTTAACATTTATCTTATCTATTGATTATTTTCTAGACATATCGTGCACATGTAGATATGAATGCAGGCCAGTTTCTAAGAAGTCTTCTGTTTTCCATGCTCCCTTGCTCCTCAGCAGTTGTGGTAATGTCTCAAGATAGCTGTCATGTCTCTATCTCTCTTTAATGTATTAAGTTACCTTTTTCTTCCAGATAACTTCTCTGTTCACTGATGTCCACTAAGATATCTAATAACTCAAAATGAATCTGTGTGTATTCACAGATAAATGATTCTCATGACGAAGTCAGGGCAGATTCCTCCTATCATGGATTTCTTCAATAAATATCTTGGTATTAGAATCCCAAGACTGCCGTAACAAAAATATTGAAAACTGACTAACTTAAGCATCAGGAATGTCTTCTCTCGCAGTTCATGACTCTAGAAGTTCACAATTGAGCTAGAATGTTGGCTTCTCTGGGGACTGTGAGGAAGGATCTGTCCCAAGCTCTCTAGAGACCTCCGGCATGGCAGGCATTCCTAGACATGTAGACCTCTGACTTCCTTTGTAGACTTACTTGACATCATCCCTCTGTACCTATCTGCCTTTACCCCAAATTTCCATTTTCGAAGGGTCCCCATCTCGTTCGATTAAGGTCCACTCTAACACATTCATTTAACCTGATCACCCCCAGAACTCGGCTATTAGCATCCTCTGCACGGTGGAGAAGTTACTCAGCCTAATCCACAAGCCCTACCACTGCTTACATCGATGATGAGTTAGTTTAATTTATTTTATGGTAAACATGTATTTCAAAGAAATAAACTTGAACTTCACTAGAGGTGCCTCTTTCAAAAGCAAAATCTGTGTGGTTCTACCTGCTGGGTGTGAACCTTCCCTTACTGGCTTGGACCTGCTGGATGTGAGGCTTCCCTTACTGGGTTGAGCCTGCTGGGTGTGAGCCTTCCCCATTTCTGGGTTCTACCTACTGGGTGTGAACATTTTCCCTTCCTGAGATACCTCCTCTTAAGTGCCCTTCGGAGGTGCCAGTCTTTAGGTCAGTACCAAGCTGAGGTTTCTGGTGTATACTCATAAGCCATAGGCTATTCTAATCCCCAAATCATCACTGAAGTCCTCTACCAAGAGTGGCCATGGGGAAAAATGAGAATTGACACTTGGATGAAAAAAATGTTCTGGGTAATACAGGAAAGCACAGAAGTGACACCCACCGTGGTTCAGAGTGAGGGTGGACATGAAAGTCCAGCTGCTTTGGAGTCGTGGCTGGCATGACCCCCTGAAAATGTGGGAGACAGCTTTTCTTATCCAAAAAGATCGGAACAAACTAAAGAGCAGCATTGAGAGGTTCAGGTGGGGGCTGAACTTGGTGAACCACCGACTTTCAAAAGTGTTCACTGAAAACCCACGGGTTCCATCAAGATTAAACTCATTTAGCACTGGAGGTGACCACCAAACAGTAAATGGCTTTGTTTGTGAGAGAAAGGGAGAGAGAGAGAGAGAGAGAGAGAGAGAGAGAGAGAGAGAGCCCTGCTGAGTGCTGTGTGGCACACACCTTGGGGACCTGGGAACGCTGGCCTTCCTGAGCCAGAGACTGCTCTGAGTGATGAGTCCTAACTTCACTGAACAAAGGAGAGTGAGAGAGGATATGTGGAGAGCCAACCTGCCACGGATCGAGAGAAACCCAAGCTGTCCAGGCGGGTATCCTCCAGCTTCCTGCGCTGGGTGGTGGTGTGTTCCAGGAGAACAAGCTACGTAGAAGGAAATGCGCTGGGTCCCAAAGCTGCAGACGCTCCCCCCCCCCCCCCCCCCCGGCCCCACAGCAATAGAACTGTCACCCAAACTGACCTTAATTTGGGACCATGTTACCATTCCATCGCCGAAGACAGAGCCACCAAAAAGCCATGTAATGTCAATGTACACAGGGAGCTTCTGAGTTTGCTCTAAGAAGATTTTAAATTGCTCTTTTAAAAGTGTTTTTTGGACATTTCTCAGTGACTCTTGTGTAGGGATGAGAGGTGCCATTCTCTCATTCCCTGAGGCTGCATCGTGCCTGTCCTCATTTGCCACAACTCCACCCAAGTGAGACAGCAGAGTCTTCCCAGGCTTGTGGCCTGGATGGAGATTAAGGCCGGTCTAGGGTTTGAAGAGTCTCTCCTAGTGCAGACAGCAAAGGCGGTCTCACAGCAGGCGCCAAGCACATCCAGAACTAATGGCTTGCAAAGTCCCACCGCCCCAGAGAGGGTCATTGCATCTTAACTGCTATGTCACCCTGCCTGGCTGCTTGGGGGTGCATGATGTAGCAGAGGAGGTGGACAGCCTTTAAAATCCACTGGAGGTCACTGTGTTCCATTACGTACAGAGTGTTTCAAATGCAGTTTTAACCTTTGATGAAATTTGCAGTGTTGGGATTTTTTATGCTACAGCGGACACAGGAAATCACAGGTGCAACTAATTTCAGTTTTGACTTACAATCCCTCTGGACCCCTTGAATATCTATGTGCAATTCTCCCCTTAGCTTGAGTGTAAAGTGTCAGAAGTCTATAGCTTGTCTCTGTAATGTACATTAATAGGTAATATTGATTTGAGGAAATTAATTGCTAGAGAAACAGCTCTCAGGGCTCGTTGTGTGTTTGGGAAGATTGTAGAGCCCTCTTGTGGCTGCCATCTACCAAAACACGAAATGATCGTAAGACTTGTAACTGCTTTGTAGGTGGCAATGCTCACATTGGACTACTAGCTTCCTGGCTAGGATGCTTTTGGTCTAGTTGAGCATCATAACGATACACAGCACCTCTCTAAGGACTGCAGAGATGGTAGCTGGCATCAGGTGTCCATCTAAAAAGAATTGCTGGGGCTGGAAAGAGGGCTAAATCAGTGAGAGTCTGCAGAACGAACATGAATCACTGAGTTCAAATCCCCAGCTGGGTGCAGCAGCGCCTGTCCGATATCAGTGGCGCTGGAGGGAGGAGTGTCGGGGAGAGACACAGGTAGCTTCTTGGAGCTACGTTGCTGGTTCCTCTAGACCAACTGGCAAGCCAAGGTTCAGTGAGAGACACTGTGGGGAAAAGTGAGGTATATACCCAGTGTTGAACTCTGGCCCACACTCGCACGCCGGCACGCAGGCTCGCACATCTGAAGGGGAATGAATATATATATTCCTGATCATGAAGGGAAATCATCAACGCAGGAACATCGTTAGGGCCCTATCACTACCAATGGCTAGAGGCTCACAAGATGTTATTCTGCTTCTTAAGAGGATGTGCCTCCCTATTTTTAATTCATTTATTGATCATAGAAATGTAAGGGTCACCCCCTGCAGCCTCAAACTACATTTCTCTTGAAAAATCTTAAATACACTTTTCTCTGATTTGCATATCGCCGAGAAGAGTGGCAGATGAGTGTTCTCATCTGAGTTTGTTAAAATCTTGAGGAAACAAATGTTGGAATCTTCTGCCTCTCTGACGCATCAGTCATGCCTGAAGAACAATATTTGCAATTTCAGGTCACTGTGCGCCACACTTGAGTTAATGAAAGGAATACCCAAGGCAAAGGAAACAGGACAAACTGAGTTCTTGCAGGGAGATTTCAAATGACTGTGCATATATTGTCTTAGGTTTCTGCCGTTGCTTTATTAATTAGACAGAATTACAGCAGTGCTCCAGAGCCCTCTGCAGCTGAGCGGATCCCATTGAGTGGCCATGTGGCACGCTGGGCTTCTGGAAGGAACTCATGCTAATTATCGTGAGTAAGTGGATTTTGGAAAGAACCTGATTAGAGCCCCACATTACTTCCAGCATAATTTGGTTTCTCCTAGATTAGTTTGTGGAATGACACTGGCATTTAGTCATAAATGCATTACTCACCCTGCCTGTGGTTGCTAGCATGAAGACAAATGTCAGAGGGTGGCGGGAGACTGGAAGGAAGGGGAAGAAATGAGAGAGAAGCCCCCTGATGCTCTGGGCCTGAAGAGAACACAAGAAAGCTAAAGCCTATTCCAATTGCCTACTATGCACAGGTGCAATTAGCATAACAGCAGTGCTCCCACCTGGAAGAACATGATGAAGGAGACCGTGGCCCACAGCTGATGCTGGCCAAGATGAGATGCTGAGCAGAAGTTGCTTCCTTCTTTGGGAACTGAAGCAGTTTTCATGCTCTGCTACCGTCTTTCTTCATCTTTTAGCAGGGGCTTTTTCAATATGCAAACCCACCTAAAGAGTTCCATTGCATGGATTCAGGACCCATTCTGAATAAGCTTCCAATGACCAAATGTTGCCTAGTCTTAACAACAAGCAGGACACAGGCTACAGTGTACTTAAAAATATTTAGATTCATAGGCTTATAATGTTAGAAAAATAAAGTCAACAGTAACAACAGAAATCCCCATTTGGAAAGGTAGGAAATCAGTCTCCATTTGGAAAATTAAGAAACAAAATCTTTTCTGTTTACCTGCCCCTCAAGGTATCAATGAGTTGATAAGTGATAGCACCTTTCATAGAATTGTTACGATGAATCAAAAAAGGACTAATAGGATAACAATGTCTCATTTGTCACAGTCCAATGGCTGTTTGCATCCAGAGAAGAGGGACCACCAGTCATTACACACATCTCCAGCCCAAAATCCATAGCACTGTCTCTTTAAGAATACAGGCTAATATACCTTTAACTCAGGAGACAAGGGGAGGAAGATCTTTGTGAGTCTGAGGCCAGAGTGAGTTCTAGGACAGCCAGGGCTACTCAGAGAAAACCTGTCTCAGAAAAAAAAAAAAAAAAAAAAGCAAGTCTATTCTTTCAGAATGATTATCCTGGAGTCTTTTTAAATACCAGCAGGGGCATCAATATCAATTCTGAATCTTTTCCATGGGTCCTTGTTTTCTCTTTGGTTTAAATAGAAAATGAATGTATATATATACACACACATCTCCAAAGAGTATATAAGGAGATATAAAGAGGCAGTGCTAACATCCAGTTTTTCTTTAATCTTCTGGAGCAAAGAGAAAGAAGCAGGGTAATCACAAATGCCCTCAAGTATCCTTGGCTCAAACAGTGTCTGTCCCATGTCTGTTACCCCCCAGGGACCTAGGAGAAGTTCTCATGAACAGCATGATCAACAGATATGTTTAAACAGAGTTGGTCGGTGTAGAAGATGAAGGAGGGAAGGGAAGTCCGATCACCATGACTCCTTGATTTTTAATCTTAGGAAAATCCTTCCACGTCTCCTGTCCACTTAATTGCGTGTACATCTGGAGCAAGAATGTGTCCTTGGCTGTCCCTGACATACTCTCATATGGAGGATAACATGAGATAATTCATGTGCAAAGTGTTTTGGTGATGAAAAATATTACACAAATAAAAAAGCACTCTAGACTTAAGAGTTATTAACATAACTTGTTCAATATTTACAATCTCTACATTTGAACAGCTTATGTGGCTCTGATATTCGTGGAGAAAAGGAGGATCTTAAATGTAAAATCTGCATATGTTGGTCTTTTAGGTGTTACTACTGGACCTTTTGTGATTCTTTGTCTAGTTGAATACAGTCCTATGAAGGAATCGTTTATAGTTTAGTTAGTTCAGTAAATATGACAGAGGAACATAGGCTCCAAAGAATCACCCCACTTCTGCAGGTCACCCTGGAAAGTAAGGGGGTCTGAACGGGAACCCAGATCTTTCTGTGTTGTACCCTGATTTCTGCTCCCTGCATCTCAAATGAATGTTCCAGCCTTCATGAGAGGGCATGCTCACACTTGGTTCGCATGAGGTGGATCTGACATATTTTCTTTGGGTTTTTTCTTCCCACATCAAGCCAACTTAATCCAGCCAGCATCTTAAAATGCTATTTGGATCTCTGCAGATTTTGAGGTGGGATGAGCGGGAGAATAGTTTACATTAAGTCAAAAAGAAAACAGTGACACTGGAGAGCTTTGCTGTTCCCAAATTCTCTTGCACGGCCATTTTCAAGCATCCATTACTATTAAATTACTGAAATTCTGGGCCTTAGATTTCTTGGGAAGATTGAAAACGGATACAATTGCAGGAGTTCTCTGCAGTCCCCAGTGTCCTGTCCTCCAGGGTAAGTCTAATAACACCATGGTGTGGGGAATGCTGACCTGTGAAATCATTCCAAGGAAGTCTGCAGAGCTGCAGGGGTCTAGACACTCCCCAGAGCCATGTGAGCCTGTGTCATGATAAGACACAAGTCCTTTACCTCTTCTGGTCTCTGTCCTCCTTGCACCATGCTCCCTGACTCCCGTCCTCTGCTGTCTAGCCACAGGTAAACACAAATCCTGCCCCTGAGATGTTTCCAGAGCTTGGAGTTCAACAAAGCCTGGGCCACTGGGCTATTAAGTCACAAAGCGCATCTCCACCGCCGCCTTTGACAAGATGATGGAAGAGCCTGTCAAAACCCACCCCACTGTGCGGAATACAACCGCTATCTGAAAATCTGTGAAACACAAGTGTTGTTTTGATGACTAAATTGGTCCATTGTTGGACACAGTACCCACTCAATAAATGCTAACCATTATTGCCTCCAGCACTAGCTTCCGTTGCCCACGAACTCTGTACGTTTCTAATCAGCTTCCTCCACTCTTCTTGTCCGGGAAATGTCCTCCAGATTGCTAGTCTTTGAAGGGAGAGAAAGGGAAGGGATCTGGTGAGGGCGGCTCAGTAATTTTGCTTAGCAAATGCTACAGTGATCACCCAGTCCTGGTAGCAGAATGTAGGAAAATCCTAAAATAGAGAGTCTTTATGTAAGAACATGGCAAAAATCTAGACAGAGATGATTTCTTTCTTTCTTCTTCTTCTTTTTAAATCCTGTGATGTTTTAGGAAAATCTGCAGCAAAGCTGTCAAATGCGGATCTAAATATTGGAACACGTGCCTGGCTCTTAAATACCCTGATTCACGTCTTTTCCTTTCCAAATTGGCCAGCGCTAAAGAATCACAAAATAGACACCTCATCATTCCCACCGTGTGTAATTCTCACATCCCCTAAAAGCAGTGCCTGAGAAATTAGCTAAGAAGAGCGCTTGGCTGAACACTTTCGGCCTGATAACACAATCGGAGTGTACTATCTGCTGTTCGGCTTTGCCCGGCTGGGATTAGTGCTGCGAGAGAGACTGAATGGGGCCTTATCTCCCTCCGGGGCGGCTCCAAGGCTCCAGGTGGATACCAGCATGCATAAACCACAGCTTTGCTGAGTGCCTTGAGAAGTCCTCGTGCCCAAATCCCAGGAACGCGGTGCAAAGCAGGGCGCCTCTGGACCGCATAATCACAGAAGCCTGTGAATAATGTATGAGGGCAGGACCCTCCTCCGCACATCTGAAAGTGTACTGGGAGGATCTGTGCTTGGCAAGATAGCAAAAACAAGCCCCTGGAACATGCGTTCCCTGAAATTTATGCTTGCAGCAGCCACTTGGGGTATAGCGAAAGCAAATGTGACAACCACCAGAAAATCATGGCATTTTAGTGAGTCTGAGGCTCGTAGGTTCACTGTCAATATCAGGAACTGACGTGCCAGGACTTAAAATTCACTGTCCTGATAAATGCATCCTCTTCCTCAAGGGAAGCAGGGGTTGCAGGATGAAATGACCTCGGTGGGACCGGAGCCTCTTATTTCCTACTTTTGTTTGGTTAGTGTAGCATCCTCGGCTTCCCATAATTAAAGTGAGCAGGCTGCATCTCCAGCGGCTGATCCTCTGAGGACCAGCATGGGACACAAAGGGTGGGAGACTCAAGTCCTTCTAATCCAGATGCCAGCTTCAGTAGTGCAGCAGCCCTGGAGAGTGGGACCAGAGCCCACGTGTGTCGAGTCTCTAATTTGATATCCCAGCTGCTCATAATGTGAAGAATAAAACTTTTTTGGAAAAAAAAAAAAAGTTGCCATACCAGCAAGACATGAAGCCCCACCTGACTGTCCTGGAATGTCCCTGGAAGGTTTCTATTTCCAGCAGGGAGTAGGCAGAGCCTGGTGTCCGCTTCCCTTCAGTTTCAGGTGTCACATACACTGGGACTCAAGAATGCTAGCCTCATGGAACGACCCCTATCCTCCTACCCTACAGTTGCTACACTGGTGGTAACTTCATACTGGCGTTTTGACAATGTAACAGAAGCAGTACCCTTGACTGGGAAATCCTTCTCCTGCAATTCATTGTCTGCACAGTATTTATGGCTTGGGGTTTTCATCACATTCCTCTTAATAACACTCGTGCTGCTTAGATACGCAGAGGGGAGAGACTGGTCTCTTGTACTATAGACCATGCATGACTCAGATAGTATGGCTTTCTGGAAGACCACTGCAGTCCATAAAAGAATAGTAAATAAGACTGGCAACTCACCCCCTAGGACGAGGCTGAGAAAAGGATAAATGAGCTCAGATCTTTCAAAAGTGGTGTGTGGGTGGGGCATATAAAGTAATTACAGATCATTTTAATTTCTTCATTTCCTCTTTCACCTGTTCATGCCATCTGTATATAAAGATTATCTATAGCACTTCTTTCTTAGAGAAATAAATCTTGATGGTGGGGTTGATGCATAGGAAAGTGTGAATGCTGAGTTTCAGCCTCTGGAGGGAAGCTCTTGGGTGTACCTGGCACCCCTTACTTAGTAGATCAAAAGAGTGACGACTTTTGAGTAAAATAAAACCTGCTTTCTCCAGCGGTCTGGCTGCTTTGTAAGTCACAGTGAGGGAGGAGGTGATGGCAGTGTGGCGGCTGCCATAGGACCCGATGCGTGGTTGTTGTATGAGACACAATAACAACACGCTTGGGACTCCCTTCTCTTTCACAGTGCCGGGCATCCTTGGAACCTTTCGCTATGACGTACACCATCGTCAGCCTCCTAAATTTCTTTATTATGACTTAGCAATCATACTTTCTAATTTCCCATTTGCTTAGAGCATCATTCTTATATTCCTGAGTTTGTTTTCAAGGCTTGCATAAAGGGTCCTTTCATCACTGTGTCAAAGGGAAGACTGTGAAGCCAAATGTCCCCCTGGAAGATACAAAACTGTGAATATCATGCTCTACAGAGACCATGAGGAACAGGCATCCCATCGTACACACGTCACACTAAAGAGAGGAGAAACTTATTCCACTCTGAGTATGTGGAAATGCTTCTAGCATGTAGCAGAGTGGAGAGAGCTAAGATCCACTTTTTAGAATCTGAGGATGGACACATCATCCATGCCCATCCCACGGTCGAGGACCAGCAATCTCCTTCTCGGTACCCCAAGTTTGTCCTTTACCACAACCCAGGATGTTCAGGTGACACCAAGCTTTGAAGAAACTTTATTACACAGAGAAAACTCAAATGAAAACCTGTGGGGCAAGAGAAACTAAGAGAAATTTCTTATTTCATATATATTTTACACAATCCAGGAATATATGAAATAATATATAAGTAATACATATATTACTTATATATGAAATAATATATAAGTAATACATATATTACTTATATATGAAACATCCATGATCCATTTTCTAGAAGCATTGGTCAATTGAGCATCCATGATCCATTTTCTAGAAGCATCAGCCAATGAAACATCCATGATCCACTCGGTCATGTGTTTTAGGTTTTGGGGAATCAAAGGCAAGGCCAGGTTATCTCAGGTTATTATGACTCCTGTGCAGACCCAATGACATTGATTGATTGGTCCAATTAAGTCGCATATGGAGGGCTTAAGCTTGGCTGAGTAGTCAAGAAGTGAAATCCTTTGGATAGCAATGATGTCTAAATAGAGGAGTTCCCACTTGTGTGGTTTTTATGGAAGTATAACACTGTGGATACTAATCTTGTTGTTAGATTTTATATGAGTTAAGCTAGTAATGGAAGGAACATATTCTTTAAATTGTGAGAGCCTAGCATTCTGCAAATTCGTTCCCTTGTGTTGAATTGTCGAGTCATAGCCCTATAAAAGTGAATGTTTTCACGACCAGCAAAGTGATCCAAGCATCTTACACTCCTTAGTCCATCATGGCGCCCTATTAGTTCCGCTTCTATCACAGTAGTGAAAGAGAAATATTAAATAGAAGGGACGAGAAGAGAGATATAGCTAGAGAAAACAAGCTCTACAGGTTGGAGGCAACAAAATCAGAATTCCTGGGGCTGTCCCGTATTCCTCCTCCCCACACTCTCAGGAGTTTTTCTCTGCTAATCTTTTGCCATGGCCTCAGAATGTTCCACTGTGTCTCATCACACTATTGCTAAATGAATCTCATGAAACTTTTGCTTTCATAATTTTAATAGTTAGCAGTGTTATTCAGAACCTGGGACATGTTGGTTTCAGGACTCTGGGCAAGCTTATACTCCTTACTACCCATTCTTTTTTTTTAAAAAAAAAAATTTATTTATTTATTTATTTATTTAGGGTTTCTGTCTCCTCCCCGCACCCGCTTCCCATTTCCCTCCCCCTCCCCCGATCAAGTCCCCTGCCCTCATCTGCTCGAAGAGCAATCAGGGTTCCCTGACCTGTGGGAAGCCCAAGGACTGCCCACCTCTATCCAGGTCTCGTAAGGTGAGCATCCAAACTGCCTAGGCTCCCACAAAGCCAGTACGTGCAGTAGGACCAAGAACCCCACTGCGATTGTTCTTGAGCTCTCATTATTCCTCATTGTTCGCTATGTTCAGCTAGTCCGGATTTATCCCATGCTTTTTTAGACCTAGGCCAGCTGGCCTTGGTGACTTCCCGATAGAACATCCCCATTGTCTCAGTGTGTGGGTGCACCCCTCGTGGTCCTGAGTTCCTTGCTCGTGCTCCGTCTCCTTCTGCTCCTGATTTGGACCATGAGATTTCTGTCCGGTGCTCCCATGGGGGTCTCTGTCTCCTTTCATCGCCTGATGAAGGTTAATATTCATGAGGATGCCTATGTGTTTGTCTTTGGATTCACCTTCTTATTTAGCTTCTCTAGGAACATGAATTATAAGCTCAATGTCCTTTATTTATGGCTAGAAACCAAATATGAGTCAGTACATCCCATGTTCCTCTTTTTGGGTCTGGCTTACCTCACTCAGGATAGTGTTTTCTATTTCCATCCATTTGTATGCAAAATTCAAGAAGTCCTTGTTTTTTACTGCTGAGTAATACTCTAATATGTATATATTCCATACTTTCTTCATCCATTCTTCTGTTGAAGGGCATCTAGGTTGTTTCCAGGTTCTGGCTATTACAAACAATGCTGCCATGAACATAGTTGAGCATATACTTTTGTTGTATGATAGGGCCTGTCTTGGGTATATTCCCAAGAGTGGTATTGCTGGATCCAGGGGTAGGTTGATCCCGAATTTCCTGAGAAACCGAAACACTGCTTTCCAAAGTGGTTGCACAAGTTTGCATTCCCACCAGCAATGGGTGAGTGTACCCCTTTCTCCACAATCTCTCCAGCAAAGGCTATCATTGGTGTTTTTTATTTTAGCCATTCTGACAGGTGTAAGATGGTATCTTAAAGTTGTCTTGATTTGCATTTCCCTGATCACTAAGGAAGTTGAGCATGACCTTAAGTGTCTTTTGGCCATTTGAAGTTCTTCTGTTGAGAATTCTCTGTTCAGCTCAGTGCCCCATTTTATAATTGGGTTGATTAGCCTTTTGCGGTCTAGTTTCTCATGAAACAAGTATTTATGAATCCACACCATGATCGCCATGGTCTGACCAAACTACCGTAGGGATTCCTCAAGGTGCAGAGAATAATCTTAAATATTTTTATCTACTCCTTACATCTATAACTTGCCAATTAATATAATTTTCTACCCCAGCACAGCTAAGTCAACAATACATGAGGGTGTTTTAAAAGGATTATCTCGACATTGTTTTAGAAATGTTCTTATACACAGCAAACCATTGATAGGCATGAATTAATTAAATCACTGACTATTTGAAAAAGGAACAAATTATATGATAAACTGGCATGTAAAATACAGTTTTTTGAAGCAGTTGAGAAGAAAATCATTAATTTTAATGCTAATTAAAATAAATTAAATTGTTACTAATTATCTGTTGCATGAGAACTAGTCAACATTTTGCCCTTTGTCAGTATTGACTGTCTTTCTCCACCAACTAACAAAATCAAATCTACATCATTTTGCTCTCTTTACATCTGTGCCTTTAACAATAATAAAAATAGCTTTTTTCAGGTGAGAAAAATAAAAAAAGACAGGCATAGTTACTAAAGGCAACCTTGACCTTAGCTGCCTAATACCTTTCATGCAATTGTCAATTTCTCTTGTCCAGCAAGCCATCCTTGAGCATCCCCCTTGAGAGGGACACTGCCTTCAGCTGCTAGGAAACATACAATACTATACAATGTATAGTATCCAGCTGCTGGGAAACATACAATAATATACAATGTATAGTATTCAGAAAGACACTTAGGTCTTAGAGAGGACCAAGACTTCTATATGTGTGAAAGCTGACAATACAATGCCAAGAGATAACTCAGGCAGTGAAGTCAAGGGAAGGGGTTGTGAGCCTTGACTTCAGCCAGAAAAGACGAACAAAGGCAAGAGCACACATTTGCAATGTGAAAGACGGAAGCAATTCTTTCGTATTGTATTTAGAATTAGTTAGTATAAGAACCATTGAAAAGTATGTGTTTGGTTGCCTGGGAACCTCAATAAACATGGCTGAACCATATGCTTACAATCAAGTAAAAATAATTATTGAGCTGACAACAGCATCCATTTCCTGATTTTTCTGTGCACACATGAATTTGTCATCATTGTCCTGGGGCCAAAAGCATGGCAATCCTAAAGATTCCACTTCACGTTTGGCTTTTTTAAGTGAATTCACCCCACGTTCCAAGGAAGTAGGCGGTAAGTAGTAGATCTGTGAAAGGATGCTGTCGCCAAGACAAATAAAGTTCTATGTCTTAGGGACTGTTCTGGTCCAAGAAGATTGACAGATCTGCCCCTTAATTCCAGCATCTATCTCACTTTATTAAAATCACCGGGTGCCTTCAGTCTCTATGGGAACAAGGTCTTTACTCTCAGAGGTCCCCGAATGCCCAGCCACAGTGCTACCTGAGGGAGAGAAGGCTCAAATAATGTTTGGGGGGTAGTATATAGATGTCTAGTTAGCAGAAAAAATGGATTAGCAATTCATCAGAAACAGGTACACACACACACACAGAGAGAGAAAGAGAGAGAGAGAGAGAGAGAAAGAGAGAGAGAAAAGAGAGAGAGATTATGAGAGGCCTTTGTATCATAGCCACCATACGCCTAGGTTTGTCCTTCCTCTCTTTATCATTTTAAGACATTTTAAATTTCTGATCCACTATTAAACAAATCAGTTTAAGAACTAAAGTTGCACATTTCAAGAGAAAGAGTAATTTTATTAAAGACATAGGTGGAAGTTTATGTTCCACCTGGTCCCGCAGCCATTTAGTTCCAAACACACAGAGGCTTATATTAATTATAAACTGTTTGGTCTACTTCTTAGGCTTATTACTAACTAGCTCTTATAACTTAAATTAATCCATAATTCTTATTTCTATTTAGCCACATGGCTTGGTACCTTTTATCAGTGAGGCATTCTCATCTTGCTTCCTCTGCATCTGGCAGGTGACAATACCTCTTCCTTTCCTCTTCTCAAAATTCTCCTAGTCTGGTCACCCCCTCTTTACTTCCTGCCTGGCTTTTGGCCAATCAGCGTTTTTATTAAACCAATAGAGTGACAAATCTCTACAGTGTACAAGAGCATTCTTCCACAGCAAGAGAATGAATTGATAATTGTGGAAGCAAAAGAAAATGAGTCACCATTGTTCAGACATGGGAAGATGTGTTAGATTTCTGTAAGTAATCTAAATGCCTGAGATACAAAGAACCTTACAAAGAGGAGAGGTTTGTTTTGGCTCTGTTTCAGAGGCTCCAGATCGTTCTTGATTACTCTGCTCCTTCCCAGCCTGTGGAAAGGTGGAATAGGATGATGGGGAGCAGGTGGTGGGACACTGTTACTCAGCTAATGATGGGTGGGAAGCAGAAGAGCAAAGCTGGAAGAGAGCCAACTTCCAACACCATTCCAGGACCCATTGCCAAGAGCTTAACTTTCTCTCCTTATGAACAAGCTCCACCATCTCCCAGTAACCCTGTGCTGAGAACTGGGCTGTGCCACATGCATGCTGTGAGGATGAAATCATTCAGATCAAACGACAGCAAGAGGGACAACTGATGCTGAGCTTTGCTCTGTGAAGTAGGATGTGTCAGTGGTCCAGACGCAGGTGTTGCTTCACTAAAGCTCCACTAAGTTTTGTAAGAGGAAAAAAATGCATATCAAAGAAAAAATTAACAATAATTCAAAAGTAATTTAATTTTAATCTGATATTTATCTTCATTAATTGGATGGCCTTCAATTTTATAAGTCTTTTTTAAGTTTTCCTGGTTTTGTGTTTTGGCTGTATTACAGGATAGAATAGGTAAAATAAACACGTGAATGTCTGCCTACACATATTGTGTCTCAAATTCTGCTAGCGACCGGCACCCAATGTTACAAGCTCAACAACTTGATACTCATCACTGCAAATGTTCTCTAGTTCCTTTCCCTGTACTTAAAACATAATTTCACTACAATATAATCCCATAATTTCCCCTTCCCTTTCATCCGGTAAGCTCTCCTATATACCTACTTTGCTCTCTTTCAAATTCATGGCTCCTTTTCTTGTATCATTGGTGTATGTGTATTGTGTCTGTGTGTGTGCCTAACTTTAATACGATATAGTCAGTCCGTATAATGTTACTTATATTTATGTTTTCAGAACTGAGCATTTATTATTGAATAATCAGTTGGCATGTTCTTCTCTAGGAAGATTCTCCTGCTTCTAGCATTCCTTTAGTTTTTCACCTAGGGCTTTTGATAAGATGTTGTGAGCACTCCCCATTCAAAGTTAACCTGTCTATGGGTGACTTCCTACTTCAGGTCATGTTTAGAATCTGTGTTGGGGAGACGTCATGAGTGTAACCCTTCTGACTTTTCTAGAGTAGACACAGCCTCTCAACAAACTTCCTGTTCCTCGGCTTCCTGCCATCTTTCTGCCCCTTCATCCTCAATGATCCCTGAGCTAGGTGCAAGAATTGTATTGTCAATTTATGATGTGTTGGTGTCGGATTCAAGCTTATTTGCAAGCTCACTCCATTGGCTTATAAACGTCAAAGATAGCTGAGATGTAGCTAAGCATCACTAGGCAAAACTAAATGCAGTGTGAAGCTAAATAGTTTAGTTGGATCCAGGAGCATTTTAAATTTACTTGAACATCGTGTAGCCCCTTACTATCTGATAAAGCAAAGTGACCAGAAATTCCTTGCCTAGTATTTCCAAGAGAAATTAAACCCCTCAATTCTGCAGATGAACTCGGGTCTTGATGTGACTAGCCTTGGGATTCTTACCTCCACACCCCTCAACTCCAACATTTTCTAATCAGGGTAGAATAAAGTTGAGCCATAGAACAGAACTTGAATATTACTGCCATTGGTTTCCGCTGTTGTTGAAATACTTTCACAGATCTGCTACTTGGTACAATTAACAAGAAAGTTAACAATATTCCATTTGTGCTCTAATTTGGCTCAGTCGAACACCTTTCTAATTTAAATTCTACTGCCCTGGTGTGTCTAGAAAACATAACCTCCTGAGCTACATCATTATCATTACTATATTCATAATGTTTATTGTGAAGCTATGTGTGGAATACACATTGGTCTCTGCTGCGGAATTGAAATGTGAAGCAGACCCACTTCAGGTACAAAGTGACGGTCACCTACCACTCAGCGGTAGCCATCTGTATCTACTCTGGGCTACACATGCCCAGCAATGACTCCCCGTGAGGCCAGACACCATGGTATACATCTCTGATTGCTCGCTGACCTTTAGGACATAGTTGTCCGCAGTTGCTTTATCGGTCTGTCCTGTGAAAAGACAATAAACAGGGTTATGGAAAAATGGTGTGGGTGGTGCAAGGACTTGGGCTGCAGTGCCCATGGCAATCTCAAGAAGTTCTCCCTCTGGAGTTAAAGGGGCAGGCTAAGATCCGGAAGTTTCTTTAGCACATTCCAAAACCGTTTGACTTCGCTACTGGGGAGGTTCTGTATTGAAAGTAGCAGAATATAGGGAAAGGCACAGTTTAAAAGAAAGTACCTTGTCGATTATTCGGAAAATCAAAATGAAAACAACTCTTCTTCAAACTATTTATTTTTTATTGCTATAACTGAGTATGTAAGGATTTTCTGTCTAGTTTATCTTGGCCAAATAGAATAAGTACTAGGTTGAATGTTTAAGGAGAAGCTTTTCTTGTTACAACTGGGAGACAAAGGAAGATTCCTCCTGAAGTAAGGCAGACCTGATTGAGCCCAAGTTCTGTAACTTATGATCAGTATAATCTTTGAAGATATCTTGTCTTCTCAAATTCTTAGTTTGTTAAATATTAAATAAAAACGCAAACAATGAGTGTGTGTTCACCTCTGAGTCAACAGCACTGAAGACCATGAGTATAAAAAGTTGACATCCAGGCATGTAAGTTTATTTAAATAAATTATCATTCCAAATGTAAGACAAAACTAGAAAAGTTTGCCCCCAATCTTGAGTATATGTTATAGGAGGGAAAGTAACCTGGGTACACTACTTCCGTTCAATGAACGCCAGCCTCCCACACGTTACCTCCCTCATTCACTGACCAAGCACCTCTGGGCTCACTTCCTCAGGCATCACTGATCTTTTATTTGCTGTTGCTTTGGAGGTGGGGATTCTCTCCATTATCTTCTTTGGCACTGAGCTCTTACACACCTATAATGTAACTTAGATTTTGTCTTCTTCTCTCTTCACCGTTTTATAAGCAACAATAAAATTCCCTGACCAGAGGCATTTTGTTTTGAGTCTGTAGCAGTGTGTCTTATCAGATCTTAGTTTGCCCTGATGTGATGGCCTCCACCTGCAAAGGGTGGAGAAAAGTACTGTGATAATACAGGAGAGGTAGAGTGAGTTCCCAACCTCTTCTATTTTTTTTCCAATTTTCAAAGCCTTTATTTGATATAGAGTTAGATCTTGTCATTTATCTCTAAATAACCAATGTCTATAGCTGCATGATTACAGAGATTGGCAGAATATACATGATACCGTGGCAACTAAGTCACTATTCGACAGATTGTCACTATCTAAATATCTACCATCGGTTTTTGTCTATCTACAATTTATTTATATATCATCTATCTGTAATCTATTTATCACCTATTTATCATATTTCTGTCACATCTAGTTTTCTGTCATGTAACTATTTATCATCTACCAATCTTCTATTTATAATGTCTATGCATCCATTATGTATCTATCACCTGTATTGTATCTATCATATCTATATCTATATCTATCTATCTATCTACCATTATCTATCATCTATCTATCATTATGTATCTATCTATCACATCTATCTACCTATCCATCATTATCTATCTATCTATGTATCTATCTATCTATCATTATCTATTTATCTATGGATTCTATCTATCACATCTATCTACCTATCCCTCATTATCTATCTGTATGTATGTATGTATGTATCTATCTATCTATCTATCTATCTATCTATCTATCTATCTATTTATCTACCTACCTATCCATCATTGTCTATTTAGCTATCTATCTATCTATCTATCATCAATCACTTGTGTGCAAGTATCCATGGCAAAATGTCTGCTTACTTTATTACCAAGCGTCTTCAAAGAGCACATACTAAGATGGATTAAGTTCCTGTGACTGTGCCTTCTCCATCTGGATGCCAAGTTGGTACCACACTGAATAACAGTTCTCCCCTCAGGGCATGGCAGGCCACTTTCTGACCACTTGGCAGCATAAGGCACTCCACAGGGGTTACTGTATTCTTCCCAGATCTTGTGAAAACTATACCTGTGTCCCCAGGAAAACTCTGACTTTCTACGATTGTCCCTGTATTTTTAGAGCAAGCCTCTAGAAATGAGGCAAGAACCATGCTGGGACTGACGTAGGGTCAACCTGTCTTCTATGGAAGGGTTTCATAGATGAAAGGCAACTCTGAGGACAGGACTCGTGTACCCTGGTCTTCTGCAGTGTCTTTCCTGTGACTTCTTTGACAAATAGACCCCAACATCTTCTTAAGGACTTCAAGAGACAGGGTGTGATGGGCAGTTCCTCCTTCCCCTCCTTGATCTATACTCTGAGTAGCAATGTAGCAATGTCAGGAGAAAGGATTAAGAAGAATCGGATTTTGGTCCCATGACCTTTCATGTTTCCTTCTCTAGCAGTGCCAGGATGTAAGTCTGATGTAAGGCTCAAATAAAACAGTTAATGGGTACAAGCGTTTCCACTTCAGATTGGCGATATAGTTTTTAAACTTTCAATGGTTACCTTAAATGTGATGTATTATGGTGCTTTATTAGTAACTAACTGCTGAGTGAATGAATGAATGAACGAATGATTCATTGTTCCCACCCACCCCATCAACGTTCAGTGGGGTAGAAAAGTCTCCATAAACTTAGCACTGACCCTTGGTCCCTGAAGTCGGGATAGGAATACAAGCACATACACTTTGTCAGTGTAAAATCAGGCCAACGATCCACTTTGAGCATTTGGCATAGCGCCCATCCCCTGGGCATTGCTAGAGACACCAGAGATTCAGAGTGACAGTGAGGGTATCGTCAACCACTGACCTTCCCCTCTAATCTCTTCCAGGAACTTCTACTACATCACCATGTTGCGGGACCCTGTGTCGCGTTACCTGAGCGAGTGGAAACACGTCCAGAGAGGGGCCACATGGAAAACCTCTCTCCATATGTGTGATGGAAGGAGCCCCACCCCGGATGAGCTGCCTACCTGCTACCCAGGGGATGACTGGTCTGGGGTCAGCTTGCGGGAGTTCATGGATTGCAGCTACAATTTAGCCAACAACCGGCAGGTGCGCATGCTCGCTGACCTCAGCCTGGTGGGCTGCTACAACTTGACTTTCATGAACGAGAGCGAGCGAAGTACCATCCTGCTGCAGAGCGCAAAGAACAACCTGAAGAACATGGCCTTCTTCGGGCTCACTGAATTCCAAAGGAAGACACAGTTTCTCTTTGAGAGGACATTCAATCTGAAGTTCATCTCCCCTTTCACACAGTTCAACATCACACGGGCTTCCAATGTGGACATCAACGAGGGAGCCCGTCAGCATATCGAGGAGTTGAACTTCCTGGACATGCAGCTCTATGAATATGCAAAAGATCTCTTCCAGCAACGCTACCATCACACCAAACAGCTAGAACACCAGAGGGACCGCCAAAAGCGGCGTGAGGAGCGCAGGCTGCAGCGAGAACACGGAGCGCATCGGTGGCCCAAAGAGGATGGGGCCACAGAGGGGACGGTCACTGAGGACTACAACAGCCAGGTGGTTAGATGGTGACCCTCTGCCTGCTCCTTTTTCATGACGGGGAGACAAGCAGGCACCTTGTCCTTCTGTTAGATTCCATTGAAGAAACCGGGTCATGCTGAGGACCCCTGGCTATGTGTGACTTAATTCGGATGTCTGCTTCCTCTTCTTCTTCTTCAATCCAACTGGAAACTTGCCATCTTGTTTATTATTGTTTTTCTTTTTCTAGACTTTTTCTGATCACTGATATATTTGGGGTGGAAATGTATCCAAAAGACCACTTTAAGTTGTCAGAAGCGAGGCCTCAGAAATGAGACAGTGTGTAGGATCTTTGTCAGTCACATGGGTCATTTGGGAATCTGGAACCCACAGTAGTACACAGGAAAACCAAAGTCATGGCTTGGATTCTCTTCCGAATGCATCATGATGCACCCAATAGAACACTGCTCTGTTTAGAGATAGAAAGACGCTCTCCCCTTAAATGACCCTTCTCATTCAGTGTTGAATTTGGGAGCTGTTAAGACAAGGGTTAAATCATGAATGATGTGGTTTGTCTCTGCAGACGTTTTTAAACAAAATTACTATATTACTGACCACAGCTAGGGACTCCTAGCCTACAAACTCCAACATCAGAGCCCTAAACCCTCGGTCAACTCTCTCTTTTAGGGGATAGGGAAAGAACAGAATGTTGGCTTGGTTATGGCCCTGAGAAATAAACACTGGTAGGACATTTTGGGGAGGGGGGGCACACTTATTTATTAATGACTAAGGAGATTGCACTTTACTGGTGTTAATCCCTCAGGCAAAGAATGAACAAAAAATTAAGAGAGTGTGGGCAAAGAAACCAGGAGAAAACCTCCATTAAACCAGCTGTAGAGCCTTAGTTACGTTGAAAGAACATCAGACTCGTGCCTTTGGGGAGCAGACACCTTCTCAGTCAAGTTCAAATTCTGCTGTTACAAAGGAAAGATGTTTTCAAAACCCTTGACTTAAACAACAGGAGCTGAAACAACGAGGACATACACTCCATTCCAAGTCAATGCTTGAGAGGCACCAGGAGACACAGCATGGTGTCCATGAGACAGTTAGCCCAGGAGTTCAGAGGGACCCTGCCCCTGACATTTCCAGTGACTTTAAACCACTCCCTTCCCATGTGATCCTTGCCTGTTCTGTGACTACAACCAGAGAACCAAATTACAGTGCACAAACTGGGCCAAAAAATAAGTCCTTTCCCTAGGTTCCTCAGTTTGGCCCTTCCCAAGCCCCAACAACAGTCTCTTCTGTGGGAAGGGATGGGAAGGAGGGAGTAGAAAGCCCTGCCTCCCTTACAGCGGAAGGTCAGAGTGGGTGGAGAGTTTTACAAGGAGCTGATAAGATCAGTCCTTTAAAGCAGCTGAAGGCCAAAAGCTCTAGTCCCAGGAATCAGGCTGCAAAGCCTCTTTCACTGATGCCCTGCATGCTTGATGTTTAAGCCAGATTTACGTCAGTCACTTCTCAGCCTTAGAAAGTCCTTTCTTGGACTGAAAGGCCACCCTCTCCCAGTGTTTGTGGGTTGTCTGCTGCAAGGGAGCCTAGTGTCTTTTGTAGATTCCCATAGAGAAGTGGCTTTGAGGTTTCTCTCGCTGTGGTTGACATCATTGGATGGCCTTCCTGTAACATGCGTGTTCTAAGGGAATCCCCACGCTGTGCTTACTATGTTATTCAGCATAATGAGGCAGACATTGCTGGTCCTCACTATCTAGTAAGAAGATGAAGCCCGCAGATGGGATGAGGCTTCCCTGGGGACTATCAGGTGGACCAAGCAGGCCAGAAAGCACAAGATCTGTATTTGCATAGTGCTTCCCACATGGGATAAATCTTTCTGCCAATCATATAAGAAGCCAGATGCTATGACTCTGAAGTATTTGCTCCTGGTCTGCAGAGGTGGCATAAAGTGACCCCACTGCCCTTTCAGTGATTCCAGTGGCCCTGAGCCCTTCTCCCTGAGGGGCAGTTCCTCCCCCACCCCCGCCCCCTCATCCCTGTCTCACTAGTGAGCTGAGAGGTGGCTGACTTCTTCATCAGCCATAGATGTTGAGTTACACACAATAGTAAATTTAAAGTGAACAATTAGCTCTGGCTTTTTAATTGGGAGAGATGAGATAGAGCTGTGTCTCCTTAGGATGATTTGCTACAGAGGAGGCAGGAAAAAGGGGAAGGGCAGGAATGGATGAGAATATATCATTTGTTAAGATTTCCTGTTCTGCCAGGAATGGAAACCAGAAAATTGTGCCTCTGCTGTCAGCTGTGGCGCACGTATACATATGTGAAACACACACCTCGGCACATTTTCAAATGGGAAACCATTTGAAAAAACTAGAAAGCAGTAGATTTATTCTTTAAACTCACTTTACATTTTTGTTAAGGAATCTACGGAGGCAGGCTCTGCTCATATCAAAAGGCTTTCTGCCACCTCACTGCTGAGTGTAGGCCGCATGGCCCTCCCTTCCCTGGAGAGCAGACAGCAGGATGATGTGAGGAGGAGAAACCACCTCTGTGTTGGCCCCAGGCCAGTGCTAAGTAAACCGGAGAGACTAGCATGGCCTTCCTTGCTCGGTTAGCTCCCTTAGGAAGCACTGCAGTTGTCCATGTCCCCAGGACACGGAGAAATGGGGTGGAGCTAATTCCCTGAAAACTGGCTGCACAGCTCCATGCTGGCTGACGCTGCAGGAAGAGATGACAGAGGCAGGCACAGGAAGCTAGGGACACCTGGCAGCTCGTCGGCCTTCAGGTCTCAAACCACATCAACTCCAGCTCCATAGAGGAAAAACAACCCCTAGGTAATTCCACTTCTTGTGGGCTCCTCCAATTCCCAGGCAGGTTCTTCTCCCTTCTCTTGTCAGTAGCAGCACAAGACAGTGGAATGGAATATATATGATGCTTGTGTCTGTGTGTGTGTCCCCATGTGTGTATGTGTATGTGTGTGTGTTTGTGTGTCTGTGTTCACATTTTGCAGAATGTATAGGGAGGGAAGTGTGTTTACATATTGTGAGGTTCCATATGTGTGATTTGTCTTTCTGCCTGTCTGGTCACACTTTTTAGTTGTGTGTTGTGTGTCGCACACATTGTTCATATCTTGGTAGGAACTAAGATAGACACTTTTTTTTTTTAAATCTCCTCCAGCTTCCTAGAAGCCTAATCTAAATACTGGAGAAAATAATTGATGATCTTACCAATCAAATTTGACAACACTTAAGGAAAATTATGAGTTACTGAAAACCTAATCAAATATTTGAACTAAAAATCTTCATTTGATCAGACCACTAACGTAATAGTTTTCGAAGTCTGGATGGAGAGGGGTCTAACCCTCTCTTATTGCTTCTTCATTCTAAGACAGAGCATCTACCTCCTGGCCAAATGTATCTGCTTTATCCACAGCCATCTTGTTTGTACTTGAGGCAGTGGAGGGAAGCCCAGGGAATTGCAGACACTACTTACGGTCATGTCCCATTGGCTGGAATCTAGATATCAGCTGCATCTAGTTGCAGAGAAGACTAGAAAATGTCTTTCTTACTCAGTGCCGGCTGTCATGATAAGTGAGGGGAGCCCTATTGTTAAAGAAATGATGGAGAATTAATACTGATAGAAAACTACCAGTCCCCAATACAAAAGGAAGTGGGGGAAAATGCCAAGTCCCTTTCAATATCAATTATTTTCTCATCAGCTTTACAAAGGATGAGATTAAAATTTACCCTGTCAGCATTTAATGCTTTTCCAAACATTTTAGCATGGTATCTCGCTTGGCCTGCCTCACACTCTTGTGCACTGGCTGGCATTTCTGCTCCCTCACGTTTGATCATTTTGAATGAAGATTCAGAGATGTTGGAAGATCCCCCTAGCTTTCGTTCATTTGTAAGGAAGTTGCCTAGAGTCCGTGGTCTCTTGGCCTCAACTTTTCCTAATACCGAGTGCTACTTGGCATCAGTATCGGGACTGGGAATTGCAAGAAGGTAAAAGCTAAATCTTTATTGATTTCTGTCCTCCTTCCCCTTGTTGTGCAGCTGCAGTGACCTAGAAAATACTATGGACAGGTGCAGTAGACTCTCAGTTCTGCCCCCAGTGAAGGGCCCTCTGACTTAAATGAAAAGTTCAGGTAGAGAGTTGTACAAAGGGAGTCTGAGAAAAGCACATGAATTCAGGGGAGACACTCAAATATCCATAGCCGGATGTCGACTCTGTTCCTTTCTCAAACTCTCCAACATGGAGACTAGGGATAAGCTCACAACTCCAGTGGGATGCACAACATTCAAGAAATTCCGAACCAGTATCTGCCTGTTGGGAAAGCTTAGGGGTGATCAATAGGACCTCTGCCTCCCTCTCTCTGCTTTTCCCCAGGTCCCTGGTATTCTATCAGCAGCAAGTTGTTAGAGTTCTTATGTTTTCTTGGTATTCGCTGAGCTCCTTTGCCCACTGCTGGAGGTTGAAACACCTTAAGCTGTAATAAGTAAGCAACTTCACCCAGTCTATCCCATCCCTTCCCAGACGTGTCACCTGGCTGTGAAGAGTGTCAAAAAGGGATCACACAGACACAGAGGACAAGAGACAAGAGAGCAGCTATAGAGGAAAGTAGGGCTCCGAGAGACAGACCACCCAGAGGAAGATGACAGTGAACATATGTGCCAGTCCATAGTGGAATATAGCAACATGGTAGAGACACAGTTTGGGTCCTTAGGATAAAAGGCAGCCCAGAAACACGTGACTTAATTCTTCTACCCACTTAGGAGAGCATAAGAGGGGGTGCACCCATGGGATAGAATCAGAGCCTTGGGGAGACTTGGGAGTCCCAGACTGACTAGGGTGGAATTAAACAGAGCTGTATTCGACTTCATCTGAAAGCCTCCAGCCTGGGTAGCGGGCTAGCCGAGGCTGCCAATGCTATCCAGGTCATGACTTCTGAGGATCACGCAGCTGCTCCTTCTCTCAACCCTTTTGGCTTCCCTTTTCATCCTGTTCTATCTCTACTGCACACTAGCCGATGTCAGTTCTGTTCTCACCATATTCACCAGGACACATCTGGGTGGATTCTCTGAAGCTGAACGAGCCCTCCAGGGCAGGTAGGGGCATTCTGAGTTTCGTTACCTCCTGGAGAGAACAGACACGGACCCATCTTCACAGTCTGTTGGCAGAACTGGCCTCCGCTGCTGAGGTGCTGAGAATCCTGAGGACTGGCCTGTCATGAACACCAGAGTGGTTGCAAGTCTCTGCACTTCTGGGCCAGGACCAGGGGTAGCCTGATGGAGTACTGAGATGCTGAATCTGCAGACACTAGCATGTGGGTGCTTCTGGAACCTGTCTTCTTCAACATCTACAGGACAGACGACCACTGTCCACTTTCAGCGACCTGAGGGCGGCTCTGTAAGAACCACATTCTGACTCACTGTGGGAACTCCTGAAAGGCCAGAGATTCTGGCCACACATCCTCAGCCCTTGCTGAGAAAACACTGTCCTGACAGGCAGTTCTGTGTGACTTAGCCATGATCACACATCTTCCATCTCCTTCTCATGCTTTCTTTGAATCATGTGACCAAGAGTTTTCTCCCAGAAATACTTTCTGGGTTTTGCTTGCATTTTGTTCTTCTTCTTTTTTTTCAATGTATCAAATCAATGTTAGAAAAATCTAAATCTTTATCTGGTGCCCCATTCTAGATATAAGATAGTTATTCAATAGATGCAGATTATTTCCTCTAGGAGGTGTTTCTTCTTCTGTTTCTGTGCAGTATGTATGAACTTGGTTATTAGGAGATTATATTGTGACATTACCAACTTTATTGCTGTTTAAAAATGATAGTTTGTAGACCTGAGGATTCCCGTGGATGTGAAGCACAATTTAATGGATAAGTTAACATATTAAACTGTTGTGATGTCAAGATTTTTTTTTCTTTCTGGTGTTTTTGTCAGACTTCGATACAAAATGAAAAAAAAAATTACCTAAGTACTTCAACAGATTTATGAAAATCAAATCCACAGGATCCGTTTAGCCAAAGTCAAGAAATTCATGCTACCAACACAAATGTGGTTATTGGATATGAAACCATAAAAGCCACAAAAGATAAGGAATATGGGGATTGAAACTGGATTCTGTGAGGTCCAGGAACTTGGCAGGACCATTACTTGATCTTTGGGGGCCATTGTTAGGTAAAATAGGAGTTATTTGAGCCCAGCACCAAGATACAAATAGAGTGAGTCTGATAATTGAGATGCTTGATGTGTCTCAACCTGACTGAGCACACCAGAGGCCATGCCTTTCCTGCCAGGATGAACTGTACCTTGATATGTCTCAACCTGACTGAGCAAGAATGCCCAGAACTTTGGTGAGGCACATCTTTAAATGTGCCTGTGAGATGCTTCTGAAGAGGATTAACTAAGATAAGATCCACCCTAAATGTGAGCATCAACATCTCATGGGCTTAGGTCCCAGGCTAAACAAAAACTGGGAAAGGAGAAAGGCAGCTGAGAACCAGCTAAACGTGTTTTCTCTGCTCCTTAGACCACCCAGATGTGTGCAAGCCTCTTTAGACAGGTAAGAGCCACACCAGAGGCCATGCCTTTCCTGCCAGGATGAACTGTACCTTTAAGTCATAGACCAAAGTAAACCCTTCCCCCTATAAGTTGCTACTTTTGTCAGAGCAATAAGAAATGTAACTATAAGAGCTAAGGGACTAATGGAAAGGTAATATATATATATATATATATATATATATATATATATATATATATAGTCTTATAGTGGTGTGGATACACTGTAACTATTAGTCAATGGGAAGGGACTAATGGGAAGATAGTATATGTGGTATGGATACACTGTAACTATTACAGCTAAGGGACTAAAATGGGAAGGTACTATATATATATACTCAGTGTGGTTGGATATTCCTGGCCCTAGAAGCCATGATCATTAAACAAAATACAAATACCAGAGGTCAATGCCTCTGTATGAGGTTTTGGTCAGAGAAACTCCAGAGACCTCAAAGGAGCTGGGGTGGGAGGGCTCTTTCCACTCTTCAAGGTTGTCCACTAGTATAAGACTGTTTGCCACCCCAAAGGCATTGGGAACTGGGGGAAAGGAGCTTAAAAATGACTGAAGTCTCATGCAAAGCTGTTTATTCGGAGCATCAGACAGTTTATACCCGAGGTTAAGAAAGGTCACCAGAGTAAAGTTCTTACGCGTTCAAGCATGCTTCCACAAAGGCTAATAAACAATAGCCAGCTGTCATGAAGAATCTGCAGTAAACTCTCTCCTGCTGCCCTACGAGAGACACAGAAGCACTTTCTTACAATACTCCCACTTTTTTTTAACTTGTCTTGTTGTCTTAGAATTCTCTCACAAGCACCCAGAATTCCCTTCACATAACTTAATTCTTGACTGTGTTCTGACAATAATAACTATTACTATGTTTCTGAAGTCACTACTTAATATTTGTGAGTACCATTAACCATGAGTAACTAAAAATCATGGAATATAAAATAGTGATAAGAGAGCTTATTACAGGGCCAAAAATAAAATTTAAAAATAATAAATTTGTTGAAAAATCTGTCAGTATAATTCTATAGAATATAAATTTGTGAACTGATAAAAACAAAATAATCTAATATAATTTATTTTACAAAAAATGTTAGTTTTATAGTTACTTTAGATAATTTGGAAAATGGAAGGTATTTAGAGTCCATAGATTATAGAGTCTAAGACTGTTTTTATCTACTTCCTTCTAGATTTTTATGTAGTAGCAATTAAAGTAAAATTTTAAATAATGTGTGTCTTAGAAAATTGGCATCATATAATTCATGCAGTGGAAATGCATATATTAACATCTTAACCACGCTGTGAAACATACATTTAGTAGATGCATGCAACTTTACCATTCTTATCTCGTAGTAATTGCCAGTTCTACTCTCCCTAATATAAGTGTTGCTAAAATGGACATGTCTACACTTACAGAACATCTGTAGGTTTGCTGTTGTTACTAAGTAGTCCACGCTGACCTAGAACTCTCACTACATTGCACAAGCGGGTCTCAAACTCCCTGGAATCCTCCTGCCTCAGCCTCATAAGCATTGCAATTGCAGACATCCATCACCATGCTGAGCTTTTCCATATTTTATGCCTTCTATAGAGAAGACAGTTGACTGCTTTGGCAGCGTGGTTTTTTGTTGTTGTTGTTGTTTGTTTGTTTTTTTTTACGCCTATAAGCAAACATTCAATACTGTCAAAAGAAAAAGGTCTATGAGGGAAAAAAAAATCCACCTTTTTTTTTTTCAAGACAGGGTTTCTCTGTGGTTTTGGAACCTGTCCTGGAACTAGCTCTTGTAGACCAGGCTGGTCTCAAAAAATCCACCCGTAAATCAAATAAAAGAATATGGATCACTCTAGAGACTCCCACTTGACCCCAGACCTAGGGAAGCATCATTCCCAAGATCGCGATTGGCTGGTAGTTCCCAGTGAGTCTCTATCAAAGCTCGGCCAGAGAGACACTTCCCACACAACCATCACACTTGGGGAGGGGTCAGGCCATGCTGAAAATGCTTCCATAACAGCAGAATTCAGGTCTTTTACCAGAAACAAGTCCAGAGTTTTATTTTCACTTCAAAATTTGAAGGAGCCGACTGATAACTCTGTTAAAAGCATCCATCCCCACCCCCTCACTGTGTGTCTTTTCCTGCCTCCTGGGCTCCCCAGCAGGTATTTTCCACAGGTTCTCCTTCACCCTGACTCTGCACTGCAATACAGTAGCCTACTCCACAGCCTCTGCCTGGGTTTTCTCTTTTGTCTAGAGCTGAGAGATGGACCTTCCTGTCTTTTGGACTCAGCTATGCTTGAGAAGTTATTTTCTTCTGTTTTCTCCTACACTTCTACTTGTTTATGGCTCAAAGAGTTTAGCTCGTTGGGTCAGATTACCGGAAAAGTATGTGCTCTTAAATTTTGATCTCTCCTTTTGTTGTTCATATTTTTTTTCCATTTCTAGGTTATAACTCTGAATTGTTTCTGAAAGTTGCTTCACCTTTTCTGTAAAAATTCCTATTCATATTTATTCCTTTTAATGGCAATTTTCTTTTACCATTTACATATGTACTAACTTTTTATTTTCTCATTTCAGATCTAAATTTTCCCCTTTATTATTAATGTACAGTGCCTGTACAAAGTGGAGACTTTCATAATGCTATTGTTTCTTGAGTATATTTTGTACCTGATATACCACTCCATCACTCACACCGGTCCTTTGAAAGCACTCATATCAGGTGTGTGTGTGTGTGTGTGTGTGTGTGTGTGTGTGTGTGTAAAATCTAGGTTCTCCATACTGGAAAAAAGAAGTATTGTCATTCTGGACCCGAGATATTTTGCATAATATCAGGCTTAACAATTCCACACACATCTCCTGCAGACGGCATTATTTCTTTCTGTTTTATGTCTCTGTAAAACTTGATTTTCTTTATCCATTCATCTATTGCTAAAAGCCAAGACTGAATCCAAGGTTGGCCAGTGTGAGTAGTTCTGCATGGATAGAGCAGGCACCTCTGCAATGTGCTGACCTACACTCCTTGGGGGGAGTCTAGAGACTGGAACAGAGAGATCATCTGCTGGCTCCTATTTAGCTTTTCTCCCCAATATCCATACTGATTTCTAGAGTAGAAGCAATGCATTTATCTTACATTTATAAATAGATTTCTCAGCTTAACATTCTCCGATGTCTTTTTTCACATTTTAAAAAAATGTAGAATTTTTTTTTTACATTTCATTGGAAATATCCATTTTAAATAATTCTTAATGATTAACCTTGTGTATTTTGCAAATTTTGTTTGCATTTTATTTTTATATTCACGTTCTATTAAAATTTAACCCAATATGTGTTGTTTGCAGCCGTTCTTTTCTTTTATTTTGAAACAAAACTGATTTTATTTTGTTACTTTTAAGCAATACATTAGGTCCAAATATTACAACCTTTACAACTTTTCATTTTTGGACTATATTGAGGTTCCTTTAGAGTATTGCGTGTGTTGTGTTCTTGTAAAGTCTTGAATCACACCTGGAAAGTGTGTCTATTGTCACATCACCTTATTAAGTTATACACAGTCACCTCAATACACACAGATAAAGTTACATAGTCCCTAGCAGTATGTTATACTTTTCTATAGCCAATCATTTGAACTCTATTGAGTATGAATGATAAGCATGCATTTAAGTGTATGTAAATCAGAGACAGATTTTCCAACTCTACTCGAGGATCAGCTAACCCAGGACAGCTTTCAGCATGCATACTTTAATCACCTGCTGATGCTCGTAACTTCTACAACGTTTATTAATTAAACTACTCAATATGAAATTAGCTTTTGTATCAGTTAACCCCATTTTGCCATAAAGTCTTCTCTTACTTTTTTATTGTTACTACCTTCGTTTTGCAGTGTTGAGAATCAGAGTCTTGCGCACACAGAGCCAATTTTCTACCACTGAACTACACTCAATTTTAGTTTTATTTTAAACATTTTCTAATATACAGTGAACATATGAGTTAAATTTTTCATATGACATGAATCTTTGTCTTTTAGTTTGAAACGTACTACATTTATCAATGTGCTTATTGATGATAATTTTGATTTCTAGATGATTGTCTTTTTATGCTTTTCTTTCTACTTATGCCTCTTTTCTGTTTTGTTTTCTGCTGTGATAGGTGATGATTTCTTTGGAATCAATGTTCAAATGTAATGTATCTGTTTATTCTTATGCAGTTTGAACATGTGTGGATATATATGCTTCCCTTTTCCAACTTCTACATGGCTATCATCTGGAATACATAGCACCTGGAAGTTCTAACTAAGCTGCGGCTTTAGAGCCATGCCAATCGTGTGGTTGTGATATATAATAATATTTTATTACACTCTTTAACACCATCTCTGTATCAAAAAGAAGACAGTAAATAATCAACAACTGAAATCTGCCATCCCAAGCTGAAAAACACTGCACTGCTTTCAAAGCCAAAGTTCTCACGGGTCTGGGGAGGGTTTGCTTGTATCTGATCATTTAAATTATTCAAGCAGTTGTTGCATGTGAAATAAGAAGACATGAAGATGAAGAGGAAATTAAGACCTCACAAATTAGTGTTTGAAAGCCACGGAGATAGCTCGCTTTCAGGATGTCAGCACTTCCTGTGAATAATGTTTGTTCAGTGGCGGAAAAATAATAAATAAAAATTTTATCAGAACTACCCAAATGCAACTGTTTCCAAGGCTAATTTATGACCAGCCAAACTCATTGTTGTGTACACAAAGAAAATGAAAGAAAAAAAATCTCTGGTAATAGATACCACGATTTTTTTTCTCTTAATTGAAGAATATAATTTTAAATTATCTGAGTAATATTAGTGGTAATTTTAACATCAAGGTGACAATGAATATAAAACTAGACAGAAAATTATTTCTTGGGCAGGAAAGATAGTGCCTTCACAATCCGTGGTGCTGATCTAGGTGACTTTATCTAGGGCACTGCCGGGTGCTAATGCCCTCCGTTGTCTCACTCCCTACAGGTGTTAGGTGAGAAGTCATTAAATCCTTGCAAATCAGGGCATCCCTCCCTGGAAGCCTGCCAGTTAAATTTTAAGCAGAAGCACATTTGTAACTGGTTCTTCCAAGAAGCCACCGCTAATGGCTGCTTTCGTATGTGCAGCTGTGGGTCATAGCCCACGGTCCCTGGCTACCCTCGCAGCCCGCCACCTGAAGATGGAGACAGAATGCAAGGGCTAGCTCAGTCTTTGCTGCTTGTCTTCGTTTGCTTCACGGCCTGAGGGACACATCCATTCTCAAGTGAGATCTGAGCGATTTGGAAAGGATGAGAGAGGCATACGGTGTCGTGCCATGATGCTGCACGCTTTGGCATCAATAATTTTCTTAAAACTCCTCGGATGGAGAGGAGTGCCGCGAAATGCTGTCCTCTGGGTGTGACGTGGCGGCTGCACGTGTGAGCTCCCTGGGCTGTGTTTACTCCACAAAACCTGTACAAATCAAGCCAGTTCAAAAATTCCAGCATGAAGGAGGGAGGAGACCATGAGGCCTCGCCGAGGAACTACTGGCAGTTGAAGGCTTCTGCAAAAAGGAGACTCACTTTTCATAGGCACTACAGGTTTCCCAGGCCCCGGGTGGATGACCCACACCTATAGTCACTAATTGTTCATGAATCTATGATTTGGTAGAGCCTGGGTAGAAATTCCACGATATCTTTACCACCTTCTAAATCACAATTTAAGCCTTCCAATCACCCTCCCTCTTTCTTTCTTTCTTTCTTTCTTTCTTTATTTATTTATTTTGAGATATGTCTCTTCCCTTTTTCAAAGCATTCATTAGGCATTGTCAGTATTAAATTCAAAGCTGAAAGAATAGGGTCTATCTGAACAAAACTACTTTCAATATTTTCAGTAATCCGTCCATGATTCAGAAGCTGGACCCCGGCAAAGGCCACTGCCTCCTGCCCTAGAACAACCTCATGCAATCTCTCAACCACATTCCACATTTCCTGTCTTACCCGCTACACAAATCAGTCTTCATCTGTGTGTGCCCCTACTAAACCCATTCAGCTTGGCCAGTCTTCCCTTCTCCTATTACCATGACCAAAGGCTATCTTCTCCACGATATTTCACACCACCTCATCATCCTGACATCCAGCACACCCCTAAACCTGGATGCTAATCCCAGAGGGCTGAAGATCAGAGGTCTCCTTGACATCTTTGTTTCTGTAGCAAAGGCTGAGGATCTTAAAAATGAAGGATAACTTCTGTCTGTTCATTGCTCATTAATCTCACTGAGCCAAATGAGGATCTATCTATCTATCTATCTATCTATCTATCTATCTATCTATGTATCTATCATCTATCTCTATCTATATATATATACCTATATCCATCTATATTGATATCTATATAAATATATGTGTCTATCTATTTATATTATCTAAATATATCTATATCCATTTATATTTATTGATATCTATATAAGTATATGTGTCTATCTATTTATATTATCTATATATATCTATATCCATTTATATTTATAGACATAGATAAATATATAAATATATAAATAGACATATTTATATAGATATCAATATAGATGATATAGGTATATATAGATAGATGATAGATATAGAGATAGAGATAGATAGATATAGATATAGATATAGATAGATAAATGATAGTTATTTGATGAATAAATCAGGTTGACAAAAACATCGATGAAAAAAATAAACCCAGTAATTTTTTTGCTAAGTTAAAGAAATCCTATAGAATATATAGATATATAGTCTATATGTAGAATATATAGAATATATATTTTCAAAATATATATGTTTGATTAATCCAGCAGCATTTATAATCAAATGTCTTTTAGCAGCTGTTGCTCCTTTCTCAGGCATCAGACAATTCAAAGATAACACAACAACATACAGTATCCAGAGGCTCTGGGCATTTTTCCATCTTTACCTGGCTTTGCTTTAAACTCCATTTCTTTTATTTTTATTTTTAATTTTTGGTTTTTTGAGACAGGGTTCCTCTTCTCTGTGTATCTTTGACTGTCCTGGAACTCACTCTGTAGATATGGCTATCACCCTGCCTCTGCCACCTGAGTGCTGGGATTAAAAGTGTGTGCCACAACACTCAATCTCTCTCTCTTCTCTTCTCTTCTCTTCTCTTCTCTTCTCTTCTCTTCTCTTCTCTTCTCTTCTCCCTCCTCCTCCTCCTCCTCCTCTTCTTCTTCTTCTTCTTCTTCTTCTTTCTCTCTCTCTCTCTCTCTCTCTCTCTCTCTCTCTCTCTCTCTCCTTCCCTCTCTCTCTTAAGGACTTGATCTTTTTTCTTCTCTCTCCCAAGCCTACACATATTTTTAAACACACTGTAAACCATTTAGAGGTTTTCTTCACCTGAGTGTATCTTTGCTGTATATCTCTTTTTCTGACCACATGAGTCTTTAATTTGCTAAACGATATGGCTAGGATGAATCCAGCCCATTCCTTGGCTTTCTGAGTGTCTAGCCTCATGGTGGAAATACAGGTGGGAGCCATGTTTATTGCCAGAACTCTATGGAGTTTCAAGGTCCTTACCACCACTGAGAAACCTACTGTCAGCTGTTCATAAACACCATTTAAGTGATTGGTGATGGGGCCTCTTAAAAGGGTTGCAGAGTTTTTTCAGCTAAAGCCGAGTCAGGAAGCCTCTCTTAAATGAGATGTGCTTGCCTCTAACAAACAGAGCCCACCTAAGAAAATGCTGCTACCAAGAATCCATGCTTAACTGTGTTCTTTTGTGTCTAGAATTCCTTCCCAAGCTTTCTCAGGTTTTATGTGGATGTAGTTGTCCATGTTGATGCCCAAGGGTTCCATTGGATATTCAGGTACCATCATAACAATTATGGTGGTTTTAATAGGAATGGCCCCTCCAGGCTCATATACTGAATGCTAAGTCATCAGAGAGTGGCACATTTAAGAAGATTAGAAGGATTAGGAGGTGTGGTTTTGTTGGAGGAACTGTACCACTTGGAGTGGGCTTTTAGGTTTCAAAGGCCACTGCTAATGCCAGATTGTTTCAGCTACTGCCCAAGCATGTGCATAGGCTGCCATGCTCCCTACCATGATGATAATGGACTAAACCTCTGCAATTGAGAGCAAGCATCAAACTAAATGCTTCTCTTGTAATAGCTGCCTTGGTCATGGTGTTTCCTCACAGCCATAGAACAGTGAGTAAGACAGAAATGAAGCCTCAGAAGATAGTGACTATAAAAACAATTCCAGCTCTTGCAAATGAAAAGCCTTTGTGTGATTGTCTTATAACATAAAAATGTTACATCAGGCCCACTGGGGAAACCGTGTCCTGCTCTCAACTAAATTTTGAAGAGAACTTAACTATGTACTGCCCACCTCAAAATAAGTCAGTCCCCCCAAGTGATACGGGTTTATTTAATGTAATCTTAACATTTCCATATCTAATTCTTCAGAACAGGGAAGACTAACCTAATATTTGGTTAACCAGAATATCTGCATTTCTCCAACTGCTATCTGTGCTTTTTATTTTCTCCTGAATTAAATAGGAGCTTATCATGAAGCCAAACATTTCAGTTGGAGTTTGCCTCTTTTGAGTTTGTTTTCCTCCTTCAGGACTCACTATCTTGTTAGCATGTGGTTCCTTGACTGTCTCTGGATTTCTTTGATGAAAGTCTCAAGGTAAATTGGTTTGCTTTACCTCCTGAGATGGTAATTTAGATAGACAAGGAGAATCAGACTCCCAAGCACTCTCATTGGCCTTTCATGATCAAATCTTCCTGTAAACAATCAGAAATGGGTAAACAGGGTGGATTAACTCCTTGCTCGCAAAAAGGAATCTATCTTAGGCAGAGGCACTGGCCAAGCTCTCGCCTAGTTCCGTCACTGTCTCCCAGAAGACCTAGTTCCAAGGCCACCCACCTTTTAGGACTGAGAACCATAATTGCAGTAGAAGTTCTGGTAGTTGTCCAATATTGTCCTCTTTCTACCCTTTAATATAGAGAGTCACCTCAAGTCTGTGAGTACTTCAGGCCCAAAATCTCAGACTTGACTGACGCCACTTCTACACACATCCCATGGATGGGTATCCTAGAGACCAGAGAGATCTTAGCAAGAAGTATGTGCTGATCCTAGAAGACATTGAGGATTTAGGAAGACGCTCGCGTTGAGTATAGCTGTGCCATGTTGAAGGAACTGCGTCGGGCTGCATCCCCGGCACCCGGCCGCCTGCATGGCTAGCTTATGCCCGGAAATAATTACATGAAAACTGTATTCTTTTAAACACTGCTTAGCCCATTAGTTCCAGTCTCTTACTGGCTAGCTCTTACATATTGATCTAACCCATTTCTAATAATCTGTATAGCCCACAAGGTAGCTTACCAGGGAAGATCTTAACCTGCGGCTGTGTTGGGTGGGAGAATCATGGCGACTCCTGACTCAGCTTCTTTCTCCCAGCATTCTGTTCTGATTACTCCACCCACCTAGGGGTTGGCCTATCAAATGGGCCAAGGCAGTTTCTTTATTAATTAACCAATGAAAGCAACAGATTAGAAAGAAATCACTCCCACATCAGTGCCACAGGCATCAGTGGCAAACTCTTCCTGGCTCTCGGAATCTTCTCATATAGAAGGTCTAGGGCTGGTGGAAAATCACAGAACCCATGTGTCCTGTAATCTTCTAGGTAGAAAATGGAAGGAGAACCCCAAACTGATGAGTAGATTACTGAAGTTAATGTGGGAGGGCCCTGCCCATTGTTTGTGGTGCCATCCCTGGGCTGATGGTCCTGGGTTCTATAAGAAAGCAGGTTGAGAAAGCCATGAGGAGCAAGCCAGCAAGCAGCTCCCCTCCATGGCCTCTGCATCAGCTCCTGCCTCCAGGATCCTGTCCTGTTTGAGTTCCTGCCCTTTCTTCCTTCAAGGATGAAGAGTGATACGGAAGTGTAGGCCAAATAAACCCTTTCCTGCCCAAGCTGTTTTGTTCATGGTGTTTCATCACAGCAATGACACTAAAACATTTATAACCAGTGGGAAAAGTACAAATGAGAGACAAACTCACATTTTCTCTTCTTGCTCAGTTTTTCGTTTTCCAGGATCTAACCATGTGCTGTGGATGGGTCAAGCTTCAACATCTCTTGTTAAATAATCTATTGCAAACTATGGTGGGCATCCCTCCTTTTCCTCTGCTTCTCACATGAGACAAACATCCACTCCATTCACTTTTCAGGCTGATTAGACCACTACCACACCCCAGCACACCAGATTGAGGTTAGGTTCAGCAGATTGAGGTCATTATTCACCAGTGTGGCAGTGCCCCTCCCCAGGAGTTAAAGGTATACTTTATTGAACAATGACGTGTGAATTAAGTTGGTGTGTTACTTCTAGGCTGATGCATTGGGAGCTGAGAGATGGGTAACCACCTAAGAATGTTTGCTACTCTCAAAGAGGACCTGGGATTGGTTCCCAAGCACCTACACTTGGTGGTTCTCAACTGCCCATAGCTCCAGTTCCTGGGAACCAGAGCCTGCTTTTTACTCCATGAATATCCACACCCACGGAATGCATGTAAGTACACTATGGTGCATGCATATTCATAAAATAAAATAAACACATAAATCTTTTTTTTTAAAAAAAAAAGAGCAAACACAATTGTGTTTTCTTTGTCTCAGCAGCGAACGAAACCCCAAGGATTGTCTGATGCACCAGCTAGCTCTCCAGGTGTGAGCGATTATAGGGGAACCTCAACTGACTGGTGGCAAATAGAAAACAGATTGCCTTTGGTTTTCTTTTTTGTTTGTTTTTAAGGCACTGAAATGTTTGTAACTTACCATGAATCATACCAATATTAGTGACTGACAGGAGAATAGAAACTATTTCAGTTATATGTTCTAGTTAAAGCACAGCAGCAAAAACTACTTACGGAAGAAAGGGTATGTCCAGGTCATAGCCTGTTTGGCGGGAGCTCAGAGCACAGGCTGGCCACATCCACAGCCAAAAGAAGAAAGAGGTGAACAGAGCCAGGCTGTCTGCTTTCATCTGGCTATCTCCCCTCTTATACAGTTCAGGAACCTCTGAGTAGGGAATGGCGCTACCCATGAATGCCTACTCTTTCGGTATCAACTAAAATCAAGCGGTGTCTCGCAGACATTCCCACAGCCAAGGTGTTTCTCTCACTTCACACTTTCTTCTCAAGTGATTCTAGCTTGTGTCAAGCTGACAGCTAAAGACAACCGGAAGACCTAGATTTAAGTATTGCCAATTTCTTAAAGTGAGCCATTTGCCAATTTATTTAAATGCTGGAGTCCCTGCTTATGTCTCCAGCCTGTCTCATGAAGCCATTTGCAAGAACAAAAGCACAATAACAAGTATGGTTATCTTAAAAGGACAGGTCTTAGCCACGCTGACCCTCCTTTATGGTGGGCCACTGAGGCAGGAATGATAATGCACTCAGATGTATCAGCAGAGGACTGATTGGGGATATTGATAGGAAGATAACATAAAAGATAAGAATGAGTGATCCCTGTTCCCCAAGAGGCTGTACCTTAAGAGCTATAATAGAAAGTTTTTTTTAAAGTATAGGATTGGGAGCAGCCATTTTCAGTGTGTCAGTGGGTATGGACAAAACGTGGAGCGCTGTCCACTATGGGGGCAGATGGGATAAGGGTTGAGAGAGCAGCAGGGGTAGCAAACAGGAGAGCGACAAGGGAGTGAAAGTGTGCTTGTTCTAGCCGTGGGTAATCATATACACTGTACATTTACAATATATACTGTAATATATAATACAATATATATATACATTGCAACACATATTGATATGATTACACACACACATATATTATATATACATATACATATATATTACTCTCTAAGGACCCGTGATGAAGTTCATTGTCATCTTCCTTCTGTCTTCGATGAGAGAGCAAAGGCTCTGAAATGCCCAATAGACTTGAAAGCCGGCATCCTCCTGGCTGGTCATACTTCGACCTCTTTGAAGACAGCTTTAAAAGGCATTTCCCAATATGCATGACCCTGGAAGTGCTAGCGGCATATCCCATTATAGACCATGCCCTCTCTGCTTCACTCCCAAATTAGGTGGTTAAATTTCCTCTTCACCCAGGCCTTCGGCAGCTCCCAGCGCCTGTGGGGCCTAATTGAGTCGGATTCTCCTGGGGACTCGGCTCTGCTGTTTCCTGATGAGTAAGGGGAGAAGGGAGCAAGATGCTGAGTGTCCTCATTAGCAAGGGACCCCCACTTGTCATCGCTCTTAAAAGCATCATCGCCATTTTAATTAACCATCTTTGCCATCGGGGCTACAAACAATTGTCTCAGCACTCTTCCTAACACAGCTATGTCTGCTTTTAAAGGTCCAGGCTTTCCCCTTCCTCAGCCCTTGCTAATTAAGGCCAGAGCTGTTTAAACTCACTGAGCACAAGGGCTGAGAGCCAGGTAGGATGTGACCCTCATTAACACAGGAGTCCATTACAAGCCCTGCTGCTATTATCCTAGCCCCAGGACCCCTTCTGAAAGCCACTACAGACTAAGAGGGACTGTTGGGCCAATGCAATGAAGACTTCTACCCTGTAGAGGAAAGTTAAAACAGGTTGTTGTTTTTTTACCTTTCTGTTTGGAGGGCTTTTTTTTTTTAATTTAAGCAGCAGGTAAAGCAAAGGAAGAAAGGCCTCTCAGTGTCTGACTGTGAAAAATTATTCCTATGAAAAGGGTCTCATGCAGACTGGAAGGAACCAACTCTCCCGAGAGTGACTCTAGACGAATTGCCTCGGCAGTCTGAGATCACGGAAATGCTGACTCTGTGGACAGAAAGCCAAACAAAGCACATGGAAATCCACAGAGCGCATCTTAGAGGAAACCCTGTACAAAACTACTTCCAGGTTCAGGTAATGCGGTGGCCAGAACACAGAGCTACGTACGATGGGACCACAAGCAGTTGGAAGGACTGCAGTGGTCCCATTTCTGAATCAGAGTGTGACCCAGCCTTTTTCCATGGTGTTCCCGAAGGTCCTGAGAAAGTGGAACTTTCTCCCAATTCTTCCCCTCCTGCCAAATGAGGTAACCCCGCCAAGGCTCATGGGTTAAAGGTTTATTTCCCAATGCAGCCCTGTTCAGGGGTGAGGCTTTGGGGGAATAAAGATCGAGAGGTCTCTGATTTTCAATGGGCTAGTCCACTGCCAGACTCATAACTTGATTGGATTTCTAATTAACAGATAGAAAGGAGGGCAGCCTGCCTAGAAATATATAACGTGGCTCCATGCACCCTCCTGTATCTCCGTCTCATTCCTGGCTACCACAGAGTGAGTAATGTTGCTCCCCATGCCTCTATCTTCTGCTACGACGCTGTGCCTCAATACAGCCCCCAAACAACAGAGCCAGCCATCCAAGGATAGAATAAACCACGAGCCAAAAGTGAATCCTTTCTCTTTTGACGTTATGCTACTCGTCACAGCAATTAAAACCAACTCACACCTTCTTTGGCCGAGTGTCAAGTGCGTGTGTGGAGTCCTCCTTACTGTAGCTCGGCGTTGCCCAGTGTCAAACCTATCCTTACTAAGAGACAAACTGCCCAATAGACAATGGCGAGACCTTGGATGAACACAGAACTCTGGGCCTCAGTCTGCTTGGTTCACTGAGCCTATCAGGCAAGCAGACTAGCTTGCGATCTGTCATAGAAACCACCATCTCCCTCAGCAGTCTAGGAAGTCCCGTAAGAACTCCTATAATATAACAATTAGCCACAAGTGTCCAGGACTTCAGTGATAACTGAGAATTCTACTTCCATTTAGGATCAACAAAAGGAAGCAAAATATATGCCTTCGCCAATCACATGACAGCCCTCCTCTGGATACTGACTCAGCTTTCCTAGATCAAGAGCCTCCAAGTCAGGTCTCTCTCTCTCCCTTCCTCCTCCTCCTCCTCCTCCTCCTCCTCCTCCTCCTCCTCCTCCTTCTTCTTCTTCTTCTCTCTCTCTCTCTCTCTCTCTCTCTCTCTCTCTCTCTCTCTCTCCTTCGGAGATCCCAGTCTCACAGGCATCTGGTTTACCAAAGTGGGTGTCACAGTGAGGAAGTGTCAGCCAGATGGAAGTCACAGTCCTCCAGTCTAAGCTCAGAGGCAACACCCATCACCTTGACTGTATCTCCTCAACAGCAGCAACTTGTCAGAGCCGGCTAACAACCAAGAGGTCAGGCTTGACAGGGATGTGGAGACCAGGGGGACGGATCACTCGCAGGCATTTTGGAAGACAGTCTGTTAGGGTTTGCCAGAGAATATCTAGCCTTCCACTGTTGCTGTGACTCTCCACACAAGCTTCCACCAAGCTTGAGCCCGTTCCTGTCTCTCTTTTCTTCTCAAAAAAAAAAAAAAATTATCCACAAAATCTTTCTCTTCTCTCTTTCCAGTAAGTAGCAAAAAAAAAAAAAAAAAAAAAAAAAAAAAAAAAAAAAAAACCATTCTTGTTCAAATTATTTCAGACCAATTTCACCTTCCCCTTACCACATCCTGTAAGAGAAATGGAGTGGATAGTCCTGATCATGGACCCCAGAGAGATAATCTTTGCCTGAGGCCAGTAGTGATGGTGCCAGGGCTGAAGCTGAGGTGCCCATCTGCCCTTTGGTGTCTCAGATCAGGAGACACATGACAGAAGTGTCTGCATTCCGCCTCGGGCTCTTGGTAGGACCATCTGGGTCAGTGGATCCGAAACCTCCCTGCAGGAGCTGAGAGTGACTGATTGATGATCTCCTAAATTAAGGAATTCTCACTTTCCCAGTTGGGTGGTTCTGATGATTTTAATTGCCTGAGATGGAAATTACAGTCTTTGGCAGACCGTGTTCAGCTTCTGAACACAGGTACCATTGGTGGCTATTCTGAACTGTCCCTGCTCAATGACAAGGACGTATACAAAGAGATTTTATCTCCAGCCACAATCAAGCTGCTCAGAATAATAAAAGGAAATTCCTTCTACAGGCTGGTGTGATGTCCTGATCCTTCTAAATAACCTTTCCTGGGGCAAAGATTGGTGCCCACAATGAAATCTATTAATAATCCCCCCATACTTTATCTTATAAGGCTCAAGGCCAATTTCCATTAGATGCTTCTTCCAGTTTATCTGGGAAACAAGGGATGAGTCTCCATATGCAAAGTTAGGTGGCAACCTTCCTATGCTAAGGAACTTCAAAGAAGGAATTTGTGTGTATTATCCATCTGTCTCCAGTGAAAGCCCAGAGACATAGAAAGAAGAGCATTGACTTCAAACGTACCTCAGTGATGAAAATGATTATAATACTACTATCCCTAATCCTCTCAGCATAACTAGGGGGAGAACACCACATACCTCTTAAAAAGCTGTTAAAGGCCCTTTGCGTTAAAAATACAAAGGCAGTTTATGAATGTGTGTGTCAACTGACTGAGGCAAAGACAAAGCGCCCCGTGAATCCAGTCTGCTTCTAGGATTCAGCCATTGTAAGAAGGATGACGGGACCGTCTCACATCCCAAACAACCCGTCACCGCCCATTACCCGACATTTACAGTCATTCCTTCTGGTCTGTTTTAGCACCAAACGTTTTCCTTGCTCCCTTACTAATTAGTTAGGATATCCAAGGACTGGATAGTATAGAGATCACCCTTCATGAGATCCAGAAGACTCGTTATAAAAGGCATGCAGTCACTGAAAGTCACTATTATCACAGCTCCCTGACTCCACTGCCTGTGGATTAGAGTGAGCCTGTGGTCCTTAATGACTGTGTGTCCAGGGAGCAGAGCTGTCACTCAACAGAGACGCCAAACTGAACTCATCCCTCTCCCCTCCCGTGAACTCTCCCACCACACTGTGATCACACCAGATGAGTCTCCCTGGTCTCCGATTCCCATAGTTTATTCTTAGCCTCGGTCGATCCTCCTCTCTTTCCTAACTGCCACACACTCTGGAATTCCAGGGATTTTACAGCATGATAGATCAGGTAATACCTTTCAGAATGGGACTCAAGATCCTTGGTTTGTCTTTCTCTTGTGCCCATACAGAACTCACCTAATGCACCAAGAACTCTGCGGCTCTGTGCTGTATCCTCTGCAGCTCAAGTCCAATTAGAAAGCTGTTGTTTTCTACCAATGTGTGTGTGTGTGTGTGTGAGTGTGTTTATCTGTGTGTTTGTGTCTGTGTGTGTGTGTGTTTATCTGTGTGTGTTTGTGTGTGTGTGTGAGAGTGTGTTTATCTGTGTGTGTTTGTGTCTGTGTGTGTGTGTGTTTATCTGTGTGTGTTTGTGTGTGTGTGTGTGAGAGAGAGAGAGAGAGTGTGTTTATCTGTGTGTGTTTGTGTCTGTGTGTGTGTGTCACTATTGCACCCTTAGGGATGTCACGGCATATCGGTAGTTGTTGTGGTTCATAGGCACCATAGCCAGGCAAGATTATTGGTTGCTTCTCTCCCTTGGAAACTCACATAGTATGGAAAAGTGTCGTTAGAAATTATTTTGTATGGGGCAGAAGAGGTAGCCTAATGGCTAGGAGCATTTAATGTGCTTGCAGAGAGGGTCTGGGTTTGGGTCTCCTCACCCACACAGAAGCTTACAAACACCTGTAACTCTAGTTCTAGGTGATCCAACTTCTTTTTCTGGTCTCCTTGGACACCAGGCACACATGTGGTATATATGCCTACATCTAAGCAAAACACTCAGTGTTTTGTACTGTATGAATTATTTGAGGCTGATGAATCTCTGAACCTAACATGTTCCCGATGAGGACTTAACACCTTGAATAAATGCATGAGTTATAAATGGGCATGCAACCCCCCTTAGCAGATGAGACCTCACCTGTCCTCACCTCAGGAATGTTTTCACGCTGCTGTTTTGCTGTCCTTTCTTTCCACAGCACCATAACTGAAGCACAATGTGCATACACCACTATACATATACCCCCTTGCTTATGATATTTTGCCTGCTAGTGTGCCCCTGTAGAGAGCCCCATTTGTCTCCTACCTGTCCACCATTCCTTTCAGCTAGATTTACTTTCTCTTTCACCTCCCTCCTCACAATGCTCATCATATTTTCCTGAGCTTATTCTATTCATCATTCAACTCTCTGTCTGCACTGACTTCTCAGTCCTCATGACTTGCTGGAGTGTTCGAAGTAGAGCAGATGTGCAATTTTAAAAAAGTTTCATTTTCCATTGCACAGGGGAAGGAAGGAACTTTGAAGACTGTTTTGCACATTCTTAGTATATCTTATAAGCAAACATGATTCCAGGCAAATCTAGAATACATTCCAGAATTACTTGAATGGTGACTAATCTAGAATTTCCCAAATCTACCTAGGTACAAAATGTTGCCTGAAAATTTACTTTTTAAAATATCATTTTACAAGATGCTTTCCCAATCTACCTAATCAAAATCCTGCCAGGAAAGAATCCAGAAAATTTGGTTTATACTAAAAAGATACCACAGGGGAATTTTATCACTGTGCAGATTTAGGGAAATTGGGTGAACCCGCTACAAACAATACTTGAAACCCAGAGAAATTTACTTTTATTCTTTTTCCTAACTTACTTAAGATATCTTCATGGCTCCGTGGGAGCACAAATTTTTCAGCCCCAGCCAATCCTTTATTTCGAAATTCTGGAACAGCACTCTGAGCTGATGGTGTCTCAGGCCCCAAGGATCAAAGAACCATGGGGTTTCCTCAATGTTTTCTGCGAGATGTGCAAGCTGACTTTCAGAGATGTGTCTTTTGTTGGCCTCAGTTCACCCATCTGTAAAATGAATAAGATGCCAACGCCTCATGAGGGATCAGGAAGTTTAATTATAATTTGAAATTCTTTGCATCTGTCAAGGAGTAAAGCTATTCAAAATCTAATTAAGAACAAGCTATGAGTTAACATTTCTGGGTTATCCTACCCTTAATGTCATATCTGCGTTTAGATTCACAGATTAAAGAGCCTCCCAGTTTTTATAGTAGGTAGGCCCCACACTCTATAGTGCTCTTGGCCCGAGTCTGTCATGGGCTGCGTGCTGTGAAGGGTAGAGCATTAAAAGTGGAGCTGCATAGAAGACTATCAGTAAATCCCAGATGTCTGACACTGGGCTTTATTCCATTGGGTTTTGGTTTTATTTGATTTTTACTGTACCCTGGTTCTTCCCTCTTGGAATAAGAAGTTTTTAAGCACGCTTTTTATTTTACAGGGACCCATGGTTGACAGACTTTGGCTGTTTTAAAAAAGCTTTAAACTTTGAAAGAGACTGAACATTTAAAGTATTAAAATTTTAAAGACTGTGAGGTTTTTAAAGTTATGTGTATGTTATGGCATTACTATGAAATCTTAGCAATGAACAGGAAAGTTTGTTGTTTAATCGTAGCACGAATTCTGTTTGTCAGGAACAAACAAAATATTATCACAGTTTAGTAGTGTCGTGTAAGTGTTTCAAGTCCACAAAGAGACAATTGTGATGATTGTATTGTTGTCTGCTTGACACACATGAGGGTTGCCTGGGAAGACAGAATCACAACTGAGAAAATGCCTCCATACTATCCAGGCCATTGTGGGTGATATCACTCCTGGAAAGGTGGTCCTGAGGTTTATAAGAAGGCCCTGGGGAGAAAGCTAGTAAGCAACATCCCTCCATTGCTCCTGCTTTGATTCCTGCCTCTGGATTCCTGCCTTGACTTCCTTCAGTGATGGAGTGTGACCTGAGAATTATGAAGAAGAGTAAACCCTTTCCTCCTGAAGTTTCTTTTGGTCATGTGTTTATCACAGCCTAGGAACCCAGGTGAGACCCTCACCTTGTAGACTACGCCACTTACCACATCCCAAGAATGTCTGAATAAAGCTTCCTTTTCAGGGCTCAGTACCACGTTTGTGCCCTCACAGTCCAGAGCCCTGGCAAAGCACCAGAAGAATTTGTCAGCCTAATGGCCTCATGGGTAAGGAATGCTCCATGGTCTTGAAAACACAAAGTAATGTCTTTTTCAGTAATCTCTGAATTTGCAGGGAAACTGATGAGCTCCACAGGAAAATGTGTCTTTGGAGTATCCAAGCACTTCTAAGAAGCAGCATGGTGCTACAGACTATAGGAATAAGATCCTTCTGTCAGCCAGGAGAAAAGAGGAAACATGAATTCAAACATTAGAGGACTGGGAAGGCAGAGATAAAACTAGCTCAGGAAACCACTGAGTCAAGTCAAATCTGAGGAATGAGAAAGAAAGGAAGAGTTTCGTTTCGGTCTTGTAGACAATAGAAGCTTCAGTCTCTTCTTCTAAGACTTCCAACTTACTAAATGAATTGAGACCTATTCACATGTGGAGAGTGACATGTTTTCCTCAAAAGCTACTTATTCAATTATATATCAAATAATTTTAAAAAATGTTAAAATATGTAGTGCTATATTATTTTAAAAATGCATACTGTACATAACCTTGACACAGAAAATTTCCCATTTCAATGTTCAGTTCCGTTATGAAGCTACTGCCATTTAGCAGGAGAAAGACTAGTCTCTTCTGCCAGTCAGAGGTCTGCCCTTGGGTTTTCTACTGAAGATGTAAGACACAGATAGATATGATGTCATATTCCTACATAAGTCATGGATAGCTATGATGTCATATTCCTATAATCTGGGCACTTTTAGGGTAGAGATAAAAGAACAAGGAGTCAAGAACTATCCTTGGCTACACAGTGAGTTCAAGTTCAAGGGAAGTTTGGGGCCAACCTGAACCACAGGAAACACTTTCTAAATAAGTAGTAAGAGAGGAAAGTGAGCAAGCAAACACACAGACAGGCACCAGAAGGCAGGAGGCAGGGGTAAGGCATGTACACTAATCTACATGCAAAGCTACTTATTTATTTTCAAAGAAACAATATCTATAAAATATAAGCATCTCTGTAAAACCTCAAATGTGGCTGAGTCATTGTTTCCACCCTTATGGTTTGAAACAAAATGGCCCCCAAAGGGAGTGTCATTAATGGAAGTTGTGGCCTTGTTGAAGTAGGTGTGGCCTTGTTGGAAGAAGTGTGTCTGTGTGGGGATAGGCTTTGAGGTCTCCTATGCTCAAGCTCCACCCAGTGAGACAGACCACGCTCTGTTGCCTGTGAGTCAAGATGTAAGAATCTCAGCTCCTTCTCCTGCACCATCCATCTCTCTCTCTCCATGCTGCCGTGTTGCACTGTGATGATAATGCACTAAATCTCTGAAAATGAGAGTCACCCCAATTAAATGATTTCCTTTATAGGAGTTGTCATAGTCACGGTGTCTCTTCACAGCAACAGAAATCCTAAGACAGAAGCTGGTACCAGGGACTGCAATCTTGCTGTGAAAGGGCTGATCATGGTTTTTGTTTATTTGTTTGTTTTTTGCTTTTTGTTTTTTGAAGGAACTTGGACTTAGGGCTTGAGTTAGGAAAGCAATGGGATTCTTTAAGTGCTGTTTAACAGGCCAAACTAGTAGGAACATGGAAGAGAGTGGTACTAAGATTTTAATAGCTGGGAGGAGGCTGAATCAAGAGGTTTCAGGAAAGTAGAATTTTTCCTACTTCACAAAAGTATGTTGCAAATAGATCATTCTTGTGATATTTTGGTGAAGAATGTGGTTGCTATTTTAAAGCCCTTGTCCAAAAAGTTTACCTGAGGTTAAGAGGAAGAGTTTTGGATTAATTTTCTTGGCAGATAAAATCTCAAAAGAGCCTAGTATAGACTCTGTGGTGAGGTTACTAGTGTTAACTCTGATGAAGACATATGACGAAAGGAGTAAGATGAGCAAGGAAAAATATTTGAGGAGAAAAGGGACACCAGAAAGTTGAATGGAACTAAGTCCTTTGTTCAAATGGATAAACAAACAGATTAAGGAACAGAATAAAGGAAGTGGTAACCTCAAGGCGAGAGCCCACCAAGCTAAGTTTCCAACTTGAAAAAGGGAATAAGAGAGAAGCTTAGAGCCAGGTGTTTGGTGGTACCCAATCCCAGCACGGAGAAGGCAGAAGCTGAGTTTGAGGCCAACTTTCACGAGCCACACGTAGGGATGACATCTGTCAGGGTCCATCCTCAACAAAATTTGCATGTTCCAGGGTAGGCACATGAGGATTAGAATTATTAAGCAAAAGGAACAGAGATATCAGAAAAATAAAAGAAAGAAACACAGAATAGCACTGGGAGGGAAACTCAGAGAATACTGAACTCACGAGCATTTGTTTTCCACTGGCCTATAGACTTCTCTCCCAAAGAGGGTAGGGGGAGCGACAGAGTTCATTAACATGATATGAGGAATAGACCAAGTATCATATCAACCAGTGGAGTTGTTGTTGTGAGGCCCATCTTCTTCCTGAAAACTTCAAAGATTAATGCAGGAAATTTCATTGTTCATTGTGGAAAACATTGTTTATGTAGATATATACAGACATATATATTCAATGAAAGGTACAATATATGAAGAAAAGTAAATTTTTTTTAAATTCTTTTTTCTTTCTGTCCCATATCACCAGAGCCATGACATACCTGCCAAGGAGAGCTGCTAACAGGAATAGAACCATCTCAAAAGAGAGAATTGCATTGTAATCAACAAAGCTGAAAGGAGTTGGAGATGTGAAGAGCATTTTGACATCAGACACGGAGATGCAGAGTTTGGAGTCTGCCCAGCTGGTGTTTGGTCTTACTTTGGTCCAGTGCTTCTTCACTGTGCTCCGTTCCCTATGTTTTAGAATGGTAATGTATATCCTGTGCCATTATATGTTGGAAGTATGTGATCTTCTTTTTTATTTTAATTTCACAGGTGATTACAGTTAAGAGAGTGCGTGAATCTCAGAAGAGACTTAGACCTTTAGCCTTTTAAATACATTTGAGACTGTTATAAACTGTGGGGGCCTTTGAAGCTGAACTGAATGCATTTTTGCATTATAATATAGCTATAAGTCTTCAGAGATCAGAGAGTGGAATGTGGTGGTTTAAAAGAAAATGTCCCTAAAGCGAGTAGCATTAATGGGGCATGTGGCTTTGTTGGAGTAGGTGTGGCCTTTTACAGGAAGTGTGTCACTGTGTGGTGGGCCTTGAGGTCTCCTGTGCTTAAGCTACACCCAGTGTGATGGTTCACTTCGGATTGCCCTTGGGATCAAGATGTAGGAATCTCAATTGCTTCTCCAGCACCAGGTCTGCCTGCACACCACCATGTCACACCGTGATGATAATGGACCAAACCTCTGAAACTCTAAGCCACCCCAATTAAATGGTTTTCATTTAGAAGAGTTACCGTGGTCATGGTGTCTCATCACAGCATTAAAACCTTAGCTACTATAACTATGTTTAATACTTTGTTTTCAATACAAATTGCCTGAAGTAACTAGAGAAATTATTATTACTTCCTCCAGGTAAAAAATAAAAGTAATTTCTAAAGTGTACCAATGGATAAAAACAGGAGTACAGATGAAACGCGCAGACTCTGGCACCCAGTGAAAATACTGCCTACAAAGCTTCTCGCCCCGGTCCTTGTTAAAAACACAACCTAGCCTGGAGTACAACAATCCTCTTATCTTCTTGGGCCAGCTGGCAGATGGTAGTCTCCAGGCAATCGATCAGACAGAATGGTTTCCATCTCTGAGCCTCTAAACAGCAACCCAAGGACCTCCCCACCCCCTGCAGTCCAATTATGCTTGCTTCCCCAGCCAGGTTCCCAGACAAGTGGGGAGCTGAAGCAATTGCTGGTGTCAGGGCCTGTAGATGGTTTGCCCCATTTTACAGATGGAAATATGAAGTCTTGTGATGAATTGCTTTACAGAGAGATACAGGGTCAGAAATGGCAATCGGAAAAGCTCTTTCCCCGGATGATGATTAATGAGGGGGTGCTGGGAAACTAACTCAGAACTAAGTGAAAGCCAAGCCCCTCTGATCTAGTAGCCAGCGACTGCTTGTTCAGGACAGCTGGCAACCTGGCTTTCGAGAAGCTTATGATGATGGTTGTGATCTTAATGACAATGGCTTTATTGACTTTTCACTGTGTGTTAAAAAAACATTAACTCGTGTGTCAAGCTAAGAAATTTAAGCATTTTATTTTGCGAGACCTACCATCACCTACTAAGCCAGAGCAACAGAACACAGGTTCATCTAGTCTGTTCTAACTGACCCTGACCCCTAAGATGCTGATCTAATTGCTTTTGCATTTGTGATTTCCCATATTATGCACATTTATCTATTAGAAACATTAAGATGAATTCAATTTTGCATTGACCAGATTAAAATTGATTTAATCAAATATTAGAATTCAAGCCTGAAGAAATATTTATCATTTTTGTGTATGTATGTTTGTGTGTTTGTGTTTGAGAATGTGCGAACATGCATGACATAGCACATGTGTGTAGGTCAAAAGGCAATCTTAGATGTTGGTGTTTGCCTTCCATATTATTTGAGGCAAGATTTCTTGCTAACTGTTGGATTTTTCAGGTTAACTAGCTGGTGGGCTTCTGGGGATTCTCTTGTCCCCTGTCATCTGGCAAGCTGTGATGACAGACATGAGCTACCATTTCTGACTGTATGTGGTTTCTGGACATCTAAACTCAGGTGCATATGTCTTTATGACATGTACCGTACCCACCGAGCCATCTCCCAGCCTAACTTGAGGAATTTTTAACACAGAGTTTGACATTATCGTGCAAGAGAGACACAATATCATATTGGGGCTTCATTACACACAGAACACATTTAAGCTTAAGACAGTAGGAAAGCTGCCATAGAAATCCAGAGAGAAATATGATCTTGATTGGAAATAGATGAAGTCATGGTTAGGAAGCACATGTATGTATATTATATTTGAATTTACAATGTCCAGAAAGTTCACTCTGGCTGAAGTTAGGGACATCGAGGCTGTCAAGAAGCTCGTCACCATCTCTCCCTCCATTATTTGTTATTAATATTTTTCATTTACTATAAGACTTGTCCCTGTAAGAAACGCTATTCAACTTTTTTTTTGAGAGGTCTCATGAGAAAATAGATTTCTTGTTTTCCAAAGAAATTGTCTGAAAATTGTGTTTGTTAGGATCTGAGCATCCTGTTAAGTGATAGTGACTGAGATAGCTTGGTGGGCTCAGAAATTAATTTCCTTCCCGTTGCATGGCCTCACTTGCCGGTTCCCACTGTGGCTTGTTGCTCATATATCACTCTCTCCAATTACAAACCCTGCTTGAGAAAAACTGGCTGGCGGACACATGAAAGTAGATCAATCATAATATCTACCTCCCCTGGGAAGGAGCCCATTCCATTTTCCTGCTCCTCAAACACAGTATTATATTAACTTTCCTTTAATTCATCAAAGGAAAGCCATTTATTTATTCACACATCTAGAAAATATTTATTGAGTGACTACTATATATCAGCCACTTTGGAAGTGTCCAGAAAAAGGCAGGGGAGAAAGCAAAGGACAGGCAGCACCCTCTTCCCTGTAAGTGGCACCCATATACACACCCAGAGTATAGAAATGTAGAGATTGTCACCCATGCTAACACTCGAAGGGTTAAGCTGTTACATAGTACATTTTAAAAAACTTTCTTGTCCTTAGTCATTGTAACAACAAATCCTTAGTGAAGTGTGGCATGCTTAGAATTCTCAATAAAAGAAGAGGAAGAAGAGAAAGAGGAAAACAAAGAAAATGACATCATGGGGCAAGAGAGACGATTCAGGAGTTAAGAGCACTGACTGCTCTACGGAGGACCTAGGTTTAGTTTCTAGAACCCACAGGTTGTAAGGAAGCTTACAACCCTCTGTAACTCTAGTTCCAGAGGACCCAATGCCTTTCTGACTTCCATGGGTACCAGGCACATGAGTAGTGCACAGACATTCATGCAGGCAAAAGATCCATATGCATAAAATAATAAATAAAATAGACTATGTATAATGTCTAGAAAAAAACAGTTGCCTGCTATAAAATTGCTATTTGTCTCCTCTGCTAACTAACCCTTTTCTCCACATATTACCAACACGCAAAGTTCTGTAAAGGTCTGAAGTGCTTCTATTTTAATGGTGTGTGTGTGTGTGTGTGTGTGTGTGAGAGAGAGAGAGAGAGAGAGAGAGAGAGAGAGAGAGAGAGACAGAGACAGAGAGACAGAGAGAGACAGAGACACACACACACACACACACAGAGAGAGAGAGAGAGAGAGAGAGAGAGAGAGAGAGAGACTTGTATGCTTATTCATTTTTGTTCCTGCAGAGTATTTCATAAATGGATGATGTCATGAGCTATCAAAACATGTTCCTTGATTCTATGTTGGGATTGTGGTTGTTTCAATTACAATTTGTAGCTGTTAATATAGATAATTTTAAAGATTTTTTTGTTTTTTATCTACATGAACACGTGTGTGTCTGTGTGTGTGTCTCTGTGTGTGCCTTTGCCTGTGTATGTATGTAGCTTCCTCCACAGAGATGAGAGCAAACATTGGATCTCCTGGAGCTGGAATTATGGGTGGTTTTATGAGCTGTGTGACATAAGTTCTGGGAACCAAATTCTCATTTTTGGAAACGCATCAAGCTGTCTTAACAGCTGACCATCCCTCCAGCCCCAGTATGGACATTTCTGCACACACATTTTGAATCCCATGGCCTTTGAAATAAGCATCTAGAAAGGAAACCGTAGGTGCCTGGGCTCACGCTTGGTGTGCCGCTCAGTGGCTCTCCGTCAAGGTCTAGCTTCTCAGTGCTCTTTGACTCTCTCACATCTTCTCCACATCTTCACGATTCTATTCTCATTGATTCTCCTTGCTACACTGTAGCTTTTCATCTTTAGCCATCATTGCATTTTGGTCAGGCAAATGGGCCATTTTTTTCCCTCAGGTGATTACTGACATTGGGGACTCTTTGGACTCAGCATTGGTTGTCAACTGTGCTGATACACCTCTTTAAATCTTTTGCCCAGTTCTTGTGTGGTCTCACATTTTCTTTGGGCTTCAGTAATTCTTTTCAGGGCTATTACCCATAAGTTTCCTACATGGTAGGTAATGTTTCCCTGCTCATATTTCTCTGTGTGTCTAAAGCTTCTTAGTTCATAAGCAGTGTAGCTTCTCAGTGTTTTCTGTGGCCAGTTCTGTGGGAACCTCCTTTTGTAGTTTGACGTTTTACCATAATCCCACAAGCATTTTTATTTCATTTTTCTCTACCAGATTTATTATGTAAACTTTAGAATTTACAACTATATATAATTTAACTGATAACCAATTTTTATGTTGACATTATTTATGGCTGAAAATTTATTCTTTGTATGGATATTTTAGGGGGATGACTTTTGACAGCAATTGAATCAATAACTAAACATATGGCTAAAACATGATTAATATTTAATAAGAATATAGCCAAATTTTTATGTCTACCTTAAGTTAAAATACTGACTTGAGCATCTTTTATATGAAATTGATTTTGTGTGTGTGTATCACTTATATACTATTGATTCCCATCTTAACATTGAGGAAATGAAGGCTCACATGTGACAAGCAGTTTTTTACATCCAGATGTTGAGAAAGCCAACATTCGATGTCATGTATTCCAGTCATAGAACTACACCTCCTAGCCACAAAACAACGCTGCCTCTCAATATATCTCCTACAACCGTATGCAGCTCAGGTTCTGAAATCTGTGTTTGAACAGGCTGTTTGCTCAGGACAGATTCCATGACTTAAGAAGCACTGGGGTTGAGGGGCAATGTAACTGAGGCCTCTATGTTGTTTTCGTTTCTACTCTTTTATTTGAGTACCTCTGCCTACATTATTTTAGGCAGGCAGAACTTCTCTGGGAGCAATTTTTCTGTAATTTCCAGGAGCGTGTTGTTATCGAAGCCTCCAGCACACTGGGCGTGCTAAAAATGAACCACAGAGGTCCGCTCCCCGTTATGTGCATCTCCCTCAGCAGCTGCTCTGATTTTACCGAGACTATGAGCACAGCCTCCTTCCTGGCTTCCCTGGGTCTGTGGCTTGAAGCCAGCCCTTTAAAATCAATTTCGCTTGCCCTTGACTCCAGTGGTTGAATTTCTATTTGATTTCTATTTCTTATTCTTTTATTTGAATCCTGGATTTCATCCAAAAATGGAGCAAGAAGGGAGTCCAGCAAACTGTCAGGCAATAGCCCATTGTTCTGACTGGAACCTGTGTAAACCAGGCCCTAGGTCCCCAGTGACAGCGGGCTTGTGTGTGGCACCTGCCACTTGCAGCACATACCCTGCCATTAAGCAAAGAGAAGTTGCCAAGATATAAAATGTAATTGAGGGCTTTTGAAGAAAATGCATCATGAGATAAAATAAAAAAGAAAATGTGGGGGTTGGGGAAATGCAGCTAAGTCTTTGTCAAGCGGTTAGCTCAGCCCTCCTCCTGTGAGCTCAGTGCAAAGGTTTGGAGCAACCATATTGTGATGGGCAGCTCTAATTAGACTCTAATCCAGCAGCCCATGTGACTAAATGGTTTATAAATAGAAAACAAAACACAAACCATAAGTCATGACTGAAGGAGTTCAGTTTAATGAAAACTTATTTGAGATGGCGTTGAGGGGATTACCACAGTTTGGGCACCTGGAGAGACCAAGGTGGGATTAGCTTTGAAGTACAGACCTCAAAATGCAGTTTTGCAGTTCTAAAGTCTCTGGGCTAAGTGCTGGAGGAGAGAAGATGCTAATTCAAAACTCTAAGGAACAGCCAGGAGCCCAGGGGGAACAAACAAAACCCAGAGTAAGACTCCACAAGAAGCATCATCCAGAAAAAAGAAAATTGTTTTATTGTGGAAGACTTGAAAGCACTCAAGGATGTGTTCTTTTCTGGGTCTCATGAGCTCTGCCTTAAACCCCGCGGGGACAAACATCACTTACAGATATCATGCATTCAGCTCAGACTTAGTGTTGGCATGACCTTCAGAAGGTCAGTAGCCTAAGTGTCTCAAAGGCAAGGACAGGTTTAGCAAGCATAACCTGTACCAGTCACAACCCAGATTTGTTTTGCAAAGAAAGGAATTACAAAAAATGGAAAAGATACTGCTAAATGATATCTCACTTCTCCTTTGACCTAAATATTCTGTGTCTACATTTAATAATGTTTCATAATGAGGAGTTTGGGTATTTACCAAGTATGTTTACATGCCCAAATAAGCGGTTTACCCACAGGGGTGAGGGAGTGGGGGAAGAAAACGGTCCACCTGGTCAGGGAGGGACATCTGAATATTGATGTGGTTTGAAATTGTTACAGGGTGACCCTGACTAACTCCAGGCTGATTTTATCATCGTGTCAGACTGCATATTGGCCATGCAGCCACTCGCTGGCAACTCGCCTGACCCGGTGATTGTCACCTGAATGATTAATTCCAGCTTCCTGTAATTTTATCACAACATCACACCCTGTTCGCATTTATTCCATAATACCTTTCTTAATAACAGCCAACCAGGTGAGGTGAAGAGGGAAGGAAACCTTTTCAGTAAATGGCTTCTTGTAGTTCGGTCAGGGTAGTCCCAACCCAAGTAAGTCATCACTGAAAACAATTGTAGCTCACACTCACACATGTGTGTGCGCGCACACACACACACACACACACACACACACACACACACACACACACACACACCACACTGGCTCCTCCTATTAGGAAAGATAACTGACAAAATCATTACTGGAAGGTTCTTAGGAACAAAGAGTTCTATAAGCAGTGGCAGTAGCAATGCCAAAGGAAACAGGGATATTTCAAATTTTAAATCTTAGCTGGAGGAAGCTGGCTCCCTGGACCACTACAAGTACCAGCCTGTAATGTATTGGAATGTAGAGGTTATCATCTAGCTGAGCCTCAGTCCCCGTAACCTGTACCTGTAAGATCTCTACAACCAACAGCTTCTCTCCTCAGCAAATTCTCAATTCACCTTCCAGAAATTTCTAGTCATTTACAGATTTCCTTCAACAAATAAATTTGAAGAAATGAACTTCTGGGTGGGATGGGAACAGAATCACTGCTTCATTGATTGGCTTGACACTCTTGCTTCTTCCTCTAATGCCATTGTCTCTCAAAGAGCGATGCTACCAAGAACTGATGGCTTTCCGGGTCTTAGTTGACCTGTCTGAGGTAAAAGAATAGCAATCATGTATCAACAGTCAAGTGACCCTCCTCAGTTCTCCAACAAGCAGCAACTGGCTGCTTGCCCAACAGTTTTTACGTGCCACCACTGCCTCAAACTCAGGGAGCTGCCCTCAAATAAAGTAGCTTCCAGAGTGTTCTGCTGACAGAATTAACTTGAATTAATTGGTTTCTGAAGAAAATTTTTTTATTCAAAAGCATAAGGACTTGGTGTCAGTAAGTGTGATGTCCCCACAGGCAATGACAAGCAGTCAGCTGTCATATATGAATAGGAAGTGTCTTCCGCAAGCAGCTATATTCTGTGAACACACACACACACGCATACATACATACTCACATTCACACAGGACAAGCTGTGACCTGGCAAGGGTGTTTTTATCCAAGCACATTACACTGATGCTCCTTATGTACCAGGCATTGTACTGGGCACTGAGCCTTGACAATGTCCTGGGAGAATGTGGATGATGGCATGAACGTGCTGAGTTAGCACTGGGAACGCAGGATTCTGCCAAGGACGCTGGGGAGACTCCTCAGAGGGGCTAACAGCTGAGCTGAGCCCTGAAGAACAGGTCTGATGAATGCATTGAAGAACTGACTCACTACAGCAGTGCTGAAGTCACTTCATGATTTGATGGTCTGGCCACTGTTCTCAGTCTCCACAGAAAACACACAATACAGCTAAGTTCTGCAGGGATCAAAGCAAACAGTGGGGTGGAATCCCGGGGGCTTTGCTGGGAATGTAAGTGTGTAGAGAAAGCCTGGGGGTGTGCGACTTCTCTATAGGGTGGGATGTGTGTAGAAGCATCTCACGTGTTTCTTCAGGCTGACCCCTTGGGAAGCATGTTTCCTTGTTTGAATGCCTCCCAAAATGATGGGTTGTTTTGTGGAATTCAGAACCATACCATACAATGTGGATTTTACATTTTTATGTGAAATCTATGTAATATAAAAACAAGCTATGTGAAGGAGACACTCCGTCAGATGCCATCGTCTTTATCTAGTCCTAAAAGGTTTACATCACCCAAAGACATCTCACACTATTGAATAATGATTTTTCAAACCCCTCTCTCCTAAGTTCTAGGCAATGACAAACTACTTTCTGCTTTTACATACAAATCGATCTACTTTGAATAGTGTTTGACTTTGAGGTTTCAAAACCCTACATCATCTCCAGATACCTCTCTCTGCCTAGTAGTTATGTCTCAAGATGCGAACTCACAGCTACAAGAACCCAGGGCCTTGCCAACTTGCCTTCTTCCACTGTCCCCACCATGGTAGTCATGGATTCTAACCCTCTGGAATGAGAAACCCCAGTTAAGGTCTTTCTTTTATAAGTTGCCTGGGTCGTGATGTCTTATCACAACCAATGAAAAGTAACTGAGACAGACCAAAGTCAGTTTCTCTACTAAAGTAGCAGATGCTTTTATACATTGAAATAACCCTTTCATGGCATCCACCCTAATATTGCCTTCTCTTGACCAACTTGCACCCCAAAAACCTGCTTTCACCTACTAACACTTTCACCTCCACACACAAGCCTCCCGTGAGCCTCTTCAGCTTTTCTCTCACGTTGATGACTCTCTCAGCCCTTCACCAGGTTCTCAAAGGTCTATGTCACCCAGTGTGTTCAGCTTCCTCATCTCTGCTCCCCATCCTTCATGCTATTTCTTGTGTCAACCCCGCTAGGCATATACTCAGATGTCTGTCAACTCTGTGTTTCTCCAGTGCCTCCTGTGGACACTTCCCATGAGGTTCCCTTGAAAATGACCCCACCCCTGTATCTACAGAAAGCCTTTTTGAGAAATAAATGACCTGGTTCTCTGCACCACACCTTAGTTAACAGCCATCAGCTGCATAACCAGGTTTTCACACTTATTGTAACAGGTTCACTGCTCACATCAATTTACACACTTGTCTGGGACTTTTATTATTGTTCCATTTAAGGCCATTTTTGTCTAACAGTCTTAAGATCCACAACTTGGAGGCTCAACAAGTGTAGGGACTTCCGTCCACTTTATTCAATATATGCTTGTTCTTTTTCCTCCAGCACAGCAGCTGAACCTGAATCTAATGCTGTTTCATTCTGTTATTATGACTCCAGAGTTACTCACCTACTTCTCAGACAGCAGCACCATGGGACTTTTACACCCTACCCGTTCACCTCCTGCTGACACCAGCTGTAGCTTTTAACCAAATCTCTATTATTCTATTTATCAACAAGACTTGAGTCAGAGGCTGGGGTGAAAATCTGCTAACTCAGAGAGGTTGAGTAGCAATTAGCTCACCTTTCCTCTTTAATGGTATCTCAGAAGGAGACCCCTTATGCTCTACCAAACCAAAAAAGACCACCACAATCCAAGTCCCTCTCTGCTACTTCCTGTAGGTCTCTCTATCTTCCAGACTCCATATGATTTTCTATGATTACTTTCTGTCAATTAGTTGCTGGCTCTACCTCCTGACCTAAGGTGGATTTATTATTATTATTTATAGTTCTCAGACCTGTTTCCATTCTTCATTTTTCAGATTTGTTTTTAATGACAAATATAGAAGAATTCCAAGGACTGGTCAATTCTTTGATATGTTGAGCATTTGGTTGCTCTTGTACAAGCTGTTCTACTGCCTGTAATTTTTCTTATGTCAAATGCTATTGTCCCATCCATGAAGAGCTGTCAACTATTTTAAAAGTAGTGCTGTTGGTACCTTTGAAAGACCAACAGTTTTTGTGCCCTGCTTTTGTACAGCCTGAACAGTCTGAGGCTGTTCTTGATATCTTTTAATAATCTAGGAAGTATTATTTATTTAATCATTTGTTTCTGAGATTAGAGGAATGTTAATCTGTGTTTTGCCTTGGTGCAACAAATCATGCCCCCCCCCCATTCATTTCTATGATAGTCACATATGGCTTTAATTTTCTTATCTGTCTTTCTGGACCTATTCACTTGATCTATCTTGCACTGTTTCTTACCTGAGACAAAGTTCCAATCCCTAGAACTGAGCATTTACCTCCAGAAGAGATCAATCTGGATACCAAGATTTTGGTGAAATTATTGTCACACCTGCTCCTTTATCTACTAAACCTTCAATTTCAAAGTCATTTATTTGTATTTTTAGCTTTTATCTCTGATCATTTAATAGAAGTTTGCCAAAATATCTGTTTTCTTGTCTCTCCTGAACTTTTAGTTTTATCTACTAAAACTGTTTTGTCTTTGTTCATGTCCAGAGTGGTGTTGCTTTTAACAACAGGCATTAAGTATTTTAGTTGCTCTGTGGATGAGTTTCTCTGAAGATGACAGGAAATAATTTTAGTAAATTTAATATTGGGGCCTGTGGGAGGCCCCTGAGGAATTTCCCAATGGAAAATGGTTGCATTGCCAGTCTCTTGATGATCTGCATTCATTAGTCCAATGGTAGCCTTTGCCACATCTGCATATTCCAGAAGGTTGGGGCCTGTTGTTTGAATAATCTCTGGATAAAACAATTGTTTCTAGGAGCATCTTTCTGAATATACCTTTTCAAATGACTTTTTAGGACAAATAAAACATCTGACATTATGATTTTTCTAAACATTTCTAGAAATTACTTCTAACAAAGTGTACCATAAGTTAAGATCCAATATCAGCCATATTTCTAATCCGTTCATCTTGCCCTTAAAGGCCTAATCATGTTTTGAATCCTGAATTAGCAAAATTTCAATTAATATTCATTTAACTGTGATACTCTTCTACTTATAGCTGAAGTCAGTCTTTGTGAAAAATTAGTGAAGGCTTCTTTTGGGCCTTGTATGATTTTAGTCAGTGACTCAGTCTCTTCCTTGATTCTTCAGCCTTATCCCAAGCATTTAAGACTGCTAAATGCCATAGGCCCAAGATGTGATCATCAGATTTAAACTGTCTTTGCAACTCAGTATATTGACCTCACTTAGAAGTTGATCTTGAGAAATATCAGTGCCTGTATCCCTGCTTTATTACTCCATGACACTAACTTTCTCTGTCCACCATGTTTGCCATTATAATTGAACAGTTTCTAATTGTTGTAACTAAATCTTTCCAGTCTTAGGGGATAATTCTATTTTGATTTGTCCATGAATTTCACATCTGCTTCACATAGGGTGAATTCATACCACGTGAAATGACTGCTTCCTTAAGTCTCCTCAAGTCTAATATTTCTATACAATTCTATTTAACTTCTTCACAAATTTGGGAGTGCCTATCATCTGCCAGTCATTCTTGTATAGTATTACAAGATAAAATAATGTTGGCTTTCTAATAATCTTGGGCCACCCCTCTTCAGTTTTATCATTTAGTGGTGCAGTAGGATCTTGGCTAAATTCCTCTGTCTGTGTATGAGTATTTTTTTCTTATATTCTTTAGTAGTTCTTTCTAAGGCTCACATCTTATCAGCAGTAAGTCTTTATAGAACTTGTATATTACAAGAGTAAGTCCTTCTAAGTCTTTCATCTTATCGGTCAAATTTTTCTTATTTTTATTAATAAGTATGTTATCAGTCAAATTTTCATATTTGGCACTGTTATCAAACCACTTTTTTAAAGATGAATATGAATTATCAAACCGATAGTAATTACAATAGACATTATGCCACTTACAGATAGTAAGTTTATCCCCTCATTTATTTTTCCCATTTTCAAGTCATCCATAGTAGCACCATACAGAGTCCTATTTTCCTGCATTGTTATATTTCTCACTCTTAATGTGGGAAAGATTTTTCTTTTCAATATTATTTAACTCTCTCCTTACGGACTTCCCAGGGTTTTCATCAAATCTGCTGACTTTCCATTTTGTCTGCAGCAGCAGTGGTATCTACAAGCTTGGGCCCCTTCCACCAAGCATGAGGCAGCTTCCTAGAATCCCTGCAGACAGTAGCAGTGGCAGCAGTGTTGGCTGTGTGCTGTGTCCCTTGTTGTAGCACGAAAATGTTGTTTCTCCTCTGGCACAGTGGCTGCACTTGAATCTATTGACACTTTAGCCAGTAATTGTGACTCCAAATAGTTACCTTCCCACTTCTCGGATAGTAGCACAGTGGGACTTTTCCGTGCTGCCAGATCTGCCTCCTGACACTACCACCAAATGTAGTTTGTAACTAAATGTCGGTTGTTCTACTTGTTAATAAGACTTGGGAGTCAGAGGCTGGGGTGAAAACTGCTAGCTCAGAGAGGTTGAGAAGCAACCTGTTCCTTGTTCTTTGTTCTTAGTGACAGATGGCTACTATACAGAAACAGGGGAACTGTTGGGTATGTAGAGTGAGCCTCTCTTCTCACTAAGTCCTGTGTCCATCCATGGACCCTTCACCATGGTGTTCATAAAGAGCATCCTTCTGCTTCTCTAAACCCGAAAAGACTCGAAGTCCCAAATATTTACTGTACATCTAGGCTCCCTCTGACTCTCTATGGTTACTTTCTGTCAATTACATTTTGGCTCTGCCTCCTGCCTGAGTTTATTTAACTAATGCAAACATAAGCTTGGATTTCACAGATACTGGAGTGATTTTGTAGATGTATCCATAAGACAGGGCTCCGCAACTCTGCATTTTGATTCATTGTTGCTTTCTATCATGGTCTCCATCTGCTGAAAGGGCGCATCCTACACCTATGTGTGGGTATGAGGGCAAATACCAAACATCTGTATTTAAAAATTAACCTCCTTTCTTCTTCTCTCACAAAAATCCAACGTTCCCACATAACCAGCTCCACAGACACACCTCCAGAAACAGTGACAGGGAGTGCAGGGCTCTCCCCTCACTCCAAGGTATTTCAAATGTAAAGACAAGCAAGGAAAGGAAACTGGGGACAATAGAGTCCAAGACCCCATGGAAAGAAAGGCCTAAAGAATGCAGGACTTGGGAGAGTCTTACAGAGACTCCCTGGAAGGAGAACAGGTATACCTATTGGTTCAGGAACCATAGTGAAAAGTCCATGGTTGGACACAGGACTGAGAAAAAGAAGAGAGGCTCATTCCACATACCCAGCAGTTCCCCTGTTTCTGTATAGTAGCCATTTGTCACTAAGAACAAAGAACAAGGAACTTTACCTGCTATGGTGTGTGTGTGTGTGTGTGTGTGTGTGTGTGTGTGTGTGTGTCCATCTATGTACTGTGCAAAGGATGCAGAGCACATCAGCTCCCCAATCTCCACACGCCACATACAAGGCAGTACTAAATGTAAACAACGAGAAATAAGCAGAACGAAGGGGTTTTCCCAAAGCACCTGACCCACGAAGCCAGTTTCACTTCCTGCTTTGGAAACCACTGCCTCCAGCCCCACAAGATATAAATCCTGATGATTCAGTTATACATGAGTTTCCTTCTCTCGTTTCAAATGTTGCCTCTCTAGACACAGGCAACTGTCTGTCCTCTGGCTGCTATTGCCTGTGCTAGGTCTCAGTGCTACTCAGCTACATCATGAGTTCTTGGTGAGTTAAGCTTCTGACTGTGCCTCAACCTTAGCGCCTCACTTGGGAGTCCTTGTGCCTTGTGGCCACTCAGTAAATATTATTGATTTGGCTTTGACAGATGCTGTAACTGTGGCCCAAAGCAGCTGCATGAGTTTTCCAGGGCAGCTATTGGCAGCTGAGCCAGGATTGAATGTCAGCTTTTTCTCTCGCGAGTTCATTTCTGCAGCCTGAAAGTTTTAATTGTTTGTATATATTTGCGAAGAAGGTGGTATTCCATCACAAAGTGTGAAGCTTGTTTTCTGCTCAACTATGATCTACTCTAAGAGTTTTCAAACAAGTAATCAGTCGTGCAGAGAGCACACGGGCGGTCCTGGAAAACTAGTGGGACAGTGTGCCACCGAGCAAAGGAGACAGAAAAGTGGGAGGCAGGGAAAGGTTGGGAAGAAGCTTCAGTGGGGTAAGACAGTGAGAGGGGCTAATAGGGCAGAAGATGATCCAAGCATTAAGCATTTTTTTATATAGATTAAGCTGTGGAAAAACAAGTCAGTAAAGAAACAAACACACAAATACAAACCAGACAGACCTTCAGCTTTGGGGATCATGGGCAAGTCCTGCTCTTCTGAGTTTGTTCATCTCTCAGACCACAAGAAGGCACTTGTATGTACTGCAGCTCAGCCTGAGATCACCTGGAACAGGACCGACAGAAGCCCACAGGTAGCTGAGTAGATTTGTTGTGTGGTTTTTTTTTTTCATGAAATTTGCCAAAACAAGAAAGTTTAATTATAAAATACATCAGTATCATGAAATCTAAGGGAAAAATTCTGAGTACTGACTTACCTCAATAATACTTGAAGCCACATAGTTTTAAGTTTTTATTGAGGTGAAAACTTCAAGAAATTTTCCGTTTTGGCAATCATTAGGCAAACAACTCAGTGACCTTAAGGAGTCCACATAATTTGATCACAGCCATTTCCCATCTCATCTCAGAGCCTCAGGAAGCTGCTCCCTTACCATAGTGTGAATGACACCCTGGGCTCTCATCTCTGCAGCACCACGCCCTGAACATGTTGCCTTCACTCTGGTATGCCAGAATTTACTGCTGCAATGATCCTATTTCAAACTCTGCAGCCTTCTATCCTTCCTGAATTCCAAGTTAGGACTTGGTCTAAACATAGCTAGACATGCACACCCTTATGGAACCCCCAAAATGATAAGTACTTTCCCTCCATGCTTCCTATCCCATGTCTCCCTATCATGCCTTCAACTGACCCTGTTCTTCTAGACTGTGGCACCTCCAGGACAGGAAGGAAAATTGCTTCATTTCCCAATGACTCTCTACACCGATGACAGGCATTCAGTGGGCAACACAGAAATATCTCATGAATTAGAGAAAGGACCAACCAATCACCTACCAATTCTTATCTAAGGGCTACTTAGAATTTCCCTTATCCCAATCATCCCGTTGCCCCAAGTTCTCCCCATCCTACCCTTCTCACTTTTCTCTCCCCATCTCCCCTTACCCCCTCCCACCCACCCTTAAGATCCCAATGTTTTGCCTGGCAATCTTGTCTACTTCCCCTACCCAGGAGGATAGCTATATGTTTTTCTTTGGGTTCACCTTCTTATTTAGCTTCTTTAGGATATCAAATTATAGACTCACTGACCTTTATTTATGGCTAGAAACCAATTATGAGTGAGTACATCCCATGTTCATCTTTTTGGGTCTGGGTTACCTCACTCAAGATAGTATTTTCTATTTCCATCCATTTGCATGCAAAATTTGAGAAGTCATTGTTTTTTACTGCTGAGTAGTACTCTAATGTGTATATATTCCACACTTTCTTCAGCCATTCTTCCATTGAAGGACATCTAGGTTGTTTCCAGGTTCTGGCTATTACAAATAATGCTGCTATGAACATAGTTGAACAAATACCCTTGTCATATGATCGGGCATCACTTGGGTATATTCCCAAGAGTGGTATTGCTGGGTCTAGGGGTAGGTTGATCCCGAATTTCCTGAGAAACCGAAACACTGCTTTCCAAAGTGGTTGCACAAGTTTGCATTCCCACCAGCAATGGATGAGAGAACCCCTTCCTCCACAACCTCTCCAGCAGAGGCTATCATTGGTGTTTCTGATTTTAGCCAATCTGACAGGTGTAAGATGATATCTCAAAGTTGTTTTGATTTGCATTTCCCTGATCGCTAAGGAGGCTGAGCATGACCGTAAGTGTCTTTTGGCCATTTCAACTTCTTCTGTTGAGAATTCTCTGTTCAGATCAGTGCCCCATTTTTTAATTGGGTTAATTAGCATTTTGAAGTCTAGGTTCTTGAGTTCTTTATATATTTTGGAGACCAGACCTTTGTCTGTTGCGGGGTTGGTGAAGATCTTCTCCCAGTCAGTGGGTTGCCTTTTTGTCTTAGTGACAGTGTCCTTTGCTTTACAGAAGCTTCTCAGTTTTAGTAGGTCCCATTTATTCAATGTTGCCCTTAATATCTGTGCTGCTGGGGTTATACATTGGAAGCGATCACCTGTGCCCATCTGTTGTAGGGTACCTCCCAATTTCTCTTCTATCAGGTTCAGTGTGCTCGGACTGATACAACCGGATGATTGGGATAAAGGAAGGTTGGATAGGGGAGCAGGGAAGCACATAGCTTAATTAAGGGAGCCATCTTAGGGTTGGGAAGAGACTTGGACCTAGAGGGGCTTCCAGGTGCCCAAGGCGAGGTCCCCAGTTAGTTCCTGGGGCAGCTGAAGATAGGGAACCTGAAATGATCCTATCCTATAGCCATACTGATGAATATTTTGCATATCACCATAGAACCTTCATCTAGTGATGGATGGAGATAGAGACAGAGACCCACACTGGAGCACTGGACTGAACTCCCAAAGTCCCAATGAGGAACAGAAGGAGGGAGAAGATGAGCAAGGAAGTCAGGACCAAGAGGGGTGCACCCACCCATGGAGACAGTGGGGTTGATCTATTGGGAGCTCACCAAGGCCAGCTGGACTGTGACTGAAAAAGCAGGGGATAAAACCGGACTCTCTGAATATGGCGGACAATGAGGCAGAAGCCAAGGACAATGGCACTGGGTTTTGATCCTACTTAATGTGCTGGCTTTGTGGGAGCCTAGCCAGTTTGGATGTTCACCTTCCTAGACCAGGACGGAGTGGGGAGGACTTTGGACTTTCCACAGGGCAGGGAACCCTGACTGCTCTTCAGACTTGAGAGGGAGGGGGAGAGGAGTGGGGGGAGGGGGAGAAGAATGGGGGGAGGGGAGAAGGAGTGGGAGGCTGGGAGGAGGCGGAAATTTTTTTTTCTCAATAAAAAAACGAAAAAAAAGAAAAAGAAAGATGAAAGATAAAAAAAAAGAATTTCCCTTTACCCAGATTACTTTTCTTGACTCTGTACACTCTCTTATTGTTATCCCTTCAACAAATATTTTAAGTATCTTCTCTGAGACACACGTCAAGAGCACTGATATATTGGAGATAAGTTGTACTTGAGAATTGGAAGATAATGAGGGAGGATTGGGAAATAAATAAATAAATTTATATTATGTTTTCCAAAAACATTGGTAGTAAGGAAATGTCCTTTAATGCCTGGAATACAGCAGAAGACCCACAGTTAGTTGTACGATATGCAGAGTGAGAGGCCTAAATGGAGCATTGGGGTTCTTCTCCCCCAACCCCCCCCCAGATCCTCCCTATACCCTCACCCACCCTAATCCACACCACTTACTGCTATCATTAGAAAATAGATATCTAAATAATAATTCTCCTCCTCACATCATCCTGCTGTCTGCTCTCCAGGGAAGGGAGGGCCATGCGGGCTACACTCAGCAGTGAGGTGGCAGAAAGCCTTTTGATATGAACTCTAAGGTTCCAGAGGAACAATATGGAGGCAGCAGAGCCTGCCTCTGAAGATTCCTTAACAAAAATGTAAAGTGAGTTTAAAAAATGAATCTACTGCTTTCTAGTTTTTCAAATGGTTTCCCATTTGAAAATGTGCCAAGGTGTGTGTTTCACATATGTATACGTGCGCCACAGCTGACGGCAGAGGCACAATTTTCAGGTTTCCATTCCCGGCAGAACAGAAAATCATAACAAATGATATATTCTCATCCTTTCCTGCCCTTCCCCTTTTTCCTGCCTACTCTGGAGCAAATCATCCTAAGGAGACACAGCTCTATCTCATCTCTCCCAACTAAAAAGCCAGAGCTAATTGTTCACTTTAAATTTACTATTGTGTGTAACTCAACATCTATGGCTGATGAAGAAGTCAGCCACCTCTCAGCTCACTAGTGAGACAGGGATGAGGGGGTGGGGGTGGGGGAGGAACTGCCCCTCAGGGAGAAGGGCTCAGGGCCACTGGGATCACTGAAAGGGCAGTGGTGTCACTTTATGCCACCTCTGCAGACCAGGAGCAAATACTTCAGAGTCATAGCATCTGACTTCTTATATGAGTGGCAGAAAGATTTATCCCACATGGGAAGCACTATGTAAATACAGATCTGGTGCTTTCTGGCCGGCTTGGTCCACCTGATAGTCCCCAGGGAAGCCTCATCCCATCTGCGGGCTTCATCTTCTTACTAGATAGTGAGGACCAGCAATGTCTGCCTCGTTATGCTGAATAACATAGTAAGCACAGCGTGGGGATTCCCTTAGAACACGCATGTTACAGGAAGGCCACCCACTGACATCATTTCCTGCAGTACACTAGATGCCAACCGCAGTGAGAGAAACCTCAAAGCCACTTCTCTATAGGAATCTACAAGATGCTAGGCTCCCTTGCATTAGAAAATAGATATCTAAATAATAATGACAATAAAGAAGAAGAAGAAGAAGAGGAAGAAATAAAAACAAATGAACCTGAATGGGACAAAACAGCAAAAGAAAAAGCATGAGAAACACATATAGATGCAGAGATACATACATTGGTACATACAGAAGTCCCCGAAAAATGAAAAATTGTAAACCATAATACATAATAATATGTTATAATATAATAACCATAATATTACCTGTAGGGTAAGGAAAATGAAAAAATAATAAAAGTTTTTTAAAATGCTCCATGTGTTTTGAGACAAAAAAAAACCTCTCCAAAAATACCACAGAGTCTAGTTAATTAGTTAGTTGTTCGTTAGCTAGTTAGTTAGTTAGTTAGTTAATTGTTCGTTTGTTACTTAGTTAGTTTTATGTTGGCCATTTACTTGGGCATGGAGCTGTCCTTAAGAGTGTCTTGTATAACCAATGAGATATAATTGGAGAAAACTAAGTTTTTATTTACAAGTGATTGTCAATTGGAGAAAACTTTTGGGTTAAGGATGAGGGCCATCAAGTCAACTTCTCTCCGGTCTGGAGCCCATCTGGTACAGCCCCTGTGCATGCCTGAGCTCTCTAGAATTCACAGGTGCATAAGTTCTGTTGTGCTTAGAAGGCTTTGTTGCCTTGGTGTCCTCCATCCACCCTGGCTCTTACGATCTTTCTGCTTCGACTTCTGCATGGTTCTGAGGGATCAGGATGGTTCTCTCATGGAATGCTTGGTGCATAGGTGGTCAAAGTTGGAGATCGATGCATCATCCAAAGCTGGTTGTTTCCTTGAGGATGCAGGAGAGGGTAAAGTGAAAAGGATGGAGAAAGGGAGGCAAAATGCAGCAGTCAGTCAGACTCTAAATTCTAATGTATTAGAATTTCTGGCAAACAGAAAATGGGGATGGAACTGTGGGAGAGTGATTTCCTCAGGGAAGCAGCCAAAGGGAGTTGTCTGACAGATGCTATCCCAGCATACCTCTGCCATTGTCCCAGCTGCAGAACAAAAGGAATGTGGGAAATGACTTTACAGCTGTGTTCAGAGGTGGATGCACAGACCTCCTTGAGCTGTGACATGATAACTATAGGAGTCTTCCATTAAATAAAGTATTGGGACTGATGAGAAGGCTGAGTGAATAAAAAGCTGGCCGTGCAAGCATCCAAAGACGGTGTTTGGGTTCCCATCTTCATTAAAGCAGGGTATGGTTGCCTACACCTGTAACCTCTTATAATCCTACCTGGGGTTGGGTTGGGGGTGATGAAGACCAGCAAACACTGAGGGGTCTCTGGCCAGCTAGCTCCATGTTCACTGAGAGATCCTATATCAAAAATATTAAGTGGACAGTTTGATACTATGTCCAGTTAGGAAAATAGTTGTAGGCTCACTGTTGGGTCCTGTGATCTTCCCAACTATGGATTCTTGATCATATTTCCAGGACCAGTATCTGTTTCCTCCTGTGCAGCAGGCCTTAAATCTACTTCAAAAGTGATTGCCTACCCCTACATTTGTGCGCTGCTCCCATGCTGGGTGTATCTGACCACACTAGACACTATGCACTATGCTGGGTTCACAGATGACCCAAATTGCTGATGATATTTCCTCTAGATGTACCTTCTAGTACTATGAAAGCAGGCAGAAGGGAAGAAGCTTCATTCATGATCGGTACCAATCCGATCTCTCCATATCCTGTAGCCCCTAAGTAGGTGTGGTGTCGTCAGCAACATGGTCTTACCATCAAACTCTTGTGAGAAACCAAGAGTAATGGAAATAACTTTTGGGGTCTCTGGGACATCTCTGACCCACACTCCAAGGGGAGGTCTATGAGTTACCCTTCTAGGGTAGCTCCAAGTGAACTCTTACATACGTGGACATTTATAAAGTAGTGAGTTTCTATATGAATTTTTCAAATAGCTTTAATGTTAGATATCCCTCCAAATCACCCTGTGCCCTGTCCTCCCATCCCACTTCCCACTTACACCTTCAGGTATTTTTGTGCAAAGGATGATAATTAACTCAGAAACTCACTACCGGTAAAAGTGAAAGGATTAGGTGTCTGTGGAATACTCAAAAAATGTGAAAGCCTTTATCACTCCTCTCCCATGGCTCATGGACCTTCTCAAAAGAGGGGGTGGAAAATTATAAGAACTAGAGGTGGGAGATGATAGAGGCCAAACAGTGTCTTCTGGACATGACGCTCCAACTATAATCATGAAATTCACAACAGCTGTGGATGCCTGCCCAAGACATGCCCACAGTCAAGCCAGTCAGCATTCTACCATGGAATGGGAAGTGTTTTATCAGCCATCACCCCTAACGAAGGCTCTATGGACAGTTGATGGTTTCTGAGGGAGATTCAGTTTTCTTTAAGAGTATCTCTACTGGTGGTTGATCATACTCAGTAGGTGGTCCCACAACCATGAGTAAATGGATATCACAATCAGAGTAATGGGTTATTAAATTGAAAAGAAGTAAGCATGAAGATACCAGTTGGGTAGAGAGGGGTGGTAGGAGTGGATCTAAAAAGAGCGAAGTGGAGGAGTTGAGGTCAAGATGATCCAAATACACTGTACGAAATTCTCAAAGTATTAATGAAAATATGTTTAAATACTGGGTGGAGATGAAGTAATGAAGATAACATATATTCATTCACTCCAACCTCTACATAGGTACACATAAATAAGTATATATGAATCCAACACATACACAAAATAATAATAATAAAACAAAATAAATTTAATATAAAGCTGCATATCAGAATAACTACTTTTTGAAAACCTTCAGGAACAGACTTCAATCTTTTTTCTCTTTTTTTCTTTTCCTTTTCATTATTACTATCTTACAAATAATTAGGTTTCTTCATGGAATTTTTAAAGCAAACTTTGTTTTTGATGTTTCTCCCCCTTCCTCTTTACCCTCCTTTAGCCCTTATACCCTGTGTAGTATCCTTTCCACTTTCATGTTACATGTGACCTTTGTCCCCTGCAACACCTCTTGTTCCTCTCTCATATACTTGCTTACATACATACAAAAATTAAAACTTAGGATCCACACGAGACAACATGGAGTGTTCACCTTCCTGAGTCACCTCACTTAGTATAATCTTTCTGGTTGCATTTTCCTGAATATTTAATTACTTTATTTTTCTTAAAAGTTCAGTAAAAATCCTACATGTGTGTACGTGCATGTGTGTGTGAGTGTGCATGTGCCTGTGTGCGTGCATGCATGTGTGTGAGTGTGCATGTGCCTGTGTATGCATGCATGTGTGTGTGAGTTTTCAGGTGTGTCCATGCAGGCATTTGTGTGTGTGCATGTTCATGAGTGTGCATGTGTATATGTGTGCATGTGTGTGACTGTGCACATGCATGTGTGTGCATGTGTACTACCTGTGTGTGCATGCATGTGTGTGTGAGTGTGCATGTGCCTGTGTGCGTGCATGCATGTGTGTGAATGTGCATGTGCCTGTGTGTGTGCATGCATGTTTATGTGCCTGTGTGCATGCATGCATGTGTGTGAGTGTGTATGTGCCTGTGTGTGTGCATGCATGTGTATGTGCCTGTGTGCATGCATGCATGTGTGTGAGTGTGTATGTGCCTGTGTGTGTGCATGCATGTGTATGTGCCTGTGTATGCATGCATTGTGTGCACAAGAGAGAGAGCATTCTCGTTTGCCATACTTTCACTGTGTCCTCTTCTATTAACAGACATCCTGGCAGGTTCCATTTTCTTGTGCTGGGAACAGCTATGATGAACTATTTGAAAGCAGGGTGGTGTTTTCTATCTTTCGTCTCCAGACTCTAGCCCAAGGCCTGCGATAGAGCAGAACAACAGGAACAACGTAAACACAGAATGAGAAGAGACTTAAAGACTTTGCTTAGAAATACCTTGTCTCTGCATCTCTCTTTTTCACTCAAGGGTTTTTTTTTCCCATTTATTTTAACATTTTTCTCGGTATAAAGTAACATTTTCTTTACAAGCAGAATGTTTGGAAATAGGGAAAATACTTAATCTATATTTGTTTGGCTCAGGTAATTTGAAATCCTTTTAAAAACAACATATTTAATTGGTGTTTTTTCTCTTTCATCCTAATGCCTGTCCTCAAATCTCTAAATAGCTGCTGCTCCCCATCCCATTAATGTATAGACTGTTTCAGAAGTCTGTGTTAGTTAGGGTCATTCAGAGACAGAACCACAAAGCAGAGACTCGCAAGAAAGTCTATTAGTTAGGATCATTCAGAGACAGAACCACAAAGTATAGACTCGCAGGGAAGTCCACAGTCTGTCTTTGACAAGACACAGGTCATGTGGTATCATCTTAGTCAACCTGAAGATCGGGGGTAAAGGATGTAAATCTGAGGTCAAGGCAGGGGGAGACCATTGGCCCAGTTCCAGAAGATGGGAGAGAATAAAAGGGGCATTCCTCCCTGCTCTGCCTTCTGGTTTTTAATGGAAGAGCTCCGTGAGACTGTTCCTGGGAAGGTGGGAGTAGACACCTGATGACAGACAGAAAACCAGTGTTGGGAGCGGTGAGACCCCAGATCCTGAATTTCTTGTAAACAACTTGTTTTCCCCTGATCTGAGTGCCTACAGCTGCTCCGAGCATGAGACCTTCAGGAGTTCCTGATGGCAGGAGAGTGGTTTCTGGTGGGTTTGGCTGGGGCGTGGCTATCTCCATATAATCTGCCCCTGAACACAATAAAGGGGCCATTCTTGGGGCTTTGGTATCAGTGTTAAAAGGTCTGCGAGTTGGTCTGTCTCTGTCTGTATTCTCAACCTCCAGCCCCTTGCCCGAAGCTCGCGTGCTGGGGTCTAGCGCATAGAGGGCAGACCCTGACCGCAGTATGCGCAGCAGACCAGGGTCCACCAAGCCCAGCTTGATGATAAAGCTACTTATGAGGGCCACTTATGTGACGATGGGTGGCTCGGTGGCTGCTATGTCCTTCAGACCCCACTCAAGCGTGCACGAAGTTGCTCCTCTGAAGCTCCCATGAGGGATTGCTTTCTGCTAATGCAACCCTGGGGAGACTTGTATATCTCTGCCTTCCCAGATTCCTGAGAGTTTTGTTAGCTTTCTGAGCCTTACATCCTCCCCACACCCTGGAAGAAAATATTTCAATTAGGAAAAAAAAAAACCTACTAGGTAGATAATGCCCCCCAACAATGAGAAGGTCAAACTACCAAGTCCCTGAAATCAGTGTTAATCTCATCCAGAAATACCCTCAGGACATACTGGGATCAGAGCACTAGGCCCAGTCATATTGATACAAAACTAACCCTCCGAGAATCCAGAAGGTCAGGACCGTCATTTGGCCCATTATCTGTGGCATCCGGCCCATTTCCCTTTCACAACCTCAGTTAAATCAGCTGCCTCCAAACTCACTGGTGTGACCCTGGCTCTTTTTACATAACTGCTCCAAACCCCTCTTTCCTGGGAAAATGGAGCTGTATGGGTTTCTGGCAGTCAAAGTACTCTTAAAGCACCCAGGGCCCTTAGCGGTTTCATCCAGACGGAGTCAATAGTACACGATCCAGTCACGAGGCAAGAGGATGTGGAGGAGTTCTTGTCTAGTCCCTCAGCTTCCTAGTTCTCCTAAGCTGAGCTTCATGGTCTCAGGGTGGGTCTTCCGAGTACACTCGCTCCCGCTTCAATGCCTGAGTCCTGGGTTTCTTGCTCGGTTCCCGTGGTTTGAACGCCTTTTACCGGTCATGTGAATTCGCTTTCACAAGCTAAGATGTAATCACAAGTGTGATGGAACCAGAGAGTGGGGAGTGATGGCATCGTGGCACCCAGGTCTTACTGATTGGAATTAATGCCCTTTGTCTAAGGTCCCAGGAGCTGCATAGCTCCCTCTTCCTTGTGAGTATGTGGTAAGAAAATACGATCTACAAAGACGAAAAAGGGTTCTTCTTCCAGACAAAGAGTCTGCTACCGAATAGATCTTGAACAACTCAGGGTGTAAAACCCCAACAGAAACACCTCTATTGCTCCTAAGTCACGCGCATGCGTGGCATTTTGCTGCAGCACTATGAACGGTCTGTCTCCACCAGCGTCCTCCACTGTACCGCCACACTGCTGTATGCCCGAACACACCTACGATTTTTAAATGAGCATTTGACAGATCGTTAGAGGTTTTTTCTTGTTAACATTTTAATTTTTTTCATTGCTCTTTATGTCTGTTGCGTATTTATTGCCAAGCTGCACTGTGCTGATATATGAGTTTAATATATGGCTTTAATTTTCCAATCTCAGGTACAGCAACATGGAATGTATATGCCTTCCGCTATAGGCTGTTTCATCAATGACTGTCGACAGAAGTGGGTCTCGTTTTTAGGATAGGGAGGTGGCTTATTGGCAGAAATACACACTATGCTGTATCCAGTGGATGCCATTTTAATACATACATTGAATTAAGTTGTTTTGTGTACATATTCTTTACTATACATGCCTTCTGAGAATCTTGTTTTCTTTTCACCTTTTGGGGGAGCTCTGTTTCTTTAGATATATTGATGTATGAGTCCTCTATTTCTTTGTCAATTCATAGTCATGGCCAGCCTCCTTATCCCGTCCAGTCGCTCGGGTTCCCCTCGACCAGCGTCACTGTCACCATCTCACGGGACATCTCACGTGTGCTGCCACAGGTCCTGTGTGTGACTGGGACACGGTTCAGAGTGGGGTTCCTTAGCTGTCGGTCCTGAGCGTCTCCCAATCTTATCACACTGCCCACAGCGCTACCCGAGTCTCTGTCTTTCCATGTTCTTTTAGACTGATCCTGAGGGCTTATATCATTCGCTCTCATAATGACTGCAAACCAGTGTGTTGTTTTATTGTTCTTCATAGTTTTATGATTGCTGTGGAATCTGAACACATTTTTAGAGAAATGAACTTATCTGAGGCTTTCCCTCCTTGAAGTTTATAGTCATAGTTTGATCAGATTTGTTCAATAAAGTTTAGGTGATTTTTGGACTACAGGAAACATCTTACATATTTTTTCATTCTCCTCAGCACCATTATTTATAATGGATATATAATGTCTCATAATATGCCATATGTTGTTTAACCAGCTTTTTTTTATTTCATTAAACCTTGAGTGCTTTGCAATTTTTTTTCCAGCTCTGATAAATGTTCCTGCATATGAATTCTCCTCTACATGGGTGATTATTTCCTTTGGATCATGTAATGGGAAAATTGATTCATGTCATGATTGATTTGAAGGAAATGAAACATTCTGAAATCACTTAGCACATACCGCCAAATGGCTTCTCGAGAAGGGTACACCATTTAGAGTTCCATTAGCGATTATACAATAAGAGTATTTATCTTTCCAAACACTCACAGATAGTTTCCAAATTGTCACCAACCACAGACTTAAGAAGCTCTAGCTTAGGCAAAACCGGTCCCTAGACCAATCAATTTTATATAAATTAGAGATTTGCATTTGACGTAAAGATGAACAAAGATGATTTCCTCTGCTTCTTCGCCTTCTCTGGGCTACAATGTTCATTCACGGGATTTCTTTATCCACACCATGCTCATACCACTGCCCTCCATTGTTGTGGTGGACTGTAATGCTACAATACTGGCAGAGATGGCCAGCGTTTGGAGCTCGCCTTCCACGGGTACCTGAAAACAGGAGATTGTTTTACAGACATCAAAAACTACCTATGTGTACAAAGAGACTCCAGAGCAAAGTGACTTTGGGTTGGCCGAAAGCCTGCAAGCCACCTAGGAGACTGCCTGTGGCCTCTCAGCAGGGAGGTCCAGAGACTCTCTCTGTTACACTTCTCACTCCTCCTCTTTCTTGTCACCCTGCCTGATCATCCTGTTTTCTTTAGTTTCAAAGTCAGATCTATTGCCCTCCAAGCTTGCTTGTGATTCTCAGCAGTAGATAACCCAGCCTGCGTTTTATGCTGTGTTAGGGTCTGCTGAAAATAAACGCCTCAACCTCCAGAGGGCCGTGAGCACATGAGACCGATGCTCCTGTTCACATTTGTCCTGGACACATGTGATGCTAATCAAGTAATGCTACAAAGATGTGCGGCCACCTTGCTGCAAGGGACACTAACATCCCACCTGTCCCTCTCTTCTCCTTCCCCCTTTCTCTTGGGAAAGAATGGCACAAAGTCATTTAGCTTCTAGCTGTTTCCTAAATGACTACGGAGCATAGATCTCACACTACATGAAACTTCTTGTCTGATTTTTTTTTTCCTCTGTTCCTCAACTAGATAAGCTTCTGCCCAGTCCCACGCGTTCTTTGTTGACTGTGAAGTACAGGTTTTCTACAGATGTTCCTCCATTTATAATAGAATTACATCTCTAAAAACCTGTAGGTTGAAACTAATTATGACTCAAAATGTATTGAATGGCCTTGGAATATTGAACATGGTAGTTTATTCTAATCTACCTTAAATGTGTTCAAAATGTTTAAACTACCCAACACTTGGGAAAGTCTCTAACACAAAAACCCATTCTGTGGAGAAATGTTGAAAAATCTTCTGCTGTTTATTGCTTATCTGTGTAAAACATGTCAACAATATGGTACCCAGTGAGATGTGTGTTGTTCTCCTTCTTAACTGCACTGCTGGTAGGAGCTGTGGCTTGCTGCCACTCCCCAACGCCAAGAAAGTCTCCCATTGCTTATTGCTAACCCAGGAAAAAGGAGCCAACTCAAAGCACAGCTTTTACCTAGTGCAGGTCACTTCTTGACCATCAGAAAGCTGACCAGTCCTCGTGGGAGACTGTCTTCACACAAACTGCATAACTTAGGGACCACGGAGAAGGTAAACCCCTTCCCCTTGGAAAATCTTGGCTAACCTACACTAGCTGGGCACACCCTTACATGTACTCAAAGAAAGATGTCCTTGCGGTCCCAACGTTTGGATCAGTGCACTCTTACTGTCCTCATTGTTATGACAAGAGCCCTAAAGAAGCAATGTCATGGTGGAAGGATAGTTTCCTCTGACTCACAGTTTGAGGGAAGACAGTCTGTAAGGATGGAGAAAGGATGGTGACACACAACTTCCTGACCAGGGAAACTCACGTGCAGCTGGGACTCCCTGCTTCTCCATGTCTCTCTGAGGGAATCTCTTGCATTAGAACACTGTAACAAGTTGCTTGCATGTTTCATTTTTATGATCTTCCTTTAAAAAGGATAACGTTATTTATTTTTCATTGAAAACTTCATGTGTTTATGCAATATATTTTGATTACATCCAACTAACAGCACCTCCCTTCAAAAGTGTCCAGAATTCCCCAACTCATTTCCTTCCTCCTAACTTCATGTCCTCCTTTCGTTGCTGTTGGATCTGGGCAACCTACAAGCAGCCGTGACCCCAGAGGAGAACGACTCTCCCTCCTTCAACCGACATTAACTAACTGCCCACAGCTCTCCTGTTCCCCTCTAGGCCGTGACTTCAAATTCTTTATCCTAGTACACACATCTTCCTGCTGAGAAACTAGAGAGGTCTTTACAAAACACACTTTAAGATTCTGGAGTGCTATTCCTTGCTTACAGTAAAATGTTCACATTTTTTAGAAATAGTTTAGGGTTTAGACTGCAAGTCTTCATCGCTTTAGAAAGTTTCCTCGCACCCATCTGGCCAATGTCTCTGGGTCTCTCTGCCCTGCCTTTCATAATGTGGATTAGATTTTATTCTGCAGTGTCTTCTCATGAGACGCATGTGATATGAGCTCTTTTGTATGGGATTTCTTTCATTTACTACAATGCTTTCATGAATTTCACCAAGATCTCGTGTGTGCCGGCCTCAAATTGCCATTGTCTAATGATGTTTGGGTGAGCATGAAAATATTTGTCTTCTTAGGAAAATTCTGGTCCGCCTTTGAGTTTTTATAGGGATTGTTGAGATAGCTCAGTGGATAAAGTTGTTGCTACTGACAACCTGAGTTCAATCTTCAGGACCCACAAGGTGAAAAGAAAAAGCAAGAAGACTAGCTTCTTAAAGTTGTCCTTTGTCCTCTGCGTGAGCTCTGTGTCACACATACAAACCCACAGGCACAAACACACACATGCATACACACGCATACATGCTGCGCACCGCGCCCCCATGTCTGCACTCTGTGCACTGGCACCCAGTTCGCGAGCTTCGGAGGTTAAAATACACAGACGCACACAGACAGAGAGACAGTGACACAGGTCATCCTTGAATTCCCCAAGAATGCCCCCTTTATTGTGTTCAGGGGCAGATTATATGGAGATAGCCACGCCCCAGCCAAACCCACCAGAAACCACTCTCCTGCCTTCAGGAGCTCCTGAAGGTCTCGTGCTCAGAGCAGCTGTAGGCACTCAGATCAGGGGAAAACAAGAAATTCAGGATCTGGGGTCTCACAGCTCCCAACACATACACACACACACACACACACACACACACGTAAATAAATAAATAGAATCTGATTAAAACTTTAAGTGATTTAAGACTGCCATGTGTAGTGCAGAAGAGTGTGTTGTAAAACAGAATTCCTAGTGATTGAAAAGCAAATTCAAAGCAGGAAAAGAAAGCTGCAGAGTGAGAGAAGACACTGTGATACCGCAAAGGATCATGGGCATGACATACAAATGATTCCTCCAACTCATTTACATCTTCTGAGTAAATATCTATGGGTGAGATTCCTTTCCTTTGGGTTAATAATTATTCAGCTTCATTTAAAAAATAAAATAAGTAAATCTGTCTTGTCTTACCAAGTGTGCATGTGCGTGTGTGTGTGTGTGTGTGTGTGTGTGTGCTTATGCGTGTTATTCTGCAAGACTGAAGACACAGGTCCTTCACACCCGAGCCAGCACTCCTAAGGGCTATCAGCATTCTAACCATTTGGGTGATTGTGAAGAGAAGTATTTGGGTTTTAATTTGTATTTCCATTGACTAAAGTGCTGAGAACCTCTTCTACTGCTCCTTGACCATTTCTGTCTTGTCTTTTGACTTGCCTGCTCAAAGCTGTGCATAGCTTTAGAAATGGGGTAATGATCCCACTGAGCTGTCAAAGTCCTTTGTCGAATATCTATAGAGTGAATGTTTTCTACCTATGTATATTGTACTCATCTGTTTTTTTTAATGTTTGGTGAATAGAATCTTTATTGTGATGAACTGTAGTCTTCGGTTTTGCTTTTCTTCACGGTGAAGTGTTTTCTGCACCCTGTCTCAGAAATCTTTACCTAATTGTCGACTGGAAACATACACTCATTTTCTTTATTCTTCAGTATTTGTCTCTTGGCGCTTTCTATATTTGATCTTATTGTCACTATTTCAATCATTCTTGTGAGTGCTGATAGACAGTGACTGTGGGTCTTTTCTTTTGTTGTATATATAATACAACTTTTCAAGTAAATCTATTCAAAAGATTTTTTTTGCTCACTGAATTGCTTGGTAACTTTGTTGGGAAACAATTGATTATGTGTGGATCTGATTCTTTATTCTCTATTCTGTTCCACTGGATCTAATTCTATCCTTATGCCAATATGATGCTGCCTTGACTAATGGAAACTTACAGTAAGACTTGAAGGGATGTCAACCTCAAATTTGTCTGGGTTTCTGTCACGGTGACTTGATTGTTATATTGTTTCGAACATATACATGTGCATGCATATATTTTTGTGTGTATGCATATGTATGAACCCTTGCTAGCTTCTACAGAAATGTTTATGAGGACTTTGGGATATCATTGACTCATATTGGAAAGACATGAGGACATAATGAATAGGTACATGACATACAGACATGCTCTACACCTTTAGTTATTCTTTTTATTCATAACTGTCAGTATAAAATTTTAAAGTGTAAGGATTTTAAATGTTTTGTTTAACTAGCCCAAGAAGCTTCTGATTTTTTAAAAATAAATTTTATTTGAGTGTCAATTTCCATTTACTTACTGTTGGAAGGGACTGAGACAGGATGCGGCACATGTAGGTATCGTGCCTGGCCTGTCTATTCTTGCTATATAGGAATATAGTACCTGAAAATTACACCTTATACACATTTAAGATATCTCAAATACACATGCAGAAGCAGCTTTTGTAGCCTGAAAACTTCCCGAATTTGTGGCTAGCTTTAGTAGCTGTGTTCTATGTTCACATTCCTGTAAACACAATCATGGCTCTAGGGGAAGACACCTTTGAACAATCCTTTCCAGTATTTGTGTGTCTCTGAGTAGATATGCTGCGATGATTAGGAGCCCTGATACAGTGCTGGATGGAAGCACTGAAGGCAGAGGCCCTCCCTTGGACCCGGGAAGCTATCTTATCCAAAAAAAAAAAAAAAAATTCTATTTATAGATTGCTGAAGGTGCTTTTGAAGTTAAAATAGGGATGGGTTTTGTGATGGCCTTCTTGTGCCTATGGAGGTTCCCCCAGGTAGGTTAATGACAATGACTGGAAGCTTGAGGCTGTGAGAAAAGTCTCATGAGCCCGCCTCTCATGCAGGCTGGGAGGTCACATCAGTTTATGACTCCCAGGGAGTCGTCTGCATGAAGAAGGACGCTAAAAAAGAAATCCCACACTAGCTCAGAATTGAGTATAATAAAGGGTTACTTATTTAGGGGTAGACTCACAGATCACAATCCTCTGCTCGAACGTGGAACAGCAACCAAATCCTACAGCCAGAAAAGAGGCTAGACAGGCGCTTTACATCGGCATAAATAGTATAAGAGGCCACGCCCAAGTGGGCGGGTAACTTAATGTCTACTGGCGGTAGGAATTCCTACAGCATCTGCAGGTCTCTAGGGCCCATGTTCTGGTCGCATTCTACCTCACAGCATTATCAAACTGCCATCTACTAAGCTCAAAATTATCCCTGAGTCCCTCTGTACACCGCAGCCTGTAGATGTTCTCAGGAGACCGCACTGGGACAACCTGAACACAGAGTTTCAACCAGCCATTCTGTCAGGAAAAATTGTCCTGTGTTGTACTTTTTCCAATGTTTGATGGGAATTATTTCATGTTTTGTCAATTTTTTAAGTAGAAAGCCCAGTCTGGTCTCTCTTCCCCTATGATGGCTCAAGTAGAAACCGGGATTTCAAAGTTCTAGTTACCTTATGTTCATGGGATAACAACCATGTGCCAGGTGCTGGATGCACCCACATCATTGAACAGAAGGAGATTGTCTCACAGTGCCTAAAACTTGGGGAATCAGGCAACAAAGAAGAAAATACAGTAAATAAGGGCTGTCAGATGAAATTATGAGCAAGAAAGGAATAGGGAGAGGACAAGTGGATGGGAGGATGCCACAGGAAGGAAGAAGTCACATCCAAGGCACATGGGGACATTGAGGGAAATGCTCCAGAGCGGGAAAATGAGAAGGGTAGCGTCTCTTAGGCATGAGGATGAGGCTGGCACCGAAGCTTCATCCATGACATCGGTGTTAGGAGGGCAAACTACATAGAATGGCAAAATGGTGGTGACTAGGGATAGAGGGGGCTGATAGTGCAAGCGTATAAGCACTTTGAATTGCAGATAAGCACTTTGGTTAGCTATGCAGAGCCGTGAGTTCATCTAGTGAAGATCCAGCAGGATCCCTTTAGCCACTCTGTGGTGAACAGAAAGGGAGGACACACGGGCAGGTGTCTTCAGGCAGAAAGTGGTAGCAAGGGTCTCTGTAGAGCAGAGAAACTAGGGGGGGACAGCGTGGCTTCAGACACATCTGAGGGTGGGGTGGGCAGATCTTCTCATTGCTAGGCTAGCCTTAAATGCTCTTCCTGCTCCCTCCTCAATCAGGCCCCCATCCAACCTCAAAGTTTACAGCAGAAGCTCAGACTCATATTCGGCTAAGTAAGGCTGGGACCTTCTAGAGCCCTCCTTCAGAGTGACAGAAACAGCTTTTTTAATAAGTATTTGTCAATCTATTCATTGCTATTTGATATAGATTAGTTCTGTGATAATTTTATACAGTGTCTTTTGATTGTATTCAGTCCCCTCCCACACAGCCCTTCCTGATCCATTCCTCTTTCCTATCTGCCATGCTTTATGATTGTTTTATTGGTTGATTGGTTGGTTGGTTGGTTTTTGCCCTTCCAGTTCAATTTGTGCTGCCCAAATATCTTTGGGTGTGTAGCCTTTCGCTGAAGCATGTCCATCCTATGGTAGCTTAATTAAGAGAAAACTGACTCCCCCTCTCTCAGTAGCTGTCAATAGCTGACAGTGTCTCTGCTATGGGTGGGAGTTTGTGTTCAATCCCCTGTCCACGCTGGGAGGTGGCCTGGTTGATCTCGCGCGGATCTCATGCATGCTATCACAAACATTATTAAAAAGTGAATATGTGCATAAGATGCTGTTCTCTCGTACCCACCCACTAACTCTGGATCGCACACTCTTTCTGTACCCTCTTCTGCCAGGATCCCTGAGGCTTTGGGGGAGGAGGTAGAGGATAGTGTAGATGTTGCTTCTAGAGATGAAAATATCGCAGTTTCTCCTTCTCTAGACCTTGGCCAGTTGTGGGCCTCTGTGCTAATGACTTTGTGCTGCGCATAGAAGATTCTCTGATGATGTCTGAGAAACGCACTAATCTCTGCACATAATGACAAGTCATTAGGAGTCAATTTAATACAATGTCCTTTTAGAAGAATAATAGTAGGCTCTTGGCTCCGTCATGGGGCCAAGTATGGTTTTTATCTTGTGAAACAGAGTTCAAATGCAATCAACTTTCAATGTGCTTCCCAGGGACACATAAATCTACTGTTAGCTTAATTTACACAGAGACCCCAATACAGTGTCTTGTAGTGATTTTGATTACCTAAAACAGATTACCTAAACTACTTTTCAAATCACTAAGCAACTGAAGAGGCCTTTGTATTTTCTTCCACATATGACCTGGAAGATTCGCTAAAAACACCTAGGTGGCATTTTCAGACTGTCAACAAAATGTATTTCTGAAAATTATCCATCTACTTAAGTATTTGGTGGGTTTTTTCCTCAGTCTTTTAAAAATTTTATCTGCTTCTAAGAATATGTAAGGTTTCAAAATTATTCGTGTACTGTCTCTGGTTTTGCAATCTTAGGTAATATGGCTTGTCTGAACAGCACCTCTGAGGGTTTCTCTCACTCCTTTTATTTATTCATTCAGTAAACAGAAATGTGTTGAAGTATATCCCTGGCTTTGTGCTGTGTGGTCAGAAACAGATTAATCCTTACATAGACTGCAACCTCCAACATCCAGGAATATGTTAACACATATGAAATACATCGTCTATCATCTGCATGAGAGTGAGAGAGTCAGCGGGTGTGCTGCTACAGAAATCTTTAGGAGGAACTTTTGTTCCAGCTCTTGACGTGTGAATTTCCAGCTGCAGGCAGGTGTTGGTGTATCAAGGAAAACCGGGCTGTCTGCAATGGCATAAGCACACACAAAAGTCCTGAGCGTTAAAAGAATCAGGATGCTGCGTTAGGAACCAGTGAGTACTTGGAAAGGTTGGCCAACGTCATATGATTAGCAAGCAGCACAGCTACAGAGATAGGCACGGAACCGATGGAAATGCCACACCGTGCAGTTTGCATTAAATTATTGCAGAGCAATTGGAGGCGCACGGGCAGTGTCTTCTAACAGGAGGATGGTGTTATACCGAGAAACGCCATGTGATGTAGAGAATGGCTCAGATTACAGCAAGACCTCAGACAAGGAGACCTGTCAGTATCACCACCATAGTCTGGGACAATGACGTTAATAGCCTGAAATAAGCTACTGCCGGAGGTAGAATTGGAGAATTAAAAAGAAAAATAACAAGAGAGAATTTAAAGAATAGGACTGATTGGATGTGACTTACGGAAGGGGAAAAGGTAACGAAGAAATCAAGTCTGGCTGAGACACAGGGTGGAATACTAGTTCCATTGATTGAGATATCCTGCATCGATTGAGAAATAGACGGGGGGGGGGGGGGGAAGGGGCAAATTCAGGTGGAACAAATTGTGTTTAAGCTGTCTGAAGATACATATCTGACAGTGTCCACTGGTAATAATTCATGTCAGTCTGGAACTCAGGAGAGCCATGCTCACTTGAAGTATCCTTGAGGGTCAGAGCAGACAGATGGCTGTCGGAGCGCTGATGGTAGGAAAGCTCACAGAGAAGCAAGTGTGGAACATTCGGAAGGGGCTGCTGAGAAACGCTGACATGTGAAAGGGCTCGCGGAGAATGGAGCAGAAAGGACTCTGATGAGCAGGCAGTGGGGCAGAAACAAAACCTTATGTCAGGGGCTTCTGGGAAGGCAGAACCTGAAACACCTAAGACCTTCCAAAAGCAGGCAAGTTCAACACGGTAATCTAAGGAGAGCTGTTGCATCTAGCAAACACAGGTGGCCAGCAGTCCTTAACAGCAGGAGCACCAGGGAGGTGATGGGGACAGGAGCCAGATGGCAGTGCACAGGGCTAGGGGGCAAGCACAGAGGACAAGAGAAGGTAGGCAGAACAAAAAGGAGACTCAAAGTTCACAGAGAGCTTTTGTTGTTGTTGAGAAGTGAAGGGAAGGAGCTCATGGAGAAGTGTACAGAGTCAGCATAGAGCAGTTAGCAGTGTTTCGGTGAATGGGTTCTAAGGTAGCAGATTAAGGAGACTCCATGCATTTGTGGAAGGAATAGACATAAAGAAGAAAAAAAATACACTGAAAAGATCGGGCATCAGGTAAAGGCAGAGGCCTGTTCTGAGCTGAATAGCACCCTTCAAAATTCACAAGATGAAATCCTCATCCCTGGTCTCAGAATGAAACCATTTTACCATTTTTAGAAGCATGGCCATTCTAGTTGTCCTAATTAATATGCTCTCTCTCTCTCTCTCTCTCTCTCTCTCTCTCTCTGTCACTTACTTCTCTCTCCCCTCTCTATCCCCTCTCCTCTTAGCTCTTCTCTCTACCCTCTCTCCTCTCTCTCCCATGACTTGTGTTTACATTGTCCTTTTCTTAAGTGCCTCTCTCTTAACACCCATGCTTGAATATATTTTCAAGTTGCCTCTTAGGAAAAACCAACTTTGTTTTCAAAAACAAATGAACAAAAATATGACATCCTGCCAGAGGAGGGTGAGCACATAACTTAATAGTTTTAGTATCTGCATAAAATGGGGAAATAAACAGAAACACAGAGAGAGAGAGAGAGCCCCAAGCAATGAAGACAGACCACGATGGTACCACAGAAGCCAGGGAATACCAAAGATTGTGAGAAAAGACAAGGAACCATATGACAACATTTCTACAAATAAACATGATAGTCCAGTGTGAAACAGTCCAGCACACATTCCAAAACCCAAATGAATGCTTAAAAGTGTAGATAGTGCAGACAGAACTAAATACCATGTTTTAGCCCAGGACAGTCAATCTGCAGCCGACACACAAAAGAGCTCAACAATAGCCAGGAATGGAGTATAACAAAGGTTTATTTATCTGGGGATAAACACAGAAAGAACAGCAATCTGCAGTCCTCTGCATGCACTAGGAACTAGAACCAAATCCAGCAGCCAAGAGACCTGTACATGCTTTTCATTTGCATGTATACTACATGAGACCACTCCCAAAGTGGGCTGGTATCTTAAAGGCTATTGGCTGGAGGAGTTCCCACTTCATATGTGACTCAAAGGTGGGTACTATGTACAGTGTTGATAACACTGTACAAAAGGATGATGTCATCCTTCCTGAAAAAAGGGAAATTTCATATCCTGAGCAAAATGAAAGACAACTGGAGTCTTCATCACACTTCTCATAACAATAACACTCTGCAACTGTTTTTCTAAAGACAAAACTATAATTAAGTTTGGGTTTTTATTTTTGCTGTTTGAAGAATCCTTACTATTCCACACCCAATGTGATTATTTGGGGGATATATTTTCTACCATGGAAACTGAAGCCAGGTGTATTTTTCTGCACTGCCCGCCTTTTGCAAGATTTTAGTTCTTAGTAAAGGTACAAAGCAGTGACTATTTTATTCATAGGAAAAGTCATTGAAATGATTCTGCAGGTGCTATGCCCATGTTCCTCATGCCTTTTTCCATCACTGGGAACAAATCCCCAGGGTTTAACTTATAAAATCCATGACTGAAAAAAATTTCTTTGTTTTTCCTCATCATCTTTCTCACAGATTTGTTGGTTCTGAGTTGTACTTTGGCATCGAAAGGCCTCTTGCAGGCATCTTCTTCACCTTCAAATTCAAGGATGTCTTAAGAGGCTTGTTTTCTCTTAGTATGAATATGAACCACATCTCTGCAGAGTCTGTGACTTACCAGTTCTCCAAAGGTACAGTAACACAGCCACTGCAGGAAAACACGCCATCACAAGCGTCGCACAGTACATGGGGCATGAGATGTTCAGACTAAAATATGGCAGTTCATGCAAACTGTATGAGAATATTTGAACACAGAGTGTTACGGGAGGTCCTCCCACTCCTCCAGCCTATCGCCGCTGAGATACCAGCCCATTGGGGCGTGGTCTCTCTCCCTTTAAAAAAGCGGCCACTTCCCTCTCCTCTCTCTCTTCACTTCCTGCTCCGCCGGCGACTAGACTCCTTTCTTGGTTGCGCAGAGGGCTGACGGTGATCTGTAAGTTTTTTCCCCTTTAAATAAATACCACCCTATTAATCATAATTCCAAACTGGTGTGGCATTGTTTATGACTTACGCCTTCAGTTGGCACCCAACGTTTGGTTTTAGAACCTCTCCTTTCCCCGCTCGGCTGCCGGCCACGAGTTCGGCTTGGTGGGAGCCCTCTCTTCCTCAGCCGCTGCTGGCGGCCTTGGCCTCCCCACGTGGATTTAAACTCCACAGGCCCGCATAGTCTCTGCCGCGTGGTTTGCTCTTTTCTGAGTCGTTTTTAAATCTCCCTTGCAAGCACAGCTCTTAAGTGGCACGAACCAGAGCATGCGGTTGCTGAAAGCTGCAACCTCTCAGGGTGACTCTGTCACGTGGAGGCATAAGTGGCTTCCAGGTTGCTCTTCTCTACCCCTGGATTCTGGGTTTCTGGTTCCGTCTCTGGAATTGATTTAATTACATTTACTTTGTTGAGCAACTTACATTTTCCAGTTTTTAACAAATACTAGGCGGACTCTGAAACAGGACTCTGTTTTCGTCGCGACTTGGCAACAGCGCCACCTGCTGGATAATAGGTAATATGGCAGTTTTCGTTTCCAACGCAAATTTTACTGTTCTGGTTGCCAATACAATGGGTTATATCATGCAAGATTTATATGACTATGGGGATAACTTAATTTACTGGTTACTAGGCTTCAGTATTCTTTTGAATATTCTATCATTTAGGAAGATCATGGCACTCCTAAGAACCATACAATCTTTACTAGAAACTCATGCAGGTCAGGAGATTCAGGATTCAAAAGAGACAATAATAAAGACAATAATAAAAAGACTTGAAATGATTGAAGAAATGATTGGAGGTGGTGAACAGAGTAATAAGGCACAAGGACAGGATACAATGCCAACACCAGCTATTAGAACTGGCTTGCCCAAGGTTTTAGCGGCATACCCTATACTTAATTCTGACAAAGCGTCAACTTCTAAAGGCTCAAAGGGAGTCAGAGAAGCTAGATGGACGCCAATAGCAATGAATGATCTAAAAGAAATTAAGCAAGCTATTGTTAATTTTGGCTTGCACTCTGCATATGTAAAGGAAATGATAAGGACTTGGGCTTCTAATGTTTTCCATCAGTTAGTATCTGCAGTTTTAGATAATGGACCTTCCTTGATGTTTGGAATTTATTTCAGAGAAGAATCCAAACATATGGAGCAGCAAGGAAGAGCAAAAGGTGTCGAGGTTTCCCAAAATCAAATTCTTGGTGCAGGAGAATATGCTGATCCACAGGTCCAAGCTCTTTATGATGATGAAGTACTGTGTCTATGTCACCAAGCAGCTTTAAATGCTTGGAATAGGATACAAGATCCAGCAAAAAGAGTTGAATCATATACTAGAATTAGGCAGGGACCAAGAGAACCCTTTATTGACTTTTTGCAAAGATTAATTAAGATTAATTAAGGCTCTGGACATAGGGGTAACAGACCCAGAAGCTAGACGAATACTTCTTGAATCTCTAGCTTTTGAGAATGCAAACATAGAATGCAAAAAGATAATTGGGCCTTTAAAGTCTAGATCAGCACCTATGGATGAATGGATTCAGCATACGATGAATGTTGAGACGTTTAGTTATAACGATGAACCTTGGGTAGGAGAAACGATTTCCACAGCAATGAGGAGACATCAAACTGTCAGGTGTTTTAATTGTGGTAAATTAGGACATCTGAAAAGGGATTGCAGGCACAGAATTTCTAGGAATATTATCTCCTCTGGGAATGACAAAAATAGGAGACCTAGGCCTTCAGGTATATGTAGGAGATGCGGTAAAGGCCGACATTGGTCCAATGAATGCAGGTCAACAACAGACAAACAAGGCAACCCGTTACCACCTGGAAACTCCTTGAGGGGCCTCTCGCAGGCCCCCAATCCAACAGTGGCCCAGTCACTCCCAGTCACAGTGGAGAACGTGCCTCAACAAGAAAATTAAAAGCTCCAATTTCTGCTGTAAAAAGTAATACTGGTCTAAATGATGAAATACGTGTGGAGGATGAGTCAAAAAAAACCAGTAGGACAGAGTAAACGTATATTTTGGCAGACTTCTATTAATGATCAAAGACCAAAGCTAAGAGTCTGTATAAATGGCACTTTTATTGAAGGCTTATTAGACACAGGTGCGGATGTAAGTATCATTACCCCAGAATCTTGGCATCCAAATTGGCCTCTTCAAGAGGTAGATGTTCAGTTCCTGGGAATTGGAACCCTATCTTGTGTAAAACAAAGCACAAGATGGGTTGAATGCATAGGGCCCAAAGGGCAAATAGGAAGACTAAGGCCATATATAGCCAATATTGCCATAAATTAATGGGGCTGGGACCTGCTACAGCAATGGAATACCCAGATTAACATTCCTGTATTTCCAGGAACTCATAATTCTGGGAAGGATATGATGAGGTATTATGGAAAAAGGTCACCAGCCATTCAGGCTGTACAAGAACATACAGCAAATACCAAACCTTTAGAGGTACCAACAGCCCTACCTTTAAAATGGCTAACTGAGAAGCCAATATGGATCAAACAATGGCCTCTAGCTGAAGATAAACTACAGGCATTGGAACAGCTGGTGCAAGAGCAACTAGATGCTCACCATATTGAAGAATCAACCAGCCCTTGGAATTCTCCTGTGTTTGTTGTAAAAAAGAAATCTGGTAAATGGAGAATGGTGACAGATCTAAGAGCTGTCAACAAAGTAATTCAACCTATGGGCCCACTACAATCTGGAATTCCTTTGCCTTCTCTGTTACCAAAAGGATGGCCTCTTATACTTATTGACTTGAAAGATTGTTTTTTCACTATACCGTTACAAGAAAAGGATAGAGAAAAATTTGCCTTCACAGTGCCTACTTATAATAATTCTCAGCCTAATACGAGATATCAATGGACTGTCCTCCCATAGGGTATGCTCAATAGTCCTACACTGTGCCAATATTTTGTAAGTAAGCCATTGAAAATAATTCATAAACAATTCCCCAAGTCCATCATTTATCATTACATGGATGACATCTTGTTATCTGATTCAAATAAAGATACTTTAGAAAGGATGTTTGAAGAAGTAAAGAAAGTCTTGCCTAGGTGGGGATTACAAATTGCCCCTGAAAAGATTCAAAGAGGAAATTCTATTAATTACCTAGGTTACAGAATAGGGTTAGAGAAAATTAAAACGCAAAAGGCACAAATTAGGAGAGACCGCTTAAAGACTCTTAATGACTTCCAAAGATTGTTAGGAGACATTTCCAGTCTACGACCAGCTGTTGGGATAACACCTGATCTAATAGTTCATTTAAACAAAACCTTAGATGGTGATAAAGATTTGAATAGTCCAAGAGAACTGACAGCTGAAACAGAAAAGGAACTGACAATGATTGAGGAAAAATTACAGGAGGCACATGTGGATAGGGTGAACCCAAATCTCAGCTGCATCCTAGTCATATTGCCTTCCAGAATTTCTCCCACAGGGATTCTAATGCAGAGGGAAGATATTATTTTAGAGTGGATATTTATACCTAATAAACCAAGTAAAAAATTAAAAACTTATGTGGAAAAAGTCTCTGAATTAATTATAAAAGGTAAGCTGAGACTTCGTCAACTAGCAGGTATAGACCCAGCAGAAATTATAGTGCCTTTTACTACTGAAGAAATAAAAAAGTTATGGGAAGACAATGAACCGTGGCAAAGAGCTTGTGCTAATTTTTTGGGAGAAATTAATAGCAACTATCCCAAAAGTGGTAGACTTAATCTCATAAAAAGAACTTCTTGGATTCTTCCTAGAATTGTACATGATGCTCCAATAACTGGAGCCCGTACATTCTATACTGATGCAAATAAATCAGGGAAAGCAAGTTACAAGTCAGATGAATTGAGTAAGGTGGAACAAAGCCCCTATAATTCTGTCCAGAAGGCAGAATTATATGCCATTCTTATGGTGGTAAGGGATTTTAAAGAACCTCTTAATATAGTTACAGATTCACAATATGCAGAAAGAGTTATCTTGCATATTGAAACCGCTGAATTTATACCAGATGACACAGAGTTGACTTCATTGTTTATCGAGGTACAAGACATAATCAGGAACAGGCTTTGTCCGATGTACATAACACACATCCGATTCCATACAGGTCTGCCTGGTCCTCTAGCCCAAGGCAACGCTGAGATTGATCAATTATTGATTGGAAGTGTGTTGCAGGCCTCAGAATTTCATAAGAAGCATCATGTCAATAGTAAAGGCCTAAAGAAAGAATTTTCCATTACTTGGCAACAAGCTAAGGACATTATAAAGAGATGTCCTACTTGTTCTTTCTATAATCAAACACCGTTGCCTGCAGGGAGTAACCCAAAGGGTACTAAGAGAAATGAAATCTGTCAGATGGATGTGTTCCACTTTATGGAATTTGGTAAATTAAAATATGTACACCACACCATAGACACGTATTCAGGTTTTCAATGGGCTACTGCCCTGAGCTCAGAAAAGGCTGATTCAGTAATCACACATTTATTGGAAGTTATGGCCATCATGGGTATACCTGCGCAAATAAAGACAGATAATGGTCCAGCATATGTATCTAAGAAAAATGAAACGCTTTTTAGATTATTATAATATAAAACACATTACAGGTATACCAAATAATCCTACAGGTCAGGCAGTTATAGAAAAATCAAATCGTACTATAAAGGATATGCTGAACAAACAGAAAGGGACCGAAAATACCCCCAGAAATAGATTACATAATGCTTTATTAACCTTGAATTTTCTTAATGCTAATGAGAAAGGAACGACAGCAGCAGAGAGACATTGGATAATGGAAAAGTCTGATAAACTAAATCAACCAATTTATTTCAAAGATGTGCTGACCTCTCAATGGAAGCCAGGAGATGTGCTACGCTGGGGAAGGGGTTTTGCTCTTGTTTCCACAGGAGAAGAAAAATTGTGGATACCATCAAAATTAATAAAGTTTCGATTTGAAGAGGAGAAACCTCTTGGAAAGGAGAAATGACAACTTATCCACAATGATGGTATTCATACAGGTGGTAAGAAAAACATATAGAATGGGGGCAGGGTTCTGTTCTTATCTCCACAGGAAAACACTCATCTTTGAAAAATTCAAGGGACCCTGGATGTTTGGATACTGACAGATGGAAAAATACCTGCCCAATAGGAAATATCAAGAAAACTGAATGAGTTGTGTAAGTAAAATATATTAAACCATATTTCTAAATTTATAAAGCTGGTTTTGAAGTTGGACTCTGGCTCAGTCCCTCTCCAATTCCAAGCCTGTTAGTAAGAGAAAAACCCAGAGTTTCTGGAGTTTCTGTCTCATGTCAAGAGCCATGATATGGGACAGAAAGAAATATGAGTTTAGAAAACATCTTTGCTTTTCTTCATATCTATCATACTTTTCATTGAACATATCTATCATGCCTTTCAGTGAATATGTATATATATATATATATATATATATATATATATATATATATATATGTCTATATATGTCTATATGATTAATGTTTAAGTTTTTCACAATGAACAATGAGTTTTTCCTGAAGTGACATTTGAAGTTTCCAGGAAGAAGATGGGGCCCCATAACAACAATTCCACCTGGTTGATATGACGTCATGATACTGATAGCGCTACTACAAGACCTGCTTTGGATACCAGCTGCACAAGACAGTTCCAACTTGGTTAGCTGAAATGGTGCACATCTTATACAACATTTTGGCCAGACCTGCACAAAATACTCAGAGACTATTGGCAATTTTAAAAGACATTGATCTTGAAATTTAACCATCATTTTACTTTCACAGGATCCCCCAGAAAGAACGTTGCCCCCATGACAGCTGGAAGTAATTCTAGAGGACGACGTCCCCTCTCCCAGTAAAGTTTGCCCTTGGGTTTAGGGACATCATTTAGGGGTTGATTATAATTAGTATATGATTGAGGGTTGGGGGAGGAATTTTATAAGCTCAGGGATCATTTTGAAAAAAAAAAAGGGATGATGAGATAATAGATTTGTAATTGTGAGTTACTGTTTTTAGACAAATATATTGGTATAGATTCTTGTATATTGATACAAATTAAATTATATTGACTATTGTATGCATGCATGTTTCTACCTCTGTTTAAAACATTTTTATGTATTGACATATATTGTATTGATATATATATATATTGTATATATTTACCATATTGCAGTGTACATTTCTACCTCTGATTAAGATACTTATATAATGTTTGTGTATTGATATATATTTACCTACTGCAATGTATATTTGTACATTGTCTATATTTGGAGGTCATTGTCCTGATTTGTTTCACAGTCGTTTATTGTCTTAGTCTTTAAGTTAGATAGATATTGAGAATTATATAGACTAATAGTCATCTAAGTTTGTCATTTATAATTAGACTAATCAGGTTCTTTAGATATATAGAGATTATACTCAGTATAGATAGATAATCTTCAACTTCTTCAAAGAGCTGTAGAAAATGGCCTTTAATCTAACTAAGAGTTTTGCGGTAGTGAGACACAATTGCTCCTGGCAACACCACTCTATTCCCAAGAGAGTGTTGAGCACCAAAGACACTCCACCTGGAGCCTTTCTTTTTGGCAGAACTGGCCTTGGGGCAAAGAAATGCCCATACTTCAACCACTGACAAAGATACAAAGCGTGCATCAATGGATTAAACAGGGCTGTCATATCCTGCCAAGACAGGGTAAGATAGTTTTGAAAAGTTGCTTGCCTTTAAAAATGGTATGTCAGTTATGTTAGGCCTTAGCCAAAGTTGGTTGCTTCAACGCTGCTAACGTGACTTTGGGTGATTGCCTAGGTAGCTAGTTGTCTCTGTGATTTGTTGCATGTTTTGGAAGTTGTTTTACTGAACTTCCTAATTACCCAGGTAACATTATTTCCCTTCTCAGATCTTCGATGGGGTTGAAGACTATATAAATGTAGTTACTTTCTCTCATGACTTGGCCAAGTTATTTATTATACAAGACCTAAGCTAGTTAGAATAGGATATTTGTACTTATTGTATATAATTTCATACTAGGTTTAGAACTCTCTTATTTAAACAAAAGGGGGAGGTGTTACGGGAGGTCCTCCCACTCCTCCAGCCTATCGCTGCTGAGATACCAGCCCATTGGGCGTGGTCTCTCTCCCTTTAAAAAAGCGGCCACTTCCCTCTCCTCTCTCTCTTCACTTCCTGCTCTGCTGGCCACTAGACTCCCTTCCTGGTTGCGCAGAGGGCTGACGTGATCTGTAAGTTTTTTCCCCTTTAAATAAATACCACCCTATTAATCATAATTCCAAACTGGTGTGGCATTGTTTATGACTTACGCCTTCAACAGAGTGATACTAATGTTTATGAAATCTGTATTATTCTCAATGCCAAGTAAATCCTACCCCCAAGCATACAATAAAGTACATAATGGACTTGGATTTCTCAGAAATTTAACAGGGGGATTGCAATGTTAATTAGGAAATTTCAAGAGGAGACTGTGGTGCCTTGAAACCATCAGGAGGGAAACAGACAAGAAGAGTAGCATCCAGAGTGGGGTAGAGATGGCCCGTGCTGACCTGAGCTGCTCATCTGGGATGCTGTTGACAAACCTTCCCATGAGTCCCTGTCCCTCCCTGAAGAGGTGAACTACTCAGACTCTGGCAGCAGAGTCTGGCTAACCCAAGGGCTCGGTGGAGAGGAAGCCAACTCATTAGAGGATTCTTGGTGACACATAAAAGCTTTAACCCCAACCCCAGTAGAAAGAGCTGCAAACCTGCAGTAGGAGGTTGACTTGGGCAGGTGAAACTCCTAATTCACACTCATTAGGACTTACTCTGCATGCCTAAATAGTGCTTAGACTCCAAGCATCTGCCTTACTGCTAGCACATTCTCAACCTCTGGCTTGATAATAATGATGATGCTTCAAAAGCACTCAAGCAGTCATAGACTAAAGAAGACACACTGGGGTGTGAGATAATGGAGGCCTCCCCGCAAGACCATTGCTACCATTCCCTATCATCATTACAAAGACCAGAAAATCAAAACTGAAATCCAAAGACTTAGACAGCTTGACCACATGGCTTCTTCCTGGAAAAACGAACATTGAAACTAAACTTTTTTATTTCAATAATCATTTTACTGCACAGTGCCAAATACACTAAAGCCTAGAAGCCAGAAATCAGCAAGATGGGACCTAGAAGGAATCCTCAGTATACTCTAACATTGTGTGCCTCTTGGTGTCTCTTGCGTAATATGAGCATGTTTTCTAATCTATTTGGTTCTCATTAGCATATATTTAAGAAGATGTAGTTCATTTTATCCATATTTATGGTTTATTCCAAACCCTCTCTACTAGGCTGAATTTAACTTAATCATTACCAACTATATATATATATATATATATATATATATATAGAGAGAGAGAGAGAGAGAGAGAGAGAGAGAGAGAGACTGCTACAATTTAACATTGCAATCTACCTTTCTGAATTAAAAAAAAATGGAGGTCAGGAGTAAATTATAGGTTCAAATTTGTAAGTCTTATAGTTATTGGCCCTGAGACTGGACCCCAACCCTCCCTGGATTCCAGGCTCATATTTCCCAACTAGTTAATGGAAGATGATCAAACTCTCCGCACACATCAGGATCTCTGCAGGGGAGTGGGACAGTGGAGACCCTAACTAATGAAGATGCTCAGCTTCAGGGGTTCAGAAGCCTAACAAGATATTTAATAAGTAAGCAAGTGAATTACATTCAACAAAAAAAGAGAATTTTTTTTAACTTGTATTCCCCAATGAAGCACTATTTATCTGCTTTGAGTCTCCATTTCCTCGTTTATATTAACTTTTTTGCAGGGTTGTATAGAAGGCATGAAAAAGTTATTTTAACGAATGTGCTGTTATAAAGAGTCACGGCATGTGGGGGCAAGATGCTGGCATTGTGGGTGGTGACTGAAAGTTCCAGGCAAAAGTACTCTGACAAAACAGAAATTTATTTCACTGAACTTAGAAGAACCAACTCCCCGCAGGTTCGAACAATGCCCTCTAAGACCCTGTAATTTTGAGGGAAGGGACTAAAGCCTCCAAGGCAGCACCACTCAGTATGATAGTTCTTGACGCGATCTATTCTGACTGGAAATTTGTTCACATGCTGAATGAATGAGAATTCATTGCTTACTTTCTCTGATTTGGAGCCCCTGAGGGCTAGAGAAGCATAATTATCCCAATAAATAACATGGCATTATAAGTCAATAATGGGATGGCACCTTCCTGGCCGCGAGACTGTAATCGCATGAATTCAGACCTTGAGTTTGCCAAGGTGCTTGTTACCGCAGGGTTGCCGGGGCTTATTACACTCTTTTGGTCTCGAACACGGTTGTCTCTGCAGCTGAGTTCATTAGGTAAACAGCTGGCGTAATTGATAGTGTGAATACCACTTCATTTCCTACTGCTCCAAGAGAACTTGCTTTGAGGTGGGAGAAAATAGCCTGTTCCACCCCTGTGAGTTCTGGCCCATTTTCCTGAAGGAACACACTTCCGCACAAGCTGCAGAATGTCTCCTTTCCTTCGGAGAGAAGACAGCAGAGGGAACCTATCAGTCACTCTTTCTCCTGCCAGGGTAGAAGTCCCAAGATCAGCTTTCGCCTGGCTGGGAAGAATTTTTACAGAGCTCTCTAGAAAGCTGCAGCCATGCCAGAAAGACTAGGGTGTCCACATAGAAGAAGAAAGACGGTCCTTTTCAAATGGGAAAATATTCTGGGATCAACATACTAATGCAAATACAATTTCAAAGCCTCCAAAGGTCTTACTTGGGTTGACAGAATTATCCTACAGTACTTCCAAAAGTTGCAATAAAATAACCATCAGATTTGGAGTGATGAAAATAGGAAGGCATGGCTTGCACTCTGCCAAAAATAAAATATGCTTCCAAGCAACAGTTACTGTGCAGTGTGTTTCTGAGACCGGCATAGGCACACATATTAACAGAAAGGAACAAGCCAAATGAAAAAGACACAAGTCCATATGGGAAGCGCATTGCAAATGACATCATTTTGAATCAGAAGTTGCTATCACCTGGTCCCTTGGGTACTGAACTGGAAGGACAGCAGCCGGATTGCTGTAAGCCATGCCAGCTGCTAAGCAGAGCCAATCGCAAGCCTCTCGGCCATGTGGGATGCCTGGAACAGAGTTTGAAATCTCTGCTTTTTCTTCCATTTTTGCTTTTAATGGAGTGAAGGAGACATTTTTAAGAAAACCAATGAAAGTCAAATGACATAAATGGAAAGACGGGTCACAAAATAAATGAAGAATTTCAACTTAGAAACAGGGTAAACGTATTTATCAAACTAATTAAGATTTGCAAGCATTATAGAATATTTTAATACTATCCCTAGTATGAAGTCATTGGTGAAGCTAAGAAAAATAACAAACTTAAAAAAGAAAAATGGCTGAGGATTTAGTTCACAAAACAATGATCTAAAGGCATAAGCATTCTCACTGATGAGTGCTTTAACTTTTTAAAACAACATGCAAGCAAACAACGATAGCACTGGTTTTATTCATCAAATCAGCAAGCACAAGATAATAGTGTCTAACGATTATAGCTAAGAGGTGAAGTGTGCCTAACAGAAGCACAAAACAATGCGTTGGGGATGACAGCATGCTGGAAATTTGGGAAACCTTCATGCTTTAATGTTCACGCCTGCTTAGGCTGTCTCATCTTCACCTCTTAGCATTTAGCCTGTCCAAACTGTCGTAGATGATCACAAAGATCAGCATGCAAGTCATTTAGGAACGGCGTTGATAATTTAGAAACAGATGAAGATCTATAGACAGACGATGGGCTAAGCAATTCAGTGCAAGACAATGGGAAGCCATGTAGCCATTGAAAAGGGCATTTTAGAAGTGTACTTAATGATATGGAAAATGCTCTTTAGAAAATTACTTTTTAAAAAGTTTACACATCTACATAATTATAATTGTATTCTCTTGGTAGTGAGAGTGTTGTGATTTTTTTTTCTCCTCTTTCGCATGCTTTCCTGCACTAACATCTTAACAACGAAACTTTAATGTAGTCAAAATTGAGATGCCATGATGTCCTGTCACATTTGGCCTTTAAACTTGGTGCAGAAAAAGTCAAAGAGTCTAATAGTCAACAGGGCAGCAATATCTTTCTTCACGGTGGTTGTGTGTGCTGCCCATACCCGGACTCCACGACTATAGGATCTTTCATTCCAATTGCAACCACAGGAATGGATGCAGGCTATGGCCTCATTCTAGACCACTGGAGCATCCCTCTCTCAGCCAAGGCATAGGTCATGGCACAATCCAGCCCTTCAGGTCCCATTGAGTTCATCTAAAAATGTTTTCATGGGTGACTGCAAAGAAGGTAGTTTTGTTTTGTTCTGTTGGGCTTAAGAGTCTAGAACTGAACTGAATTCTTCCCAAAGCGGGGGACATGATTGCGGAGGGAGGGAGAAGGTGCATAGCAAGGAAAATAGGTAAAAAAAAACCAGTCTGTCTCCACGCTGTAACTTAAGTCAGTCTCCATGAGGTGACTTAAGTTCTTATCAATTCATTTCAAAGGTTGGCCTAACTGTCCATCCACGGTAACAACCCCAGTAACAAACATAAGGAAAAATATACAGTACTTTAAGCTTAGGGTGGCCTTAGGTAGAGTCTCTCACTTGTAAATGAGGGAGACTTTGCAGGAGATCTCTGGGAAAGGACCAGGCAAATGGTGACGGGGCCAGATGAGGTTTCCACAACGGGATCTGTTCACCTTTCCCGGTCCTACCTCAGAGCTAAAACAGTCAACCAATCTGAATAGACTCTGCTGAGCTTCCCTCACTGCGCATGCTCCTCTCAGGCAGTCCTGACAGAGTCTGAGCACACACACCTGAAATCATCAGGATGTCCCAAGCACCCTGTGACATCATTTGGAAAGTACATTCGTCATTCAGATAAACACCAAAACTAAGGGGCGAGTGGACGTGGTAAAAATCAGAAACTTAAACCATTTGTCACTCATCATGAATATATCCTAGATCTGGGTTTCTAAACTTCAGAATCGGGGATTCACAACCACCCGGCGGGCTGAGGGCGGAATCGGGACTTATTATAGGGACGGAATCTTCTTCCTCATATAACTTGGCTGAAAAAGGCACAGAGCGCCCTTCCAATCTTTCAGTCTGCATTGTCCATGAGCGTGATGACTCTGTCAGAGGTTTCAGGGAAATCTCGGAAACCAGCGGGATTGAGAAAGAAATCTATGGCATGGCCTTGCCCCTCTGTCTTACACTGGGAATCCCTGACAGTAAGGAAAGAAGAGCCAGGCATGGCGCGGGACAGATGAGGAGACAGTGGACCTCCAAGGCATGAGTCTCTATGTCTCTGCAACCAGAATGACTGCAGAGGGTGTGGGAAAAGGCTTTCCTACCACATTGCACAAATCTCCCTTTGAGTCAGTTTCTACTTGGGGTTCTCTGGGGCAGAGATGCTAGGAAATGACTTCCTCCCGGGCTTGCAGAACTGTGAATGCTAGCCCACCTGGCGACCTATTCAAACACAGATCAGACCCTGCAGATCCCAGGACGACCAGCATAAGCCTTTCTAGGAATGGAGCAAGAGCTGGGAGCACCAGACTGTCCCTGGAGTAGCGAGATTTGGTTTTTTGTTACACTAAGAATCTGGTATTACTGGGTATCAAGTGGGGAGTATGCAGGGGGGGGGGGCTCTCCTGGGCCTGAGGTTTATTTTGTTTGCTTTTTACAATAATAAACAGAAGCTAAACGGTGCTCAGGAGAAAAAAAGAAAATGGGCTCATTCATACTGAGCAAAGGGCAGGTTTTTAAGATGTCTTATCTTTGATCTAATAGTGCAGTAAAGGACGCTATGGCAAGTACTTATCTCTACTGGAGATGGGAGTTTGGACTCAACTTTAATCCAGATAACTCCTTAGCATCTGGCATTGCATCAGGTCTTTACGGGGTGCAAACTTCCATCCTTTCTTCCTCCACAAGAAGCAGCAAGGCCAGCGCAGAAGCCGCGGTTGGCAGTGAGAAGAGATATTTTGTGTGTGTGTTTCATCAGCTCGCTTTCCTTCTGTGCAGTTGTCCTAGAGTTTGATTTGTGGGGCCCATGACCAAGTGACAAATTAGGGCACCGAGATCGTATTATATAAGAAATGAGTTATCGAAGTAATAAGCACATGTAAATAGCATTTACATATTTAATGATCATTTTATTCTATGGCAATTTTGCATTAAATATTCAGAACTAATGGTCTCTTTACTCATACAAAAGCCTTCTCTCAAGTGCGTTATTATTACTCTGGGAAAAGAAACTCTATTATGCCATTATGTGGTTCATGATGGCATTTACGCCCTCATTTCCATGTCAGTCACCTCTAAGTCCTTGTCTCTGCAGCCTGGTGGGGTCACCTTTCGCCACCATCGTGCTGCGGCAGGAGCGCCTCTGTGTGTGAGGAAGGAATCCCAGGCCCGATTTCTGGGGCCTCCACTGCCAAGGGAGCCAAGAACTTTCAAGGGATTTGGCATCTCCTTAGCACTCCTGTTTGAGTCAGATGCCATCTCAGTTTCCCGCCTAGGCTGTGTCTGTGCACTTGGTCTCACCCTCTGTAGTTTCCCGCCTAGGCTGTGTCTGTGAACTTGGTCTCACCCTCTGTCTGCCCACACACATAGCACTGGCTTTTTGGGAGATTGTTTGATTTCGCCTTCAAAATGTCATTCGCAAGAGCCGTTTGTGCTCCAAGAGGTTTAGTCAATTATTTTTATGAAATGGAGTTGAGATTTGACGGAGATATCTTAATGTAGGCTTAAACTCCAAGGTTAAAAGGAGGGACTTAGAGAAAGTGAGACACACCTGACCCCAAAGTGTGGTCGTGAGTGTCCCAGAGAGAACCCAAGAAAGAAAAACTAAGTATACATAAGCACAGTCTCGGGCTCCTCGAGGATTAACCTGGAGGTCGGATGAGCCACAGTGAGGATAGCCATGACTACATCATGAAATGCTGCAGATAACTTTAAATGCAGCCTTGATAGCCTCTCCTACAGGGACGTCAGCCAATAACTCACAACACAGCATAGGCACCCACAGGACAACGCGTGTCTCCATGGAAGATTTCACTCCACAGTACCCGATGGTTCCCACACAGGTTTCAACCTCCCTGTAGGTTTTTCATGCACTAACAGGTTGTCCCTATCAATGAACCTTCCTGAAACATTTGTATTTCCCACTTCACAAGGCAGAGCCATACAGCTCACCTGGTCTTCTCTAACTGGATGCTCACCAATTTGGGCCGAATTATCCTTCAAGGTATCTTACTACAAATCCGCCTTGGGTGAGCAGGAAGGGACTCGCTGCCAGCCGATAGTGCGTGCATGTTTGCTATTGTTGCCTTCTGAGCCTGTTTCCCTGTCCACACCTCTCAGATTTTATCCAGAGTCACATGTGAGGGTGGAGGAAAGATCAGAATAGACTGTTTGTTGGGGGAATTATAGATATTTATTCAAGCATATCCCTAAGATGAAATGATTGCCATACAGCAATGCATGTGTGTCACCTAGTCTCTGATTTTTATCACTGGGGTCATCATTTCAGCATAACTGGAGGGGACTGCTACCCTCCCCACGACAGCTCACTGCTATTTTCTTTTCTTAGGAAACCTCCATTACACTGTATTTGAGTTACTTCAGGTTTTCTGTAGGGAAGGATGGGTATTCAGCTTCCCTTCAGTGCCAGGGCTTGGCGCCAAGAGTTCTCCTCACATTGGGCCTGGCAAATTCCTCATGTGCCCAAAGCTGCCCTGCCAGAATCCCTATTCAGAGGACAACAATGTTCCTACTTGGGTGTTCTGCCAAGCCCGCCTCCCTCATTTAGAACAGACCCCCCTCTTCTTCCCGTGCTTGAGCACTATCCGGGCAGCTCTGGGACAGGGCTGAGTCCCCAAGCCCTGGATAACCTGGCTCCTACTCTCCTGTGTCTCTTCTGTGCTAAACAGACTATTCAGAGTTTCTATGTACAAGACCCTGTGAGTCACTGCTCAGGTCCTGGCCATGGCCCCCTGCTTTACAAAGACGGCCCCCTGGCTGCAGATTGGCAGGACCTCTCCATGTGGAAGATACAGTCTCTAGCCTTGAATATCACCCCAGTGCCTGCCATGTCCTCTATCTGCTTAGGGCTTTCCGCACTGCTCTGCTGTTTCAGATCCTCTGTAAAAGCAGCTAGTTCTGCCCTCCAGGTTCTCTCGTTCTAATTTTACTACCCTGGAAGAACATACAAGCAATTTCTGTAAATCTCTCACACCAACCCACTTCGTTTTATTCCAGACAGCTTCATAATTTCCTAGTCTCAGAAATCCTTTAGTCTGCCTCTGTCTGGCCTCCCTTTTATGCTGTCCTTTCCAATTATGTCTGCAGTCTGAATTACCCTCCTACTTTTGACTTTGCAGTCAAAATCTGTGCCTACAAACCCTGACTCTCTCGCACCATTGTATTTATGTCAAACGTCTCAGAGTGTTGAGAAGTTCTGAGCTCAGGACTTTGTCGATAGAGAAGCGCCTTGGTTTTCTGTCTCAGAAACCGGACACTCCTGTCACATACACACTGATTCTCTTTCTCACTGTCTCAACATTTGCTTCTTCAGTTTCTGCCACTCTTAAAGGCAGTCCTAAGATTGGGGTTGCATCGGTCTGGATCAAGCAATCTGATGCACCGGGGATTTTATCCTAATCTGTTTCAAACTTTCCATTTTCAGAAAGTAATCTTTTTTCTACTATAACCAATTTCATCAGCACAGATGCTGGTTTAGAAGATTACGCTGGAGGCGTTTCTGGTCAGCTTCCTTCCTTAGAATTAATGGGGTTGTACGTATTCTCAGACAGTTCCCTTGGCAAAGTCAGAGTCCCATTTCAGGGAAGAATCCAAATGTCCATCTTCTGGTAGGATGGAGGTGGAAGCGATGAGGGCATTGTCACTGGAGTAAACCTGGACAGAGTGCAGAACATTGCAGGGACTAAGGTATATAAAAGGTTGATAAATGCTATGTAATACAATGTATTAAATGATAATATAAATACAAGAATCCATAAGGAATGTAATATCAAAGTTTTAATAGAGTCAGGATCAGTACTACTGATTCTACTTTGCCTCAGTCATCCCTGTCGCTAGACAGACCACCATGACCAGTGTGGCCTGTGTTTGAAATGTTAATGTTTATTAATAATGCCGTTTTGCCTTACTTTTTATTCCTAAACTCTTAGATAGTGCTGGTCTTGATTTCTGAGTCTTAGATATGAAGTGTATAGTGTTTGCCCTAGTCTGGGCTCTATTCTACCTTCATTTGGGGTCATCATTCAAGGGTCACCAACAGCTCGATTTCTGGCAGATTGAGCTGCAGGGTACTATGGAAGCATTTTGCGTCCATGGTTTAAGAACCACAGGAATGTATTGTTGAAGCAAAGAGGCCAGCATCCCATCACACAGGGAGAACTTCTGCCTTTATAAATGTTTTGGAAACTTTTTTATAACCAAAATAAAAACTTAGCTAGCCAGAATGTATCCTTTTAAGAGGAAATGGACAATCAGCTTTGTAGCAAATATCTTTTGTTTTTCACAATGGTGCATTAATTTAGCAATTCTTTTTGAACATCCACTTTTCAAAACTGGATCTGGCCTCGAAGAGGCTCTGGGGTCCAGACTGTGGTAAAATTCCATCCCAGGCTGAATGAAATTGGATCTCCACGACAGTGACAGGGTCCGTGTTGTATTCAGGCTGATTCTGAAGCATGGTGAGGACTGATTGACAGACATTTCTAACTGTCAAGGAAGACAATGAGTCTCAAGGAAGATGATGTGTCATGACACAAGAAAGGTGGGAAGAGAACAATCTGGAGAGAGGACAGGATCCGCCTGGGGTCAGAAATATTGTCGGAGAAGGCGCAGGGCTTCAGTGAGACATCAAAAGGTGGAAAGAAATTGCTAGGCCTCCAGATTGCACTCGGGGCCCTGGAGAAGTATTGATTTACAGCTGGCAGAGCACAGTGTGTGAGTCAGGATCAGAAATTATCTTCCTCTCCTCCATAGGCCATGGTGCCATCGAATGGCCATGAGTGGAGGGAGGGGGGATGAAAACATGTGATTCTGTGGCCTGAAGCTTTCTTCATGGGTGTGTTTCTCTCATGGGAGATGTATGTCCCCTACTGATGCCTGTCATAACCCCACACGTACTGTGCCATGAAAGACACAAAACCACTGTCCAAAACCAGGCATTCCCAGATGCATGTCTGCACATCGGCTGCCCTAGAATTAGACTCGTAGTCCTCGCATAGGGCAAACAGGAAGGGAAGGAAATAGATAAGTGAGTATCTAGGAGCAATTGCTGAAAAATTAAGTGGTGGTTTGTTCATTTTCTGTTGTTACTTTGTGGATTTTTTTAATCTATTTTCATACTGACTCATGTAGACATCTCTTTTCTTACTATTCCATTGTTGAAACAAATTTGTTGATTATTTTAATGATCCATTTAGAACATAGTTTATACACTATTTCCATTTTTATGGCGATAAAGTTCATCTCAATGGTCCTACAATTATAAATAATTTTTTTGAAAGGAATAAGTAAAAACATACTTTCTTTTCTAAAATTTTGTCCTTGGAAGATATTCCCAAAAGTGTAATAATCAAGCTATGAGATCTCAAGATTATTATACTGGTGAAAATATTTGGTCTTGATGGAATTAATAAGTTTGTCTCTCTGGAGTGGAGTTAGGAACAGATGAGATTCTCAGGGGTTGTCAAGTCATCTCCTTCATGATTTAGTTGCTGAAATCAGATTTCCCAGTGGACACACTCAAAATACAGGATGAGTTCTTATGCCGGAGAGAATAGGCCTTCCCAAAACTCCTCCATTGACTGCTGAGACAGAAAGGGGCATATTTGGATTTTTGTGACTCTCAGTCAGCCTGCTAACATCTCTCCTTGCTCTTCTCCTGGTCTCCTTGATAGTGAAAGGCACTGGCTTCTGGCACTTGTATGCCATTGTCCACTGCCCCACTATGGCGCTGAAGATAAAAGCCAGTTTAATAATGTCTTTAAAATGATAGCTCCTGCTGCTTCTCTCTCTCCCTCTCTCTCTGTCTCTGTCTCTCTCTCTCCTTCACCCCCTCACTCTTTCTCCTCCCCCCTTTGACTTACCAATTTGCAAAAGAGAAATAAATAAACCTCTTCCAGAAGTTTCTACTTTCAGGTATTTTGTTCTAGTAAGACCTCACTGAGTAGCACGCAGCCTGCAAATGGCATGGAGGACATTCATTGTGCTAAAGGAAAGAAGTTAAAAGCAAGAAGACAAATACTATTTGATAGAACTCGTGTGGTATCTAAATAAGTCAAATTTGTTATGGTTAACGTAGAATGTTGGTTAGCAGAGATGGTGGTAGAGAAGAAAGAAGATGAACGGACATCAAAATCAACGGTTCAATGAGTCAGTGGAATGAATACATCTTAGAGATGTATTGCACAGTATAACTAGTAATAAAGTATTGTAAGTTACACATTTTGTAAAAGTAGATTTTAAGTGGTCTTATTACAAAAAAATATAAGCATCTGGGATGATGAATATTAATTAGTTTGATTTAATCAGTCTTCAATGTGTACAAACATCAGATATCAAAACATCATCTTGTATCCCATAAATATATGTTGTATTATTAACTAAAATAAGTTTATATGGCTACCAAGGTATGAAAAGAAGAAACTATACTCCCCTCCAGTAATAGTGTGCCATAGATGAGGTGATGATATTGGGATAGAAATGGCTTCCTTATGACTTGCCAAAGAATGAAAAAGGTCTATTTGCTCCTGTGAACTGAGGACCATGGAAATGAGAACTGTGGGGCATTCAGCAGAGAGAACTGGTCGGACACAGGTTTAAGCCAATGGTAAGTCTGGGATAGCCAGCTGCGACTACACTGGGTTTTAAGACCCCAACATAGCCCTGAACCTTTTTCAGGGTGAGCTGTTGAGTTCAAAAATCGTGTCCTCAGTTGACATACTTCAGTTAGCAAGAACAGTCAGCCAGAAGTGGAACTACAGAAGACACAAAGCAGGGTTAGTACTTTCCCAGAACTATGGACTTTGATGGATTAGGTCTCTGTTTTAGTTTTGGCAGGTGGTGCTGTCTACATGCTGAGTTTTATAGCCCAAATGGTACTTCCACCATGGAGTCAGCTGTGCTAAGGTCTTATGACCTACTAAGGTCTGGGGCCATGCTACATTCATCCACTTTCTTTTAGCGCTGAGAGTAATGCAGCCAAAGAGGAAAACTCAGCCGCAGGAGACTTGGTAGGATCAAGCCAAATTTTGCTTCTCTGACTCCCTCAATGTTCTCTTTACTTTCCACGCCATGACCACTTCAGTCCCAAAGCTGCTGTTTCCCACATCTTATGAACGTTCTTTGGCCATGTATCCCTGGAAAATGACCACACAGGCTCTTATGTGTAGAATGATACCTACAGGATATAAAACGCAGCTCTTCTTGGGTTGTAAAGAATAATTGCTACTGGACAATGACTGGGGCGAATAAAGAATAACTGTTGAACAAGTCACACTGTTCACTTATAAAGAGTTTTCTGTAAGTCTTCACCCCCTTGAAAGACATTTAATAAAAAAAAAAAAAAAAAACCTCAAACCAGTAGGCAAAAGCAATGTGCACTGTGTTCTGGCATTCGGCAAACTCCTGGTTTAGAGTCCTTTAGAGCAGCGTCACCTCCCTTGTATGGAGGTTGTGCTGATCCCACTATAGCATTCTAGAGACCAGAAATTCTCCCAGCTGGTGCCAATTAGAAATCCTCCATGCCGTGCTGCTGCACATGGGCCACAGGCGTTGGTGGGTTTTTGTACTTTCCCCCTGTAAGATGTGAGGGATGAGGATGGTACCCCTAGAAACATGTCAGCTCGTGTGTGGATCTGGAGAGCCCTGAAGCTTTCCAATGTGATCACACTTCTAACAGCCCATGTCCTAGGAATCAAGTTTTCATTTTTCATAAGAACAAACACATTTCTGACTCCCAGTCGGCTCGTTAGTAGAGCGAAGGGTGGTGGAGACTGGATTACTGTAAGTGAACTTCCTTGTTGGCTCTGAAATGTGCCCTACTCAAGGGTGAGTGACATCATCAACTTCCTGAGACAGAGTGCTCTGAATAAAGCAATCACTTGCCTATAAGGTAAAAGTTGTGCTTTGCCAGACAGCCCCAAGTTTTCACTGTTTAAGATGTAGTATTTAAACTAAATATCAGACTTTAGGACAAGGTAGACCTCCAGTCCAGTCTCTCAGCTTTTCCTTTTTCTGATCTTGGTTGTTGAGCGCTGGCTACTCATTAGCCTTGGTCTGAAACGTCTTTCCCCAGATCAGAGCATACGCTCCCTCGGAGCATAATTCTAGAAAAGTCATCTCTAGGCTCCCACAGCGTCCATCTGGCTGATTTATCCCTAGGCACCGGCATAGGAGACAGAGGCGTTTAGATGTTAAATTAGTGGTCTTTCATTAAGCCGCTAATTAAGCTCTTTTCATCATAATCCATGCTGGGAACATTTGCTCAGATTGTGGGAGAATCATGTGAAGCCAACAGAACTAGAACAGAATACAGTGGTCATATGTGACATGTGATCTGAAAGGGATCATCTGTGTCATCAGGATCCAAGCACGTTCTGACCCGCTTTCCCACACTGAGCAAAGGGTGGTCCAGCGTCCTCAAACCTCGTTCTACCAGGAGGAGACAAATGAATTCTGCTCCACTTCTCTGTGAGTTCTGAGTCTTTGGATTCCATTAAACACAGACTGAAAATGAATTTAAGAGTTGTGTGGCCTTTCCCCCTATTATTCTAAGCAGAGTCTTTCAGTAACTATTTGCACAACCTTTCCATTATATTGTGTTATAAATAAACAAGAGAAGATCTATAGGCTACAAGGATGATGTGTGTAGGTTATATGCAAATACTGTTCATTTTACAAAGGACACTCGAACATCCATGAATTTTGGAATCTGAGAGTCACCCAGGAACCAATGCTCTTTGGATGCTGAGTGACATCAACAATTTCACCATAGATTTACGAGAATCAAGCTATGCAATTAGAGGTTTCTTCCATCACATTCAACTTCTGTAATGCTTGAAATGCAAATAGGATGGCATTTGCCATTACACAATAGACCAATGGAGGAGATAGAGTCTGCAAAGGATAAGTGTTTGGATAAGGCCTCTGCCCTGCTCCTCTGAAATCCGGCTTCATGTTTACCCTACCTCTCCTGTTTGCTTGTGTGATTCGCCCTGATAAGGAAACAGAACTAAATCCTCTTTCTCTGACACATCCAAATACCCTTGTGATAAGGGATCAAAAGGAGTATGGGTGGATTTGTACTCCACAGGTATAATATTTGCCTTGTCTCATTTGTCATTTTGCACAAACATTGGCTATTATTTTTATGGCCAGGAGAAGGGCAGAAGCCAAGGCTCTTGCAGTGAGTAAATAATGCCTTGAGCAGTGATGGAGGAAGACATTAAAGACTCTAAGGAAGGGGTTCACTGCTTGCAGAGTCCATCCTCCTGATTTACAGGTTCAACACTTGCTGCCCACAGACCCTCCCTGTAATTGCGTGCTGACCCTGCTTAAAATGGAAAGATTGTGGTCGTTTTATAGGCCTTATTTGGAATCGATTGTGTGTGAAAGTACTCATTTGAAAGAACGAAGCCTGAGGGGCTGAAAAAGAGATTCAACAGTCAAGAGCAGATGCTGCTTTCATAAAGGACCTGAGTTTGATTCCTGGCACCTGTATCAGGTGCTCATGACTGCCTGTAAATCCAGCTCTGGAGGAGCCAACACCTTTGGCCTCATCAGACACCTGCAGTAGAATGCACACACCCTTCACACAGATACACACAATTTAAAATAACAAAAATAAGTCGGGGAAATAGAACTTCCAGCTGTGCTCAGCAGTGTGTTTCCCTGTGTGCGGTCCCTGATGCTACCTTAGGAGCCTTGTTGTAGAGCCCAAGAAACAGGAAGGACACAGTCAGATGCCATACTCAGATCCAAGCTCTACACACAGGAAGCAGCGAGAAGAAGGAGTGAGAAGAGGCTCAAAGCCTGCTTCCAGTGCTACCAACTGGGGATCACATGTTCAAATATAGAAGTCTATGGGGGACATTTTTCTTTCAAAGCATCACTGTTCCTTCTGCCCAAACACCCTCTGGGGAGTGACTAGGCCTTCTGACTGAAGGTAGAATCCAAGGCAGAGTTGAAAGTGTGACAGACATCTTTCTAGACATGCCCCCATGTCCCTTCATCCCTTCTTGGCTGTGCCATTCATCTTTGTGTATATAGTGACCATCGTTGAAACCCGCCTTTCTCTGAAGAAAGCCGGATTCTCGCCTTCACTACCACATGCTCAAGTGAAAAGTGTTGGCTGGCACAACCTCCAAGACCTGAGAATCTGAGTCAGAGTTCAACATGAGGCTCAAATACTGCTTATAGCTTTTCATAGCTAGACACTCTTTAGTTATAACTGTTGCATTCTGTTAAATAAAACACACTTTATTATCCTATTCAGTCACATTTCCTTTGTATGAACAAAATAGATGCAAAGCTATGATATAGTGGAATGATTATAAATAAGAATAAAATCACTGAATATTGTTAGGAATATTCCTAAGAGCCTCTCCACCAATGCAAAATAATTCCGACAAGACCAAATTAGACCAAATTAAAAATGCCCACGTTTAATAAATACAACACTCCTGGGTGGACCGGTACAGCATGGCAGGTAGAGGAACCCACGCAAACCCCAGAGACTATGTGTTTCTTCTCTGGGTGGTCGCCTAAATACCCTGTGGGAGTGGTCCTGACCTACCCTGGGGAGGGGTCAGAGCTTTGCAGGCTGGGAGTTGAACTCTGGACAAAGGCAACTCCCCAGCTAGGGGCTAGGCTGATGCTTCCAATCAACTATCATTACATCCAATTCTACAAGCTCGGATAGCATTGATGATCCAGTGTGACCATTCCAGTTGGCAGCCTGAGCCTAGGAGAGTGGAGCCTAAAACTGAGGCCCACTGAAGCCATGCAACTGCTAACTTTAATCAAAACAACAGACCCTTTGTATTCTGAGAGTCAAGTAAGGTCATTTGGGTGAAGTTCATAATAGTTATGTTTATACAGGCACAAGGACAACCTGTGCTTGAAAACACCATCTGAATAATGATAATATAATATGATAATAATGATAATAAGATAATATGCAATAACCCGCCCTGACTTTCTACACTTGGGAAGGGCATGAACACATATTCCAAAAACAATTTTGTGTTTAGAGGGCTTAGGTCACAGGGTCTCTTGTCCTGTTTCCTTGGGGGTTTTCTCACAAACACTCAGAATTCTCCTCACACAGCTTCTTACAGATTGGCAAAATGTATTAGTAATAAACTAAAGAGAAAATGAATTCATGATTTACTTCATAAAACCTGTTTTTCCTTATTTAGTTCAGCAAATTTATAAGCTGTATTATTGTAATTAATATTTGCTCATCATCTGAATCCTATTTTGACAATAATTTTCTGCATAAATAAAATTTCTATGTAATTGGGTTAAAATTTTAATATGTATATACATGGAAAACATAAGTTAAATATAAAAAATAAAACTATTTTCTTATCTTCACAATTATATTAAATGTTCCTAGTAAAGTAAAAAGTTAAAATTGTAATTCTTATAAAATCTTTAAATCAAAAACTCACATAAATGCTAACTTACAAAATATTTTTAATATTGATATGGTTATGAATATATATGAAAGATAAAACTTCATATATTGTCAAAACTAGGAAAGTTGTAGTTGTTCATACAAGGAATTAGTGTTACCCTTTGTGTAATGGGACTTAACCCTTCATGTATGTAAATTTAAAATGAATGTGGATTATGAGTACCACCACAGAACATCTCTGGTCAACCATGTAGCACTTTAGAAACCCTTGGGAATTCACAAGTGCCTCGGAACTGGGAATTGGAATACCCAGCAACCCTGGAAGGTGAACATTTGCCCCAGAGATAGAACAGAAGTGATGGTTATTGGAGACCTTACCACACAGAGTTCTCTTAGAGAAAAGATTGACTGTCCCTTGGTCCTCTCCCTCCGCCCTCAGGGCTCCCGTCTAACATCTTCCCTACACAGCATGAGTCTCTCACTCTGCCAACACTCATGGCTCCCATCTCAGGCCCCAGCAGCTCCAGTCTCGAGAGTAGATGTTTAGTGTTTTTCAGTTTGCACTGGGTTCAAATCATCATTGAGCATCCAGTGATAAGAACTGTAGTTCTGATTCAGATCATACGTCTGTGGTGAGTAAAAACACAAAGTCTCACTGCCCAGGTCTAAGGAAGATAAGCAACAGGTGAAGCCATGTTCCTAGTTGCAGCTGGGTTTTCATTTGTGTGGGCAGGATCACCTTTATAGCATCTTTTATAAAAATTAAGTCACACGAGCAGGTTACCCAAAGTCATCCAGTGGATGGCTCTGGAATATAGGTGACCATTCCCTATGACAGTCCCTTTCTTTCAACTAGGTATGCCATAAACAGACCTAGTGGAGAAAAATGCAAGCATGGTTAAGTTTCAGAAAGGGACGTTTTCTAAGGAGGTGCACTCAGATTTATCAACTAAACCAATGTGTCAATAACAAAGCTGTTTGAATTAATAAAAAATCGCAACTCAGTGCAACAACAAATACAATCACAGACAACTAGAGAATCTGGTGGGGGAGGGGCTTTGCTACAGAAAGGTGAAGGGGCCAAAGCCTCAAAACCAAATGACACTTTTGCAGAATAGTAGTCAACAGGCAGGCCCACCTATGACTCCTGGGAAAGGGAACGTATTGGTAAAGGAAAACAGGCTAGGTTCCTTGTGAGAAATTTTACCAGTCGGCTTACCTCCTCTAAGACAATATCCCAAAGGTGTCAGGCTGTATGTGGGGGCCTTAAGAAACATGTTATATATTCATGTATTTTATTTACTTTATTTTATTTTATTCTCTGCATTTAATTGAATGCTCTGGATCATCCCTAACAGTACTGTGGTCTGTGAGAGCAAGAACAGGGCTTTGGTGTCAGGTGACAGAGCTATTCATCCACAGTACTCCTCTAGGCGTTCATCTACAGGTAATTCAGGTTCTCAAAATTGTTTTTGCATAAGTCAAATCATTAGGTTCCCTTGAGTTTCTTTGTGGGTAAAGTAAGGATAATGGCCACCTGGAAACAGGAAGAAGCTTTGTAAAGTACCAATGGAGTTGTCTAGATCCGGAGTTACGGGATACAGTAATGGGAAGAAGCGGTAGAGAAAGGACAGAAACTGACTGGGGTTTGTTCTCCAGGAAGTATTCTCAGGACCCAGCAGCAAATCTGCACAATGAAGAGAGACGCTTCTATGAGTGTGACCCTTGGGGAAAGAGATAAATCATTTGATACGTAGTAGAGAGAACCAAGTGGGGGCTAGCCACTGCCCTTAAAGGTGAAGACTTTAGGAATGTTCCACAGTTTGATCCATTTGGTGGGAAGAGAAGATGGAATTTCCCCGCGATTACTTCCTATTTCTTTCAGAACGTTAAGGCAAGTTTCTATGGGGAGAAAATAAAAAAGTTGTAAGCAGAGACTGCTTGTTCCTTTCCCAGCCGCCCAAACCCTTATAATCACACAGAAACTATGTTAATTACAATACTGTTTGGCTGATAGCTTAGTTATATTCCCAGCAAGCACTTGCATCGTAAATTAACACATTTCTGTTATTCTGTGTATCGCTTACCCAGCAAGGTTTTGGTGTCTGTCCTCCTTCAGCAGCTACGTGGCATCTCCTCGACTCAGCCTACTTTCTCTATCTCTGCTCGGATTTTCCACCTGGGTTTGCTCTGCTTACTATTGGCTGAAACAGCTTTATTCATTAACCAATGGTAATAAAACATATTCACAGCAAATAGAGGGGACTCCCACATCAAAAAGTGGGATGGAGAGGATCAAGTAAGTGCTAGCATGTCATTTTAGAGGCGCAGACAGGAAGTGTACTGAGACTTGATAACCAGATGCACAGATGGTGCTGCATGCCTGCTTGAGATGTATGCACATGCAATAAAGCAAGAAAAATACACAAACTGAGCAATGTGCTTTGCTGAGCTGGTGTTTCACTATCCAGCTGCTGGGATCGGGTTAGCAAATATGCCATTGTGCTGTGCTGATGTGATCAGCCTCATTCAGAAGAATAAGGACACTAAAAGTATAAAAAGAAAGTAAGACTATGAAGGCAGTGATGACTGGTGCTAGATAAATAAACACAAAGTAAAGGAATGAGGGGCATAAATGAGTGCCACATTCGAAGGTGGCAGTACGCATCCCAACTCAGTAAATTTTCTCCATTTAAGTTTGTCTTTTCTACTTTTTCTATAGTCGCTAAAATTGGGCAATCTTCACTTTTTGCCAGGAGCTCAGAGTTCTCAGCAGCCCCCTCACAGCATGTATTTGTGAAAGATGCAGACCTCATCTGGGAGGAGGTAACCAAGGAGACCGGATGATTCCTGCGAAAAGCTTAAATGACATTTCAGACATGCAATCTTGGCTTCACCCTAAGATGCTTATGCACACTATATGTGAGTTTTCAGAGTCTGGTTACCTAAGGTCTCAGCATAGAATGGAGTGGGTCGTGGGTAACAAGGGGAGGAAGAGGATAGAAGACACCAGAATGGCCTGGTCCACCACTTTACTCCTTCCCACTGATAGAATCCCCAGGGTAATATCTGCTGCTCCTGTCATAGTCTCTTACCTCCTTTCTTGCCCCTAAGCCCGGGAGCAGTGGTTAATGACTTTCCTTTCTGGAAATATCTTTGTGTGTGAAACCCCCAACACAGGCGAGGCTCTAGTTTCCTATTGGTTTTGAAAATGCTCGGTGGTCTTTTGTAATTACTGCATCCTAGCTGTCATGTAGTTGTCTTGTTGTCCTTCCCCTCAAAGACATTTTTAATGTCCTCTGCAAACAAGATACCTGCAAATGAAGACAGCAAACACCGTGACGTCTGTGTGCCTACTTAGAAGTATCACAGATGAAAGGGTAATATCTGGTGCCATGGCCTGGAGTCCCTTTTTTTTTTTTAAATCCATTTATTTTATTTTTTTTAAATATTTATTTATTTATTTATTATGTATACAATATTCTGTGTGTATGCCTGCAGGCCAGAAGAGGGCACCAGACCCCATTACAGATGGTTGTGAGCCACCATGTGGTTGCTGGGAATTGAACTCAGGACCTTTGGAAGAGCAGGCAATGCTCTTAACCTCTGAGCCATCTCTCCAGCCCCTGGAGTCCCTTTTTGTTCTACTTTACCTGCCCACTGAACTGGTGAATTCAGGCAGCAGCTGTCTCTGAGAGTCTCTGAGCACCGAGACTGTGTAAAGACGGCTCTGATTGGAGGCCCAAAGCTGCAGAATAAATGCATTTACTGTGCTGGCGTTAAGTGTACAGGAATTGGATTTTTCTTTAGGCCCAAGAAAGAGAAAGCTACAAGGGTGCTTTAATTTATAGTCGTTGAGTGTGTGAAAGAATATTTTTCCCCTCTAGGGAGAATGATAGCTTTTAGCAAGTACCATGAGCTACAGAGTAGTTAATGGACAATGGGAGGTCTTTCGGTGAGCATGAAGTAGCCTCACCTGAGCGTGTTTCCTCCTGGCAACTCACAACTGTGCTTGTGAATTTTATCAGGTTGATGGGTCTGGATAAAATTAGCATGTCCTCAGTAAACTCAGTTCTTCTTGGGAGGATGTTACAGAACCATAGCCTCCCTCCAGGTTCACCTCAGTATTTCTTTCCAAGTGTAATTCATTTACTGGCCAGTAGCACAGGGTAGGGTGCTTGTGACACCCTCTTGGGATGCACGCCTACCTCTGTCCTTCCACAACAACCCCCTCCTCTGCTAGAAGGATAGGGTTGGAACCTGTTGAGCACCTGGTGTACCCTGTGCCCAGAGATGAGAACACCGAGACTCTGGGGCAGAAAACACATTGCTCAAGGCCCCTCCCAGCCTGGCTCACACACCAGGGGCATCTGCTGTCTGGCACATTGCTGGAGGCTTTATAATTCTTAGCCTCTCAGTTCCTGGAGACTGTCTGCCCAGCCTGTTTGTTCCAGCTTGATGGTAGCTTTCTTTAGGTGATAATAAAAGAACCCTGTTGCTTTACAGGGAGATAATCCAACCCCTGTGTGGATAACCATTCTCCTAGATGGAATGGCTTTGAAATCTCTTTGAAAAGCGAGACAGATTATTGTTCTAAAATCCCAAATCTTCCTTTGGTTCTTACATTATAGGAAGGCGCTTGCATATTTACTGCTGGGGGGAGAGGGGCTCAAGGAGGACAAGCTGAGAGGAGCAAAGAGAGGCAGATGCACCAGCCAGAGGAGACCAGACCAGGGAGGGCTTTCTTCTTCGTCGGCTGAGGGGTCCTCTGCCATTATTGAGGTTTTTGCCCTTACTCTCTCATTTGAGCTTTTAATGCTATTTCAGAATGAGCAGCTGCCTTGCTGTTTCTCATGAGAAACTAAAAATTCCGTGTCCGAAAAAACTCCTCAGTCCTGGACATACCGAGGCAGTTAATTAACCTATTAAATCCACAGCTGGAAGCCGAGATAAAAAGACAAAGGGGGCAGGCATATTAACAGGAAATAAAGAGCAAGTTTTCTTTTTCTTTTCAAAAGTAACTTACGTTCTGGGAAAGCGGTGTTGAAGTCACTTTCATATCTTTCTGGTGACAGAATGGGGACTTTGGAGGTCATGGAAAGCACCCTAAAAATCCATTAAATGAGGACTGGTTACATAAGACTTGCGCCTTTGGTCACTGAGACATTATAAAGGCTTATACAAGGGCAGATGTATAAACAAGCATGTTGAATTATGCCTAGGGGTCTTGATTGAGTTTGTTTTCTCTGCTAGTTAAAGATTTAAAAGGCAAGAAATATCAGAAATGTAACAGGTGGCAACATAGAAATCCCAAACACCACAGACAGCAGCAACATCTGGAGAGAGGTGTTTCAGAGATCCTGAGTAAAGTATAGAGAACATAGGAGGCAGGAAAACCCACTGTCTTCTCAAGCAACAAGGGTTTTCCTCCCCACATTGAGGGCTGGTCGGTTTGACGAAAGCTAGGATAGTTGACTGGCCTGCAGCTGTTATATAACATGTCCTGAGCAGGGCTTGAACACGCTGAGCTAGTCCTTCAGCAGGGGACCTGCCGGTGAGAGATAAAAGCCTGGAAAGCCTTCCTTCAAACCTGCCTGACTTCTGTTTCACTGCAGAAGGGTGATTAAGGTGGCCATCTTAGAAATTCTCCACCTTTATTGCCTAGCTATGGCCTCCCTCCCTGTCTGTTTACCTACCAGGAAGTCTAACTCCTAATCTCCTGAAGGAAGGAAGGGAGGGAGATAAGGAAGGAGAGAGGAAGATCTCATAAACCACAGTCCCATGGGTGGATGGTGGACCAGCAACATCAGCACCACGGTGGAGCAGGCGTGCAGTGCAGCATCTATCCCAATCGAACACCTCGAGAGTCAGAATCTCTGTGCAAAAATACATAAAGATGCCGTGGATGAGGACAGTTAATATCACAGTGCCACCTGCACCCAGAAAAATCCACTTTCATGGGGACTATCTACACAAGAATAATTATTACATTATTGTTTATAGAAGAAGAGGAAAAAAACTCAGAAAAAATAAAACTAATTGATCATCTGTAAGAACATGAGAAAAAAAAACAGCTAGTGTGTTCACCAAAGGAAGACTCTCACAAAGTTAAAATTAACTGGGTACAGTCATATATATCATTGATATAGAGATAAATAGATGGATAAATTAATGCTCCCAAAAGATACCATTGAATTTACAGAGTAAAAAGGAATATGCAATATAATAATTCCATTAGTCATGTATATAAAGGTCAAAGTCTTCCTATACAGACACATGTGAGCTACCACGGGGCTTCCTCTGCATAGACATTATGGCCAAGAGAAGACACGCAGGGCAGCTGGAAGGCACACAGATGCTTGTCATGTTTCCTTGAATTTTATGCAGTCAAAGCATTTCATAATAGGGCCTAAAAAATGGCTCCAGCAATTAAGAGTGTACACTGCTCTTACAGCGTACCTGAGCTCAGTTCCTAGCATCCATGTTGGGAAGCTCACAGCTGCCTATGATTCCAGCTCCAGGGGATCTGATAACCTCTTCTGGGCTGTGCGTCAACCTGCATTCACACAGGCACAGACACACACACACACAGAGAGAGAGAGAGAGAGAGAGAGAGAGAGAGAGAGAGAGAGAGAATTGTTAATAAAAGTTGAAAAATATTAATAAGAGAGAAGAAAAATCTGCTTTTCTGGATGGTGCCAAATTGTCATTCAAAAAGCATATGCTAATTTTTAATTCCATAAAATAGTATGCTAATTTGTAACCCCACAAGCTGAGAGGAGATCCCTTTGCTCAGGTCCTCACCAGCCTCTGCTGGTCAGACTTCTGAGGTGGAGTCCATCTGCTGGGCAGAGGGAAATGGCACCCCCCACACCCCCGCTGCTCCATTCACATTCCTCTCTGTCTATCAAGCGAGACTGAGCCCATCTTGCTCTCAGCCTGGTCTTTGGTGAGTGGATGTTCACAGGCCTTGCCCATTTCCCCCTTCGCTTGCTTTTCCCTATTGATTTGTTGCAAACACTAATTAAGAGCACCAAGAAGACAAGTTGACATCCATCCTCTCTTACAGCTACAGGAAGCTATCGCTCCTAAAGCAGAGCCGCCGAAGGCTAATGGAAGATCTCCCCTGGTACCCTGGGCATGAGCTGGATCACTACCCAGATTAGCTTACAAACTGTACTTGCAAGATTTTCATCATTATTGTTAAATCTGTAGTTACAAAAAAATAATGAGGGTCAACACTAAACCTTAGAGAAACAAAGTAGTTCTTTATCTGAAGTTTCTTTCTTATTCTCAAGTTGATTCCACTATTCTTACTTTTAGCAATATAATAATTTAAAAAAGAACACATGGGTTTAGCAACTCTAAGTATTTCACTGTGGTTCTCTGACTTTACTTTGCAAAGACTCACTAGTTTATTTATGTTTTACTGACATTTGAGGGGAAAGAAAGCATCAAAGTCAAAAAAACAGTGAAATGAGATTTTCATCTAAGATTTGTATTTATGAAGGTGCTGGAGAAACAACCCAATGATTAAGAGAACTTGGCGCTCTTGCAGAGGACCTGAGTTCAGTTCCCAGTATGCATAGCAGGCAGCTCACAAAATCCTGTCCTTCCAACTCCAGAGGATACAGCGCCAGCACCTGTTCTGGCCTCTACAGGTATCCACACTCATGTGCACACAGACACACAAAGATATACAATTAAAATAGAATAAACCTTTAAAGAAAAAAGAAAATTTATGTTAGTCTTGGGGAGTGTGTGCATGTGTGTGTGTGCGTGTATGTGTATGTGTGTGTGTGTATGTGTGTGTGTGTATGTGTGTGTGTGCGTGTGTGTGTGTGCATTTGTTTGTGGTAGTGATAGCCTTTGAGGAAATGCTGACCTCTGGAAATGACCTGTTGGTAGAACTTCCCTTTACACTGGCTAGAGTCAGTCTCCAGCCATCAATGTTTATGTTTCATTTCGTTTTGTTTTGTAAGACACCTCTTCTTATTTAAACAGAGAGAAATCAGTTTCTTTAGTATGCTGGGAAGTCCTTGTGCTAAAACAATTAGGAGAAATCATTTTTGTGATGGATGTTCCTGAGACAATTTTTGCTGGCAGGCCAGAGAGAGCTATAGTTCTATTTATAAAGGAAAAGGCAGTGTTGCCCTGGTGAACAAGACTAGCTGCTCACAGATATAGCAGGCTTCTCTCACCCCACAGCATCAATGGGATGTCTAAACACTGCAGAACAGAACCCCTATAGATATGAGTCACACTGTTCCACTCAGAGGTCTAATCCTCCTTCCAGGGACTAGCTCTATAGTACTTCAAGACCTCAGATATGTCTGAAATCTCCAGTGACTCTTGGTCACTTGCTGAGTCATTCTTGGTCTTTCTACACTCTCCCAGGCTCTTGGCAGATCCCTGGGTTGTGTTTGAGGGTTTTTCCCTTTGCTGCATTGGCGTAAAATTGAAGGTTTGTCCAGGAACCATGAACACCACCCAATGGCTCACCGAGCAAGGCAAGCGGGTATAGCACAAGAAGACCTTCCTAGATTTGCTGGATGGAGATAGATGTAAGAAAAGACCATCTGCCCAAGATAACCTCAACCACAGCAGTGAATGCCGTGATACTACTGTAGACAGCCAAGGTCAAGAAAGGGATTTATCTGGGGTTAAGAGAAAATGGGTTTTTGGGAGCAAATGGAAACTCACCTACTTCCCCTTGTCAGATTCTACATCCAGATTTATTTGGAACGCAGTGATTGAGATGGAAACCCACAGCCTCTGGGCACCTTTCCTTGTATGCACCTGTCCTTGTGTGCTGTCGTCTGCTGCCTGAGTGTGCGCTGGGAGCAGAAGGAGTCAACCATTGCCATGACACAAACACAAACAAATGAGGTCTTCAGAGCAGGGAACCTGGAAGACTTGCTCAGAGTTCTCAGAACTGGGAGGAGAAGAGCTGGGTTAAATCCATAGGTGTGCATTTAGAGCTGTTATGAGTACCTAAAACTGACTCCCAATCCACCTCAAAGAGAGGGACATGACGGTGAGCTCTTAGCATGTTTTTGCCTGGCCATACTTCTTAGCATTATCTTTGTTTTTCCTTTGTGTGTGTGCATGCTTATGTGTGTGCATGTTCATGTGCACATGTTTAAATGGATCCGGAAGTCAACCTAGGGGGTCGTTCCCCGGCTACCATCTGCTTTTTCTATCAGGGAATTCAGGAGGAGCAGAGTCGCTCAGAGGCCTGGAACTTGTCTCTTAGGCTAGATGGGCTGGCCAGTGAGTTCAAGAGATGTGCAGTTCTGCCTCCCCAGTGCTGAAATGACAAGGGTAAGCTATCAAACCCACATACGTGAGCTATAGGAGGTTGAGGACCACACTCAGCTCCTCATGCTTGCAAGGCAAGCCCCTTACCTACTGAGCTATCTTAATCTTAACGGGAAACTCTCCCCCTCTCTTCCTCCCTATCCCTTCCCCCTCTCCTCTCTTCTCCTCTGGACCCTCAGGCTATTTTACCCCTGGTTTGCCATCTCCTCAGCTTTCCCCAAACATGGAGCCTGCCCAGCTTTCCTTGCTTCTCCCTCACTCCTCCGGCACTGACTCTAACACACAGTCGGGCCACAGGGGTGACAGCTCCTTTTCCTGAAGGGTTTAAGGAAGCAGCCACACTTATGGCAATGTCTAGCACAAAGGGAATGCTTCGGGAGGTATGTTTATGAGTGTGTGTGTGTGTGTGTGTGTGTGTGTGTGTGTGTGTGTGTACAGAGAGGCATTGTGAAGATAGTGACAGCTTATACATTGGTGTCTCTTCAGCTGCTGCCAGCCGTAAGCAGGCTGGGCAGTGGTCCTTCAAAGCTGTACCTGCCTACCCTGATTCTCATTTCTGCACAGACCCCCATCTTCATTTTTCCCTCTCTCTCCTCTGAGTTCGGGATTTCCCAAACCGGTTGCCTTCTTTCTTAAGCAGCTGAAATGGGAAATTCTTATTATCCCGTAGTAGAATGAGTTGTCTCCTTTTGTTTCTATCTTTCCATTTCACAAAACCCCTTGAGGCCCTACCTGCTACCACCAAAAGGGTCATTAGCACGTTTTTCTAGGGAAATAAAAATCTTTTACTTAATGACTCCACAATGTAAATCAAGCACAGAAGGAGGCATTTAAAATACAATACTTCCATTGCTTTCCATTTATCAGACCAGAAGTCGCAGAATAATTATATTAACATTTTCTGTAACAATTTGATTTCAGAAAAGAGTTTAGGGAGCTTTTGGCTGACTTCCACCACCACCCCAGGGTGGATCTGAAGAGCATCAACGATCATTTGTTGTTGTTTTTAAACCACTTGGAATAAATCTTTTCCGTATGTTTCTGTCATCAAACGGATGCAGAGCTAAGGTCAATCATTAAACTTTATTTTCAGTTCTAAGCCATTATTTTTTAATTTACTTAAGTGCTATTTCACTGAGTCACACACATAGTCCAAAGTAGAAACTGCTGCGCATGATCATTGGCCGCGGCCTCAGAGCATGCGCGGCTCTAGTTCCCAGCCTCATGCTCTTACTGCCATCATAAGGCGACCTGGTCCTGGCATTTACAACAGCTTTCTTAAATATATATATTTTAAATTTATTTGGGAATTTCATACATGAATACAATGTATTTCAACCACATTCGCTCTTTCCCGCTCTACCCAGATCCCCTTCACGTCCCTTTCCACCTTGACGTTCTTGTCTTAGTTCATCGGTGTAGGGTTATCCGCTGGAGCATGAAAAATCTACCAGGAGCTCTACCCCCGAAGAAAAATGATTCTCCCTGTCCGAGTAGCCATCGACTGCTTCTAAACTAGGGTAAGGCCTTTGAGCCCTGCTCCATCTACGCTAGATTGTTGATTGGTCTGATCATGAGCATGTCTTGTGCAGACAACCACAGCCGTGAGTGGGCTCATGAAGCCACAGCTCCGGAATATGCTCAGAAGGCTTTATTTTGCTCCTGTCCTCCCCCGGATACTTAGGTCCTTTCATCCCCACACCATGCCTGCTTCACAGCCGTCACTCACTGCTCCAAGCACTTGGCCAAGCATGTCCAGGCTCTAACTGTGTGTCCAGTTCTCCTTCTCTCCTCTGTTCTCCAGTGTCAGTGCAGTTCATCACCATGAGGATACAAAATACGCTTTCCTTTGGACCAGCTGCCCATCTGCCTCCCTTCTCTGAATACTCCCACACCTTCTGGTCCCTGGAGATTCTAACTGAGCACTGTTCCCCTTGCTGTGAGCTGGCACCCTCCAGGAAGACCCTAACCAGAGGAACCCCCTTTCATCCCCTTTGGCACTGTGCTTAAGTAGTATGCAGCACAGTGTTGCGTAAATGCCTGCTAACATGTCCTCCTCCTCCACTTTCTTAGCAAGGATGTCAGTCTCGCTAAGAAAGAAACTTTTGGTTTGATCATCGTTTTATCCACACATACAAACACAAAAAAACCCACAAAACCAAAACAAACACATAAACAAAATCCCTTATGCGACTCCTTACTTCTTACCAGTGAAGAGTCAAGTGTGTTTTTGTGCAAGCAGTACACTGCCCTATCTGGCACACAGCATCTTCTCAATAAACAAGACCCAGAGTCTATTAGAAAAGAGACGGCTGTAAGACCTAGAGTGGTGAGGGTTGGCTAGGAATGCTGACTTCTGGTTATGTCATGACCATGGTCATCTTGAACACATAGCAGCTGTGCCTGCCTGCACTTACACATGCATGCACACACACACTTGCAGACACCCAAGTACAAACACATGCACATACATATACACACACATACATATACACACAGCCAAGAACACATGCAGATACTTGAGCACAAACACACGCACACACATACATACACACATATGCACATGTGCATACATGCTTCAACACATATAACACGAAAGCAGGAAGAGGCACTGGTTAGGAAGAACAATGAGCCCAGCAGCAGTGGGAAGAGAATTAAAAGAAGGTGGAGGGGAAATATTATCACGGTATTTTGTTGCTATGCATGAAATGTTCACAAAAGCTTGCAGAATAAATTCAACTATAAAATTAACTCCTTAATCCTTCTCTTTTAATTTTTTTATTTTTTAGTGTGTTAAAGCATTCCCTACATACTAATTTCTCTAAAAATTATTTCATTTCCCAAAAAGAAATAGAAGCTTCCTACATCACATGCCCCCTTTCCCACTTCTCCCTAGATGCCCACCTGATCCACAAAAACAGATGGAATTTGATCTGAAACCTGACCCCTACTCCAGATTCAGTAAAGGAATGAGGAGCAGAGGGGCAGACTCAACAGCTCCCTTGCTGTTGCTCAGCAGGTCTCCAGCAGGCACTTCCTCTCTTCCAAAGCTTGAGGGACTTTGGAAGCACAGTCCATGACCACAGCCCACGTTGTTCCCTTTATAACAGCTTCCTTGTGGGGCTCAGAACCACCCCCTTCTCTTGAATGCCCAGCGTTCTGCTGGGGCACCCTCCTCACACAGAGCGTTTAGAATAACCAGCAAAGGAAGCCTTTAGACTCTCCAGTCTCCTTTCCTACACAACATTCCCTAAATTATCAGAAAAAACTCCTTTGTCCATGATTGGTGTTCTTCAAAACGCCAAGCTACTCGTTGTGCGAGCTTCTCCCACGGTCCAGCAGCCACCTCGCAGTTCAAGAGGCAGGCACCCTCCCATGGGCATTTCTAAAGCTTCCCTGTCAGCCCCCCCGCTGGGAACCGTGTTGGGCCCTCTATAAAATACTCTGCAGATTAGGGAGACTGCAGGCACGAAGTATTTTTAGAATTCAGTTTTTTGGTTTGTGTTCAAAGAACAGGAAAAACCAAATTAAGTGTTGGAGGAAGAAAATCTGGACACAAATCTACCTCCCTTCAAGCGTTTCTTCTGAGACTCCTCAGATTGCGTCCTGAAATATTTATATGAGCAAATACCTTCACTTATTATGAAGGAAGCCTGAGATAACACAGTCAAACAAACCCATCTCTAAAGGAAGATAAAAGCTCCCGGTGGGTAGTGAGGTTGCCAACTGCTGTTCAACATTTAGATCTGCTAACAACAGTGAGCAAATATTAGTGAATGCAGTTATTCCTTTGACTTCGGGGACTGGGCAAACACACGATCAGGGAGATAAGGCTACAGAGAGCCGGTTCACAGCCTTGGGAAAACTAACGGTGACTCCTTTTCATGATACCCAGGGCAGGGCAAAAATCTGAGAGACTCCAGGAATCTGTGTTTCATGTCCTCAGCTTAGCATTTTTAACTTACTTCACTTATTTATTATTTTCTTGAGATTTTACTTATTTATTGTATACATGTGAGTGTCTGCATGAATGTGTGTCTACGCATTGTGAATCACTGTGCCTGCAGACAGGAAGAGGGCATCAGATCTGCCAGGACTTGAGTTATAGAAGGTTGTGAGCTGTCATGTGGGTGCTGGGAATTGAACCCCAGCCCTGTGGGAAAACAGCCAGAACAGTCAGTGCTCTTAACCACTTGAGCCAACCCTCCAGGCCTTGATTTTCATCATGAAACAGGACTTCTCCAGACTAGCCTTTAGCTCACTATGCAAGCAATGAGCTTGCAGTCCACCTACCTCAACCTCTTAGTAGCTGGGTTTGACAGCCATGTTACAGTGTCTATGAAATGACATGAAGCAGGAGTGTTACTGTGAGCTGTGTGTTCTAAAACCAGCTCTGCGCCCCCATGTCTGCACTTGGTGCGCTTGAACCCAGTTACCAATCTTCGGGCAAGAGGATTGGAGGTCAAAATACACAAACACACACAGACAGAGAGACAGCGACACGGGTCATCCTTGAATCCCCCAAGAATGCCCCCTTTATTGTGTTCAGGGGCAGATTATATAGAGATAGTCACGCCCCAGCCAAACCCACCAGAAACCACTCTCCTGCCATCAGGAACTCCTGGGGGTCCTGTGCTCAGAGCAGCTGTAGGCACTCAGATCAGGGGATTACAGGAAATTCAGGATCTGGGGTCTCACTGCTCCCAACAAGCACGTGATTATCAGTGTCGCGGTCACTAACCAACACAGCCAGGTTCTTCAGAGCGCAGCAGTGACAGTCACTGCTATCCCACTCACACCCAGACTGACCGCGAGGCTTACGAGGACGTGGCTTCCATCCATCCCCACGACAAAACTCTGAGATACTAAAAGACACAAGTAGCCAAGGAGAGAACTGGCTGGCGGAACTGTCCACCCAAGAAGTGAAAATCAACAGTGTTGAGTGTGGATTCGAATTGATTGGAGCAGAAGAGGCAGTGGCTGGCTAGAGAAATGCTGAAGCTATTGCACGGGGCTGGGGGAGGAAGAACTCAGTGTACACGGGAGATGAGCTTAGCAGCTTTTCCAGAAAGGGACGGACTGTCAGGCAAAGCACGAGGTGTTCTGGAGCCAGCAGCCTACACCGTTCTCACAAACATCACCTTTAGGCAGAAAGACGTTCGTGCAACTCCAGTTACACACACATACTGCATGAAATTAACAATTAGTGATAACTCAAAGAAAAGATTATTTTTTTTAAGATTTGTACATGTGTGTGTATCTATCATGTGTGTGGGGATGCCCATGAAAAATTATAGGCAGCTGTGAGCCACCTTACACAGGTTCTGGGAACTAAACTCAGGTCCTCTAGGTGAGCAGTCAGCAGAGCTTTATCTTTAGTCCCAGAAAGTTTAAAGTTTTATTTTAAATAAATCAATATATATATATATATATATATATATATATATATATATATCATTAAGGGGGCCATTTCAATAATTACCAAATCAAAATTTATTTAACTCTTTTATGAAATCAAGTAACAATTTTTAAAACCAAACATTTTAATATAATACAGGCTATAGATGAACCTGTTGGTGTTGAGGAACAAAGATTGAAAAATGAAATATTTGTTTCTGCAATTTTACCATCGTATCCCAGTAAGAGCAGACAAGTCAACATGTAGACTCAAAACGAGGAGTCATAAAATGCAACAGCCTTGAAGCTGAGCTATCGCGTTCCATGTGGTGTTTGCTGCATTGCACAGCACAAACGCGTGCACACTGCAGAGTGTGTGTTCAGAACCAACTACACAGGGAAGCTCTGCAATGCAACATGGGCAGGTGGTGCCAGAAACAGCTCAGAATGACACCATGCTAGACTTTGAATGAAGTCTTGCTGGTTGCATAGCAAGAAACCTTTTACTTTTTGGAAAGTTCTACCACTCTCATTGGAATCTCGCACCGAGTCATGCAGGTTTAAGAAGCAGGGTCCTAACAGAAGTGAAGCCGGCAAATGAAGTTCACACTGAATGGATTCTCACACGTATGATATACTGTTGAAGGCACACAGAACACAACACTGGAGTTGACCCAAACAAGGAAAGGAGAAGGAACGCTGGACAAAAGAGAGGAAACAGAGGGCCATCCAAACACAGGTCAGTTTATGCTTAGACGTTGAACTCATACAGGTAACCAACATGGGCACACAGGGCTGCTGCTGTACATCGGGGAGGTACAAAATGGCTGATAAGCTTTTCTGGTAGAATGCCAGTTGGTGTCCTTCTGTATAAACATGGCCCCAAGGTCACAGACCTTCAGTCCTCACGTCCAGCCTCACCAGCTTGTATGTGTAAATGTGTGTAGGCCTGTATGATTGCCTTTCTCCATGTGTTCCAGAACCTGTCTGCATGCAGCCTGTGTGTGCTAGCATGAGTCTGGGTGCCTGCCTACAGGTCTGTGTGGCAACCTTTGCCCAGTGAACACAATATGTCTTATCTGCCCACAACCCTTGGCAGCGGCCAGGAGGTGAACAGTTTCCCACAGAGGCCACCATTGACACCCCGTGTCACTGTGGGAAAACAAAGCGTCAAGTTCACCCCTGGGAAATTCAGTCCTGGAGCAAGTTCAGTCTGGAACTACAGCTGACTGCCTCAGTTTCCTGAGTCTGTTCCTGCTGGATTGTTTAAGCCTTAAGTTTGATGTTATCTTGATAGTATTACGTGTTCTTTTACTGGAAGCCTCCCTGGCGAAATGGGTGTCGGGGAGGTACTATGCTCTGTTGGGAACTCCAGGGGACCTCTAAGGGGATCCCCAGTCAGTTTTCTGCAGGATGTTTTGAGTATCCTATTTGGCTGTGTGTACTTACTATTTCCTATTTGTTCTTTTACTTTTACCTGCTATATTCTTCATAAGTTCGCTCATTTAAAATAAAATAGAACAATTGCAGTGGGTTTTTGATCCTACTGCACGTACTGGCTTAGTGGGAGCCTAGGCAGTTTGAATGCTCACCTTATGAGACCTGGATAGAGGTGGGCAGTCCTTGGGCTTCCCACAGGTCAGGGAACCCTGATTGCTCTTCGAGCAGATGAGGGGGGGAGACTTGATCGGGGGAGGGGGAGGGAAATGGGAAGCCGTTGTGGGGACGAGGCAGAAATCCTTAATAAATAAATAAATTTAAAAAAAATAAATAAAATAAAATAAAAATAAGGTTATCATAGTTCACTTTTCAAGACTGGACAGAACTGACTTGTGTCTAGTCTTGAGAACTACCTTTGACCAAATCTATATAATGAAGATGGTAGAACCTGCTTGGCTGAACCCAGGTCTGTGAGCAAACACACACACACACACACACACACACACACACACACACGAGTGAGCATGCAGGGCGTTGTGCAAGTGCCTGTCGAGTACTAAGGCCCGAACAAACCGGCACATCCACTTTTACAGCTGCGGAAGAAAAGGAAAGAATCAAAGACGAACTCGTGAATGTGGAAATCCGGTGTGATCAGAGAACCCATTGCCTGCCCAATCAAGGGATGGATGCTAGAGCTAGCTGAGGGCCTAGGAGACGTCGGGTCTTTGACAGGTACAATCTCACTCATCAGTGCAGCGGTGTGGCAGGCAGGCTGGGGCAGAAAGCACTTTCTAAGACCACTGATTGCAGCAGGACTCCTCTGTCTCCTTCAGACACTATCAACGCTGGGCGATGAAGCTAAGACCTGTAGCGTCTTCTGTCTCTGGGCATCTTGGATTTTTTTTTTATTTTACAAAGAATTTAGGTATTTTGAAAAGGATTTTTAAAGTCAACAGTTCCTTTATATCTTATTATTTCTTTGACTCTGAATTCAGGAGAAATGCACCTAGCTTCTCTGCTCCCCTTTTATTTGAGTACAAAGAGAATCAAATTTTAATAACTTCTATTATTACGTGTTTACATATAATGAGGCTATTTCCATGTTCGCACAGATGGTCTGAGATAACTAAACCTTATTACAACCCATTCTCGTAAATGTGGAGCTTCTCAACTTGATTCTCTGATCTCTATCAATAAAATATTGGTATTTCGATATTCGTTTTTGTAATAAACTTTACGGTACACTGAGAGTGAGCTGGATCTGTGAATTGCTCATGTTCCTTACAGAGAGAAGTGAGGAGGGTTTCATAGTGAGAGCATTCACTCCTGCAGTCGGAATGAAGGAATCCCTGCAGCCTGAGGAAGCTGTGTGAGTGATAGCAAGACCTTTGACCCCACCGAGACTCGGTATAATCTCCCGCCACTCCTCCATATTCCTCACTCTGCCCACTTGGAGATGACAGCTCGTTTGCCCCATACATTGTGTCCTTATTTGTCTCAGTTCATTAAAACCATGCAAGAAGCCTGGCAGTGGTGGCACACACCATTAATCCCAGCACTCCGGAGGCAGAGGCAGGCAGATCTCTGTGAGTTCGAGGCCAGCCTGGTCTACAAGAGCTAGTTCCAGGACAGGCTCCACAGCTATGCAATCAAAGGGGAGATCAAGGGGGAAAAAGACATGGCCGGTCAGGTAAGGTTGGACCAAAGCAGAGAGAGAGTGGATCTGCTTAGGGAGAGGGAAAAAGAAAAGGGAAGCACATACTGGATGCGCTCCCTCCTAGACCCTCCAGCATGACATAAAATGCCCCTGGTTCTCTGTTTCTGTGTCATTGAACTAATAATCAGCTGTAGGAACCAGGAACCCCCAGCACCTTCGACCCAGTTGTCATGGACACTTTAGAAGTGCAACCCTGGATGAGGAAATAGGGGTTTTTGGGGGGAGGGGTATCTAGGTTCCTAGAGCTTCTGGTTCTCTTTGCTTCCTGACTGCAGACACAGCACACTCATACTCTAGCTGCTTCACACTCCTCCTGCTTCACACTCCTCCTGCTTCACACTCCTGCTGCTTCACACTCCAGCTGCTTCACACTCCTGCTGCTTCACACTCCAGCTGCTTCACACTCCTGCTTCACACTACAGCTGCTTCACACTCCTCCTGCTTCACACACCAGCTGCTTCACACTCCTCCTGCTTCACACACCTGCTGCTTCACACTCCTCCTGCTTCACACACCTGCTGCTTCACACTCCTCCTGCTTCACACTCCTCCTGCTTCACATTCCTGCTGCTTCACACTCCTCCTGCTTCACATTCCTGCTGCTTCACACTCCAGCTGCCTCACACTCCTCCTGCTTCACACTCCTCCTGCTTCACACTCCTCCTGCTTCACACACCAGCTGCTTCACACTCCTCCTGCTTCACACACCTGCTGCTTCACACTCCTCCTGCTTCACACTCCTCCTGCTTCACATTCCTGCTGCTTCACACTCCTCCTGCTTCACATTCCTGCTGCTTCACACTCCAGCTGCTTCACACTCCTCCTGCTTCACACTCCTGCTGCTGTTGAAATATGAGTGGCGGGGCTGAGTCCCCAGCACCCCGGCTGCCTGGCTAGCTTATGCCCCGAAATAACAACACACAAACTGTATTCTTTTAAACACTGCTTGGCCCATTTCTATCTAGCCTCCTCTCGGCTAACTCTCGCACCTGGACTAGCCCATTTCTAGTGTAGCCCACGAGGTGGCTTACCAGGGAGATTCTAGCCTATGTCCATCCTGGGTCGGAGCTTCATTGCATGTGCCTCAGAGAGCAGAGCTCTCGCGTCCACCCTGGAGATGGGAGCATGGCGTCTCTGCTCCTGAGAGCAGAGCTGTTGAGTCTGAGCTCACTTCCTCTTCCTCCCAGCATTCTGTTCTGTTTACTCCTCCCACCTATGTTTTAACCTATGAGGGCCAGCCAAGCAGTTTCTTTACTTTTTTAACCAATGACCTTCCTCCATCATTTCCCCTTTTTCTGTTTAAACAAAAGCAAAGGAAGGCGTTAACTTTAACATAGCATAATTACATATAACAAAACAGTTATCAAGTAAAAATTACAATAATCTTTATCATAACTAAGGAAAACTATAACTATAACTAACTATTCTTAACTCCATCAAAGACTCCAGAAAGATACAATATTACCTAAGCAAACAAGAAAAAAGCAACTTTCAAACTCTAGAAATGACAGAGACATCTTGCTGCCTGGACAGTCATCCAAAGTTCCTCTGTACCTTTGGGGCATCCATCTTCGGCCTACAGGCCTATAGTATCCAGAGACATTTCCATGAAGCAGGAAAATTCAAAGTCAGTTCAGTCACTATCTGTTGTGTCCTGCAGAATGTCTCGCAAACTCCTTCATGAATCAGGAATCCCAAAAGATCATCTCACCTTTAGACAAGTTCAGTAGTCCTCTCTCTGCGGGTTCTCTGTGTCCAGTTTATGCAATAGTCCAGGCAAGAGCAGTTTCTTGCCCAAATGGCTATCAAACTCCATAAGGATCCTCTTTGATGCCCATCTTCTTCTTGAAGTAGATTGGTGCTGCCAGGAGCAGAGTGTCTCATTGTCATGAAAAACCCTAAGTTATTAAAACATTTAAAATGCCATATTCTATAATCTTTGAAAGATATGAAGAATGCCTATCTAAAATATATCTATGTACATCTAGAAAATCTTAACTAACATGACTACAAACTTGACACTTATGATTATCTATTAACAATCTATATTTCTAATTATACATCACATTTTTAAATGAACTATACAATCACAATATCTTAATCAATAGCAGAAATATGTATATACATATAACAAAATTGACCTTAAATCTCTATCAATAAAGTAAAATCTATACTAATACAAATTATTCATATCTATATCATATCCCCCTTTAAATGTAAAAGAACGTTTATAAACCATATTTGGGAACATGAGCGCAGTTTTTTCTCTCCAAACTGCTTCCTGCTGAATGGGGGTGTCGTTAATTAGGTCTTTCATGGTATAACCTGTGTGCTAGTTTCATCTCAGTTGGCAGTTGAGCGAAGCAATTTTCTGAAGATGTTCACACCAACCCTTCAGGAGGGCGTGGTCCATCATACCATATCGGAATAGAAGAAATGAACAGGGTCTCATCCTCTGTGAGAACAAAATAAGAAACTCCTTTCCAAAGCATCATGTCCTTAGATCCAAATTTCAAAGTCATGGCATTTTCAAAATATCTATGTTGGATTAGTTCAGCAGCATTTATAAATAAATATCTTTTAGCAGCTGTTGCTCCTTCCTCAGCATTCAAACAATTCAAAGAGAGCATAATAGCATACAGTATCAAAATTCTCTGTGTATTTTCCATCTTTGTGTGGCTTTATTTTAACTCTATTTCATTTATTTTTACTTTTATTTTATATTCTCTGTATCTTTGTCCTGGAATAACTCTGTAGAGCAGGCTGTCCTTGAACTCTCAGAGATCTGCCTGTCTCTGCCTCCCAGGCATTCGGATTAAAGGTGTACGCTACTATACCTTGAACTCTCAGAGATCTGTTTGTCCCAGCCTTCTAGGCACTGGGATTAAAGGCCTGTGCTACCACACCTTGAAGTCACAGAGGTCAATCTCCCTCTGCCTTTCAAGTGTTGGGATTAAAGGTGTGTCCTACCACACCCAACTACTCTCTTTTTTCCTTATTTTTGTTTTTTAAGAACTTCAACTTTTAGTCTGTATATATTTTTAACACACTGTAAACCATTTAGAAATTTTCTTTATCTTTGAATCTCTCTTTACTATATATCTCTCTTTTTCTGATCACATGAGTCTTTAATTTACCAAGCAATATCAGTAGGACTAAAGCCGTGGCTTGGTTGGCTAGATGTAGCCCATTCCTTAGCTTTCCAGCCTCATGGCTGAGGTACTGGCTGTAGCCATGTTTACTGCCACAACTCTATGGCATTTCAAGGTTCCTACCAGCAAGCGAGCTTCAGCAGCCTGTGCTTGCAAACCGCACGAACCGCCTGCGTAAAAGAGTCAGAGTTTGTCCTGGCAGGACAGCCCAGAAAGCCAGCATTTTTAAACGGCATAGCTTTTTTTCCTGCTATGGCTGAAAACCAAAAAGCATGCGTTCAGCTTTTTGTCAGCACAGTTTAAGTGTTTCGTGGCAGGACCTCTTAATGAGCTGCAGGATTTTGCAGCTAAAGCTGAGTCAGGAAGCCTCTCTTAGATGAGAGTGCTTGCTTGCCTCTAACAAACAGAATAGAACCGAGAAGTGGCAGCTACCAAGAAAACATGCTTTACTCTTTCCCAAGCTTTCTCAGGCTTTCAGTGGATTCAGTTGTCCACACATCTGGGCGCCATTTGTTGAAATATGAGCGGCGGGGCTGCATCCCCAGCACCCTGGCTGCCTGGCTAGCTTATGCCCCGAAATAACAACACACAAACTGTATTCTTTTAAACACTGCTTGGCCCATTTCTATCTAGCCTCCTCTCGGCTAACTCTCGCACCTGGACTAGCCCATTTCTAGTGTAGCCCACGAGGTGGCTTACCAGGGAGATTCTAGCCTACGTCCATCCTGGGTTGGAGCTTCATTGCGTGTGCCTCAGAGAGCAGAGCTCTCGCGTCCGCCCTGGAGATGGGAGCATGGCGTCTCTGCTCCTGAGAGCAGAGCTGTTGAGTCTGAGCTCACTTCCTCTTCCTCCCAGCATTCTGTTCTGTTTACTCCTCCCACCTATGTTTTAACCTATGAGGGCCAGCCAAGCAGTTTCTTTATTTTTTTAACCAATGACCTTCCTCCATCATGCTGCTTCACACTCCTCCTGCTTCACACTCCTGCTGCTTCACGCTACTCCTACTTCACACTCCTCCTGCTTCACGTTTCTCCTACTTCATACTCCTCCTGCTTCATGCCACTCCTACTTCACACTTCTGCTTCACACTCCTGCTGCTTCACACTTCTCCTGCTTCACACTCCTGCTGCTGCTTCACACTCCTGCTGCTGCTTCACACTCCTCCTGCTTCACACCACAACTGCTTCACACTCCTCATGCTTCACGCTCCTCCGACTTCACACTCCTCCTGCTTCACACTTCTCCTGCTTCACACTCCCCCTGCTTCACATTCCTGCTACTATGACTTCCTCACAAAACAGACTGCATCTACTCCAACAGTAACACAAAATAAACCTCTGCTTCCTCCCTTAGGTTGTCTCTTATTAGGTGTTATTGCAACAAGAAAGGTATATACCCTTACAGAAGGCCATTTATTTCATTTCACCAGCTCATGACTTCATTTGCCTAATATTTTGTTTTCCCCTATCTTGCCTCCTTTATTTTCCATAGAAAAAGCAAACAAACAAGAACAACACAAAAGCCATTTCCCTCCCTGACTGCTGTGGAGAGAATGTGGCCCTGCCTGTCCAGATTTATTTGTTTAAGTCCGATCCCCAACACAGTGGAATTTGGGGCTAAGGCACCAGGAAGATGAAGAAGTTATACAAAGACAGACCCTTGTGGGACTTCCAGGATTGAGATCAGTGGTCTTATGAGGAGAGGTGTCTCTCCCAGCGGTGAGGACACAGAAAATGGGCATCTGCAAACCAGGGAGAGGCCCTCACCAGACACCAGATCTTTGCTTGACCGTGGGTGGATGTCTCAGCCCTAGCGCTGTGAGGGAAACTGGTTATCGCTTAAGCCGCCCCATCTGTGATAATTCCATAAGATCAGTTCAGACTGGTGAAGCAAATGACCCTTTCCTTGCAGAGTCGAGCACTTGCTCCAATTGTAGTTTTATTTTTAATTAAATATATTTTACTTGTTAATGTAATATGTCTAAAAATGCATAATGTTGTCATTGACACCAGAGTTCCTGTTAGGGAAAGAACTATTTTTAATTAGAAAAATATACGAAAAAGCTGAAGCTAACAGAAATGAAGGCCTCTGAGGGTAATGGTTTAGGAGAAACCACACAGGAACAAGTTCATGCTTGTGTCCCCAAAAGAACACTATGTGTCTCTGCAGAAAGGAACATGAGGGGCAAAGAGGAAATACGGATTGGGAAAGGTGCTGCGAACACAGGGAACATGGTGGAAACTTCCAGAAGGAAGGAGTTTCTAGAATTGGCTAAGAGTTTTATGTGAGGTGAAAGATCTAATATTCAGCCTTTGTGAAGACACAGTCACTGTGTGTCACTGTCCCAGCTCATCCTCCAGGAAGTTCACCCTATGTTGGCATTTCAGAGCGGAACTTCTGAAACACAAAGAGAAATGTCTTCTACTGTACATCAGTTAACACACGGCCTGGGAGAAAGGGACACAGACTGAAGAAAAGAGATGGAGAAACGAAACTCTGCAGAAACTGGATCAGAGGAATTGACAAGGAATGTTCCTCATCCCAGATCCTTACCTCTGCCCACTACAGTGAATCGCTTACCTCTGCCCGCTACAGTGAACCCCTTACCTCTGCCCGCTACAGTGAACCCCTTACTTCTGCCCGCTACAGTGAACCCCTTACCTCTGCCCGCTACAGTGAACCCCTTACCTCTGCCCGCTACAGTGAACCCCTTACCTCTGCCCGCTACAGTGAACCCCTTACCTCTGCCCGCTACAGTGAACCCCTTACCTCTGCCCGCTACAGTGAACCCCTTACCTCTGCCCGCTACAGTGAACCCCTTACCTCTGCTCGCTACAGTAAACCCCTTACCTCTGCCCGCTACAGTGAACTGCTTACCTCTGCTCGCTACAGTGAACCCCTTACCTCTGCCCGCTACCGTGAACCGCTTACAGGTGATTTCCCTACCCTAATCCTGTGAAACTAGGGCTGCCTCCATGGCTCCTCAGGACTCTTTCTGTACTGATATTCTTTGAATTTAAGCTTTACTTTAAGGTGGGAAGAAACAATACGTTACGTCTTATTGTAGAAAAATCTTTGGTGATATGGATTAATTTGATTGATTATTTACACACAGGAGAATACACAAATAATGATACCCATTTAGCACCCAACTCAGGAAAATAAAAAAAGCAAATTCAGAAAAGTGTTCCTGGGACAGCAAACAATGGCTCGTTCATATTCCTCTGGCAATTTTGTAGCATATGTTCTAAAAATTATAATGTGTTTTGAGATTACTACTAAGGCTAGATACAAATGTTTGGGGACATTTATGTTATTACATTATTTTTAAAATACAGAAAAACAAACCAAGCGGTAAGCTGCCCCCAGTGCCTATGAATGCAAGCATGCTGCTGCAAGCCAAGAGAGGAACTTCAGCTTCTCCCCGAACCTGGCCTTGAAGACAGTTAACAGGGGCTGTCAAGGAACTATTGATGTTGAGAAATTGCTGCAATCAATTGATTAGCATGCAATTATTTGAAAAGAAAATATTGAGTTGTTTCTGTTTATTTGCCAGAAGCAATTATCTGATTGTGTTTAAGTAACTTCGTTCACAAAGAGTAAAAAACGAGTCAGAGGCTGCTTGGATCCCACCCGTCTAGGTGACAGTCTATTTGACAATAGAGCGACTTCTCCAAGGGAAGAAGGGAATGGCTATCGCTTCTACAGTGACTTTGAGGGGGTTAAATTAGTTTTCCGTCATGTATTAAATGGATGTTCCTAGAACCAGGATAGGTCAGTACAGAATTCCAGCACAAGGTCACACGTTGCTTCGATCACTTAGATAGATGGGCAGAGAGACGATCATACATGGCACACACGTGTGGGCACATGCACAATCGCAAGCACACACAGACATATGCTTCTCACTGGATTAAGTGAATTACTACTGAAGACGAGCATAAGAATAGACTCGGCGCACAAGGATGCTCTACTGCCAATCCTTGGCTTGGCTGGAAGATGTTTGTTGAGGAAACACAACCTGGTACTCTATTGTGACAAAACATGGCTGTCACAGTCCTCACGGCCAGCTAGCTAAAGAAGTCCAAACCTTTGGTCTCATAAAAGCGGCATTTAGATTTTAAACGATGTGATTGTAGATAAAGCTCCTCAGATATTAAAACTGAAAACATTGTTCCATTTATTAATTTATTTAGGATGGCCATTAGGAATCTATCACACATCAACACTAATAACCGGTTTTATGCACAATAATCATAATAATGAAAGGACATACCGTGACTGGTGCCTGTTGCGTGGTTTTTGTAAAATCTTTCATGCCTGGGTTTGTGGATGCCAGTGGACTCCAGTCTGATCTGGTTTACATTGTTTTGGTGGAACTTTATAAAGAACAACCCTCTACACACACGTCACTAGGAAAGAGAGGAGTGTTTTGTGAGGCTTTTCAAATAAATTTGTGTGTTCCTCATGGATATCATAACCAAACTCCGTGGATAATAGCTTTTTAAAGATGTGTTTGTTATAAAGACTCTGGAGTCATATCAATAAACTTCTCATTTCTTTTACATTAAAGCCTAGTAGTCTGTCTTTGACCAAACTGGATCTTCACCTTTGATTTCGTAATGTCATACGCCAGTCATTTGGAAATTCACTAATTTATACAGTTTCCTGATATCAGTACAATTTGTTGTTCTCTTCAGTAAGCTGGTGGTGAAGGAGGTGGCTGAGGAGAACTGTTGCCAGGCCAGGGTGAAGCACTTTCCGTCATGTACAGATTCCCAGGTGGGGCTGAGGGTGCAGCTGAAGGCCAGGGATAACGGGCCCCCATCCCATAAGCACCAGAAGCCCATGCGTCATCTTGTGGTCTTGACAAGTTGCTCCTGACGGTGGCACAGTGCGGTTACCATCCCCATAGGGATAATGGGGCAAGGTCATTGCAGGGTTCTGTGAAGCAGGATATCCTGGAACCTGACCCCTGAGTGGAGGTGCTTCTGTCTGACAGTCCTGCTGGGAATATATCCAACGAGAGACTGGGGTTGGGCTGTTACCAGGGGATCGGTAAGTGCTTGGAACTTCTGTAGAGTAACTGCTTTGAGTATAGCCAGGAACATAATAAGCCCCAGAGTATGAGGCAGTATTTGGTCCAGGACCAGGAGGGTATGGTGAACCATATGCTCCATTCGTATAAGAATTCAAACTCTGGCCTTGTAACTCTGGTCTTACTGGATATGCACTTGGATACGGGGCCCTCGGTCGCACAGAATTCCAGTAGTTAGAATTATAGCCAGGATATGGTGACTGTTCCTGGTGTCCACCACCGGCTCTACTCGGCTCTGCCCAGGCGCCTCCCGAGGGGTAGTAGGCATCGCCACCTGCGCCTTCTCCGGGCCAGGTGGTCTCGGCCGGGGCGCCCCTGCGCCCTCGCCAGGAAACTGGAGGCTGGGGTGGCTCGGGCCGAAGCGGAGGGTACAGGGGCGGAGGGACGTGCACCGGGACATCGCCTCCGCCGGGCCCATAGTAGCAGCCATACGAAGGGCCGTCACTGGGGCCGTAGCCCAAGCGCCTCAGGGCCGACATGGGCTCCGCTGCCGCGAAGCGCTTCCCGCCCCCCACGGCCGGCCCATTGCGCAGGCGCCTGCGGGCGACAGCACTGTAGTAATGGGGGCGGCGGGGCTGCGTTCCCATTACTACAAGCTAGTATGCATTAATATTGCTACAAATCTCAAAAACACCCTTTATGAGTCAAGACATTGTTAGATGTAACTCGTCTATATTCTCATTTTCATATGAGAGCGTGAACTTTATCACTAGAAGCAATGACTGTCAGTCGGGTTTCTGGGAACGACAGGTGCATTTGGGTGGTTTCAGGAAATGTCTAACAAAGGCTGAAGTCTGAATAACTCCATTTGTCTGTCAGTCATCCTTTCTGGGGGAAAGCAGGTTCCGTGTGATCAGTGGGAAGCAGCTAGTTCAGCGTGCAACTGGGGCGTCGGCACACGCGCTTTTACATAGACGACAGCTATGGCTTTGAGAATCCTGACGTAATTTCGGTATTCTCGCCAGGTTCTCCCACATAGCATTTTTTAAAGGTTGCAGTTTAGGACTGATGAGAAGAAGAAGAAGAAGAAGAAGAGGAGGAGGAGGAGGAGGAGGAGGAGGAGGAGGAGGAGGAGAAGGAGGAGGAGGAGGAAGAGGAAAATGTTCTGCTTTGTTAGTGACATTCTCAATGGGCCTGGAACTGCCCCTCTCCCAAGTCCAAATGGATACAAAAACAGCATGTTTATGCATAGCTTATTGCCACAGCTTACATCCGCCCCATTTACATCTGCAGAACAAATGACAGACACTGGAAATGGCAAGCGACATCATGAAAATAGATTTGACCTCCAAACTCCCGGAAAAGATGTCTTAAAGACACCAAGACCTGCAGATCACAGCCTAAGAGCCAAGGCTTAAGGGATCATCATAAACAAATCGTTAAACTGTTTCAGGCTGCTGCTCCAATAAGCTAGGGGAGCTCAGGGCCAAACACGTACGGTTTGGTTCAATACGAGAATGGTTCCAAGTGTTTAACGTAGGGAGTAGGGCACTATAATGAGGGAATTATGTGTGTGCAAACACTGTTGCCAGGGACCGCCCACAATCTTTTCTGGTTGAGGAGTTTCTTTGGGTTTGATTTGCGATGGAAGACACAGAGTTTTTAATTAAACTCTAATTTTAAAATGAGAAATAGGAGAAAAAGTTACCTTCGCAGAAATATTCAGCACCGTCCAACATCAGAGCAGCTGAAGTCTGAGTGAAAACAAGCTTTCTAAGATCTCTTAGTATAAGAAAACATCCAAGAGCTTGTGAAACAGAAGCGAAGGGCAGGAAGGCAGTCAAGGAACTAAAGCCCTGAGTTCATCAGCTCAGCAGCTGAAGATTATGGCTCCACACAACGCCTTCCAGGTGCCTAGAATCTGCTAAGGGATAGAGGGCTCCTTTTAATACCGAGAGGATTGTCATAGATGTCTGTTTCCCTAAAATAATTTACCTGAGGCACTTTGATATATTCTCAGATGCCCGTCCTGGTAAGTAAGATACACAGGTAATGAGAGTGGGCATCTCTTTAACATTGGCTTTGTGCAGAGCATTCTTCTTCACTTCTTCAGGGGACCCAGGCCAGCTAGGCAGTTTCACCTGAAAAACAAGTGCCTCCAGGTGACTTCCCGTTTCCCATAATGCACACCAGTGGGCTAGAACAACAGAATGCTAATAAAGCATAGCTTCTGCTTTACAGAAACAGCTCAGCCTGTAATTAAAATCGTAGACCCTGAACGAGCATTGGCATTCCACCGCGTTCCTCCACATGCTGACGTGGACAGGTCCCCCTGCGTCTTTGTGTTTTAGCTCCATCTGTGATGGGACCGTGATCAGACCGTCCAGTTCCACAGAGAGGCCTGCTGTTGTAAAGATTAACGCCTCACATATATGCAATATGCCCGCACCAAGCACCGTTCGTACGCCTGCTGTGACCACACTTGCGGCCATTATCATCACCATCTAGTTCACAGCTCTCAGCGAGTTCTGATTTGGAATGTCTTCACTGCAGTAGGTGCGAAGTCACGCACAAGTAAAGAATTAGACACACTGGCTGTTCTTTTTACTGGGATTTAATCCTCTGTAATTTCTTACCGCTTTGAATTGTAGCTAAGAGTCCCTAAATTTCTTGGTCCTGAAACCTTATCTCTTCCAAAATCTCCCTGCTGCATCCATGTCTGTTCCTGCTCATGAGGACAAAAACAACAGCCATTTCCACAATGAGATCTCCCACCACGTGCACGATTAAAATGGGCTGGCCTCTTCTAGTTCCTTCTCCAGTCTTGTTTTTGCTTCCAATTTGTCACAAGCTCCATTGAACCGAATAACTCACGAGATAATTTCTATTCTTCGCTGACAATTTCTCTCTTGACTTCTATTCTTCCTAAAGATTTGAAGTAATGGCGATGGGTTAGAACAAAACAAGCCTGCCCTCAGCTTCTCCTTCGCAGTCCACACGCTCCGCTCTATCTTTTTCTCAGGCAGGTGCAGCCTCGGGGAAGGTTGTTTTCTCTTTATGCACCGATGCTTAGCGGAGTTCGCAAGCCAGCAGTTCACAGTAGCTCACGGTGCTTTCGGTCATATGGAGGGATTTCATACTTCAGCAGACGCAGAGGGAACGCTTCTGGCAAAGAAATCTGTAGCACTTCTGGCAATCCATTCCCGTCATGCCGTCGGACTCTACCCCTGCCCATGACGCAGGCTCAAGTACATTTCTCTGATTCTGGGAAGACACACGAGAATTCAAGGCAAACACCACCCCATCAGCGAACCTTTGCGTCAGTGCAAACAGGAGCCAGAAACCGACCAGACTAGCAAACCACGGGAGCCAGAAACCCACCAGACTAGCAAACCACGGAGACTCCTTGCCTCACATTCCAAAAGCCCAGGCCCCGGGAGGCCTCAGGAACTGGGCAAGTGGCTATTCTTCAAAGCAAACCTCAAAACAGGACATCCCAGCACCTACGTTGTCTCCCTCAGATTCTTTGCCAAGCAAAGCACATTAGAAAAGTGGTGGTGGTGGCCTTAAAGTGTCTTCAAGGGTTACTATAAATATTATATTTTTTTATTATATTTATTTACTTACAGACTTATTTCTGGGTGTATGTGCGCCCACTCATTGCATAGCATGTAAGTGTAAGCCAGAAGACAGTTTGCTGGTGTCAGCCTCCCCTCCCACTATGTGGGCCCCTGGTAGAGAACTCAAGTTTTCAGGCTTGGCAGCAAGTGCTTTTATCAATTAAGCTATCTTGCCAGCCAGAGATGACTTCTCATGAATGGCATCAATAGGTAAAGATTTAAACAACAGCAAAAAAAAAAAAAAAAAAAAAAAAAAAAAGGCTTGATGACTGTGGGCCAATTTAAGGTGTATATTAAGTTTACTAGCTTTGTCGGTATTAATCCTATTTCAGATGGAGAGATGCATTTCAGAGAGAGAGAGAGAAGAGAGGACGCACTCTCTTCTTGTCTTCCCCGCTGTATCTAAGACAGCTCTTCAAACTCTTGTTTCTCCAGAAGTAATGGCTATCGATGCACTTGTATTGCTAGGAAGGTTTTCTGTGCCCTCTGGTGGTCATGTTTCCAACTTTTTGAGCCAAGGTAATGTACAATTGGGGGACAACTTTTGCTGGAGGGGGGAAGGAAGAACGGAGGCCTGTGACTGCAATGCTTGCAGAGGTTTCTGGAGAGCCATCAAGGAAGGACAAAGGAGATTGCAGTTCCAGGAAGGCAGGTGTAGGGCCACTCTCTTCCCATGTTCAGGAAGTTGCTTGAAGCTCTCTTCCTTTTGGCTCTGTTTTATACTCCATTACTAGAAAGGATTATTTCCATTACAGAGTTAGCAGAAAGGGATTTTTTTCTCTTACATTTTGGCTATTGGAAAAGAGTCTTAGAAATGAACTCCTAGGGGAAACAGAAACAGTCATGTCTGTGAGGGAAGCCACAGGGAAACCTACATGGCATAGTCAGACTCCTCCTCCTTCTCCTCTTCCTCCTCCTCCTCCTCCTCCTCCTCCTCCTCCTCCTCCTCCTGCTGCTGCTGCAAGTCCTCTAGGAATCCATTGGTTCTTAGAGTCAGGTTTCTAAAACCCAAGGTGATTTGAGAAACATCCTGAGAGGGAACAGCTGCACTACATAGTCAGAAGGAGGTTTATTTTGGTGCAGCTGCCAGACTCTGGTGGTGCCTTCGTGTATTTTTGATGTCTAGTAATTATTGGAAGTGACTTCAGCTCTTGTTAATTAACCCCTCTGACACAAACAGAAGGTGTGCGCTTCCTCCAGGGGCCTGAGTGGTGGAGTGCAGTAGACTCTGTGGCTCTGCCCTCCCGACCTCTCTTGGCAACACTTGAAAGATTGAAACGGTGATGTGGGCGCATTCAGAGCTGGTGTTCCACGCTGATCAGAGCTGAGATATTCATGCAGGAATGGAACACAACTGCACAGGCACTGGGAATGGGCAGCAGTGGAAGTCCCAGAATGAACCTAGGGCAGGGACAGTTTGACCCCTCCCCCCACACCCAGAGAGATTTTCTGCAGTTCTTGAATCATAATTTTAAAAACTGCTCTCTTCACTGCTTATATTTTGGAACTGACCTCATCATGGCGTGTGTGTGTGTGTGTGTGTTTTAAAAGTAATAAGAACACAAATACCCTTGTACCCATTGCCTTCATAATCCCAAGATGTCCTCCTCACTGTATACACTCTCTTCACTTGGTGACACCACCTACCCAACTCTTTGTATTTTCCGTTTTTTCTTCTTTTTTATTTATTTAATTTTTTTAATTTTACATACCAACCCCAGTTCCCCTCCGTCTCCTTTTCCCACCCCTCCCCACACCTAACCTGTAATAGGAGTCCCCTTGTTTGTTTCCCGGCTGCCCAGACTCCCAAAATAACCACAAAGAAGATGTATTAATTAAATCACTGCTTGACCCATTAGCTCTAGCTTCTTATTGGCTAACTCTTACATATTAATTTAACCCATCTCCATTAATCTGTTTTATCACCACATGGCAGTGGCTTACCAGCAAGGTTCCAACTCGTCTGTCCCCAGAGGCTGCTACATGGCATCTCCCTGACTCCGTCTTCTTTCTTCCAGCATTCAGTTTATTTTTCCCTTCCTAGCTTAGTGGTATGTTTTGATGAATATAAATTCTTAATATGCAGCTGAATTTGTCAACATTTATTTATTATGGTGTGTTAGAATTATTATAGATAGTAATGTCTCTTCAATATATATCCAGGATAGAGTAGCAGAAATATATTCTGAAAACTTCAAAATAAAAGTCTCAGGAAGAAATTAAACATGACTTACATAAAAGAAAAACCACACAGATATTGACTGCCAAGGGTGTTGATCTTTTTTATTTAATTAATTAAATGGAATCTCATCTAAAACATTACAAAAAACTTTTAAAGAATTTGACAAGTTCGTCAAATATTTATATGGAGAGATGAGGGGGACTTGAAGTTTTAAGCAACAAATTGAAAAGGCCTTAAGAAATTCTAGGACTTTCTACAAAGCTGTGTAATGTGTCAATATTCTCCTTGGCCAAATATGACAGATAGGTAGGCTGAAAATAGATAGATGGTTGACAAACAAATCTGGAAGGACAATTACTTATTTACAAAGATCCTGGGTAATTGAGTGAGAAGCAGGTAGTATGTTCATTAGTTTTGCCCTCACGTTTTGATTCTGTGTACCAAACAAGGAACCTTGACCCTTAGCTCACCGTATATAAAAATTTACTAGAATAGAATCATTAGATGTAAGTGCCAATTAAGCTTAATTAAGCATAAGGCCTAAATCTAGAAATTCTAGAAGAAAACGCTGGAAAAATATCTTTGTAACCCCTATTTCCTTAGGGGCACTAGAAACACATATTACACCTGCCAATTAAACTGCATCAAAATCAAGTTTTCTTTTCCAAGGCAAATATCATTAGCAGTTTGGCTTAGTCATAAAAGATGGAAAACTCAATTTTTTTGCCACAACTAGAAAAGCTTTGAAAAATAAGATACACAATTAACTGACGCACATATAAAACAAGAGTTGGGCCTTCTGATACAGGCCTGTGATCCTAGCAGGTCAGGAGGCTGAGGCAGAGAGATGGCAAATTCAAGGCTTGCCTGGGCAAATTGCTGAGACTGCACCTCAAAAATTAAAACTGAAAGAGGACCGAAGGCATAGTTTGTTGGTAGGGTGTTTGCCTGGCATAGAATGCAGGGTTTAATTCCCAGAACCGCAGAAGAAAGAGGGACAGCCCTGATTTTTATCAAGTAGATCCACATCGTGTTGGTGTGCCCACCCTGCAGACTGCATAGCACAGGTACATGGAATAAACAGAATGACGCTTTGAAATAGTTGCCAGTTTCTAATAAAAGCTGCATCTTTATCACAGGAATCAGCTTCTAGTCATTTACTCCAGGAAAAAATAAGACACATATTCACACAAATACTGTACTAAAAAGATTATACAAATTCCAAGCATAATATCCCGTAAGCAGCGTGACGCAAAAGTCCATCATGTGGTAGGTTTCTCAGCAGAGAGCCAAGCTGAGGACGTTTGCTCCCATTTCTTGTGTGCTAAGAGCTTGTACAATAAATGTATGCTACAATTTTTGATTTTTTATATTATTTTTGAACAGCTTCTACTATTTTTGTGTTTTTCTCACTAACAAAGTAAATTATATGAGTGTATTTTTAAAATCTTAACCCAAATCTTGACTTCTTGATATTAATCTCATTTTGGTTGTGTTATGGAATTCAGCTTTCCCCCTTTGACTTTGGTCTTTAAGAGTTAGTTTAACTTATGTTTTCCTTTTTGCATCTTTTCTTCTATTCATAACTAATACCTACCCCTTATTTTTCTGTTCATAATATTTGGAGCATAAATGAAAAAATAAAGCTTTTTGAATATCTGCCAGAGTTTGCTTTTGAGTTTGTTTGAACTTTGATTTTCTTCCATTATTGTTGGTGTGTTTGAATTTTTATTTCTTCATAAGTTAGTTATTTCATATTTTAGATGTGTCGTCAACAGACAAAATCTACACATCTATGTAACTCTGTACTCAACGAGTAGTTTAAAGCCATTTTGAGCCAATATTTATTCCTTTTACCTTTATTATGACCACAGTGACACATTGGCAGCTGATACTCCAACTTACCCTATGGTTTCTGTTTGCTCCACTTCTGTTTCCTTTTCTCTCTTCTTGATGACTAATTGATAGCTTGTTTTTTGTTTTGTTTTGGTTTTGGTTTTTTACTGGTTAAACCATTCATCATTTACTACCTTCAAGAAGACAAAATTAAATTAATTATAATTCTTGATTTGTGGAGATTTACATCGTTCCTTTTTTTTTTTTTTGCAAAATGTTCCTTTGTCTTCTTGACATTCTTGCTTGTCTATTAGGACAGTAGACACTTATGGTCTACACCATCTGAATCCCTGTCCATAAGTAACTCCCCACACTCTGGATAGCTCCCTGCTTTCTCCTTGTTTTGTGCCCTGTTATAATTCAAGTCAATTCTATTCTTTCAGAGTTTTGGAAAATGCTTGATCTTTTCCACACTGAAATTTACCATCCTTGATGATTTTGGCATGTTTACTCCTTGAAAGCAATAGGAAAATGTCACACTCATCCCCATCCCCACGTCACTTTTCCCAGGCAACCCTGACAAATGTGTGCTTTCCTTTGAACTTTTATTTTAAACCCACAGTGAAGACATGAGCAATATTGCCCCATTTCATCCATGTTTGCTCATGCTTACATAGATAAATACACACATCAGACACTCAATGTTTTCCTCTCAGACTATCTATTTGACATATGACGTTTTCCCTAAAGTATAGACTATGGAATTTTGTACTTTAGAAGTCTGTGTGTGGTGACTGTTTTGTCTACCTTGTGAAATAATTTTTGTGTGTACGCAGCTAGAATTCTAGGTAACCAAATCCTTTCTCTCATCCTTTGAAGAGATTATTGTACCATCTTATGACACAGTTTTAAGTTTGAAGATCTGCATTCAGTGTTGAATACATTCACCCATAAAATCCTAAACATTTCCCCTTGGTTGACTTTCTATCTGTCTTTAATCGTATGGAGTTGTGACTGATGTATTCAGTTGTCCATTAGTTTTAAATTACCCTACATGTATTTATTGGACTTTGAATACAGAACCCAGGGTACTTACAAAAAGTCTGGGAAATTATCAGGCATTTATCTCTTCAAATACTGTGTGCACTGTGTTGCTGGTTTGCTTTGCTGCTGTATTAAAGCATCTGAAATATTAAGTTAGGTAAGGAAAGGACCATTGCACAGTGCACTCCATGGAATGTGTCCATCATGACAGCAAAGGCAGGCAACAGAAGCAGGAAGCAAAATGATCACCCTACATCCAGAGTGAAAAAAAAAAACAGAGAGAATAGGATGTGAGGCCAGATTATAAAACCTCCATGCCCACCCTAGGGTCCCTCTTCTACTCAACCAACATGAACAGTTCCACGTGTCCAGAAACAAGAGCCTACAGGTGGCATCTTATATGAGTGCTAGCTGTCAATTTTGAAAACTTGAAATTGCCTGGGAAATGAGCTTCTGGATATGCTGATCGATAGTTACCTCGATAGTAATGACTGGTGTGGGAAGACTTGCCGGCCCGCTGTGAGCAGTGCCGTTCCCTAGGCAGTGGACTGTGGACTGTTAGGAAACTAGGCACAGTGCAAGTGTGCTTACACTCACCGCTCTCTGTTCTTGGTGGTTGGTGGGACGTGACTCCTGCTGCGGTAGTACCCCTGCCATGACGGTCTGTACCCTGAAACTCTGAGCCACATAGCCCCCTTCTCCCTGAAGTTGCTCTGTCAAGCTATCTCTTCGCTGCAACAGGAAAAAATTACCACCCCAGCCTTGTTTTCTCTTGTATCACCTGAAAATCTGCTTGTGCATGTGTGTTGGATTCTCTTGTTTTCTATTCTTTACTCATGGTTCTTGCTCATGGTTCTTTTCTCTTTTTTAATTTAACAGAATTTCAGACTGTTATTACTGATCTTTCTGCCAGCTCATTAATTCTTTGTTTTCTGTATTAAATCTGCTTTATTGATCTATTAAATTGTATTTCTATTTATTATATTTGTTATTTCCATAAGACTGTTTTTTGTCAAGTTCCTTAATCATTTTAAAGACTTATTGCATTTGCTCATTTATTCAAGATTCTCTTTCTTTTTTTCTAATACAATAGTTACACTGCTTTACCACCGTTTCTTCTCTTATTTCTAAGCTACGCTAGGGGCTGGTTCTAATATTCTCCCAGTTCCTACTGTACTTCCCTCACTAGACCCCTCTCTTCATAGTCTTTGTATCTTGTTTTGTTTTGTTTGGGACAGGGACATATTCGGCAGCCCAGGCTGACCTAAACCTTGCTTCTTTCTATGAAGATAGCCAGTCTGGCCTCAAACTCAAAGTCATTCATCCTCTTGCCCTGCCTCCAGATTGCTGGCATTATAGGTGTGCTCCACTATGCATGATTTAGCATGGCTTTGGACTTCTGATCCTCCTGCCTGCATCTCTTGAATACTGGAGTCACTGCCATGTACCAGAACCCCCTGTATATGCAATATTGGAACTCAAAACTAGGATTTCATATACGTACTAAGCGAGAACTCCATCAAATGAGCTACATCTTCCACCCCGATGTTTTGTTCTTTATTAATGTTAACTTCTAGTTATACTTGTAAACATTCCCAGTGGGAATTCTTTGAGACGTAGGTTAAGTTGTGTTCCCTTAAAGAGGCTTTGTAGAGGCTTCTATGGTTACCTTGTGGTAGACTTCGTCTGAAAATCACATGAAGTAACAACACCTTCACATATAAGCTTCACGCTATAATTTCTCACGGGGTCAATTCATTTCCCCTCTATCCAATGTTAATGGAGTCTCTTGGATTTCCCTCTAGGAGATTTTGCTCCAATCCCAAATCAGTGGAGACTCTTTTATTCCAAATATTTTCTACTTGAAACTATCATTCACTCAGAAAAGGAGAATACGGTCAATTCACACGCGAATTTCCCAAGAGAATTCTCTGTGTACAGCACCACCATGAGTAGACACCATTCTAGCCACCTGGGCACAGGTGTGCGCCCTATTGTTACTTATGCCAAGGAACGTAGTACTGACAAATGCCATCCTAGATAAGCCAGAATATATCATCATCCTATATATAACAATAGGTGCTGAAACTTAGCCACAAAGGATGCCTAATTTTGCAGTTAGTGGAATTTTGCTGATCCTGCTGCGGTGGGGGTGTTAGGGGGATGACTGTGCCTGCTGCCTGCTGATTTTTCAGTTCCCGCCTTTGTTTCTCCCTGCATGGATTATTTTATTTCTTACCAGCTCAGTGAGCATTTTTATCCATGTTTATAAAAAATATTTTACTTAGCTATTCTCATTTTCCAACTGAAAGGGTACACAGCAGATTTAATCTAGGACGTTACCAGAAACGGAAATGCCTCCCTTTATCATCAAGGGCAATAATTGACTTAAGTGTGAGTGTTCCTGATCCAGGAATTGGTAAAGTAAAAACTGCAGTTAGGTGCAGGTATTCCTAAATCTATAGAGGCTCGTCTTTGTTATGCTTCTATGTGGGATAGCTCCCGAGATTTGCAATATGCCAGGAACAAGAATAAATGTGATCGCACATTAGAGATGTTGAAATCACATCGTAATTTAACCAAAAGTTAACCATAAGCACCACAGATTGGACCTGATAGGAAATACAAGGAATTATGGGTACTGCCTTTCTAAGCCCCTGGAAAATTAGACTTGGGGCCACTCGCTGGAAACCCAGTGGTGGACCTGGCTAGTGTGTGTCCATTTTATTCTGGTCAGTATTTAATTAAAGTTTGCTTCAAGTAATTTGGCTCAAAATTATGGAACTACTTTTTCTCTCAAGAATCTCAGGAATAACAATATGAGGGCTGGGAACACGGAGAGTTGGGACAGTGATGACCCTAGTTCTGCATGCTAAGCACCCCTAAGTGCAACCGAAATGAGGAAGTATTCTGTGTGAACTCTGAACTATATACTGCTGAAGAAAACGCTGGACCTTAGCACTGCTTTCATGAACAACTAGACTAGCTATAAGAACTCTAGATCCAGCCCACTTTTAACTCTCTATTATAAATTGTCTTAGTTTGCCCTGAAAGTTAAAGGAACAGAAAAGCCCAGCACTTCTCTGGGCCATGAGAACCAGAGAAATCTTTTCAAGGAAGAAGACATTGACACTGGCTGGTTTTGTGTCAACTTGACCCAAGCTGGAGTCATCAGAGAGCAAGGAGCCTCAGCTGAGGAAACGCCTCCATGAACACCAACTGTCAGGCGTGTTCTCAATTAATGATCAGTGTGGGCGGCCTCAGCTAATGGTGGTGGTGCTATCTCTGGGCTGGTGGTCATGGATGTGGTGATATTTTGTTTGTTTCTGGTGCAGCTAACCACCAGTTAACTATAGAGGCCAGGCAGTAATGGCACACCCCTTTAATCCCAGCACTTGGGAGAACCACGCTGAAAGATCAGGAGTTCAAGGCTACCTGGGCTACAGGAAACTGAGTCAGTCTAAATGAATAACAGAGCCATTCTGTGGAGACGCACACCTTTAATCCCTGCACTAGGGAGGTGGAGACGGGATCTCAGTGCATTCAGTCTGAAGATTTGTTGAGAACAAGATACCTCATCCGTCTGAGGATTTCGTAGAGGTAAAAATTAGTAGCTGGCCGCTCTGCTTCTCTGTTCTTTCAACGTTTACCCCCTAAAATCTGATCTCTGGGTTTTTATTATTAAGACCAACTAGAATTCGTGCTACATCTGGACTTTATAGAAAAATAAACTGAGCAAGCCATGGGAAGCAAGCAAGAAAGCAGCACCCCTCCACAGCCTCTGCATCAGCTCCTGCCTCCAGGATCTGATGTGGAGTTCCTCTCTGTATGCTCTGAATATGTTTTATTGTCATTAATTAATAAAGAAGCTGCACTGGACCTACTCAGGGCAGAATAGAACTAGGTAGGGAAAACTAAACTGAATGCTGGAAGAAAGTAGGTGGAGTCAGTGAGAAGCCACATAGCCCTGCCAGAGACAGATGCCAGACAGAACTTAACCTGGTAAGCCACAGTCATGTGGTGATATACAGATTAATAAAAATGGGTTAATTTAAGCTGTAAGAGAAAGTTAGAAATACACTTAAGCTATTGGCCAAACAGTATTGCAATTAATACAGATTTCTGGGTGATTATTTTGGTAGTCTGGGAGGCTGGGAATGAACCAGCAGCCTCCAGCAGCAGGATCATGTCCTGATTGAGTTCCTGTCCTGACTTCCCTTAGTGATGAACATCAAGGCAGAAGTGTAAACCAAATAAACACTTTCCTCCCCAACTTGCTTTATGGTCATGGTGTTTCCTTGCAGCAAAAGAAACGCCAGGTAACACAGGAGGGAGCCCCTTGCTTGAGTACTGCTGGTAGTACATAAGTAGGTATTCTTGGTAGGATTCAAAATCTGACCTCCTTGCTTCTAATAATGGGTTGATTCGACATGTGTAATTTCAAACACTCCCTTGTTGTTCATCTCCTGCATGAGTTTAGCATTTAAACGGGACAGGTTAGTCATATGCAGTCAGCAGTCTTGTGTGTTTCTGTTCACATTTTGGCTATTGATGAGAGGGTTTAGACAAAGCAGGATGTTTCTGCAATGCGCCCTTTGGGAGACAACTGGAATCGTGATGAAGCGCCATAGCAGAAGGAGCAGGATAAACAGCTCATTGACTGTTCAGATGCTGTGCAGCAAGCGCCCAGCTTGAGAGGCAGGTATGCACAATGCAGTGTTTGAGAGAACAGGTTTGGAAAGTGGACCTGCGTCTATGGTAGATCGCATCTCCAGGGTGTACCGCAGTTCTTTGCACATAGTAGGGATTTTAAAGCTGCTGATAACGATTTTTGTGACCAGAAGTTAAAGCAGGTATTATTATTCTAAGCATGCAGTTCATGCATCCCTCTGTTCTATAAACCCTGGGTTGGAAAACACATGACACAAACCAAAGATCACCTGCTTCCATGTTTTCATTATTTTTAAATGTTCCGAGGTGTCATGATTACTCAAAGAATTATTTAAAAGTTTACTATTGCGTGAATGACCAATTTCAGATGTGTTTAGGTGACAGGCATGACTCTAAATTATGAAAAACGAATTGTAAGTTGTTATGTATGGTATACACTCTTAGGCCATAGAGTACGGTAATCATTGAGATGAAGGTAAGAAGACAGAGGGGCTCCAAAACCTGTCAGTAGTTAAGGGCATTTCCAAGAGAACTCCATTCCTCTTAAACCTGGCATGCAAAGAAAATAATATAAAACAGAGTGGTTCCTCTGAATGAAGTCTGGAGATGACAGCACCCTCTTCTACCAGTAGATTCTAAGACACCTTTCCAAATGTCAGCCAGAATAAATGGGCAAGAGCTGTGCAGAGGCCTCAGCTCCCCATACAGAGACATGCACCATCTTACCACAGGCAATCAACACAGCTCCCCATACAGAGAAATGCACCATCTGAGCATGGACAATCAACACAGCTCCCCATACAGAGAAATGCACCATCTGAGCATGGACAATCAACACAGCTCCCCATACAGAGAAATGCACCATCTGAGCATGGACAATCAGCACAGCTCCCCATACAGAGACATGCACCATCTTACCAGCGGCAATCAGCACAGCTCCCCATACAGAGACATGCACCATCTGAGCAGGGATAATAAGCACAGCTCCCCATACAGAGACATGCACCATCTTACAGAGAAATGCACCATCCAACCCCGGGCAACAAGCAGAGGTCATTTTCAGGACCCCAAGTCTCCCCTGCCCAGTAACCCAGACAGTGTTAATGACTAATTTTTGGTGCCTGTGGTATCTTATGTCTCTTGTACGTTTGTTTTCCTTGTTTTTTATCATTTTATTTTCTTTCCTTTGTTTTCATTTTGGAATCTCTAATTTGTATCACTGACTTTGTGCAGTTTTGCTGTTCATTTTCTTGACGCTGTGCATTTTCTTAAGAGGACAATGAGAACCTGGACGATGAGTGGAGTCGAATTGTTAGATTCATGGATCCCACTCCAGGGATGCCCACTGAGATTTCCAGGTTCTTATGTCCTCGAATTAAAAAAAAAAATGGGTCGGGAACACATGGATATTAATAGAAATAGGTACCATTTATAAAGAAAGAAAAGAACACTGCCCAGAATAGAAGTGGTCTAGGGAGCTGAGACAGGTCCAGGGCTCACAAGCTCTTGACTCAGAGTTTCATAGATCCTTAATATAATGCCTGCATTACCCTGACTCAACCTTAGTGTTGTATATGCTGTATCTGTTATTGCTGTATTTTCCATTTTTGCCAGAGAAGAGTTTACCGATATTATGCTAAGATAGGAGCACCCAGTAATACCAGGAGAAGGAAAAGTCATATTCCTTTGGTGATATGGTTCCCAGTCGGTTGCCCTTGGTCTAGTGGATGGCCTCAAACCCATGTACATGGGAGCAGCAGGAATTTGATGCAGTGGGCTACAACAATGACAAAATATTGACATAAAGTTGAGAAGAAAGCTTGTTAGAGTCAGGTCCTTGAGAGTTAGATATGATTAAATTGCATTGTATTCATATATAAAATTCTCAAAGAATAAAGACATATGCTCAAAATTTTATAGAGCTGAAGCTATCTGGAGTATTATAAGCAGAGGAAAATGTTGAGAGAGAAGAAACAGAGGTGGATTCTCTTGATCTGGGACCAAGGGCCATATCTGAAGATAGATGCTACTTGAATCTTCTTGGAAATTGACCACTGAAGAAACAGAGATACTAGAGGTCACATGACAATATGGATACTCTGGTTTAATGAGAAAAACTGATGTGAGAGGTCCTTTTGTATATGGATTGCTTTTATTGGTTAATAAATTAAGCCGTTTTGGCATGTAGCAGGACAGAATAGAGCCAGGCTGGAAGAGATTTAGAAAAAATGTAGTAAGAGTCAAAGATACGCCATGTAGCTGCTGAAGGAGACAGATGCCCAGAACCTTTACTGGTAAGCCACAGCCTCATGGCAATACACAGATTAATAGAAATTGGTTAATTTAAGAAAAGAGCTAGCTAGGAATATGCCTAAGTCATTGGCCAAGCATTGTTGTAATTAATAAAGTTTCTGTGGGATTATTTGGGTCTGGGCAGCCAGGAAATGAAAGAGCAGATTCCATTTACAAGAGACAGAGCTTATCAGCAAACCAACAAGCTCTATACCTGAGACACTGGTAAACTGAGCTCCAGAGTAAAGACCCAGTGCTGATCTATACACAAGTTCTATACCTGAGACACTGGTAAACTAGCTCCACAGTAAAGACCCAGTTTATATTGGAAAGACTGAAATAAAAACCCAGATCTATGCTGTGGGATAATACTCTTGTACACTGTAAAGATTTGTCGTTGATATTAGTTGAATAAAGCACTGTTTAGCCTGTAGCCAGGCAGAAAGAATAGATGGCTGATCAGACTAATAATTCTGGGAAGCAGAGATGCAGTCACCAACCAGATGCAGAGAAAGCAAGATAAGAATGCCTTACTGAGAAAAGGTGTGAATCCATATAGGCAAGACTTATGGGTTAATTTAAATTGTAAGAGCTAGTTAATAATGAGTCTGAGTTAATAAACCAAACATTTTATAATTAAAATAAGCCTCTGTATGTTTCTGTGTGTTTCTTTGGAACTGAATGGTTTCAGGCCAGGCAGGACAGAAACTTCCATCTACAGAACTATGTCTAGACAAATTCATAGGAGAAACAATTTGGTGATTCAGTCCTGCTGTCTTTGGAGAGCTTAGAAAATATCCTGAACTTTTCATAGGTCATTTTGTTAAAGATCATAAAGCAACTCAACACAACTTCAGGGTAGTCAACAAATAACAGATTTCATTCCTTAAGACTAAAGATATGGGCTTGGGATAGCCACAGTTCGACTCTCCACACACCATCCCACACACGCGCACACTTTATAGAATTTGTGGATCTTTACTGTCTTAGTAGAAAGCTTTCAGAGAAAAAGAAGAGAATGAAAATATAGCAGAATGTCTGGTGGAAGAAATGGTGACTGAAGGCTTCCTGAATTTTTTAAATTAAAAATAATAACGTAAGGTATAAAGAAGTAAAAGGATTTTTCTGTTGCTTTGTGGGTTTTTTTGTTTGTTTGTTTGTTTTTGGTTTGGTTTGGTTTTGATTTATTTGGGCTCTTAGTCTTAAAGATTTCTTCCCAGGACTACTGGGTTCTGTTGCTTTTTGCCTGGGCTGGCAAAAGTAACACGATGGTGGAAGTCCATGGAAGTGGAAGGCTGCTCATTTCATGGAAGCAAAAGACAGAGAGAAAGATAGAGGAGCCAAGGTTCCAGTACCCCTCAAGAGCACACAACTCTGCTCCTTCTAGGAGTCTTTACTTACTCAAGATCCTACTATCTGGTGACAGGACTATTACAGGCTAGTGGCAGAGCATTTAACACATGGGCCGATGGGAAATATCCCACGTAAAAAAATGTAACATTTGGGATTCCCCTCTGTATTCTGTGAATACCATTAGTTAATAAAGAACATGTCTTGGGCCTGCACACGGAATAAAGGTAAATGGGGAAAACTAAACTGAACGCTGGGAGAAAGAAGGTGGAGTTAGTGAGAAGCCATGGAGCCGCTGCCAGAGACAGACATGTTGAAACCTTGCCGGTAGGCGACAAACCTCATGGTAGAATATAAAATAATGGAGATGGGTTAATTCCAGGTGTAAAAGCTAGCTAGAAATATGCTTAAGTAATTGGCCAAGCAGTAATTTAAATAATATGGTTTCTGTGTGATTATTACAGGAGTCTTGGCAGCTGGGAAACGAACAAGCAGCCTCCTACTACAGTAGCAGACTTCCTGAGTGACTTAATATAAACCTCTTGGGGTTAATAGTCAAATCCATTAATCCATAGAAAAATGTATAATTGTACAAAACTACTCCATATGATCAATCCATTTGAGGGAAAATATGCAGAGTGGAAGGCTACCTGAAAGTAACCCAGTTCTTAAAACAGATGAGTGTTTTAAAATAGCAAAACCTACTTCTGGAAAATACAGGAAGTAGACAAAACAACTTAAAAAAGAAAAAAATCCACTCAGTTAGCAGAAAGAAAAGCCTCTACATTCCACACAAGGAATACCACAGTATCTGAAATCAAGACCTCAGAGGAAGTCTTTAGCTCCAATATGAGACTAGGTGAGGAAAGGAAGGCAGATGAGCAAAAAACACTCAGTTGCAATTTGTGTCCGTATTTGCAATTTAAGCCCAGGAAGGAAAGTGGGCTTTAAAAGCATGTCAATACATATTACGATGTGTTTTCCTTCTAGGATCTCGGTGTGGGGAGGACCGCTCCTCTTCCAAACATGTTTATGTTTCCAGCCTCACTGCATTCAGGGTCCATCACGTAGCAGACACATTGGACCTGGAAGTGAGTGTTTAGACTCCGGCACTTCATGGCCTTGTGGTTAATTGATATCTTGTTCCACTCCTTCTCAGAGCCACGTGGAGGAAAATCAAAATGGCCTTTACTGATTGAAGAAGATGCTAAAAGCCCCACTCCGGGGGATGTGAAGGCACATGCAGCAGAAAGATGATAGTCTCCCTCCGCAGGGTCATAAGTTTGACCATTAACCCCAGGAGAGGAAGAACTTGGCCCATAAGGGGAAGGAAATGTCAAATTTTCTCTCATAGTTACTCTCATTGAGCAAGTCCTTGGAGACAATTTCCCCGTCTGTTTGCATCTTTTTCTTATGCTTTCCCAGAAAGAAATCCTAGCTAACTTTAGTCCGGAAGGAACAAGCTGAAGAGCAGAATAAAACATATTTGATCTGAGGTTTTGCTTATAGAAAACCCATGTCTAATAGAAGCAGGAAAATGTTAGTCATTTTAAAAACTGATGTGGGATATATGTATCCCACTGTGTGAAGATATGTTACTGTGATTGGTTTAATAAAGAGCTAATTGGCCAATAGCAAGGCAGGAGGTATAGACGGGACTTCTGGATAGAGGGGAAGGAAGTAAGAGGTGAATCTAGACATACATCAGATGCCAAGGAGGCATGGAGGAAGTCAGATATACAGAATAAAAGAAAGGTGAAAAACTGTAAGGGAAAATATAGATTAATATAAATGCGATAATTTAAGTTGTAAGAGCTAGTGGGATAAGCCTAAGCTAAGACCACGCTTTCATAATTAATAATAGGTCTTCCTGTCGTTATTTGTGAGTTAGTGGCTAACAACAAAGCTTACTACAAAAAAATCAACCAGTGAATCAAACAACCAATAAAAGTAGACATAAATCAATAAAGGCAAAGGTATTTAGGCTTGAAGTGTTAGCATGGTACATCCTGAGCCCCTGCCCAGTTGGCAGTCAGACTGCACAGCTTCTGTGATGGGTACTGGATAGGGATCCCCATAAATGGAAAACAGAGACGGGGAGGGGAGGGAGGGGATGGAGGAGGAAAGGGATAGCGAGAGACTGTGTCTAACCTAACTTCAAACTCTGTTTTCTAAATGACAACAGAAAGGAATGGAGAAGCAGGAATTCAAAACAGGCGCTGAGTGTGGAATTCCCTGTGGGACACGTGAGATGATATCTTTATTAAAGACATAGTTATAAAGGGAGGAGAAACTATTCATTTGCTATTGGTGTGCAGCTTGTGTATGTTTTCTCCTGCAAAGTCTGGACAAGCCAGGAGAGAATGCCATAGTCCCGAGAGTGAGAGTTACAGGGAGTGGGGGCCACCACGTTGATGCTCGGAACCAACTCTGGCTCCTCTGCCAGAGCAGGAAGGCTTTGTAACCACTGAGCCATCTCTGCAGCCCTAGGGAAGCATAGAGTGAGAAACTGGTTAAATGAATTCAAGAGGGGCTGGCGGAAGTGCAGTGGCTAAGGGAACTTCCTGATCTCCAGCAGACCTGAGTTCAGTTCCTAGCACCCCAACCCAAGTGTCTCACAGCTGTGCGTAACTCCTGCCTTCAGGAGAACTAATAGCTTCTGGCTTCCAGGAGCATCTGCGCAAATGAGTCAAACACACACACACACACACACACACACACAAATAAATAAATAAAGAGACTGTCAAACATATATTTAGAGCTTGTTTGCATTCTGAATTTTATTTGGGTTAGGAACAGTAAAACATACTTTTGACTAAAATATGGATTGGCAATAAATAAAATTAGAACTTATTTATTGTCTTGAGATGGAACCCAGGGCCTCAGCTATGACAGGCAATTCTCTATCAGTAACTAATTAACTAAATGTGTGTGTGTGTATAGAGAGAGAGCTGTCAGTATGTCAATAGATATAGAGATAGAGATAGAGATAGAGATAGAGAGAGAGATAGAGAGAGAGAGAGAGAGAGATAGGTACAGGTAAAGATAGAGATAGATGTATAAGTATAGGTATAGATGATATAGATATAGATGTATAGGTGTAGGTATAGGTATAGATGATATAGATATAGATAGATACAGATATATGTAGCTTTGCTTGACCTGGAACCTACTGTGGAGTCTGGGCTAGACTCAAACTCAGAAATCCATCTGCCTCTGCCTGAGATAAAAGGTGCAGGAACTAAAGATAGGTACCGCCATGCCCAGCTTCTACCACTTACTTTTAAAAGAAAGGCTTATATTAGGCCTTGTAAGACACAACTATTAAAGGACATATAGGTGAAACTGTATGTTGTCCAGAACGTGCCCTTAAATATTCTTTCGAAATCTGAATGCACCTGCTAAGGCAGCGTCAGATATAAAGAAGCATGGTGGGGTATTAATCACTGTGAAGTGTATGTTTAGGGTACATCGTCATTTTGTTCTTTTCTCTGAAGTTGTGAGTCTGAACATTTCTGTGAGCCATAGTCACAATCAAAGTGGGGTGCTATTGTGTCTCGAGGATCACAGTAGCTTTTCTCTGGGTTTTCTTGGGAGCAGCTGGACTTGAATGCTCTGCTTCTCATGTTGAGCAGGCATAGGGCTGTTTTCTTGCAGTGCCCACAGTTTGATCCCTACTCTCTGTTCTTACCTTTCCTCTGTCCACGGATGTCTGTAAGCGACGAGGTCTTGAGGGTCCCCAGTAGCCTGGAACCTGTATATCATCCTCTGTCACTTTGCAAGGAGAGGCTTCAGTTCAAAACGCAACCTCTAGCCCAATTATTCCATAACTCTATGCTTTGGAAAATAAAAATAACCCTTTAGTTCAATTTAGCTTGGATCTTTGTGATTATGTTCAATCAGCAGGGCCTGCGAGGGCAGACAGCCATCAGCATCTGCTCGTCCCTGGGGAAGCAGGTCAGATGAGAGAGGGGCAGGAAGCAGGATCACACAACATGTTGTCGAAAGAATGGAAAATCATGCATGCCCTAGAGCAGAGATCAATTATCCAGGGAAATGAGAATGTTAAAAATTGGAGAGAGCGGGATTAAGTGTTGGAGTTGGGTACCTAAAATAACAAAATAAGGCCACAGATACAGTGGGCTAATCTGTAACCGAAAAAAAATTATTTATTTTCCTGTACTTTGGTTGGATGGAAGGAAGAAAGGGACCAAAGAAATTAATGTGTTTTGTGTGTGTGTGTGTGTGTGTGTGTGTGTGTGTGCACGTGTGTCTGAAAACAAGCATGAATGGAGATAAGGTTGCTTCTCCCTCTGGAAGAGATCTTCGACATAAAGAAGAATGAAGATGGAGAGGAAGGGAAGGAGTCTAAAGTGTCCAGGGTTAGAAACAGCTTTTGATGGGTTCCACTCAACTCTTATCCTAAAAACCATCCTGATGCGGCTCGCTAATCAACTGAAAAATTTAAAAAGTGGGAAACTAACAACCATCACATAGCTGCATGTTAGAGGTGGTCCAGCAGCCAGGCTGGCGCTAGGGGACCAAGAGCAGAGGCAGAAGCCTGTGTGGTTCCCAGTGGACTGCTGGTCACTACTCCAAGCTATGCAGTCACCGTGAAGAGCTAAGTGAGGGCTTCTATCGAAATAGCTTATTCCAAGAGTTATAGAAAAGCCTGCAAGAGAATGGCTCAAAAGTGACAGCAATGGGGGTGCTATCACAGAGCAGTTCACGTTAGGACCCTGGGCCTTCTTTCCTCCCCATCCCATCCCACTTGCCCAGCACAGGAGCTGGATGAACATCTCCTTGGTCTAGCTCAGACTTGCTGTGCCAGAAAGCCCAAGGTCCATGGGATCTGATGTCCCTTTCCTATGCAGAAGCCCTGTCTTCCAGCCATACTCTACATTCGATCTTCAAACGTCCTCTTGCTCTCTAACCATGGAGAAAATAACTTTGTCATCAATAAAATAATGAATAAATAGCAATTTCATGGGGAAAAAAACATTTCAGAGAATGGTTTTTTAAAGTTTATTATTATATCAACACATTCATTGGGATTTAAAATATGTAGCACAGGTATTTTCTCAAATATTTATGTTTACTGATAATTAAAAATACACATAATCCAAGAATAACTTTCACTGTTTCTGCAGGCATTATTTTCAACTATCGTTCTCAAAGATCAAGGTCAGTGTCTCCTGGAGAAATCTCCCTAGAAACCAATGCCGCATTAGATTTGACTTGGTACCTACATGATATCTGAAAGAATTTCTGTTTCTTCTGCTTGTCTCCTCTTTCCCCGGGATGTGTTGGCAATTCCCAATAAAACTTAATGTGATTTCTAAATTCAACAACCACTAAGGTCACCTCAACAGAGAAAACAGAGGCCAAAGGACAGCCTTGTTCTGGCTCACCACGAGCAATGTACTGCAGTTTTTGAATTCAGATCTCTCATTGTGCCAGGACTCACCAAAGAGGTTAGGCTGGCTGGCCAGCAGGCCCCAGGGAGCTGGGATTCCAAGCGCATGCCTCAGCACCCGGCTTTTACCTGTAGGTTCTAGGGACCAAGCTCAAGCCTTCAGGCATGTGCAGCAGGCACTCACCGACTGAGCTGGGTACCGGGGCCTGTTCCAAATGTGTCCTCATGTCTCCCTTCCATCTAAAGACCTAGCTAGAACTGAAAGGCAGAACGAAGAGCAATAATCTCAAGGAATAAATTAAAGGAAAGGCAGTCATAAATACCCAAGATGTGAAGTATTGAGGAAGGCACAAGCCATGCTTTGTATAATCTAGGATTTCAGTACACATCGGCCCCAAAGTACGAAAGTCAGGCAGCGAGGTGTGAAAGGAGACCCTTGGCTTCCTTTGGTGTTCCATCCTCACACTAAAGCTCTGGGAGGTCCAGGGCTGTTGGACCAACGGCAGTTTCCACGTGGAGCCACTAAGTGGTGGCAACAGAGGTTCTCCTAGTTTCATAGTTTCTAATCCCATAAATCCTTTACCGACGCTCGTGTATCTCATTCTCTACCCAAAGATCTAAATAAAAATATTGCAAAGATCTCCTAAGAGTCCTGCCCATGGCTTTGGCTCATTATGACCTGAATATACTGTAGTTACTAGGTGTTCCACCGAGGGGAGACCTCTTAGAAGTTATATACAAATTATCAGGAGGCACTGATTGACTGATTTATTGATTGACTGATCAATATTTGATGAGTGTGTGTATGTGTGATTGATATGTTCCCATTTGTGGGGGGGGGGGGGGTAAATACATGACACAGTGCACATGTGTAACCATCAGCCCTGCCTTCTATCTTGTTGGAAACAAGGTCTCTTTGAGGTTAGTCCCAGTATACAGTTGACTAGCTGGCCCTTGAGCCTCTAGGAATTCTCCTGCCCCATTTCCATCTCACCACAGGAATCCTGGGATTTCAGGTGCTTGCTACCACTGCCAATTTAAGTAGATTATGGGGATTCTATTTCAGATCCCAACATTTGCATGTCAAGAGCTGTACCTGTACCTGCTGAGACATCTCCCTAGCCTTCACTAATTGACCCGACTCAAGGGTTGTTTGAGCAACTGTCTTTCTTTTCTTGGTCAAGGTCTCCACTGGCTCTGCAACTCACTATGGAGCAGAATGCCTGCTGGAAGTTATTGCTGACCACGGCATACAGCAGCAGGTTTCCAAAGGTGTTGAGGGCCGCTAATGGTCTAGAAACAATGTAAGCTTCGTGAATGTGACTCTCGATGGAGCAGCTGATGGAAAGCAGGCGAGATTCAATCCGAATGACCCTCAGGATGTGGAAGGGTAAAAAACATATATAGAACACTAGGAGCAGCAGGATGGTCAATCTCCGGGCCTTCTGCTTAAAGCAGCTGTGGGTCTGAGGCCCATGAGTCAGGGTGCTGATAATTGTTGTGTAGCAAAGCGTCACTATCACCAAGGGCAAGCAGAAAGTGGTGGCAGTCAAAACGAGATTGTACCATTTGATAGTAGTGAGGTCATCTGAACTGGTGAGGTCAAGACAAGCAGACCTGTTGGTCCTGGTGGTTGATGTGATCAGGAAAGTGATAGGCATGACAGCGACCAAAGAGATGACCCACACCCCCGCACAAGCTACCACCGCCCACCGCGTTTTCTGAATAGAAAAACAGCTCATTGGGTGAATGATGACAACGTAACGGAAGATGCTGAAGCAGGTGAGGAAGAGGATGCTGCTGTAGAGGTTGAAGTGGAAGCCGAAGCGGATGAACTTGCACATGAAGTCCCCGAAGACCCAGTGTTCACCGCTCGCGTAGTAATGGATGAGGAAAGGAAGGCTCGTCAGGTACAGCAGGTCAGTCAAGGCCAAGTTCAGCAGGATGACAGTACTGCTTTTCCAGGGTCGCATCTTGAAAATGTAGATGGAAATCGCCACCGTGTTCCCCGGGAAGCCCACAAGGAAGATGATGCTGTAGATCGCAGGGAGGTACTGCATCTTGAATAAGATTTGCTGCTCATCAGTGCAGTTTTCCAAAACAGCTACGTAGTCTAGGAAATCAGATTCATTGACTAGACCATCCAGTGGCTCATTTATGGTTTTTTTCATCTTGCAAGAAGATGGAAGAGGACCTTTGGGCCATGGAAGTCCAACGAAAATAAGCTAGCTGATCAAGGAAAAGAGAAAACATGAATAAAAATACCGGTCAACTGGTGAAGATAGCTCTAACAGCCTAAATGTGTCATTGTCGCTGCTTCCTTTCTCTTTAATCTCAAAAGAGACTGTGGAGAAGATACTAAATTCCAGGGACGTGAGTATAAAGCACCTAAATAATAATCACACTGAAGCCCAATTTTTTCGAGAATGAGAATAAAGGATTTCACGAGAATGAGAATAAAGACGGAAAAAGCCATGTCTCTATGGAAAAGTTTGTTGTGGTTGCTGTTTAGCAGATCATGGTGGGGGTGGGGAGGTCGCAATCATCTTCGGGGACTTGAGAGTAGAGATTTGGCATCAATCAAGGTCTCTGTGTGTCAGCACAATACCACCGCTAAAGCCCTCACAACGCTGCCCATGTTTCTTATTACCTTTGGTTTACAGAAGACAATAAAACCAGAACTTGTGCAACCTAAGCCTGGCCGCAGGTCCGGTGACCTAGCTGGGTCCAAGACATGATTGTCTGATTCAGAACCATTCTCTTCCAATGTTGCCAATTGTTATTTTATTTGTTTCTTACCAGAATTTCCTTAATTTACTGGAAAAACTGAAAGTGTGAAGATCTAAAAAAAAACAGCACTGTACCTTTTTTAAATTCCATATTTGGGACTGGAGAGATGGTTCCTGTGCTGAAGTGTTTTCCTCTCAGGCACAGGGACCTGAGTTCAATCCCCAGAGCCCACATAAAGAGCCCTGGCAGAGTGGCACACGCTTGCAACCTCACCCTGGGAAAGCATAGTTGGTGGGGGTCCCTGGGACTTGCTGGCTAGTCAGTGTAGCCTACTCTGCAGCTCCATGCCAAGGAGAGACCCTGTCTCAAAGAGACAAGGTTGATGGAGCCTGAAGTATGACACCCAAGATTAACCTCTGCCTTCCACATGCACAGGCACATACAAACAAATGCACACATACACACTTATATGACACACACACACAAGTACACAAATGTACACAATTACAGAATTACAAAAATGAAGCTGTCATGAATTGCAACAGTGTCTGTGGAGGTAGACCCAAGGTCAAATATCAGCTCTCCCCACCTATTTTAATTTCCTCACAGAAGAGTTGGTGTGTGTTTTGGAGGTGGGGGTCAGCAGTGCAATGCTATAGCTAAGAGCTTAGACTGTAAAGCCACATGGATAAATGCCCACCTTAGTCTTTAGCTCTTGAAGTCTGGCTACAGTAGGTACCTTTGATCTTCATTCTTCTGGTTTCTCTGTCTTTCCTAAAAAAGGTTTGACAGCAAATTTATTATAGCATTATGACTATGAGAAGATTAAGTTATTATGAGCTTATTATTTGAATGTACATATTCTGACTGTAAAATATGTCCACTTACACGTTTGTAGGGCACCCACTGTGTCCTGGTTAAGCAGTTTTCCAGATCCAAAAGATGAATACAAACAAATGTGTTAGCCAACATTTGGTGTATATCCAGTAATATAATAAACACTCAGTAAGGTCAAATGGCTAACGAGTAAATCATATGGTAGATCATAGTTCAAGGAAACTGAGATGGCAAAGAGACAGAAAGAGGGTGCCACTACAGAAAGGTTGCTGATGTGGGGATATTTTACCTGAACCTAGCAAGACAGAGGATATTTTTCCAACTGAATGTCTTAGTTGGGATTTCTATTGCTGTGATAAATCACCATGACCAAGGCACATCCTAAGTGTGTTTGATTTGGGGCTTACGGTTTCAAAAGGTTAAAGTTCACGATGTCAGAGTAGAGGAATGTTGGCAAAATATCTAAGAGCTCACATTTTGATCTAAACGTTGGAGGCAGGGGTGAGTGGTTGGGGAACTCTCATGCTATCTTGGAACGAATTCTTTTGAGGCTGTTGAACCTCAGAGCCCCCACCCAGTGACACGCCTCCTCCAGCAAGCTCACATCTCTCAATCAATTAGGAGCCAATTTTCAAACATATGGTTCTATGGGAGCCATTATCATTCAACCCACCGCCCAGAGGATGAAGGAATAATGGAAACGAGATGACACGTGCTAAGGCACCAAGATGCAGCAGACTTCAGGAGGCACAGGACCCTTGTAGCTTAGAATGGCCGTGTGCTAGCTAGTTGTTATGTCAATGAGACATGGTAGACTCATGTGAGAGGAGGGAACCTCAACTGAGAAAATGCCTCTGTAAGACTGGGTTGTATGCAAACCTGTAGGGCATTTTCTTTATCAGTGAACCATAAGAGAGAGCCCAGCCCATGTAGGTGGTACCACCCAGGGCTGGCAGTTCTGGGATATATAAGAAAACAGGCTGAGCAAGTTATGGAGAACAAGCCAATAAGCAGCCTTCTTCCCTGGCCATTACATATAAGCTCTTGCCTCCAGGTTCCTGCTCAGTTTGAGTTCCTACTTTTGAGTTCCTCGGTGAACTATGATCAAGGATACTTAAGCCAAACAAACCTATTCCTCCCCAAGTTGCTTTTGGTATTGGTGTTTTATCATCAAAAAGAAGCCCTCACTAAGACAGGCTGCTTGCTTTGTTAGGGGACATTTGGATGATTCTGAGCATATCAACAAACACATGGCCACGCATGCAAACACAAACACACAATGGTCAGTGATGGTCTGGGATGGTCTCGGATGGTCCTAATTTTACAGATGTGGAAGCTGACACCTAGAGAAAGCAGTGATGTGTCAAGGTCACAGCTAACTGAAGGTAGACCAGGATCTACACTGAGACAGACTGGTTTCAGGCCTTGACCTTCTCTTGCAAGTCAGTAGGCACAAGCCAAGTCCTAAATGCCATAGAACAATGATGAGACAGAGGTTACGGCAGAGGTGCTTGGGAATTCAAACACGAAAACTGTGTGACTTAGCACTGAATATAAATAACTGGGCTACCTGTTTCAGTAGGGTACCTGGCTCTGGGCAAAGCCATAACTCGGCGTTTGCTAACTCGGGGCGTGCTGTTGATGTCACTGTTATCTTACATTGAGTCCATCAACCAATTCTTCATCCTACTGTGCAAATGTGTAAGACAGGCCCACTTAACAAAAGCAAGGATCAGCAGTATCCCCCCTCATTACCTAGCCTCAATTACACTCTCATGGACTTTATTTAGTCCAAGGGAGAACAGAAAGCCTTTTTAGTTCCATTCTGTGTCCTGATAGAAAGAGAACAATCGGCAGGGGACTTGCTAGGCACTAGGACCCAGCGGGTGTGCACCGTTGGCAGAAAAGGATGGCTTCTTCTCAGAAAGGAAACCCAACCTAAATAAAGAGGCCCTCATAGAGCCAGCACCTCAATTCTTAAATCAAATCCTATAGAAGAGCAAGGATGCTGGCCGCTAAGGCACTGTGAGAGATTCCCCTTAGCCAAATACCTGGTAGGGGTCTGTGTGCAAAGAGCAGGAAGTTACCTAAACCTGAGAGAAAATGAGCCTATCACAGAGTCCCTGAAGCCTCTCATTCATAAATATGAAAAGATTGTTTCTGTAGCACCCCAAAGAACCTTCCAGGATATTTCATCCTCAGTGGAATTTGGCTGAAAAGGAAGGGGAAGAGGGAGGAGGAGAAAAAGAGGAGGAGCAAGAGGAAGAAGAAGGGGAAGAAGAATGAGGGAGACAGTGACTATTGGTTAAAAAACAGAACTTGATTCTTTTATAACTTAGAGTAAGGAAAAAAATTATAACTTCTGTCTTTGGCAAATAACCCCCAGGTGATGTTATGAGGACATTTTAAACAACAGTCATATCAGGGAAAGGCAAGTTGTAGGCAGACACAACCACCTTCGTGTTTTGACAAACAGCAGCTCACCTCAGCATTTAATGGAGACTGATTAATTGCAAGAGAATGGGGGTTGACTGCAAAATTGAAACTCTTCCATAAAGCCTGACTGAAATTATGACCCGAGTTTACAAAACACGTGTTACATTTACAGCAGCTCACAGAAGCCAGTCCAGGCGGTGAGCAGGGTAAGGAGATGCAGTTTCTCCCACCCCCAAAGCCCAGGGTTCTGCGCACTGCACTGCCACGATTTAGTGTCTGGTTGTGCGCATCCTGCTGGTCAAACTCAGGGTCGCAGGAAAATGGCACGACAGCATCCTATGTGCTGGCCTGTCCTGTGCTGCAGTGGCGATTCCAAACTTGAGTAGGCTGCTGGCCACCCGGAACTAACCGGCTCTTTATTCCCAGTGATGCTGTGAGCGTCAGTGCACTGCAAATTAGGCCAAGTGTGGGCGAGTGTGGGAGAGTGAAAGCCAACACCAAAGGCAGGGCACAATCTTACAAAGACGAACCATATTTTTCGTATCTTTACCCCGCTCTGAGATCAGGAAGATACTTCACTCTAGGAGGCTGGCTGAAGAATACATTTTAGGAAGACACAGTTTGGGGACCACTGTCTTCATGCCCCATCCATGACCCCACAGATGAGCATTCTGGTCTGTAGTTAGGGCAGGCGGAGTGGTGTCCACTGTGGACCCATGTTTACCTGTGCTTGCAGGAAGTTCACTTCTGACATATGGTTTCCCTAGGGCACACACTAGCTCCCTCTCCAGCCAGCTCTTTCAGCTCCGGTTCATTCCCCTGCTCACCCTGAGCATCTTTGGTGCTGCTCCAATGCCAGGTCCGCAGCTGGCTCTTCTTTACGGAGACCAGCCTGGGGATTAGGCAGGTGAGTATCTGAAGCACTCACTGTCCACTTCTTCCGAGAGGCCTCAGAAACCCTGCGTTTAGGGTCTCTGATGGTTATCAGAAAGAAGACACACATCACCAGTAGTGGTGATGCACACCAGTAGGATTTGCTGAAGGACGCAGAGACAGGAGGATCATGAGTTAGAGGCCAGCCTGGGCTATACATTTTTAGCCAGGTGGTAGTGACACATGCCTTTAATTTCAGCACTCTGGAGGCAGAGGCAGGGGGATCTCTGTGAGTTTGAGACCAGCCTGGTCTACAAGAGCTTGTTCCAGGACAGGCTCCAAAGCTACAGAGAAACCCTGTCTCAAAAAAAAAGAAAGAAAGAAAGAAAGAAAGAAAGAAAGAAAGAAAGAAAGAAAGACACAGGACTCTTTCACACACACACACACAGACACACACACACACACACACACCTTGGTTTTCTCCTCTACACATTGGGAAACTGGCAAAAAGAACAATTTTTAATCCCCCCACGAAATGTGTGGAATGGAGGAGTTGTTATCCTCCTTAAGCCCAGAAGGAATCTGTCTCCTTAACTCTTAAGACGTCTCTACTTCCTACTTTTGAATCAAACCTTCCAGCTCTAGTAGCTGTTAGACTTGGCGAACTGATGGAACCCAAAGCCATGGTTTTAGCTGTTTGATCTTTGGGTGATTCGAATTAGATATATGGACATTTTCTTCAAAAGAAAGCACTTCTGTACACAGTCTGGAGGGTCGGGACATCCTCATGCTAGTTAGCTAAATTTACAAAGGAACAAAGAAAGGGCAGCAAGACATTTACGAGGGAAAAAGTTGTTATCTTCTTAGGAGTGGGGACATGGACAGTGTCATTAGCTGGACCTGACACCAAGTCCAGAACCATACAGCACTGAGTTTGTAGTGTACCCTGGATTCTGGTGATCAATAAGAATCAAAGATGAACCTTCCTCCTGAATCCCAAAGAGCCCACATTCTCTTGTACAGAGTCCAGGGTTGATAGGCAATGCTGAACTACCCACAGGTGATAGATAAGTAATTCATGGCATATACATACAATGGGATGTGTTTTGGCCTTAAGACTCAAAGAACTGACACATTACAACACAGATGGAAGTGAAGTAGTCATGAGACAACAGATACTGCCTAGTTCTGCTGTTTCAGGCCCCTAGAGTTCACACACATAGAGGCAGACAGTCAAGAGGGAGTCGCCAGTGCCTGGAGGTATTATCAATGAATAGGTAGGACTGAGTCTCACAGTCCTGAAACTGTGTAGGGGTAAAGACGACAGCAGAGCTGCTTTACCTGCTTTTGTCAGAGGATTGAGATAAAATTTTATGTTATATGTATTTAATTTTAAATTATATGTATATAATTTTAAAAAATGTTTTTAAGGTTTCCTGTTTTGATATCACTTAACAAAGGATATTGAGAATTCGAACAGGCCAACACGCTGGCTCATGTAAAACCAATGTACCAAGCCCCTGTTCTTATGATACAGTTTCTGGGTACATCTGGGCCATGGTAAATGCTTTATCATCAAAAAATGATACATTGCAATCCCATACTCTAAACTAGTTCCATCAACAAGACAATCACTTAAAGCTACTCGTCAGAGATGTTTTTTAAAAAAAAAACTTTTAATGTTTATAAATATTACTTCTCACTATAACTGAAAATTCCCAAACTATCACAATGATTTGCAGGGAGAAAGAATTAATCAATACAAATTGAAAGAGAAAAATGTGATTTAAGTGCTTTAAAAAAAACATGTTACTCTTTAAGACTAGATGCAAACCTTAACATTGGAGGATCAACGTGAAGGATTTATGTGAGGGTAGACACCAGCTCCTGTTTCAAATTGGTCTCTTGCCCTGATTTACAGTGCACTCTGTTCTTGAAGTGAGCCCCCAGTGGTGCAGGATTCCTACACTGACAGTCACAGCCACGTAGAAGTCCAGGTCTCACCTGTCATGTGCTGCAATTGCTCCTTTGAAGTAGGTCACAGGCTTATCTCCGTGGTGATCAATAGGTGCCAACCTCTCTAATTAGAGAGCAAGGGCACCCTAGTGTCCTCTGTTCCCCAAACTCTGCAGAAAAGGCAAAGTTAAGGAACCTTCTCTCAAGGGTCATTAATTATCAATCTGGGCTTGCTATGGGGAGAACAGAGACTAATCCATGAGAAATGTCTCAGCTTTTATCCAGAGTTTTGTATGAGAAAGTGGCTGAGGGTAAGCGCCGAGTCCTGCACCACTGGGGCTTCATTTTAAGAAGAGAGTATGCTCTAAATCAGGACAAGAGACCAAGTGTAAAGACAAGTCGGAGTCTACCTTCACAGAAACCCTTCACACTGATCACATGGATCAGACAGCTCTGTTTCTCTGTCCTCTGGTTGTTACTACCCAACTTTCATGGGACCTTCAAACACATTCCCAGTGATCCAGCTGTTCCTGGCCATTGGTGGGCTTGCTTTGTTTGTGTAGCCTTGGCTGGGTTTGATGAAGAAGAAATTCTCTCAGGAGCTGATGTGTCAGGATCTAAAGAAAATGACTGGCATTTATTCTTCATGGTGGATGCTAAATGAAAATGTTCTGGTTAAAAATTAAGTTGTTTTTTTTTTTTTTTTATCTACAGTACAAGGAATCTTATCCCAGGGAATAAGCTGACCCTTTGTGATGGCTTCCAGATTCCTGTGATATTTCCTTGATGAAAGTAGAGGTGTTAGAAGATAAGGCCTGATTTTAGATTGGACAACAGAATATTCTCTATTTTAACATTCTTGAATCCATGGAGGGAAGCCAATGGTTGGACAAACCATTTTCTATATTAGTTGCTCTGTATTTGCTGAGATAAAACACTGTGACCAATGCAGCTACAGAAGGAAGATTTTATCTGGGGCTCACAGTCCCAGAAGGTCAGAGTCTGTGGTGGCAGAGCACAGGAAGCAGGCAGGAGGCGATGACCGCTAGGAGTTCAGGACCCACATCAGGAGACACACTGGAGATGGCTAGAGGCTTCTTAATCTTCAAGCCCACCCACTGTGACATATTTCTTCCAATAAAACCATGCCTGAGACTTATAGGGTCCATCTGATATAAAGCACCACACTCTCTGAGGACAATTCCAGACTAAAGGGATCTTAGACATCAGACTCTAAGAGGAGGTTAAGGATGTGTTTCTGGGGAAGTAGGAATGTGGTTGCTACACATTGTGAATCACTTCCTGTAGTTCTCTGTCAGCTTCATTTGCTGATATTTAAAAGTTTCTGAACTGACGGATCTGCGTAGATAGTTCTTCATTGTAGAAAAGGGGTTTCTACAAACAGCTTAGACAACACTGGGAGAGAACTCTATTAGATTATTCATCCCTGGTACAGGGAAAGAAGAGAAAAGTAAGGGGGCATAGAAAAGGGATGTGGAGGACTGAAATATGTCAACAGCCTCTGAGGACCTCTGCCCAGAGACACTTTGACCACACATTGCCCGGTCTCAGCAGCTGCCCACAATCATGGAGGAAGCTTTTACAACCTCTTCATCATCCCAAAGCCAAAATTAAGTGACCAGTTCAGCTGCTCCCTTGGTGTGGAGCCCGTCTCCCTTGAGTCATATTTAATCAGCTTTGATGTGTTGTTGTGAGGGTTTTTGTTGGTTGGTTGGTTGGTTGGTTGGTTGGTTGGTTGGTTGGTTGGTTTCTCTGTGTATCTTTGACTGTCCTAGAACTCACTCTGTAGACCAGGCTGGCCTTGAGCTCACAGAGATCCACCTGCCTCTGCTGGGATTAAAGGCAGACGCCACAACACCCATCTCTGTGTTGCTGCCTTTTAGAGGCAGAAAAGTCCTTAGACCTTTTCCCCTTTCCCCCAGTACAGAAGGAAAAATGCCGCAGACATATGTAGGTCTGTGTAAAGAAGCAAGAAATGGACTTCATCAGGAAAATGAGCCTTTACTCTTTTCAACACTAACTCTGTTTGGGCAGTTCTTCCTTCCCACCCTATCCTTCAGATTTGAGGTGTATCATTTCCTTAAACTCTAATAAAATACAGTAAGTTTTCCCAGAAATCATTTTTTTCTCTTTGAAATATTTAACTTACTTAAATTCTATGCCATAAAACATAACATTTATTTAGTTTAAACTGTTTGATAATTTTAAACCCCAAAATTATTTTATGTACTCAGGTCTCATCCATTCAGCAAGATTGAAAATGCCACCCGTAGTCCCCTCCTTGTGCGTTACATCACATCCCAAGCAAGCATGGGATCCCTAGTCCCCTCCTTGTGCGTTACATGGCAACCCAAGCAGGCATGGCATGAGCTGTTCAGCACCACCCTACATTTCCATGGGCTGGGCTGCTCTTAAAATATCACCATAGCTGGGCTCGCTGGATGGTTAGTGCTCCCTCGCAGAAGGATAGGCAGGCAGTCTCTGGACTCTTACTGAGTATCCAGCCGCTCCTCTCAGCATCCATATGTGATATTGCTCTAATTGTACATGGCCCCCAGGTCACTAGGAAAAGACAGACTAAATAGGCTGGAGAGGTCTAAAGGATGTGGGAGCTCCATCCACCCTGCTGTGGGGAAGCCAGCAAAAGTGCTGGATCAAACTTTCCAGTGTGTCTGATTTGTGGTCACCCATGCTCTGTAAGTAAATCCAGTAAACTCACTGGTTCCCCAGGGTGAGCTTTGGTTGTAATCAAACTTTAGATTTTTTTCACTGAGACCTTAGGAGTGGGTAGACATTGCCCACAGAGAAAGTCCTTACAACAGCATACAATAACAATCACTTGTTATTAGCGAATAACAAGAATCTTGTTTTTTCTTTGTCTTTAGCACCAAACTCTTCAGATGCTAGTTGTTGACACCAACTCTGACCTATGACCAATAAGTGATCATCTGAAAAACAATACAGAGAAAGAAACTGGAAGCAACTTAATATGGCCTAATGTATTTTTTTTTAAAAAAAAGATTACTTTATTAAATTCAAGAAATTCAAATTAAAGGTGGCATACGCCTTTAACCCCAGCTTTAGGGAGGCAGAGGCAGACAGAACTCTGTAAGTTCAAGGACAACCTGGTCTACAAAGTGAGTTCTGGTACAGCCCAGACTACACAGAGAAACCCTGTCTCAAAACCCAAAATAAAATAAATATAAAAGAAATCAAACAGACTAAAAATGAAGTTGGATGCTGGAGACCTAGCTTAGCAGAAGAGCAACTTTCCTTGGGAGCACTAGACTCTTGATTCACTTCAACTATGAAAAGGCAAGAAAAAGGCGGGGGAGGGCAGAGGAGGGAAAGAAAGTGTAGGAGAGAAGGAAGGGAGAAAGGAGTGAGGGGAGGAAGAAGTAAGGGAAGAAACATTAAACTGATACATTCGATTCAGGTGATTAAGAAGTTGTCAATGACCTTGAGACCAATCAGTCACTTGGTATAAGCTGAAGCCATTCTCTCTGAGGAGTTGCATGAAGGTTAAAATGAGAAGCTACAACTTGTAGGGAAAGGTGAAACAAGTAAACAGGTTGCTTTATGGCTGGTATGTTTAAACGAAAGAAGTTAGTTTATTCTTTCCTCTGAGTAGAAAAAAGCTCAGCATTATTTTCTAGAGAGGGCAATCAGGTAGGCCAACGGAGGTGGGAAGACTGAAAGGGGCCATTAAAACATGAAGGGGAGGAAACAGTGGGAAGAGAAGTCCAGCTCCTGGAATCAGAAGCTTGTGCCCAAATCCTGACTCTCACCTCTCTGGGCTCCGTTATCCCACCTCTGCCTCCCACAGCCACAGTCGGATGTGGATGTTCTAGAACCGCCTGAAACCAGCGGAGCTCAAGAGCATGCAAATCACACTCACAATGCAGGGCCTTCGCTAGGTCAGGGGCAAAATGCAAAAAAGAGACGGTATCCTTTGAGACAGGAGAGGAAGACATCGAAGGTCTGCAAGAACAGGGTGAGGGGGGCATTTCCATTCCAGAGATGCTTTGCCCTCACAAATTATCAACATCAGAATTAGCTGAGAAGCTTTAGAAAATATCAGATGATTGGATAATATCCAATGCTTAGATCCCTGCAGAAATCTATTAATCAAAGCCTTTGAAAGTGGGCATGGTCTCAACAATTGTTTTCAGTCAGCCAGATATCACAATTGACAGGCCAAGTTGAAAAAACGTGTTCAAATGCGCTACATATTATAGATTTACACCTTTAATGACTGCTGATGCCAAACGTTGACAGATGTTAAAAACATGATGCTGAACATAAGAAGCCAGAAGCAAAGCGGCTCATATAGTGTGATTCTGTCGCAATTCTGTCACGATGCGGGGTGAGGGGCAAGGGAAGTTAAACATGAACACACTGGTAACTTCTGGGAGAGGAGGGAAGTTTGATGTGGGAGTGATTTCTTATTAATAAAGAAACTGCCTAGACCCATTTGATAGGCCAACCCTTAGGTAGGCGGAGTAAACAGAACGGAATGCTGGGAGAAAGAAGCTGAGTCAGGGAGTCGCCATGATTCTCCCACTCCAGACAGACGCAGGTTAAGATCATTCCCGGTAAGCCAGCTCGTGGTCTACACAGATTAATAGAAATGGGTTAGATCAATATGTAAAAGCTAGCCAATAAGAAACTGAAACTAATGGGTCAGGCAGTGTTTAAAAGAATACAGTTTCCGTGTAATTATTTCGGGTAAAGCTAGGTGGCAGGACACAGCCCGCCGATCCATATTTCAACAGAAGTTAACCAGAAGGGACAAGAGAAAACTTTCTAGGTTGATAGAAACGTCCTATGGCTTACTTATGATACAGGTTACTCAGAAAACAACAACAACAACAGCATGCAGTTGTCGGTACTCATTGAGCCAGGTGCTCAATACCTGTGTACCTGTATGTAATTAGATGATGATTGAAGATTAATTAACTCCAGGAAAGATTTGAGTTAATTGGTATGGGTACTGGGATTTCTACAAGCCTCCAGGTAGGTGAATAGAGGTTTAAGAACTACTAGACAAAATCATCTGCAGAGACGGAGTGCAAAGGAAAACTTGCAAAAACCGATAAAGGTTTGGAAATAGAAAGCGAGATTAAATAGGTGGAACTTTGTCTCTCGGGGCATAATTGTGGATTGTAGGCTTCAGTGCACACCGTCTGCTTGAAATAAAAGTCAATTCTTACGGCTCTCTGCAAACCCACAGAAGAAAGTCCAGGGATTTGCATATCAATGATCCTCCCTGTTTATTCCCCTACTCTAACACTAGGGAACTTGCAGAGAGACTCACCTGAGGGTGAAACCCTCTCCTGTCAGTAGAGGGCAGGGGATCAGGTGTGGGGGAATCACGGACTTTGAGGGCAATTATAACTTTGAGACAAAACAGAAGTCGGAGAATGAGTCACTGGTGTGACAAGGAGCGCACACAAGCGTCCATGTGAAGCTGGGGAGAGGATGCGCTGCTGTAATGTAAAACAAACCAGCTTGAGAAATCAAGGGGAGGAGAGAGGAGCACAGGGTCTGAGGCCGATGAATGGACCCATGTGTGCCTTTTGGGCAGCCTCCGGTGCTTTTTAAAGATGATTACTTTGAAATGGACCAAAAATAGATGGGCAGATTGACAACTTTCATGAGAGAAATTGCCAAGATGTTGCATGTCTGAGTAGAACTTCACATGCCCTGGAGACAATGGGCCTTCAGGAGGCTTTGGACAAGTAAAAAGGACTTTTAAGGAAGCCATTTAAGAGGCAGGTGTGGTGTTACACACCTTTCATCTCAGCATTCAGGAGGCAGAGGCAGATGGGTCTCTATGAGTTTGAAATCAGTCTGGTGTATATAGTGTGTTCTGGGACAACCAGAGCTAAGAAGAGAAACTTTCAAATAGATAGATAGATAGATAGATAGATAGATAGATAGATAGATAGATGGATGGATGGATGGATGGATGGATGGATGGATAGATAGATAGATAGATAGATAGATAGATAGATAGATAGATTTGGGTACAGAATTGGTTTATGCAAAAATGTGGAATCTTAAAATTAAGGAAATGTTTTCCTTAAAGAGTTTTTTTTAAAAAAGTCCATTTAGGAGACAAGTAGGGACAGGCAAGTTCTAAAAACTACAGTGAAAGATGAAAGCTTGAAGAGAGACAAATATTCTTTCTCCTCATCCTGGCAGTAAGAACCAAACTGTCATGAAATCTTCCACAACACCTAGAGAGCACTTAGGAGGCAGACCCCTCCACGCTGACAGAAACCCACTCCTGTCAACAGCTTCACTGTCGTCCTGTGTGACCTGGAGGAGCAGGGAAGCCAGCATGAGGCCCTGGCCCTGGATTCCCAGAAACAGGAAAATCATCAATGTGACTCTTCGGAACCAACAAGATGGTGGTGGCCTGTTCCTGAGCAACAGGATGACTTGAACCAGGCATGTGGATCTAGCACATGGGCCCTCAAGAAGTCCTGGAAATGAAGGAGTGGAGACATGTACCAAACATCTTAAATGTGTTTAGAACCTTACTGTCCACCTGAGTATACGTTGAAAATGTTCTTAATTCAAATACTTTATAAGCAATTTCCACTGAGAAACAAGAATGTACTAGAAAATGAAGAAAGGAGCTAAGATCTGCTGTTCTCTTGAAAGTGACTTTACCATCCTTACACTTTTATACAAATACTTTCATTTCCATAGTTTGAGTCATATAAATTATATATTGTATTTTGGTTATCTGTTAAGTTTATCATTTTCTACTGTTCTAGTTAAGTTTTTTCTACTTTCTTTTTTAGATATTTGAAAATATAACAATCACTATAGACATGAATGATCTGGATTCATTAAACCTGGTTTAATGGGAAAGGAACATATTCAAGAGCAAATGCTAAATCTGCCTCCTACATAGGAAGTCTGACAAACACTCAAATCTTAGTCTTCCTTTTGCCTCTAGAACCCTCCTCTCCACCCACCTACACACTGGCCATCCGTCAATGCCTTCTGCCTCCATATTCTTCCCTTTGCTGAGATACACATAGAGAAATGGGTGGCTGTTGTTGGCTTCAGATGACATCACTAATGGAGTCCAAGATGTCAAAGGCAAAGGTGAATCAGGAAAATCAGTGCTGGCCACGTTCTCGCTTCTGTAGCCCCATTGTCCTATCGCTATAGCAACAGACCACCAGGTGCACTTATGTGCCTTGTGAAGCTCAGTGCTTCGGGCTCTCCAGTGTGGAATAACCAGTGCTTGTTGTATTTTCCACAGTAGCCAATGCCTACTGCATGAGCTGCACTAACATTGAAAAAGAGTTGTTGACAGGATTTCCACCTTCGTTTCTACTGCATTGGCCTCTTTGGAGAACACAGGGTTAAGACAGGCTGTTGACATGTACCCCTCTGACCCACATTCAGGCATTTTCTCTCTCAGTGACCACAGCTGAGCATCATGAGTACCACCATTATCACTTCCTTCCTCTGCCTCACTTCCATTTGGACAAAAATGCCCTAGAGATGTGCAGAACCCGCTCTGCGATTTCTCTGTCGTAGAATTCTCCATCTCTTCCCTTGACCTTTTGTATAGCTTTGATGATTAACTTTCTCCCAGGGCTGTGTTGACATAACAGGCCACTGTACTAACCTATTAACCTTTGAAAAAAATCAGAGTCAAAATCTGATTTGAGTAGGAAACCCAAAATAGTTTTCAACTAGCCTGGAGTTTATGAACAATAAAGGGGACAAGTCCATCATCGTGATGGACAGGGTTTGAATGTGGACAAACAGCTGTGAGAATGAGCAGATTGGACTAGGTAGTCATATGACTCAGAAATAAAGATAACAACATGTTCAGTCTCCAAGCAGTTTGCCTGGATATTTCCTTGCAGAAAAAAATAAAATAAAAACACAGGTAATTTAATTATAGTAGCTACTATTTATAGCTCTCTCTGACTTCTCATACGGTTCTCCAGAGCCTACCTCTTCTCTGCTTTTGATCCTGACATAAGATTGTTAATTATAATCACTAAGCTGTTTACTGCTCCTCCTTTATTGTATCTTATTGGTATTTCACTAAATTGGAATTTTTAAAAGACCTTCTTCTTAACTGCAAATCCTGCTTTGATCCAAATTATGAGTTAACTGGATCCAGACTTCTGTTAAATTCTCATGACCGTATAGTGATAACTGAAGACCCGGCATATGATCCATTTGGCTAATCTAAGCTCTGAGAACACTGGCTCTCTCCTGTTTCCAAAGGAGGTCTATTTCCGGCCACAGCAAACCTCCCTCACCCTTCCTCCATGTCAAAGCGGACCTGTGACCTGTGCTCTCTGAAGTCCTTCCAGCCTGGGCACCTGGGCACTCAGCCCTGCTATATTTTTAACTAAGGGCAAATGGGTCGCCAACTCTCCAGGCGCTGCTCTTTGAAGAAGCAGATCCCTATTTGTTATGTATTATAGACTTATTTGAAAAAGATCACACGGACACTCTGTTCCATCTGAGCTGCTTTCAAGCCCGACTTTCTGTAGCCTCAATGGGTATGCAACCGTGATGCTCACACGGGAGCACAGGAGAACCGCAGTGGGGACCAGAGCGTGTTCGGGTGGAAGGGAGTGTGGCAAGAGCATCCTCCTGAAACCAACCTCCCAGACCAATTAGGATGAAAGAAAAGCTCCAGGAGAGCCATGGGTTTGTGACGCCGGACACCTGAGCTTTCAGTCACTTTCCCTTCAAAAGAGCTGAGCTCTTTTCTGACATTAAACCTGCAGTTCACATGGACTCTTCTTGACCACGGACTTTGTGCACTGACTTAGGCCTTGAGCAAGGTCAGCCAAATGACTGCAAAGTGAAAATGTAAGCTCTTAGATTACAAAAAAATCAAAAAGAATGCCTCCGTGGAATTAAAACATAGAGCTTCCCCCTTCTTCACGATCTGTCTCAGCATCCATCATGGTGTGCTTCCCACATTTTAGTTTATTTTATATCATTTTAAATTAAAGAAAAATTAGCATTCTAAATTATTAACATTCAATTTACCTTCCAGCTTTTTATTGTGTTGTGCTGTCTTTAAAGACAAATAAGAGAGCATTTGTTTAATCTACAGGAAGTGTTCTCAAAATTAATTATACAAGTCATTTTTCTTTTTGTCAGTGTGTATGTGAGTGTGTGTGTGTGTGTGTGTGTGTGTGTGTGTGTGTGTGTGTGAGTGTGTGCTGCATTCCTTGCACATGTATGTTTAGGAGCAGTTGCATAAATGTCTGGTCGCATGTAGACATGCATGTGGAGGCCCGGCCTCAGATAAGGATCCTCGGGAGTGTTATGCACCTCCTTTGGCAAAGGGTTTCTTGTTGGTCTAAAGCTCACCACTTAGGTTAGACTGCATGCTAGAGAACTCCAGGGATCCTTTTGTCTCTACCTCTCTGGTGTTGCAAACATGCACCACACTTGGCCTTTTCTGGGTTCTGAGGATCGAACTCAGATCCTTGTGCTTGTCAAACAAGATTTGACCAATGGAGCCACCCTGTTCCCATTGCAACAGTTCTTATTCCAAAGCCTATGTATGAAGGTTTGTTTTGTTTTCAAAATAGTGTAAAGGCTATGCAAAATTAACTCACTTTTCTTTTTATTTTCCATATTTGAATCCCCTACTAAAACTGTCTTTGCTTGTGTATTAAAGAGTCAAGAAAACCTGAAAGCAGCATGAGCTATAGATTGCTCCATGGCTCCCTGTTCTTCGGCACTGCCATTAACATTGCAGATGAACGACCTGTCCTGAGAGGGAACACACAAGCAGGACGCAGGACGTGCTACAGTATGGATCCTTGCTCACAGAGATTTCTTAGGATGGCATTAGCTTCTTTGTTTATACGAAGAAAGCACTAGATTAGACAGAAAGCTTATCTTGTGGGGACGGCCAGTGTCCCTTCTCAACTCACATTTTACCTAGGATAGCTTTGGGTCTCCTTAAACTCTAGAACTCTTGACTCCCTGGCCACAGTGAGCACACTTGAGAACAGGGCTGCAAAGAAAGGACTAGATGCGCACGTTGTATAACCTGATCTCTACTCAAGCTCCCCTGGACCCTAGCACTACACTTGCAAGCCTGAGATGACATCATTGAGAATTTCCAGACAACAGTATCAGAACATTAAATCAAGCGAAAAATCATTTTAATGGTAGCACTATGGGCTCAGGTTGCACAACCAATAAATTAGCCCTGGGCTTGAGTTAAAAAAATCATATGTCTGACTGACTCGGGTTGAATCTGAGTGAATCTATCAAAATTAAGCACATTTTCACAAATGTCAACTAGGAAAAGCATTTATATCACTGTTTCTAAAGTTGTAGACCATTATCTCTGAGATTGTCTAGATGATCACTGTCACCCCTGGCTCACTGCTTTATGTTACAGAATGACCCAAAAATGTTTGACCTATTTGGGTGACCACTTGTTTCCAGTCCGGGTGTCTCTCTCAGCAACTGAGCACAAAGCTTCAGCAGCCCTCTTATCTCAGACTGAAAAGCTGATGCACTTCCTGGTAGGCCAGAACCTTGGATGGCTGATGACTGTTTTGGGTCTATGTCAAAGGCACCTGTGCACTTTCTCTGTAATGGATGCCTCTCCCCTTGCAGTTAACATAGATAATTATAGCCTGAGATATAGAGACATAACACGTGAGATCTTTGAAAGGCCTCACAATCGAATTTTATAGTCCTTCCATTGCACTATGAATATACACACAGAGACACAATCTTACACTGCCCAGTATGCCTGGAACCCCTATGTATCAGTGATACATATGAGTTATTGATCCCTGTTTCCCAGTCCCTGAAGTTCTGAGGTTGTGGTTTAGGTGTGGAGCTTTTGGTGCCCTGCCACATGCAAGGCATCGTTCACAGAGAGAGACTTGCTAGGGATAGCATGTCCAAACTCGTCTATGTTGATCCTAGCATGCATGTGCAATTGGGGTCAGTGCACCAGAGTATAGAGGGAAGCCCAAACAGTGATCCAAGACTTTTAACCTAAATGCCTCAACACAAGGATGGCACCGTCACTTATAAACAATTGGTCCTCGGACAGAAGAGCACAGTCACCAAGGACTCAGGGCTTAGAGAGTAATTCCTTAAGGCCCTCACTGCATGTCAATAGAAACAATCAGGAATAATATGCGCATGTTTCCCAAACTGTATCTTTCTCATGAGCACTGTGGACAGCTTGGGCACACAGAATCTCACTCCCTGAGACAGCCTGGTGCGCTATCAGGAGCACAGGAGAGGAGGTTCCTGGGTGAAAGTCATAGTGACCTTCCTTCCCTCTATACTCTGGTGCACTGACCCCAATTGCACATGCATGCAAGGATCAACATAGACGAGTTTGGACATGCTATCCCTAGCAAGTCTCTCTCTGTGAACGATGCCTTGCGTGTGGCGGGGCACCGAAAGCTCCACACCTAAAGCAGGGTGAGTTCAATAGGCAGAACCAAGTCTGTGATGTAGTAGAGAGGCACTGTGTCTGATTTCTATCTCCTGAACCCCCTGGGAGAAACTTCCCAGATGCCTGATATTCACGTGCCTAGTGTCTCATCAGATAAAGAAAGGGGTCCTACTAAAGAATAGCCAAGTAACGCAAGCAAGGGAGCCGCTGAGTTGAACGTAATGACTACCGTGCTGAGTTTGACTCTGTCTCGCTAATGGGGTGACCCTTAGACAAGTCTGTCTATCCTGGAAGTCTCTATTTTCTTAAGGAAAATATTTCCTTTCTGCTGTGTAGAGAGATGGAAAAAGCTTAGCAGCCACGCACAGTATAACACAGCCCAAGGACGCTGTAATTGCAATAGGAAGTACTGCCACCCTGTGTCCACTAAAGAGAATCAAAGTATCCAACATTCCATGCCTACCTAAAACAAACATGAAACTTAGCTCTCCAGAAAGACCCAATACCTGACCAAATTTTATTTCTGATCATTATAGTATATGTTATTAATGACGAATATACTTTACACTGTTAAAACCAGTCTATCCTGTGTTCATCTTACGTGTGGAGTAATGAGGCACAAAGAACTTGACTGAACCTCACACTGGGAAAGAAAAGGACAACTCTGACCTATGAAATCCATGAAGACCAAGTCCAGAGTTCAGACTTCCCCTTGGCATCCTGACCTCTCCTCTTGTCATGAAATGTGTGCTCCAGACAATGGATCAATATGGTAACCCTTCCTGGCTTCTGTCTCAGTGCGCTCCTGGCTTCTTTAGCAGTGTGTTCCCCTCAGAGCCTTTTCCTAACTGCAGGCTAAGACACTGTGATAGTCCAAGCATAAGAGCTACACCTCACTAACGTGTTCCCCTCGGCAAGCTCTCTGCCTCTGTTGGCCTGTTTACAGCATGTGGTTCTCTGTGAGGGCCTTCATGTAACACTGAAGACAGGGCAGTGTGACACCTGCCAGAGGTGACTTCTCTAAGGTCAAATCATGTGACACAGAGAGCAGCTGCTCAGCTACGCTGTTTATGGCCGCTCCATCAACTCGTAGTAGAATATCCTATGGGGCCTCTGCATTATCCTATTTAGTAGAATATCCTATGGGGCCTCTGCTTTATCATGAGTTCTTGTTCAGGTCTTGGTCCATTGCACAGATCCTGTGAAGCAGAAATTGGTCTCATGCATGAAGTGGAAAGAAGCATGCAGGCCTGGAGCAGAGGATCAGGCGATAGGAAGGAGCTGAACACAATAGTCATGTAATGAAGAAGAGAGGACCTGGGGCTAGAGAGATGGTTAAGAGCACTTGCTCACTCTTGCAGAGGACCCAGGTTCAGGTCCCAGCACGGTGGCTCACAACCTCTGTAACTCCAGTTCCAGGGAGCCAACCCTCTCTTCTAGCCTCTGAGGATATTGGCTACACATGTAGTACACATATCTATTCGGGGGCCAATCACTAACACACATAAAGTAAATAAATAAACTTTTACAAAAGAAAGAAAGAAAATGTCAGTTGACCTAGTAAAAGACTCTTTCGGAGGAGGATGTAACAACACTTGATGTCTTTCGGGGACTTCTGCTGAAATGAGCAGTCTGGACGTGAGAGCCCCATTTCAGATTCCTCCCTCTGACGACTGTCTTCACCTCAGCTCCATCACCCTTCCGAGTGAGTCCCTGGGGTAAAGTTGTAAGAACTTGGAGAGCAGTGTTGAAACCCTGTAAAGCTCCCGATATCCAAAAATGGGATGTTTTTCCCCAAATGTGTTTGTGAGATTTGTTGTGAGCTTTTGTTTACCACTGAAATGCTGAAGACAGGTCTGTCTAGTCAGGCTCCCAGAATGCTTTAACGGGCCCCAACTTATGCAACTGAGCCTCTACTTGGGTCATCGCCATTCCCTTGCCCCTTAAAGTATCTCGCCTCTGGCCAAGTGCTTACTTAGAACTGAATATCACATCAGGGTAACCAGGAATCCATTCATCTCAGAGCCCTTAGGTGACTCTCTAGGAGATAGGGAGCACAAGGATGCTTGGCATCCACAGAGGCCAGCATAGGTCAGACACCTTTCTGCAGGCTCATGTAGATACCAGCTGGAGTGTGCGTGCTGGGATCTGGGTGTCTGTGCTCTGCAATAATATAGTATGAACTAAAACAGGTCCTTTAGGATCTAGCAAAGAACCACAAGTGTGGTCCTAGATGAGCAGAAGGCCAGCAATTCCGTGAATGATTCAACAAATAAGATGCAGAGGGAGGGCAGGGAAGACCCTCGGTAAAGTGCCACGCAAGAACAAGGACCTTAGTGTGATCCCCAGAACCCATGTTTCTAAAAGCCAGGCAGGCAGTGATCTCTTGTAATCCCAGACCTTGGGAAGTAGCAACTGGTGAATCCCTGGGGCTCTTGGCCCAAGCCAGTCCAACTTAATCAGGAAGCCCAAGATCCCAGTGTGAGACATTGACTCCAAAAACTGAACAGAGGGGGTCCAAAGAAATATCAGCTAAGATTTATTCTGACCTCTACAGTCATACATGATGCATGGACAGACACATATATGTGTATTTACCCACATAAACATGCAGAGAGGAGAAAGATAGAGGGGGAGAGAAGGAGGGAGGGAAGGAGGGAGGATGGGAGAGAGAGAGAGAGAGAGAGAGAGAGAGAAGAAGAAGAAGAAGAAGAAGAAGAAGAAGAAGAAGAAGAAGAAGAGGAAGAAGAAGAAGAAGAAAGAGATGAAAATAGATCAGACTGGGATACTCTGTTATGATCAGTGAGGATTTGTGGGACACACTAACCTTTGAGATTTTTTTTTCTGTTCCCGTTCTAATACTTGACATTAACTGGCTGTAAAGGTGGGGCAGTGAACGCAGAAAGTCAAGGGGCATCTTTGGGGATCAGACTGACTGAAGCATCATAGAACTCATCAATTGCCTTGTAATTTGAACAGTACCTTGGCAGACTTCTGGCCTTTCACGTCGCTGCTCCTCTCCTTCTGATCAAGTCTTGTGAATTCTGAAGATTTGTGTGTTTAGAAAGAGGTGGCTGCCCTGCATCTCCACAGCCTCCTAAGGACTCCTGGAGCAGTGGACTCCGGTTCACTCTGGCTGTCTTCTAGAATGGGTCCTGCTTTATATTCAGCTTCGTATTTCATTTTAAAACCTAGCCTGTTAACACAAATGGCATAAATTGCCCCTGATGACCCTTGACTTGGTGTGGCCAGAGAGCAATAAAAATTTCCAACTCAGACAGGTTAGAGGCAGCAGAAAGCACTTGCAGCCCCGGAGTCCAGTGTTTTGGTACTAGTGCTGTTGACGCTTGGGAGAGAACACTGTGGTATAGCATTACTTTTTATTGTGTGTTCTGTTTTCCTCCCTCAAACTCAACATGTTTCTAAAGATGCTGAAGAAATTAAGCATTTATGTTCATCAGGATTTCAGTTGGGGGCGTATTAAAAGTAGAGTCTCTTGTCTGGGTGCATTTATGGGGCTACATACTCCCTTTCTCATCTCCAGAAGTAGGAGAATTATACAATGCTATTCTTCTCCCCTAAAGAAAGGTGGATGTCCGATCTTATCCCTCAGGGGTTCAGCAAATTTCCCCTTTGGTTTCAACTCTGTGGAAACAGCAGGCATCTGGAACAGCATCGTTCTCTGTGTTGTCCACCCGTGGGTACAAGAGTAAGCCAACAATACGCCCTTCCTTATTTCTTTTCAGAACACCCCTGGGAAGCACCAGAGGTTACCAAGACATCGCACGCAGTGGAAAGCCCAGTGCCAAGGCAGCGCGCCCAGTTGGTCACGCAGATGATATCAGTTCTTTTGTGCTGGAATACCACACTCCGCTCGGCTCTCTATCTTGTTTTGGTCTCTGTCTCCCCTGCTTGCGGTCAGGTAGCCCTGTTAATGGTTCACATTCTCATTCTGATATGTGGTCAACCGTGACACTGCCAACAACAACTCTTACCGCGGCATTCTTGCCACCACAGGATCAAATCCTAGCCATGTTCAGACGGTGTCACCTCCTGTGGCTTACAACACCTATCATCTAACAATGATCAACTTGTCATTTGTATCATATTTCCATGTAGTATATTTCTTTAAATTAATCAAATTTTAGGCAAGAAAATTTTAAAGGCAAACACTGTTTAGACAAGAGTCGTGGAGTGGGAATCCATACCTGTGCACCTGAGGTGTGCTTCCAAGCCTTGTCACAGGGGAAAGCACCCTGGCAAAGGACATGAAGAAAGTCAGCCCTGTGAGTGTGGACACAACGAATCAGCTAAGCTGGGAATGCTTCCTTAAGGGTCCTACGTGATTGCTAAGTACATCCCTGGTTTTACAAAGACCACTCTCTCACCAGCAGGGTTCCCACTCCTTCTGGGCAAGGCTACCAATGCCAGGGATTCTTGTTCTGATGCTCACTGACGTCATGGCTGTCTTTGGCTGATGAGGTAGGAATAGTGTGTCCTTTCCAACTGGAAAGTCTAACAAGTGACTATGTATATTTTCCTGTCTTGTCAACATTAAAGCAATGTCTAAGGAGAACCTGAGTACACTTCCCCAGAGGCTGCAGGGCGTGGGACTCTCCCTGTCTGCATGGAACGTGAAGACAGAGGCCACACCTGACTGTTGTTCTGGCAACACACACCGGCTTGTCCTAATGAGCACACAGGGCCCGTGGGCCTGATAATCCTCCAGACTCATACCCTCCTACAGCTCACTCATTGTCTTCTGACACAGTGTGCATTCTGAGTGTCCCTTCAGCCTCACTAACTTCTCTCTAGTCCTTCAGAGGCTCCTTAACCGCTGATAGGTCTCGGGGTTCACTCTTCAGCCCTCTTCTTTATCAGTACTCTGGTCCAAGGGATCCCACTGTATGTGAATAATGTTTCTACGGAAGCTTCCTTAATTACTGTTCACATAGGATGCATATATATTATCTCCACTGTCATGTGTCAGCATTCACTTTTAACTTCAGATATTATAAGAAAATTTTCTAATTTTTCTCCATACCTACAAAATTTTCTCCGTTTCATTGGTTGGCAACATCATCCATTCAATGCTCAAGCCTCAAATGTAGGATTGGTTTTTACTTCCACTCTTTGAACCTGCTGCCCCATGCCCATCCAGCCCTTCCTAAAGCCCATTGGCTCAAATTTCACTCTCTTATCCAAATCTGATCTCTTCCTTCATCTCCACCTCCTCCTCGGAGCCACCCTACCTGTCTTTCCATTAGCTTCCAGAACTGATGGAGGAAGGTCATTGGCTAATAAAGGAACTGCCTTGGCCCATTTTATTGGTTAGAAGATAGGTGGGAGGAGTAAACAGAACAGAACGCTGGGAGGAAGAGGAAGTGAGCTCAGATCCACAGCTCTGCTCTCGGGAGCAGACGCCTCAGAGAGACGCCATGCCCTGCTCCCAGGCAGACACATGCCATGAAGTTCAGACCCAGGATGGACTAGGCTAGAATCTTCCCGGTAAGACCGGTTCTCACAGATTATTAGAGATGGGTTGATCGGGATATCAGAATTAGCCAGTAAGGGCTAGAGCTAAAGGGCCAAGCAGTGTTTAAATGAATACAGTTTGTGTGTTGTTATTTCGGGGCATAAGCGAGCAGGCAGCAGGGGTGCTGGGAACGCAGCCCCGCCGCTCATATTACTACACAGAACCTCTTGCCAGGCTTCGCTGCCTTCACCCGGAGGCTGTGAATAATCTCTTCATAGACAGCAGCTGGCTTTCCTTCAAATGGGAATTGTATCGTGTTGTTTTCCAGGCCCTCTCTGTCGCTCTCGGAATCAGACCAGATCTCTGCAGAAAGAGTGAATTGTAGCCCTGAAAAGGGAGCTGACATTGAAGCCGTTGATCTCCTTTCAGAGTTTAATAAGAAAGTTTTGAATATAGGAGGAGTGCGGTTCTGGACGCTTGAGAAGATTAACAGTTCGACTAATATTGCCAGCTGTTAGGAAAAATACAGCAATAGGGACATACTGGATTACCCAGAAATGTAAGGGAAATCTCTGCGTTTGTGCTCATTAAGTGGATTTCAGGACTTTATAGAAAAACAGTTTGACCTAAATGATGCTTAAAAGGATTTTTTAATTATTTTTAAGTTACAGAGATTATTGATATATATCGTTGAGACCAAAGACATCAACTAGGGAAAAGTAATTGTATTAACACAATAGTTCGCTTTACAGATTAAACACTTGTTCACCTAAAGGTGTTAACTAAGAATGCTGTTTTTCTTTCATTAATTGGATCATCTGAGTCCAGTTAGTGCTGCCCATAAGCCCAAGGGTGGCGCATGGATCACTTATCAGTGGCCACGCGGGTCACCCTCTCACTCAGTGCAAACATCACTACCAAGAGTTGCTCTGAGGTCCCAGGCCTATCCACGCTGAAATTTCAACTTGCGTCATCTTTGTTCTACATCTGATTTTAAGGAAACTAATCCAAGCAAAAGGACTTTGCAGATAGATTACCCAGTTCCAAGTGGTGAGCCCTAAACACATGTACCTAGGAACGGTACCAAAGTGGCTCGGTAGTTGAAGGGTGTGTGTGTGTGTGTGTGTGTGTGTGTGTGTGTGTGTGTGTGTGGTGTGTGTGGTGTGTGTGTGTGTGTGGTGTGTGTGTGTGTGTGGTGGGTGTGGTGTGTGTGTGGTGTGTGTGGTGTGTGTGTGTGGTGTGTGTGTGTGGTGTGTGTGTGTGTGGTGTGTGTGTGGTGTGTGTGTGTGTGGTGTGTGTGGTGTGTGTGTGTGGTGTGTGTGGTGTGTGTGTGTGTGTGTGTGTGTGGTGTGTGTGGTGTGTGTGGTGTGTGTGTGTGGTGTGTGTGTGCTGGTGTGTGTGTGTGTGTGTGTGCTGGTGTGATCACATAGCCATGCACAACAATAATGAAAGGATAAAAGGTCAAGACTTAAGAGGGAATTCGGGGATGCTAACTGAGGAGTTGGATGGGAAATGGGAAGGATAGAAATGATATAAAAATAGTGTCCTGTATAAAATTTTCAAAAAAGTAAATGATTTAAATCTTAAAAACTATTAACAAATATTGGAAGCTTGCATTCTTTGTAATCTTTGAGAGATAATAAGCCATTTTAGAAACACATTAGTGTTAAGACACAATTATAGGGGCTGGAAATGAGGCTCAGGGGCAGAGCAGCTGCCTCGCAAGCACACAGCTCTAGATTCAACCCCAGAAACACACACACACACACACACGCACACATACACGCACACACACACACACACACACACACACACACACGAGTGAAGAGTGCAGTCTCTCACAGCATTGCTTGTGACGAGGCCTGCATCACTGATCCGCCCTCCATCTCTGAGCTATTTCTCGTCCTCTCTCTTCCTGAACCACTGCCTTGAACTCTCACTGAGTGGCTATCTGATTGCCCCGTGTCTTCTCTTTACTTTAAGCATTAGCTGAAGTTGTGATGCTAGCTGCTGTGCTCACTTCCCTTCTTCCATTAAGATGTAAATGTCCAAGTTAAAAGGACCTTTCCCGAGTAGCCCATCCATTTCCCCCTGGCTTCTTGAACTGTTCTCTGCAGTCTAAGACTGGGGATGCAGAAGACTGGGGATTGAATGAGCCAGTGTTTGTAATTTCGAAAGCATCTTAATGGATAGTAATAACACACATTATCTTCCACACCAGGTCCGAGGGCAATCCTGTAATCAGAAAATTGTCTGTGGCAGACAATGGAGAGCATCTTTTGTGGCCACGGACACTTTAGGAGGTGTGCGTCTTTCATATCAAAGACCACTTGAAAATTGCCTGTATTGATCCACAAGGGAATTAATAAGAATTCAGCCGACAAGCCTGCCGAGTGTGCCTGCTGCTATATATTTGGAAAGGCTGACTGAGTTAGCACCGTCAGCAGAAGAAGCCTGTGCAGATAAGCCAAGTCTTTCCACCGGGCAACTTCCTGATGTCTCCCACTGCAGGTCGGTAAGGTGTGAGGATAAAACCCACTGTGGGCTCAGCTACTGGCCAACCCAGTGTGAACCAGGCCTTCCTTCCCCTTCACCTGCAGGTGTCAGCCTTTCCCATCCAGACGTGTCAGCCGGAGGGGAAACTGTAGTAGCCTTCCATGAGGCGTATACTTTGTATCATTTGTAATTTCTAGCAGAGGTTCAGTGGTGGCCGTACGGCCCTGTGAAATGCCTACCAATTCTCATCTATAAGAGATGGTGACTACGTGCACCTTAAAAACTTTCTGAGACCTAACTCTATATGTTTTGGCCTGAGGCTTCTGGTTATTACAGCATCAATTTTCCAGATAGCTTTGGGCTCATTTCTGCTTTCCATTTCAGGTTTTTATTATCAGTTTTGCAGGAAATGTATCTTTGACATCTAATTTTTTCAATTTATGATGATTTAAAACATGTACATGCAAAACTTTAGGATCTTTCTTACTGTTTTGGCTATTCTTTTTAAAATGTTTCGTCAATATATTTGTGTCTACTACCAGTATATTTTATCTCTTATATATGTATGCCTATATATATATACCTATATATATAAAATTATCATTATTATCATTTGTGTGCGTGTGAGCAGCAGTAGTTGTAGTAGGTGCCTGCAGTACCCATGGAGGCCAGTAGGTGGCGTCAGATCCCTGGGGCTGGAGTTACAGCTAGTTGTGAGTTGCTCAAAGCAGATATTAGGAATTCAAGAGAAGCAGACATTCTCAACACTGAAAGCTGCCTCCACCACTACATCTCTCGTCTCTCTTGAGGCATCTTGAGGTCTATCTAGATGTTCAGAGGCACCAGAAGCCTGTATATAGGCAAGCATTTCACTTAGGGATAATTTTATTTACTATAGAAAATGTTTTCATAAACTGACCAATGTTTATCAGCCACTTAATATCCTACAAAATGAAGAGATTTTCTGCTGGACGAAGGAGCAACCACTAAACTTTCGAGGGAGCATTTGCTGCTGGTCTCTCTGTAGCTATCTGCCTCCTTGATTCCGTTTGAGAATGCCTCGTTAGAAACAAATCACAGACTAACAGATCTCAGTACGATACTGTGAAATACTCTGCAAATGCAATCACAATATTTTGTATTGAAAGCAGACAAAAATAACAAAATCCCGCACAGAAACAAAGACAGAAAAGTACTAAATTCTGTGTTTCCATGCATTGTCTGAAATATTGCAAAGGCTGAACGAACTCCAGCGTATCAGTTAGTCATCCAGGTATGTCCTTGGAGCTCATTCCTGACAGGGCAGGCGTATTTTGGCAGGCTGCCTCTTTTCGTCCTGAAATCAATGTGAAGGCTTGGAGGTACAGAACTGCATCATTTCTTCCCTTCTCCAAAGCACTTTAATATTTCAGCATGATTTTCAGCGATGCCCTGAACCACTCCAGTGAACAAACCAATGAGCTCACGTATGCAAGAGCCATGTCATATCCGGAAGACAGCATGTCACATGACTCTTCCCCACTCCCCAGCTCCCTCTTCCCCCCATCCTCTTCTCTGGGACATCCCTGAGGCGTGTCGGGAGAGGGTTGATGGAGATGCTCCATCCATGCTTGAGTGCTCACACTCTCTATTCTCAGCACCGTGATTGGTGATGGGTATGTGCACCGACCATCTCTCTCTGTGTTCAGATCTCTCTATGATCGAAGTTGAGAGCCGCACAAACCGATGGATACAAACATAAATATTTATAAGGCAGTTTGACAACATGACCACTTAGCAAAGCATCAATAGGTTCTCCCGTGGGGTCTACTGCTTCCCTGGAGATGTATTTTGACCCTGTTACAATACCAACCACATGGAACAGGTCACACACCCCACCCTCTTCCCTTTCATCTTAAATGCACTTCAATATACTTGTCTAAGTTGGTCTTGTCATTCTGGAAGTTCATTTGTCAAAAGGACAGGAAGGAAAGTCCTTGCTTCCTTAAAAACTCAGTTTGATTTAAACCTCTGCCCAAGAGCAAATTTCCTGGGATTTAATATGCCCACTCCAGTTAATATGCTTTATCATCATGTCTGTTTGTCATTGGGGTTAAATTAAAAAACTTTTCCCTTCCTATTAAGTTCCTCAGGGGAAAGAATCACACTTATGGAATCTTTGATGTTCTTTGGGTCTATCCAGGGAGCCCGACACATGGGAAATTACATACATGTCTTTACCATATGAAGCAAGGGGGCAATGTGAAAGCCTGTAGGCACACGGTCCGCTCGCCTCACAGACAGTCCAGCTGTGGGTCCATCAAAGCTTGTTCCTCTCCTCCAGATTCTGCACCATGACCACTGTCATGTCTCCGTTTGCTCCTCCTTCTGAGTTACCTCTCTCAAAGAGGACAGTATTCTTCATGTCCTGCCCAGGACAGACATCTGGTAGACCTTGCTCTTCACGGCTCCTGCTGCCTATCTCCAATCACCGTGTTCAGTTGCTCCTGGCATTTTTGTCATCTAAGCAGTCTAGTGGCTTGCCTACATCTTTGTCTCTGCCCTTGCTCGCCCCTCATGTCTCAGGGACAGCACGCTACCATCTTCTTACAGGCTGCCACAGGGACAACATTTGAACATCGCCCTACCTTCTCTTACCTGGGTTCTCTGCACTAGTTTCTATTTATACCCAAAGTGATCTGTTTTTGCTTTTACATTTCTCTGTGTGTGATTATGTGACATATGCACATATATGTGTATATACTTGTTTTTCATGTATGTGTCTGTGTGTGTTTATATGTGTTTTGTTTATATATGTGGCATGTATATGAATGTGTATATACATGTTTTGTGTGTGGTATGTGCATGTGTGGATATGTGTGGATATATATGAATATATGGATATGTGCTTTATGTGTGTGAGTATGTATGTGAGTGTGTGTGTGAGTTTGTGTCTGCATGTGAATGTGTATAAATGTGAGTTTGTGTGTGAGTATTTGTGTGTGTGAGTGTGTGTGTGAGAGTGTGCGTGTGTGTGTGAGTGTGTATATGTGTGTGTGCACGTGAAGACTAATGTGGGGTATCATTTCTATCGCTCACTCTTCCAGCGTCTTCAAGATGCAAGGCCCATCAGTCAAACCCAGAGCTCTCATTTATGGCTAGCCTTGCTAGACACCTTGCTCTGGGGATCCCCATCTCTGACTTCCAAGGTGTGCCCACCCAAAATTTATGTGGGTTCTGAGGGTCCAAATTCTGATCCACATGCCTACATTGCAACCACTTTAACCACTGAGCAATCTCCCCAGATCCCAAGGTGATCATTTTGAAAATGGTTTCTCTCTTACTGCCTTCTTCTCCCTCTGGATTCTCTCTGGGAAGTCATCTCTGACGATTTAGAGCTATTTAGTCTGCTCCCATGGTACATTGTCTCCACCCCTAAATATTCACTTAGAACTCAGCCCTGGAATTTCCTGGCATGTTGGTTTCTTCCCTGCAGGTTACTGCTCTGATCACAGAGTTTGGATCTGAATATTCCATGCCCAGGGTGAGCATCAATATCTGTTTGCAGGATGTCAACGCATGGTTCTTTGATATAGTATATACACAGCTTATCAATGAATTATTCACATAACTGCTATGGGGAAAAGCAGAACCAATATCATGATCTATCATTTTGCTTAGAACTATCAGGCCTATTATTTGGATTCAAGTGGGAATAGAATTAACCAATCAATACTCACTTACATACACAGATAAATACCTAGCATAGTATACATTTATTCTTAACTCTTTCAATTCTTCTTTTTACTGTGTGACTTACTTATAAATCAGCAGTTATTTATCTCTTACAATGGGAGTAGAGCAATCTAAGGACAAGTTTTGGTACAACACTGAAATTAATTTTGTCTATGTTCCAAGTGGGTCTCCTCACCTCTGCTCCACTCAGAGCTGTGGTTATTGGTGTGTATGCAACATCTGTCTTGTTATGTGGATGCTGGGGTCCAGACTCTAGTTCTCATGTTTACATAGTAAACACCTTTAAGTACTGAGTCATCTCTCTGCCTTTAGAGAAGGAACTTTGAGTGCTAGAAGCACTCATACCCAAGGCTGCGCTCTCACAGACAATATAGCTAGTATTATGATCCAAATGCTATCTAGGCACTAACACATGACTTTCTAAATTACTCGCAAATATAGGAAGCTTTCATTTTACACGTTTTACCTGTTATTTCAGTAGATACCCAGTTTCATCAGGTATCTTGTAAAGTTTACACCTAAGGTATCAAAAGCAAAGTCAAGTTAGCCAGATATCCAGCCACTTTCTGATTCATTCCCAGACCTGACTGACAGTATGGAATTCATGCCTGGTACTGTAGATGTGGTCTGCAGCCCATGGATGGGGAGGTCATAGGCCTTACTACATATGGGGGGAACTTACTATTATTGTTTTTCTTAAAAAGAAGAAGAAGAAGAAGAAGAACAAGAACAAGAAGAACAAGAAGAACAAGAAGAAGAAGAAGAATCAGTTTGTTAAACTGCCTTCTACACATTTATGCCTCTGCCTATAGGTTGGTGCTGGTCTCGACCTGGGGCAGAGAAGCTTTTGTTGGGCTGTGGACAACTGTTCAGCCCTAACGGGGCATGTGCATCCATCAACCCCTTCCCTCTGGAGAGGAAACAGAGAGACTTGGAGCCAAAGGATGGGGAGGGCTGCTGGGAGGGCTGTGGTGTGGCTGTGACACACCTGCTTTTCTTAGGAGCTCAGTGTCTTAGCCTCTGCTCAACAGCAGCAGAAAGACAACACAGGGACTCAGAGGACAAGGCTTTGATTGACAGCTGGCCTATAGTTCTTCCATGGCCCCTTTGTCGCTTGAGCTTTCCTCCCCTTCCCTTTCACAAAGTCTGAAGCTTAGCTGAGCGGGGGGGGGGGGGGGGGGGGGGGGCAGAGGGGCCTTACCCCAAGGTCACTACTTGCTTCAATCCCTTTTAAGTCAGGCCTTTTCTTAAACTTATCTCATTGAGCACAGGACTTGTCTCCAACACTCCATTTCCTGGTGCTCTTTCTCTCCTCAGACTGAACGTTTCGTATTTCTTTTGCCCTGTTTGCTCCTTTTTTTTTTTTGCAGATCTACATAAGAGAGACCATTTATAACCCCAGGAAACAGTTCTAGGCTGTCATCAAATCTCCTCTGCCAATGCCACTAATCAAAAATCTCTTCAATTTAGTCTCTGAAAGATTTTTTAGAACAAGGGCAAAAAAAACAGCTACATTCTTTGCCAAAATATCACAAAGTGGTGTCTACACAAGCTGCTAATACTCTCCACCCCTGAAACCTCTGGAGCCAGTATTGTCAATGCTGCCCTCAGCTCTATGTCGTTCATGCTGCCACTGGGGGTGGCCCACTAAGTCCTGCTTACGTTGATCAATCGCTTTTGTGGTCAAAAATCCTAAAGTCTTCCATAGTCCTCCAAAAACAAAACCATCATGGTCTCAGGCCTATCACAACATTACCGCAGTTCCTGACACCAACTTCTGTCTTAATTATTGCTAGAAGGGTCACTATGACCATGGCAGCTCTTATATAAGAAAGCCTTCAATTAAAGACTTGCTTACAGTCTCAGAGGGTTAGTCTGTGACCATCATGGTGGAAAACAGACAGGCATGGAACTGTTGCAGTAGCTGAGAACTTTACATCCTTATCTAAAAGTAGCAAAGAGAGAGACAGACAGAGAGAGAACACAACAATCAGGCCTGCAAAGGGCTTTTCAAACCTCAAATCCCACTCTTAGTGACATATTCCCTCCAACAAGGTCATGCCCCCTGATTATTCACAAACAATTCCATTTCCTGGTGATTAAGTATTCAAATATGTGAGTTTCTGGTGGCCATTCTTATACACACTGCCACACTAACATAGCTGTACCAGACTGGACGAGATTAAGAAGGAAAACTTTCAAGCATAGAGAAGAAATAGTGCGGGAGGCCTCACCTCTAGCTATGAAGCCATTTGCAGTTTCTGTGTGCTAGAAGAGAGAGTCATTTTTGTTGTGGGTGTGGCCACTGGTAAGTTGTCCACACTCCACTGGATGTCCCTGTGCTCATGGGCATGTGGATAGCACTAACTGGACTCGGTGGGGTAATAAAGGATCAGAACAGGACATGAAGAAGGGGACGAGCTACATGTTGGAGGGGTCCAGAAGCTGTTGGAGAGGTAGATATGATCAAAATATATTACATAAATGTATGAACATCTCAAAGAACAAATTAGAAATATTTATGAAAAATAAACAAGAAAACAGATCTAGGATCTGATTAAATAAAATCTAGTGTCTGAAAAGAGAGTGAGATTTTCAGGGAACTATCAAATATTTGGTCCTTTTCTGAAAAGAAAGTGATAATGCTTTTGCAAATTATAATTTTCTCTACTTGAACTTTTCCATGAATCCCAAGAGAAGAAAACAGGTTAGGAAAATCAAGATGATAATAGAAAAATCTTGTCTAGAGAAAAAAGGGCATTTCTATACAATGACTTTAAAAATAATCAATCTGGAAAGCCATTAAATTTATCTACTTGGGGAAAAATTCTAAATGAACCTTCTAAAAGAATAATAATTTTAAAAGACCAGTATGAAAAAGGCATACTTGGAACAAAATGAAATAAAAAGTTTAAACTAAGGGACAAAAATAATTTTAAAAAAGGAAACAGTAGCATATAATCCCCCCCCCAAAAAAAATTTTGTGGTCAATAGAATAGGAACATCCCCCAAGATGTTACTGTTCTAATTATAAAGAGCTCTGGATTAACTTCCTCATGTGGCCAGACAGACCACAGATATGTCTCCTTACGGAGATAAAGAGACTATTCTGGGTCATCTGGGTCAGACCAGTTGGACATCCTCACGGAAGGGAAGCATTATCTTCAGAGTACGTGACAGAGGATGTGATGCAGGGCACAGCTCATGTCTGCTCACTTAAACCCAACAAATAAAAAGCCCCATTGGGAGACCATGCCTCTTCTCCTTCCCCATCTCTTTCTCTCACTCTCCCCTTCCCTCCTCTTCTCTATCAAACTCTCTCTGGAATCTTTCTGGTCTTTCTGTGTGGCCACAAGACTTGGTGTACACCCTAAGGACCTATAAGTGATAAAATCTCTATGCTGTCTATAGTGATTTGAATGAAAATGCCCCCCAAAGGGCACTGTGAATGCTTGGTCCCCTGTGAGTGGAACTGTCTGGGAAGGGTTAGGGGGTGTGGCCTAGTTGGAGGAGGTGTGTCACTGAGGGTGGGATTTAAGGTTTTAAAAGTCTAGGCTCAATCTCTCTCTCCCATTCCTTGCCTGTTGACTGCAGGCTATAGCTCCCTGCCATGAGAGTAATGGACTAACTCTCCAAAGCTTTAAGCAAGCGCCTCATTAAATGTTTTCCTCTATAAGTTGCCTTGGTCATGGTATCTCCTCATAGCAACAGAGCAGTAACTAAGATGCTCTACTTAAAAGAGTGATAAGGGGCATAATCAGTAAATCCTGATACTGTTTAAAAGTTGAGAAAAGGAGAGGTGGTGGAGGGATGACACCCCAGAACTCACAGTGAAAAGGAAGAAGAGACTCCTGAAAGTTGTCCTCTGAATTCCCCACATATGCACGCACGCCGAAACATGTTTGTACACACACACACACACACACACACACACACACACACACACACACAATCATTGTTTGATTTTTGACTTGAACTTTCTCTGTTGTTACCTGTGCTTACTAATATCGCTTGTCAACCTGACAGGATCTAGAATCAGCACTGAGGTGCATCTCTGGACGTGATCTGCTGGGATTACCTACATTAGGCTAGTATTGGTTGGGATGACCTTAACTGTGTGTGTTACCTGTTCTATGGGCTGGGGCACTAAGTCAGAGGACCTGACTGAATTAGAAGCAGAATGATGTCTGGACAGTAATGCTTGACCCTACCCCCAAAAGCAAACCAGTGTGAGCAGGTGAGTGCTGGCTGCCACAACACCCCTTCATGGGGAGCCATTCTGGTTGCCACAACACCCCTTCATGGTGAACCATACCTTTGATCTAAGCCAACGAGATCCTTTCTTTCTTAAGTTACTTTTCTCAGCTATTTTGTTTCAACAAATAGACAACTAATATTTTCACTTTTCACTGGTTTCTGCTTTTTTACTCTTTTGTTTCTTATACTTAATATGAATTAAATATGTTCTGTTTCTACTTCTGTCAGGAACATTTGAATTATTGGTTTTAAATTCATCATCTTTTCCAATATAACCAATATAACCGATGTAACTCTGCATGATTTTCTCTATGTCACTAATTTTTGATGTTCTTAATCACTAAGCCATCTCTCTAGCTCCGTGGCTGCTCACTCTCACAGCAGTCCACGTGACATTTCCTGTTCTCATTACAGCGCTGTGCTGCTCTTTCCCAAAGGAGTGTCCTGAAGCTCACAAGTCAACCACGCAGCAGGAAGGAAAAACGGGAATTTCAACACTAGTGACACTGGATGATAAGACCCTGTTAGATTTGACCTGGACTGTATCCCCAGGCCCACATGGATACTCTGTCCCAGGGCACAGTCTTGGCCACACCAGCTTCAGGGTGCCACTCCACGTCCATGGAATGTCCTTCAGGTGCCTCCTGTCCTTTTCTTCAGGGCAGGAACAGAGTAAGTTTGTGAAAGAGCCCTTCCCTCCTGCACTACCTAGAGCATTTCCCTCCAATTATCCCCTACCCCATGTGTCTTGTTAATTTTGTTCACACCTGTAATCTGAGTTATATAAACACACACATGTACATACATGCAAATGTGTGTGTGTGTGTGTGTGTGTGTGTGTGTGTGTGTGTGTAACTGTTTCTTCTCCTTCCCTTCTACCAGGTTGTAAGCCATGCCGGAGTGAACCTCATTCAGTATGTTACCCTATCTATGTTTGACACTATGGACATACAGAAGTTCAAAGAGTATAGAGATCAATGAATAATTCTTGAGGGATATGAAGTGGGGAAATTGTCAATATAGATGTTTCTGTTGTCATTGTGACAACATGTCGGACAGAGACAGCTTACGGAAAGAAAGATTTATTCTGGCTCACAGTTTCAGGCTTGATCAAGGAGCAGAGCAGTGAAGGTTGTGACATAAACCCAGACATGCCTCCTTGCCAGTCCCTTCCGCCTGGCTAACCATCACAACACTGTCTATGAACGGTCTGAGTTGTGATCTGTGTTTGTTTTATGACAGTGTGAAGCAGAACAGGTTGACTAGAAACAAGATTTCAGTTTATTCCCAGACTAGTGATGTCTGAGTTACTCTTTAGTCAGGCTGGGCAAGGATAACAAGCTATGGCTTACAGTCTGCTACTGGGTCATAGTGGGAAGCCATATATACTATACAATACACAGGAGGTTAGATATATTCAACACATCGTGATGTATTGGATTTCCAACTTTTGAATGCAATTATTAGAATGCAACCCATAGCAAGTGGAGTATTTACATATTTAAATAGGATAAATATTAAACACATGTATTACATACACACATAGAATCACCCCACCTTACAGAAACAGATACATTTATGCATGGAACTTTAATGCATTTTTGTAAAGTATTATTGTTCTGTCCTCACTGGTCACCTTCTCAAGTATATAACTTCTGGAAGGCCGGGATTACACCTTTTTCATATCAACTGGAATGTCATATGTGACGTTCTGTTGGGGTGTTTTGCTCCCTGCACACATAAAACAATGGTCAACAGTCTAGTGTTTTTTTACTGAATGAATCTCAACTGCATGGCATCCTTAATCATTTCTTTTTCTCTTGCTCTTATTTTAGAAGTTTTCTAGTGAGAGAAGACTGTTTTGCCATTGGGGTTCTTGCTATTTGCTGAGTTAGTTTTGGGTTTATTTCTGCTCCATTATTAAATCTGTCTGCTAAACCTGAAGCACCAATCCTGGTGTCAGAAGATTCAGTTGCAAAATAAGCTTTGCCTGCCCCCTTGTGGCTGACTTGTGTTTCTGGCAGAAATAACTTCCCTCTGAGTTTTGAATTTTTTAATATTTTTTTCTGTGTTCCTTTTAAAGCGTATGTATGAATACGCACACACACATACACGCACGCACACACACACACACACACACACACACACAAAAATGTACTTTGGTAATACTTACCCTACTATCACTTCCAATTTCTCCCAGAACCTCCACATCATGTGTTTTCCCCAACTTCCAGGCCTCTTCTCTTTTAATGGATGAGGTCTAATTAGTGATACCTTTATTGTGCACGAGAGTGTGCCTATGTAAATTGAGTGGAGGTAAATAGGGCCTAAACAAAACTTACTATTTCCCTCCAGCAGCCAGCAACTGCCAATAACAGTTCAGCTAAAGTCAGGGCTCCTAGCATGGGACCCAGTAAGTTTCTACCATAGCTATGTTTGAAGAAAAGTGCCTACCCCAACCATGCTTGCAGGTAAGGCCCTACCTTAACCACGCTTGAAGGTAAGTCCCTACCCCTGCCATGCTTGAAGGTTAAGTTTCTACCCAACCACACTTGAGTATTGACTGGCTTACTCTTGAGCAGGCCTTATGCAGGCAACCACAGCTGCTGTGGGCTTATGACGACAAAGACCCTGGCAAAGCAAGGAAGCATTGTTTCTTGGCAATTCCCTTGATCCGCCAGCTCTTAAATTTTTCTGCTCTGTTATCTACGATATCCCCTGAGCTTCGGGAAGAGGTATAATAGAGAGTTCCCAGTTAGGCCTGGGCACAGACAATTTTGATAGAACTATGATGAGACTGTGTATCAGTCACCAAGCCCTGTCCCCAACTCTTTTCATTACATGTAAATCATCACTTTCCTCCTTATTAATGTCTGTGTTTTGTTCATTTTGCTTTTGTTTTTTGTTTATTTTTTCCTTTGTTTTGAAGTACTAGAAATGCCTTGGGGTTTCACAAATGCTAGGGAAATGCTACACTGCTTAGTTATAGCTCCAACTCAATGTCTGAAATTTTATATTCATTATTGACCACCATTATGATGGAAAGTATCTTTAGATGCCTCTTTTAACAATGACCTTTAGAAAGGAATTAGTCAGACCTAGAAAATGAGCATTAAAATGAGTTTCAAGACAGAAGGCAATACCAGGGCACAACACAGAAGAAACTATGTAAAACATTAAATAACGTCTGTGTGGTGTGGAAATTTGGATACAAGATTATTCTGTGACTCAAGAATTTTCTCCAAAAGTGTCACCAGCCTACTTTCTAACATAGTTAATCAAATGAAGGTTTTTGAATCATTCAATATAAAACGAATGTAAGACTCCCCATTTAAAAACTGTTTCTTGGCAGTTTCATCCTTGTCTCCTTCTGATAAATATGAAAATCCGAGTATGCTCTCTCCTCCCTAGATGCTTAGCCAATATCCACAAAGGTTTTCTGTTTCTTCTTCTTCTTTTCTTTGGTTTTTTGAGACAGGGTTTCTCTGTAGCCTGTCCTGGAACTAGCTCTTGTAGACCAGGCTGGCCTCGAACTCACAGAGACCCGTGTGCCTCTGCCTCCCAAGTGTCCAAGTGCTGGGATTAAAGACATGTGACACCACCGTCCAGCTACGTTTTCCTTCAGATTTTTCTTTTTATGGTATACATGGCAAAGCAATCATTTACCTTTCATTTAAAAAGACTATGAGATGAAAGAAAACACAGAGGGGAAAAATAAGAATAAGTGATAAGTATTACTAAGAATATTTGAAAACGTCATTGGAAATTATATTTTATTTACTTACAATTAGATATATGTTTATGTGTATGCATATTGTACACATGATTATATTATATGAACATATAATAAATAAACATACATAATATATTTAGTATACATATACCACTTGAGGAGACAATGCTCCTCAGCAGAAGCTCAGGCAGAAGCCATTGAGGAGTACTGCTTAGTGACTTGTTCCCCACGGCTTTCTCAGTCTGCTTTCTTAGAGAACTGAGGACTACCAGCCAAAGGGTAGTGTCTTACTTGGAGTTTCTATCGCTGTAATAAAATACCATGACCAAAAGCAAGTTATGGAGGAAACGATATATTTGGCTTATACTTCTACATCATAGTCAGTTATTGAAAGAAGGCAGGACAGGAACTCAAGCAGGGCAGGAACCTGGAGCAGGAGCTGAAGTAGAGGCCATGGAGGAGCACTGTTTGCTGACTAGATCAGCCTGCTTGCTTATAGATTCCAGGAATGGAATCACCCACAATGGGCTCTTCCCAATCAATCATGAATTTAAAAAATGCCTACAGGCTTGCCTGAAGACTGTTCTTACGGAGGTGTTTTCTTAATCAAACTTCATCCTCTCATATACCTTGTGTCAAACTTGCATAAAACCAACCAGCACACTCGCATCAGAGAAGCTTGTTTTATGACAGATGGAAACCATTATATAAAACCACACCTGATCAAAATACATCAATTAGTTGAATTACTACCACCAATTAGTAAATTTGCAACATAACCCTTACACTTAAAACTCAGGGAACAATGTAAAAGAGAGAGCAGAAAGATTTTCAGAGCCAGAGGACCCTGACATTTGGTTAAGATGGTATCTTCTAAAGAAAGAAAGAGAGAGAGAGAGAGAGGGGTGTACCCATGGGTAGGGAAGAAGATGAGTAGGACTAGGAACAATTGTGGGGAGGAAGAAGAGGTGAGCATGATCAAGAAACATTGTATAAAATTGTTAAAGATACACTAATAATACCATATTATTTTAAATATATATATGATGAGCTTGGGAGATGACTCAGTAGGTTGTAACTGTGTAAGCATGAGGACTTGAGTTTAGATCCACAGCACCCAGTAAATGCCAGCCAGCGACTGACCTGTGATCTCAACACTAGCGAGGCAGAGATAGGGGAATCCTCAGAGCACCCTGGACAGCCAGACTAGCGGAGTGGGCAAGCTGTGGTCAAATGAGAGACCCTGCCTCTACATGTGTGGTGGAGCGAGATAAGACATGCGAGGTCAACCTTTGTTTTGACCTCCACACACTCGCAGAAACACAAGCACATGCACCAGCACCCATGCCCACAAACACACTAAAATGCACATGCAGGCACAAACACATGCAAAACGAATTGTGTTCATTATGGGTTTTCCCTCCCTCTAACTACTCCATTCCCAGCAGCCCCAAGGCAGTGTATAACACAGGGAAGATTGCTCTAAAGTTCTGAATTCATCAAGAAAGACAGTTACATTCTTGTTGGCTTCAAAGGGTATCTTTGATGGTTAAAAATGATTTTCTGAATTAAAAAAGTATACTCGTCCTCAGGATGGTGAATGACTTGCACCCCAACATCTCTGACCACTCTAAGAGAGACAGTTTCTTAGATGCTTGTTGAAAATCCCGATTATCGAGCGAGGCAGGCACCCGAATGTGGACTTCAGCGGTCTGTCTGCCTGATGCTTCCAGCTGGCCATGCTGCTCTATCATCTCGGGATGCGAGGGAGATGAGCACAGCTGTTAGTAAATGTTTGTAGAGCTGAATTTTAAAGCTTACTTAGACCTATCCATGGCTTCCCAACAGGAATTTCATATATATTTCTCACAACATCAGCTATTGTTAACGTGAAACTTTCCAAATGTTCTAAAACTCAACCAAGCAAATGTTAAGCTTTAAAAAAAAGTTTTTAGCCAGGGTTCCCTGCCCTGTGGGCAGTCCAAAGTCCTCCCCCCTCCATCCAGGTCTAGGAAGGTGAGCATCCAAACAGGCTAGGCTCCCACAAAGCCAGTACATACAGTAGGATCAAAACCCAGTGCCATTGTCCTTGGCTTCTCAGCAGCCCTCATTGTCCACCATATTCAGAGAGTCCGGTTTTATCCCATGCTTTTTCAGTCCCAGTCCAGCTGGCCTTGGTGAGTTCCTGTTAGATCAGCCACATTGTCTCAGTGGGTGGGTGCACCCCTCGTGGTCCTGACTTCCTTGCTCATGTTCTCCCTCCTTCTGCTCCTCATTTGGACCTTGGGAGCTCAGTCCAGTGCTCCAATGTGGGTCTCTGTCTCTATCTCCATCCATCGCCAGATGAAGGTTCTATGGTGATATGCAAGATATTCATCAGTATGGCTATAGGATCGGGCCATTTCAGGCTCTCTCTCCTCAGCTGCCAAAGAGAGCGAATACCATGCATGTCGGCTGGGATGAGAATGCCCCACCCAGACTCATACATTCCCAGTTGGTTGTGCTATTCGGGTGATCATGAAACTTTTAAAACCCAGAACCTTACTAGAGGAAGTACCTTCCTGAAGGAGGCTTTGTGAGTTTATAGCCTCTCTCTGCTTCTGGCACAAGGTGGAGGTGATCTCAGCTCCCTCCTTTAGCTTTCAGGGCTTCCCTGCCACTGTGGACATCTGGCCCTGGGGAACCCAAATCCAAACTAAACCCTCTTTAAGTCGCAACACCAGAACTGTAATTAACCTCATTGTGTGAATAGGAAATCTGAAGAAAACATGGTTTTTAAGGTTCCCTTTGGAATTTTATTTTTCAGATTACAACAAGTACAAATCTTAGCCCGCCGAAAATAGGAAAAGTGACAGAAATGAAATAATTAGCAATTATTAAAACCATTTGTATGTGTGTGTGTTTACATATGCGCACATGTGTACAAGCCTGCACACATATGTAAAATGTGGGTTGTAGATCCTCAGGCTACATGTTATAGATTGTGGCCACAAGGTGGTGATACAACATAATCTTTATTTTTCTCATGCTGGAAAAACTAAAAGAAAACAAAGGAGGCTATAAATCAGGGCAATTCTGTTTCTTCACTCCTAAAAGGTTTACCATTGATCTTCTTTCTTCTTTCAATACAATAATAACTCTGACCTATATGTATAAAGAAAATACGCTTCTCAGGAAAAGCACTTGGGAGGCAGAGGCAGACGGATCTCTGTGAGTTCGAGACCAGCCTGGTCTACAAGAGCTAGTTCCAGGACAGGCTCCAAAACCACAGAGAAACCCTGTCTCGAAAAAACAAAAGAAAAAAAAAGAAAAAAAGGAAAAGCATGTGTTTTATATAAACTGTATTTTAAAGTAATCTGTACAACAGAGATGCAAGTTTGCTTCCCAGTTCTAGAGTCCTGGAGTCCCCGTGTTCCAGGGCCCCTGCTATACAGATGTGGTGTTCTTTTGGTCCCCAATCATCATCTTCATTGTATCAAACTGAGCCTTTCCATCAGACAGTTTTTCAGTTTCCCTCCTTCACTTCGCCTGTCTCAGTTATCATTATTATTTTATCTTTTATGCTTGTGTTCAATCGAAACATTTTTCATAGTATATATTACATGATATAGCAGCTTTTCCTTACCACCATGGCCTGCCAGAGTAAGAGCTTAGACTTTACTGACATCATAACCTGCTAAAGCTAAGATGTACTGCTGTATCTGTGAGATGTCTATATTCAGACAGAACCACCGTCACTTGTCTTCTTCACCTCTGTAATATGTGTAAAGTCGATGTTTAAACACAGACTCCAATGCTATAAAAGCAATTCTGAATGATGAACTTAAGTACCTGTAAGAAATTAAATTGCATTCTCCCACACAGACATGTGGTTGCAGGAAGTCGTGAATAAAAGGCTGTGCGTGTGTGTGTGTGTGTGTGCCTTTGTGTGTATGTCTGTGTGTGTATCTGTGTGTGTCTGTTTGTGTGTGTGTCTGTGTGTGCCTCTATGTGTATGTCTGTGTATGTCTGTTTGTGTGTGTATCTCTGTGTGTGTCTATGTGTGTCTATCTGTCTGTCTGTGTGTCTGTCTGTCTACATATCTTTGTCTGTGTGGCTGTGTGTGTCCATGAAAGGTTATCATTTAGGAATGTGTATTCATGTTATACAATATCTTACTGACAGGGAATTGTAGAGTGAGAATTTAAAAAAGAAAAGCTACTGAAAACTCCCAGCATCCCAGAACTGAGGAACTGAGGCTCAGAGATGGAAAGAGTTCATACAATGGAAAACCAAGATCTTACCAGGGTCCATCCCCAGATGCTTCAGGACACAAAATGCCTTTTAAAAAAAATCTGAATGCTAACAAGAAAAAAAAATCAGTGACACCAAAGCATTAAGAATCATATCGCAGTGGACTGCTTCCTACCAGGCAAGCCAGAAGACAATGGAATCCGTCATCTTCCACGGGGAGTGGTTCCTGTCCTTGGATTCCATGTCATGGATATCTGAAACAAACAAAGGTAGGAGAAAATGTGATAATTTATTAGGTCAAAAAAATAGTTTCTAGTCGAGTGGTCATGGCACACACCTTTAATTCCAGTACTCAAGAGGCAGAGGCAGGAGGATCTCTGTGAGTCCAAGGTGAACCTAGTCTACAAGAGCTAGTTCCAGGGCAGGCAAAAAGCAACACAGACAAACCCTGTCTCAAAAAAATTAGTTTCTTCACCAGAGCAGGGAAAACAGAAAACTACAACTTCCCCCAAGTCCCGGAAGGAAAAGAAATGATGCCTCCGAAAAGGGCCTTGTTTTCATGGGGGTTTGAAAGAAAGGGGCAGGAGAGGAGAGACACAGGCAACTCAGCAACAAAGGAGAAACAAGGCATTTTTCACCCCCCAGAGAAAAGAATGTGTGAACTAAGAACTGCAGCAAACGCATTATGTGGGTCAGCTGTGATAACGCTGAACATCGCAGAAGGAGCCTGACCACCTGACTCAAAGGAAAACACAGCACAGAGCTTGGAGGTATACGGTGAGGCGCAAGAAAACTAAGTCTGAAGCCGTTATAGTCAGAACCTATAGTTTTCTAAACTCTTTAAATAAAAAAATGAGATTGTTATCCTAAAATATGCAGCAATCTCCTAAAATGAGCTCAATGGCTCTAAAGCCCAGAAGAAGATCAGAACAGTCAGAGCGGTACGGCCTGAGGCCAAAGGCCAGGAGCCTGTCTGACCCGGATGCAGAGGGATGCATTGAAGTTAGGACGCTGCCTTCTCCCTGAGTAGTGGGGGACAGAAGAAATCTTCTTAGCTTGCAATGAAGGAATTCCCGAAGAAAACAGCTCGGGAAGCTGCCCCTACCCATTTTTCTGTTTGTCTTCAGCTTTTCAGAAAATATTTTCTGGCAGTCTGAAACAGGCCCACTAACTCCTTCCACAAGATCTTTCAATAGCAGAGAAGCCTCTGCCAGAGGACTGAGCATCAAGAGAATATTTACTGGGAAAAAAATCTCAAGAATTTAGCAGTCTACAGAGCAACACCCTCCTTACCACTGTAAAAATCTAGTGGTTTTTCAATAAAAGGAAAATAAAATACATTTTTTGATATCTTCTACTCAGCTTTTTAATAATTTGATAGAAATGGTTCTATAAATCATATGAACCCTCTTACAAAGGGTTCTTAAAAATTAATATCATTATAATACCAAAGTCATTTGTATATTTAAGAATTTAATATTGAAATAGTGATTATGATTAATCCCATGCTCATATATTTCAATAAAGCATATGTCTTAAGAAGGACTGAAGCTCTATGTGTGTTGAATATATGCATGAATAAACCAAATAATTCTAAAATTGGTGGTTTCCAATTTTAATGAGATGGAAGACTCCCTGATAAACGTATTATAGCCATGTTATTATATAATCAGAATTATTGTTGCGGACAGGTGCTATTCGGAGTCAATCTATGGGGGGTTCCCCTTTTCTTCTTCACTTATTTGTGGAGTCAGTGTGATCAATAACAGGCGCATGAAAAGAACAGTCACATTGATTATCTCCATTAACTACTGCTGTGCTTGGACTGTCGACGGTAGCCCCAGAGAGCTGCCTGCTAGGGTTTGTTCTCCAGGGTTGTACTAATGGGAGGTGGAACCACTACAAAGAGGGACTGATGGGAAAATCCTTAGGTCATCAGAAATGCTTGTCTTTGAAGACTGCAAAGGACTGTGGGATTTTGGGACTCTGCCCTTCTCACTGTTCTGGTTTGAGATGTAACTGGTTTATAATTATACAATTTTCCCCTGTGGTGTTCTTACATCTGCTACCTTCACCAGAGACCAAATCAGTGAGATTTCCAACACTCGACTGTGAAGCACCCAAACAGTGAACTAAAAATAATCAACTTTACTTTACAATTGAAGTGCCTCATGCATTTTGTTGTAGTAACAAGATGATTAATGCAATGAACTAAATGAATGAGCTGATGGCAATCCTGGTGTGGGAGGTTCAATGCCAATGGCCCCATAAACTCATTGGGAATAGCACTATTAGGAGGTGTGGCTTTCTTGGAGTGGGCGTGGCCTTGCTGGACGAAATGTGTCACTGTGGAGGCAGACGTTGAGGTCTCATATATGCTCAAGCCATGCCCAGTGTCTCCTGTTGCCTGTGGATCAAGACATAGGACTCTTAGTTCCTTCTCCAGCCTGCATGCACACAATGATGATAATGGAATAAACCTCTGAAAATGTAAGCCACCCTAATTAAACGTTTTCCTTTATGAGTTGCCATGTAATGGTGTCTCTTCGCAGAAATGGACACCCTAACTAAGACAGAAGTTGGTACCAGGGACTGAGATATTTCTGTGAAAGGCCTGATCATAGTTTTGGTTTGGAGGAATTTGGACATTGGCACTCTGGGTTAAGGAAGCAGAGGAATGCTTCAAGCGCTGCCTAATGGGACATCCTAGTAGAAACAAGGAAGATTTGAACTGTGGGGGCCTGAGTCAAGATGTTTTGGAGGTGAAGAATATTAATATGTGGCCTAGCAACCTTTCTTGTGATATTTTGGTGAAGAATGTAACTGGTTTTTGCCTGGAGAGTCTGCCTGAGGCTAAAGTGAAGAGTTTTGGATTAATTCCATTGGCAGAGGAAATCTTAAAACAGCCTAGTATAGGCTCTGTCGTGTGGTTATTAATTAGTGTTAAGTCTAATGAATATTTATAATGAAAATGAGCAAGCTGAGCAAGGAAAAATACAAAATGTACTATTTGAGGAGAAAGGGAGCACCAGGAAGTGGAATGGTGCTAACTCCTTAAATCCTATATTTAAGGAGATAAACAGATTAAGAAATGGAATAAAGGGTGTTGTGGGAATTCATTCAGCCAACAGCCTTTTAGATACCTGCCTATTAGGACATGGTCTGAGGTACAGTAAGCACAGACGGGAAGCATGCTCACTCTCTCTTGGGTGGTGGTTGGAGATCTGACCACAGCTCCCAGCACACACAGAGCAGAGGATGGCAGGAGCTCTATACCTTGTTGTTCATGAGTGTTCCCAAGTAAATATCTTTACCTCGGGCTCTCATGGGTTCACTTCCACACAACAATAAAAGGGAGCTGTAACCTCAGGATAAGATCCCACCCAGCTAAGTTTCCAACTTGTGAAAAGGAATTAAAGAAGAGCTTAGAGCCATGTTTGGTGTCTCTTCACCTGGCTATATCTCTTTTAGAAAAAAATACTTGTTCAAGAGAATCGATATGTGACTAGGCAATTAAAAGCACTTGCTGCTCTTGCAGAGGACCTGGGTTCTGTTCCCAATAACAACATGGTGGCTCACAACCATCTATCTGTATGTCCAGCTGCAGAGACTCTGAATCCTCTTCTTAACTCCATGGGTACTAGGCATGCACACGGTGTACAAGCATAGATGCAGGTATAAAAACACACATGTAAATAACAATAATAATAATAATAGATTAAACCTTCACCAACTCTTCTGACTGAGGTGGTCTCTCTTTACCCTGACATTGCCCAACCTAGTAACCCAACATCTCTGCCTTTGGTCACGTGCCTCTGCTCACCAGCAAGGGCATCTGCTAAGCTACTTTGCAGGACATGCTGCTTTTCCATCAAGTCACTGTGTGTTTGGCTCATGTTACTGGAATAATACAAACTGACTAAATCTTCTACAAAGTAAAAAGAAATGTATATAGTGGGAAACGTATTTCTTTGAAAACGAATCCAAATGCTCTTTTGAGAACTTATGGAGATTAAATCTTCAAAAGTTTGCAAATTTGCCAAAATATGGGGACAAAATAATGAGCTAAACGGCTAGCCAATAGAGTGATATAGAGACAGAAATATACAGCTAGCCAATAGAGTGATATAGAAAGAGCTATTTAATAGTCATATTGTCTAGCTTGAGCTAAAGTGGGGTATCAGATATTTATTGGGGAACACTCATGAGCAACAAGGTAGAGAGCCACTGTGGTCCTCAGCTCTGTGTGTGCTGGGAGCTGCGATCAGATCTCCAACCACCACCCAAAAGAAAGTGAGGACGCTTCCTGTCTGTACTTAGAGTACATCAGACCACGCCCTAATGGGCCAGTATCCAAAAGCCTATTTTGCTTCTCAAGAATCTGCTCTGTTCACACACTGAAATTCCAATTAGTACATACATTATAAATATTTAAAAAAGAAGCCTTCAAGAAAGTCTATCAGAACCGACAGAAAATAACAAAAAAAAAGTCATTTAAAATGTTTAAAGTTTATATATGCTCTTTCCCTTTAACAACCCCTTAGGTGAACCCACTGCCCATAGCAACATCTGACCCTAGAAAATAACATATATCGTCACAATCACTCCCAACTCTCAGCACTTGCTCATTCACAAAGAGCACAGTTTTTGTGTTGAAACACAGCAGCCAGTGGAGGAGACTCAGAAATAAGCCTTTGAGAGGACTGGGACCCTTGAGGGAACTGGATCATGAGGGAAGCCCTCAAACAAGTCATTAGTGTCCTTCTAGAAGCCTGGGGAAATGCATTTACCTACCCTATCATGAAAGTGCGGTGGGAAGATGCCATCTTAGGAACACAGCTTCCCTAGCAAATATACCGATGCCACCTGGGCAAATTAAACAAACAGGTTGATAATGTATATAAGCCACCAGATTGGTACATTTTGTTTTAGTGATTCAAAGAATATAAGATAAACTAAGTAATATTCAATTTATTTAGTACTTTATGCTGAACTGAGTTGTGAGGTGGTCATACAAAATGAACAAGCAAATTCAGATGTGGAGATGCATTCCTGTAACCCCAGTACCAGGCACAGCAAGGGCCTACTTTTAGAAAGTCTCTCCACAGTCTTTAGCATGTCTGTAGAACCAAAGTTCAACAACAAAACATCCTCACAGCCAAGCAAGAGCTTGGGAACCAGTTAGGTATGCGCTAAGTCTAAGCTAGACTGAGGGCTCATTTCTATCAAGGGTGAGCCTGCTAAGTCAAGACTCTTTAAATTTTTGTTTCTCCTTTGACTGACACTTTCATTGTATAGAACAGCACAATTAATTCCTCATTGGAAGAGACTACATCTAACAAGTTTTATCCAACTAAAAAAGGCCTTGTTCTCATGTTGAGGGAGGCAAACATCCATGAAAAGGTTGTATAGAAAACAGTCTCGATGGATACCATGGATTTTCAAAGCTCTCTGTGGTCCTTTGCCATGAAATTTTCTTGCTTTAGAAGTTGTGTGAATGTCGTCACTGTCTTCCTGGCCTGACACTGGAACACCAGTGTCTGAGGCTGCTAAACTGCCTGGGGACATCGGGGTTCCTCTAGAAGACAGCAGAGTTTCACACTTCCTGTTCCTCAGTATCACTGGAGCAGGTACCTGGGTAACATAGCCATAACTGACTAAAAGTACAGTCACATTACTGTGCTGATTTTCCCAAGAAATATAAAAATATAGAGAGGTACAAACGAAACGTCCAATACCCATGAAGCCACCTGTCACTCAGGGTTGAAGCTGTTAATATTTTAATACACTTGATTCAAATATGTTTGAAAAGGAAGTTTAATAAGGCATTCTGTATAAAACTGGAAGTCCTTCTGCTTACTTTCCCTAGTCTAATTTTATCCTTTCCTCCCCAAAGGTATATTTTGCCAGGAATTTTGCGTATGTCTTCCAGTGTATTAAAAATGTACATACATATAAACAAAAACATATGGCCTTTGTTAAGAATGTAAGCCATATGCTATTCCGCATCTTTCTTTCTCTATTCCAAACTTCGGGTATTTTGCGATCTCTATGTTAGCACGCACAGCAGTCCCGTAACTAACTATGCTGTCTGTACTCCAACAATCCTCCTTTCTACACCCTGTCTGGCCATTCACCTATTGGTGAATTCAGTTTGTCCCACCCCGGCCCCATCGTAACCTATCTTAACTCTGTGTTATTCCTTTGTGTAGACTGATCCTTTTAGAGCAATGCACCTTAAAATGTGACCCCCTACACATTGTTACCACCCACCATCAGATACAGCTCTGTGGAATAAATTCCGTCATGCCCCTTGCTCAATTGTAGTTCCTCCCACAGCTGACAGCAAGACTGCCTCAAGCAGGGGATCGTTCACAAGTTTACACTGTGGAACAGCTCTTTTAAGTCGGGATAGAGTGGGTACACTAAGCATGAACTGAGTAGATTGCTCACATACAAGTTGTGTATCTAGGTAGACGTGTGAAGAGGAGTGAGGAGATCCTGAGGGTGCTGACCCAGTGAACGGATCAACAGCAGGCCAGATTTATGATAGGATAACACTAGTGGAGGGAACTACAAATGAGTAGGACCTAGCAGGAGGAACTAGTTACTAGGATGAAACCCTCGGGTGCCAGGTCTCGGCCCCTTCCAGATCCTCTTCTTCCCTGCTTCTTTCAGTCATGAAATGGAAAAATCTCCACCAAGGTGTTCTGCCCAACATCAAGGGTCAGGCTATCATGGTCTGCACCATCTGAGAAGGTACCAGCATGCAGAGCATGGGACTCTTGTTTTGCTAGGGACGCTCCACTACTCTCTGGTGTTTATTTCAATTTACTTATTTGTAGTATTATTTTTAAAGATAATTTATTTTTATTTTATGTTCATTGCTGCTTTGCCTACATGTATGTCTTTGTTAGGCTGCCATATCCCTGGAACTGGAGGTACTGGAGGTGAGCTGCCAGGTAAATGTTAGGAATTGAACCTGGGTCAGGAAGATCCGCCAGTGCTCTTAACCTCTGAGCCATCTCTCCAATCCCTTTTTCATGGTATCTTAAATTTTCATTATTTTTCCCCTGTCTTTTCTCATTTGGTGGTATCTGTTTGTCATAGTTTGACTGGGATATAATTCCCAGAGCGTGTATATGATGGACTCATTTAACATACATGAATTGATGGTGTTCTGGGGCCCAGAAAAAGAGTTAGAAAGCCCAGTGGGCACCAGCATCCTTCACTCTCTGACTGCTAACTTGGTCATAGCTGACCATTGCCTCACACGCCTGCTGACACTGTGGGCGCCGTTCCTGCCACCGTGCCCACCCTCCATGATGGACTGCACCCTCAGATCATCAAACCCTTCCTTCCTTCCCGAAGTCGGTTTCCTCAGGTACTCTGTCAGGAGCGACAGCAACAACAAAACAACCAAAACATGAACTTCTGGCCAATGGGTGCCAAATGACGGCTCTGAGATTTATTTTCAAATTTCACTTAAGTGGTTTTGTGGGGAGTTGAGGAGTGAATGTGTGAAGTGTAGACGAAACCCAGAGTGTGTATCACGAACGTGAACAAAACCATGCCAAGGATCCCAATGCCCCAGACCCAGGATATAACAAAGCCTTCCCCACCAAAAGGCCCAGAGTGGTGGCAGAGGTCTCCTCTGAATATTGACAGTGTCTATAGTACTTACGAGTGACTGACCAAAGCATACCAAGCCAAGCGAATGCAACTTCCTCGTCCCCAATAACGGCAGCCTGGGGCTGTTCCCATCACAGCTGGGAAGGGTCTAAGAGATCTGTTGTCTGGGTGCAGACTGCAATTAATAAGACCCTGTGCTTGTTAATCACGAAGAAAGCAGACCTCCAATGTTCTTGCCACAGAAATGACAAGCACTCGCGGTATGAAATATTAATCAGCTCCAGTCAATCATTCCAGAACATCCAGTATCAATGTATCAAAACAAAAACGTCAAACATTATGTTACAAACTATAAACAAAGACAGTTTTCCAATTAGGATAAATAAAGGCAAGTCAGAACGTAAACAAAGATGATTTGGGAACTGTGGAACTACATATGCTGAAATGATAATCAGGTAAGGTAATGTATTGGATGACGAGCTAGATTCAACTCTAATGTGTATGTATGTCAAAATATATTGCCTATCACAAATATAACTTTATACTATCAAGTCTGATAAATAAATAAATTTGGAAAATGTCCACATATATGCAATTAAACTTAGAAGGAATTGGATTTTTTCCCACAAACATTCATTCTAACACTAACATTTGGAACTACAGATACAAGGACACAATTAACAGATTAGGAGTTAGCTATTCCTACTGTTGTCTTTAAAATTGTCTACACAGAACCCTGGTGATTGTGTAGTGTTCAACATCTACCTCCCTAGCACACTGAAAAATAAGATACCACAACCATAATGTGAGACATCTAGTCCAACCTAGCTCCCGCCATCACTGGAACCTCTTTGGTGGCCATGGGTCTCCACTTCCTTCAGGTCAACAGTAGTAGTTCAGGGAGTTGACCTGGGGGTGCATACAACTCCATCATGCAAATAGGATGAAGCTGTCGTACCCACCCCCCCCACACGTACATGCATACACATACATAAATACACACACACATACACTGGTGAGATGAAAAATATTTAGCTAGACTGCTGGAGCCCTTTACTTATCACATCTCTCTTCAAAGAGATTGATGTCTCTTTATTTTAATAAATGGTCACTTTTCTGTATCAAAGACACAGCCTTACATGAGCTGGAATTTCTCTAGATGCCTGTACCTTTAAACAACTTTCAGACAGAAAGACAGTCTGAGTATTTTTCAGTGAAAAGATAAACTGGTGATTGGAAGGCCAAGGAGTGCCACAAAATCCCACTGTGCAGCAGACCTCACGCAAGTGATCTATTGACTGCCTCTAAGCCAGCATGGAAAAAGAGACCACGATCTGGTCCTTATAGGGCATATGGAGCATGCATGTAGGGAAACCGTATGACCGTGGTGATGGTGGAAAAGTCATCTTGGCTGCTAGCGATGACTGCCCTTGTGCTGAGTCACTGGAGGTGGGGGGAGGGGTGCGAGAGCACCTGGTTCTGAAACGTGGGAAATTCTCAGTTGACCAACACAGAGGACCTTGAAGTTTAACAGACTGAACCAATAACCTACTCAGGACTAGTACCCATTGGTGGGGTAATATAGTTCACTACTTATAAATAGAAAAATAACTTTAGCTTCTGAAAAAATTACATAACCCACTTATAAAGAACCCAGTGCATACACGAGAAGCAAGGTAGGAGTAACATCCTGAAATGCCATTGCCTGTGATACAATCAGCAGCACTTGGCTTTTCATGGAAACAAGAACCCTGTACTTTTCAATATAAAGCATTAAATATAATTTGTCTGGATTCAGTGAAGGAAAAATAAACAGAAGTGGGATCTGTGAGATCACTTAACCTTCACATAAATGTTTCTTCCTTCCATGAGATGTTTTCCAACCAAAGGCCCCTATAAAATTAAGGGAAGCTTCTGAATAAAACATTGTGAGTAGGGAGTCATTATCTCTGATTAAACAAACAATACGATTTCAGACAGTGCCAGCCAATTACCTGCAGAGACAGATAAATGCATTAGCAAGTTCATTCTTCCTATTTGCATTAATATCCTGTAACTATAATTCCCAGTGTCATTTAGCATCGGTTTCCTAAGAAGATATATGCAAGACTACAACACCAGGGCAGAGCCTTCGTCTCCACGTTCTTCATTTATCCTCATCTCTGATTTTTAGCAACTGGTAATTTGCTGCAGAAGGCCTCACCATGGCTGTGGGAGAGCCTCGCTGTTCCTTTTACATTTGGAAGCAGGATCAGCTTCACTACCGTACACTCTGTGTGAATGCAGCGTCTCACACCGAGAAAGACCTCCCACTTGGGTTAATGTTCAAATGTTACTGCCTTGAAATTCTCATTTTTTTAAACCAAGAGCATCTTGTTCTCATTTTGCATTGGGCCCACAAATTATGGGGCTACTTTTGGTTGGGAGATGTTTGGACACAGTAGTTCTCCATTACTCTTTCTGCCAGAAGACAGTGAAAATATCTTCTGAAATTCCACATTACCAAGACAAACTGGAGGTCAATCAGATGCCCCTCCCTGCTTATGTCCTTTGAAATGGCTGCTTGATGTCTGCAGCAACCCTTTACCATTGAAATTCAACCACGTAACTGGAACGCATTTGTGTCCAGCATTCTATATCATGGATTTTGAGACGAAATATGTCCCTACGTCAACCTGCAGATGTATTTCAGAGAATTATGCGTCAGTAATACATTTAAAAACTTTTGTTTTAGAAAAGAGTCTGACCAGTTCCCATGTGTTCTGTATTAAGCTGCTTTCTTCTCTTGGACCTCAAATCTCCATTCTCAGGAGTTCCAACCCTCTTCCTCCAGAGCAAGCAATGAGATCCCTTAGAAAAGCAAAACAGAACCCCAACCCGGAGTCCCTGTCCAGTTAATTTATGTAGAATTCCTTTAAAAGGCGGTGCGTTGTGACTGTCCTGGCTATGGAGTCCTGGTGGCTTCCCGCTATTCCTAATCTCTTGGCTCAGCAATAGCCATCTGTCATTTCAAGTCTTATATCACACATGGAACCAATTTCTGCTCTAAATCTCCCCTCTACTTCTGCTTTAAAGAATTGGAGTGGGTTCTCTTTCTTTGGCTGCATCTTGCCTGACACAGGCAACCATCTCAGCACTAGCAATTGCTTTGAATGCACTGTTTCCACAATTCAAATCCTGTGTTTTCTGAAGCTTTGACTACCTATCAGTTGCCTGAAAAGAGAAAACTCTCAGCATATCGATCTATCCGCCCATTGTTCCTTATATTCCATGACTTTAAAATACTTTATTTACTAATGTATTACTCAAAGCATACGGTTAAAAATCACTGCTTCTGGCACCCCAAGCCCATTGCTGCAAAGGGAGAAGCAGGATCTTTTCCAAGTTTGAGAGGCCTGAGGCTCCAGGGGAAAGTGTGGTTTGGGTCTGCACACGGTCTTTCCGTGTGAGCTGTTTTTCTTTCTCTGGTTTCTCTGCCCTTCTCATCCTGTCCACTTTTTCTTCCAGATGTTGCTCCATTTGTCTGATTCTCCAGTTTCACACTTCATTTTCCCAGTAAGGAGCAAACATATTCTTTTTCACGGTGTATATTCGTGCGTGTGAATGTGTTTGACACGCACACGCACAGATCTCCATTTCTGTGAAATGTGTAAAGTGACTTTATAGTTTCTCTGTTCCTGTGTCTGTTTTTATGCTACGGACCTCTTCCATTTCCGAGCGCTCACTGGCAAAATCATCAGGCCCAGACTTTCGGGAAGGTATCCTTTTATGATTGTTTCTCATTTTTAAGTTCCTATTTATATGCTTTCTACTTCTCTCATTTAACAATTCATAGTTCATATAGTATAATATAGTACAATAATTTCATAGTTCATATAGTATAATAATTTCATAGAATTGAATTTTTACCAAGATTTTCATATTCTCATTGATGTTATCCTAATTCGGATTTAATTTCAAATGTTAAATTTATATATGCTTACTTCATATATGTTTCTGCCTAAGTTAAGAGAACCCATGCCTTGTCAATTTGAATGTTTGTTATACTTTATTGGAAGAAACATTTGAATTTATATAAAGTGTGTATTTTTACTTGGAACATATTACCAAACCATGTGTATGTGTGAGTCAGTGTGAAAAGGCAAGGAGCGCAGAGGGGAGATGGCGTTTCTTTCCCAACCCCCTTCCTCCAGAGGCAAAACTGGGCCCGGGATTATTGTGGTCCAGTCCTCTTCTCATTTGTGAAGACGCAAGCACACAGATACAGGGGGCTGCGTTCACCTTCTGTTTTTATGAACGATGGATACTCTCTGCTGGCTGTTCTTTAACTTCTAGCTTTCAACGTTATGGCAGCTAAAATCTCCCAAGAAATTAATATATACAAATTTACTTTATTCTCTTTAGAAGCTGCATTGTGCTTTATTAAATGAACATGCCATAAACATTCAATTTTTGTACTATTCAAGCACCTAGGAAGGTCCATTTTAATATTATAAACAAAACCTAAACAAAGGTATCCTGTGTGGTTTTAAATCTATATTACAGAATCCATCTAAGAATATTGCCAGGAGTCTGCATTTTTTCCATTAATATTTATTACCAAATTACTTGAGTGGTAATTTAAACTTCTCCAATGGTATAAAATAATGACCCTTCTCACACATCCCCTTCAACAGAAACTACCACCAACGATTTTTAATTGGTAGCAATCGGGACTGGAAATGTGATCTCAGTGTTTAAATACATATTATTGTCAGTACTAATGACACTGACCTTTCTGTGCGAAGGACCCATCACATTTCTTCTCTCATAAACGCTTTGGCCACATTCAGCAGATCTTTGACTCGGGATATGGTCTATGGGTCCTGGCTACGTTTGGCACAATGAGCGTTCTGTGATTGCGCTTACAATCACAGAGTACCTACCTACCACAGGCTAAGTACTTTAAAGGTTTGAAGATTCATCCACCAACACAGCACAAGCAGTGTTCCTAAAAGCACATTCCAGAAGCAAGAGTCGGGAACGCTCACATAGTGGGACTTCAGGCACACTGGGAAATATCAAGACAGATCAAACGGGCTTCTCGGGCAGTCTTAGAGAAGAATAAATGAAAAATGCTTCCAAATGAAGTGACAGCGAAAGTCAAGGTAAAGTTTCCAGTGTCCGTACGAAGGAGGTGCAAATACTGAGGAATAAATCAGTACGTGAAGAGTGTCAAGAAATTCATCGTGAAGTAGCAGAAACACCAGGAGGCAGGAATGAGGGCCAGCAGGTAGGCAGGATGACTCTGTGGGAGCGAACCAGCAAAAACAAAAGTATGTACAAAAATGTCCGGATGAAAGCCGTTACTTTATATGCTAATTTTAAGAATAATAATGGTGATTATGTTAGCAATAAAAAGAAAAGCACTGTGACCGAGACAGTATTGAAACAATAATGAGAATGACGGAAAAGTGATGAGGGTCAGGTCACAGGCTTTCGAGGTCATGGTAAAAAAGGTCAGATTTCATTGTATTAAAGGCAGATATGTAGAATAGTAACATAATCTTTCTGCATTTTGTTTTGATTGGGTAGTGTGTAGAGAACACCAAGCAGCAGTGGGTTGAGGAGTTTACTGAGAAGCACACAGCTCATCACGATACCCATACAACAGGATCTTGACAGCTGGACCCCGGATGTAGCTCAGTGGTAGAGCATGTGCTTACCATATACAAGAGCATGGATTTGAGCCACCGAGCCATCAAAAGAAAACAGAAAAAAAAAGAAAGATCTGGCAGAACAATGTTGATTCGGGGTAGAGAAAGCTGCCACATGGTTAAGCGGGAATGAGAACGTGAAACAGGGAGGGTGAAGAAGGTTTTCTGGGTTGGATATAGAAAGTAAGATTTTGTACAGCAGTCAAGGTAAATGCTGGGTGTGGTGTTTGGGCAAAAGCTTGTATTAGGGACCAAAAGGAGCATCGCTGGTACAGAGTAGAAAAAAATGCACATCAAAAGTCTTCTTGAAGTTGATGAGATTGGGGTGTCTATATAGGAAGGTGCCAGCTGGTAGTTGGAAGGGGGAATAGCAAAGGTGTAAGTATTCAGTTGGAACTGTAGAAATATGGAAAACGTTTGCTGCCGTGGGATCCCAAGAGAGTACCTGGAAGCCGGGCGGTGGTGGCGCATGCCTTTAATCCCAGCACTTGGGAGGCAGAGGCAGGCGGATCTCTGTGAGTTCGAGACCAGCCTGGTCTACAAGAGCTAGTTCCAGGACAGGCTCCAAAAAAACCAAAGAGAAACCCTGTCTCTAAAAAAACAAAAAAACAAACAAACAAAAAAAAGAGAGTACCTGGAGACACAGGGACTGCTGGGAATGAGTTCTTGGGCTCTCAAAGCTAGAGAAAGGAAGAAGAGGATGTGATGGAGAAAGGTCAGTCAATGAGATAAGAAAGACGTTAGGAGAGAGTCACTCTTAGAAAGAATCCAAATACTCAGAATATTCCAAGTGTGAAGGAGAATTTCAACAATTACAATATTGACTTAAGATATACCTTCAGGAAATGTTCATATTCTGACTATAAGACTTGTTTTGCCATAAGCAGAAGAAATTATGAATTGAAACATTTTCATTTCATAGTTCTTGAGTTTCCGAATCTGTATGAGTTCTCTCCTTACCAATGCCATACAAATATGTGCCAACCAATGCTACACAAATATGTACAGTTTTTTCTCGTACTTTGGTTTATTTTATTTTCATACCCCAATGTTAAATCTTCACAGTTGTTTCCTGAGGTCTGGTGTTGTCCCTTTTAGAAGGTGAGCCTGTTATGCTGGTACCAGGAAGAGTCTCTTCCTCACAGAATTAAAATGTGCAGCTATAGCATGAGTTACTGTGCCAGAAGGTGGGTGTCAACAGCGAGCATGACATAAAGTGTTCTTCAACAGAAACACCAGTGGGAAAGGTCAGTGGTCGGATTTGTTGTGAAAACAGAGGCTCACAGGAATCCAAGGCTGTTTCTCTAAGGAACAAAGATACGATAGTTGTTAATTCGTTGTCCACTCCAACCGACGTTATAAACCATCACTAATGTGGAAAATAGAAAGGGAAGAATGTGGCTAATTCTCTCTCTCTCTCTCTCTCTCTCTCTCTCTCTCTCTCTCTCTCTCTCACACACACACACACACACACACACACACACACACACACCAATTCATAACCAAGTTGATGCTTTAATCGCAGGGTCCAGCGTTCTTATTATATGATTCTCCTGCTTTCCCAAGCATGAAAGCGCCTGTGTGTTCATCAGCCATTTCTGAGTTGAACTGAATTCCTGATGTAAGCACACTTCAAGGATGGGATAGCCAAGGAGATTCAAGGAGACTTTCCAGAAGAAGGTTGAAATAAGAAATTAAATATAAATAAAAATGAAAGTAAAATTATTTTTTCTATCTCATAATATATATGAGGACAATTTAAAATAAAAAATTCTCTACAGCAGCCAGCGAGGTCTGGATAGGCGTCTCAGGGATGATTGTGCCTGATGATCTGCTACTTCAAACCATATTTCTAAGAATCATTTTGTTCACTGGTAGAAATTTTGGAAAAATGGTAATGAGTCTTTCGTTCCTGTATCTCCAGACTTGCTCTTCATCCTACTGCTGCTTGCCTGCAGAAGCCCCTCCTACCACCCCACCTCCATCCCTGGGGACTCCACCTCTTGGTGGGTCCCTGACCGCCCCCCCCCCCCGTTCTTTCCCACTGCCCCTCTCAGCCTTTCTTCCTAGTCCATTTTCATTCCTTTGTGTCACATGACAACCCACAGAACACCCTATAGCATGACCCTACAGCTATCACACTTACCTAGGACCCACAGTGGGCAACAGAGATGAGAGAATGGAGCACTCCCCAAACAAAAACAAGATATCACTAAGAAACATCTCAGACATCACAATTCCAGATTCCTAGATCCCAGGGCAAAAACACAAACATGAACAGCCTTCTCCAGAAGTTAGCAACCCTCTTACAATAGGCCATGATAGCTGTAATTTAGCAGAAGCACAAGACGAGGACTTCAGAATAGCAATTATGAGTATGTTCTTCAAGAATGTGAATGAGAACATGAATAAATGCCTTAATGAAGCCTAAGAATAGAATGAAATAATGGGAAAATGTCATGGGAACTCCTTCAGGCAATAGCCTCTTAGATTAAAAAACATTCAAGGCATGAGAGTGAAAATCAAATTACTAAAGAAAACCCAACTGAATAAAACCGTAAATAAAACACAGGTTGTCAAACAAAAACAGCAGAGGTAAATCTCACCTACAGATTATAAAATGGGAAAGAAAGTTTCAGAGCTTGGAGGCAAGGCAGAAGAAGTGGATATTTCAGTCTAAGAAAATATTAAACCTGGAAAAAATCCAGTCACAAAGCATCCAGAAAATCTGGGACATCATGAAGAGACCAAACCTGTGAAGAATAATAGTAGGGCTAGAGAAAGGAGATAAAACTCAGGTCACTGGGACACAGAATATTTTTACCAAAATCTTAGAAGAAAATTTCCCCAACCTAAAGAAGGGGGTGCCTATCAACATGCAAGAAGTATACAGAACCAAGTAGACTAGACCAGAAAGGAAATTCCCTACAACACAGAATGATCAAAACACAAAATGTACAGAACAAACTAAGAATGTTAAAATCTGCAAGGAAGAAGACCAACTCACTTATAAAGAGAGGCTTGTTAGAATAACACCCGACATTTCAATAGAGACTCTCAAAACCAGAAAGGTCTGGACAGATGTTGTACAAACTCTGAGACCCCACAGGTGCCAGCCTAGATTCTATACTCAGCCAAATTCTCAATCATAATCAATGGAGAAAAAAAAAACTTTCCATGTGAAAAACCAAATTCTAGCAATTTCTGTCTACCAACCCAGCTCTATAGAAGGCACTAAAAGAAAAACTTCAATCTGATGAAATTAACTACATCCAAAAAACCCACAGGAATAAATGATCTCAGACTAGAAATCAAAGTGGGTGGTGGACCTACACTGTAACAACAAAATAATAGGAATCAATAAACACTCCCTGGTACAAAGACACAGACTAACAGATTGCATTAGAAAACATGATCCATCTTTCTCCTGCCTCCAAGAAACACACTTCATCAACAAAGGTAGACTCTACCTTGGATCAAAGGGATAGAGAAGGTATTTCAAGCAAAGAGATTCAAGATGCAATCAGGTGTAGATATTTTAATACTTAACAAAATAGGCTTCAATGCAAAACTAATCAGAAGGGATGGGGAAGATGCTACATACTTATCAAAGCAAAAGTCCACCAAGATAATGTAATTCTAAACATTTATGAACCAAACACAAAGGGACCAAGGTCCATAAAAGAAAAACTACTACAGCAAAAAGTGACCCGTTGGCCCTTATACAGTGTTATGGTGACTTTAATACCCCATTCTCACCGGTAGAGAGGTCATCCAGACAGAAACTTAAGAAGAGAAATGCTGAATCTAAACCTTCCACAGAACATCCCACCTTCTTCTCAGCAACTCATAGAATTTTCCCCCTAATGACCACATACTAGGATACAAAACAAGTTTCAATAATTATTAAAAATAAAATAACACCATGCATTCTATCTTATTACCTTTGAGCAAAGCTAGACATCAACAATAACATCAACTAAATGGTCAGGTCTGAAAACATACATAGAAGTAACATGATACAGACTGAGCAGGTTATATTTAAGTATATATATATATACATATATATACATACATATATGATGGCTGAGTGATGCACTGATCTGTGTGGATAGCAGTAAGTCATTGGTTTCATTTTAATGCTATGTTCCTTTAACAGAAAAATAGTAGCAGATTTTCCACTAGGTCTGTGGCGTATTAGAGTTCCCGAATACTTCAGCAGTGTCTAGTATGGGTTTTCATCCCATAGAGTGATTGTTTTGATTTTCATTTTGGGGGGGGGGGTTGTTTGTTTTTCATACAACATAGCGTTTTTCACAGGAAAATCACACTCCTCATTGGGCAATTTACTTGCAGATCATAATGAAGATGATTTTTATGGAGCTGTGATGCTTAGAGATGAGAGATTTGCCTAGGATGGAAAACGAAAACAAGGAAGTTCCATGAATTAAAGACCTATAAATTCTGCCTGTAGAAAATAGGCTGATGATCCAATACAGCAATTATGTCCCTATACCTAAGGTTAGGTCTGAGTTCCTTGGTCATGTAGCTTACAGAATTAATCACAGGATTTGATGTGCACTTTGAAAAAAACAAAGTTGTATAAAGAAAATTATATGACCCTATTGTGTGTAAAGAAAATAGAAAAATAGATGGTTATCTAGACCACTTGAGTAAGGTTTTAAAGAGTAGAAATAGGATGGGAATTCACTATACTGAACTGCAAACAACTGCCTGCCGGTACAAAGGAATTGGCTGAAATATACTTGGCTTGCTTAGAACCTTATTAAAAATAATGAAAGAATCATTGCTTTGGAATGAAGATATGAAGGTGGGGAAATTAATACAAAGGAAAATGTTTAATTACTTTTGAGCTTCTAAGAAAAATGTAACTTGTAATCATAATGTGATTTCTTTCTGTGTAACGATTTTAATTTGTTTTTTGAAAATATGTAACTTGTGGTTGTGAGGTGATTTCCTTCTTGGGTAGGAATTTTTATCTTAGGTGGTATAAAAGGGATAAGAGAAAAATAAAGACAGAAGAGAAGAAGAATTAGGTTTTGCTCCCCCAGACAATTCTCTTTTGTGTTTGTAGTCAGTGACTCCACATCTCTCTCCAGTCTCTCTGACCTGGAGCTGGACTCTGGCAACTGAAGAAACACCATGACCAAAAAGCAAGTTGGGGAGGAAATGAATTATTTGGCTAGCACTTCCAAATTGCTGTTCATCACTGAAGGAAGACAGGACAGGAATTCAAACAGGATAAGGACCTGGAAGCAGGAGCTGATGCAGGGACATGGAGGGGTGCTGCTTAGAGGCTTGCTTCCCCTGGCTTGCTCAGCCTGCTCTCTTACAGAAGCCAGGACAACCAGCTCAGGGATGGCATCACCCACCATGGGCTGGGCCCTCCCCCTCCCCCACTGATCATGACTTGAGAAAATGCCTTACAGCTGGCTCTCATGGAGGCGTTTCCTCAACTGAGGCTCCCTCTTCTCTGATGACTCCAGCTTGTGTGAAGATGACACAAAACCAGCCAGTATTATTAGTAATGATGCGATCCCTTTCACAGCCATCTCTGCAGGTTTTCTTACTTTTCCACTACATTGTAGCCACGCTGCATATTTCCCATGCTTTCTTTCTGCACACCTTCTCATGGTCTGTGCTCTGAGCTGTGGTCGAATCCTGGTTTTACTAAGAGCTATGTGACCTAGGAGATAACAAAACTCAACTCTTCCAACCATAGCTTCCTCATCTGAAAAATAAGGATGGTAATGACACTTGCTGCAAGGTTCCTAGAACATTCAGTGACATCATCAGCAAGGCACACACACAACCATGCCAGAGGTTATAGCTATGTTTGCCAAGTTAGGAAAGGACAACTCATTGGGTTGGCTATAAAATAAACCTTGGGGATAAGCGACAGGGGCAGAAAAATGAGGAACACAGAGGCATGGCATGAGGCAAAGTTTATGATCCATAATATGAGAAAATACTGTTTTGTGGAATTGTTGTTTCAGAGGTACGCTTATTCTCTGCAGTTACAGGCAAGGAATTTATAATAGAGAGTAAAATAGACTAGAAAACATGAGATAGCGCCAGTTTAAATGGTAGTCTCATCATGAACCCAATCCAGTTTATCTAAATTAGCAATGAATTACCCCACCCTACCCCCAACACCCCTTGCACTTCTCCCTTGGGTCACATCATGTGCAGTAGAACCCTTTTTGCAACTATTTCCTTTGTGCCGCAAGTTCAGACCTCTATGTATCCAGGGCGCATCCTGTCCATCTCTGAAGACTTGGCAGGCCTCTCAGCATATTTGTTTACATCCTGCAGATACTTATCACTGATTTTATTATTAGATTCTAAGTTTTACTCTTATCTCATTCTGGAAACGCTGTCTGATGGAGCTTTTCCTGGGGAGACACAAAACACATGTCTACTCACAGGTACAGACACCACCTAGGCCAACTTGCTGAAGCAATGAGTTTGACTGGACTTACTTACAGGGAGATGACTTAGGGGAGCAGGAGTGACAGAGAGAGCAGCGTCATCAAGGTCCACCCCAGAATGGGCAGCAGCCCACAAGATCTGGAACCCTGGAGCACACTGTAGTGTGCCTGCAGTGAGCCATCAGTTTAGAAAGTGTCTTTTCCGTGTGACTTAGTTGGTTTAAGCCCCTTCCAGGCAGCTCAGCTGGTTTCTTAGAGAGTTCTTTGCAGTCTACCTCTGTTTTCCTAGACTCACAGCTTTTATTGCTTACTGTGGCCAGGGAGGGGCTTAGTGAGTCTGGTCAGTTTTAGGGACTTCCTAAAGTTATTTTGATTTGTGTGCCTTCCTGTTTAAGGAGCTTCCCTGCAGGATGGAATGTTTCACAACAGGAGATCATAAATTAACAAGGGAATCCTAGAAAATCTAGAGGCAAATATTCAGGAAATTAATTGAATAGTAGAAACATATGTATTTCTGTCAATGAAGAAATTCTATCCATTTTGATATGACTGAAGCTATTTCCCTTCAAACTATACAGGGCAGTACTTTCTAGGGCTTCATTGATAAGTTTAGGAACATATAAACTCTGCAAAGGTGTGAAATTCATTTGTGTATCCATCCATTTTTTGGAAGGAAATAGACTATTATTTATTATTATTATTACTATTATTCAGGTTTCCTGTGTAATTGTTCCTTTCAAATTTTACTTTATTATTCATGGATTTCTTATAGTGTATTTCTTATTCTTTATCTCCCTCTCCTCCCAAATCCTCTTCCTCCTTATCCACCCACCTTCATGTTCTTTCCCTTTCTTTAAAAGAAAAAAGAAGAAAGAAATTTATTTAAAAAAAAAAACACTAGCAAACACAAAGTCTGATTAGTTTTGACTATCTACTCTTGGGCATGGAGTCTGCCCTGGAATGTGGTTGTTATAGCCATGGTCACTCCACTGAAGAAAATGATTTCAATGTAGCATGAGGCTTAATAATAAAAACCTGGAGTCAGATATCAGGGTAAAAGCTGAAAGATCAGAGAAGCAGAGAAGTCAGCCACTTGTTCTTAACTCTACACAATCCTCAGACTTAATGGAGTATCCTGACTGCAAAGGCAGCCCCCCCCCCCCCCACACACACACACGAAAAAAGAAAAATCACAAATGTAACCTTATGATATCACTCTTATTATAAAATAATTTCCCAACCTTGTTCATCCCCCAACTTAGCCTTCACCCTCTTTCCTATTATCTTAAACCATTCTGCTTGAGTTAACAATGTAAATCTCCTCCCCCTCTCCCTGAAAGTGAAGTGCACCCTCTGCTGGGTACTTCAGGAGAGAGAGAGAGAGAGAGAGAGAGAGAGAGAGAGAGAGAGAGAGAGAGAGAGAGATTGAGACTCTTTAGACCATTAGAAAATCATTTAGCCCCTGATCTCTTTTGGCCTGCTCCCTTTAGCAAGCTTCTGCCATGCTCTCTACTGCAATAAATGAGCTGTCTGCTCAGCACCTAACAGTTCCGGGAAAATGTGATCGCCATGCTCATTTCTATAGGCTGGCCATAGAAACCCCATGGGTGTGAGGTTTGCCTCCCCGAGTTCAGTTTGTCTTTGGTCTTGTGAGTGAGCATGGGATGGGACCAGGAAAGACACTAGTTAGGTCTTCTTGGGGATCTGTCACCCACTGGGTTCCCCTGAGGGTCAGAGCATCGGGAATAATAAAGACACGGGGGCATCCAGTGTTTGCTTGGGATTTCGTGCCTACAGTTTTGTTTATGGTTTTGCCTTCTCTACCCAAGCGAACTCCCCTGGATATTCAGGGTAGACTTTGCAACAGCCAAGGCCACATAAACACTGCAGCTATCTTAAACAGCTACAGTCCTTCATTTTGAGGCTCATTTATACTAATGTCCACCCTTAAAGTGGACCCTGCTTCCCGGAGAAGAGGTACCAAAGCCCCAGAGATGCGACCAACAGTCTAAAAACCAAGTAACGATATGATTTTTGGCCAGCCAAGGAGTGCGCAGACGAATTACCCTCTGATTTTTGGAGGGCAAAGTGTATCACCTCTTCATGGAAATGCCCCGATTCCATTTCAGTGGCTCACCAGAGCTGCCCTTCCTGGCCTCCAGGCTAATCAGCTTTAAGAAAAGTGATGTAGGTCAGACACTAATTCAAGACTGAATTTCGCCTACAGCAATTAGATGAAGGAAAGGATGCATACTTTTGGCAGGTAAAAGGAATAGATCACTGGGGTTTTTTTTCCCCCTCCAATCTAAAAGCCTGTAACATTAATCTCTTCCAGTGCCACTCCCGTTTGCCTTAATTGAGCACTTATCTTACGGGCAAACAGTTTAGTGGTGAGATCAAATCTCTAAGGGTGACTCTGGAGAGGAGGTCTTCGGACAGTAGTGAGCTTCGCGGCCATTAGCCACTTAAAGTTCCCTTTCTATTTTGGGCTCCATTTTCATCTCCTCTCGCTTCCCATCAGGTTTTGACTTGCTGCTGTAGCAGCCTCCGGAACAACAGAGCATGTTTGCAATGGACTCCCCTTGACCGGCAGGCGTCTCAGAAGGTAGCATAGGCCCATAAACCCACTTTGTCATGCACCCAGGGAAGGGAGTTTCAAAACCCCACCCCGTTCACAGCCAACTGCGGAAAAGCACTTGCTTTCTCCTTCCCCATGACCATCTCTGCCAGCAATGCATACACTTCTGCTTTCCATTGATTAGGCTTAGACCTCGAACCTAGAATGTGTGGGGAGGGCGCGTGTAAATTGATGATGGAGAATTTTTTTGCAGACACTGCTTTTAGTCATTCCCCAGTCTTTGGCATTGAAGGGACACCAGCCCACTCTAGCATGTGACCTCTGGCTAGCCTTGGCCTTCTCCCCATTCCCTCTGCCTTGCTGAAAACCATCAGATTCCACCCCTAAAGCTAACCACCAAGGTCTATTCCCTTATTTGGCCACTTCTTCCTCCTGAAGGTGACTACTAAGGTCCAGCTATCAAAGTATTGAAGTCCAGAAATCAAAACCCCCTTTGGCTCACATAATTAACATGTCCAGTTAAAGCCGAGCACCTCATCCTAACACAGGGTGTCCACTTGTATCTTTATAAACTGACTAACCCTAAGCCCCAAAATGACCACACAGAAACTGTATTATTTAAATAATTGCTTGGCACATTAGCTCTAGCTTCTTAATGGCTAACTCTTACATATTAATAACCCATTTCCATTAATCTGTATATTGCCACATGGCTGTGACTTACTGGTTAAAGTTCTGTCTGGCTCTGACGGGTCTACATGACTTCTTTCTGACTCTGCCCTTCTTTCTCCCATCATTCAGTTTAGTTTTTCCCCACCTACCTAAGTTCTGCCCAATAAACAGGTCAAGGCAGTTTCTTTATTCATAAATGGTAATCACAGTATACAGAGGGAGATCCCACATCAAACATCTCTTTTAACATTGAAGTATATCCAATATGTATGCACTGGGTCTCACAGAGACTCTTATTACCCAGTCTGGAACGTTACCTGCCATGGTAAAAGGGATCCATAATTCAATCCACTGAGGATTGGATGCAGAGCCATGCACTTGCTAGGCAAGCTCTCTACCACGGAGTTACATCCTTCACATGCCTCAGACCTTCCATGACTACTGTGCTTGTAGATTGATGAGAGCTATGGGATGGCTTTAGTTGCTAAGTGCCAGAACTCCACAGCCGTCTCACAACCTGCTCAGTTGATACTTACATCTCAGCAAAGGAACCTGTTTATGTATACTAAAACCTTCTATTTCGTTCATGCATGGCATCTTTAGGGGATACCAAAAAATTGATGATGGTCAAGTCCTGGGAGAGCTAGCTGTGTCATTGGCTGACCAGTCTCTTTGTGATGGGAAAGGGCAGAGCTTTTGAAGTCCTGGCTGGAGTAGCCTGTAAGGCTGGACTATCTCACCTAACCACTTGACAGTTGTCCTGGGTACTTTGTACTCTGAAGCTGATCTTGGATGGTGTTTATCAGCTTATTGTCATCACCACAATCCAGATGGATTCATCATTGCAGGGCCCCATCATCTTCTTGGAGACCTCAGAGGTCACTGTTGGGAACAGTCATAGTTCACTGCAGAAAATCTGAACATTTTAAATGTCATAAGCAGCTGATCTCCCAGAGATTAAAGAATCGCAATTTGTTAAATACATCCAGGGTACACAAACTTACTTCCTAGTTACCTGCTTCAAATTCAAACCTCAAAACATGTAGAGGAAGCTAAATGAAGCTTATTTTAGAATTAGTTAGTACTCTATATGACCACTATTTTCAAGACAGGAAATTTATATGTACATAATAATCTTAGCGATTTTGAGATAATATTTAATCTTCAAAAAAGTTTAAAGAGTCCAATGAAAGCCAGAGGATAATGAGATTACTGGTAATAGAATAGTCTCTTAGTTCTTGTTTTCTTCTGTCCCATCCCAGGTAGCTCTCCTGATATTAAGGCAGAAATTTTAGATTTTTCTTTAATCATCATGAGTGGGTTTAAGAAGGAGAGAACCACCCTCTAATCCAAAACCAGTTTGAAAATTTAATTAAATTGGGACCACAAAGGGACCATTTGCCTTTTATGTCTGCAGAGAGCAGCAGAAACAAGCATTTGGGAATAGTTATGAAATTCTAACTTGTTGCAAGTGTGCTATACCATTAGAACAACTTACTCTTTTTCTTGGCACATTTTCTCTTGATGATTTGTCCTTCTTCAGATGTCTCACAGATCCAGGGACCTCCTGATTCCTTAGTTGAATGTTTTGGGAAGCCAGAAACAAACCCTGCCACCACCCTAACTTTGGGGAATTACTTTCTTGACAGGTTATATCTTTGTTAAGACAAAATGCTTCTGGCAACAAAAATTATTATCTTTTAATGTAAAAAATTTGAAAATGTAAAACCAGAGATAGCTTAGTATGTGTGGATAAATATACCTACATTCCCCTTTCTTTTTATATATAAATTTAAGGATTAAGTGTATTTATTTTTAGATCACAAGAGACATTTACTTTGAATTTCAACCTGCCTTTCAAGTAACCCTGTAGAGGGCTTTTAAAAATAATAATCTGAAAATATGATATGTGATTTCTCCAGAGTGCAAACATACCACTTAGGAGCTGGATCTGAGTTTGTCACTGGGTGACAGTATTAAAAATGTGCACTGCTCTGCCTTTGTTCACTGTAACCCCAGAATTTAGAAAACAACCATCTGACTCTGTTGGGATTAAGGGCATGGGCTATCATTGTTCTGCTCAAATATTTTATCTCAGCTCCCAATCAGACTAACTCATAAATATTTAGAAAACAGGATAGAACTGTAGTGACCCTTTAACTTTACCTAACATATTTTAAATCTCTTCATTGTCTTTTAATACCAAACAATAAAAATATCCTTTTTATTTAAGAAGAAAACTCAAAAGCTGATGTCCAAGGTAGTATGGCCCTCATGCCAATCAACAATCTAGCATTCTAACAAGGAATGAAAACATATGGGTTAAAAAACCAGTTTCATTTTATGCCAGGAAGGCAATTGTGCCTTTGGTAAATTGCCATTAAAAGCATTGATATTTTTTATTTTATTTTTTATATTTGACCAAATGAAAGGTATTTATTAGTCTTTACAAGCTCAGGAGGTCTCATCTGTTTAGATGTAATCTTTATTCATCTTTCCTTCTTCTATGGAAACAAAAGCAAAGCCTCTGGCCAAATGTAGCACATACCCAGTTTCCATTCTGAGGTCAACACTTCTTTTAAAAAGACAGGCTGATGAGATACAGGATTTTTTTTTTATTATCTAAGGTTTCTCTGCGGCTGTCATTTTTCATTAGCATTTTTAAAATTTAAAGTTAATAAAGCACTAGTAATCAATCTCTGAGGGTCTTTATTACCCCTTTCTACTTACTTTTTTTTTATTGAGCTATACATTTTTCCCTGTTCCTCTTTCTTTCTCTCCCCTCCCCTTCAACCCTCTCCCGTGGACCCCACGCTCCCAATTTACTCATACTTCCTATGTAGATTAGATCTATGTAAGTGTCTCTTATTGTCCGCATTGTTGTCTAAGTTCTCTGGGATTGTGGTTTGTGTGCTACTTTTCTTTGCTTTATGTCTAAAAGCCACTTATGAGTGAGTACATATGATACTTGTCTTTCTGTGTCTGGGTTACCTCACTCTATATGATGTTTTCTAGCTCCATCCATTTTCCTGCAAATTTCAAGATGTCATTATTTTTTTCTGCTGTGTAGTACTCCATTGTGTAAATGTGCCACATTTTCCTTATCCATTCTTTGGTCAAGGGGCATCTAGGTTGTTACCGGGTTCTGGCTATGACAAACAATGCTGCTATGAATATAATTGAGCACATGTCCTGATTTATCTGCATCACTATAGAATGTAGGTGCTCCAGGAATTGGTGCTCCTCTCACAATGTAAGGGAGGATCCAATTAGTTCTATTTATAGACTGAAGTCTTTCGCTTTTGCTATATTTGCTGCTAATCTCTCCCAAAAAGTTACTGCAAGATCAAGGTTCATTCTCTGCCCATAGGGAAGCAATTTAAGCATTAGTAAAAGGTATCACAATTTCTGTTGAGTTTATTCCTGCTAACTGATAAAATCTTATGTTTCCTTGCAGAATCAATTCAGAATCCTTTCCTACATAGGTCTTTAATTTTTACTCTGTTTGAGTGGTAAAAATATCCACTCTGAGATGTTATCTTCTCTCTACATAAGAATTTTTGTGGGAGAATGTGTAGAAGGTAAAATTGCCAGAATACAATCAAGCTCTGGACCCAAGCAATCCACAAGTGCATCCAGGAATTTCTTTTCTACCAACACAAATTCTCTCTCAGCCTCAGTGATAATTGTCTCGAGTTATTTAAGCTCTTATCACCTTGTAAGGCTTGAAGTAAATTATTTAGCTCTTGAGTAGTTAATTCAATTGTGGGTTATAACCAATTACTATCTCCCAGCAGTATGTGAAAATCATTAAGTGTTTACAATTGATCTCTCCTAATTTAAATTTTCTGTGGTTGAATTTTCTATAAGCCTATCTTACTTCCAAGATAATTAATAAAATCTCCGCTTTGTATTTTTAGGAGCAGTTTGTAATCCCCAACAAGGCAAAATTCTTCTCACTTCATCAAACATTTTTTTCTAAAGAATCTGCTTCTGAATCAGCCAGAAAGATATCATCCATATAATGGTGATTATAGAATGAGGAAATCGTCTATGAATTATTTTTAACAGCTGGTGTACAAAATATTGACACAAAGTGGGGTTGTTTAATATTCCTTTTGGCAAGACCCCCCACTGGTACCCTTCTAATAGTTTGGGAATTACTATAAGTGGGAGCTGTGAAGGCAAATTTTTCTCTATCCTGTTTTTGTAAAGGTATAGTAAGAAGGCAGTCTTTTAAATCTAACTCTATAGTAGAACATCCTTTAGGTAATAAGGAAGGAAAGGAAATGCTAGACCATAGAGAGATCACTGACGGTATCACCATAATTACAGCCCTCAGATCTGTTACCATTCTCTATTTTCCAGATTTCTTTTTAATGACAAATATTGGAGAAGCAAAAAATGAAAAGATAAATGACTTGACTGAGACTGATATCATACCAGTTATAAGTACTATCAATCTTGTAATTAATATTATATCTATAATAGTCAAAAAGATCATTCACAGTGACCAAGCAGGCTTCATCCCAGAGACGCAGAGATGGTTCAACATAAGAAAATCTGTCCATCTAACCTACCATATAAATAAACTGAAAGAAAAAAACACACAATCATCTCATCAGATGTTGAAAAACCCTATGACAAAATCCAGCACGCCTTCATGATAAAAGTCTTGGAGAGAAGAGGGAAAAAAGGATATACCTAAACATAATAAAGGCAATTTACTATAAGCCAATAGATGAAACAAATAATTTTATTAATTTGATAATTTAGTACCATTCTCATGACCAACTAGGTGAAAAAAAAATTGACATTTTCCCTGAAATGGTCCAATTACCACTTTTCCCCCAGCCTTGTGTGGGCAAATGACTAAACACAAAGCTGCTCAGACAAGTTTGGTCTGGTAATTGATCTCTGGCCTCCATGTAATTACTGCCAAGAGACAACTGCTAACAAAATTGAGCTTGATTTTCTTAGTCACCTCTTATTATGACTAATCCTTTTCCTGGCACCGTGCTGAATCAATCCTAAGCCTCCTCTGGTGCTAACCTTCTGTGACCTGCTTCTCTGAACTTCCTCACCACTCACCTGGTTAAAATGAAAATATATAAATACAAACAGTTTTGCAATAACCAAAGATCACAGCTGTTGAGAGGGAAGAATGACTTTATTTTAAGGTCCTTGAAGCCTTAAAGCCTTAAGAATGTATGTGTATGTGGTGTGTGTGTGTGTGTATGTAGACATGCAAACATAAATATAAATTTGTAATATACATACTTTTTATGCACATATATAAAATACAAATTTAAGGACTGTGTATCAAAAACTATGAACAATTATATGCAAGAATCAGATTGTTTTGTTTTCAAAATCTTAACTAATTTTACTAAAGTATCCTATTAGTTCATAAAATTAAGAAAGTAATTATTTTGTCATCAAAAAATGATCAATTCTGTAGGCTTTGTTTGTTTGTTTGTTTTCAAGACAGGCTTTCTCTTTGGAGCCTGTCCTAGAACTAACTCTTGTAGATCAGGATGGCCTCAAAATCAAGGAGATCCACCTGCTTCTGCCTCCTAAGTGCTGGGATTAAAGGTGTATGCCACCACTGCCCAGCTCCAAACCTGGTAGTTTTAACAAGACTTTCTTTCTATTAGTCTTTTCAAAATGCTTAATAGAAACATCTCTATAAATACTCTCATTTTGTTATCTAATTTTGTCAAAATTGAGAAATGACCTTGGGATGAGTGAACTTAAAGTATAGGCGGTAGAACATTCCCCGAATTCACACCACTAATCTGGTACTTAGAGTGGAGCCCTCAAGAGCAAGTGAAAATCCTTCAGGGCAGCAGACACTGGAAACAAAGCGGGCAAAGTGACTAGAAGTTCACTGGCCAGCCTGAGATATCCCAAGACACTCTTTAAGAGACAGCCCTCAGAATGAGTCTTTCTGGTGCTTTCTGCCATTTAGCATATCTTGTGGTGGTCTGAAAGAAAATGGTCCCCAAAGGAAGTGGCAATATTAAGAGGTGTGGCCTTGTTGGAGTAGGTGTAATCTCATTGAAGGAAGTGTGTCACTATAGAGGCAGGCCTTGAGGTCCCATGATTGAGCCATGACCAGTGAGACAGACCACTTCCTGTTACCTGCACAAGATGTAGGACTCTCAGCTCCCTCTCCAGCACCATGTCTGCCTGCATACCACCATGTCCTGCTATGATGATAATGGACTGAACCTCTGAACTGTAAGCCCGTCCCAGTTAAATGTTTTCCTTTATAAGAGTTGTCGTGGTCATGGTGTCTCTTCACAACAGTAGTAACCCTAACTAAGACAAGTCTCTTGTAAAAAAAAATATATATATATACACACACACATACTGTCAGATTTTGTTCAGCTTCAGTCCTGAGCAATTAAAGTTGAATAACCCATTTCATTGTCAAGTGACTCTCATTAAGCACACAGGTATGGGTATAGCAGGGTCAGATACAGCATCCTCTTTGTTCTCTCCTCATTGTGCCCCCTCTACATTTCCTTGACTGCTTTTAAGCTGATCAATATTAAGTATATCATACATTTCTGCATTTTTAGAAATTGATAAGCTATTTTTATCCTTTACCTTTTATTTGGAAATTGAGACGCAGATTAATTCATCCAAGTCTAATGCTATTTGATATTTTTATTCTCATCTTAATACAAAGATCTCTTCTAAAATTTAACTATTTACCATTTTCATCTCTTGCCATTTTGTCAAAATCATAATTATATAATTCTTAAATACCAAAAGCACTGCCTTTTAATTTTGACAGCTGAATTCATCTGGAGTTACCCACGTATTTCCCACTTCCTCTGCTTTGTAATCTCTTCTTACAATTCAGCTCATCCATCTGGAATCATTTTCTTCTGCACAAAGTACAACTTCTACAATGGCCCCTAATGCTACTTTAATCTATCTTAAAATTTATTTCATCTGAATCATACACAATAGATGTAGAATTCTAACTTGAAAGTTGTTTTCTTGATGTATATTGAAGACAACCTTTCACAAACTATCCCTTGTTCCTCCCTCCCTCCCTTCTTCCCTTCTCCACAGTGCTAGACTTGGAAGCCAGGACCTCACACACTACTCAAGTATCCCACTGCTGAGCTACACTTCTGTCCTTCTGAGTCTATTTATGTTCAGAATTTAATGATCCAGGTTGTGATAGTTTCTGTGAGGATGATCTGTCTTTGTTCTCTGCCTGTTTCTAATGTCTTCCCTGTCTTTAACTTTGTGGAGCTCCCCTGTAATTTGGGTTAGTGTGTGGCTCTCTTCTATACCTTTTCTGGGAGTCATTGATTTTTTGGCACCTGTACACTTGTGGTGCTCATTACCTCTGGGAATGTCATCTCTCTCTAAATGAGATTGTGTCTCGTATCTTTGTTTCTCTACCTCTGGGGTGAGGAAGACATATGTGCTATATCCAAGTTCTACACCACATAATTTTATGTAACCTCTGCCTTTTCATTTCTCTGGAGGTTTGGCCTGGATCGCTCTGCTTGTCACCTCACCCATCAGTCCTGCTTCCCACATCTAGCCTGTTATTGAACAGTGTTCACATGTATATCCCCTGACACTCAACTTTTTCTCCTGGAATTCTGGATCTCTGGCTGTTAAATCTTCGCGCTCTATCTTCTGTAACTGCTTCTCTGCTATATAAGCCCTGGCGTGGGCTCTTTTGCTCTATTCTGCTCCCGACGGCATATTCCAATTCATTTCCAGCTCAGGTGCTCTTTCATCATGTGCCAGATTTGCTCTTAAAGTCACCGTTAAGAGAATATTCATTTTTTTCCCGTTTCTGAAACTCCTCTCTGCTTGCTTTTCAGTGGTGCAGCCCTGGGTCTTCACAGTCCTTTACACCTGCAGAGGGTCAAGCTGAAGTACCGAGTCTCCAGCCTTTGTGTCTGCAGAGAGTCAAGATGAAGCATTTCCTTCTCACTCATCCTACAATCCATCTCTGTGCCATGATGGCCACCGGCAATAGAGTCAAGGTGCCAAACTCGGAACAGAAGAGATTTCCATCCCCCCCTTAGCTTGTGCATAACATTCACATATGATCATTTAAAACTTAGAAATCATTCATATATGATTTACTTAATATGCTTATAAAATGTTTCTCATCTTCTCAGTCCTTTTCAGCAGCTAATGTAAGCGGCAGAACACTCTGTGAATTATATCCCTTTTCCCGCATGAGGTTAACAAATGTGGGTGTATGTGAACATAAATATAACAATATGATAATTCTGAGGAAAAACTCAAGGCTGAAATCATTTTTCTGCTTGGTGTCAGTAATCTGATATTCTAGCTAGAATCAACCCGACTTCCATCTGGCCTACCCCTTCCCTAAGGAAACGCAGAGGCATGTGGCTATATTTATTTCTGTTACTGTTTTCCTGTAGGGTCTTTTAAAGAACTGTCCTCTAAGATATATGCTATCTCTGGGAACTGTTTTTATTTTGTTGTTGCTTTCCTTTGTTTTCTTACAGCTTTGCTCATGGTGTTGTCTTCGATTGTTTTTTTGTTTTGTTTTTTCTTCTTTCTGAACTTCCAGGGAGGAATCTCCAGCTATAGAACTAATGATGTCTTGATTGACTGCTGGTTCTGTTCTTTGGGGCCTCCAATCTACCTGTCATTCTTAGTTTTATGGTCTCTCTGAAAGTAATCTTCTCTGTGTTCTAACTGTTTCTTTTTCATTTATATAATATCGCATGGACACCACTGGGAATATAAACTAGGTTTCAGAAGCGCTTTCCTCCTGAAGCTGCTGGGGAGTGACCTGGAGCATCACGAGTTCCTCCTCCTCACAATTCAGATACATATCCTCTATTACTGTTTCCAAATTTAGGATTTTCCCCACACAATATGTACAATCCAAATAAATTGCCTTGGACGGGTAGGGGGTAGGTGCATAATATACATGCATGAACTGCTCCTTACAGATTATATAGATTTATATATTCAAATATTTTATCCCTGTGAAAGGATAACAACTCTATGTGTGCATTAGCTACCTGCCTGGATGCCTATGTATACACATATGTATCAATCCTTTTTCTTTATCTAGATAAGATTTCATCTACTTGCGAAAGTCGTAAGAGTGCCCAGGAGAAGGGGGAGTTCCGTCAGTGCAGCGTACTGCATTACCCTGCGTAGGAGTGCTTGCTCTGTCCCCAAGATTTCAGGGTTATGGGAGTCAGTTCTCTCTCAACACTGATAAAGCTAACTTGGAACACACTGAACAAACTGACAGTCTCGCTCTGCCACCTGACAAAGAAGAGTATCTTTCTTCCCTGTTCCTCTCTCTCAGAGTACTTCCCCTCTGTGCCTCACGGGAAAACACATCAGAATTGCTTCCCTCTGCAGTGCTGCTCAAGAGATAATACAGCTTTCTGTGACCTCACTGCCAAAACATAAAGGTCACATTCCATTCTTTACTCCCTGAAGGAAAAGCAAGTACAGAAACAAAGACAAGGCAAGTCAGTGGCATCATTCTTCCAAGAAGTTCTTTGGTCCTGGTAACCTTTTGTTGATGTTGTTTGTTTGTTTAGTTACTTGGACAAATCAAAGCAAATGAACATATAATATTTTAGCTATGTAGACTGTTATGAAGAAGTTACTACTATTATAAATATCTAGTCATTTCATCATCAATTATGACATAGGCTTGATGTCATCGGCCATTCTTGGGTGGTCAAGAATATGAGTTTTGTTTTCTGATGTGTGTACTTCCATTGTTATGAAATGTGTCTTGATCACATAAATGGGAATTTTTAAAGCTTCAAAACCCATAAAGAAAGCCAAGTTTTAATATTATGTCCATGACATCACTATTAAAACCTTCAGGAAATAATGGCATCATTGAGCAAAGAAAACATACAACAATGCCAACAGCTGCCTTCATAGTCCATAAATATTTCATTAAAACTCCTGATATCACTTTTTGGTATTTTTTGGTGAGGTAATGAAGAACTGTTTCTAGGGGACTATCTGTGTGGGTGTACAGAATGTACACACACAAGACCAAAGGACAACAGCTACCATGATTTTAATACATGGACCACTCTACTTCTTCCTATTCCTGGGACTGAACAGGAAAGGGGAAAGCAGGAGGGAAAGAGATGCTAATCAGCTGTGACAGGCCATCTCACAGATTTGCCAGGTGCTGGTCGACTGTGACAGACCATCCCAGACAGGTTTACCAGATGTCCTAGTTGCAGTTTCTATTGCTGCAACAAAATACCATGCTGATAAAATAGGTTTGGGAGGAAAGGGTTTATTCAGTTGTTGTTCACCACTGAAGGACATCATAACAAGAACTCAGATAGGATAGGACCTTAGGGGCAGGAGCTGATGCAGAGGCCATAGAGGGGTGCTGCTTACTGGCTTGTTCCTCATGGTTTGCTCATCCTGCTTTCTTACAGAACCGAGGTCTACCTGCCCAGGGATGGCCCCACCCACCATGGGCTGGGCGCTCCCTCATTGATCAATAATTGAGAAAATGCCTTCCAGCTGGATCTCATGGAGGCATTTCCCCAATGGAGGCTCCTTCCTTCTCTGATGATTCCAGCCTGAGTCAACTTGACACACAAACACATCACTATTAAGCCACAACCCCCCATTTCTTATGCATCCCCAAGATCTCACATTAAAATCATAAATAATTTTAAAAGTCCCACAGTCTTTACAAACACAAACACACTTAAAATTTAAGTCTCTTCAAAACAGTTTGTTTTAAAGATCAAGTCTTTTATCTGTGGACCCCTTTAAAAATCAAAATTAAATTAAATACCTTTCCAAGAGAGAAGAACCAGGGCACCATCACAATACGAACCAAGCAAAACCAAACTCTAGCAGTATAAAGTTCATGTCCAACGTCCTGGGATTCACTCAGGATCTTCTGGGCTCCTCCAAGGGCTTGAGTCACTTCTCCAGCTTTTACAGCACACACGGCTTTTCCTTCAGTCTCGGGATGACTCTACCCGACTGCTGCTTCTTCACCAATAACTTCTCACAGGCTCTCTTCATGGGACCAACCCTCAACATTTCTGTTCTACCTCTTCAGTCCTGGGTCTTCAACTGCTACTGAGGCTGCACCTTCTCCAAGGGCTTCTCATGTCCTCTCATGGTGCCAAGCCCCAGCTGCTCTCCATGGCCCCTTCATGCCTTCAAAACCAGTATCACCTGTGTAACTTATTACCAAGTTCTGCTGCCAACACGAGGTTCAACCTTGGCTTCCTCTGAAGCACAGTTTCTCTGTGCTCTCAAGAAACTTCCCAGAATACCTCACCTCAGTGATAATAATCTCTTCTTAATCACCGCTAATTTCTTAGCTCCAGCTAAGTAGCATCAATTGTCCCTTTCTCTTTTGTAGTTCTGGTCTCTTGTAAATCACTGCTGATTCTTCAGCCCTAGCTAAGCAGAACCACATTTAAATCAAAATATTAAAGGCCCTTGATAGAACCTTTGATCTTCCATCTGAAACTACACAAGCCAGGCCTCCATCTTCTGCACTGCTCCCAACATTCTTATCTTTCAAGCACCTACAAAATGTCCCACTGAGCTCTTAACACTCAATGGCTTTTCTAACCCAAAGTTCCAAAGCCCTTCCACAATTCTCCCCAAAACATGATCACAGCAATACTCCCATTACACTGGTACCAACTTGTCTTAGTTTGGGTTTTCTATTGCTTTGATGAAAGACCATGACCAAAAAGCAAGTTGAGAAGCAAAGGATTTATTTGGCTTATACTTACATATTGAAGTTTACTACTGAAGGAAGTCAGGACAGGAATTCAAAGAGGGCAGGGTCCTGGAAGTAAGAGCTGATACAGAGACCATTGAGGATGCTGCTTACTGACTTGTTCCTCTTTCTTGCTCAGCCTGCCTTCTTACAGAACCCAGGACCACTAGCCTGGGATGGCACAACCCACCATGGGTTGGACCCTTCCCCCATTGATCACTACATGAGAAAATACTTTACAGCTAGATCTTGTGATGGCATTTCCTCAATTGAGAATCCTTCCTCTCTGATGACTTTAGCTTGTGTCAAGTTGACACACAAAACCAGGTAAGAAATGCCAGTCAACCATGACAGGCCATCCCAGACAGATTTACTGGGTACTAGTTGACTATGACAGGCCATCCCACACAGACTTACCAGGAAAGTTGGCAATTCAAATTATTCCAAGTAGCAATATGCTGGATTTGGCTTATTGCATCTATTTATTTTTTAGTGTTTATTTACTTGGTTATATGTGTATGTGTGTGTGCCTGAGTATATGTAAGTGCATCATGTATGCATACTAGCCAGCAGGGATCAGAAGAGGTATGGGATCCATGGAACTGGAGTTATAGACTGCTGTGGAATAATTGTTTAGTATTTATTTATTAAATAAATATTTATTTATGCTGAACATTTGTTTAATGATGCAAAGATGTGTTTCATTCCTGTATGGTGCATTTTTTAATTCTGTGTAGCTATGTTACACCTAACACACCTGATTAGTTTAATAAAGAGCTGAATGGCCAATAGCTAGGCAGGGGGGTTAGGTGGAACTGGCAGGAGGTGAGAATAAATAGGAGGAGAAATCTAGGAAAGAGTAGAGGGAGGAGTGAAGAGCAAGAAAAGGAAAGGAGAGGAGGCCACCAGGGGCCAGTCACCCAGCAACACCGCCAGCCACAGAATAAAAAGGAAAGAAAGACATATAGAATAAAGAAATGTAAAAATCCCAAAGGCAAAATGTAGTTAAAGACAAACGGGATAATTTAAGTCACAAAAACTGAGTAGAAACAAACCAAGCTAAGGCCAGGCATTCATAAGTAAGAACAAGTCTCCGTTTACTTATTGGAAGCTGGGTGGTTGACCCTCAAAGAAATAAAAAAAAAAACCCAACTACAACAAACTACAACAGACAGTTGTGAGCTATTGTATGGACTGAGAAATTAACCTGGCTCCTCTGGAAGAGCAATAAGCATTCTTAGCTATGGAATCATCTCTCCAGTCCCATCATGCATCTGTTCAGAATGGAGGTAAATCTTGTTTTATCACATGACATTTGGTAGCCACGAATTCACCTCACCTATTTAGAATTGTTTTGTTTGTTCAGTACAGCTACTGGTACCCAATGTATGATACATGAATCCCCAACTATTGAACCAGACAGTGTGGATAATTATATGCATTATACATATATAATTAAAATAAACCACTATTGTAGCCATCAACACCATGATTAGAAAATTTAAAGCAATGATTTGAGAACTTCAGTGTATATTAATAAGAGTTGCTACATCTGGGAGGCTTTGCATGAATTGATCAACACTATATTTCACAGAATTATTTTATTCATTAACCCCCTTGCTACTTGCTACAACCCAGTTTATAGAGCAGAAATCTGAGACTCAAAGAATGTAGATCCAATGACAACCACGAAAGGATGAATTTGACCCCAGTTTTTTCTGATTCTTAAGCAGGCACTATTCTCTTTGAATCAGCTTGCTTTGTTTGTGGACATTCATTATAATGATCCCTTGTTCTGTACCATATTTATACTGAGTCTTGAATCATCTGAACTTGAGTAAACTTTAAAATGGGTGATAAAAGATTACACAATAAATGTCCTCATGCTATCGCAGTTGATAGTATATAACTGCTTTAAAAGAAGATAAGTTATAGTCAGTGTATGCTTAAAAACACCGAGCATCATTGCCTTTGAGCATGTAATAGATCTGCAATAAGATATGCATTGGAACGCATGTGTATTTCAAATGTAAATATTGGCAGACTTATCTATTGAGCAGGATCCATGACTCAGGAATATTTAGTCTCCAACAACTCTAAATGATTCCGGAGACAACACACACATCAATGACTGTTGCTGTCATAAAAGAGTTTCATTGGGCTTAGCATTCCTGAGGTTTAGGACACCTGGTGGTGAACTGGAGGCATGGCAGCAGGTTACCAGAGGAGCATCTGCTGACCGCTTATATTCTGATCCACTAACATACAGCTCAAAGCCCACCCCATGACATCTTCTTCCAACAAGGCCACAGTTTTTTTATTCTTCCCAAAGAGGTCCACCAATAGGGATCAAGTATTCAGACAATTGAGCCTTTGGGGGCCATTCTCCTTGTAAGCACCACATTTTCCTACTTTGATGCAGTGCTGGAGGAGAAGGTGGTGTGGGATTGAGCGGTGAAGTGGGAAAGACTCAGATGGCCTTGGGAGACCCAGTTAACAAACGCTTAGGAAGTTGGTGCACACATTGTATGACGTGGCTGTTATTGAAAATTAGCCATGCAGTCTTGCAGTTAAATCACACTGAGGTTAAAGTGGTCCATCCTGATGGTTTTGGTCCATCTCAGTAATGCTACGCTCATACAGTTATTCCTGATATGTCTGTCCTGTGGAAATAGTGCCCGATGTTACACATCACATGTCTTTTTAAGCTCCATGTTAAGTGACATCAGCTATGGTAAGAATTTTTACTCACCCAAACTGGCAAATCAACAAATAAGGGCTGGATTAAGAGATTGTTAAATTTCAAATTATAGATTATGGGTAGTTTTAAAAAAGAAAAATTATAAAGTAAAGACTAGTGGGTTATTATAAAGCTTACTTGGAACACCCTCTTATTTCCTATTGCCCGTGGCTGTTTTTGTAATAGCTGTGCAAAGTAGCACAGAGTCAAGAAAGACCTCAGGCCTCACAAATCCAAAAATATTTAATATTTCATCAATTAGAGAGGAATGTTGCCAATCTCTACTCTAGGCTGTAGAGACTAACTGACAGAATGCTAATTTTATAGGTTGGATATAGAAAGGGTAACATGTGTACAGCTATCACAGTCTGGCTAGCATAAAGACTTGGCAAAACTTTCAATACTCAAAAACAGCTATCCAGCTCAGCAAAAAAAAAAAGTTGCCTGTGTAACTGGCAAAGAGTACAGTGCCAACCAACATCTGTGATACCAAATGGAAATTAATATAATGTGGGGGAATGGGAAATGGTTTAGACAGTAGAGCATATATTAATTTTAATGCTGATTAATGTATCACAAAAACATGGTCAGTGTAGGATGCAACTCTATTTGTCCAATCAGGGTTGACTGGAAATAATAAGTTGTCTATGGACATAGGAGTTTGTAAAGAAAAAAATCAATGTCTACAGAAAGCTCAAAGCATTGAATGGTTTATCTATAAATAATAGCTATGTGTTGGCATCAATAAAATTAATAAACACACAGAGACAATTTCCCCCAGAAAGCTTGTCTTTAAACAACTAAGTGGATAGCATCGATCAGGCACCAAAGGGTGTAATTTCTCTTTCTCCCAGTGATATCAAGACACTCAAGTTCTTGAATCTAATTATTTTGTTTACAATGAAACCAAGAAAACTGAGATCGGATGGAAGACAGTATCTTGGACGATGATAGAGCAGATGAGACAAACTCATCCAGTTACTGCAGGAAGCTCTTTTGGACCACCAGCCCCGGAATCATGACATACAGACTTATTAATTATGGAAGCTCGGCTGGCCATAACTTAGTCTTGTCCTACTAGCTCTTATAACTTAAATTAATGCATATTTTTAAATCCACATTCCTTTACATGGCTTTACCTTATTCTGTACTGCCCATCCTGCCTCCACCCCATCTGGGTGGTGACTCCCTTTTTCCCTCTCCAAGTCCTCTCTGTCCTCAGAAGTCCCACCTAACCTCTTCCTGCCTAGCTAATGGCCGTTCAGCTCACTAGTAAACACAGTGACGCGACTTCACACAGTGTAGAGGAATATTCTGCAACAATTTACACCCAACCGGAAAGAGCACCCACTGCGAGCAACCTTCTTCAAGGCCAGAGATAAAGAATGTTGGGGGCTGCCGGGTAACTGAAAATGATGACTAGAGCTTTAAACAACTCTAAAAACTTAGTGACATACACTTTTATTCTATACTCCAGTCATGGTGTAGTGGGCTGGGAGTAGAGACTCTGTTCCACCTTCAAGTAGGGACCCAGGATCATTCAACTTAGGGGATAAACCACCCTCAGGGATCCCAGAGGATCACGGGATGTCTTGTTTATAGGTGATCTATAGGAGTATGTGTTCTGGGCATAGCAAGAGGTTTTGGAGCTAATTCTAAAGAATTCTGCACAAAAGGAAATGGCCATTTGGGAATACAGTATTTCCTTACTGCTCCTCCTGTCCCTTTCTTCATGGATTGGGAATCTGTAATGCATGACAGTTCCCCTTTAGAGCTGTTTTTAAATTTGTTTTATGTATATGCGTGCTCTACCTGCTTGTACAACTTTATGGCAGAAGAGGATATCAAACCCACTAGAGAGGATTGTGAGCCACCATGTGGTTGCTGGGAATTGAACTCAGAACATCTGGAAGATTAGCCAGTGTTCTTAACCACCGGGCCATCTCTCCAGTCCTAATTCCCCTTCTAAAGTGCATCCCAGTAAACATGCTTGACTCATTCAAACTGCACAACAAACCTAAAAAGGTCCAGGCTGTTTCATCAACGGTTGTCTGTTGCAGACATGCAGGGTTTGGCTCCTCAGGAGATTATGGGAAGGATGGGAGCTGAGGTCCAAAGAACCTTATATCTCTGATGTAATTGATTATTTTTCTACTTTAATTTTACAAAACAGTTACTCAAATTCTTATCCCCTGGACATTTACAACTTCAAGTCTGTGCTCTCTGTTGTGTTATTGGAACTCCCTGAGTCTTTTCTAAAACTAAGGAAAGGCAGGTGCTCAAAGGAGATGTTAGGACAGGTAAGTAAAAACACAGAGATGATTAAAGGGAAATCTAAACTAGGCATCCTGAGGAGAGCAATTGCACCGACCAACTGTAAAGTTCAAAGACAAATACCCAACAGTGTGCACAGAGCACAGGGTCTGCAGGTGCGTGTTGCCTTGCCGTGTGTGCTGGTGGGTGTCTGAGAAACTTGCCAAATTCTATTTCTAGAACATGATTCTAAGGACAGCAGGGGCAGGAATGTGCTCCTGGAACAATGTCAAGCAAGCAGGCCGCCCTCCTCTCCCCAGCCCGGGTGCCGGTAGCACACACATGTGAGGGAGATGCTTCCACACACGGCTCTCCATCTGCTTCCTGGACTCTTTGATCAGAAAGGAGACACTGATAGCCAGGGTGAGGCCAGAACCACCGCTGTCAGTTGGCCCAAAGACGCCTCCTGTCATGGCGTTTGGCACATGTCAGGAACTGCTTCAGTGAGAGCAGCAGTCCAGCTTCATCTGTACCATGTGTCTAAAGACTGTGGTTCGCAGGTCTCCCTCCTTGGTAAAACAACAAGGCCGGGAAATGTCAGAGAAGGGCGTCCAGAAACAGACATGTAGTAGGTACTACCTGCCGCGTGATGAAGGCCTCCTTCCTGGTGTGTAGGAAAGCTGCCGTGCATGGTGGCCTTGACCGCCTTCTTCTTTTGGGTGTTTCCTGGTGTAACTCTGCCATCTGCCATGGGAGTATTCTGGGAGAGGCCTTCCTATTCTAGCAACCTGCGGAGGGGTGACAGATGAAGGTGGGGGAGGGGAGCACATGTCCCCCTCTCTGAGGGGGCTTGTGTGACTTCCAGTCAAGCAGAGCTATAATTACAAATGAGCTTTTGAAAAGAATGCATCCCCAAATGTCAAGGGTTGCAGGTTCTTTAGCTGTCTTTCTTTTTTACTTATCTTTTTATTTTCCTTAAATTTATTTATTTTTTTGGTAAAGAAGAGATTCATCATCTTGGAATCCTATACCAGGAAGGGAGTCTTTGCATTTTTAAAAATAAAAAAAGTAATTAAGAAATTCATAACTGATAGCAATGAAGAGAACACAAGAGTCATGTGACCAGAAAATTCTTACCGAAGTTGTCTCACCTGTTCTGTGCTGTCCAGCATGGCAGCCAGGTCCAGAAGTGTCCTTTGAACTCTTGCAACAGAGGGATAGGTGCAGACAGGTTCTGAGGATAAGACGCACGGCCATTTCAAGCACTCCATACACAGAGAGACTATAATGTCTTGAATAATTTATATTGATTGCAGGTTCAAATGGTAATATTTTAGTTACCAGGGACTAAATAGAATACATAATATTTAAATTTTTATTACGTGGTTTGTTTGTTTGTTTTTTAACGTGGCTGCTAGAAGGTTTGGAAATCTGTTGTGGTCCACATATTTCTCTCAAACCCTGGGAGAGAGCACGTGTATGAAGGGAACTGGGGAAATAATAACTAGTTTGGAAATTCCCTTACAGGCAACCACTAGCTTTTCTTCTCATTGCATCTATCCCAGGAAAGGAACGGTGTTACGGTGTTACCCCTAAACCAGCAGCTCCAGCCTGTGTCTGTTCTAATGACTCTCCCACTCAGCCCATGCGCATTGTGTATGTGGGGGAGGGGACACCGTAGGTACCCATGTGTGTGGAGGCCAAAGGACAGCCGCTTGTAGAAAGGGAATGTGATGGTTGTTCCTGGTGTCAACTTGGCTACATCCGGGAAGAAGTACAAGCCGGAAATGCAAGGCTCACCCGTGAGAGATTGTTTTTGTTTGGTTTTAAGTGGGTGAATCCACTTCTAGTCCAGAACATTAAGGTAGGAAGACACACACCTTTGACCTAGATCTTCAGGTGAGAAGGCCCACCTTTAATCTGGGCCACACCCTCTGCTGAGAGCCTATATAAGGACGCAGAAGAAAGAAGCTTTGCTGCCTGCCAGCTTGCCCTTCACTGGCATTGGAGTCTACTTCTCTGGAATTCCAGTTATACCGAAGACCAGCTGAGATATCCAGACTTGCAGACTGAGCAACTCCTGGATTTGGGGGCTTTCTGTTCACAGTCATTATTGGATTAACTGGGCCGCAGCCTATACATCATTCCAATAAATCCCATGTGTGTGTGCGCTTGTGTGCGTGTGTGTGTGTGTTTGTGTGTGTGTGTGCATGTATGTGTGTAGCAGAGAGCGAGAGAGAGAGAGAGATCCATTTTATAAGTTCTGCTATTCTTGAAAACCCTGACTAGTATATGGAGGAACTGGATCATTTTCAAAAGCAAATTAAAAGTCTCTTCCATGTAGATGTTGCAAATTAAAAGTCTCTTCCATGTAGATGTTGCAAATTAAAAGTCTCTTCCATGTATATGATGCATTTCAAAAGAAATAACTGAAGGATTAAACACTCAATCAAATTTCCAAACTTCCCTGGTTCTCCTGTCCAAGAATTTCTTCGCTATCCCATGATACATTCTTTATCATGTTCAAAGATGACATCTTCCAATACTCTAAGAGAGATTGTGGCTTTCAGATAGTGTTTACAGCATGTCATGGGATGGATGCGTGGCTCTGGGGCTATAATAAGTGCTTTAAAAGAGGTGACATGCCCTTGGGAGACTCATTTATCCTGCTGATTCTAAATAATTCTGACGGTAGTTTAAATCAGTGTGGAGGTCTGGTCCCACTTAGAATGATCCACAGTACTTAAAATTCTACATCCTACCTCTTTTAGAGCTCATCAGAGATCTAAGGTGGTACAGAAACAAATTAAATTGAGTTTCAGTGAGTGACAAGTTCCTCCACGGTAAGATGAGAGGGCAGAAGTGTCAGCCATAGCGAAGTTTGGGAGGGAAAGGCAGATTCTAAGTGGGTATAAAAAAAACCTAATATTTTAATTTAATATTTTTATGTATCATCATGATCATCATTATTTGTATGTGAGATAAAGAGGGCAGAACAGCTTCCAGGAGTTGATTTCGGGGGTCAAGCTCAGATCCTCGGACTGGGACAGCATGTGTTTTCAGTATGATCTCCCCAGTCCTTTAATCTACCCTGAAAGATCAACCTTGAGTAACTGGAGGGCCGGAGGCAACAAACTCCGTCCACACACATTGGCAGTGTCTTTGCCAAGCGTTTGTATATGGCTTCATGAGGAAGACGGGGAGAAAGACAAAAGGCACAAAGGCATCCTCCTGGGTGGTACAGGTGTAGAAAGAGCAGGTGCAGAGACTTGGTGTGCAGGCAGTGGAGAAGAGAGAGGCAGCATAGTTCTCTACAGAAAGCAAAGAGAGGAATGCAACTGAAAGCTACGGGAAAGTCTGCACAGCCAGACCGTTGCAAATGTGGAAGACAGAGTGGAGAGATTACAGGAACACAGGGGCCAGAAAGTGAGTGGTGCAATTATCTCTCCTAGTCACTTCAGAAGCTATACTCACAATGTTTCACCAACATGACTGCCCAAACAGGAGGTGAACAAGGATATCATCAATGAGCATGTCAAAGTGGACAGGAAAATCCCAAGAGGCCTCAACCATACATGAAGAACTACAGGCAACTGAGTAAAGTTGGAAACGAGAGAAGTGGTCCTCCCTGGAGAAGAGCATGCGGATTGGCTGCCCAGCACCAACAGTCAGCCCTAAAATCATACATATAAGTAGTGCTATATGGACCCAACAGGCTAGGAATTGTGTATGTATGTACAAATATATGCATGCAATAACAATTAATTTTAAAAGGCAGCATGAATTTGAAGGACAGTGGAGAGGAGAATACATGAGGGTTTGGATGGAGGAAAGGGAAGGAGACACATTGTAATTAAGTTACAATCTCAAAATTTATAAACAGCAGCAACAAAAGAGATAGCTGCAGAAGACATCTTTTTCTCCTTTCCCTCCATTATAATAGAGTAGGTGGCAGAAAGCAAACCGAGAAAACATACTGTATCTCTTATGATACTTAAAACTAAAAGCTGTGACAGGGATCCAGAGATCAGGAAAGAGAAGAAAAGAATAATTGATTTTATGACTCAAGCATAATAACATATCAGAATGATTCATAAACGCTCAAAAACTGAATAGCACATTTTTACATACCCAAGGGTTCAAAGGCGACATCACAAGGGAAAATTAGAAGACACTGCAAATTACGTAAGTTAAAATGCAAGATATGAAAGTGCATGATGTTCAGCTAAGGCAGTGTCCCGGGGCAAATGTGTACCCTTCAGTGCTTGCATTAGAAAAGAGGGGGGCTCTCAAACCCACAAGCTATGTGTAGGGTCCGAACAGGCCAGATCACTGATGCTGGAAGCTTTGGCTACAGTATGGTCTCCTTATAAGCACTCAATACTGTTTTCATAGTGTGAAAGAAGCCAAAGATGACAGAAAAGTCAGTGGTTGTGTCTGTGTTAAAAATCATTATGAAGGCTGAAATTTGAATTTCATATAGCTTTTATGAATTACAGTATTATTAGAAGTTCTTAATCAAATAAAAAATATAAAGACATATTCAAAATCGTAATGCCAATCAATTGCTCAATAGGATTTTGTTATACAACTTAATTAACTAAATATATATATATTGGAAAAATAAAGATGTAAAATACCAAAAAGAGCAAATCACAGAACTCACACTGTCTGACTCTCAAGCTGACTGTGAAAGAAACCTGAGGACCCAGAGACTCTCGTGCCGCGTGAGGATGCTCAGAGAGCAGTTGGATAGCAGGGAAAGACACCTACACTTCTCATTTGATTTTTGACAAGGGTGTCTTAGTAAATTGGCAAAGTTGACTTGGTGTACTTCTTAAAAAATGAAACACTAAGAAATGTGGGAGTGTGAAGTTGTAATGAACATTTATCAGGGTGACGAAGGAGATTGGAGAAAAACAGGGGGAGGGTGGATGGTCAAGACACGGGCATGAAAATCTCAAGGAATGAAAAGAGAATTAAAAACCTTATCTCATTATAGACAATAATTAACTAAAATTGAATCGAAAATATAAATATAAATGAAAACCATAAAAGCCCTAGTAGGAAAAGAAAATTTGAAATCTTAAGTGTGGAGCATGCCCTTATAATGAGATTCCAACAACAGCAAGAGGGACATTTTGGTTAATTTGAATGTCAATATTTAAAGGCTCTACACATAGAAAAATATTGTTAAGATGGACATAAAAGCCAGAGATTCAAAGAAAATAATTGAAAATTGTAGGAAATCTGCACTGAGAAGAAATGAAGACCGATAATACAAGTACTAATGGCCAACTGGGTCTGGGGAAAAGGTCTGGGAGAAGTTAGTTCCTGAGCAGTCAGAGCCCTGTGTTGGGTTCCCAGTACCCATACAGGAAGCTAGGTACAGGGATGGACCAAGGAAGGAATGGATGAAAGATTCAAACAGGCATTTTCTAAAAGAAAGCACATAAAACCCAAATAAATGAAAAGAAACACTTAATAACCGAGATACACTTGAAGTCGCCATAGGATCTTATTACAACCTGTTCGAATGACAAGATTTAGAATAGAAGGCAGTGGAAAGATGGGGAAGATGCAGAGTGCTGGAAACCATCACACTGACCCAGGCAGCATGGCCAATCATGGGCAACATTTGATGTGTTGTATATGGTGAAGAACAAATGGAACATGTAACCGCATACAACCCCGTAATCCTACTCTTGAGGGTTTCTTTCCTCAAGGAAAGGAGAACGCCATGTCTACACGAAGCTCTAGTCTCAGATATCTGTACAAGCGTTATTCCTAATTTCCACAACGCAATTGCTCATCAACTGACGAGCAGGATAAATATTTCATCCCACGTCCGTCAACGCCACACTAAGCAGCAGTAAAATGTAGCTAGCAGCAAGATGGACAAATCCGCATGGTTCCCTTCCTGTCGCATCGCATCCCACACAAAGCGAAACCACGGGGACAGAAAATTATGTCAGTGGTTGCCAAGCAATGGGGATGTGAGAGTTGGGATCAATGGGACATGTGGAAATTTGGAGGAAAATGAAATAGTCTCTGTTTTCATTCTGTTGGTCATTTGATGACTGCACGCAGTTGCATATACTCCAGGGATTCCCTGTCTTCTCTTCCCAGCACTGTGACTAGGTGCACACTACCTCCCTGGCTAAGTTTAATTTTTATTGCCCTCATTTAGATACATAAAAAAGAACTGGATGTTTTCAGTCATTCTGATTACGCAACACTCCCATTTGCCTCGTTTTTTCCTTAAATTTTTGTTTCTCAGATGCAATGGAGAAGTGCCTTGAAGTAGCAGAACACTGAACAGGAAGTGCTGCGTCCCACACAGGTGGGTCCCCAGCCCACGCACACTGGCGGAACCAGGTCTTCCGTGGGAGTCTTCCTTGGCTCCACTTGCTGCTTTATGCTTCTTTTCATTTTATTCCAACTTCTCCTCACTAAAAAAAAAGGATGCCCTCGGGCAAGATAAATGTGTGATTTACAGCTCTCCAGAAGCCCCGGGTTCCTTCCAGGCCAGCTGTGAGGGCTAGGTAGAGTGGGTTGCCTGCAGGTGCAGTCCCTGCTTGGGCTTTTATGAGCAACTTCCAGGAGGCAGTGAGCTCCCGGTGAAACCAAACGATGGGAAAAAATGCCGTGAAGACATCAGAGGTAAAATAAGCACACAGCTCAGTGGAGATAGCTTTGAAAGGATGAGAGCCCAGGGCTGTCTTCCTCTGTAGCTCCCCGGTGTGTGTGTGTGTGTGTGTGTGTGTGTGTGTGTGTGTGTAGTTGACTGTGAGTTTCTATATCTGTGTATGTGTCTTTGTGTGCATCTGTGTCTCTGTGTGTGTATATGTGAAGAGAGTCGGGGGTCTATGCGTGTGTACGTGTGTATCTGTGTGTGTGTGTCTGTGCAGGTTTTGTGTGTGTCTGTGTGTCTGTATATGTATATATGTTAGGGGAGTCCCTGTGGGTCTGTGTGTATGTCTTCGTATCTGTCTGTGCGGGGGTGGGTCTCTGTGTGTCTGTGTTTATTTGTGATGGGGTCTCTGTGTGGGGGTGTGTATGTGTATGTGTGCATGTGTCTGTCTCTATATGTGTCTATGTATGAAGGAAGTCTCTGTGGGAGAGAGAGAGAGAGAGAGAGAGAGAGAGAGAGAGAGAGTGTGTTCAAGGGGAGAAGAGGAAACCCCTCAGAGAGACAAATCACATTCATTAAATAAACCTTCAGTATATATTCAGTAGCCATTTGTCAAACTCTTAGCAGTGCTGGCTGCTTTGGCCTCTAACACTAAATTACGGTTTAGGTGCTACCTGGTTCTCCTGCTCACAGCTCCGTTTGATGAGCTGGCACATAGCGCACAGCAGAAGAGTCGAGAGCCTTGGCTGGGAATGCTTGTTTTTATTTTGATCTCAGAGACTGTCGAGCTCAGTGAAGTTGTCTCCATGCCACAAGCTGGGGCAGGAGGGATCTTGGTTTTGTTCAGTGTCATGGTCAAGATCAGGCACACGGTAAGTCTCTAAGGTATGGAGATGGAAAGCAAGCCAGGTTCTACCCCAGCCCCACCCTCTCTGGTCCTGAATTCAAAGGGAAGAAGAGTCTTGCTGACAATCTTCTGCTGGACTCTTGGCAGGATCTACCTCTCCCGGGCATCTGCTCTAACTCTTTTAGCCTGTTGCTTCCACTGACAGCCAGGACTCCATGCTTCTTCAACCCTGAAACTCTCCTCATTCTCTCACACTCTGTAGCCCAGGCTCAACGGCCCCTTACGTGTTAACTTTTAAAAGTGAGCCAAGAATATCGCGTCACATTCCTATTTTCTGCAGCTTTCTCTGCTGAGTCGTGCCTGGGAAACCAGGCCATGTGATAAGCGTCATGTATGTTACTTGCTGAGTGCATGAAACTGAGCTTCTTTTCCTCCTCACAATTTAAATGATGTTTTAATCATTGGTATCTATTGTGAGTTTACCTTTGTCAAAGAGAATAAATGTCACTTCTTCCTTAAAGTTATTATTTGTCTCTTGCTAAAGGCATGAAGGGAAATTCCTTCTACAACTTACTGCAAAGAGCTAGGAGCATACTTGTCTATACAGGATATTTCAACCTGTTTTAGGTCACCTGGAGGTGCTTATCAAATAGTCTGCCTCTGTCAGGGACCTCTTGGTGGCGTTTCCTCCAAGCTGAAACAGATCATTGCTGTCTTGTAACATAGCATCTGTGATCATCTGCCTGAGACCCTCAGTGAGATTGAGCCTGTTCCCATTCCCTTATGGAGGGAGGGAAGCTCATGAGGTACGCAGGTTCATTGTGTTCATAAGACCCCTCCCCTTCTAAAGGTTATAGAAGAGTATGATTGATTGACAGGGGTGGGAGTAGCTGCCTGGTGCCACACGTCTTTCCAGAAAAGTCATCTCCTAGTTTGAGTCCCTAATGGCAACACCTAGGATGTTATATATAAGATGGATAAGCCTGTAAAAGATGATGCTTTTATGTTTTCTGGCTCTGGTGTTCATTGACTATATTTGCCTGACAGTGAGTACTCAGCCAATTTTTGGAAAGAATTAAGATAATTAATTTTTAGTTTAAGTGTGACTTGTTTGTCAGAAACATTACTCCCTCCATCCATCCCATTTTCTTTCTCATGTGTGGTATATATATGTGTGTGTTCATTTACATGTGTGCACACATACTTGATATCATGTGTGGTATATATATATGTGTTCATTTACATGTATGCACACATACTTGATATCATGTGTGGTATATATATATGTGTGTTCATTTACATGTATGCACACATACTTGAGAGTATGTGTGCACTTGTAAAAGGGGTCAGTGTTGTGTTTTCCTCAATCTCGCTCTACCTTATTATGTGAGAAAAGGTTTCTCACTGACCCTGAAGCTCATAGATTTGCCTAGACTGCTGTTCAATGGTCTTTGGATATTTAACTGACTCCACCACCATTCCAACCTCCCGGCCTTCCTACCTAGTGCTGAGGTACAGATGCAAGCTCCCATACCTGGTGTATACCCAGTTTCAGCTGTTGTACTTACGTGACAGATCATCTACCAACTGAGCCATCTCTCCAACCCATGTGTTGGGTTATTTTTAATTAGAATTTGTTTATCCACAATCTCAATTAATACAATTAGCTGTTTCACAAAATGAAAATGGCGAGATTTTGAAAGAGGGGAGTGGGATTCTGATCACTGCAATCAGCTGGTGTGTTCTGTTTCATCAGGTGCAGGAAAGGAAAGGCAAAGCAGCTCCATCACACCTGAGAGCTGCGTGTATATGTGTGATTGCTTAGTCAACAGACAAGCCCTACAAGGCAAAGCAGAAGTTCTCAACTAAGGCACAACACGCCGTGAAGCCGTTCTCTCTGACCCATTTGCTAACCGCAACAACAGGTCGAGGGGAGGTGCTGCTTGAGGATGGAGGGATGAAGCCATTGTATCTTGATTGAGTTTTAAGCCTTTAACATTTCAAACAAAGAAAAGGGCATGGGTGCCATTTAGCTTCACCTTCTCCAGAAGTCATTGCTTGGCATTTGGAACTTACAACTCTTTGTTGTGGGAATCGCTTTGCCTATAAGATGATGAGAGGCAACACTGGCCCCTTCCCACCAAAACATCTCCGCACCGTGCCAAAAGTCCTCTGGGTTCAAAATCACCCCCTACTGAAAACCACTGACCTCCGTCTATCAATTTAACTGTTGTGATAAAACTTTCAGAAAATTAAAGGGACTGACTCCTTATGATGTGTTTTTAAAAGACCAAAAACACATTTGTTTAAATATTTGAACAAACGGCTGTCTGGGGAGGGATGAGATCCAGAGTGATGTTGAGTGACGTATCCTCACTCAAGAAAAGGATGCAGGTGCTTGGGTTCAAAGCGAGACTTGTTTAAGCTCCTCAGAGTTCCTGCTTCTAAAGCTAGGGATGGACTTTTATAACATGTAGCCTGGGATAGAATCAAGAAAATGGAAAGGGCCCCGAATGGTGGTGTAAGTGAGCTATCTCAGAATTCAGGTCTATGGACCCTGGAAACACTCTGCTCAGTCTTGTCCTTAACATCTGTGGATTGGAAGAAGAAAGAGGAGACCATGTAGTTCATGCCCAGCAGAGGCACTGCCCTAGGACAGTCTTCTTCAAAATCCCCAGCAACCACTCACATCTGCCATGATGACTCTCGGCAAGTTGGATGTTGCAATCCTACAGGTAGGTCTGTCGTCACTTCTAACGAAATCTAGTCTCTGTTGCTGAGGACAAGGGTGACCCTCGGCATTGGGTAGCAGCTAGTGGCCTCTGCCACACTAACTGGTTTACATAGCATCTGCCCTTCTTACCAGCAGGTGCGTAATATTCCCTTCTCCACGGCTTCCAGGTGTGCTGTCATTTATTGCATGGTGCTGTCATCAAAAGGAACAGCTCCCTCTCAAAGGAATAAAAGGCATGGTTTCTTATGGAATAAAATATGACTGATGATGGGCCAGGAGCACAGACTTAGGTCTCCCCAAATACAACATTCCAACATGGAAGCAGTTCCATGCAGCTTTTATAGCAACAACAAGATTTATTAAAACACATTGGTGGAAACATCGGGAAGATGGGTTGAAGCAAGACAGGGGAACATCCACTATTGGTCTCAGATGGATGGCAGCCTTCTTAACCCTGTGGAAAGTAAGATTGTGCCAAGTTAGGACATCCCAGAGGTTTTCTTTGTTCGTTAGAGTATTAGGTCTGGTTCAGAGGTAGGCAAGGAATGACTCTTTGGGAGCTAAAGGTAACCCCCCAAAAGTTGTAATCCGTTGTCTCAGCAGCACCCCAAACTCTACAGTTGTTGAAGTACTTATCAGTCCATTGGCCCATGCAGAGCCTTCCTCCCAGGAGCCCTCGCTCACGGTTCTGCTCTCTGACATCTCATCGCAGGTTTTCTCTAGTGGTGTGGGAACCCGCTTACCATTGGTAGTGAGTTTCCACCAGGGAGTCGTACTAATTCATCTTCCTTATTGAAATGCTTTTTCTTCTGTTCCTCTGCATCCCCCTACATGTTCTAGTACCATTTTGATGAGTTACAAGGAAAACTCTTGAGTTAGTGAATTGGGTTTTATTTAATGTCTTCAAACTTTTACAGTATTAAGTCTTCTCATGAAGAAATACAGCAAAATTTTGCATATTTATGTGATTCTTAATACAATAAAGGCATGCAGAACTTAAGTTAATGTTCTTATATATTACCCATGCACAGTTTATGACTTCATTGGCAGTATTAATAGGGTCTTGATCTTTATTTTAAATTCTTGGTGATGTATATAAAGATGCAGCTTTATACATTTGCTCTACATGCACTTAATTTACTGTCCTTCCTATGCACTCCAAAACAGCACGTATATTTTATTTTTGATATTTTTATATTATGCCAGTAATTATAGCATGTTCTTCTTTTTCCATTACAAGTTAGTCTGCATGAAAATTAATTAAATTAGCCATATCTTCTATAAAGCTGCTAATTTATCATGATAGTGTGCTTCTTACTCATCATTTTAACAGTAATGTTTGTATTTTGCACCAATAAATATACTCTTGTCTATTGGTTTGGGGGGAAATGTTCCGTATGCTTTTGAAAAGTATCCATCCATTCTCATTTTTATTAAAATACTGTTTTTTAAGTTTTATCAAAAAATTTTCCATACCCATAAACACATTTTTTCTATGACTTATGCTGTGCATCACATTTTCAGTTATTAAATGGTCTTGTGGAATTCAATAATTAACATCTTACAGATGTTGAAATGTTGCTTTCTAGGTTTTATAGGACTCTGTCTTTGTTACTGTGTTATTGCTGAGAAGAGACACCATGACCACAGCAACTCTTACGAAGAAAATCATGGAACTGGGGCTGACTTACAGTTTCAGAAGTTCAGTCCATTATCACTGTGTCAGGAAACACAGCCGCACACCAGCAGACATGGCGCTGGGGAGGTAGCTGAGAGTTCTACACCAGCATCTGCAGGCTGCAGGGTGAGAGAGTGGCACTGAGCTTGACTTGAGCATTGAAACCTCAAAGCCCCGCCCCCATTTCCTCCAACAAGGCCACACCTCCTAATAGCACTGCTCCCTATGAGCCTATGGGGTCCATTTTCATTCAAACCACTATGAACTTTTATAGAAATTCTGGGCTATCAGCTAATGTCTGCCAGTATGTTTATATGTACAAGACAGAGAGAGAGAGGGAACAGGGAGGTGGAATTGGAAGGTAACACATCAGATTCACTAAGAGAATTGTTCTGTTTATAGGGAATTGGGTCAACTTGAATTGATCATTTTTCTGTGTTGTAAAAATATTTATGAAAGACAGCAAATTGAATACTTAAAAGTTTAAAGTAAGTCTCTGATATAATTTGCCCCCAAACTAATGGTTCAGAGGTTAATTATAATGTTTTTATAATATATTTAGTAACTTATAAGATCATTGAATTTTCAGGGGTTTTGTTTCTTCTAATGTCAATATTGATGATAAACATTTTTCTCACAGCTCCTTTAGTCCAGAATTTATTGTTTTCCCCTTATGGAATACTCTTCTTCTTTTTATGGGCATCTGTCGCTGTCCTCTACTCTTGGACCCTTGCATGTTGAAATCTATCCCAAGTTTTCTCCTATCTTCCTGACACTATGGTTTCAGAAACAGGCTTTAAATGGAATGGCAGTGGAAACGAGGAACTGAAATGATTCTCTTGCTTGTAGTCTCGTCTTCCTTTTCTCCTTTCTTCTTTCCTTCCACTTTGTGCATAAAGTGGCGTCATCAAAATCTCAGATGTCTGCCAGTTCCAAGGAGAATGCGACTGGGGTAGATCTGCATAGCACACGTCAAGTGGATTTACTTCCTGTCCTTGAAATGTCACACACACACATACACACACACACACACACACACACACACACATACACACACACACACACACACACACACACATACACGCACCACTATTCCAAAATTCCGAATTGTGAAGAGATATAGTCTCTTCAAAGGCACAGTCCTAGCACACACTTCTTTCAACCAACTTCCTCCTCGCAACTGCCAGTGCTGTATGAACGCTTCAGATATCAGATCTCCCATGGATGAAGTAAGCGTGCTTGCAATCCATTTGTCTCTCAATGAGCCGTGACTGGATTCAGTGGCTAGGAATGCAGCCATCACACATGAGCCTTTGAGGAAATATTTCATACACAAATTATAACAGGTAAAACCAGCAATCTTAACATTAACCAAGCCTTCTGAAAGTGGCTATTAAGTGACTGATATTTTTAAGTAGAAGCTATAGACTCTGAAAGGCAAGTATTATTTTTAATATTATATATAGATCTCCATAGTTAAATAGATTCCAGAGACCTAGTGTGGGAGCCTGGAATCCATTCCAAAAAGTACCTCACAGGGAGCTCTGTAAGAACTGCTGGAGAGTAACCCTCTAAGGACCCAAGTTTTACTCTTTTTAATTCCAGAAGACTTAGTTTTCTTCATTCTTTTAAAGTTTATAATCCAGTGGCTGCAAACACCAACACAACCAACTTATATCTTTTCCATTAACCCAAAGAAACAATTTCATTATCTCACACACACACACACACAGGGTTGGGGTTTTCCTAGGCAATCACTCATCCACTTGATGTCTCTTGTCTAGGTTTGCTTGTCCTGGATACTTCATATGTGTGGGACAATAAGTAGTTTTTCATGAGTGGCTTCTTTCACTTAACATATCTCAAGCTTTATTCATGGTAAAGCTTAAATAAGTATTCTTATTGTTACAACCAAATAACATTTTATTTTATAAATATGTTTTGTTTATATCATTGTCATTTTATAGAAGTCTATTTTTTACTTAAACTTTTTATTAAAAATTAAATAATATTGTCTTAAGCACTCATGAATTGGTGTTTGTGGGACACATGTTCTCATTCCTCTTAGGTGTATGTTCAGAAGTGGAATTGTTAGGTCTTGAGTTCGGTCTGTATTTACCATTCTGAGCCTCTGTCAGACTCTATGCACATTACATATACTCTATACTCTATTACAGCACCTGCGATGCCATCCATGCAGATCTTAACATGGTAAATAGTACACTGGTCTCCAACGAAGAACAGGACATTGGAGTGTTCGAACGAAGCTCATGATTTAGAGAGAAGTAAAGATGTGAGCATTCATGAAGTTTAGCGATGGAAACCCTGAGAGAGAAATTTGGTCACGCCTCCTGGCATCAAGCAGAAATCAGTTTCCATCCCCACCACTGAAGAGGATGGTGTCACAACCAGTCCCGCTGTGGTGTAGGGTGTGTTTTCCCTGGAACCTTCAGATCTCTGATCTTATTCTTGGGATCAAACCCATTACAGATGGTAGAAGTGTTCAAACCTTTGTGGGTTCTTGTCCCTGTACCGGCCTGTGCTGTACAGATCTGCCCTAATCACTCTCTTAATAAAAGTTGTTGAGATCGTCTTCAGAAACCAGAAGTGGAAGCGTGGCTGTCCTGCCTGTGTGTCTTGCATCCCCTGAGGTTTGTTTCCAGCTTGGACAACAGACTCCATTCTTGCCCATATCCTCTAGCCCGAGTGTGAATAGGAGGCAGAGTCCCCAGCTGTATGGTTCAACTGGGGACAAAAGCAGCTGATGTGAAACTCCCAGCTGCCTTCTGTTTATTCACAAAGTCTCACACTGCCAACAACGGAGGGCATCATCTATAATGAGAATCCAGCCAAACCAGCAGCTACAACAAAAGTGGAGAACTGGATCTCACTCACCTACTCCAAAACACAGCCGGCTGACCCTGTGTGTGACGGCCTAGCTCTTCTGGGCTGGAGTGTCACAGAGTAGAGATTTGAGTTCCCACCTTCAAAATGTTTTCACTTACAACATTTTTGACACCAAATGTGTGGGCTTTTTCTTCACACCAATCAACTCTCCAACTCTCCAGATACCATCTGGGTGTTGTAGGATTCAATTTTAACACTAACTGCATGGAGTCGGCGCAAACCCCAGAGGTGAAGGGCTCAGTCCCACAAGACTGCCTGGCCCGCTTCAGACACCAAGTGCACAAAGAGGCCACCTGTATAGCGACCAGCAAGCTGTAACGTCAGAGTTCCTTAGCTCTGCTTCATACTCTACAATTTGTTAGAATGGCACACACACACACCAACTAAATAAAAACATAAAAAACAAAAAGCCAAGAGACACGCTTCCTTTAGACATACCAGTTTACTGTCAAAAGATACAACTAAGGAACAAGCTAAGGACACGGGGCTGGGAATGGAGATCAGAGCTCCTCTGACTTCTCCAGGTAAGCAGCTCTCCCGGTGGAGGATTTTGCATAGACTTTATTGCCTGGATCAGCTTACTAAATTGTTGGCCATTGGTGCTTGACTCGGTACTTGCTCCACTCACCTCCCAGGAGGCTAGACTGCAAGTCACAGCCTCCAAAGCCAATATAGGTTCTTCCAGCTGCCAAACCCCATTCTAAAACTATGCGGGAGGGGGAGGGGAGCCCTTCACCAAGCAACTCTTCAACATAATGCAGAGGTATTGAAAGCTCATTGTGAGCTGTGACCGACATTTATCTGAAGGTTGTCACCCCTGGCTTTTCACATGGGTTCAGGATAGGTCAGGTCATCAAGGTTACATGAGTGGTGAATACTTCCTTTTACCCATGAATCAATTGTTGGCTATCTGAGCCCAGCTTCTCAATAGTTCATTCATGGTGAGCTCAATTTCCTTTAGGTACATCTGGAAAGTCTGCCAGATACGGTCTCTGAATGTATCTCTGCTGCGTCTCACTAGGGAGGTCTGATGACATTTCATCACCAGTTCAGGGTAGACTTTCTCCAGTGCCTTACAGGTTATGAAATAAAGTAGAATCTGCCAAAGCTTCATACTAATAGTGTAGATTAATGACATTTTGTCATTGCTGCAGCCAAATGCCTTATAAAGAACACAGTAGAGGGGGAGTGATTTTAGCTCCTGGTTTGAGACCCTGGATCGTCATGAAGGTAAGGCTGTGACAGCAGAAGTGTTGGGCTGCCTTCTTGCGTCCTGACAGATAAAGTAGAAAGAGATTGAGGCCAGGAGTAGGAGTGAGCTACAACCCAAAGACCTGTCTCCTGTGACCCCTTTTCTCCAGCCGGCCACAATTCCACAATCTCCCCTCAAGACTACACCAACTGATAACCAAGAAATGTTCAAACACAAACTTGTTTAGAATAGTTTCCATTGAATCCATAAGAAAAACAGTCGATGAGACCAGAAAAGTGAGGATGTGATTGGGTGGGGGACTTTTGTTGCCTTCTCCAGGCCGAGATGACAGCATCTAAGACATTCAGTGCCCCCTCCCCACAGTGCTTCCCTGAAACCCTGTGAATTCTTGTCCTGATGGCACTGCAGACTGGCATTTCTCCATCGTGACTGATCAGACTTCCATTCAGTTATGACTGGCACAGGCTGTACTTCTAGAAACTCTGCCAGACACTGTCTCGGACTGTAGGTTGTGAGGGACTAAGGAGTTCTGATGACATCTAGCACCAGTTCAGGGCGGACATCTTTGGGCTTTCTTGACACACGTCAGGTATGGTGGACATCATGAGCAGAGTCTCCAGGTGCTGTGTGCACACGGAGGAGCGTTCTGGAAGAGGTGCTAATATATGCTTGGCAGGAGCTGGTGGATATGATAATCCTCCTCCATCTTTCTGGTGCTGTCATGGCTGGGTGCTGACTCAGCTCTCCTCCCGGCTCCCTGCCAATACATGAACGGTACCATCCGAAGACTGGGAGAAGACACGTCACCATCTCACGTTCTCCAGAGATCTCTTCTTATTTGGTCGGAAAGCCCGGGCCATCTTCTATAAACAAGAGGATGGTGCCTCAGGATCTCTAAGGTGACTTTCACTTAGTGCCATTTGTAATTTTGAAAGTTCCAGTTAAACTGTCAGAGAGGCAGAGCTGCTTCATAACTTCATGTGAGAGGAAAATCCCCAAAATATTTAATGGGCTGGAGCATACCACTAATCAAGATCGGGACTGGACGAGAGCGAACTGTCCACCCCTTCACACCAGAAGGCAGCCAAGGCAAAACTCCAAAGGGTTGGTCCAGACTGAAGGAAAATTTCTCTAAAGCTGACAGTAAATGGTCCCAAGACGTTTAACAACCTGGGCTGACCCTGAAGATATCAAAACGTCTATAGTTTTTGGACCCCAAAAAGCGGGGATGTCAGTGCTCAGTCTCAATATGCCGTTCTCTGAAGCCTTCACTTTGTCTCTTGCTAGAAGAGACCTTGGATACATCTCGCCAGGTTAGAGTTTAAAACCTTGAAGGTCAGATCAGATTGCTCAGCTCAAAGATCTATAATCTTGAAGGAGCTGGAAGCTGGGACTTCACTTTGGAGGCGAGGCATTGCGACCCAATGTGTCAATCATTGGGCTTGAAGGAGGTCCCGTGCCACAGGAAGACAATATCCAGCAACTCATTTCTACACCACTCCCCCCCCTCCGTTAGCCCACTCCCCTTCCTCTCAGAGACTCTGAGCCTAGTGTCCTTTAACCTGAAATAAGGAAGTATTCTCCTAGTTTTACGGTTCAACATCGACTCGAAGCCGTCAGCATACCGGGAGCCTCCAATGTTGAACTATTTTCTAGTGCTATTTTCTAGTCTTCGCCTTCCCCTTAACACTGGTTCAGTGGGAGCTCCATGAAATGGATGATTTCATCTCCTGAAGCATGCTGGTTGCAGCCTGGTGTTGCATAACCTGCTGGCTGAGCACGGGGTCCCCAGGGAGCCCCGCAGACGGGCTGGCGTGAGTCCCCCTCTCCGTCCGGCAGGGGGCAGCAGAGCTCCCCGGCGCCGCTGCGCTGCCTGTCTGCGAGCCTGGAGCCATTACAGCCCCTCCGGGAAAAGCTAAGGAGGCCTTGAGCATCTTGTTCTTGTCTGTGGAAGCATTTTTTCCTGTCTCGTTTAAGCTAGGACACAGTGTTTCGGCAACTGAGGCGTGATCGCTTTGTTTTTTTTACTTTCTGCTCTGCTTCTGTTCACTTTCAAAGGAACAATAATTACATGCTTGCCCGCATCAGTCCGTGCTGGACACCTTGTATTTCATCACCCCATCCTTCATCACCGCGTCCCTTCAACACATCCAGTCACTTTGCCCAGTTTCCAGATGGCGGCCGTGCTATAACTCAGAGAGGTAAAGGCTTTCAAAACCAGTCCTGAGACTGACGTTGGAGTGAACAAGGAGGAAAGGATGTGATTTTTTTTTCTTTTTCTTTCTTCTTCCGTTTTTTAACTGTTTCTCCCTAACCCTTTGGTCCAGAAATACTGGACACGATTTAGAAAACGCCTGTTGTAGGTGCCGAACTTTTAGAAACGCTACCGAATGGGAAACCGAAAGGATATCGAAAGACGTCTTGATCTGAAAGACAATATACAATTTAGTTTTCCTTAGAGCAGCTGATCCGGGAACAGGTGGGGAGTGCTTGATCTTCACCCCAGAACTTCTGCATCCCAGCCTGCAGTTCCACGGGCAGACTTTCTGTGTACTTGAAAGTCCGGGAAACAGTCTTTTGGGGGGGGGATCCCCAGGATTACCTTCCAGTAATTGGAGAGTCGATATTTGAAAAACAACCTGAGTGTATTTGTTTGGCCTTTTCCAGAAGGGCAGGTATAAGTTCAATGCATGTGGTGGCTGGGAGGGGAGTCCCCACTTCCTCTAAAGAGCAGGGAATTATGGGTTGGGATCTTATCTCAAACAGAGTTGACTTCTTACTAGTTATCAGATAAGTTCAAAGCGGGATGTTGCAATTAAGATTTCTTCCCTTTGATTCTTATAAGATAGTGGTGTAGTTATTAATGACTCTGTGTGTCTCTCTGTCTCTCTCATGTGTGTGGGTGCGTGCACGTGTGTGTGTGTGTGTGTGTGTGTGTGTACTGTAACGTGTTAAGCCACTACAGACATTATTCGTGGCCGTGAACAACAGCAGTGGCCCAGAGCCATACAGATGCACTCATCCCAATCTGAGAGCAGGGTGAACCGAGTATGACTTGCACCTGACGGCCCTGAGAGACTCAGCGGTGTTAGAGCCCCATGTAAGGATGGGAATAGAGATAAGAAACAAGCAGATGAGAGAGCAAAATTCAAACTAGGACCCCGAGAGTCACTCGTTTCTTCTTCATCCTGTTGGCAGTAAGAAAAACAGACTCCTCTACCCAGACCCTTAAAGATACTGGCTCTTTAAAACCAATGCTGGGTAGATTCTGGCCTTAGGAGACCCCCTGAGTAAAGCCGAGCTGTGGGGAGGGCAGGCTGTTTACTGTTTCTCTTGGCAGGGTTACAATTAGCCTTGAGTGGAAACAAGGAGATCACAACACATCCGTGACCGCTGGACCTCGAGCTGCACTCGTCAGCACCACGTCAGTAAGCAGGAAGGCAGGGTGGCCGCCCCTGGGAGGCGAGCACCAGGATCAGGCAGCCAGAGCCCTGCATTCCTTGAGCTCTAGGCCAGGGACACCAGGGAGAGCAGCATGGGATGGCCGCTCGGTGACTGGGACCTGGTAGGCTCTCCCTGTGCTGTGGATTGAACTCAGCCAGCTGGCCTTTGCTCCCCGCCTTCTCCTGCCCCTGCCTCCCCTGTGGAGTCTCAAGAACATACCATTTCAGATCCTTGAGTCTAGTCGAATTCCGACCGAGGGTCTGCCTGGAATGGCATTTCTTAAGTGGTGTTAATTACAGAAGGTGTGCGATAGACAGTCACCCATTATGTCAGCTGCCTGTGAGGACATTCTTCAACCTGACAGCGTCTTTTCTGGGTGTGATGTTTGCCTGCTATGGAACTGCCTGCACATGACCATCACTCCAGGTACGAGCAGCATTTGAGTCAGGGATCAGCTGGAAACAGCAGAACAGGAGGGGGCCGCCTAGCCAGTGAGGAGGAGGGAGGGCGACTTCAGTCTTGGCTTCATGTGGTCTTGGCTGTAAGGATGTACTCATCTATTGAGATGCATGCATCTCAAGATCTTGAGAAGTCTGTTTTCTACTCCGTTTCTTTTCATGTCAGGGGATGTCACTGGTCCTCATTGTGAGCGACCACTTCCCACCATATCTGGTTTTTATTATTGCTCGGAAACTCCTCCACACCCAAGCTCTCAAAAACCCAGCACCTCCAGCCCCAGCCTGAGACTCTGGACTGCAGCCCCAGCCTGAGACGCTGGACTCCATCCCGTCTGCTCCGTTTGTCACCTGTTGCTTCTTTCCCGTGAACAGACAAACAAATCCCGTAGAGAGCATCTGAACTTTGTCCTGGAAGTGCATTCCGAGAACTCTCTTCCTTCTGAGTTTCTACCTGAGGAGCAGACGGTCAACTTCCATCATCTTCTTGGTAATCTACAGGGTTTCATGTCTTCTTCTTTCCTCCAGTTTCCAGGTGACATTTTGCTTCTTCGTGAGAGGCTATAAAAAGAATTCCACTTGAAGTCGGGCTGCCTACCTGTTAGCCCAGCCCTGGTGGCATCGCTCACCTGCATGAACCTCATCGAGTTGCTGCTTACCCATCAACAGAGACCAGCTGTGTCCCCACAGTCGTCATGATGAACTCGACGGCTGAGAGGAACGCTACCGCCTCCCTTTCCGAGTCCCTCTGCTTCGGTTCTCATCCACTGTCTCTAATACTCTTTTTTTTTTTAACTCCTCAAAACTGGCATTTTGAAAACTGTTACCATTAAAATGAGTACTTGCCTTTTAAAAAAATCTTCAAGTTGCTAAGCAGCACCTGCCCCCCCACGCCACTCCCCTTTTATGCAGCCTGGTTGCCATAGTATCGTTTGAGCATGGTAACCAGAAGCAAAGAGCAATCTTATTTCACTAAAAAGGGTTGGGCAGACAGATAAACATGTTGAAATGTTTCCGTACAACTCTCTCAGGGAAGGGGGGAGGCTGCTGCAGGGCCCACAACTCCGTGCCTCTCATCAGTTCCTCCCCTGCCTGGAGCTCCCTCTCACCTGTGGCTCCCTGTGTGTCATCCCAGCCCTGGTACGATACTTCCTAAAAAGGCTTTTGGAAGGGCTGCTGCTGCTACTCTGATATTTGTAGCTATTTAGGGCAAACTGCAGACTGGAATCCTTCTCGGGGAGCCGCTAAACATGGAGCTGACTGTGAATCAAGCTTGTGACTGAGGCGCCCATGTGGTGGCAGGTTTGGGGAGGACAGCAGACGTCATCAGGGTGACATCAAAGGGCTTTTTAAAAAATAAATAAATAAATGGGAAGGATAAAATGGCGATGAGGTTATACAACCCATTTGTTACCTAACACGTAGTAGAGAAGACCATCTTCTCCAGCTCCACAGTCTGGACAGGCTCTGCCCACCAACCATGTAAACAATTCAGACCCTGCGGTAGTACCTGCCTCTCTCCTTCATCCTGTGTTGTTGAATAGGACCCAGGTTCCATAGCAGAAGCAAAGATATGACTCATCTTGCTTTCTAACCATGGCTGTATTTCTTGCTTGATAGTGGCCTCCTGCTTCTCAGTGCCTCTAGTATCATCTAGGGGTTCAGACCAGACCCTCAGAGGCTGCCAGGTATGTGCCCGCCTGTGAAAAAAAATACTTCTTCTGTTTGGTCAGTGTTCATGGCGCGTTCTTTTCACGGGTTTGAAATCACCTCTTGAAGCAGCCCCCCATAAATTCCAAACGTTTATCTAAACATGGACATGAGTAGTGCCTCCTCAGAAGCAAGCTGACGTCCAGATTAAGCCTCAGAGGAGCACGCAGCCCTCCACAAGACGCTGCTGCCCTTGGCCTTCTTTGGGAAGACATTCCTCTGCGCGTGAGTCTCGGGACTGAGACGGACTAGCACTGTCAAGGCACCCTCATGCTTGGTTGCGCTGTGACAATAACATACCAACACCAGTGGGGCAGCCGCTTCTAATAGGAAGCGCACTCTCCTGCTGCCCCGGGCTGTGTCCTGACCCCTGCACCCGTCCTCAACAGCTGACACACCCATGCCTTAGAGGGGCTTAGAGGGAGGGCTTTATCAGACAAAGGCAGGGTTTTCTCCCTCAAACAAATCAACTGCTCCCCCAAAGTGGGATAACATATTCCCGTCCTCCCCCTTCGGTTGTCCTTCCATGCCAGGTTTTTTTCCCCTTGTTATACATTCATTATATACAGTGATGATGTCATACAGGTAATTTTTGTCATATATATGGAGTGCGGCGACCACATCCACTCCTCCAGACGCTTCGCTCTGGCCCTGCTGCTCCTTCTACTGGCTTCCTTCCTTCCCCAACTCTTCCCTTTGCTTTCATATATATAGCGCTTCCTAGTTATGCGGATTTGCGGATTAGCCGAGGAGTGAGAACATGTGACATTTGTCTTTATGACTTACTTCGTTTCCTATGGCAATCTCCGGTCGCCTCCACTTTCCAACGAAGGACCAGTTCTGCTCTGTATGGCTGACTAAAGCCTCTGTGTGTGTGTGTGTGTCCCAATTTTAATCTGCTCGTTTGTTGATGCTGGCTTCCAGAATTTAGCTATTCAGAAAAGCACTATAGTATACGGGGTTACACAAATATATCTGTGGCATGTTGACTTCAGGCAGATAACCTAACATGGTGTAGTTGGGTCGCATGATAGCTCTATTTTGAATTTGTTGACAAACAACCGTGTTGATATGCACAGTGTGCACTGATTTAAACTCCTCAATCTGTGTCTCACAGCTTCTTCTCTCCTACCTTCCAGTCAAAATCACTTAGTATCAACAGTGCACCTTTTCACAAGAATCCTAGAAGCTCCAGAGGGGGCAGATGAGACTTCTTGATCTTTGTGTTTCTCAGAAGCAGCCTCAGACCTCACAGGTAGAACACATCCACTCAGCACGTCTGAGGAAGAACTTCTGCCACACCCCTGCTGCCCAGAACAGGGCTCGGAGCCCCTCTCTGCCACACCCCTACTGCCCAAAACAGGACTCAGAGCCCCTCTCTGGGCGGGGCTCACTCTGCTCCCAAAGCCCAGCTGTCTTTTGTCTGAGCTCTAAGGCCAGGAGAGCTTAACTAGTTAACTATCAAAATGCCCTGTAAATTAGTCCTTCTGAGACCCAGCCTTCTGGATCTCATCCTTTATCTGAAGCCCCTGGTCAAATGAGAAAGAGGCCCAGATCATGTCTAAGTACTTTCTATCCTGTGGTCCCATGCCTGAAGGTCCCTATACCACTTCCGAGGGGCACTTACCACACAGTTCTGTGAATATTGACTCTCAGGAAGCTTACTGGCAACTACATCACACAGGTATGTTTTCTAAGGATTTTTTTCCCCTTTTGCCAAATCCACAGAGTTCCACATTGTCAGTGATTTGACGAATTCCTGTGCTCGGAGGTCGTCCGTCAGAGTTTCAGGGGCCTGTGGTGGCTTTGCTGAGCAAATTATCTTTTGATTAAAGTCCAGGAGAATACTGATAAATATTTAATTTACTTTCTAGTGGTGGGGGGGGGGGAACAAACCGAGAACAGAAAAAAGAGAAGCCCTGATTTGTGACATCTGCCTGTTATGACAGTGTGAACATTCCCATTGTGGCCAATTTCAACCTTCTGTGAAGTCACTGAATGGGGAATTTTGAAGAGATGACACCACGGGTTCCTGTGAGCTGGGACAACTGCCTCTCACACACCAACGACGTGATTCCTCCGGGGACTATGCCTTCCAATCGCTCTCTTGCTCATTTCTCTGTCTTGTTCTCATCAATCAGCTAATTCTCCCAGATGTTCCGTCCTTTAAACCAGTCTCCCTTTTTGGCTGAAGGTCTTGATGCTTGTCTAAGTAAATGATGCACAAAAAATAAAAGAAAGAAAGAAAGAAAGAAAGAAAGAAAGAAAGAAGAAATAGGCCAAAGATGTTCTACCCAACTCTTCCCCAGAACTCTGGAGAACTCCATGCGTTGCTAATTCAGGGTTTACTCCGTTATTCTTTGACCCCCCGAGGCAATCCAGATTCCTGTCTATATAGTTCTTGTCACCAGACTGCTTTGTCAAACTTTTTAAGAAAGGTTGAGGTGAGCAGCAGCGTTTTCATCCACTTAGAGCCACCTGTAAGCCGGGGCTTCAGCGGGATGAGAGGGCGGTTCTCTCCGTTCGTGTAGAGATGATGACCCATGGGTACTGCAGTGCAGGCCACTGCAGCCAAGCCCTTGCCCCATCAGGATGCTTAGTATCAGTGTTTTTCTCCAGCTCCGAATGTTCTCCAGCTTCAGCCGTCTCCTCAAAACTAAGCTGTGGGTCACCTCACTTATCTAGCTGCAGGTCTTCAGCCTGGCCTTGCTCGGTCAATACTTTTCTCTGTCCCTTGTTTTCTCTGGGTGCTCGGTGGAGTGTTATTCCCTCTTACTTTGGAGAGCCATAAAAGAATCTTTTGTACATTTCCTCTCCAAGAGAGTACTTCCATTTTTCATCTTAATCTGTTTTATGATGCAAATCATGTCTTAATGGAGATGTACCACTCAATCTTAATGGACTCATGATTTCGTCAATGAGTTCCTTTCATTTTGATGGAAGAAATAAGCTTAGAATTTCCTGAGGTTTCAACAATCAAGTTGTTAAAGGGATAAAAGAAAAAAAAATGACAAAGCAGGAGCGGAGCCGAGGAAGACAGAAGACTTAAGATGGAGCAAATTCCTCCAGACTCAAAAATATCTCGTGTCTCTCTGGCCGTCCGTCCTTCTGTAGGACCCAGTGATTCTGCTGGCTCTGACTCCTCATGGGAACCAAGTGTGCTGTTTCCTCAGAACTGAAGCATGCCCTCCCTGCTCCCGGTGAGATGACAGAGTACAGAGGCTCATGAGATTCCAGAAGCTAAAAAACATGCAAGGCTCGGCAAACTCATGACGCTTAGCAGGCCCCAGAAGCACAGCAAGTGAGAAGACATGCTAACCACGGTCCCTTGCTTTGGTTTCCTTTATGTTACTGGGATAAACACTACCACCCCAAAGCAACTTGGAGGAGGCAAGTTCAACTAACACTTTTAAATAAAACTTCACCACTGAGGGAAGTTAATGCAGGAAATCAAGGCAGGAATCTAGAACACAAACCATGGAGGAATACTGCCTACTGATTTGCTTTCTGAAATAGCCCAGAACTCTCTGCCAAGGAATGGCACTCCCCAAAAGGGGACTGTGGCCTCTGACAACAATCCACAATCAAGATACTTCTTCACATAGACAAAATTTATAGGTTAATTTAAGCTGTAAGAGCTAGTTAATAATAAGCCTGAACTAATAGGTCAACCAGTTCATAGTTAATATAAACTTCTGTGTTTATTTGGGACTGAATGGCTACAGCATCAGGCAGATATAACTTCCATCTACAGTGCTCCATTCTGCAGGTAGTACAAAAGTCTTGAGCAGCTTTAAGTAAAAGCTAGTAGTTTGAAGTGCTGAGTGTTGGGTTTCAGGCATCAAACTCCATTAGGGAATAAGACTGTAAAACATGGACAAACCTTGGTCTTTTCAGTATCCCCAAATGCATATGTGTAGAGTGTTACTACTTCCCTTTATATGTAAAAGCCTCTTGTCAGTTCAGCAGCAATAGAGACGGCTACCCTCTCCTTGTACCTGCATCCTGATCATCCATGGATCGATGATCTGTAATTGGTCTGTAGTTACACATCCTTACACTAAATGCATCCAAAACAGAGCCACTCAACTTTGGCCTTTATTACATCTGTCTCTCAATTCAGGATGTCAGTTCACAAGATTATCCAGGCTCCAGGTTGTGAAATCCCAGCTTCCCTCACCTTCCACCTGCTCTTTGCTTCATGGTCAAGTCCCCTCAAGTTCTTTCTATATTTCTACCTTTTAATTCTTGGTTCCCACACCACTGCCCAAGTTCTAGTTATTTTCACTTCTGTCTGGACTGGAAGAACACTCTCAAATTGTCAGCGAAGTGGGGACAGATTGCCACACATTCTTTCTTCTGGCTGTCTTTGCTCCTAATCAATGATGTTTTCATTTCTCTGTGTATACCCTGCTGTAAGTTTGGGAACAAAGAGCATCTTGTCATGCTCAGAGGTTGTAACACTTCAACTACCTGTCACCCTGCCTGGCTTGTCTCACGATCCCTCCATCTCCAGGAACGTTGCCATTTTGTCTGCTACAAGGATAGACTCTTCAGACTTGGCGTCCCCACAATCCTCCAGCCCCGACTCAACCTCACCGAGCTCCCTTCCCACCCTGACCCATATTCTAGAATCCCACCTCCCCTGACATCACCCGTTAATTGATGTCTTTCACTCGGGCCCGTGGCCATGGTAGCTCTTCCCCCACTCCCTGTCTCTGTTCTCTCTGACTCACAGGGACTACAACATCTGGAAACTAAATTTCCCAGAAACCCTGGCAGCGTTCCTGCTTAGAATCTGCCAATGAGAAACCTCAAGGGAGAGTTAGAGGTGGAGGAGGAGACAGGCAGCTCATTGTTCCTGTAGCTGCAGGGTACAGGGTGCGGCAGACAGCGTCCAGAACCCCAGCGGACCATCCCCCACACTGCTGCAGCAAGCGCACAGATCTTTACTGTCCTGCAGCTCCTCTTCTGAGGAAGTCCTTAATTCTTTTGTTAGAGTTTATTATTTTTAATTTTATAAATTGACAAGTCATATTTATATGCCATGCTGAAATGAAAACACAGGTCTCACAGACCCCCATTTCTGTTCAGGCTGCAATCTGAAATATCTCCTCCCAGGTACATGATCTAAATACTTCTTTCCCAGCAGGTGGCTCTGTTCAGAGAGGCTGTGGAACTTTCCAGAGCTGAGACTTTGGTCTGTAGCAGTAGGTCGCTAGGAGCTGGCCTTTGACCACCACCCCAAGCTTCTGACTCAGTCTCTGAGGTCTGGTCTGCCAGAGAATTGGCAGCTCCAGCCATGACCTGAACTGCTCCTCCGTACTTTCCATGCCAAGATGGACTGAAATCCTCTGAAACCGTGAGCCCAATCTTTACTCACATGCTGTCTGTTGGGTATCATGGTCAGCAGTGCAAACTGATAAACGCATGCCCAGAAGAGTCGCAAGTCTTGAAGTCCTTGCCCTCAACAATTCCTGCTGGAGACATTTGCCTTCCTTCCTCTTCCTCCAAGTCAGGTGCATGGTGGCTAGGAGGTGAGCTTCAGTCAAGCTCTTTTCAAGTGAGCAGGACACAGCCTGCTTGCCCCTCTGTCGCTCTGTAGAGCTGTAGGATCCTGTGTTTGCTGCTGTGCCTGAGTTGGATTTTGGATCTTTTGCAAGAATTAAATCCTTGTGGTGGCTCCCAGCCCACTCGGCTGAGACAGAAAGGACCTTTCTTAAGTTTTACTGGCTTGTCATAGACAGGAACTCAAATCTCAGCCTTTGATCCCTCTGCCCTAAGAAGTTGGGCTGTGAATTGGACAGACTGTCTGGAAGCAAAGGGCTACTATTACCCAACTTTGATATTCACTACTGCCTGGAAACTTGTAATTCTTTGCTTGCTTTTGGCTCCAGCCACTGCTAATCACTCATTTCTCATTCCGTCTTTTCAGGTGACAAAGCATGATCCAAGTCTGCCGCCACACCCTGGTTCCAGCCCCATAGCTTCCTCACTTCTGACAGCTTTCCTTTCACTTCTAGTCTGAACTTGACATCCCTACCTGTGCCCCTCCCTCCAGCCAAGCTTGCCATGGTTAGTGCATTGAGCCAACGCCATCTCAGTTTCCTGAATCATTTTTATCTCCCATCACCTTACCCCAAGTCCTTACAGCCAGTCCCTGTTTTTACCAGGGTCACGAAGCCTGTGTGCTGTGTTCTTAACACAGAAGTTTTATACTAGTCAAAAGCAATCAACGGGAGACCTCGGGATTCCTGACATTCCCTGCCCTTTGTCTGTGATATCTGGATTGTGGTCATTGGTTTCGCTCTCTCCTCGCTCATAGTATGTCTAAGAGGGTATTTACTGTCCTGCAGATGCTCCTGCTCCGTATTTCGGGGGATCCGGCCCTCGCACACCTATACTGTTCCACATCCCACTCCTCTGCACTACTGAAAGAGACCTTTCTTTTCTCTGGCTCGCTCTCGACTTTTCTCCCTGGAAAACTTTCATAACCGCTTGTGTACATCTGGGAGTACAGAGCCTTCTTTAAGAGGTAATTTATGGAAAACCAATCCATGTGCCGTACGCATGCCAATGTCATAAGTCCGTGTAATCATTTAATGCCAGACTCTGTTTCAGGCAGAAAGCAGGGAAATCAATCGTTAGGATGCTTGGACAGCCGTCGGGTCCACATCCAAAAGGGACCACAGAAATCATACCAAAGTATCCCAGCAACGGTTTTTATCTTACTGGCCTCTCCTTTTAATATCTGAGTGGAAATATATTGCTGCTAAAAGCAAGATATGGACACACTACCTATTCTTCTTGAAAGTATTTTTTAAAGAGAGTCCACCCACCTATCACATTGTTCTGCAGGCTGAGTCATGAGAGCTATGATGCCTCAAAAGGCAAATTCTAGCACATTGGCTCACAGGCATCCTGGCTGAGCAGATTGGCCTCTCAAGCCTGTTATGTCCCATCGTGTAACAATGATGTGTTCTCTCGTTGCCACCGTGGCCACGTAACTCCACTCTGTCTTCGGTGTCTGACTTCATCTTTTCTTTTAACCTCTTTCTCTCCATCAAGATGTGCTTTAATCGGTTTCCCAAATCCAATAGCCTGTTCTCCAATAAGTGTTTCCATGACAACTCCCTTGCGTGGTATTGTTAACACCATCCCTCACTTCAGCTTTCCTTGTGGCACGGAGTTCTGCGCTCCATGCTAGACCTTGGCGTTTCTGGTTCTGTCTCCGGCGTCTTTGTTCTTATGTAATGGTGACGGTGATTCCAGCCTCTCTGGGCTCAGTTGTCCTTTTTAGTTTCACTGTTAGGCGAGCCAGAGAAAATCAGAACCAAAGTCATAGTTTTAGAGACTGTGTCAGACCAAGAGTCTCCTGTCTTAGAGAAGCAAAGGTCATTAATTTTCTTGGCTGGAAAAGCAAGAGCTAGGTGAGAAGGAAAGAAAATAATCTTTCCTTTCATATAGATACATATGGCATCTATACATCTTTTGAAATAATTCTACAGTTGAAAATTTATTTAATCATTTGTTTTTAATTTAATCATCAGTGTTTTTCCAGGTGTTTCTCTGATGGGAAATGCCTACCAGTTACTCACTCATTAAAATAAAGTGATGGATCCGTGGAGACAAAGAGACTGTCCTAAAGAAAGGTGAAAAATGGGGGCAGGGGTCATATTCCAATGTGGAGACAGAGAGGTAGAACGGCCAAGGTCTCTATGAGATGTTCCAGAAACACAAAGGTCCAAAGCCTGAGGACATCAAGAAGCGTGGGCGGTCAGGATACTGATGGTCAAGGAGACAAAGAGCCACAGGGCTGCAGATTTCTTCACTCCTTGACTGAAGTGTCTGGGTCAGACTTTGTGCCTCTATGGCACTTTGTCCCCGGCAAGTGGTGCCCATGTTTGTGCCATATGTCACACAGCAGAGGAATAGCAAGCGCAGAAGGCACACACGCTCAGTATAGACTTTGTCCTTGCACGTCCACATCCTCCTTTTTCCTCTCCATCTTCACTTCCACATAAGGCGGTCCATTGTCAACCCTTCCCACAGGTTCTGCTGCTGTCTAGATGGAAGTAGGTCACTGTGTACCCATTAGAAAGGAGAAATACATGCATGTCCTATGAAGAAGTGTAGACCTCTTTAAACCCTGAACTGTTTATTATACGTATTTGTTAATATGGCGATGAAGGGAGGCTCAGGACTTGACATGGTCTGCATGGAGATCATTGATTTGCCTCTCATCTAGCCAGAGTCCTTAAATAAGTTGTTTAGCCTCACAGAGACCATTATTAACCAGGAAAAAAAAAGAAAAAAAACCCTGCTTCCTATGGTCAAGGAGATTATGAATAAAGTTTATAAGGGTCTTAGAAAACTGACAAAGTTAACCTTCAACAAAGATTGTTCATAAAGTATATCTTTTGTCTGGAAATGTAGTAATAGGAGCGGCGGAGCTGCATCCCCAGCACCCGGCCGCCCCCACGGCTAGCTTTACCCGAAATAACAACACACAAACTGTATTCATTTAAACACTGCTTGGCCCTTTCTCTTCTAGGCTAATTCTCACATATTAATTTAGCCCATTTCTAATCATCTGTGTTGCGCCCCTAGATGCGCTTACCGGGAAGAGTCTAGCCTATGTCCATCCTGGGTCTGTCCAGGAGCCGGGAGCATGGCGTCTCTCTCAGGCGTCTGCTCCCAAGAGCAGAGCTGTGGAGTCTGACCTCACTTCCTCTTCCTCCCAGCGTCCTGTTCTGCCTACTCCTCCCACCTATCTTTCAACCAATAAAATGGGCCAAGGCAGTTTCTTTATTAGCCAATGACCTTCCTCCATCATGGAAATGTTTTTAACAATATTCAACCCACAAATAATGCCGGCATGGCCAATAGACGCCAGACAGTATAAACTTTAGCCACGTTTATCTTTAAGGATTTCAGTGTGTGTGTGACTTAGACTTCCTTTGTCATCCAGTCATTGAAACAGTCAACCTGTTCTGCCTGTAGTATTTGTGCTGTTGTTGGCGGGTTTGTCATGCTTACTGTACTGGGAAAACCAGTCATGACTCATCTTACGTTCCAGATCTCTCTGAGAGTGCTCAAACCCATTCAGCCCAAGGTGATCAATGTTTATGTGCTACGTTTTTTGTCCCAAGGGTTGTGTTAGATGTGAGGAGGCAGGGGTGATTCAAAATGAGTGGGATACTTGCTCTGTCTCAAGGAACAGCAAATGCAGTCAGGAGCCAGAGCAGTAGCTAACAGACACCAACACAGTGCATACAGAGAGGATGCAGCGTAAGAAACCATGGAAACAGGCATCCTCTGTCTGGGGGACCAGCACATGGAGGAGGTTCTACCAAACCTTAAGTGGAGGAGGTCGTACCACACCTGAGCTTAAAGAATTCCCAGGTTATGGCAGGGGAAGTTGAGAAGAGAGAATGGCAAGCCATCTCCAGCACAGATATAGCCATATTCCAGGAGACAGTGATTTTGACTAAACTCACAGGTTTGGAAATATTAGAACTAGAGGGACCCCAAAGACCTGCTACTCAGAGTGACATATTTTGGGAACTTACTAGACCTGTGTCATACCGGATGTCTCCCCAAGCCTGTTTGAAAGTGAATCACCTGGACCACCCCCTTCTTATCCAATCCAGAGTAGTCAGCCCTGAACCTTATACACACAACAAAAATACACACTCAGTAGGCTATATTTATAATCTGTGCATACATATAAATATATATGTAACAATAATAATGAAGAAAAACAAACCTGCTAATTGGAGAAGGGGACACAGGAGGGACCTGGGCGGGGAGATAAAAGGGGAAAATGCTGCGATTCTATTTCACTTTTAAAAAACTAGGTGTGGTATCACACGGCTTTTATCTCAGCATCTGGGAGGCAGAGGCAGGAGAATTTCTGTGAATTCAAAACCCGCTTAGTCTACACAGGGAGTTCCAGGCCAGCCAGAGCTATATATTAAGACCCCCAGTTTATAATTAATGTAGACCTCTGTGTGATTTCTTTGGGAAGTAAAGACTACGGGAACCAGGCAGGACAGAAAACCCAGTCAACAAGCTGTTTTCCACCTGTGGGGCTTCTGAGCCAAGCAAGTTAATCATCTAATCATTTAGCAGCACATGGTAAGTTTAGGAAGGCTGGGGAAGTTTACACAGAACCCAGAATGTCATTTGGAAAGTCTTGACCTGGGAGCTCTGTGGAAGAACTGAATGCATTTGCAGTTTGCCTCCTTGTTCTGATCCTTCTATTGCTGTGGTTCTCGAGCTTGGTCAGCTGCCCAGAAAGCTTGCTAGAGCATGGCTCTTGGCCTCTGACTCCTCAACTTCCCTTCCTTTGGCCTAAGTGGGGCACAAGAGCCTGCATTTTATAAATGTCCCAGGGGAGGCTGGCACTGTTGACTTAAATGCCAAATTCTTTTCCTAAAAATAATTCAGATTGGAGCCCTAAGATGGTGCCCTGAAGCACGATTAATAAATACTCAAAGTCAGAAATTGGGGTTCATCATGAAGATCTGAAAAGCAAAACAGTCAGCTACTAGCTCTTACCTCAACCTCAGTCTGAAATGGCGAACCTGCCTCCTGCAATCTCAGGAGACTGTCCTAAGAGTTGGCTCCCCGTGTCTTGTATTCTTTTCTAGGGCTGGGATTCAAGGCGTGCACCACTGGGATTAAAGGCATGCACCACCCAATTTCTATGGCAACACACACCTGTAATCTCATAATCTTGTCTGTAAGGCTGACCAGTGGGACTGTTTTACTCTCCAATCTTCAGACAGTCTTTATTTATATTTGAAATGACACTACATTTCCCCTTTTTGTCTAAAAAAAAAGGTTATAGCTAATATAAGAAAAACTATATACAATAAGTACAATAACTATATACAATATATACCGGTGATAAATATATCAACAATATCTTCTGAACTAGGCTTGCTTGTAACCATCTTAGGAGCCTTCAGCAGCTCTGAGGTCCAGGCTCAGGCACTGTGGGCAGGAAGAAGCTAAGACAGCTTCCAAGGCGACAGACAGCCTACATCAGAACTGCTCATCTTGCCCTGTGCACATTCCTCTTTAGTTGGTCAGCTTGCCACTAGAGGCCATGCACGGGTACTAGCTCCTAGCAGATGCCCAGCCTGCTCGCCAGAGCTCTTCACTATGGGTACCAAGTTCTAGAAAGCACAAGATTCTTCATTCTTCCCCCCTCCTTCCTACTTCCTTTCTCCATTCTTCCTTCCCTTCCTTCATCCTTCCTTCATCCTTCCTTTTCTTTCTTTTTTTCTCTCCTTCTTCACCTCATTTCCCCTTCCAAACTTATCTTTCATTCTGACTTTCGTCCACCCTTCCGTCTCTCAATACATTTGCAATGGCATACCATCATAGAGCCCCACCCATTTTATGCCTAAGAAAAAGCAGCGGAGTAGCTGGGTGATGCTCTCCTGATCCAGTCTGCCCTGCCCGTAAGCAAAGCAGAGAGAGAGGGAAGCCAGGCAGGCGCTTCGGGCCACTTCTAGCTGGAGGCAAACAGGTGAACTACCATCCGAAGCCTTCTGTCCAGGCATCCCGAGCTCCCCAGCAGGCCACAGTTGCGCCCCCCACCCCATCCCACCAAGCTGCCCACCGCTTACATCTTCTTCTGAGCTTGGCTTGTACAGAGCTCAGCGACTTGATTTTGTCTTTCTTTTCACAAACCTCTGTTTATTAGAAACAGAATTCCCAAAGAGAGACTAAAAAGCTTTCTGTCGTATCCATTAATCAATCACAAAGGAGACTGAAAGCTGAAAATAGGAAAAAAGAGGAGGGGGGGCTAGAAACCAAATGGAAAATGCTCATTTGAAGTGAGTTGGCCCTTTTCACAGGCCCCCGGGTAGCATCCGCATCCCCTGCCTGTTACTTAAAAGACCTCCTCCCTGTTCTTTGTAGATGTGAGGACAAGAGAGGCAGGAGGGCAAAGGGAAATGTTGCCTCTCATTTTCTTCCACTATTTCTGAAAATCCTGGGAGTGCTCTTGGAGAGTGCACTATCCTTGGAGGAGTTAAAAACAGAAAACGTCTCAAGGCTGGGAAGCAAATCTCTTCTCTCACAACCTTGGGTAGATCAACCCTAGGACATAGAAATTATTTCAGTTGAAGGGAGATGTCGGAGCAAGGCTGAACTGCCTTGTTACTGAACAAAGGAAGAAAACAGCAATTGTTTTGCCAAAGCTGTGTTTTTATGAACAAAAGCCTCTAGAAGACTTTCCGTGCCTGAACCTCTTTGCGGACTATTTAAGAGGGGACCCTATAGCGTATTTGCTGATTCTGGGTGGCTGGGGATGTTATCAGAAGGGCTCCAGAAAAGCCTTCCTAATGGACGCGCATGCGGAGGCATTCGAAAGCTACAGGAATCCAGGCCAAGTGTGAGACTTTGTGATACTCACTAATTTGGGTCATTCTCTCAATTAGTTCAGCTCCTCATCTGTGTGAGCGAGCGCAGAAACAAAAGCTACTTGGAGCCCTTGCGGGTTGCCAGAGCATCTCAAAATACCCTCCTAAAGAGGCAGCTCTGTAAATTCAAAACAGACTACCAAAATAAACCCAGCAGGACAGCTCTCCGGGAGCCCGCGGAGCCAGGCCCAGCTCCCAGTTCTAGGGGTTTGAAATGTCTCTGCCCTTGATGACTACAATCCTACAATCCTGCCTTCTCTGAGTCTGCGGGTCCGAGGAGAAATCCATCTTTCTGAAATACCGCCGGATGGCCCTCCCTCCAGAGGCTGGTTTTCACCAGCTCCGCCCCCTCCCCTTTGAGCACCAGCCTGGGCCCTCCTGCAGGGGGAGAGAGTAGGAGCTGGTGTGTCTAGTAGTTCCACAGCCAGCGCTGGTGGGAAGGTTGATCTTCTGAGGCGTGATGCTAGGTCCAGACTTTCCTCCTGGCTGTCCTCTGAAGCGGTGGACAAGATCATTTCTCTCAGAACTAAATCAGAAGTCTGTCCGTTCGTCTCGGCTGGTTCTGCCGCCAGGAAACACTTTCACGTTTGGGAATATGAGCAGCGCTCAGATGCTGTGCCTTGAAGTGGGTGTTCTGGGGGATTTTGTTTTGTTTTTGTTTTTGTTTTTAGCTAATTTGGTTGCGCAATACCATCAGGAGGAGCCGCTGGTAAATTATATTTAGGTGTGTGTGTGTGTGTGTGTGTTTCTTCATTTGTGGCAATGGTGACTCACACCCATCTTCACGCCATTATGTAACTATACACGTACAAGAAGGGCTTCAAGCCTCTGCCCCATGAGAAAGCCTCCACCCATCTGTGGTACCGCAGAGGGGCCTGTACTTCCCCTTCCACCTGGCCTGGCCTGTCGGTGGAGAAGAAAAGAGAGTGACCAGCTTGTTCTTAGCGGCCTAGGAAGGTCTGGATTGTCTCAAAGTTCTGTGTTTAAGGCCCTCACAAGCCTCAGGTGCTGGGGGTGTAACCATGGCACCGAGCCCTGCTGCTTTTGAGTTCAGCTGTGCCTTCTGCACCAGGAGAAAAATCTGTAAGGCTCAAGTCGTAAAGTCAGGCTCTCCTCCGAGCGTCAGGTTCAGTACGAAGGGGTTCCCTCAGAGCCCACAGCGGCCAACCTGGTAGGAGGAGGTTTCTCACTCTGCTACCTCACAATGAGCCCCAAGCCGGGCACGGCTGTGCGAGAGAAAAACACCAGCTTTGGAGCGAACTCGAGCGACTGATTCATCCTGTTTCTAGGGAGAAAAATGTTCGGTTTCTCTCAGCTGCTGTTCTCCTGCCATGAAAGTGAGGTTATGGATCTGAGCATCCAGTTCCGGGGTACATTTTCCACATCTCAAGGCCATCCTGAAAATGCTACGACCCAGGAGGGTGGCTGGAAACAGCAGCCATGGGCTCATCTTTTAAAAACTAGAAGAAAGAGTTTGCGTGTTTCCATCCTGAAGAAGTGATACGTGTTTGGGATGCTATTTTGACCTGACTTTAACAGTATGCAATAAATTATATGCGTGCCTCAGAACACTGAGAGCGTCACACCATAAGCACCTTTCTTATGTAACTGTTAAACATGCATTCAATGTTCCCAAAGCCCATCAAGCTCAATTGCTTCTCTCAGGTGTCAATGTGAGACAGTGAACTTGTCCTTGACCAGGCTTGTGCTGCCACAGAACAACGCCAGCCCTCTAGGCACACGTCCTGCTTTGCTTTTTGGTCATTACTCTCCGGATACTCATTAAAGAAAACAACTTCCATAACAACCAATCTTTATGGTTTTATGTCACTGAAATTTATCTCTCATTCTTCAAATTTTGATATAAATGGAAAATGAAAAAAAATGGGATTCTGAGCCATATTAGACATTCACGGATCCAAGAACTCCGTCTTCGTCACCACATTCTTCTCAATAGGGTTGAGCAGGAACATCCACACGTCACAGGAAGCACATGTGGCCCTTGAGCTCATATTCGGTTGGAGAAAACTAGTCTTATGGCCCCAGCGCTTTTGTAAGAGAACTCTGGAAATGGCTGGGCAGTGTGTCTCAGCCTTCCACCTAACCAGAAATGACTCCCCCATGCGCCAACTTCTGAAACACCTGCTGGACACTTAGAACGCAAAGTTAGGGAAGGCACAGAATTCATCTTGTGGAGCTTGTCTTAAATACGAATAAACTATCAGCTTCACCATGCTGCTCTCCCATGGCAGGGAACAGTAAGCTCACTCTGACTGACGTAAGCTATCGTGTGTGCAGAGTATGCAGAGCACAGGGAAGAAGAGCATGCTAATGTGCACAGGGTCCTACAGCACATCTGCACACAAACGTCTGGGCATGGGTCACAAAGCATGAAGCCCAGAGGATTTGAATGATTTGCTCAAATTCTTTGGACAAATAGGCACCAGGTTAAACTCCTAATTCTTCTGCCCTCCAGTCCCCAACACCCCGGCACACTGAGAATACGGGTGACAGTGTGCTGCATGTGAGGGTTTATGAGCTTGGCTTTTTTCAGATGTGTGGTTACGTGAGTGGAATTTACCAACTCATGCTGTTTGTAGGTAACACAGCTCACATTCATCATTACAACCTCTGAATTCACAAGGCTTCATTACTTCACAGGGAACTCACATGGCCTCCTGGGCCTAGTGTCTTTGTGCAGCCTAGGACACACGTGGTATTCTGTGTCCATCATTAGCTCATATGCCCCAAAGTGTCAACTTCCCCTAAGTGATGATACCTCTTAGGGTTAATTTGTCCCAGTGGAAGGATGATGATCTTTAGAAATTAGAGCATTCTGTGTCAACACGCAAGCTTCTTTCTGCCATGGACCTAAAGCCACTGGCCGTATCTGTTTTTCAAGCACACTCATTGGAATCTGTCCCAAAGAACCCAGTTATGTTGGCCCAAGGTACGGTCAGCATGATCGGTCAGCTCTAGTGAAAACGGCATTGGCAGTGTCTGCGTACAACCATAAAGGATGCTGGGGATGCCCAAAAGTGAGGTCACCCTGTGAGGCTGGGATTGGTCTGGTGCCAGAATCCCAAGTCCCCATGCTGGAAAAGCTAGAGAAGGCAGAGAAGTTACCAGAATCTTAAGGAAAGCTCCTCGAGGAGAGCCGTGTCTAGTCCTTTTATCCCCAGGCTCCAAACAAGAGCTGTGGAGTAAATCCCTGGTAGCAATACCTCTGACAATGAGACTCTCGAGAGAGACAGCATCTAAGGATCAGGGATAAAGGACCTGTATATGCTCCTGTATTTCTGAAGCTGACCTTCCCTCAATGTACTCTATACTGTACCATGGCCTATAGCAACAGAGTTTCTAGACAGGACAGATTGGGAATGTTAGAACAAACACCCACTCACACACACACATCCACACACACACACAGTGGGGGGATATACACACACACACACATACATGCACACATGCATACATACCCCCAAAGTGTCCCAGAAATAAGAAAAAAGGCTAGAAACGCTACAGCTTCCTGAGCACACTGTTCTGTGCCTGAACTGGAATTTTGCAGAGAGTCTCAGATCTCTGCTGTCTGAAACTCTGTGCTCAACTACCCAGCTGGAAGACATGGTGCTGGATGAGAAGCTAATTTCCTGATATATAAATGAGACGGAGTTCTCCTGCTGATCTAGATTTGGGTATTTTAGCCACCGCTAAGCTTTTACCTATAGTTTCCCAGAAAACTAGCGATGCACCAATTTATCTTCCCTAGACATGTTTTAGATTGTGCTGAAGTGGCCAAGTTTCTCCTCAGCTGACAAAAAATAAAATCTATTCCATGTGGCTGGATTCAAGCCCACAGAAATTGTTGTCCAGAGCAAAAATACCTTGTGTGTATAGCAAAGACAGTTGGAAGGCACTGGCTATAGTTCCTGCACTGCCGTCATTAGCACATGGCGTCCCAGGCAGATTCGCATTGGTTTCCTAGGTGTGAGGTACCTAGAAGGGCACACTTCAAGCTGGCCCAAGAGCCGGTCCCTTCCGGACTCTAGCACTAAATGTATTGTATGCTCTATGGTCTTGTTCTTCCACACACAGAGTGCTGAAGATATCACTCAACTCTTCATTCTATCAGATATCCAATAAAGATTTATGAGGACTGTTGTATTGGAGACTAAGAATTCAAAGGCAAATAAAGCAAACCTTCATAATCAAAGAATGTGTCTTAATGTCTATAGATATGATTATAGCCAAACTTGGAGGAAGGTCAAGTTCATTAGCAATGGCCTTTCTTACCACTCTATTGCACACCCATAAAGGGGGTCAGGTGCATGGCTTTCTTTGCTACTGATAGCCCTTACCAAACAGTTTGGATTCTATTATGAGCATGCACAATTTAGCTGCTCTGAAAAGGGTCACCAAAGGGCTTCTTGGAGGATGAGGCATTTGAGTGAGCCTAATATGACAAGTAGGTAGACAGAACACAGAAGGACATTGCAGGAAACAACCTAAGCCGGCATAGTGGTAGAGACTCAAATAAAGAGCATTGGAAATCAGAAACTGGGAGGAAGCAGAAGAGACAGAGTTCCAGAGTGATTTAAAAGCCAGGCAAGAAGTGACTTCCCAGGCACACGGAAGAATTTTAGTTGTATCCCGCTAGTGATGTGTGAGTCTTTGAGGGGCTTGACATGCGGTAGTCGTTTGTGGTTTTGAACGTTACTTTGGAGCAGTGAGCAGGAGCGAGGTCAGGTTAGTTAGGCACTTGCGGGAAGATCCCAGTAGAGACATGACAGCGATCTGAGTTCAGCTGAGGAGCATTTCAGAAGTGAAATAATAGAGTCAGGTGTTTCCATATAAGAGATAAACCAAAAGATTGCTTACGCTTCAACCCTTGTCCATGGACGCCATTTAACCAGAACAGGGAAGCCAGAAAGAAGGTACCTTTGGGTGCAGGCAGTGGTTGTAGTCTGAGGGTGTTGCTGAGTTGGGTGTCAGGAGCCCCCAGGAAGGTCACAGAAAGAAGCTCAGGAGACGAATTTGGGCCACCACAAAAGAATGCAATTTCCAAGCTTGGTGTTTCGGGCACATGGAAGAGTCCCAGGTTCCTTATCTCTTCCTTTCTCTCTGCTCTGAAATGGCTTCTGATGAACTTGCCTGACAATCTGACTTTGTCAAAGCTGTCACTGGGAATCTATTTGGTCTTGGCTGTCAGACTGAATTACCACTTATGCGGCTCTCCACTTGATTGTGGCAACTCTGAGCTCTTTTCTAAGGCTTCTATCTCTGTTTTTCTGATTGCTTCTAGTTAAAGAATTGAACAGACTTCCCCTGGGCTCTGGCCTTGCATAGCACAGTAAAAGAAGCAAAAAAGGATTCTTGTTTTCCGACTTCCCAGCCATGTGGACCAATGCAAGTTAGTAGATCAAGCTAAGCCTCCATTTCCTTGTCTGTGCAAGCAACTCCAATAAAAACCCGTGATCATCATCAGCTTTGATGTGTGAGATGAAACAGGATAATATTCATCATCGGTAGATTCTCAACAAATATTAAATCTATTGACATATTAATTGTGTAAGTCAGAATTTATTATGAAAATTGGAAGAAAACGCAGAAACAGCCTTGGCCAACAGTGTCAAGTTGAAAACGGATGAATTGGGCCCTGGAGAATGCAAAGACCTTTACCTAAGTCACATAGTCAGTGTGTGACTGTGTGTGACTTCACTTACTCAGGGTGGATACTCCACCCCACTGGGATAACCACCGGGTCCCAGCATATCACCACAGTCTATAGACCTTCCCGTGGGGACGGTCACACCACAGCCGCCAGTCATCAACACCACAGAGCCAACAGCTGCCCACGTCGGGATTCTAACACCGCGTGTCTGTTGTCTCACGGATTTTCGAAGTCCTACATTCCCTTTGCGTGGTTTAGTTGGGTTTGTGGCTCCGAGACCCACGAACTGAACCAAGGCATTTTCTAACTATGGCAGCTCCCACCTGAAAGCTCTCTTACACTGCTGGCAGAATTCCTCTACTCATGGTTTGGGGACGAAGGAAGCATTTTTCTTGCTAGCAATCAATGGGTAATCACTCTTAGGAACTGGAGGGCCACTCGTGGTCAATGCCATCTATCCTCTCGCAGGTCCCTGCCTATCCACAGCAAGGAACCTGAACATCTCTACCTGTGAGGTGATGAGTATCTGTATACAGTGTTTGCACAGAATTACAAAAGTGATATCTCAACACCCATGATACATCCTGTGGGCTAAAAGCAACCCCAATTCCCACCTGTCCTTGGGTGGGAAGCGACACCGGGCCAGCGGGGGTGTCATGGGTGTCTAGGAAGCTGCCCTCTGCAGACAGCGCTGTGGTTCTCACTGTGGCTGTCACGGAACGTAGTTCAGTTACTCCACAGACCCTTTTGATGACAACCCAGCCCTCTGCTCTGCACTCATGAAAGCTGGGTCTCAAAGGGCTCTGGATGAAGTGTGTTTGCTGACCCAGGTGCACCCAGGAAACCCTGGCTAGCCAAAATGACATATTGTCACACCAAAGGACACGTACGTATGCACGCACATGAAAGATCTATGTGCCTGTGTGTTTGAGTGTATGGATCTGAGTATGTGGGCACATATGTACACTGAGTATACATGTTAAGAAACGTGTACATATGTATATATGTTGGGAGATCATCAAGTGACATTGCCTGACATCCTGGCAATTTCCAGAGTGACTTTTTCCTGAATTGTTGGTACACTCTGTGACATGAGTCACTTCTCTTTATTAAAAATCCATCTCCTCCAGCTGAGGCAGAGCAAATATTTACCCACATCTAACTCTGTCCTTGGCCTTGGCAAATGTCTATGCCTTCTCCATGGAGCTCTCCAACACACTGGGGATATCTACATGAGGAAAATAGCCCCTCTTTCCTCAGTTCCTCCAGAGACCAGAAGGCTGTTTGTCTCCCTGCCAGGAGCTGGACCGGCCTGCAACTGTCGCAAGAATCTCCCCTCATCACACTCCATCAGATGCACAGATCGCCCTGCATGTCCCACTTCCACACTCTGTCAGATGCACAGAGACCATTCATGCATCACCCTGCATGTCCCACTTCCACACTCCATCAGATGCAGAGAGACCATTCATTCATCGCCCTGCATGTCCCAATTCTACACTTCATCAGATGCACAGAGACCACTCATGCATTGACCTGCATGGCCCACTTCCACACTCTATAAGATATACAGAGACCACTCATGCATAGCCCTGCATGGCCCACTTCCACACTCTGTCAGATGCACAGAGACCATTCATGCATCGCCCTGCATGTCCCACTTCCACACTCCATTAGATGCACAGAGACCACTCATGCATCACCCTGCATGTCCCACTTCCACACTCTGTCAGATGCACAGAGACCATTCATTCATCGCCCTGCATGTCCCAATTCTACACTTCATCAGATGCACAGAGACCACTCATGCATTGACCTGCATGGCCCACTTCCACACTCTGTAAGATATACAGAGACCAGTCATGCATAGCCCTGCATGGCCCACTTCCACACTCCGTCAGATGCACAGAGGCCACTCGTGCATCAGCCTGCATGTCCCACTCCATGTGCTAAGATCCACCCAGCTGGAGCCAACCCATGCACCCTTCTCTTTTTTATTCCCCACTGATCCTCAACCAAGTGTGTCGAAGCAGAACAAAGTCAGTTGCCACCTTTCTGTGGCATGCTTCTACCATCTTCCACCACCTGCTGTACTCCCCCATGGTAATGTCACCTGCTGTCGTCACCATGGTAATGTCACCTGTTGTCGTCACCATGGTAATGTCACCTGCTGTTGTCACCATGGTAATGTCACCTGCTGTACTCCCCCATGGTAATGTCACCTGCTGTCGTCACCATGGTAATGTCACCTGCTGTCGTCACCATGGTAATGTCACCTGCTGTCGTCACCATGGTGATGTCACCTGCTGTCGTCACCATGGTAAGGTCACCTGCTGTCATCACCATGGTAATGTCACCTGCTGTCGTCACCATGGTAATGTCACCTGCTGTCGTCACCATGGTAATGTCACCTGCTGTCGTCACCATGGTAAAGTCACCTGCTGTCGTCCACCATGGTAATGTCACCTGCTGTCGTCACCATGGTAATGTCACCTGCTGTTGTCACCATGGTAATGTCACCTGCTGTACTCCCCCATGGTAATGTCACCTGCTGTCGTCCCCCATGGTAATGTCACCTGCTGTCGTCACCATGATAATGTCACCTGCTGTACTCACCCGTGGTAAGGTCACCTGCTGTCGTCACCATGGTAATGTCACCTGCTGTCATCCACCATGATAATGTCACCTGCTGTACTCACCCATGGTAATGTCACATGCTGTCGTCACCATGGTAATGTCACCTGCTGTTGTCACCATGGTAATGTCACCTGCTGTACTCCCCCATGGTAATGTCACCTGCTGTCGTCACCATGACAATGTCACCTGCTGTACTCACCCATGGTAAGGTCACCTGCTGTCGTCCACCATGGTAATGTCACCTGCTGTCGTCACCATGGTAATGTCACCTGCTGTCGTCCACCATGGTAATGTCACCTGCTGTCGTCCACCATGATAATGTCACCTTGTAGTAATAGGAGCGGCGGGGCTGCGTCCCCAGCACCCCGGCCGCCTGCTCGGCTAGCCTAGCTTATGCCCGAAATAACAACACACAAACTGTATTCATTTAAACACTGCTTGGCCCATTCTCTTCTAGGCTAATTCTCACATATTAATTTAGCCCATTTCTAATCATCTGTGTGTAGCACCGCAAGGTGCGCTTACCGGGAAGATTCTAGCCTAGTCCATCCTGGGTTGGAGCTTCATCCCGGGAGCGGGGCATGGCGTCTCTCTGAGGCGTCTGCTCCCAAGCGGAGAGCTGTCGAGTCTCTGAGCTCACTTCCTCTTCCTCCCGGCATTTTGTTCTGTTTACTCCACCCACAGGGCCAAGCAGTTTCTTTATTGGCCAATGACCTTCCTCCATCATTACCTGCTGTCATCCACCATGATAATGTCCACCTGGTGTCGATCCAGGGATCATTTCCTGACTCATATCTCTGAGTCCTCCTCGGGTGCAAGAGTAGAGGAAGTTCTCTGTGTCTTTTATAAAGGGATTTTTTTCCTTCTCAGGACCTATTCATTCGTCCCAAAGTCTCCCCTCCAATCACCATCTTTCTGGGGATCATATTTCAACATGTGAATCTTAGAAAGACACAGACTTCAGTAACCAGCGCCCACTCAGCTATCAAAACATATCAAAAAATATCAATGATATTTTTGAATAATCTAGTTTATTATTCTAGTTAATTTATTAATCTAGTTGGCATAGTCTGTTGGGCACGTGAGATATTCTTGACAGTCCCGTGGCACACACAGGACCCAGAATAATAGTATAATGGTTTAACCCAATGGATAAGAGCCTAGAAAAGGCAGGCCAGGAGGCTGGAGGGAAGACGGCATGGGGGAGACCCTGGCTCTGACCTTAGTTTTGCTATGAGTACAAAAGTCCTGCCTGGTGGGAACTTTATTCAGGCTGTTGCAAGGCCAGCTATGCAGCCCAGATACCCACTGAGCCAATCTCTTCTCTTGAGCATCTCTTAGTGCATCCTGATGTCATATGTGTGCACCAAAAGGTAAATAATTAGTAAAAAGAGAGCATTGATTGGAAGATGTTTTGAATAAATGAACCACAAGACATTTGGGGCACAACTGGAGACACCAGAATACCCAAGGACTCTATGGTAGGCAGTGTTATGGTTGATCCGTTGTGCGAGCTGAAAGGGTGTTGTGAGCATATAGGAAAATGCTAGTTTTAGAGATACTGCTGATGCCTTCAGGGAAAACACTGCCATGGCTCCTGAAGACTGCTTTAAATACTATATGTAAAAACAATAAAGTCCACGTGTCAAAGTGCTAACATTTTAAAATTCCAGGCGATGGGTGTACGGCACTCATTTTACTATCCTATCATGACAATGATAAGTCTAATGAAATGGAAAATTGCACGCTTGGTTCAGCAGTGTGAATACAATGTAGTGACTTACAAGCCCTATTAGGGGATAATTGCCACATGTACAATGGCTATTAGGCCTATTGTGAATACGTCAGATTCGCTTTGGCCAGTTCTTTTGATTATCAAAGCACTACACTCAAACACGTTCAGACTGTATGCAAAGAATCTTCCTGTGTGGTCTCCTAGAAGCCTCCAGAGGGGCCACTGTTTGATACACTGAGACCAGCCACAGCCAGAAGTCTCCGCTGAGATGTGGGTCCTCCATCCCATTTGACAGCCGACATTCATCCCCATCTGAACAAGGAGCAACTACGGGTGTCCTCCATTATCTTCTGTCCCTCCTACCCTTTGAGGTTTTGTGGAGGAGAGAAGTTGGTTTGTTATTTTGAGTGTCTCACTACATATGCCTGGAACCCACTGGGTGGAGCAGGCTCGGAACACATGGCGGGTCCCTTGCCTCTGCCTCCCCAGTACTGGGATTATAAGCATGCGCGACCATGTCCAGGCCCCTGGTGTTTGCCTGCCGTTATTACGCTCGTCTCTTCCACGGAGGCTGGACTCATTCTGCTCTCCTCCACTAGCTACTTGGAATCTCCTGTTAGGATCTTTCTGCTGTTCACCAGCTCTGTCTCTGAGCTCTCCTGGTTGAAACCTTAGGACTCTCTCGTCCTGTTACTCCATTTTCACTGTACCGAGGATTTTTATCATGATTTATTACTTCAGTTCTGTTTGACAACCTCTCTTCCCCCCACCCCGCCCCCTGCAACCATCTGTCTCTTTGTAGAGGACTGGGGGCACGCATTCGGATGAACTCATGAACACATGTGCATACAGAGCCCAGCACAAAGGCGCACACATGCATGCCCCTCTGAAGAATGTCATGTCAAATGCGAATCTGTTTGTGTTGTGACCGATGCTTAGGACAAAGGCTTGGAGCGTCATTTGCTGGTGTCTTTTGTTTTTGCTTGTAGCCTCTGGATTTTTTCTCCCCAGAGGTAGCAGCAGCAGACCGCGTTCACCTTCCCCTGTCACTGATTTCTTCATTTACTTCCCTTATGTTGCCATCCTGGTTTGTTTGGGGTAATTTAGATTTCAAGCATTCTTCTCTTGTTAGAGTCTATAATGTTTCTTCTAAATTGAAATTCTTCCTTCAGGGAGCCAAGAACTCTGATGCTTCTAAATTTACATCTGGGTAGCAGATTTGCTATGATGTTGGACTACTGGGGAACAAATTCAATGTTTCAGAAATTTTACAAAGAGTTACATTCCTCATGGCCTCATCCATCCAGCTCCGTCATCAGGGGCAGATGGTCTGCCTGGAGTATAATCAGGAAGTGTCAGAAACATGACACAATGTTTATCTCTCCTAAGATTTTCTTGTTGGTTTGGTTTCCGAGAAATTCTCTCTCTCTCTCTCTCTCTCTCTCTCTCTCTCTCTCTCTCTCTCTCTTTCTCTCTCTGTATGTGTGTGTGTCTCCTTCTCTCTCTCTCATCCTAACAAAAACAATGTCTCAAAGGGTTTTAGTACATTGTCTTTCCTAAAAGAACAGAGTTGCTTCTAATAATATATGTTAGTATTACATAACATACTATAGAGAGATACTATACCATCTTCAGAAAGTAAATCATGTTTTTTTTCTCTTATTAAAAAAAAAAGACCTCACTTTATTCTTAGCAAATGCAGAAGTTGTAGACTGTCTGCAAAGAGACAGTTGCATAAGAACCAGAGAAAAACATTTAGACGCAGAGCTGGTCTCAAAATCGTCCTTGGCACCTGCCCTACCTCTGACATTTCAATACAAGCTCAGCTGCAGTCTCCTGAGTATGCTCGGAGGATGGCATTTAATAAGATGCCTCTTGGTACATGATGTATGTGCAGTAATTTAACAACGAGATAGAAGCATCTGAAATGCAAATCCACCCGAAACCATCTTCATGACAGTAGAGAAATGGCCCCCAAACCAACTGTGCCTGTTCTTCTGGAGGAAGCTGCACCTACTTAGAGGAGAGAACGCATGCTAGAACTCTTTCTATCCCTTGCTATTCCAAGAACCTTCCATTTAAAAGCAGCATTTATATTTTTACCTCTCGTCTTGAAATACACCATGGCTGTGGTCTGTTCTGGAGCATCTGGGACCAGAACCAGCATTCCTTGCACAGACCCTGCCACAGCCTCCTCTTACTCCATAAGATCCTTTAACGTTGTTCAAAATGCCTCAAGGGGAGGCAGAGAGCCAGGGAAAGACTTCTGGGATTGCAGTGACTCACGTTCTTGGTGCTGTGAGTCGCTGCGGTGGAAAGCTAAAGTCCTCACTCAGTTACTACAGTTCCCAGGGCTGTTGGTCCTGGAGGCAGGTGGAGAGAAGCAGAATGAGCTGTGGGTTGAGACCCAGGTGGGTCAGAGGTTGCTTGCCTTTCCCTCTTTGTGTTTTGCACTGTTGATATTCCCTAAAGCAGGAGTATGTTCTTGCAGAAAGGAAAAAACTAGCAATTTTTTTGTAAAACACATACACACAATCAGGAAGAATAAGAAAATAAAGCCCCAAGGGATAGTAGCTTTCTAGTTTAATGACAATGTATGCATATTATTACTACATGTAATTATTGCTAATGTTATATGAAACAGTAGAAAGTGATTGCTTCAATAGGAAAGTGTAGTAAAGACAGGGCAATGAGAATTGTTTAATTTTCACTAACAAATCCATAGTACTTCATGTGACTACACATAACGGAAATTAGCTGCTCAGACTGAGATAGTGTATTCACCTTGATTCTTGCTGGAGGTGGGGACTTAGTTGAATGAAGTATTTTCACCTGTGGGCTATCTATCTATATGAAAGTCTTTGGGACTACGTTGGAAACTCAGCGGTTTCAGGTCTGAGTTCTCAAAAACATAGATTTGGCAAAGCTAGACTGACCACACACACACCCCAGTACTCTGCCCTAGACCCCTAGACAGCCCACCTTCGTCCCCAAGTCACCTTAAAATATAAACAACGGGGCCACTTTAGCATGACTCTCGTATACGTATCTTATTTCATCTGAACCTTCAGTTTGCCTAGTCTTTCCCAGGAAGCCAGTCCACCGCTGCTTCCTGTCCTCTATCTCAAGCCAATGACTGGAAGAAACGCCTCAGGGAACCATCCCGACTGACCTGACGGGAAATCTAAGGTGTCCCTCATGGTCAGAGGAATAGGACCCTTGTGAACTTGAACACCTCCATTTGATTTCTTTATTGTACAAACCTGTCTAGCTTGCCTTGAGAGAAGTTACAGCTGCTCTGAGAAAGCAGAGAGGGGGTGAGTTTTGTCTTTAGCCTTTTTGGCTTCAAAAACGTGCCAATTACAGCCCCTCAGGACTCAGGCGTCTTCCCCTTTTCACTCTTTCACCTGAGCGGATTCATGTTGTCAATGAACCTTGCAATACAATGTTAGTATGTAATCGTCTAAACACTCGTGTTCTATCTCCCAGCTATACTTTTTGCTTGATTTTTATTAAAAACTAGAAAGCCTATGTTCTCAGAGAAATACCTCTCTAACAGTAAAATTGCAACAACATACTGATCATCAATAAAGAGCATTTGGGAAGTTTCCCCCAATTCTCCATAATCTAGAAGCTGTCATCCGCATGTGTCTCTCCTAACCGTAAATTAGTTTGTGTTCAGCCAGAGCACATAGGCACCGCCTGATTCAAACCCCAGCACTGCGGGTCCCATGGCAGACTCTATCAAAGGGCTTTCCTGCCATCAGCACCACCAGGACTCCTTCCTGCCCTTTGTCACTGACTTCGAGCCAGGAAGGGAGTCACCACGTAAAGAAACTCATGGAAGTCACATGAAAGAAAGCTCACCAGGTTGGAGAACAAGGAGGCAGGTATGGGAGGATTCCAGCTTTGGACTTGCTAATCTTTGGTACTGAAGAAATGCATGATACTCATACTCACATGAACGACACCGGCTTTCTTCATCATGCAGATAATACATTACTGCTAACTAACATTGACAATACCCTCACAATTTAAAATAATTTTACAGCATGCCTGTTGGCTAGCATGTATTCTAACCCTAATTTATACAAGCATCTCCTGTAAGGTTTTTGTTTTGTTTACACACTCTATCGAGGGGATAGTTTTAACCAGACATAATTATGAGCAAAGCAATGGAGAATACAGAGGAATAGAGTGGGTGTGGTTATTAGCATAGAACCACGCAAAGATGGAGAAAGGAGAGCCAACCAGTGAGGCAGCCTACAGTGCACACCATTGCTGGGAAGCAGCACTGAGGACCAGGACTGCATCGTCCAGTGAAGGAAGGCCTGGTGGGGGTGACTTCATGTCCTGTGCTGCCACAGGCCCCAAGCAGCAGAGTCTCTGAAATCATGAACTGAAATAAACCTCCCTTCCCCTAAGCTCATTCTCGCTGGCATTGTGTGACAGAGACAACAAGCTGTCTATATCCCACTCCCAAAAGTGAGAAAAGGGCTTCGATGACAACCCCCATCCATTGTGAGCACAATGACACCTGCTCTCCGGTACTTTGTCTCAGCGCTGAGTGTGAAAGTGTGTGTTCATTCAGAGTGCAGTGGGCCTGACAGCCTACAAATACAGCTTAGAAGTGGAAATCAGGTCTGGAAAGGCGGCTCATGGCCAAGGCTCTTACTTGTTCCTGGGAAGTAAAAGAGCTATGGAGAAAGTTCTAGACAGAAGGGCTTTTGTGATGGTGACAGCTGTACAATGCCCAGACTTTGTGGAGGACTTTCCCCTGTTCAGACCCCAAGGCTATGTGCTAGCGTCTTGAGCACCAGGAAGGCTAGCCCTCCTTCCACTCAGCAGGAGCAGCTGCCCAGCATGCTCAGGATCTGTCAGTTCAGGACACAATGGCCAATCGCTCAGAGGCTGGAGGACCATCACCAGCTTGAGACCACTGTAGACTGGCAGATAACAAGCACCGGGCCATCCTGGGCTACAAGGCTGTATCTCCAAAAACAACAATACAAATGAAATAGAGGAAAGAAATGAAATTCATCCTTGACCGGGTGATAAATTCTCCCGAGTCTAGGAAGAAGATGAGGGTTCCTGCTACGGACCATCACAGACCCAACTACTCTGGAGATTTTGTAGAAATTAAGCAGAGAAGCACACAGAAAGGAGTGACAGGCATCAGACTGCACTGGAGGATGAACCAAATGTGCTTATACAAGTAAGCAGACACAAGAGCAGCGTCTGGGAATTAACTACTCTGCTCCATGCTTCTGTTGCTAGTTCGGGACGATGCAGGAAGCATGGGCAGCACCAGGAGTGCTGTCTGCATCCTCCCTCCACTCTACCCGGCCTCGGATATATAGAGGAATGCCTTCCATATGCGGATCGGTGCGGTTTCTAAATTCAAAGTGTATGGAGACAATTTGAGCTGGCTTATAGAATGCATGTTCCTCTTGGCCGCTGTCCCTAACTCTATTTTCATAACTACTTCTCCCCACCAAGCACTGTAACTGTGGGTGAGCACAAAGCACTAGCCAAACAGCAGCTAGAACGTGGTTCCACTTCGGCAATCTGGAAAGATTGCCACCCCCGCTGGCTAAATAAAGAAATGTTCACTTTTACCCAGTTCTTTGGTTTACAAATGAAATACCCCGTGCCCTAGTCATTTCTCGTGTTATTTAGAGCTTGGAAGAGGCTTGGCACTGAAAAGTGGTGTCATGGAGCCTATGAGAACCAGCTTTCTTTGCCCTTCGTGTTCACAGCGGATAAGCGTAGCATCACAACCAACACCCCTGTGGGAAGGAAGCAAGGACGGCATTGAGCTGCCAGAGTATAAACAGAGGTAACATCAATCCGGCTTACCTGACATCCTGCACTTGTGAGGAAGGTAGAAACAATTTGTGATTTGGAGACAGGAGAGACTCTCAGTGGTAAACAAAGGGGATGAGTGAATGAGTTCAATAGTTAAGCAGCCGGTGACACAAGACAAACTCTCCTGGTGGCTGATGGAGGGACAAGCACCTCTGGTTCTAGGGTGTGAAGAGAGAAGAACAGAAAATACAACAGCGTCTGTCATAGATTTCAGCTCTGCTTAACCGGAACTGCCAATGCCCAGGCTTGACATGGGAAGCACGAAGTTCCCGGGGTTAAAAAGCAAAGCAGTGAGGAAGGAAAAAAGACACACGGTCACTGGCTACCCAAGAGCAGATGAAGAACAACGCAAGTTCGCCTCCTGAGAGAAAACCGTTGAGACCCTGGGAGGGCAGCTTGGCAGCTTCAGAAGGAAGCCCAGCTACATGGCTCAAGAATGTCTCCACCACGTGTCCTCATAGAGGAAATCCTACCTCTGCAACCTGGAGAGAAACAACTCTGTGTTAGTGGCCGATGGCTTCAAATTGGCAAAACCTAGAGCTATGACATGGCCACATTTTGTTGTTAATTATTATTGTACTTTGAACTGCACCTTCATAACGCACAATATTTAGGTTTACAACCCTGATGGGCCAGGTTCATCGGGCATAATAACAAGTACACCAGTCTGGGGGGGGGGGGGTGCCCATGGAGGCTGGAACCTAAAAGTTCCCTGGAAAATAAAATCCTCCTTAACACAAAGACTAAAACCCATCAACCTATCTGTTAAGAGATGGGCTCATAAAAGTTTCATTGATATTACCCACTTTGATAATATATATAAAATGTTTATACCTACCAGGGTTAGTGAGGATTGTTCAAAGGATGTGATGGACTCCAAAATGATATTTCGTGCTAGTAATTAGTATGATTAGAAGCAAAGGGGCTGGAAATACGGTTCAGTGGTTAAGAGCACTGGTCGTTCCTTCAGAGGATCTGAGTTCAATTCCCACATGGCACTCAGAACCGTCTGTAACTCCACTTCCAGGGGACCTGATACCTTCACACCAATAAAGTTAAATAGACTTTAAAAAAAATCAAAAAGCAAAAACATGGGTTAATTTGTTCCATTCCTGGTACAAATACAAGTATAGTCAAGTATGCATTAATGTATACTCAGGCGCGTGCGTGAGCGCGCACACACACACACACACACACACACACACACACACACACACACACACGGGGGGGGGGGGTGGAGCACGGGGAGAGGAAGGGAGGGAGAAAGAGAGAGAACATTCTTCTTTTGAATTAAAAATGCCTAGACAAGAGCAAAGTCTCCAACCCAGCCGTGAACTTGGGGACTTTCCCATCATGTTTGATGGGTGAATGTGGATTTGATGCGAGGCGACTCTGCTGGAGCCGAGGGCCACTGTCACTGTTTATCTCGGAGATCCAGTGCTTTGCCAGTGAACTGTGTGGGTGTAAAACGAGGGGAGAGAAAGCAGTAGGAGAGGATTCCAGCCTGGCAAGCACTGAGGAGGCAACGCTGTTTCCTAAGGCACCTTCTCATTAGTGATTGGATGAGGCTGTGCGCATGCTCAGATGATGTTTAGGGCTTGGCCATAAGCGACGTATTCCTGGAGCTAAATCCATCTGCCTTGTACGCCATGTGTGCTTAGTAAATATTTAATGTCAACACTGCAGCCTCCCATCCTCCTCGGGTTCAGTAAGTCAGTCTCTGCTACCTGATACTTCCCCAGAAAGAAAGGCGCAGCTTCCTGAGTGGCTAAGTCACACGCAGCTTCATGGGTGACTCTGAGCTACCTGGAGCCAGACAAGCCATCCATGGCAACAGTGTACCAGAGCAAACACCTAAAGGCTGGTGAGCCAGCATAAGACACAGCCTCCCTTGTCCCCATGCCTTACGGCAACTTTACAGGATGCTGCTTCTGGTGACTCCTGATGAGAAGTTTAGAGGAGGTCGGTAGTCCAAAGGCAAGCCCACAGAGCTGCTGCGGCAGGGGCGAGGCCTGAAGAAGCCTTATTCCCCATCACAGTCAGACAAGTCCCATCTCTGTCCCCATAAAGCACAGCTGTTGTCCTAATGACACCATCCATCTTCCTGGTTTCCATCAGAAAGTTATCTTCTGTGAGGATGGATGCCTTTCTCTCCTATCTCTGTAGGTTGGTTGTTATCCCAGAGGTGAAATTAGGAAATTTGGAGAAATAATGGGCCTGAAGAATACCACTGAGTCACCTGTCAGCCTGTGAGCAAAGGCACCTGAGAGTCTGGCCAATAGTTTAGAGTGTGCTTTCCCCTTGTAGGTCAGAACCACCGTGTGACAGAACAGAGAGAGGGAGAGAGAGAGAGAGAGAGAGAGAGAGAGAGAGAGAGAGAGAGAGAGAGGAACGGAGGGAGGAAGAGAGAGGAAGAGAGTGAGGGAAGGAGGAAGGGAGGGAGGGAGAGAGAGGAGAGAGAGAGTTGGAAATTGTTGTTCCCACACTCCACCCCTTCCGCCACAGCTAGGTCCACGGGACACAGAAGGAAAGGAAGAAGCAAGGCTTTTTACTTGCCCAGCACACACTCATGTTAAGAGATTTGCCCAGAAATGCCATTTGCTCCTTGCAATTATTCATGCTGGGATGCCTCCTTACCTTTTGGAGCTGCAAACCTGAATTTAACAGCATGCATGGTGTGAGCTGTGAGGCTGTGAGAAGCGGGAACAAGATTAGCTATTCCTCAATTGCCAGAGGCATTCTAACCAATCCAGAAACCTGCAGGCGATGGCTCAAATCCACACAGTCTCCTTGGGTTGCCTTGAGATTTGGGAACTTTTCCAAGAGAAAAATATATGTATTTTACAAAGAGCATTGAATGATCAGGAGTCACAGAATTTGCAGATTTGTAGTAGTTAGCCAAGCCCGGAACATTGTGAGCCAATGGTTGCAGGATACGTGATGACGCTGTCTCATTTGATATCTTCCTGACCATGGGGACAATCTTGACTCACAACTTAGCTCTGTGTTTCCTGGCTTGGAGAAGGTACATGTTATTTGTGGTCCAGGAAAGGTGTTACTAACCATGGAGGTGCATTAGGCCTTTATAGTTACTTCTACGTTGGCTCAGAAATGGAACTTTGGTTTTGGTCTTGGTTTGTTTTTTTTTTTTCCGAGACAGTTTGAGACTCCTTTGACCCAAAAGGAATATGATAACATCAACCCTTTATTCAGTTGGATTTTTTAGCAAAAAGGCACATGGAGCTCGTGTTTCCATTCCATCTGTCTCAGAGCACCAGAAAGGCTAAAGACTATTAGCTCTTAACAAAGAGAAGAGGCAAGCTGCAAAGTTAGAGCTTGGCTGGATGGGTTGTCGGTCACTTTGACAATAGCTGGTGATGCCAATACATGTCCTAGGCACCAGGAAGGGCAGCACTATGCACTTGTGATGTGAGTGTGAAGAGAGAGGACCAAAAACTCCAGAATTGTTCAATGTCTGCTCGAGAGGTCTGAAGCCACTCATATCCCCACCAGCTCTGCAGAACTCCATGACCATGTTCTTCCCCTCTCCCATGAGAAGAAAACTAAAAGTTTATTTGTTAGAGTTGGTAATAAAAAAGTGTTTGGACATAGAGAAACTGCACCATGCCCCGAATGGTGCCCTGATCATATTTAATATTCATCTGGTAGGATATTCAATCCCACCCAAATGATCATCCCTACTCATAGGTATACACAAGCAACACTAACATTGGATTGTGTGTGTATATATATATATATATATATATATATATATAATCTACAACTATATCTATATCTATACCTCTATCTGTATCTTCCCAGGTCATCTTAATACTATAAGGATCCCTCCAACCATGTTAACCCAATAAACGCATTGATTCACCAGGCTATCTTTGGGTGGAATCACATCTGTGTTCTGTCTTTGGTGCTCTGTCTGGGATAAATAGATGTTTGTTCTTGTATTCCCAAGAAAAGTCATGCATAGCACTACATAAATTGTACGAGCATGGAACCGAAAGGAAATACACAGGACTTTTGTGGAAAGGGTCACAGTGGCCCCAGGACCATGAGAATTAGAGAAAGCTAACATTCAGAAGTGTGAGAAACCCTTCATTTTTACCCATTTTCATGATGTTCACATTCTAGTAATGACAATAACACCTCCCAGGAAGTAAATCTGTGATGTGGGAATTCCTTCTGTGTATTGCTTGTATTGGTTAATGAGTAAAGAAACTGCCTTTGCATGATAGGGCAGATCTTAGGTAGGCAGAGAAGACAGAACTGAATTCTGGGAGGAAGAAAGCAAAGTCAAAATACGCCTTGGACCCGCTGCTGGAGATAGACGTTCTGAGACTTTGCTGGTAGGCCACGAATTCGTGATGATATACAAATTACTAGAAATGAGTTAAACTAATTTGTAAGAGTTAGCCAAAAAGAAGTTAGAGCTAATGGGCCAAGCAGTGATTTAATTAATACAGTTTCTGTGTGGTTGTTTGGGGACTAAGCTAGCTGGGCAACCAGGACGAACAAGTGGGTCCTCCTGCTACAGACTGAATGTTGTTCCCTGAAGAATCTGACAGGTTCATGAACTGGAAGTATTTATAGTCAAGAGTAACTGACACTCTACTTGGAATTTTTTTCCAAAAGCAATCCCACTCAACAGATATCTTCCAGGGGTGTGAAGACCCTCTCATCCATAAGCAGACCTCAAAAGAGAACTAGTCATTTCAGAAGATCTGAAAAACTGAAAGTAAGAAAATATGGAGTTTGAAATTTACCACACACACAAATACTTTGAAAAGTTAAGAATCATTGTTATATCCACAAAAGTGGAAGAGAAAGTTCTTAGAAAGGACCGTTCTAAATGTAGAAAGAAAAAAACAGCATCTCCAACAATTGGTGCTAAGAAAATTTGATTTCCATGTGTAGATGACTGAAACTAGACACACATTTATCACTGTTCCCAAATGGATCAGAGACCTCAATCTGGAAACAAAACACTGAAACTATTAGAAGAAAATACAGGCAATATCCTACAAGATACAAGTGCAGGACAGAACGCTCTGATAGGACTCAGTTCCCTCAGGAATTAAGGCCAACAATTGACACATGGGGCCTCATACACCTAAATGCTCCATACTAGAAGGAGTCTAGAAGGAATGGACAAAATACAAACAGACAACTATTGAGAAGAAAAAACATATCTCAAAAGCCTCGGTGTCCCACAGAGCACATTTCTAACAGGCACAGTACCTTGGCTGTCACTCGCTGAACCACATACACCGGACATGGTGGCACAGCCCGGTAATGCAGGGCTTGTGAGGTGGAGACAGGAAGATGAGAAGCTCGGGGTGATCGCTGGCTCCGTACTGAGTTTGAGGCCTGGACCCAAAACACAAAATTAAAACCAGGATGCTAGTTTATATGCTTCAAAATCAAGAAATAGAAACTTGGGGTAGAAAAAAAAAACAGAAAGGGGAAAATATCTGAGAAATACTACAAATAAATTTTACAAAAACACAGGGTTCCTACAGCGACAATAACTGCCAAGCACAAACACCAAGCCCAGAAAAGGCCCCTGCCCACACATACTCTTCTTCCCTTTCGGAATACTAGCAACAAAAATAAATTCGTGAAGCTTTCTGAAAGAAAAAACCGAGTGATCAATATTTAGGGTAGAAGAAAAGTTCTCAATACCCTGCTGGAAAGTAAAGATAAATAATCAATACACACCATCCCAATTCTCAAGGGATATGGTGCCCAATCTAGGTGTCTATAGACAGCGGAGGATGAAAGCAGGAAGAGGTCAGACACTCATGGTTCATGATTCCTCTTTGGACCTTTTCTCGGGAGGCTGTTGGAGAAAGAGAGCCTCTAGAATAAAGGAGTCTATTGGTGGTTTTAGGTTATTCTATCCAGGAAACAAGCAACCACACAAAGAACAAGCGGAGACATTCACAAGGAAGATGCTGAAGAGAGAGCGTCCAGAACAGCATCTCCACAGCAAACATAGGCAGCAGCGTGGACTCCGGGTTGGAGCATGAAGGCAAAGGTGTCTGGAGAGACGGTTTAAAATTCAGTGTGTGCAGGCATGTGTATCTGCATGCATGTGTGGATGTGTCTTCATGTGTCTCCGTGTGTGTATCTGTGTGGGGGTATGGGTTGTATCTGTGTGTGTAGGGGTGTCTTGTGTGTTATCTGTGTGTGTGTGTGTTTCTGTGTGTCTGTGTGAGTGTGTAGCTGTGTCTGTATCTGTGTGAGGGATCTGTGTCTGTTTAAGGATGCCGTGCTTTCTGGGAAGGGTAGAAGCCATAACTTCTCATCTGTTATAGAAAACTAAACTTTAAGAGACATAGCAAATTACCAGGATAAACAGAGAGTGCAAAACTAGTAAAAATTGGCATCAGGAGAAACTGTTGAGACATTTAGCTAAGCTTTGAAGGATTTTTAATTTAAGGCCTGAATACATATGATTTTGAATTAAAAGTAGGTAATAATAAAGATACATATTACATTTAGAAGAAAAAGAACCACGGGAAATAAGGCCCTGCGGTTTGAGTGAATCCTCCACAGTTCAAATGTTGAAAACCTAATTCCCAGAGCTGGATCACTAAGAAATAGGCTTCGACCACATGATTAAGTCATGGGGTTGTTCTCATAAGCAAGTCAAGATCCGTCCTATGAACGTGTTGAGAATGGCAAGACTGAGTTCCTAGTGAGAACATGAGCTGGACTCCCTTCTCTTTCTTACATTCCTCTCTCCTGTGCAGGCCTGCACATCCTCTCTCCGCCCATCTTCAGTCGTGGGATGGTGGCGTCACAAGGCTCTCACCTGAGGTGCCACCTCAGTCTTGAACTTCGCAGTGACTAGAACTAGAAGAGACAAATTTCTGCTCTTTGTAAATTTCCCAGACTCAGAGAATCTTTTGCAGAAGCACAGAATAGACTAGGACACAAGGTGCCAACGATCTGTGCATGCCTGAGTATTTCCTTAAATAAACAAGAGAGTAAGTGACAGCATCCACTCCACCAGGAGCAAACCGTCAGGTGGCCTGCCAACCCCTAAGATCCAGTGCTCTTTCACAAGGAGAAGGGAGCAGACCACACAACGACCACAGCATGTCTGTCTTACCGAGCAACTGTGTAAAATTTGAACAGTTTGTCAATATGCCGGCTGCCAGGTAAGTTATGCCTACATGTTTTCTCCTGTGCCCCCATCACCTCTATCATGAAGGTAATTGCCAACCTCCAATCTAATAATCAACCTGTAAGTTTATCTCCTCCCTCAGATGTTGAGCCTATGAGTTGACTCTTGTGCACTAAATATTGGCAATCACACTTTGCAGTGTTGACTCATTGTGTGTCTAATGGGTCTAGAAGTTACAGAAATTCATTGAATGAAACAGGAAGATGCCCTTCAACTTCAGCATCAGAAAAGGGGATTTATATTTAAAAATTCAGATTGGAGATAGACAATTTTCTAATTCCTATAGGAATATTTAAAAAAGCCTTTTACCTTTTATAGGATTTTAGTGCTAGTAATTATTTTTAATTCCCATTGATTTTCAAATAAGGATTCTCATCAGCCATAAAGAGCAGGAAGTGATTAAATATATCAGTGTAACATGGAAGGCAGCATAGAAGTGTGCCATGACCTGCTTCTATCACACATGCCTAACAGAGTCCCCGACACAGGGTTCATGCCCTATAAACACTGAATTAGTGGAAGTACAGACATCCTGGGGCATGGATGGATGAATGAATGCATGGATGCATCGATGATGGGTTCATGCATGCATGAGTATAGGAGTGGAGAAGCTAGTTATCTCACCTTGACTAAGGGAAGCAATCCCAACATCGTGGGCCCTCCATGGGAGACACTAGAAACAGTACTTAACGGGTTTTAAGAACCTAGGGGAATTTTGATTATCCAGAAAGAAAGATTTTAGATAGGTTTGATCATCCTTTGACTTCTAGTGAGCCAATACATGAGCAATGTAGCCCTTCAGGAGCATAGGTCTCTTTCAAGCTGAGTCTACCTCCTGGGGCCATGGCAGCATAGGTCTAATTCCAAACTGAGTCTACCTCCTGGGGCCATGGCAGCATAGGTCTCTTTCAAGCTGAGCCTATCTCATCTCCTAGGGCCGTGCTTTCCAAGACACTCATGTCAGAGGTTCTTGCTTCCTTGCTTTATATTTCAGGGAGCCAAGGGTCTAATAACATAACTGGACTCTAGGAGTTCTTTTAGCTGTTTTTATTTGAGTTGGAAACACATTTTCCATTTTCTCATTCCAGGTTGTTCCCTTTACCAATGGGTAATATGTATATTTGATCCCTGTTTTAAATAGTTTTTCTGTCCCAGATGCAATCCTATTCCCTCTCTTCTTCCAAGATCATTTTATTTACTGAGTACAAGGCTATTTTCTTATGTCTGAAAGACAGTTTGGCTGGTATGGAAAGACGTCCAGGGTAAGCGAGCCTTCTCTGAGGCTGTGTCTCAGGCCACTTGTGTGATTTAAGCTGAGCTGTAAGGAAAATGCAGATTGCCTATGGCTTCCATGCCCACTGTCAAACATTAATTGATTAAATGATTATTAAACATCAAGATGCTTCCATGGGAAGAGATCACTGCTTCAGAATGAGAGGAGGTATAGAGACACCAGGATAGGATGGCTCCTGTTTACTGGGCATGATGATCAACTTGGCCTCATTGCTTTGCTTCTGTGTGACTACATTTAGGTTGCACTTAACTTATTAAAAGTTCAGTGAAGTAACACAAACCCAAGCAGTCAGTTGACATGTACCTAAACACATGCACACACATACAAACACACACACACACACACATGAAAAACGTAAGCCAACTAATTTGCTTAAAAGATGCATAAACTTAAAAATATCTCCTCCATAAATTCTCCTTTGGAGGACTGTTCTTACCTCCTTTGGACTTACAGATGGGTCGCTGGAGACAACCTTCTAACCACTGTGTTTGCACAATGTAATATATGTTGTCATAACAGTCACTTAATCTTACCGCCAGCCCCCACTGCGTCCCCAAGTTAGGATGCTGTCCTGATGTCCACACACACATACTCCCTCATCTGGTGGCATGCTTCAAACAGGTGTTGACATCATGGGCAGACTTGGCTGACCCACGTCCCCCTGAACACTGAAAAGTGGTTTTCTGATCCCCGAGACTGAACCCAGTAGCTCCTATGCACTAGCCAGTGCGTTACCACTGAGCTACATCCAGCAGCAGAGAAATAAGCACTCTCCCTTCTCTTATCTGCCAGGAAGTGAGTGTCATCTCTTGGCCACACACATCCATGGGCTTTGAGGTATGGCTCTGTTCTTAGGGGTTGTCTAACAACATCATCACCTGAATTCTTCTTCTCCCTAAATTATTCCTCACTGTGGAGACTGAGGCACATCCCTAGTATGTGTCAAGGGTCTTACACTTGGCACTAAAGTAATAGCATCTTGGATTCCACTGGTTCCCAGAGAACAGGAGGACCTAGGGACACCATGCTGAGTTGTCTTGTTATAATTTCTGTAACTGGAATAGTTCTATGGATGAATAAGTTTAGTAGGCATCACCTTGGAAGTGTCAAAAAGATGTACTTAGCACAGAACAGCATGTTCTGAATGGCCATGAATGCCTTCCCTTGCCCAAATAGAAGGTGAGCGTCCCAGATAAGAACGGGCCACAAAAAAGAACGTGTTAAGCCTTCAGTTGACCCAGGCTATGCAGACTAGCAGTGGGTGCTGGTCAGGATACACCTGCATGAAGTTTTGGGTTTACCATTTACTACAGGAAGATAGACACTTAAAAACCTCAAGGCCCAATATTTTAGCATGAGGTATAGAGACAGAAGAGCACATCCACTGAGATTCGTACTAAGTTGATCCTAAGAATAAACTACATGCAGGGAGACTGGGAGAAAGGATGCTTGTGAAGACTCAACCACACGGAAGCAGAAAGGGAGAGATGCTTCCAGGAGCTCACACATCTGAATTCTATAGGAGAATGCTCCTGTGTGAACAGGCAAGTGGGTTTTCTGTCCCTTTAACGTGGGGGTGTGTTTCTCTTGTGATGACAGTCCCTGTTGCACATGCCTGAAGGAAATCACAAAATTATGAAGAACGGATCCAGAAACTCCACTCTGGGGTCCATGAGAATCTTGTGCTATTCCCACAGTTCCAACATGGCCCTGAGAGGAAATCAGGATGACCGTGAAGGAAGGGGAAAAAAACCATGCCCTGCCGCTGTCCACCAATGCGGACTGATTGTGGCTAATATATACATCTTTGTACATTACTGACAGGAGAATAAATCATGTGCATGAATTTATTACCAATTCATTTTAAATGACCCTGGCACAATACAGGGTCATTTTAACACCTGGTGAGGGTCAGGTGATCAGGGATCTCTCGTGCAGGGGCAGCCAACAGTGGAAAGAAACAAAAGTATGTGTCCTGGATCTACATTCTGTATATCCAGCTCAGGATTTTTCTACAATTTGCTACTTCAGAAGATGGAAAAAAAAAGAGATTTCAAATGTTAAGTCAGTTTGCCAACTGTTAACCTGTGCAAGGGGAGTGGCCAACTTTAGAGAGAAGTCCTTGGCTGAGCCACTTCCCACAAGGTGCACTACCTTGAGCGGTCTGGGCAAACCCTCCCACATACATACCTGGTCCTCTGGCCTCCTGGACAAGTTTGGCTGCGAATCCATCGCTCTTAGTTCCACTCGCTCAACTGGTCACCACACAAGTAAACAAAGTCTCCCAAGAAAATGTTGTTAGCATTTAACGTCAGCAATCACATTAAAGCAAGGACCACAGCTTTATACTGCTTATGCCCCAGTTAAGTTAACCATAGAACCACCCGATGTGCCACTATCAGCACGTGACATTTGGCTGATGGCACTCCCTGGATTGCGTGTCATCTTTGCCTCCACCATGACACCTGTGTGAGCATTCTCATGCACATTTGCCACTTCCTGTGAAATCCTCACTCACTGCACAGATTCCAGTGCTGTGATCTGTGCCCATCACCAGTTTCTCCATAAAGGAAGTCAGTGTTGATGTTTTAACTGCACTGCCTCAAAAGTGACATTATTTGAAAGAAGAGCAGTGGCAAATGACGTCAGTTGGAGGCAAATGAGAGTCGAGGGGGATCGCTCTGTTGGTAAAGTGTTTACCACCAAGCACAAAGACCTGACTTCAACTCTCAGTACTCACATTGAAGTCTGGTGAGTCAACATGTGCTCACAATCCCAGGACTTGGGAGAAAGCAGTAGCTCCAGGCCTTGCTAGCCAGCCAGAATAGTCAAATTAATGAATTCCAGGCGCAGTCACAAAACCTGTCTCAAACATAAATAAATAATAAGCTGGAGAAGCAATCTAGGAATGGCATTTGATGTCAGCCTCTTACTGGCATGTGTATACGTAGATACATACACACATGCATAGACACAGTGCACTCACATAAACACACAGAAACAAATACAGAGATGGATGAATAGATAGATATGTAGGTAGTTGCATGGATGGATGGGTAAGTGGATGGATGGATAGAAGAATGGATGGATGGATGGATGGATGGATGGATGGTCTGATGAATTTAATATGGAAAAAGGTGGTTCCTTAAACCAAATGACATATCTTTATTATTACAAGAAGAGGATAATTTGGATGCAGACAGAGGCAAAAGAAAGTAGCAACTCATATGAGAACAAAGTTAGCAACCTGAGTGTTTACCTGCCATCCAGCAATGTGTGGGGCTCTGAGGAGCTAGATCAGTCGGTGAAGCATCCACTCTCACAGACAGAGCACAGGGAAGGAGCACGGCCATGTTGATTCTTTACTTTCTGACTTCCAGTGGCTGTGGTCCTAAATGGAAGCTAACAGACGGTGAAGCTCTGCTTAAAGAATACAGCAGTGCTCAACACCGCTGGACATGCTGCCTTGGCTTTTACTGCTGATAACAACTCGTTATTATATTGAGTACAACTACTTCTGTATAAAACAGCAAAGTCATAGCACAGTGTCTGAAACACAGTGGTGCCTAATAAACAGATGATGAATGCATGGGTGGGTGGGTGGGTGGATGCATGGGTAGACAATTAAGAAGAGACAAGCAAAGTCAAGCTTTGCAAATGTTTAGGTGCAGAAGTAGCCCTGGCATGGAGGGAGCACAATGCAAATCTCCTTACTAAATTATAGACTGCTAGAAATTTAAAAATATACGGATTGCATTAATTCTTATATTTTTCTTCTTTTAGGAAGAGCCAAATTTAGACACATTTTTTAGTATTTAAGATCTCATTAATCGTTTCCTATATTCCTAAATCATGCCAGGAGAAATTATTCTTGAGAAATCCAGTTCTGATTTTATCCCGATCTGGTGCCTGTCCATGACCTAGTCTACTTGACCACATAAATAGATCTGGTCGGAGCCTCCTGGGGGAAAAATGTCCCCACACACGTCCCCATATGGAGAAAAAGAAAATGAGATCTGTTTAGAAAACAAACTTTTAAGAGGTTGTGCAAAAATATAGCCTGGGGAAAATGAAGAGAAATGTGTGTTTTCCTAATAATCCCTTCAAAGGGGAAATGTCACCTTAATTTAATTGGGGCTTTGCTATTATATTTCTTCTCGATCTGTGACACAGTTAAACTCCATTATCTGAAGCAGTGACCCAAGATGAGCTACTTTTTCTGGAGAAAAAAAAAAACTTGCTGACATCATCTTCCCCGTGTCTTTGGTGAGTTCTTTGGTTCTGAATTAATTACTCAGAAGAAAGGAGAGTGAGAGTAGGAATTTCAGTAGGAAGATTTGGGGCTTGTGTGGTTTGACAAGCACATTTAAAACTGTAATAGAGATTTATTCCTGAAAAAAATAAATTAATGTTTCAATAACATAAGTTATGCAGAGAATGCCAAGGATGGCAGTACATCCCTGTTTCTGGCACTGAAGAGGCTGAAGAACAAGGTATTTTTTTGGAGTTCAAAGCCAGCCTGAGCTACTTAACAAGTACCAGATTCTTAAGGGGGACATAGCAAGACTGTCTCAAAACAACATGAAAATATGTAAAGCAGCAGTGCTCACTAACAGGGATGAGAAATGACAGGCATAATATCAGCAATTCCCTCACATCCAGTAAGCAGGATGACCCCAGGAAGGATGCTGCTTATCCGAATCTGGAATTGAAGACAGCAACCAAGCAGATGCCTTGAAACATAGCCCACCCTGTCCAGTCCTGCTTGTGTACACTGAGCACGACAGGCTAGTCGACTGGGTAAGGCTGCTCCCAAACTGGAACCTGTACCTGCCGTGCACAGATGTCGACATGCTTGCCTCCTCTCGGGCTGCTGTTTACCAGTGTTTTCAGACAAGCTGCAGCTTCCCGATCACAGGGAATGGTTGCTGTGCAAACATTAAAGAGCAGTCACCATGTTCCTCCAGGATCCCAGCAGCCATGGAAAAACATCACACAAGTCTCTTTAGAATATCACCGTGTTATTCCAGGTGGGTCAGAGACAGTAACAGGGACAGACTCTAATTTTATTGTTACACTTCAGGAATGTATCATTTTGAATGTTTCCTCCCAAGTTAAACATATTACCAGGTAGTGTGTGAATCACATAAAGTCAGAAAATCCTCTCAGGGTCTATTAATATAATCACATACTACAGTAGCCCATCCTGGGCACCGATTTTCATCTTCATCCTCAGGATTGGTGAGGGTGAGACATGTGCTTGAGGCTAGGATGCCCACTGAACAAGACGATGGGTTTTACTCTTGTGAGTGATTCTGGATATGTAAAACATTGATGGGGAAGCCACAGCTGGAAGGTCAAACTCCGCTGAGATTCTTTTAACTTGCCAGAGTTCTCCCTCGCTAAGCTCCTGCAACAGAACTGACATTAGAAAATGTCTTGACTGCTACCCAACATGGATGTTCAATAATGTTGGACTCCGTAAGGAATGGAGAGACATTAAAATATTAGGAGGCCACCTAGCAACATCAAGAATACAAAATAACAGACTTTTCATTGAAAACCCACAGGAATTAAACCTAGGTAAGAAAAACAACAAAGTTAACAAAGTATTACAAGGGTAGGAGCATGTCTTCACCCTTAAAGAGACGAGTAAGTTGATGCATATAAGGACCAGATGAGTGCAGGGTTCATATACACAATTCACCTTGTGAACATTGCCACTGCCCAAACACGAGGTCAGTTAATATTCTTTGAGAGGGTGGGCTTGAACAGGAACTGCAAAGTCGAAACTCTGGTGGACCATCAAAGGAGGTGCGAGAGAGACCGCTCAGCAGCTAAGAGAGCTTGCGGCTCTTCAGAGGACCCCAGTCTGGTACTCCACACTCTCACCAGGCAACTCCCAAAGCCCCAGGGAAGTAAGCATCGCTGGCATCGACAGGCACCTGCCCTGCTGTGTGCAGACCTACACATGGACACGTACCAGGCTAGGGATTAGGAATAAGAAAAAATATTTCTAAAGAAAATGTAAAATATGAAGAGGCTCAAGTGGGGAGGAGAGAGGGAATTTCCCGTGCATTCCACAAATTTACAGGGTTTTGTCCTTGTTGTTTCCAAAACAACCCAGGTATATTTTCTTCTTCGAAAAGGCCAGCTTGTTTAGCACATTTAGACATGTCACAGGTGGAATTTTACACTGAATCATGCAAGTAGTATTGTTTTTACAGGGCATCATTCTAGAGGGGTCACACACACAATCTAAGGAGAGCCTTGCTCTCCTGTTCCTCAGAGAGTTCCTACTCCTCCCCGTGTCCCCAATGAAAGGGAACATTATGAAAATAGAAAATGAAATCAGAAAAACAAGTGCACTCCATGATGTCTCTCCAAAGGTCTGTACAATTTGTTCCTGAATCTATGTATTTGTCAATTTTAAATGAATTAGTTCTTACAAAATTAGCAGTATTACAGTAGAGGAAAGAGATTCCCTGATGTTTCTGCTGGCGGATGTTTGTTTCATATTTTTGTTGTTTTTCTAAAGTGGTCCAGAAGTTTAAAAAGAACATCTTCAAAACTCCTCAAACCAATTAACCTGCAAACTAACTTCCATTTGCCTTGTGGTTCTCCAGATTTGACAAAAAATGAAGAGCAGATACTATGTAAACAGGAGGGACCAGGAATATCATACAAATATTGAATTTCTATCCTGTCATTTACTTCCTTTCTGACTTTGCTTTTCTCATGGGACTTGTCAGATTTTAATATTCATCTTCATTTTTATTGGTGTTTATTCTCCTCTGTGAGCTAATTTGATCTCTGTTGCTGGGACAGCCTTTCTGACCAAAAGCAACTCAGAAAAGGGAAAGATTTGCTTCTGGGTCACAGTCCATCATTAAGGGAAATCCTGGTGGGAACTGGAAGGAGAAACCATGGAGGGATTTGTTGTTGGGTTCTGCACAGACTCACGCTTTGGCTTCCTCATACAGCCCAGGACCCCCTGCTAGGGATGGGACTTACACCAATGAGTAATCAAGACAATCCCTCACAGCCCTGCACACAGGCCAGTCTGACCCAGTTTCTCAACTTCTCTCCTCCCAGTAGACTCCGTTCTGTGCCAAGTTGACAGTTAGGTTGAATAGAACACTCTGCTGAAAATAAACTTAACAAGAGAGCTTTCTGGTGTGAGGGTTTTAGCAGCACCTGGCACTCGGTAGGCACTTGTGTCTGTTGGAACAAATGAACATAGTAAAGATCTGAAAACTATCTACAGACAAACGTCTGGCCTGAATCCAAGTTCCTTCCTTCCTTCCTTCCTTCCTTCCCTCCCTCTCCCTCTCTCTCTCTCTCTCTCTCTCTCTCTCTCTCTGCCTTTGAGACTGGAAATCAGGCTGGGCTGTCCAGCTAAGGATCCTCCTGCCTTCCTCCCTGGAGCACTGGTATTACAAGCACATGCCTTGATGCCTGGCTTTCATTTTATTAATTTTTTTTTTATTTTCTAAGTCTAATTAATCCTTTCTGTTTAACTTGTAATTCTTTTTTAACTTTTGAGATCGTAATACAACTACATTTCTCCCTTCCCTTTCCTCCCTCCTAAACCCTCCCATATTTCCCTCCTTGATGTCTTTCAAATTCTGGCTTCTTTTCTCATGAATTGTTCTTATATGCACATATTTACACACACACACACACACACACACACACACACACACACACACATATATATATATATATATATATATATATATATATATATATTCCTAAATATAACTTGCTCAGTCTCTGTGCTGTTACTTGTATTATGTTTGATGACCATTTGGTATTAGATAACCAACTGGAGACCTCATGAGCTTTTGTCCCTTTTCACATTGGCACATATATCGGGGTTGTCCTTGTACAGTTTATGTTTCCTTCCTCCTGGCTTTCTTAAGCATGTTCCCAGGACCAAATCCAGGTCCTTGTGCTCACAAGACAAGTGCTTCTCCAGCTGAGATCTCTCCCTACTCACCCCACCCTCGAGTATAAAATTCCTATCAGCATTTATCTAGAGCAGAAGGTGGTGTTCCCTCAGGACTCACTACCAAGGTGTTTTACAGAAATAAATTAAACCACAGTCTATGACTCTTCGCAACTGACAAAAGTGCTCCCCTCTGCACTAGGTTATGTGATAGCCCAGGAACTGCCATGTTATAAGTGAGATTACTAAAATCAGGGATGTTGTAAAGATTTATCTCAAAGTGCCAAACCCAGGAAGGGATGGAGACCAAGCATGGACTGGCTTCTTTGAAAGCTGGCATACCTCTTCTCCACGCACCCACACAGCTTCCCAGTTCTAAATGCCCTTCAGGCTGTGCGGGCTCTACCCAAGCTGCCCTCTGTCCAGCATCCCTGTCGGTGGCCAATTCAGGGTCCAGTGGCTCCTGTGTGAGGACCTTGTCCTTGCCGTCTGTCCGGTTCTTACAGGGTAAGAAATTGCCAAGTGAAAACGAAAGGCTAATTATCTCTGGTGGGTTTGTTTTCTTCGCGTCCCCAACAGTGGGTTGAAACAAGGCAAAAGTGTGTCAGACACTCAGCTAGACAAAGGACGTGAAGGGATGCTCCAGGCAGACAAGGAAACGAACGCCCTGTTTAATCTTTTCCTATCAACATCTGGGCTCTTCTCCAAATGTCTCCAACCAGAGCTAACTTAGAATTTTTTTTAAAAAAAAAAATTCTCTACACTCATAGATTTGCAAGAAAGTTCAAACAAGTCACAGCCAAATGTGTTACTCTTTTGAAAGTTTTTTATGTCCCTATAGGTCATCCAGAACTCAAAATGATAGTGTAGTTAACTTTCACATTTCAATATTTCATCTTTCCCATGGTTTATGATTGCAGTTTTGAGACGATTAAGGTGGGAAGTGCACAGGCTTCCTGGGGTCTGCCCTTCCCCTTCCCAATGCTATCTACTCTCTCCCCTCCCCCTCTCCCCCTCTTCCCCTCTCTCCCTGTCTCTCTTTCCTCTCTCCCTCACTCTTCCTCTCTCTCTGCCCCTCCTTCCCTCCTCTACCATCTCTTTTCATTTTTTGCAGTTTTGGTAATTGAACCAAGGGCTTTGTGCACTCAGCTACAGCCCCAGTTCAAGCTCCCCTGTTCCACTGTTCACCAAAAAGGGGGATTTTATGTGAGAAAATATCTGCACCACTGCACTGATGTGGCCTGTCGGCCCTTGTCTTAGGACAGTTGTAGGCACTGAACAAGATATAGCAGATCGAGTAACCTACGCAAAGCACAACCTCATTTCTCAGAGCTCTGGAGACAAGGAAGTCCACGTTGAAGGAGTGCGCAGGTAAGCATCCAGCTCTGTCCCGCCAGAAGGTAAACAGGTAAATAGTAATAACAATAATAGCAGTAATAATTAATAATAAGTAATAATATAAACTGTTTCTTTTACTATCTTATGTCATTCATCTCATCTTTCACTAGAATGGAGCTCTCCCACTCATGGTTAAACCCATACTGAAAGTCCACATCTCTTAATATCAGGCAATGGAGATTGAATGTCATGAAACCAGAGGGGACATTCATATAAAAACTGTACGTTCATATAAAAAACTCACAATGTTGCACTCAGTTACATGACTTCGATCCTCAAGAGACAGCCTGAGTTTAAGGTATTTGCAAAAGAAATCCTGTTCCTAGAAGTATCTGCTAAGCTGTTTGCACCACAGCCTCATCCTTAGAGCCCCACTGTACCCGCCCTGAGTTTTAGGGACAAAGTTTTATGTACTGCACTGGCCATTCTGACACTACACACCACAGGGTTACCCTGAGTCTTTTCTTTCATCTGGGTGCTTTTCTGTGACGAGGATGTCCACTCTCTTGCCTGAGTTCATGCTTCTTCCTACGTTCATTCATAATGATGTTCGAGGCACGTGTGTCTGTAGATAATATCAGTTCCGTGTGTTTAATATTAACTACAGAGCAGTCATTAAGTTACATGTTCCATGTTTCTATCTCATTTATACCTCCACGAACAGTTATGGAACATAATTGCACCCAGACTGGGTAAGTAACATACCCACAGTTTCCCAACAGAATTATAGGCTTGTTTGAGCTGAAGCCTTGCGTAGGACACGTCTCTGTACTTAGAACTTGCTCCAGAGTTCGCCCATGTCCAGTTAATTGTAGTGATATTTCATTTGTATTTTAATAAATAAAGCTTACCTGAAGATCAGCGACTAAAACAGTTGCCCTAGCCAGTCTTACAGACAAGGCAGTGGTGACACACACCTTTAATCCCAGTAGCCACACTAGTTTGCCATAGAAACTAGGCAGTAGTGGTGCATGCCTTGAATCCCAGCACCAGAGAGGACTATAAGACTGGAGGAGACAGCTCTCACACACAGTCTTATTCTGAGGATTCCTGGAGGCAGGATCGCCATTGCAGACGGAGGTCTAGGTAAGAGCCAGTGGCTGGCTGTTTTGTTTTTCTTACCTTCAGCTTGAACCTCAATTTCTGTCTCTGGGTTTTTATTAATCATGCTACAGTTAACTTCTGTAATTAACTCTTTACGGCCTACAGCCCGATAGAGGCTTCTAATGTCCACACAGACTTGCTGATCCTCTTCATCAACGGTTAATATGGAGTGGTTGCCCTGAGTGAGGCACAGCGTATAACCTTCCTTGAGGAATTGAGGTGCAGGGAGAAGTTAAAGATCTTGTTCAAAATCAGCTGACTTAGAAGTCATGAAGCTGAAACTTGAATCAAACAGATTAGTGTTGACGTCTTGGCTAGAAATCATTCTATCAGTACACTGGCTTCTCGGATTATCAAGCATCTCTAAAACAGCCTTATCAAACTATTAGAGTTAGAAAATGTTTTCTTCAAAGCTATCTATATCCATGTATGTTTATCACACACACACACACACACTGCATACTTTTCTCAGGATTTTCAGTCATAAGAGCTGAGTGGTTGAGTGTGGTGGTACACATCTGGAATTCTAACACTCAGGAGACTGCAGCAGGAGATTCCTGAGTCTAAAGCATGCCTTAGCTAGATAGGAAGACCCCCATCCAACCAAATAAAAATAGTTTACTTCCGGGATCATGTGGCTTTTGAAACTCACCAAACCTAATATATACTGCCTAGCTAGAAATGGACCCTGTGTACACATTACCTATAGCATTTCCTGTAGATACCAATAAAACATGATATAAAGAAGAATGACTCTATGTATAATGCATTTTGGGTCCGTCATTTTATTTTCAGCAGCCCACTGCAGTATGTGAACACTCAATGTACTGTTTAGATGGATAAGGGGACACAGGAGGGGCAACCCTAGAGACAGGGTCTCAGGGTTCTTCCTGATGCTGAATCAAGCTCAGGAACTCTCACTTCTTCCCACTAGCCCCGGGGACGTTCCTGTCTCTTCAGTTTTGTTCTCCAAGTAAAGTGCCAGCATCTATTCATGGCAGAGCACTGATTTGGATGTCAACTAAAATTGACTGATTTTATGATTCTGTAAAGGTGACTTCAAAAGGTGAAGTGATTTCTGCTGCAGAAGATCACCCATAAATCCAAGCCATGGTGACAAGCATTGTCCTACTATAAGAAGACAGAGTCTCAGATCTGCAGATTCTCAGATCTATACGAAGATGGATTCTCAGATCTGACCTAGAAAAGACATCTAACTTCTTGCTGCATTCTCTCCTCTTTTTCCTTGTCAGTGCCAGGATAGAACCCAGGGACTTTTATGTGCTGGACCAGCATTCTACCACCAAGATACACCTTCAGCCTCCAATCTTCCCATTGGATTTGGCTGTGGCTCTCATGGTCTTCTTCTGTGGTGGTGTGAATGAGAATGGCCCCCATAGGCTCATATATTCGAATGTTTAGTTGCCAGGAAGGGGAACTGTTTGAAAGGATTAGAAGGATTAGGAGGTGTGGACTTGTTGGGAGGAGTCTATCACTGGGGGTGGACTTAGAGGTTTCAAAGGTCCACACTCTGTCTCTCTCTCTCTCTCTCTCTCTCTCTCTCTCTCTCTCTCTCTTTCCCTCCCTTCCTCCCCTTCACTCCCTTCTATCCATCTATATCTATCTATCTATCTATCTATCTCTATCTCGCTATCTCTCCCTCTTTCTTAGTCTCTCTTGCTCTCTCTGCCTGCCTGCCTGCCTGCCTGAAGGTCAGGATGTAAATCTCTCAGTGCCATGTGTACCACTATGCTCCCTGCCATAATGATAATGAACTGATTTCTGAAACCATAAGCAATTAAATGTTTTCCTTTATAATCGTTGCCTTGGTTATAGCCTCTCTTCATAGCAATAGAACACCTGGTATCAAGGAAGTTTAAATATCTTAAACACAATTGTTCAGGGAGAATTTGTTGTCAATTATTCTGAATGTAGAACTGTAGGAGGGAAAACTTAAACCACCACACAATTCTTTGGCAATAATAAAAGGATAACTGACATACCTTTGATTACCACATTATCACTTAAAGACCCTGATCATGAGTTCTCCAAAGGACTGAGAAGGTCAGTGTGTGCCTAGAAGCATCTACTTCATCTCTCCCAAAGCAGGGTAGAGAAGATTTCTCTTTAGTACTTTTCACCTTGTTCAAATGCATGCTTATCATGAAAATACTTACGAAAACATTAAGTTGCATGATTGTATGGCTTTCATAGCATCTCTGATTCATTTAAGGTTTCTGGTTAGCATCACCTTGAGATTCCTTGGCCAAATGGAGACAGAGAACATCAGGAAATGGGCTGATACATGGTATTGAGTGGGATTGCTTACAGCATCTATAAAAGCAGCATAATGACAGACATATGACTAGTGTGCACTGGTCTAAAGCAAGATGACCCATGACTGAATTATCCTTCTGTGCTCCTACAACGATGACAAAGAAGACACTGAGGGAACGCCAAGGTCTTAGGATCAAGAAGGAACAGAAACTACAGTTCTGTACCCCAGGATGTGCTGGGGACAAGAGGACTAGGTGACCACCCTCCTGGATGGATAGAACTAGGAAAAGACAGAGATCATGGCTCCAACCTTTGGGAAAGAGGTTGAATGGCTTAATCCGCAGATGCTTGGGAAACTGGTCCTGATGCAGGCTTTTGATGTCAGTGGTCCTACTCAATTGCTGTGCCCACCACTTTGGTCAAGCCCCTCTCCATTGTAATTTGCTAGTGTGCCCTGCACACTCTGAAGAGCCGATAGCCCGAGAAGTTTCTAATATCCACATCCAACATGTCATTTCTCATCTTGGATTCCTTGAAATATTCACAAAGGATCTCACAGTCCACCTGTTACTAATTACCCTTTCTACCATTTTCAAAAAATCTCACACCCTCCCACTTCCTGCTCTATCTCCAGTGTTCTCACCTCCAGGGTCTAGATGCTCTATGACCCCTTTCTCTAGCATCTGTCCCTAGGTCTTCACCTGGCTGGCTTGGCCGGGATCTCACTTCTTCCAGGAATCTTCCTGTATTTCCAAGTAGATCTTGGGGCCCTCATCTACGTTTCACAGAACTTCCTAAATCTGTATACCATAAATGTTGTAGGAGGCTGCTTGTTTATCTCCTGGCTGCCCAGACTTCCGAATAATCACAAAGAAACTATATTATTTAAATCACTGCTCGGCCCATTAGCTCTAGTGTCTATTGGCTAACTCTTACATCTTAATTTAACCCATCTCCATTAATCTGTGCATCACCACAAGGTCGTGGCCTATCAGCAAAGTTTCAGTGTGTCTTTCTCCAGTGGCAGCTCCACGCTTCTCTTTGACTCAGCCTCATTTTTCCCAGCATTTAGTTAAGTTTTCCCTGCCTAGCTCTGTTCTGTCCTGTTCTTCTATAGGCTTAAAGCAGTTTCTTAATTAACCAATGGTATTCACAGCATACAGAGGGGAATCCCACATCACTTAAACATTTATAACACTATGTAAAACAGTCTATATTAACCATATCATGGGGCTGTGGATTATTTAAAGGCCAAAACCAAACACCACATGGTGTGCGTAACTACCTATCTGTACACAAGAGAGGAAGACAGTTCTTAAACTGTGTAGCTCAAGCTGGACTGGAACTTATGTTTTTTGTATGTGTACACTATTGTGTAGCCCAGGTTGGTCCCAAATACTTCACGTTACTGCCCCTCAGCCTTTGGAGTTCTAGGATTACAGAAATGTTCCAACTTGCCTGATTTATGAACTACATTTTTGAAAGTTGTACATTTTTAATCTACAAAAATAGTAAAAATAGGGATTCTTAGAGTAAAACAGTGCCATCTGTTAATAGGATCATCTTTAATGATGCTGGTGGGTGGTGTAGAAGACATGCTAACAGAAGGTAGAGTGCAAAACCCTTCGGGAGGGAAGAGCCTGGGCTTCCCACACTGCAGCCAGAGCTGCTTGGATCTGGGATCGGTTCTTCCCTCCTTCCTTCTGACCACAGGCGGGGCCTGATCCTTCTGCACCACACCCTCCCCCAAACCTAAATATAAAGGACAAAAACGGTGCAGCATCACGGGGACAGGATAAACAGGAAAGAAGTCTGAAGTTACCCTTGAGGAAGGTGAAACGAGGAGGAACAGATGACAGTTGAATTAGCAGAGGGAAGAGCAGGAAGCCCTGTGTCTGCACAGAGAAATGCTAACAAGAAACAAATTGATTCTTGCTGTGCGTCCCAGTGCAAGCTGAAGGGCTGGAGGCATGGGGTGCTTGCAAGGCAGGCTCGGAGTAGGGGGTCAAAGCAGGACTACTGTAGAAGGAGCCTTTAGATCTCACCTCTCAATCCCAGCCCGTGAGTCAGACTCAGAAGGCTTCTCTCCTACCAAGTTTCAGCAAAGAGCCTCCAGCCTGAGAAAGGTTGAGCCCATAAGAGAGAGGTGCTGAGTCACTGCCCTGGGAACAAGGACATCCAGGGAACACACTGGCTGTGGCATCCTCGCATTCTCAAAGATTTCTAGTAGCCAGACCTGTGTGCTCTTGCTAATTCTGGAGATGGATCTGTGGTCTTGGGGACATTTCTGCTTAATGATGTCCTACTAGTCACAGCCACGAACCTGTGACTCAGGTTTCCTTAAAAAGAACACCTGTGAAGGATGTACCTACTCTGAACACACGTTTTGCAACTAATGCCTGGGTTCCTCAGAGACCTGAGCCCAACAGGAGACTCTTCCAACGGGCAAGTTTGCGAACCGTCTACTCAAGATATTTCCAAAGCAAACTTCCCTATAGCATGGGTGCTCCTGCATGATTCTCCCTCTCCTGCAGCCAGGCCTGCAGTACAGTCTGGAGGGTGTTCCCCTGCTGCTGTTCTCTGCTTCCTTCCTTCAATACCATTTCCACTTTGCACCCCTTCACACGGCTGTTCCCAGCGTCGGGTCTTTTCCTTAGAGACTGTGAACCAACACAGTGGCTTGAACAGTGGTCTGGGGAAGTAGGCACTAGTGTAGATCCATGAAGCTGGATGGTTCACTACCTGGTGAGCAAGGGTTTTCCCCCATATGCTTCTTAGGACGGAGCCTGAGTGTGGTACTGCTTGCTGAGACAATGGTCAGAGAACTGAAGATTTCATGGGTGGCAACCACATGTTCCAGGAACCAGCAACATGAATACCCTTTGCTAGTGGAATGATTCCAAATCATCAAGCATTTGCAAGCCAAGCGAACAGTGCCCACTCCCATTGTGGAATTGGCCCCTGAATGCTAATTTGTACTAACACACCGCAGAAGGATGCTGAGAATCCCAGAGCCTCAAACACACAATGAAAGGCTACTTATGAAAGCCAGAGGCCCTCCTCTTGCTGTTACTGAAGGAAGGACACAGTCAGAAAGCATGTCCTGGACCAGATAGAGTTGTAGACCTCCAGAAATATCTAAATACACTGACAAAAAAAGGTTCATTATACTGTGATCAAGGTAATGGTTTATCTTCATGGTCAAATTAAGTGGATTTAGAATCATCATAGACACACACCTATGGGCATGTCTAGAGGATGTTACCAGGTAAGATGAACAGAGCAGACAAGATCTAAATATGATGGCAACTTCCAAGAGCAGAAATCCAAGCCAGAATATAAAAGAAAACATGAGTACCAGCCTTTGGTTCCCTCTGCATCTAGGCTGAGGTGCATTGTGACTGGCAGCCTCACGCTCCTGTCCCAAGCTGACTTATGACCTGCCACCACATCTTCCCACCGCGCTCTGGAGTGGCTGTGGGACACAATAGAGAGTTACAGAGGGGAGGGGGTTGAAACTGATACCTACTTCCGTTTCTCACAACAACTCTGCCTCCTGACTACGAAGACGTAAAGAGCCCTGATCACAGGTTTCAGCTACCGTGATTTTCCCACCCTGATAGCTCATTAAATCCATGAGCATTTCTCCTCTTAAGGAAAAGGGAAAAACAAGAAACATGCTTAGGAACACAGTGGTGGGCAAAATCACTAAGCAAAATCACTAAGAAAGTTTATTGAGATAGTAGGAAGTAGGTCTTGGAGGTAGACAATTAACACATATTCTTATTTGTCTTTGAGGCAGCTGACTTTTTAAAACTTGGTAGATGAATTGCTTTGGTTAAAAATGAATAATTGAAGATCATCCTTGGGTGACCTTGAACTCTGACTAGCTTGACAGAACCTAGAACCTACGGAGAGGAAAGCATCAACCCAGGATTTCCTAGATCAGATTGGCCTGTGGGCATGGCTTTGGGGGACTATTTTGGTTATGAATTGACGTGGCAAAACCCAGCCTACTGTGGGCAACTCCATTCCTTGGGTAGGTCTATAAAAAGCTATCTGAGCATAAGTCTGTCTGCCAGCCAATAGAAGCCTTCTCCATGGCTCCTGCCTCTCTTTGTGGCTGTGAAGTGAGTTCCTTGGTCAGAACTGGGAGGGAGAGAAAGCAATCTTGCCTTCAAGTTCCTGCCCTTGAGTTCCTGCCTTGAGGTTTCTGCATGGTGACCTGAAACCTAAAATAAAAATAAACCCCTTTCATCCCTCAAGTTGCCTTAAGTCAGAGAATTTTAACACAGTCACAGAAATGAACCTAACAAAGACCTAATTGCAGGTAGCACACATGCTAAGCATCCTCTAGTCGCTCCCACCTGAAGAAAACGGCATCCCCCTTTACATTCTTGCTTCTTCAACCTACTGTTCCCTTTGTAGATGCATGCTGTCATTGGCTAGTCACCGTCTCTGCTATCAACGGCCACTGATCCACCCACTGTCGGTAGTGATCACTTTCCTTGACCCAGTGGTCTCTCTTCCCTGATTTCACACTGTTCGGTCATCTTCTGGCTTAGGTGCCATGGTTTTCCTTTCTGTCTCTCTCCCTCTGGTCAATTCTCATCTCCCCACACCACCTCTGACGGATCTGGCATTTTTGTTTGATGTATGAATGTGCTCAGGGAGTGCCCTGTTGGGCTGAGGGAAATGCCTTTCCTAGGTAGCATGAGAGGACCTTCCCATTCCAGTTCCCTCACCCAGGCTTGCTCTGGACCATGTGCTGGGCTTGATCCTAGGCAAGCGTCTTCTCTCTGATCCCTTGGACTTGAGTTCCAGACTTTCTTCCTTGCTTACCTGCTCTCACTTTAAGGTAGCTCACAAGGTCCCTGTAACTGTGTCCTGAGTCTCTGCGCCTTTTGGCCATGTCCCTGTCTGCTCTTCACTTCTCAGTGGCTCGATCCTCCTGAGCCACAGAGACAGATTACTGCTTGTCCTGGGAAGTTAAAAGCAATGTGTGCAATGAGCTAGAGAGAGGAGATGCGGTCTGTTAAGAGAACAATAAAAGAGGCCAAGGGAGGCTGCAGAGGAGAAAATGAAAGAGATTGTGCATAGGAATGATGCAGAGAAAATGGACCAGAGAGCATATCTGAAATCGGAGCCATTAAGACCCAAAACAGAAAAACACTGGATTGTTTGGAGCTTGGACAAGTTGTGATTTCCATAAAATTGGGGGTCAGATGAGGCACTGAGAATATGTAAGATTCGTATGAGAGAAAAGTTAAGAATGGGACAGGCCAAGGGTAATTGGGTTAAGATGGGGATGCACAGGAAGAAGAAATGATGTTCGATGCCTAGGAATACTAGAAAGTCCATTGTTCCCTGGACTTACATTGTCTCCTGATCCTTGATCAGACGGATGGAAAAGAACATCGCATTACAAATGTCTCATTCCTTTCAAAAAGACCCCCATTTGATAAACATCAACAAAGTTGTGTTTCTCCATCTGTGTGTAGACGAAGAACAGTTCTCGCAGAGATGCTCATAGTCTAACCAGGAAAGTGGTGGCTCCGTTGCCTTACATAGCAAAAGGGACCTTGCAGAAATGGCTAAATCAAGGCTCTTGAGACAGGCAGTGTGCTTTGTGTTGTCTAGAGAGGCTACAGGAAGCTACAAAGATGCTTATAAAAAGAATTGTGGGTACACGAGAAATAAATATATGTTGAAAAAATAAATATTTGTATAATAAATATATAAAATAAATAAATATATATATACAAAAGGAATATGTATTCATTCTTCCCTTCCTTGTATACACACACATATATATGCATGCATATATACATGCACACACACACACACATATATATATAAACATATGGAGAGAGAGAAAAATGTATTCTATATGCTAAACTATATTACTGTCTGTGAAGATGAAGGATGGATTCAGAAGCCAATGAAGGCAGAATATAGGTGTTCTAGAAACTAGGGAAGGCAATGCGGCATATCCCCCTTAGAATGTCCAGGCAAAACGTAAGGGAAGCTTTGGACTTCTAACCCACAGAACTAAAGGAGCATAGATCTTTGGTTTCCAAAACCATGAACAGATTTTGGCAAGGAGTTAACATCCCTTGGATGACAAAGGCCTGGAGATGGAGGACCTGAAGTAGTAACAAGGCTTTGGGAAGGACCCCTTTCACAGGCATGG